>NW_026775580.1:63531966-64876133 GCF_030987335.1 Cornus florida | reverse complement strand
AGGAGAGGTTAATGTTATAAATAAATGTCATGATCTTCAATGTCAAGAAAGTGAGCTTTTGTGTAAGACCAAAACTTCCAAAGAATCATCTTCAACCTTGCATTCTAAAAGTGTTGTTTCAAATTCTTGCTTTGAAAGGGCATGGAAGCCCAAAGATTGTGATTGCATAGACAAAGCATCAAAAGTTTCTTTTGAGCTTAATCTAACAAGTTCTTCAAAGAACCATTTGTTGGGAAGAGTTCAAAGCATCTATCACCCCAAAAAGGAGGGGATGCATTATAAGATCTTTGATCCGGGCTAAAAGAGCCCAATGTCTTGCTAGAGACGTTAAAGACTAGCAACAACATTTCGTAGGGTGTCAAAACCCTATTCCTCCCTCATTTCTATCTTAAATTTCATTTCTTGCGAAGTCTAGATACTTGTTTTTTATTCATATGCATTGCTAGGAACTGTGATAAGGATTGCATGAGCTTTCATGTTGGAATTGAGCATTTTGCATAAGTTCGATCGATCTCAAATGAGAGTTCGATCGATCGAACTTCCATTTGCACCAAACACTTACAAAAATTTTCGACCTGTATCCACCTGCATCCAAATCACCTCTCTACCCCATTGTTCGAACTTATTTTTAGATCGATCAGGAGACCTTCAATTGATCCAACTTTAAAGTTCGATCGCTCTCATGATTCAACACTTAGAAAAATTTTATATTTGCATCCACCTGCATCCAAATCACCTCTCTGTCCCATCGTTCGAACTTATTCTTAGATCGATCAGGAGACCTTTGATCGATCCAACTTCAAGGTTTGATCGATCTCATGCATCCACACTTAGAAAATTTTTGAGCCTGCATAAACCTGCATATTTCAACCCTCTGTCTGATTAATCGAAAACATTTCAAGATCGATCTGAAGTTCTTCGATCGATCTAACTTTAAAGTTTGATCGATCGTCAAGTTCCAACACTTAGCAACTTTTTTTTAACCAAAGACCTGCATATTTTTGCTCTTTGTCTGATCGATCGAACTCTTGTTCCGATCGATCTCAGTTCTTCATTTCATTATTTTAACTTTATTTTGACTTTTCAAATTTTAAAAATCCAAAAATATTTTTATTTTTATTTTATTTTATTTTCATTTCATTTTATTTTATTTTATTTTTCAAAATTTTTCTAAAATACAAAAATATTTTAGTTTTTAATTATTGTTGATTGTTAAAAAAAAATTAAAAATAAAAATCCAAAAATATTTTATTCTATTTTATTTTATTTTACAATTTTTAATTTTAGTTTTGCATTTTTCAAAAATTTCAAAAAAAAAAATATATATATATATATACTTTAAGGAGAGTTCATCAAAGTTCAATCGATCTGAAGTCTCAGTTCGATCGATCGAACTAATCGGGAAATGTTTTTAAAATAAATCTGGAGGGTCTCAATATCAATCATTTAGATCGATCCAACCCTCCAAACCCTTGCTTCCCTCTTCGCCACTGTGCACTCTCATCTCTTCCATCTCCGGCGAGATCCAAGCTACACTCTCTCCCTCATCTCGGATTTCACTCGCTTCCTACCTTCTCCACTTCTCTCATCATTTTGACGTAAAATTCGAGATCTCATCTATGATTTAAGCTTCGATATGATGATTACATGCTTTGTATGTTACATTCATGCTTTATACATGATTGAATCTCCATTTTTGAAGCTGCGAAGCACAAAGTTATAAATATGTATATATGTGTATATATGTTTGAGTATATGTTTTATATATTTTTGATTCATTTTGGGAGAATGGGCCTCTACAGTGATGGGATTTGATGATGTGTTGTGTTGATGGGCCCATAAACATGTTTGTGTGGGCCCCGTGCTTCCAAAGTCACAGATCTGTGACTGTTTACATTCATCACACGGTTCGATCGATCGAACTTATATCTAAGATCGATCTTGAGAGATCGATCAAACTCATACCTCAGATAGATCGAAGTTTTGAGATCGATCTCAAACCTTTTTGTGATTCATCGAACTTCACAGATCACATACACACACTTCATTCATCATGCCTTATGTTCATGCTATCTCATATATGCCCAATGCCTGTGATATTCCACATTGGATGCATTTCATACTTACATTGTTTAGCATGTTTCATATCTTGTCACTTGCATAGATTCATGTCATCTATATGATTTGTCTATCTTACTTGACATGCATGTTTCTATTTCGTGCTTTCAATTCTTAATTCTGGTACTAACTCCTCTTGCAAGTTTTTAAATTATTTTTCAGGTTATGACTAAGCACAAGACCGTTGCTAAAAGGCAACACGGGCCTTAGAGACATATCAAACCACGGCTAGAGGAGCCAGCAAAGCCCTCTCATGCACAAGAGGAGCCAGTACAGCCTACACCACCTCAGTCACCTGCTCATGAGGCTGAGGATGACCATATTTCATCCACCTCTGTAGCTCCGCCTGCATTTACACCATCACCATCTCCACCACATGCTGGAGCTGAGCAGTCACCAATACCATATCCACCACGCCAGCCAGCTCAGCCAGCTCAGGAGCGTGATAGGTCCGCGCCTAAATATGCGCATATGGCAGTAGACCATGAGTCAGTGTTCGACATAGCCTTTTTCTCCAGATCGGTGCTGACCCAATTAGCTTACCATAACATCATTCAGAGGGGCCTTGCAGCTATTCTTGCCCCAGTTACAGAGCCAGTCTACCCGCGGTTGGTACGGTTGTTCTTCCAAAACCTCCGACCATCCCCGTGTACCACAGCAGAGCTGGTCACTTCTATAGATGGCCATCAGATCACTATCATTGTGGACTCGCTAGCCCGCTCTTGCCATTGTCCACACAGATGCCCTCCGGAGCTCCAGGAGCTATATCCGAGGCTATATAGGCCTTCTTATGCCGACATGGAGGTATTCCTTACAGGTCACCATGCCGATGGCGAGACTTTCGCAACCCGCATATTCCTTCCAGATGACCTATGGTTCTTCGATTCCATTTTTTTCTGAAATATATATATGGCTGGGCACAAGATCCAGCGGAAAGGAGTCTATCTGACAGCCCTCTACGCATTCTACACGGGCCACTGGGTATCTATCCCCATGCTCATCTGAAGCATGATGAGGAAGCTATTTGACGAGTATATTTGCAAGGAGATCCCCGGATGGGCTAAGTCTCTCCTATTCAGCCACCTTATCACCCAGATTCTTATCGACCAACGCTATCCTAGTCATCCTCTGGAGCACCTTGAGAGAGGTTCCTGTCACTTCTTGAAGAAGGACTAGAACAAGAGCTACAACGCCATTATTACTAGACTGCAGGACCACGCGGTAGTGGCTGCAGAGGAGCTAGAGGCTGAGGAGGAGGCAGAGGAAGTAGCTAAGGCAGCAGCAACAGATCCCGCAACGGATGACGCACCAGTCGATCCAGCTGTCGAGCATATGGATATTGATTTAGAGTGCCCTGTAGATGACACAGAGCAGTACTCTCCAGCTGGGTGACCCATTCACGACCAGGAGCAGACTCAGGAGCTTTCCTCTGATTCATCTATACTTGAGGCTCCAGATCTGACCCCCGGATTTGGAGTACACCTGTAGACTCTTGAGGATGCTGTTTTTGCTCTACGAGCTGATCTTACAGCCCACAGAGCTGATTTTGCTACCTTCCGTATGGATGTCGCGATTATGTTCCGAGATCTATCCAGAGATATCCGCGGAGCCCGACCTGCCCGTCTTACCTCATCTTCCTGAGATTCCAGTTTCTTCTATCTTTTCATGATCCCTCTCTACTATTGATACTTTACTTTTGTCACTGTACATTATTATTTTTGTAGCCGGTCTGTCGGCTTAGATCTTTTTATATACTAGTACTTTATTTTCTATTTATGCATGTTTTTATTGTGGATATCATATGATTATATTCTCATAACTGTATGTTTGACTCCATCAGGTGCATCACAGTGACTTCAGTGAGAGAGTGCTTCCCGATTTTCAGGACCACCCATTTTATTTCATTATCCCATTTACACTTGCATGTCCACTGTGCACTGATTATCCTATTTTGTTATCTGATGAGTTTATCCAAGTGCTAATTTTCAGGACCACAGTTAATCCCAAGTTTGGGGGGGCCATGCCACCCACTTTAGATACTTCAGTCCCGATCATTCTATGCCTTTGTTGCACTAGTATACTTTTTCCTTTGTTCTCTTGCACATTGAGGACATTGTGCCATTTAAGTTTGGGGGAATGGTGCTTTGCAGTGTTAGTTTTAAATTCAAAATTTTGAGCATGACTTGTGTATTTGAGGGATATTTCTATGATTGGTCCATATCTAGCGATGATTTTGATCTTTTGAGGACTATATTGCTTAAAATTTAAAAATTACTTGACTTGAGAGTCCAATACTCCTTGTATGCCTTATGGAAGCCATTTAGGAGTAAACTTTTCGAAAGATTGATATCTTGCTTGCACTTGTGGTCCACATCATTCGGATTTTGTGATTGTTTTGAGATTCACTCTAGTATTCTACACTAGCACAAGCGCACACTAGCACTCATTTGTGGGGTACACGCTTTGTTAATTATTGAATTGGTTATATCCCAATTGAGCTAGTAGTGCATTGAAAGCTTTCATTCTTGATAAAGGTGGATAGCAACCCCTTTTCACTAAGTAGCCGGGATTCTAGCCTCATCAAGCACTGAATTTCTCGCACCGAAAGGTGGAAGGCCTAAACTCTAGGTTAATAATTGAATACAAAAAAAAAAAAAAAAAAAAAAGTGAGGACTTCTCCCAAAAGGTGAGAAATGGAAAATGATTAGATGGTTGTTGTCTTGATTTGTAGCCTAGTTGATTTGAGCTTTTAAGTCCGTAGGGGTATTTGAATGCCTAATGCCCTAAAGCTGTCTAGTTTGGGAGTCATTGACCTAACGCTCGACCTCATGAATCACTAGAAAGCTTAATAGATCAACACATTTCACCATGCTTCCATCTTTGATCCTATATAAAAATAAAAATAAAAAATAAAAAAATCGAGTGACAAGAATAAGCGCACCTAGATGAATAAATCTTTAATAAAAGGTCCACTTTTTGTCTTGATGATCGGTACTAGATTTGTGTGCTAGTTTGAGGGTAAGGATGTGATTAATTCTCTAGTTGGCTAAGACAGCAACACATTTGATGCCAGTCCACTCAAAAAGGATTCTAGAGTTGTTTTGATCTGCATGATCATTTTCTTGATGTGTGGAGAACCATACTTGCTTGCTTGATGTTGAAATTTTGGGAGATTGCGTGAAAATGTTTGAAAAATTGCATACTTGAGGTAGTTTTCTCCCAATGCTTGTTTGCAATATTGGTACCTCTTTTGAAAGAATGGGCTTAATGTTTGTGGGTATCATTTCTGGAAACACTCATAAGACTTCACTCATCCACTAGGGGTAACCTAGGGGTTTAAAAGGCTTGTTGAATATGCTAAGTGCAATCGTGTTCCCTACGAAAGTGGCGTTATCCATTTATTGTTTTCTAATTCATAGTTGTATAGTTGTTCATTTCATTCATTTACTTCGTAGTTCATTGCTACGGACTAGCAATATTTAAGTTTGGGGGTGTGATGAGTATTGAAAAGTGCATATTTAAACCCCTTAAGCTAGGCATTCTAGTACCTTTATCCATCTTACTTTACCATTTTAGATTGATTTGGTATTATTTCCATTTTCAGGCACTTATGCTGAAAATAAGCTAACTCAGCCAAATAAGAGCTTAATTGAAGTAATTCTGGGAATAAACAAAGAAAGGAGCAAAGTGGAGAAAGAAAGAAGCAAATGAAGCTAAAGGTAGAAAATAGCAAAGTTCGATCGATCCAACTTCAAGGTTCGATCGATCGAACACTGATCGATCTCAGTACTTTAAGATAGATCCAAACCTTGACCCAAAGCATAAAGTCCAAAGATCGATCGATCCAACACCACCCTTTGATTGATCGAACACTTTTGTCCTTATTCAAATGATTGATCTTATCCACAGCTGTACCACCCACTAACCACTTTTGTCCATTTCCCAAAAATATCTCCCAAAATATCTCGGATTTGTCTTTTCCCAAAAAGCTCAACCAGTTAGATTGATCTAGCCTAAGTTCGATAGATCTCAGCCAAGTTCGATCGATTCAAGTCCAAGGTTTGATCGATCGAACTTCCTCCAGTGCAAAAAAGTTAAAAAGCCAGCTTGTTCAATCCGTCCTCTATCCAATCATTAAAGAATATTTTTGCACGACCCCAACTCATTTTGTGTGTCACTTGACCTACCTATAAAAGGAATATGATGCACTTTTTGAGATATAGACAATTCTAGGGATTATTCTCAAAGGAGGCAAGCTAGAGGAGGAGGAGGATAGAGACACCATTGGAGTTCTTCATCAACAAGGAGCAGATTTTTTCCATGGAGTTAGCCCTTGAGGGTTGGAGCAACATCACCATAAGTGACTAGACATCCTCTTGGGGCTAGAGTTAGCCCCAAGCATGCTTTCTATATCTTAATCTTGTGTATTACTAAGGGATTAGTGTTGTAATTAATGTTTTGACACTTTGATATATATAGATCTTAATTGTTCAATGATTTATGTGGTTAAATGCTTTTAATTGATCATTTCATCTATCCATATGTCTATGTATGTTAGAATAGATGTTCATGTGCTTGTCTCTAGATTTTGTGTTATTGATGCATGTCTATGTGTATTGATGCTATAGATTTAGAGATTGTCAAAATATAGTGCTTAATGGAATGCTCTGGTGATTTTCTTGATGGTTCATACTTATTCCTTGATGGATTGTGCCTCTCCCCTAGTTTATTTTCATGCTAGAAGTAGTAGATATAGTGTAGTTGTAGTGTAGTGTTAAATGGGAGGACAATCCATGCTTGTTGCTTGATGATCCATGCTTTTGAATGCAAGTAGCATATGTCTCTAACCTTATGTTGTATTTGGATTGTGAGCTTAATGAAATGATTAATGAATTGTTTTGATCTATTGTGCCTTTCACATGTTGTTTAGACAATATATGCTTCATTACTTAGATATATTGTGCCTTTCACATGATGTTTAGACAATACATGCTTGACTAGCTATCCTTGCTTGTTGAATCAACCAAACACACACACACACCAATATTGCAACACACCATTTGCCATCATTAGTCACTTGTCAATGTTATAGAAATGCATTGCTTGGTGGTGATCTCTAAACCCCAAGACTCTTCTCTCTCTTATTTGCCCTTAATTGCATTCTTTTGTTATTACTTAGTTTAATTTAGTTGCTCTCTAGTCTAATCAACCAACCAACCAATTGTTTGATCACTCGACCTACTAGCCCTAATAGTGATTCCACAACCTTGTTCGACCCTCACAATCCCTTGGGACGATCCCTACTCGCCCTAGCTGTATTTATTGTGAAAGGTAGTAGTGGCTTTTAAAAATCTAAAACTCTTGGCCCTCGCCTAAAATTCACACTCTCTAAGCTTGTGGTGCGGCGACACACCACTTGCTGACCACGCACAACTTCTTGATCATTCTACTTGGCTGCCAATTTGATGAAGTCATGGGTGATGCCAAGTTAATGAAGTCACGGGTGATGCATTACTTGGTGCTGAGTTAGCAATTTTGAGCCACAATAGTTTAACAAAAATTATCTTCACAAAACATAGATTTGCTTTTGAACAAAAATACATATATGCAATTTTAGCAAAATAACAATCACAAAATATTTGGGATAAAATCACCCCAAGCAATTCAAGGTATAAAGAACCTACCCGAAAAGTAAATCATAACTGAATCATCAAATTCTCTGTCCATCTCGGTTCTCACTCTCTCTGTAAGCTCTCGGCTCACTGTGTGTTCCCTCTATTTTCCTCTTCTATTTGCTTACCAAACTCACAAGACAGATACCATAATATATAAAGGCAACATCCACCAACATACAACAAATATCAATTCAATCTTTAGGACACTAATTTTATGGTGAACCCCACCACTACCTCCATTCTTCCTCCTTTCTTCCTTATCTTCGTTCATCTGATTCCTTATCAAACACAATCTCTCCCCAAAACATGTAGATAAAGCCACGTGATCAGCCAAAGCTAAAAGAAACTTGGCCAAAAAATCTACTAATGGGCCTGTAACGACCCGAACCTGTTGGTCCGAACTATTAACTGGGTCCTTACCCGAACCCGAGGTTACCTAAGTCAACGCCATTAAGTCCAGTGCTATTACATCATTATTATATACTATACACGATCCATGAAGACCTTAAGAGACCTTCCAAGACTCGTGGTTAACTGTACCAATAAGTAAGAGCAAAATGTGCAAACAGTAGCAAACCGGTTGACCGAAATAGAGCTTCAGTCAACCGAAATGGCTCCTGTACCGGTCGACCAAAATGGCCATTTCGGTCAGCCGGTTGTGATCTAAATAATAACTAAGGCTACTGGAATGATCGGTCGACTCAAATAGCCCTGCGAGTTGGAAAATCTGCAGAAAACTGCTATGGTTGTGAGAATGAACAAAGGCCAGTATAGAAGCTTAAATTTTGTAAATGATGCCTAAAACACATATGAAATCATAGAATGTTACCTTACAATATCCAATAACATCATAATACATGATTTATTACATGAACTAGCGGCTATAGCCAAAGTATTTGGATTAATATTAATTTATAGGCCATGATGCCAAAAACTAAAGTTTACAGAAATCCATGATTTACAAATTCATACAGGTTACATTTAGAACTTTACAAAAGAACTAGGCTCCATATACAAAATATAACAACCCTTCACAATCCACGTATGCTTGTGATGGAAAATCGTCCGTCACTTCTTCCCCTGAACCTGAAAAATATTAATAATAAAGGGGTGAGCGTAAGCTCAGTAGGTGGTGCCTATAAAACACCTTTTATGACCCCGTGAATCCACACAAAGAATAGGAAAAACATAAGTGAGAAAATGCTATAGGGAATGAACATCAACACCACAATAAGCACATAAATAAGTGTCATCCAAATCACAATTACACCAAAAATTCTATTGAAATGCAATGTCATGCCCCTCCCCATTTTTCGAAAACAAATCCTTCTTACCATTCCAAACCGTTAATGCAATTCGGCCCATAGCACCTCATGGCGCCACGAAGGAAGGATTGGCTAGTTTTTCCCTACCACATGGCACCTTCATGGCATCGTCTAGGCCTAGGTAGCTCAACCCCACTAGAGTGTATCTCTAGTTCCCTCTAGATCACATTAACTCCACGGACTGCTAGTCGTCTCCTAGGCGTCCGGTTTTCACAAACATTTTCAAAGAAAACATTTTCCCAAAACACTTCCATTTACTTTCAAAACACTTTTCTCCTTTGTTTCCCAATGGATGCATGAATGCTTCATAATTCGAATCATCAATTCAACTATAGAATTACACATATGCTTGTCAAAATAAATTTCTAAATATATAATTCATGCTTTCATTTAACACTGATCTAGCATAGTAAGCATATAAAACAAGAATTTAATCTCATATTAGCATGCTTATTCACAACACATTAATTATCACATAATCATGTATTTCATATACATCATTTAGGCAATTTTAAAAGAATCTATACAAATTAACCATGCTAATTAACAAGTTGTGAAAAAATAACTCACTAAAGCAAAATAATTTGTGTATTAGAGACCCCTACCTCAATGGAGATGAAAACCCCCAAAAACCCAAATCTAAACCCTAATTTTGAAATCCAAGGGTTGGCCAAAATGCTGCTTGGCTTCTATCAAATTGACGGCCTAAACGAGATCTACAACTTTGCTTCACAAGGTTCTACCAAATTCCAAATGGAGAAAGCAAGATTAAGCCTTGAAAGCTTGAAGGAAAGAAAATAAATAAATAAATAAATAAAAATGAAGAGGGAGAGAGAGGCGGCAAGGGAGGGAGAGAAAAATGAGGTCAAAATTGGCCTCTTGGCCATTAAAAATCAAGTGGTGGGTGTAATGTTTCCGATTTTTACCGCTTTTCATTTTTAGGAATTTCTTGATTTTTCGGGGGTATTTTTGTCTATTTTTGTTTTGCATGTCGAACACCGTGGGGTATGCCGGGTGTTTCCGAGTGTTGGTCGGGACATTTCCCAGAATTCAGGACTCGTAGAAATACATTGGTTGCCATTTCGGCATTTTTTCGTTTTTTGGGCCGAAAGATCCCGGGTGGGACCTGCTACCGGAATTGTTGTGCACTGGAGTTGTGTCATGGGTCCATTGCATTTTATACATAAGTATTTTGTGTATAATTTTGTGGTGGAATGTATGATTGTGTGGTTGGAATTTAATTGGATTGTATACACATATATTTATATTATTAAAAAAAAAGAGATATTTTTAGGACTCACTACTTATTTCATAAGCCATTATATGGTCTTAGGGCCATTGTTTGGCCTCAAATTCTTTCTCTCGGCCAGAACCTCGCTCACTTCAATTTTTTTTTTTTTTTTCTTTTTCTTTTCTTCAACATTCTAACCTTGATTCCTCTTCAATCTTTGAGAAGTTGATGGTATTCCTTTAAGCAAAGTTGGAGAGCTCGTTAAAGCCGTCATTTTGATTGGAGCCAAGCACCATTTAGCCGCCCATGGAATTTTGAAATTTTGGGCTTAAATTTGGGGCTTTTTCCATCCCTTGAGGTACGGGTTTCTAAGCTACAATTTCTTTGCCCTTTATGAATTTTCGTTATAGAAATTGTTGAATTGTTCACTAAATTATGAATATTATTATGGTTTTTTAAAATCTAAATATAAATGAAGCATGATGAGGTGTTTTTATGTGTTGTATGTGATAAGTTGTATATTTAAATGATTTGTGATGAAATATAAATGTTTAGTTGAATTATCTACATGCTCCATTTATTTATAATGTTATATTTGATGAGAATGAGAATATGACTTGGTGTGAGAATTTATTTTAAACTTGCAAGCATGATGTTAATGAAATGCGTATAATTATATATTCACATTGGATAACATGTGACATTTTACGCATTTATCATTGGGCATGAAATGGGGAAAAACAAAAAATTTGTTTTATAAAGTAATGGAAAATGGTTTTGGGAATGGATTTTGAAATGACAAGTTGTGAAAGAATAACTCACTAAAGCACAAGAATTTGTGTATTAGAGACCCCTACCTCAATGGAGATAAAAACCCCCAAAAATCCCAAATCCAAACCCTAATTTGGAAATCCAAGGGTTGGCCAAAATGGTGCTTGGCTCTGTACTCAATTGCAACGGTGAACCAAACGTTGCGTGAAGTCCTTCCCAGAACTTTGAAGTGAACTTAGTATTCCTATATGATACAATGGATACTGGAACTCCGTGCAACCTGACAATCTCTTTTACATACAGCACACCTAGTGCCTTTGCGCCATCTACTGCCTTGATAGGTAAAAAATGGGCCATCTTGGTCAGTCTATCAATGATGACCCATATGGGTTCATTTTCACGTTGTGACCTAGGAAGACCTATTATAAAATCCATAACAATCTATTCTCATTTCCACTGCTCTATTAGCAATGGCTACAATAACCCAGCTGGCCTCTAGTGCTCGGCCTTCACCTACTGACAGGTAAGGTATCTAGCCACAAACTGTGCAACATCCTTTTTCATTCTATTCTACCAGTACTAACATCTTAAATTATGATATATCTTGGTACCACCTGGATGAACTGCAAAGCGGGAAATGTGGTACTCCCGTAAGACTTCCTCATGACAAACCATACGGACAATCAACAAACCCTTGAACCGTAGACCTCCATCTGCATGCAAGGTCTAATCCTTCACTATCTCGCCATCAGAAAGCAGAGTGTGAATAACATCCAAATCCGGATTTTGTCTCTATGACTCAATCATTCGTTCGACAAGAGTAGGCTGAGTCACAAGACTAAATAAGAATGCTGTCTCACTGCCAATATCATCATCAAGGCAATATAATCCCATCTCTGCCAAGTCCTCAAGCATCTTCCACTTCTGGATGGCAAATTCAGCCAAAGTCCCACGAGATTTTCGGCTTAAGGCATCAGTTACCACATTTACCTTACCCGGATGATACTGTAAATCAAAGTTATAGTCCTTTAACAACTTAACCCATCGCTTTTGTCTGTTGTTTAAGTCCTTTTGGGAGAAAAGGTACTTAAGACTCTTATGATCTGAAAACACCATAAATCTCTCGCCATACATGTAGTGTCTCCAATACTTCAAAGCAAATACAACTACCGCCAACTCCAAGTCATGAGTAGGATAGTTAAACTCGTGAGTCTTCAATTGTCGAGACTCATAAGCCACTACTCTACCACCCTGGATCAGCACACAACCCAAACCATCACGTGACGTGTAGCAATAAATCACATAACCCAAGCCATGCTCGAGTATCACCAACACTGGAGCCGTAGTCAACCTTGTTTTCAACTCTTGAAAGGAAGACTCACAGGCTTCATTCCATACAAACTTGATTCCCTTCCAGGTCGATCTGGTCATAGGAGCTGCCAAACGGGAAAAGTAGTTCACAAATCGACGATTGTATCCCGCTAGGCCAAGAAAACTCCAGATCTCAAAAACATTCTTGGGTATCATTCGTGAATTGAGTTCTGAATTGAGTTTTGGCTTCATTCGTGATTTAACTCCTTAAATTTCAAGTGTTGCATTCCTTGAAGATTTAAGACTCTTTTTGTGTTGTATGGAAGATTCTATCCTTGTTTAAATGCATATATATTATGCCTTGCTCTTGATATAACTCTTTTCGTGTTTCATGAAATGTTCCATCATTGTTTAGTTGCATAGATACTATGCCTTGTCATTGATTTATTGTATTACTTCTATCGTGTTAATTGGAATGCTCTAATCTTGTTAATTGCGTAGATACTATGCCTTGTTCATGATTTCATGTATAACTCCCAACCATGTTAATTGCATTTGATAATGTGATCCTTGTATTCTAGCATCCTTCTTATCGTGTTCTTAGATTATCCCAACTTTGACTTGTTTTATATATGAATATATATCTTGATTCTTGTTGCTTATACTCCATGGTAGCTTAGGATGATCCCTGAGTCTAATCTTTGACAGAGACATTAGGTGGCATGATCCCTTTTGAACTATATCATGTTAGTCCTAAAAATCTCTAAAGAAATCGACTCGATGCATGCTCATCCCCTACGAATAAACTTGTTAGTCTTGTTTATTCACCTCGAAGTTACTAAGTGTTTTGCAGGTAAAGAAGTTTTGTTGTGGGATACACAACACTTTTAGACATGCTAGAAGTCTTGAAGTATTTTTGATGATATTGAATATGCACATGGTAGCATATCATATTTACTTTTGTTTATTTTGACAAAACTTGTACTTATTGTTTAAGCCATGTAATGTGCACTTAAGTGCACCTTTTGACACTCTTTTGATGTGTATGTAATGAGGGTAGAGGCCAATATCATATATTATGTATGTTATGCACTTTTACTTACAAACTTAATTGTGAAAATATTGAAAATTCATGAGATATTATGTCATTTTCGCACTGGTGCGTGCATTGTGTATGTAATTCATCCTTTAGCATTCATTTCCCATATGTGAGGTGTGGCCAAGGGCCAAACACCATTTAGTTTTCAATTTTGCATTTTAGTTCACATATTGTATTTTTGGGCTTAATAGTAATATCCGAGCCTTTAAGGGGTCATTTTCAAATCGGGTAGTGCAAAGTGTGTTCCAGCACCTCCACTAGGTCTCATTTATCTTGTATGAAGTGTGGCTAAGGGCCAAATGGTCATTTGAAACCATTTCCTAATTTTGGTTTCCATATTTTCCATTTCAAGTTCATTTTCGCCTTTTTGGCTGTTGGGGGGTTGGATTTTGACTCGGCCATTTTTAGGAGCCGAGGACCATTCCCACACGCTCAAAATCACCATTTACATCTACGTGCATGATCGTTTCCGGGAAAAACCCTTTCCTTTGTGATTTGAGCCTCCTATGGAATCATTTTTCAATTTTGTTGCATAATCTGTTCTAGGGGCATTATAGACTTTTCACATCAGTTTTATTTTCTTCTTTCAATATGGTCGTTTAGAAAACGTGATTTTAGGGGGGTTTCTTCTTCATGTTTTTCCAGAAAACATCATCTTGGTATCGGAAATCCATCGCAAAGTTCAGCTTTCTATTTTTTTTATTTAGCAACTTTTTGGACCTCCATGACCAGATTTCATGGGGGGGCATTTCGGGCATTCTACATTATATATTTTTTTAATTCTCTTACAAGTCACATAGAAAACTCAATTTTGAAGGGGGTTTCTTCTTTGTGTTTTTCCAGAAAAATTCATCCTTTTGCCCGTTTTTTATCTCAGATGTAGACAGATCATGTAGCAGCTTTTTGCCAACCTGTCCACTTTTGATCTAAGGGCATTTTGGGGATTTCATAGTGAGTTTGTTTCAATTCTGTTTAAAAGGTCGGGTAGAAAACTCGATTTTAGGGGGGGTTTCTTCTTTATGTTTTTCCATAAAAACTCGTCTTGGCCTCCGTTTCAAGCCTCAGTTATGGAATCTCACTTTTTTTTTTTTTTTTTTTTATTTCTTGCTGTTTGCTTGTGCAAGCCATTGGACACCGGTGGGCTCGTGCATGGGCGCAGTGTGCGCCATGGCTTTCGTCGGGCCGCCGCAACGTCTTAACTTCAAACCCTCGTTTCTCCCATGTCCGGACTCCAAATCGAGTGAACTTTTTTTTGAACTCAACTAATTTTTTGCTGTCTTTCCAACGGTGTGCTCAGTTGCACCCAAATCTTCCTGGATAATTGCCAGTTTACCTTTTTAGCCTTAAGTGCTCGTTTTTCTTCGTCAGGCCGTTTCTCCTTCGTCCGGACTCCGAATCATGCTATTCTTGAGTCCGTCCTGATTATTTTTTTGTTGTCTTTCTAGCGGTATACCCGGTGGCACCCGAATCCACATTTTTCAAAAATAACTATTTTGCCCCTGGGGGCTTATTTGTCATATTTTTGATCTTTTGCTTCCGCATCAGTTCTCATTGAGTTCCACGACCTCATGGAAGGTCACTTTAACTTTTTAGAGTCTTGCTTTCTATTTTCGCTTCCGCATTTCGGATCCGTTATCGGATCATCCTTAAGGTTCATCACAGGACACGCTGGCCTAAAAAATCAGGGTCGTCACACAACACATCAATTATCACTTAATCATACATTTCATATACATCATTTAGGCATTTTTTGTAGAATCTATACAAATTAAGCATGCAAATTAACAAGTTGTGAAAGAATAACTCACTAAAACATAAGAATTTGTGTATTAGAGACCCCTACCTAAATGGAGATGAAAACTCCCAAAAATCCCAAATCCAAACCCTAATTTCGAAATCCAAGGATTGGCTAAAATGGTGCTTGGCACCTATCAAATTGATGGCCTCGACGAGTTCTACAACTTTGTTTCACAAGGTTCTACCGAATTCCAAATGGAGAAAGCAAGATGAAGCCTTAAAAGCTTGAAGGAAAGAAAAGAAATAAATAAATAAATAAAAATGAAGAGGGAGAGAGAGACTGCTAGGGAGGGAGAGAAAAATGAGGTCAAAATTGGCCTCTTGGCCCTTAAAAATCAAGTGGTGGGTGTAATGTTTCCGATTTTTACCGTTTTCCATTTTCAGGAATTTCCTAATTTTTCGGGGGTATTTTTGTCTTTTTATGTTGCCAGACACCATGGGTGCTGGGTGTGCCCGAGTGTTAGTTGGGACATTTCCTAGAGTTCAGGACTCTTAGAAATGCACCTGTTGCCATTTCAACATTTTTCCGTTTTTTAGGCCAAAAGATCTTGGGTGGGGCCCGTTACTGAAATTGTTATGCGTGGAAGTTGTGTCACGGGTCCATTGCATTTTATACATACGTATTTTGTGTATAATTTTGTGGTGGTATGTATGATTGTGTGGTTGGGATTTAATTGGATTATATACACATATATTTATATTATTAAAAAAAGAAAAAAAAAAAATGAGATATTTTTAGGACCCACCACTTATTTCATAAGCCATTATATGGCCTTAAGGCCATTGTTTGGCCTCAAATTCTTTCTCTGGGCCAGAACCTTTCTCCCTTCATTTTCTTTTTTTTCTTTTTCTTTTCTTCAACATTCTAGCCTTGATTCCTCTTCAATCTTTGAGAAGTTGATGGTACTCCTTTAGGCAAAGTTGGAGAGCTCGTTGAGGCCGTCGTTTTGATTGGAGCCAAGCACCATTTAGCCACCCATGGAATTTTGAATTTTTGGGCTTAAATTTGGGGCCTTTTGCATCCTTTGAAGTAGGGGTTTCTAAGCTACAATTTCTTTACCCCTTGTGAATTTTCTTTATATAAATTGTTGAATTGTTCACTAAATTATGAATATTATTATAGTTATTTGAAATCTATGTGTAAATGAAGCATGATGAGGTTTTTTTATGTGTTGTATGTGATAAGTTGTATGTTTAAATGAATTGTGATGAATTATAAATGTTTAGTTGAATTATCTAAATGCTCCATTTATTTATAATGTTATATTTGATGAGAATGAGAATATGACTTGGCGTGAGAATTTATTTTAAACTTGCGAGAATGATGTTAATGAAATGCATATAATTATATATTAACATTGGATAACATGTGACATTTCATGCATTTATCATTGGGACTAAAATGGGAAAAAAAAAAAATTTGTTTTATAAAGTAATGAAAAATGGTTTTGGGACAGGATTTTGAAATGAAAGGTTTGCGAAAAACCTAGTCGCCTAGAGTTTCCTAGGATCTGTGGTGTTGATGGGACCTAGAGAGGACTAAGGAGACTGCCTTAGCGTGGTTGAGTTACCTAGGCCCCAAATGATGCCATGGAGTTGCCAGGGGTTAGGGGCAGTTAGCCAATCCTCCTCTCGTGCCGTCATGGAGTTGTCATGGGGCAGGTTTCACTGACGGTTTGGCAATAATGATGAAAATGTTTTAGAAATGGGGAGCGGCATTGCATGACATTGCATCTCATTGCAAAGTATGGTCCATTACGCCTTTGATCCGTGGCTGTTGATTTCGTTGCTAAGTTCTCCCCGGCATGGCTTGACCCCGTTTCCCTTTTTCCTATTCATTGTTTGGATTCACGGGGTTACAAGAGTTGTGTCTTAGGCACCACCTACTGAGCAATTTGTTCACTCCTTTATTATTAACATTTTTTAGGATACGGGAAGGAAGTGGCGGACGACGCTCCTCCACTGGTCTTGATGGATTAGTGGACTATTTTGACATACTTTGTAGTTATGATCTCATTTAATTATTATTATTATTATTATTATTATTATTACTATTATTTATAAACCCTGGAATGACACGTATAATATGTATTGACATAGGAAAGGATGGTAGTGTCCTTAGTTGACCTCGGCTTCGGGTAAGGACCCGGTTAGCGATTCGGACCCACGAGTTCGGGTCGTTACAAACTTGGTATCAATGCAATGGTTCGAATACCATTAAGACGATGGGTAAAGGCCTACCTAGGATTGCATGGGGAGTTGAATTATTTGTTTACTTGCTTAATTGCTTATGTTATTGCATGCTTATGTGCTAAGGTGTTTAATTGTTAAAAAAAATAAATAAAATAAATAAAAATAAAAAATAAAAAACATGTTTAATTGCTTAACTACTTAAGTGAACACATGCTAAGTGCTTATGTGTTTAAATTGCTGATATGTGTAAATGAAGTGTTTATGTTATTTGAAAGCATGTTATACATGATCAGGTGGAAGGTATGAGATACATGATGGTGGCAGGCAGTAGGCATGGTTGGTGCAATTTTTATTTATGCTAATGTGACAAGTAATGAGCATGGTATATGCAAACATGTTTCGTATGGTATTATGGGTTCCATTTATTTTGTGTATGTACATATCTATATTTTTATATGTTTACGGGGTTAAGCATAGGAATGGTTGCTAGCGTTGTAGAGTGTTTGTCACTGCATTGAGGATTGTGTAAGTTTGACCTGAGTAGGCGAGGAGCTCGGTCGCTCCAGGGCTGTTGGGTATTGGTTCTTATTGAACTAAGGGTGTGGGCTTCTAGGCCGTGGATTGAGTTATTTGGTGTGTAGTCATTTTTTATCTTCTTGTTACATTTTGTGCAGTGCATAGAGCACGACCTTAGAACGAGTTCACATTTCATGGCATGGTGTCTTTGTTGTGTGTGAGTTTCATGCATCTATGGATGGATTCCTGTGATTGCAGAGGTCAGGTGTACGAGTAACGATTTCGAGGGAGAAAGGTATAACCTTAGGAGGTTGGTGCTTGTGACTTGGGACACGGTTTGGTGCGGAGGTTCTTTTCGAACCGGTCGTGGTAGGTCTGACAGAGGTTGTTTGAGTCACAAATATGGTCTATGGGTTATAGGTGAGTATTACGATTGTTCTGGTACGGTCCAAGGGAGTATGTTGGTTATGGTTGGTTAAGAGGTGATTCCTATTCCGGGAAACTATAGGAGTGTGTCGCGAGTATTCGATTCATAGAGAGTTGATTGCATAGTTTGGTCGATGAGCGGGCTTCTGGGTTGGTACGACTGCCTAAAGGGTCTCGAGGTGGCGTATAGTGGTTAGTTTTAGCTGTATAGTACAGGGTTGCACAATAAAGAAGGTTGTATGGGGTCATTGAAGTGTTCGGTTGTTTGCGAATGAAGTGATAAATGGTAGGTACTGTGTTACCAAATGGATAGTGTCTTAGAATTTGAAGGCTATGGACTGGAGTTTAATTCTATGTTGCATATGGGGTATGAGGAAATAGTGCTTGTTGTTTGAGGATCCAAAGAGGTAAACTATCGATTTGAAATGATTGGGAAGAAAGTGATTCCGTAGGTCTAGCTGGTAGCCCCATTTGACTTTTGTTATGGCCAAGGGTGTTTTGAGGAATAGTGAAAATGAGAGATAATGATGGTGAACCTAGGGTATGAAGTTTTCTTGTTTAGGCATGTAAATTGCGTTAGGAAGAGTGGTTTGAGTAGTCGGATACGTATTAGTGATTGATTGTATTGTTGATGGTTTTAATGAGACAATTGGGTGTTGAACATTCTGATTTGTGCTCATTTTGTTTTGAGAATTTGTCGACATGGCATTGCCGTATGGAGGTTCTTTTCTAGTGGTAGATAGTGGTCGTTGTGAGGAGTATCGAGAGTAACGATTATTTTCTTGTTATGATGGTATTATCTTAAGGATGTTGGGAGAAGAATCACTTGGTAGTGGCTTGATGGTCAGGTGGGATGATAGGTTTGAACTATTGTTTTGAATGAGTGGCAGTGAAGGTGTTATGGTGTGATTTTTTTTGTTGATGAGCAGAACAATTTAAGGTGTGATCCAAATGGGGCTTAAGGATTGTGAGTGTTTTTATATGTTGTCAAGTAGGTGATGGGATTGTGCGCTAATTGAGACGATTGTGGTCGACTTAGTCTTTAGAGCCAGTGAGAGTGGTGTTGCCATATAGGCATCTTTTCTTTTGAAGAGTCAGTGGGTTGCTGTGACTGAGGTCACGGGTCTTGTGTGCATGGTGTTCGAGGGAGTGTTGCCTTGAAAGGTAAAGGTGGAATGGGTGATCTAATGTCATTGTTTAGCATAGAGTTGTCAATTGGAAGTGATGGTTTCCAGATGGAACGAGACGCGGTGTCTGGAGGGTTGTAATTGTCTCTAGTGTTGATGTGTCGTGAGCATTAGTGCTCTTATCCGATTGGTTTTGGTTAGTATGGGTATCGCGGTGTATCGTATGTGAGGTTTTTGTGTTGATCGTGTATGACGGTCCGTTGGTAGTGAGGTCGTCTAAAATTAAGTTCTTAGTTCCGTATGTGTTTCCAATTGGTTCTTCTCCTTGTGTGTAAGGAGTTCATTTTATCTCAGGTAGATTGGGTGTCCATGGTTAAACAATTGGTTTGTAGCGTGTGACAAGGTGTTGGGCGCATTCAGGTGCGAGTCGTCAGTCTTTTGTGAGAGTGGGGTTCATTACCCTTTCCATTTGTTCTAGTCCTAGTAAAGACATCATTTGTCGTGAGCCTTGTCCTCCATTTAGGAGTTATGCGCATCTGTAACTGGACGGACCTGTATGTATGGTCTGTTATATTGTTAGAATTCATCGGTTGAGGTTTGGTTGATTTGGTCTACTCACTCCCATGAAGGGAGATAAAGTCATTGGTTTTTAGTAGTACTTGTTCTGAGAGTGGTTCTGAATGGTGGCGTGATGGCTACAAATGTGTACCACTTTAAAAATACCACTTATAACAATAGAACATACATTAATGTATATTAATGTTATAGTAAGGGGTTGACGAACCACAAGGATTGCTAGTTTATGGCAACCAAAATTGTAAAATTACTTTTTAGTTTGATAAAATAGATGATAGTTCAATTGGTTTGTCACTTAAATTATGAATTGAAATTTGCATAAAAACAATAAATAAAATGAATAGAATAGATTGAACTTATAGAGAGAAGGCTAGGGAATTGACTTCACCTCAACCTCATAAACATGTAATCTTGCACTCAACTTGGGGATAAAGAAATATGTATATAAAATGATGTGTAGAAGTATAACACAACCACAACATCTTCAAGAAAAATCATACATTTCAGGACTAAGCATAACCCATTTTTGGTTGGCAGGTTCATCCACCTAAACTAGGTTGTGGTATGAACCATCTTCCCTAGGCATGGCTATCAAGGTCCTTCAATTGTATGTTGTTGCACATGAAATCAATTGTATATTATAAATTATATTTAGTCGGTATGGACCATTTACCTAACTAAATTAATCTAAAGGTGTAGCATGGTCCATCTTCCTTAAGTGTAATCTATATAAATTCTCAATTACATGCCAATATAACCATTTCACAAATTCTTTCCCATTGTCACTATAAGAAACAAGTGTATAATTGTGTCAATGTGATATCTAAGACAAGATAAACATATCACCATAATTATATATTCAAATAAAGATCACATACATTAATTCAATGCAAAAACACATCCATTCAATGTAAACAACTTCTAATTTATGAAATCAAACATACATAAGAAGAATCCCCAAATTTAAATAACAATTACTACAAATTTATTTGGTATAAGTTACATCAACTCCCTAGAAATGGAGTTAGCCTATCATGGACATGATAGCAACCTCAAGGATTGAAGAAGAGAAAGATTTCCATTTTTCCCCCATTGTTGCAAAACTCAACTTAAAAACCCTAAAGAGATTCCTCTCCCTCACAATATATTTTTAGAATCTAAAACTACTTGATTTAATTCAAGCATCTGCCCCCTCTTAATCCCAAGGTAAGTTTCAAAACAACCCAACTCATCAAAATTCAAATCCCCACATAAGATGGAATAAACTCTGACTTATTCAAAATGGGGGCCCGTAGTCTTGAGTCCAGACGCGAGGTACTACTATTTGGCGTTCGGATGCGAGGTCCTGCGTCTGGACGCGAAGCATGCTGCTTGACTTCTTCTTTACTTCTACAATGTTGATTGTATCCATCGCCTATTTGGGCCATTTTCTTCTTGAAAACCACTTGATGTTTTAGGCCCAATATGACTTGTTCTCCAAAAATTCTTAAGACCTTATTTTTATTCCTTTTTAGCAATTAGACCTGCAAAAACACAAAAACTTAAAAATGGAGAAAATCTATATACAAAGATCAAATAATGAGCTTAACTAATGCAATTAAGGGCGCTTAAATATGCAATATTTGGCGCTTATCACACCCCCAAACTTACATTTTGCTAGTCCTTTAGCAAAACAAAATTGAAACACAAATTCCTCTACTTTCATGGGAGTGACGATTGCATTTAGCATATGCAACAAGCCTTTTAAACCCCTAGGTTTCCCTAGAGGACGAGTGAAGTCTCGTAAGGGTTTACCAGAAATGATACCCACAAACACTAAGCAACAAGGCTCATTCTAGTATAAATTGAAACATATGACTTTGGGAAAAGACTCTATCATGAAGACTACAACAAGTATGCGTAAAATGATATCTTAAAACAATATTCAATCCCCAACATTCATGCATTAACAAACTAGCCCACATACATAATCTTCAACATCTCATTTAGAATAAAATTTCATCTCAAGTTCCTTAGAAGTGAACCGAAATTTCATTTTCTTTTAAAATGCACTTTTAACCCTTTTATGGCTTATTCAATTTCTTCCACATCCTTAATCTATCTTTTGAAATCATAATCCAAGGCATGTATTTATTTGAACACATTTTATGTTTCTTATTTTTATTTTTATTTTTTTTATTATGATGACCATGTGTAATATCCAAGTTCCTTAAGCTCTCTAATCACCCCATGTAACAAGCGTTGAGCCAACGGCTCCCAAACTAGATAGTCTTAGGGCGTTACGTGTAAAGACACTCCTAAGGGCGTAATGACTCGGAATGGTTAGGCTATGAACTCAAACTAATCATGCATCTTACATTCTTTCCTTATCTTCCTTTTTAATCAGTTGACATGTTGAAAGAATGTAGTTATATATATATATATATGCCAAGGATTATTTCATTCATTCGACTTACTAATTCAGGGATCCAATTAAGTAAAACCACAAGGAAGGGAATGCAATTTTCAGAGTGCCCAATGTGCATTGTGAAGTTACTTAGAGACGAAAAACTCTAAAATAAGACATTTAAATCATACAGTGGACCTTTTTTCATTTGAACAATCATGCTAGCAACTCTCAATCATTCATATCCTATATAAGTATTCAAGTTGTATTAATCACATAAACCTGTGAGATTTATTTGTAATTAGCTAATTTCAATGTCAAAACAAGTCCGATCGAGTTATCATTTTTTGGTTCGCAAGTTCAAAGATTAACGATTGGATGCAGATTTGAAGAAGGTTAAGTGTTCATGGTATACTGCACTCGAAGATGATGAGAACAACGTTATAAGAAGTTTTGGGAGGTAGTGAGAACATTTAGGAAGGGTTTTGAAAGGTTTAGAACAAGTTTTTACATTCTAACCATCTTGAACTGGTTCAAGATCTATCGAACAGGTTCAACTTCATTAGAATGCTAAAATTTCAAGACTGGCCATCTTGAACCGGTTCAAAAGGGTTGAACTGGTTCAAGAGTCCATGGGATTTCTTACTGTCCATCTTAAACCAGTTCAAGAGGGCTGAACCGGTTCAAGGACTTCTAGTAGCACTTAGATTTTTCATTTCCTTTTTGCTGGAAGTTTCCTTTTCAATTCCAACCTCCTTCCAAGTCCTATACACGAAATTTATCATATTTTCTAAGGGATTAGGACTTTCAAAACTCTATATAAACCATGTCATATAAATTAATTTATTTATGGCTTTAGAGAAAATCAATTCTATATTTTGAGAAAGCTTTTAGAGAGAGAAAAATTCAGAAAATCAAATCTGATTATTCTGAATTTATTTTTGAGAGCACACGAATATATTCATGAGTGATTTAGTTGTAGTGTTCTCTATCTCATCGGAATTGGAGCTGTATTAAAGATTCAGATATTCCAGATGATTAGCAGGATTTAATTATTCTATAATCGAGTTCAGATCTTGAAGAAGAGAAGTAAACACAATCACACTTTGAAAGGGTTGGAGCATTCGTGAAGTGCTATCTGATCTAACTGCTACTCTTCTACAAATATCAAGTGTAAGCCTGAGGTCAAGTTGCTGTTGGATGGGGAGTCGCAAAGCTAGAGGATCGTCAGCGGCTGGTGTGGTGTAGAACGATAGGGTGTGAGCCAGAGTCAAAGTTCAGTATACTTTGTTTCAAACATAGTGGATTGGTTTACTTTGAACTGCACAATCCACGAAGTTTTCCCATAACAGTTGATGTATTTTATCAACTTGGGTTTCCTTGCTAAAATCCTAGTGCAATCTCTCTAACCCTAACTTGCTTTACATTTCATATATTTGTGATTATGGATGTTTATATCGGTCATATATTTTAATCTATCATAAATTGAGCAAGTTGACCTGATAATTAGATCTAGGTCATTAAGGGAGTAATCACAATTATTGTCAACTGACTGTTTCTGCAACCCGCGTAACTCTTGTTCCACAAAACCCTCCCCCCAACTTAGTTCCAATAACACCAAAAATCATTTGCCTAAACCTACAATCTTTTCAAAAAATTTATATTATATATATATATACATATATATTTAAACATAACAATGTATACAATTCATCCACATTCAACAATGACAATATGCAAATGAATAGCTAACTCTCAACACCCCCAAACTTACATGATATATTGTCCTCAATGTATGAAGACAAGTATAGAAGCTAAGCATGCATAGAAGTGTAAAAAGAAAAAAACTACCGAGTGCGAAATAGTAACTCCAGTGCAACCAGTCGCAGTGAAAAAGCTAAAGTCCATTCCCCCAAACTTGTACCTGATAATCAGTTCACAAAAATTAGGTACCAAGCATAAAAGCATAGACACATATAAAGATATAAATATAAACTAACATGTCATGCTTTATTAAAAATCGGGAAAGAAATCAAAATTGTGCACATCAAAAAGTACATCCACAATTGTCATCACAAACATGGCCCAAAACCTAGAATAATTCAGAAAGCACAAAGCAAAAATAAATAGCATGAACTAAAAAAAAAAACTAATATAAAATCAATTCACCCTTAGAATAGAGGGCGAAGTGCTGGCTCCTCTAGGAGCATCATCAATTAGTGATTACACCATTGCGGGTAATAAGTGAATCCCTCCAATTTTTGAAATTGTAAACCTTATTCGAGGTTGCCCACTACTCATTGCATGGAATAACAAACCCTTAGTCCTTAATCATCTTTGTGATTAGATAGGGGAATGGGAAAGACCAAGTTAAAGAGCTTTTCTTTTGGCGGACAATCAATTTGTTATAGACCTTCAAGATTTGATTCATAATCAAAGTGGGAACAGAAACCAAAAATCATTTTTCGCTAAATAGAGAGAATCTAGCGGGACACTGTTATTAGCCATAGGTTTTCCAATTGGAAGAACATTCGTAGCCAGTGCACAAAGGACCTTTTAGGAGAGGTGCTCACTAAGCTTGGATTAATGGAGATGGAGAGGGTAAAAGAGGTGATTGAGAAAGTGGAGAAGTTAGGGTTAGGAGGTGGGAAACGTAGAGTGAAAAGATGGATGTAGGAAGTGAAAAGATAAAAGAAAAGGGAGGAAGTTATAAAGCCCAAGCTGGGCTCGGGTTCTCTTGATGGGCCTTCGCGTTCGGATGCAAAGCATAGCGTCCAAATGCAAAGTGGAATGGTGCACGTACTGGGAAGTGTATGTGTGCTATGGTGTTATGGATATAACATGGCGTCCGGACATAAGAAGTGGTATCTGGACATGGAGGGTAACAGAGGTTGGCATCCAGACGCCGGAGGAGGCGTCCGGACGCGTGATGCTTCAAGAGTTGGCGTCCGGACGCAGGAGGTTCCAGTTGGTTCTATGGATATGAGCTTGAAAACTCCCGAACATGTTACCAAAACCTTTATATGATTATAGAAACCCACGATGACCACTGGAATTGAAATCTAAATGATTCTTGAAGAATGCAAAGTGGAGTTTCTACTTAAGCATTTCTTTTAGAGATTTTTGGTTTATAGTAACATAGAAATAAGGAATCTCGGAATGGAAAGAATTTGCTTCCTTGAAGTGCAAAATTTAACATCGAAAGCTAGACGATATGGGAATCTAACTAGTCCTTATAAATTGGATTTGTCAAGATGATGGAATCCACATATCCGACCGGGACTAGGTTGTCATTGTAAGGCTTAAGCCGCTGACCATTGACTTTAAAAGGATTCCTATTCTTTGGGTTCTGCAACTCAACTACACCATGGGGGAAAACAGAAATGATAAGGAAAAGACCTTCCCACCGTGAACGTAGTTTCCCAGGAAAAAGTTGTAACCGAGAATTGAAAAGCCAAACTTTTTGACTCGAAGTAAAAGACTTATTAATGATATACTTGTCATGGAATGCTTTAGTCTTTACTTTATAAATTTTAGCATTTTTATAAGCCTCATTCCGGATTTCTTCTAGTTCATTGAGCTATAATTTTCGGTTAGAGCCGGCCTATTCAAGATAAAAATTGAACCTTTTTATGGCCCAAAAGGCACGATACTCTAATTCAATCGGAAGGTGACATGCCTTACCGTAAACAAGCTGGTATGGTGACATGCCAATTGGTGTCTTAAACGCAGTTCAGTAAGCCCAAAGCACATTGTTCAGTCACAATGACTAATCTTTGCAGTCCGGTATAACTGTCTTTTCAAGGATATGCTTGATTTCCAATTTAAAACTTCCATTTGACCACTCGATTAAGGATGGTAAGGTGTGGCAACCTTACGAGTGACAGAGTACTTAAGGAGGATAAATTGAAGATAGAAATTTCAGAAATGAGATCCTCCATCACTTAAGAGTGATCTAGGTGTACCAAACCGACTAAATACGTTTATTTGAATGAACTGGACCACTACATTGTGGTCATTGGTTATGGTTGCCTCAGCCTCTATCCATTTAGATACATAATCCACCGCTAGGAGAATGTAAACATATCCATATGAAGATAGAAATGGTCCCATAAAATCTATTCCCCATACATCAAAGATTTCGATAATTAGAATGGAGTTCAATGGCATCATATCCCTTTTAGACATGGCCCCAAGCTTTTGACGTTATGTACAAGACTTGCAAATATTTTAAGCATCCCTGAATAATGACAGCCAATAAAATCCACTTCGAATGACTTTAGATGAAGTCTTTTTGGCACTTAAGTGTCCTCCACATTCAAGAGTATGGCAAAATTTCAAAATATTTTGGACATCAGATTCAAGAATGTATCTCCAGATTATTTAATCTAGGTAATACTTGAACAGTTCCGGGTCTTCCCAAAAGAAATTTTTTAGTTGAGCGAAGAACTGGTCTTTCTCTTGCTTAGACCATTGGGATGGAATTTTTCTAACCGCAAGATAATTTACAATGTCAGCAAACTAAGGGGGTAACACATGAGAAATCTGGAACAGTTGCTCATCCGGAAAGGAATCATGACCTGGAGAAAAATCAGAAGTATTCTCAATAAGAAGCCTAGAGAGAAGGTCGGCGACCATATTGTCAGTTCCTTTCTTGTCCTTAATCTTAATGTGGAACTCTTGGAGTAAGAGTATCCAACGAATGAATCAAGGTTTTGTCTCTTTCTTTGCAAGTAGATGCCTAAATGTGGCACGATCTGTGAAGATAATGACCTTGGATCCAAAAAGATATGAACGGATTTGTCCAAGGCATAGACAAATGCTAGCAACTTTTTCTCAGTGGTCATATAATTTAATTGAGCATCTGAGAGGGTCTTGCTAGCGTAGTAAATGGTGATAAGTGATCAAATGTGACACATTTTAGCACCTAAGCGAGGGTATTTTAGTCCATTCATCTATCTTTATTTACCCGTTTTAGTACTTATTTGTGTTTTTGTCTATTTCAGGTCAATAATGTTAAAACGGACTAATTTCGGTCCATTAAGGCCTTTTTGGAGTCAAACCAAGTCTTGGTGAGAATCTGGAGCAAAAGAAGGCTGATCTGAAGAAAAAGGAGGCTGATGTTTAAAACTGCCAAGTTGGATCGATCGAAACCAAGTTGGATCGATCGAACCCTAATCGATCACACCATACCTCTGATAAATCACACCGTTGGTTGGATCGATTGAACTATTCACAGAAGTTATTAAAAAGTAGATCTAAAGCTCATTTCGAACCAACTCGGGCTGTGCTTGAAAGAGGAGATCCTAGGGCCGAGTTCTCACATTTTTTGGCTCTAAAAGCCTTGTATATATCATAGATTGAACCATTTTTGTAGAGAGATTCATATTTTTACATTGTAATTTCTATATCTTCATTAGTTTCTCTCTCTAGAAAGTTAGAGATTAGGGTTAGAAGAAAATAGGGAAGTAGAGGCACATCTCAAGAACATATCTCTAGATCCAAACAGTCTCTTTCTCTAGAGCTTCAAAGAAGAAGAGGAAGAAGAAGATAGAGCTATGTTTGGAGCTTGCTCTTGAGGGCTTCATGACCACATCCACCTCCTCCATGATTAGCTAGATCTACACTTAGGGCTTAGATGAGCCCTAAGCCTTATGTAATCTAAACCCTTGTATTTCTATTTTTGGGGATATATATATATATATATTGTTACGATTAGTGGTTAGCCTTGTGATTATTGATTTAATTCTTCCTAATGATTCTCTATTTTAATTACATGTTTTCTTATGTATGATTATTTGAGAATTGATCTCTACACTAGATTCTCTATGTTGGTTGCATGTTTATGTGTGATTAATTAAGGATTTAGTGATGGCTAAGCATGGTTTTCATTAAATAGGTTTGTCAATTAATTTGATGGATTATACTTATGCTTGATGGGTTGTTCTACAATTTAATTCATGCTTGTAGGTAGGTAGACAATCTATTCTTGATTTAATACTCCACACTTATTATTGCAAATTCCATGATTCTTTAGATTGATGTGTGCTCTCATTAGACCCATTTGTTAACTAATTGATGGATTATGCCTTTGTCTTGGTGGGTTGTTCTATACTTAGTTTACTTGTTGGTTAGGTAGATAATTCACTCTTGCATTAGATAGTTCACACTTTTATATGCAAATTGTGTTTATGTTTGTGGCCACATCTTGATTGCAACAATGTATTCCCCATTAATGGAAAGCAAGTGGTTAATTACATGAGCTTAGTAGTGATTACAACACCATAAAACCTCTCTTCATATCTCTTAAATCCTTATCTCTCACTACTTTACTTTTCTTGCATTTTAATTCAATTGCTTTCTAGAGTAATTAATCAACCAAACCCTCCTTTGCAATCTTTTGATATGCTAGAGTCGAAGTTAAATTCCAACACATATAATCCCTGCGGACGATCCCTACTCGCTATACTTCATTAGTTGTTGTAGTGGTTTTCATAAATGTAAATTTGACTAGAAAGGCTTCCAAAACCACATTCATATTTTGACCTTGCGAAGCGACCTCTTGCATTAAAAAGTCCGTTTTCCAAACACATAGGAAGGGGCTTGCCAAATTTTGGCGCCATTGCTGGGGATTAACGATTTTGTTGGAATTAGACTAGACAATAGTGTTCATTTGATTGCTTCTATTTTTATTTTATTTTCCATTGTATATTCTTTACTCATTCTTGATATTATTTGTCAATTAGGTACTTGACTACAAGAAAGGGAAACATTGGATTTTAAAGCAATCATTAGAGCTTAAAGCTGATATTGCAATTTGAAGTTACTTAAGGACCTTTGTGAGCAATTCTTGGATCTCTTGTATTTTAATTGTTTCACTTCTTTGCATGCTTGTGATAGCCCTTGTTGAGGCTAATTTCATTGGTTTAATTTTTGTCCAAGCATCGGCGCATGTGGAGGCCAAAAAATTTCTTGCATTTGGATTTTAATTGTGAATGGAGGAATTATTTGATCCAAGTTTGGGGGGGAATTATATTCCCTCACCTTATGTCCCTCCACCATATTTTGATCCTTATGAGGTTGAGTCCAATTCATTTTAACATGCATCATCTTATTATGGACTTAACTATTCTCATTATCCTTCTTGTGACTACTACCCTCCCATACCATTTTATTAAGAACCACCTCCATTACCTTATTCACCCGAGTTTCAAGAAAAAGTGTTAGTTCTACGTTATGTGCTTAATTCACAAACTCAACTTATTATTTCACATTCTTATATTTTAGCCAAGTTTGAAGCTCAAGTTAAGCAAATTGCAGGTACTCTTTCTCGTCAAGAGGAAGAGGAATAGGCAAATGAAAAAATGATAAGAATTTCAATGTATATAGATGAGGATGATAAGAGTGAATAGGACGAAGTAGCAAGTGAGCTAATGCCTAGCACTTTATCTTATATAGAGGAGAAAGTGGCAAGTGAGTTAGTGGCTAATCCAATAGAGCACAACATGATTAATGAGGACTTTCCTTGTTTTGATTATGATTTTATCCCAGCCATTGCTACTTTAGAGAGTGAGGAGATGTTGACCACTATTGAGGTAGGGAGGAGGAGGAGGACCTTGTTGAAGAGAGCCTTCCTTCTATTATCTCCAAAGACCCTCTTGAGACATGACTTTTCAAAATGTATAAAAATTATGGTTTTGACCTTGAAAGTTCCAAAAATGAAATAAACTCTCTAATGGACTCCTTAGCTAACTTGGAAGGTGAGGAGATGATGATTATTGAGGAAGAGGAAATGGATGAAGAGAATGCAATTCCTATTAATTCAATTGAGTCTTTGAAAGACTTTGCCATGCCAAGTGCAAGGCTGCTCATCATTGATTTTATTTTCAAGACCGTGGATGAAAAGAAACAAATTTGCATCTTTCATAATTTCTTTTCAAGTCATTCTTTTAGAAGATGTGTATATTGTTGTAAGTGAGGCATCAAATGAGAAAAATGAAAAGAGAGTCAATAAGGATGTTTCATATCCGGTTTTTGATTCTTTTGATTAATGAGTTGACCCAACATCTTGCTAGAGACGTTCAACACTAGTATTTATAGAGTTTCAAAACTCTATTCCTCCCTCATTTCTTTTTATTTTTCATTCTTGTGTACATTCTTCCATCCATTTTTCAATCTCCATTCTTGTTACCATCATTGGGGTTTAGTATAGGCTTTTCTGCACTTTTAGCTTAAAATTAGGCATTTGGTGCCAGTTCAATCGATCATAAGTGTATCCTGGATTGATCAAACCACTCTGCAGTCATTCTCTGCATATTTCAGTTCTCTGTCCACCGTTCAAACTTTATGTTCGATCGATCCAAGTACTCCTCGATCGATCCGGTTGTCCTTGTGATCGATCTCACTTCCATACTTAGAAAAATTTTCAAAGCTCTGCAAATTTCATGCCCTCTGTCCCATCGTGCGAGCATTATGATCGATCCAAGTTAGGATCGATCACAGCTTTGTCCCTTTGACATTTTGACTTTTTCCTCTTTCTATTTTTATTTTTCATTTTCTTTTACATCTGTCATTTCCTTTTATTTTATTTTCTTACTTTTGTCTTTTTTTAAAAATATATATATATATTATTTTGTTGCATTCTTTATTTCCTTGCATTTTTACTTCTTGCATTTTTATTTCTTGCCTTTTTATTTTTGTTTGTGTACATATTTGTTTTGTCTAAAAATAAAATATATATATATATATATATATATATATATATATAAATTAAAAAAAAATACCCAAAAAATAAATTTTCAAAGTAGCATTCCGTCTTGCTAGCGACGTTAAACTTAGCAATCATTATGCATTTTTCTTGCATTTTGTTTCATTGTACATACTTTCATAAAAAGAAAAAACATAAAAACTTTTTACCATTGTGCCCTTGTCTGTATTCATGCTTCCATACTTGGTATAGTGCTTGCTTTCTTATCTCTTCCATCTTGTGCTATATTGCCTTAGAATGTATCATTTCATTTACCTCTTATCCCATTTCATATTTGATGTGAGTTTGCTAGTGTAGTTATTCAAGTAAGATGTTGATTCCAAGTTTGGGGATGCACTTTTTCCCAATGGATCATTGTCGGGCTTCATGTCCTTACCACCATGGTATATTCTTTCCATCTTTTTCATTGTTCTCAATGCACATTGAGGACAATGTGTGGTTTAAGTTTGGGGGTAAGGTGATTTTGTTACATTCTATTTAAGTTGAGCTTTAAATACATGATTGAGATTTGAGATTGATGTTAACTATGATTTTGATCTTTTGAGGACTATATTGCTTAGAATTTAAAAATTGCTTGACTTGAGAGTTCAATACTCCTTATATGCCTTGTGGATGCCATTTAAGAGTAAATTTTTTGAAAGATTGATATCTTGCTTGCATTTGTGGTCCACATCATCTTGATTTTGTGATTGTTTTGAGATTCACTCTAGGATTTCACACTAGCACAGGCACACACTAGCATTCATTTATAGGGTACATGCTTTGTTGATTATTGATTTGGTTATATCCCAAAAGCAAATAAAAAAGTGAGGACTTCTCCTAAAAGGTAAGAAGTAAGAAATGGTTAGATGGAGGTTGTTTTGATTTATAGCCTAGTCGATTTGAGCTTGTAAGTCCTTAGGGATGTTTTAACACCTAATACCCTAAAGCCATCCAGTTTAGAAGTCATTGACCTAACGCTAGACCTCATGGATCGTTAGAAAGCTTAATAGATCAACACATTGCACTATGCTTCCATGTTTGATCCTTAAGGATAAAAAAAAAAATTAAAAAAATAAATCGAGTGAAAAGAATAAGCGCACCTGGAACAATAAGGCTTTAATAAAAGGTCCACTCTTTCTCTTGATAATCGGTACTAGATTTGTGTGCTAGCTTGAGGGTAAGGATGTGATCATTTCTTTAGTTGGCTTAGATAGCAACATATTTGATGTCGGTCCACTCAAAAAGGATTCTAGAGTTGTTTTGATTTGCATGATCATTTTCTTGATGTGTGGAAGACCATACTTGCTTGCATGTTGCTGAGATTTTGGAAGATTGCTTGGAAATTATTGAAGAATTGCATACTTGAGGTAGTTTTCTCCCAATGCTTGTTTGGAATATTGGTGCCTCTTTAGTGAGGAAGAGCTTAATGTTTATGGGTATCATTTCTGGAAACCCACACGAAACTTCACTCGTCTACTAGGGGTAACCTAGGGGTTTAAAAGGCTTGTTGCATATGCTAAATGCAATCGTGTTCCCTACGAAAGTGGCATTATACTTTTATTGCTTTATAGTTCGTAGTTATTTAGTTATTCATTTCTTTCTTTACTTCGTAGTTCATTGCTAGGGACTAGCAATATCTAAGTTTGGGGTTGTGATGAGTGCTCAAATGTGACGCATTTTAACACCTAAGTGAGGGTATTTTAGTCCATTCATCTATCTTTATTTACCCGTTTTAGTACTTATTTGTGTTTTTGTCTATTTTAGGTCAATAACGTTAAAACGGGCTAATTTTGGTCTATTAAGGTCTTTTTGGAGTCAAACTAAATCTTGGTGAGAATCTGGAGCAAAATGAGGCTAATGCTGAAAACTGCCAAGTTGGATCGATTGAAGCCAAGTTGGATCGATCGAATCCTAATCGATCACACCATACCTCTGATTGATCACACCGTTGGTTAGATCGATCGAACTGTTCGCAAAAGTTATTAAAAAGTAGATCTAAAGCTCATTTCGAACTAACTCGGGCTGTGCTTGAAAGGGGAGCTCCTAAGGCCGAGTTCTCACATTTTGGGGCTCTAAAAGCCTTTTATATATGATAGATTGAACCATTTTTGTAGAGAGATTCATATTTTTACACTGTAATTTCTATATTTTCATTAGTTTCTCTCTCTAGAAAGTTAGAGATTAGGGTTAGAAGAAAAGAAGGAAGTGAAGGTACATCTCTAGATCTATACACTCTCTCTATTTAGAGCTTCAAAGAAGAAGAAGAAGATGGAGCTATGTTTAGAGCTTGCTCTTGAGGGCTTCATGACCACATCCACCTCCTCTATAATTGGCTAGATCTACACTTAGGGCTTAGATGAGCCCTAAGTCTTGTGTAATCTAAACCCTTGTATTTCTATTTTTGGGGATTTATATATATATATATATTATTGTGATTAGTGGTTAGCCTTATGATTGTTGATTTAATTCTTCCTTATGATTCTCTATTTTAATTACATGTTGTCTTATGTGTAATTATTTGAGAATTGATCTCTACACTAGATTCTCTATGTTGGTTGCATGTCTATGTGTGATTAATTAAAGATTTAGTGATGGCTAAGCATGGTTTTCATTGAATGGGTTTGTCAATTAATTTGATGGATTATACTTAAACTTGATGGTGTTCTACAATTTAATTCATGCTTGTAGGTAGGTAGACAATCTATTCTTGATTTGATACTCCACACTTATTAATGCAAATTCCATGATTCTCTAGATTGATGTGTGCTCTCATTAGACCCATTTGTTAACTAATTGATAGATTATGCCTTTGTCTTGGTAGGTTGTTCTACACTTAGTTTTCTTGTTGATTAAGTAGATAATTCACTCTTGCATTAGATAGTTCACACTTTTACTTGCAAATTGTGTTTATGTTTGTGGCCACATCTTGATTGCAACAATGTATTCCCCATTAATGGAAAGCAAGTGGTTAATTACATGAGCTTAGGGGTGATTCCAACACTCTAAGATCTCTCTTCATATCTCTTAAATCCCTATCTCTCACTAGTTTACTTTTCTTGCATTTTAATTTAATTATTTTCTAGAGTAATTAATCAACCAAACCCTCATTTGCAATATTTTGATATGCTAGAGTTAAAGTTAAATTTCAACACGTATAATCCTTGCGGACGATCCATACTCGCTATACTTCATTAGTTGTAGTAGTGATTTTTATAAATGTTAATTTAACTAGAAAGGCTTCTGAAACCATATTCATATTTTGACCTTGCGACGCGACCTCTCGCATTAAAAAGTTCATTTTCTAAACACATAGGAAGGGACATCGTCAAATGGCATGAGGAGTTTTATCCACACGCTGGCCCAAAATAGCACCTAATGCATAATCGGATGCATCGCATATGATCTCAAAAGGACAAAGACCAATTAGGTGGTTTCATGATTGGAGCAGAAAAGAGTAGTGAACGGAGCTTCTTAAAAGCTTCCAAACATGCTTCATCGAAGTTAAAATTAGTATCCTTAGCAAGAAGATGGCATAAAGGTCGAGATATCTTGCTGAAGTCTTTGATTAAGCGGCAATAAAAGCCAATATGGCCAAGAAAAGATCAAATTTGTCTCACCGAAGAGGGAGGAGGAAGGCTGTGAATTAATTCAACTTTTACCTTATCAACCTCAATCCCTCTTTTAGAGATAATGTGTCCCAAGACAATCCCTTCTTGTACCATGAAGTGACTCTTCTCCTAACTTAATATCAAATTGGTATCCTTACATCTTTGAAGCACAAATGATAGATTATGGAGACAAGAGTCGAAAGAAGATCCAAAGACTGAAAAATCGTCCATGAATACTTCAAGAAAATTTTTGACCATATCAGAAAATATGGACATCATGCATCTCTGAAAAGTGGTCGGTGCATTACATAACCCAAAGGGTATGCGATGATAAGAGAAAGTTCCAAAAGGACAAGTGAATGTGGTCTTCTCTTAATCTTGAGGATCTACAACCACTTTGTTATAGCCAGAATAACCATTAAGAAAACAATAATAACTTTGACCGGCTAACCTTTTTAGGATTTAATCAATAAATGGAAGCAGAAAATGATATTTCCTAGTTGCAGAGTTGAGTTTTCGGTAATCTATGCACACACGCCAACCAGTGGTGGTGCGTTGTGGCACGAGTTCTCCCGCTGAATTTTCAACAACGATGAGGCCAAATTTCATTGGAGTAACTTGAGTAGGGCTCACCCACTTGCTATCCGAGATGGGGCAGATGATCCCCGCATCTAATAGCTTGATTACCTCTTTCTTGACAACCTCTTTCATGTTAGGATTCAACCAACGTTGCACCTCTCAGGAAGGTGTCGCGTCTTCCTCTAAAAGAATACAGTGCATGCAAATAGAGGGGTCAATTCCTTTTAAGTCAGCCACCGACCAGCCAATAGTTTCTTTGTGCTCTTGTAACACCGCTAAAAGGCTATTTTCTTGATCTTGGGAAAGATCCAATGCAATAATGACCGGAAGAGTTTTGTTTATACTAAGAAATACATACTTGAGATTAACCGGGAGTGGCTTTAACTCAAGTTGAGGTGAAGATTTCAGTGAAGGGATGGGAGGTGTACTGAAAATTAATGGAAGAGGTTCCCTTGGTACTTTCCAAGAGGGACAGTCCGAGATTGCATTGGCATCAAGCAAAGAGTTGACTTCATGAATAAATTGTTCAATATCATAATTTTCGAAGTCAAAATAAGCCAAGCAAGTTTCAAGAGGATCTTGACTTAAAATAAATGAGAGAGATTCTTCGACCATTTCATCAATGACGTCAAGAGAGAAACACTTATATTCCCCATGAGGATGTTGAGAAGCACTAAAAATGTTGAGCTTCACCTTCATATTTCAAAAAGAAATATCCATCACCCCCGTTCGGCAATTAACTGAAACATTAGTTATAGCTAAGAAAAGCCGACCAAGGCTCACAGGAATATCTTTTATTAGATTATGGACTGGTTCAGTATCTAGAACCACAAAATCTACCAGGAAGTTGAAGTTGTCCACCTTGATGAGTACATCCTCAATGATACCACGAGGTTGCCTTACGAACCTGTCCGCAAGTTGCAAGACAACCAAAGTGGATTTGAGTTCTTCTAAACCAAGTTGCAAGTATACTAAGTAAGGAATTAGATTTACACTTGATCCTAAGTCAATGAGGGCCTTTTCTATCTTATTATCTCTAATGACACATGAGATTGTCGGGACACCCGAATCCTTAAACTTTGGAGGTGTATTATGCTGAATGATAGCACTTGCTTGCTCAATTAACCTCACCTTCTTAGAATATTGCTCTTAGAAGTGCATTTTTTAGTACACAAATCTCTAAGAAATTTTGCATAAGGTGGAATTTGCTTAATGGCATCAAGGAGAGGAATGTTGATCTTTACTTGCTTAAAGACTTCAAACATTTTCTGAATTTTATCACCCTTTCTCCCAAAATGTGTGGACTCTATGAGGCGTTGAGGAAAAGGAGCCTTGGGCTCATAAGATGTCTCAACATTTTGGACTAGCAGATTTGGAATTTCTGGACTAACTTTTAGATTTTTGGATAAAGAAGTTGAATCCTTCGGAGCAAGAGTTTCAATTTTTTTATCAACCTTATTGTCCACAATTCTTCCATTCCGAAGTGTGGGGATTGCTTGAACTTGCTCGAGATTTGATCCACTCGGAGGAGTGATTTCATCAATCATATATTGCCCTTTCGGGTTCACCATAAGTTGAGCTGGAAGTTTCCCCATATCCCTCTTATGAAGCTGATTTATAGAATTAGCCAATTGTCCCAGTTGGGTTTCAATGTTAGCTATTGATTAGGAATGAGTACTAACCAATTGCATAGTTGATTGCATACCACTAATGGCAGCCATTATCTGCTTATTGGAGTTTACTAGCTCATCCATTTGGGACTGTTGAGAAGGAACAGGATTTTAATTAGAAAAGCTTGTATTATAGGAAGGAGGACGATAGCTTAAAGAAGCTTGAAATGGCCGGTTCATGGACTGAGAATTAGATTGAGTTGATTGCCCATAACCTTAAAATGATGAATTTTATGGGACTTGTTACCTCCACGAGAAATTTGGATGATCTCTCCAACCCGGATTGTAGGTATTAGAATAAGGATTATTTCCAGGGCGAGAGAACATGGCATTGGCCTGTTCTGGCATACCTTCAGAAAACTGTTCTGGTGTGGGGCAATCTTCTGAATTATGAAAAGTGCTTGTGCAATGTGCACACATGGCACTAGATGAAGAATTCTAAGAAGATGAGAGATGTGGTGCCATAAGCTGAAAAACTTTGTGGGCTATGGCATCCACTTGAGAAGATTCTTCCCTAAGAGTCTGTGGTTGGCACGGATTTGAGGGTTTCATCACATTAGATGTAGAAACTTTACGAGAACTATGTTGCATAGAATTTTCACTTATGTTCTCAAGTAGAGTCCATGCATCATCTGGATTTTTGGACATGAACATGCCCCCACACGAAGAATCAATTAATTATCTATGTGGTTCCGTTAAACCATCATAGAAGGCTTGCACCAATTGCCACTTTGGAATTTGGTGGTGCGGACACTTCCTAATAAAATCTTGAAGTCTTTCCCACGTCTCATAGAATATTTCCCCATCAATATGGGAGAAGCTAAGAATGGGTCAACGCATTTAGTTGGTCTTACTCACATGGTAGTACTTTTTAAGGAATTCTTGTTGCAATTGGACCCACGAAATGATGGAATTTGCAACAAGAGAGTTCAACCAATACTTTGCTCTATCTTTCAAAGAGAATGGGAAGAGAATCATATGAAGAGCATCTTAAGGGAAATCCCTCATCTTGATGGTGGAGCAGATTTCCAAAAACTCATCAAGATGTTTGTAAGGATCCTCATTATCAAACCCATGATATGTTGGAAGCATTTGAATTGTGGTAGATTTGATCTCATAATGATGAGCCTCAACATTGGGTATGACAATGCATGATGGAGATGTATATGTAGAGGGTACAAAGTGATCCCTAAGTGTCATTGGGGATACATTTTCATTTTCAGCATTAACATTTTTGAGATTATCATATTCATTAGCCATATTGTCTACTTCAATTTCAAGTTCTCTTATAGTTTCAGGATCCCTAAGGTTCCTTCTTTGTTGCCTAAGAGTTCTTTCAAGTAAAGCAATATTAATTGATTCCTCAAGATGTGGTAAAGACGATGATCTACGACCTACCATCAACTATCAAACACAACAATCACAACAACCCTTCAACAATACATCCACATACATTGATCCCTTTCTCCTCAATTCAACAATAATGAAAACAAATTAAATTGGCCACGACAAGGACCCATGCTCTGAATAATACAGAAAATTGCAATAGCCTCAACAAGGGCCAAACAACGAATAAACTAGAAACTTCAAAAACTTACCAAAAGTCCTTAAGACTTCAAATTTTGCAATTAAATCACCTAGAAAGTCTTTAGTCCCTAGTAACACAACAACATCAAAAACATAAAAATATATATACAATTAAACAAAAAGCAATTTTTAAATTTTGATTACAAAACCGTATGCAATCCCCGGCAACGGCGCCAAAATTTGATGGCTACAAATGTGTACCACTTTAAAAATACCACTTATAATAATAGCACATACATCAATATAGATTAATGCTATAGTTAGGGGTTGTTGAACCACAAGGATTGCTAGTTTATGGAAACCAAAATTGTAAAATTACTTTTTAGTTTGATAAAAGAGATGATAGTTTGATTGCTTTGTTACTTAATCAATGAATTGAAATTTGCATAAAAACAGTAAATAAAATGAATAGAATGGATTGAACTTATAGAGAAAGCTAGGGAATTGACTTCTCCTCAACCTTATAAACATGTAATCTTGCACTTAACTTGGGGATAAACAAATATGTATATAAAATGATGTGTAAAAGTATAACACAACCACAACATCTTCAAGAAAATGATACATTTCAGGACTAAGCATAACCCATCTTTGGTTGCCATGGTTCATCCACCTAAACTAGGTTGTGGTATGAACCATCTTCCCTAGGCATGGCCTATCAAGGTCCTTCAATTGTATGTTGCAGCACATGAAATCAATTGTATATCATAAATTATCTTCAGTTGGTATGGACCACATACCTAACTAAATTAATCTAAAGGTGTAGCATGGTCCATCCTCCTTAAGTATAATCTATATAAATTCTTAATTACATACCAATATAACCATTTCATAAATTCTTTTCCATTGTCACTATAGGAAAATAAGTGTATATATTTTTAGAATCCAAAACTAAATGATTTAATTCAAGCCTCTGCCCCCTCTTAATCCTAAGATGAGTTTCAAAACAACCCAACTCGTCAAAATTCAAATCCCCACTTAAGATGGAAATAACTCTGACTTATTCAAAATGGGGGCCCGTAGTCTTGCATCTGGACGCGAGGTACTTCTATTTGGAGTCCAGATGCGAGGTCTTGTATCCAGACACGAAGCATGTTGTTTGGCTTCCTCTTTTTTTCTACAGTGCTGATTGTATCTATCACCTATTTGGGCCATTTTCTTCTTGAAAACCACTTGATGTTTTAGGCCCGATATGGCCTGTTCTCCAAAAACCCTAATGACCTTATTTTTATTCATTTTTAGCAATTAAACCTGCAAAAACACAAAAACATAAAAATTAAGATAATCTATATACAAATATCAAATAATGGGCTTAACTAATGCAATTAAGGGCGCTTAAATATGCAATATTTGGCGTTTATCATGGCGTGTGAGGTATGAGCTGCCGAATAGATGTAATGACTCGGTCATTTTCCTTCCTTAACTTTTCCTGAAATTTTACGAATAAATTTTTTTCCGTTGAATTTCTTTTCTGAGTTCTGTTACTCATCACTTAGTGTTGTCTTGAGTGCTCAGAAATGATTTCCGAGACTCTTTCCTATGGATTGACAACTTCCTTTAAGGACCGAGTCATTTTCACTTTTTTTCATTTTTTTGACACTATTCACTTTTCGTCTTTTTCCCGAGAATGATTTTATTCGCGTAACCTCACTTTTTGTGCTCGGATTAGGTTCTGATTTTGCATGCATCCATGATATGTTATTTCCATGATATTTGTATTTATACTTTTTGTAGAAAAGCATGCTAGTGGCTTACTTTTCCGTAAAGGGTATGGATGCATAGTTTTTTTGGAAACATTATTTGTTTTTGGGTTTTTTTTTTTTGTAATTATAGAAAGTAATTATTTTATTTCTTAGGGACTTTTTTGTAATTTATTTTGGAAGATATTTTCAAAAAGTACATTTTTGTAAGTATCGAAAAGTGTGACAAGTGTCGCATTCCCATTGGTCCACTTGTAAGCATCTCATTGGTTCACACTTGGAAGCCTTGGATGATGACATGTGGAGGGTGGAGATTCACCAGCTTGTTGGCCTAGCATTGATGCACTTGTTGGCTTGGATAGTTGACAAGTGTAGGTTTTAGATTAAGCCTAGAATGAACCATTGGATTAATGACAAGTATAGGCTTCTAATTAAACTCTAGCTTTTGTGTGTGTGAGGGGATGGTACAAGACTAGGTGTGTTTGACTTCCATTGACCAAGTGAGTGGAGGAATACACAAAAGTGTTTTAATTATTTCATTTTACACATTAAAACTTCTTCTTCCTCACTTAGAACCCTAGCCACCATTGAAGGAAACCATTAACCTATGCTTAAAACCTTGGTTTTGACCTCCTTCCACTCATCTTAGACTCAAAAGCTTGGAACACAAAATACTTGCCTCACCTTCCTCTATATAATCCTTTAAGGAAATTCAAAAATTCCTTTGTTTGCTTGGGATTCAAGAGGAACAACCATCTTGTGAGGTAGGGGGTGATTTAGGTTTTTAATCTAAGTGTTTTAATTGTTTTTATAGCTTACAATAAATTGTTTACATGTCTTATACTTAATTTTTAAATTAATAGGTTGCAGTACCTTGCATGAAATTAAGCTAGGACATGATATTCTTGAAGGCCATGACTTGATCTATAACTTGTATTAATATAAAGTTATTTGGAGTTGTTTTAGAATCTAGAGATTTAATTATTTAAAATTTATTAATTTCTATTAATTGCTCCACTTACTTAATTAAGATTTTGGGTTGATATATGTGATTACCATGATAGTACCATTGGCATATAATTATTTGGAGTCATTTGAAATTGATTTAAATTCTAGAGAAATTAATTAGTTAGCTTAATTAATTTCTATTCAAGTGTTACATTCATTTAAATTGACATTTGACTTGATATATGCAATGAGTATGGTATGTTCTTTAACATATATTAAATTGAGAATATTTGAATGAGTGTGGAAAATTTTATTTAATTATTTTCTTGTATGAAATTTAATCCACTTAGTTGTACCTAGTGTAGAATTAACTTGTAACTTGATTTTAAACAATGTCTTGACATGTTCTTTCATATATATTAAATAGGGAATATTTGAATGAGTTTTGAGAAATTTATTTAATTATTTTCTAGGCATTGATCTCAATTTACCTTGTTGTAACTAAGGTAGAATTAGCTTGTAACTTGAAATTAAATTAGGCCTTGCTATAACCTTTAACATATATTATATTTAGAATTTTTGGAATTGCCTTGAAATCTTGAGAATTTAATTATTTAATTTAATTAAGTTCCATTTGTATGCTTTCATTGAGGTAATTAATTATTGATGTTATATTCTTACTTAATTTATAATTTACAACTTGGTGTATGATTACAAGATGGTATTCTATGAGTCGAAGTTATGATTTAGCTTGTTGTATACACATTATACTTATATGACATTTAATATGCCATTGTAGCTTGAAGGCCTAAAGCATATCTTGTGTGTATTTCATGACTTGGTTGTGCATGGTAATTGAAAATGTGCATTGTGTATATGTGATATACTTGATGCACAACTTGATGATTTTTGGAAAGCTTGTATGGACATTGTAATATGTTAAGGCTAGGGTATGTCTCTAGTACGGGGGATGAGAGTTTCCTCTATAACATATAGTGCGCACTAGGTAGTTCCTTGCGGGCTAATAACTTGAGATCACTTGTTTGGTCATTGAGACCATATGTCCTTTGTCTTTCCGCCATTGGTTGATTTTGCATTCAATTCCTATTTGTAATTGTGGTTACTTTTAACTTGTGCTTGGAGGGATGGTACTTCATTTCTTGCTTAGTATACTTGTACTTGTATACTTGTATGCCTTGTATATCAAAAATACTTTGTATACTTGGATTTTTATACTTGTATGCCATGTATATCAACATTGCTTAGTATATCAAGTATATATATTGTATTCTATTTCAATATTGCTTAGCGCACTCAATGTGTACACTTGTATATTGATGATTTACTTTCTAGATAACCTCGTATACTTGTGTCTTGTATACTTGTCTTAAGAACATTTCAATATTGATTGTATACTTGTGTACATATACTTGTCTATTGAATATCTTTTTGCGTGTATCGCATGCTTTTATGTTGTTTAAATTGCATGAATGATGTGATTTATGCTATGAATACTCTAGGTAACTTAGGATACTCCCTGAGTCTCACCTTTGACATAGACGCTAGGTGGCATGACCATTTGAGTTAAATTATAGTAACTTAATAGGTTTGTAAAACGTTAGGTCTTTGCATGGTCATCTCCTACGAGTAGCTTTATGTTACTCACCCACGTAGTGGGGACATTTTTCAGGTACCGGGATCAAGATTCGGGATTCACATCATGCTTAGATGATTTGTAAACTTGAAGTTCTCATTTATTGTAAATGTTGGCTTGTAATGCCATTTCTAGCTTTATATGTCAAAATGTGTAAATTTGATTCTATTTATGTAATATGTACATAAGTACACTCTTTACAATGTATTTGATATATATGAGATGAGGCTATAGGCTAATGACATCTAATTTGTATCCTATGTAACTTTTAACTTCTTGAAATATTATAAAAATATTGAAAAATGCTAAGTCATTGTCTCACCATGGTTGCATCGGGTGTGGGAATTCCATTTTTTATTCTTCCATAGGGTCTTATTAATCATGTTTGAAGTGTGGTCAAGGGCCAAATGGTAATTTGACTCCATTTTATATTTTTTGATTTCAAATTTTCCATTTCAAGTCCATTTTCTCATTTTTGGCTGTCGGGGAGTTAGATTTTGAGTCAGGGCTTCTCGGGAGCCGCGGACCATTCCCGCGCACTTAGAATCATTTATTACACTTGCGTGTACATCCGTTTCTACCTAGAAATGCATTTAGGGCCAAATGCATACTTGGTGCAAAGTTGTATTTTCTGAGTTTTTGACCCTTTACTGATCTAGGGGCATTTTGGGCATTTCACAGTGTGTTTTTTTCACTTTCTCCTGTGCTACCGAATAGAAAACTGAATTTAGGGAGGGGTTTCTTTTTTGTGTTTTTCCAGAAAAATTCGTTTAATAGCCCGTTTTTGCTCTCAGTTGTGGACTGATCCTGAAAAAATTTCATGTAGCAGTTTTTTGGGTCCTCTTGACCTTCGCTGATCTAGGGGCATTTTAGGGATTTTAAATCGTGTTTTTTTTATTTCCTTCCGTGCTGCCGAGTCGAAAATGTGATTTTAAGGGGGTGTTTATTTTTTGTGTTTTTCCAGAAAAATTCGTTTAAGGGTCCGTTTTTAGCCTCAGTTCTGGGAAAAAAAAAAAAAAATCAAAAGAAGCTTTCTGTCAAAACACTATTCCTGCCCAGATTTCTTACCCGGAAAAGTTGGTTTTTATAAAACTTTGAGGCTTCATATCTCATTTGTCCCGATTCCAAATCAAGTGATTTTTGAGTTTAAGTTTATTAACTTTTGCTTGTTTATCCACTGGTATGCACAGTTACATCCAATTCTATGTGAAAGGACTAATTAACCCCTTGTCAAGTACCTTTGCCGCACTGATTTGAAACCCAAAAGTTGGTTTTTTTGAAACTTTGACGTTTCATATCTTCTTCGTCCGGACTCCGAATCAAGTGATTCTTGAGTTTAGATTCATTAGTTTTTCCTATTCTATCTAATGGTATGGTCATTTGCATCTAGTTTCATCTTAAAAGACCATTTTAACCTTGTAAAGTACTCTTGCCGCATTGATTTTTAACCTGGAAAGTTTGATTTTTTTGAAACTTTGGAGTTTCATATCTTCTTCATCCGGACCCCGAATCAAGTGATTCTTGGGTCTAACTTAATTAATTTTTTGTTATCTTTCTAGTGGTGTGCTCGGTAGCACCCGATTTTATATTTTCAGAAATAACCATTTTGCCCTTGGGGCAAAATTTATCTGATTTTCTTTTAATTTGTTTCTGCTACTTTCTTTTGAGTCCCGTGACTTCATGGGAAGTCACAAATGTATCTTAGGAATGATGTACATTTCCAAAGACATTGCTTCCATGTGAAAAGACTATTTTGCCCTTGGGGGCCTACTCGGTCTTTTTCTAATCATTCATTTCCGCATTATTCTCTTGAGATCCATGGCCTCATGGAAGGTCACTCTGGCTTCTTAGAGATGCATTGCATCTCCATGGGCTTCTTTTCTATTTCCGGTCCCCTCATTTGGATCCGTTATCGGGTCAATCTTCGGTTCATCACAGGACGCACTAGTTTGAAAAATCAAGGCCGTCACAATAAAAATTGTCTGTTTCCGGTGTTTGGTATTATCGGTGATGGCTAGGGGTGTGTCGTGAATCGTAAGCTTGAGGATGATTAAGTGATGTGATGTGAGTCATGTACTCGGATATTTTTATAGGTGTTTGATTGAACAGTGTCTTGAGGATAAGTGTTGGTATTATGAAATGTTAAGCAACTAGAGAGTAATTATGGGATTCCGTTGAAGAATAATAGGAATGATTGGCTTTGGTTTTGAGGTTTCAGGCATGAGACGGTTATGTTGTGTGTTTTAAAGAAGTAATAATTGAGCCGAATGATGTTATTATGTTGTCTACCTATTGTTGGTGTTATGAGGTGACCGGAGAGCTTTTAGATTAGTTGATGATTGTGGTATTAGCACTATGTTGCTTTTAACTTGTATGATTAAAGTATGATTGGGATTTTTAGAGTAGGTATGTGACTGTATAGCCGTTATGGTTACGTAGAGAGATGGATTAATAGTGAGTGAATCTCATGGTTGTTTTGTGGACTGGGTGAGGTTGTATTTGAGGTTTAGACCTGAGGACAGGAATGACGTCTGTGCTAAGATTAGATCGAGGATGAGAATGGCCTGGCCAACCATTTCTCCTGAATCAATCCCTCTTTAGCACGATGTCAGGTTAAAGGTCGATGATTGTTTCGACTTGTTAGTGATAGAGAGAGCACAGTTTTGTCTGTTGTGTCAGTGTGGACTTGGATGATCTGTTTTGGGTGACGAGGTGTGTTAGGTAGTACCAAGTGTTTGGTAAAGGGTTTGCAGTATGATCATTGATTATTGAAGATCTTGTTTTGAGGATTTGTGTTCTAGGTATAGGATGGTACATTTTATTGTTCCGGTGACTTATGATTATATAGTCGTTGGGAGATTTATTATTTAGTTATCTTGAGGTTGATTAGTATAATGATTGCAGATTGGTGTGGTTAGTGGTCGCTTGTATGACTATGTAGTAGTGTAGCTGTGTGTTAGATAACAAGTACTTGGACTGACGGAGATATATAGAATTGGGATTTTGTGTGTCCTTTGAAGGATGAGTTGAGGTTTGATGTTGTCTTTTTGATGGCCTAGTGACTGTTCTTTTCTCGAGCTTTGGAGTCTTTTGTGGCTGTATAGAGTAGACCGATGTCTGTTTTGAGTCAAGCGTAAGGTCTAGTTGGTCTTGTGTTATGAGGAGGTGAGAGATGGGTACTTACATTGGGTTTTAGTGGCAATGGTGTATGATTGCCTGGTAACGTCCAGTGTCAAAGGCAATAATGTTGGTGAGTTCATGGTCTTGTGGTTTTGTGGGGTGATTCTCGAGAAGGTGTGTGTTGTGGGCCTTCTTCTTTAAGGAGGATAGATTTCGAGGATGAAATCTTTTAAGGATGGTAGATTGTAATGTTTCCGATTTTTACCGTTTTCTATTTTCAGGAATTTCCTGATTTTTTGGGGGTATTTTTGTCTTTTCTCGTTTTACATGTTGGACACTGTGAGGTGTACCGAGTGGGTCCGAGTGTCGGTTGGGACATTTCCTAGAGTTCAAGACTCTAAGAAATGCACCGGTTGCCATCTCGGCATTTTTTTTGTTTTTCGGATAGGAAGATCCCGGGTGGGACCCGCTACTGGAATTGTTATGCGCGGGAGTTGTGTTACGAGTCCATTACAATTTGTGCATAAGTTTTTTGTGTATAATTTTGTGGTGGTATGTATGATTGTGTGGTTGGGATTTAATTGGATTATATACACATATATTTATATTATTAAAAAAAAAAAAAAAAAAAAAAAAAGAAGAAGATATTTTTGGGACCCACCACTTATTTCATAAGCCATTATATGGCCTTAACGCTATTGTTTGGCCTCAAATTCTCTCTCTCGGCTAGAACCTCTTTCTCTTCATTTTCTTTTTTTTTCTTTTTCTTTTCTTCAACATTCTAGCCTTGATTCCTCTTCAATCTTTGAGAAGTTGATGGTACTCCCTTAGGCAAAGTTGGAGAGCTCGTTAAGGCTGTCGTTTTGATTGGAGCCAAGCACCATTTAGCTACCCATGGAATTTCAAAATTTTAGGTTTAAATTTTGGGCTTTTTGCATCGTTTGAGGTAAGGGTTTCTAAGCTACAATTTCTTTGCCCCTTGTGAATTTTCTTTATAGAAATTGTTGAATTGTTCACTAAATTATGAATATTATTATGGTTATTTGAAATCTATGTGTAAATGAAGCATGATGAGGTGTTTTTATGTGTTGTATGTGAAAAGTTGTATGTTTAAATGAATTGTGATGAAATATAAATGTTTAATTGAATTATCTATATGCTCCATTTATTTATAATGTTATATTTGATTAGAATGAAAATATGACTTAGTGTGAGAATTTATTTTAAACTTGTGAGCATGATGTCAATGAAATGCATATAATTATATATTGACATTGGATAACATGTGACATTTCATGCATTTATCATTGGGCATGAAATGGGGAAAAAAAATATGTTTTATAAACTAATGGAAAATGGTTTTGGGAAAGGATTTTGAAATGAAAGGTTTGCGAAAAAACCCGGTCGTCTAGGAGTTACCTAGAATCTGTGGCGTTAGTACGACCTGGAAGGGACTAGGGAGATTGCCTTAGCGTGGTTGAGTTACCTAGGTCTCAAATGACGCCATGGAGTTTCCATGGGTCAGAGACAGTTAGCCAATCCTCCTCACGTGTTGCCATGAAGTTGCCATGGGACGAGTTTCACTAATGGTTTGGAAATGATTACAGAAATGTTTTGGAAATGGGGAACGACATTACATGACATTGCATCTCATTGCATAGCATGGTTCATTACGACTTTGATCTGTGGCTATTGATTTCGTTGTTAAGTTCTCCTCGGCATGGCATAACCCCGTTTCTCTTATTCCTATTCATTGTTTAGATTCACGGGGTTACAAGAGGTGTGTCTTATGCACCACCTACTGAGCAATTTACTCACCCCTTTATTATTAACATTTTTCAGGATATAGGAAGGAAATGGCGAACGACGCTCTTTCACAGGTCTTGATGGGTTAGTGGACGGTTTTGACATACTTTGTAGTTATGATCTCATTTAATTATTATTATTACTATTATTATTATTATTATTATTATTATTATTTTATAAACCCTAAAATGACACGTATAATATGTATTGACATAGGAAAGGACGGTAGTGTCCTTAGTTGCCTCAGGTTCGGGTAAGGATCAGGTTACCGATTCGGATTCACGATTTGGGTCGTTATAGTGGGTCCCTCCACAAAGAAAATTCCAACCTTTTTACATTAAAATATATATATATATATATATATATATATATATATATATGTATGCATTATCCATTTAATTAACAACCACACAAATAGATACATCACCAAATAATATTATGCACAAAATAAGTATGCATGAAATGCAATGGACCCATGACACAATCCCCATACATAACAATTCCGGTAGCAGGTCCCACCCGGGACCTTCCAACTCGAAAAACGGAATAATGCCGAAATAGCAACCAGTGCATTTCCCACCCGACATACCCTACGATGTCCGGCACGCAAAAGGAGAAAAGTCGAAAATGCCCCGTAACGACAAAAATTCCAAAAAAAATAAAAAAATTTCAAATACAGAAACATTACAGGGCCCCACGCCAAATCATTACAATTTTTCTTTTTCCTTTTCTTTCCACTTTCTGCCAGCCACTCCTTTTCCGTTTCATCTTCTCTTCCTTTCTTTTCAATTTCGGTAGCCACTTCACACCACACAATACTACATTTACACATTGTATATATAATATAACAGCCCATCACCCATCAGCATCATACTATATATATATATAATGAAAACTATACATTCACTAAAATAAATATTTACAAATACCCCAAATCCAAGGTCTAATATCTGTAAATATCAATATTTGATCATTAAAAATTATGAATAAATATAGTATAAACTAAAATTTTAAAAATCCAGATTGTTATAATAATATTAATTTAAAAACTATATTTACTAAATAAACAATTTTATTTCACCATTGCATCAGCCTCGCCCAAGTATTTTATTTTATTTTTTTTATAAACAATTTATGACTTTTAATGCACTTACTCTTTATTGGTAATAGGTGTATATATATTATAAACCCACAAACTGAGAACCATTGGATCACTAGTTCTGTAACGACCCTAACTGATGCCAAAATTTTAAAAAAAAATTCGGCATGACCTCCGCTAAAAATCGTCGTACAACAACCTGTTTAAAAACATTTTTAACTTGTCCCAACACAATAAACATCTAATACATTCCATGATGGTACAACCACATACTATATCATCCAGGTATCATAATTACAGTCCCAAAATACAGGATTTATATCAAATGTCCATGTTTTACAACGTTTAGAAAGCTCATACAAAAGTTATAGCCCATAGGTATAATTAAAATATTAAAAGTCTATGAGTCGTCGTACAAAATACATTATGCTTAGTCTTACAAAATAGTGAGACCCAACTACAAAAACAACAAAAGAAGCTCCTAATCCATACTAAGTTGGTGGTAGAATGTCATCCGCCACTTCTTTCCCGTTTCCTGAAAAAAATGTTAAATAAAAGGGGTGAGCAAAATTGCTCAGTAGGTGGTGCCTAAAACACGCCACTTGTGTCCCCGTGAATCCAAACAAAGAATAGGACAATAGGAATTTGGGGTCATGCAAAGCCGGGAAAACACAATATCAATTCTAAGTTCAAAACAAATAAATTTCGTGCCATTAATGCAATGTTATGCATGTCACTCCCCATTTTCAGAAAACATCATCACTTCACAGACTGTTAATATAACCCACCCTTTGGTGACTCCGTAGCGACATGAGAGAAAGATTAGCTATTGCCCCTGACCTTTGGTACCTCCGCAGCGTCATTTGGGGCCCAGATAGCTCAACCACACTAGGGCAATCTCCCTAGTTCCCTCTAGGCTATATTAACACACCGGCCCTTTGATGACTCCGCGGTGACCGGGTTTTTCTCAAAAACCGTTTCATCAGATTCTCCCCAAAAATTCCCTTTTTCATTCTTATCAAAACATTGTACCTTTTTTCTTTCATGCCCAATGCTATGGATGTATGTCACATGCTTTTACCATTTCAAAAAAAATTAGAGAAAAATTTCTACTACACAATTTAGCATGCATCCATACAATAAACACTTAGGCATGACAATTAACATATTAAGCATACTTTACAATAATTTTAGGAGAATTTTCATAAACTTTCATGAATAATTTCTATTAATTTATCAACACAATAATATAGAGAATCCCATGATCAAGTATATTTTTCATACAATTCAACAATTTCACATACTCACATGTTATATATATAAAATCAAGTCATTTAAAAGGCAAATAAATCAAGTTGATCATGCTTGACAACAATTATGGTATAATGAATCACAAAAGCACAAGATAGTGTGAATTAGAGACCCCTACCTCTATTACATGTAAAACCCCAATTTGTACCACAAACCCTCAAAATGGGTCAAGATTTTCGGACTTCTAGGTTGCTCAAAACTAAAATTGCTGGTACACACGTGTAAAGCCCGTCATGCCCTCCGTTTTGCCGCAAACGGCACTCAAAATTACCAAGGGATGAAAGAGAAATCAAGATTTGAAGTTGTAAAAGAAAAAAGAAAATACAGAGAAACAGAGAGGTTGCGAGAGAGAAGAAAGTAGAGAATAAGAAAAAAGGAAGAAAAAAAACGTGGTCTTATGACCACTTAAAACAATTGTGGGCCCCACTAATTGTTATTTTCTTTTCTCTTTTTCTTTTGCCTTTAAATTTACTCTACACACACAATTACATATATGTATATGCATAACACAAACATTACATTCTCCCCAACTTTAAAAGATTTCATCCCCGAAATCAAGACATACCTAAGGAAGAAAACAACGCTGGGTACTTGGAGCGAACCTCCTGTTCGAGCTCCCAAGTAGCCTCCTCGACTCTATGGTGTCTCCAAAGAACTTTCACTATAGGTATCGTCTTCTTCCTTAACACCTTCTATTGTGTGTCAAGGATCTGAATTGGTCCCTACTCATAGGAAACATCCTCATCAATGTCTACATCAACCCAACTCAAAAAGTGAGATGCATCCGGCTCGTACTTCCGTAACATTGACACATGGAAAACATTGTGGACTCTGTCCATCTGTGGTAGTAAAGCAAGTCTGTAGGCAACCTCTCCTACACGGTCCAAAATCTCAAACGGTCCAATGAATCGTGGTGATAATATGCTACTCTTCCCGAATCTCATCAACCCCTTCCGTGGAGAAACCCGTAGAAAAACATGGTCTCCCACCTCAAAAGATAGAGGTCGTCTTTGCCTATCTGTATAGCTCTTCTGCCGACTCTGTGCTGTAAGTAGCCTTTGTCTGATCAGCATAATCTTCTCAGTAGTCTCAAGTACAATGTCAGGTCCTAAGGCGGCTGTCTCGCCCATCTCAGTCCAATAAACAGGAGACCTATAAGGTCTACCATACAACGCCTCAAATAAAGCCATCTGAAAACTTGCCTAATAACTGTTGTTGTATGCAAACTCAATGAGTGGAAGGTGATCCTCCCAACTACCTCCCAAATCAAGTACACATACCTGAAGTATATCCTCCAAAATCTATGCTCCAACTGGCCGTCTGTCTGTGGATGGAATGCCGTACTAAGATGCAACACTGAACCAAACGTTGCTTGAAGTCCTTCCCAGAACTTCAAAGTGAACTTGGCATCCCTATCTGAGACAATGGTTACTGGAACTCCATGCAACCTTACAATCTCCTTCACATAAAGTACACCAAGCTTCTCTACATCGTCTGTTGCCTTAATAGGCAAAAAGTGAGCCGTCTTGGTCAACCTGTCAATGATGACCCATATGGCTTCATTGCTCCTCCGTGACCTTGGAAGACCTGTCACAAAATCCATAACAATATGTTCCCATTTCCACTGCACTATAGGTCATGGTTGCAACAAACCAGCTGGTCTCTGATGCTCGGCCTTCACCTGCTGACAGGTAAGGCACTTAGCCACAAACTGAGCAACATCTTTCTTCATCCCGTTCCACCAATACTAACGTCTCAAATTGTGATACATCTTGATACCACCTGGATGAGCTGCAAAGCGGGAAGTGTGAAACTCTAGTAAGACGTCCTCACGACAAACCGTGGGAACCACCAATAAACCCCTAAACCGTAGACCCCCATCTGCATGCAAGGCCCAATCTTTCACTGTCTCACCACTAGAGATCAAAGCATGAATGACATCTAAATCTGGGTCCTGTCTTTGTAACTCAATCACTCGTACAACAAGAGTAGGCTGAGCCACAATACTAAACAAGAATGCTGGTTCACTGACAACATCGTCATCAAAACAATATAATCCCATCTCTGCCAAATCCTTAAGCATCTTCCACTTCCGAATAGCCAAATAAGCTAGAGTCCCACGAGATTTCTGGCTTAAGGCATCTACTACCACATTTTCCTTGCCCGGATGGTACTCCAAGTCAAAATTATAGTCCTCCAAGAACTTAATCCATATTCTCTGTCTGTTGTTCAAATCCTTTTGGGAGAAAAGGTACTTAAGACTTTTATGATCCAAGTACACCTCGAATCTCTCACCATACAAGTAATGTCTCCAACACTTCAAAGCAAATACGACTACCGCTAACTCCAAATCATGAGTAGGGTAGTTAAGCTTGTGAGTCTTCAACTGTCAAAACCCATAAGCCACTACTCTACCATCCTGCATCAACACACATTCCAAACCATCACGTGAAGCGTCACAATAAATCACATAACCCAAGCCATGCTCAGGTATCACCAACACTGGAGCTGTAGTCAATCTTGTCTTCAACTCCTGAAAAGATAACTCACAGGCTTCATTCCATGTAAACTTGATCGCTTTCTGGGTCAAACGGGTCATAGGAGCTACAAAACGGGAGAAATCCTTCACAAATCTCTGATAATAACCCGTTAAGCCAAGGAAACTCCGAATCTCAAAAACATTCTTGGGTTGCTCCCAATTCAAAACTACTTCAACCTTTGATGGATCTACTAACACTCCACCTTCTGAAACAACGTGCCCTAAAAATTTCACCTCCAGTAGCCAAAACTCACATTTCTCATATTTGGCATACAATCGGTGCTCCCACAAAATTTGTAAAACAATACTCAAATGGACCTCGTGCTCCTCCCGAGATCGTGAATAAACGAGAATATCATCCACGAAAACTACCACAAACTGGTCCAAGTAATCGCGAAAGACACGGTTCATCAAGTCCATGAATGCCGCTGGCGCATTAGTCAAGCCAAAAGGCATAACAAGGAACTCATAGTGTCCATACCATGTACAGAAAGCTGTCTTTGGGATATCCTCATCCCTAATCCATAACTGATAGTAGCCTGACCTCAAGTCAATCTTTGAAAAATAATTGGTTCCTCTCAACTGATCAAACAAATCATCTATCCTTGGCAAAGGATACTTATTCTTGATAGTGGCACGATTCAACTTCCGGTAATCAATGCACAACCTCAGAGAACCATCTTTCTTCTTAGCAAACAAGACCGGTGCGCCCCACAGTTATATACTCGGTTGGATGAAACCTTTTATCCTCAAATCATCAAGCTGCCTTTCTAATTCTTCCAGTTCAACTGGTGCCATACGATACGGTGCCATAGAAATCGGCGCGGTACTTGGCATCAAATCAATAGAGAACTCCACTTCTCGGTGTAGAGGCAACTCTGTCAAATCCTCTGGAAAAACGTCCAAAAAATCACAAACAACCGCAGGATAATCCTCTTTCCCAACATCATCTTCTTTAGCTATAAGGCTAGCCAAGAAGTAATCACTATGACTTCGTCCACGAACTCCATAAAATGATGAAATGTGGGAATCACTCCGATCTCCCACGAAAAAGAAACAATCTCCCTCAAGAGTGCAAACTGTAACCCTTCCTCTATAACAGTCGATCATAGCATGAAATGAAGCTAACTAATCCATCCCGAGAATGACATCAAAGCTAGTCATCTCCAGGAGGATAAGGTCAAACACAAAAGTCTGCTCGGCTATCACAATAGAACAATCCCGCATAACTCGACTCAATGACACTGAACCCCAACAGGTGTATCAACTTACAATGCCCGATCCATGAAACTGATCTCTAACCCCGATGCAAGTGCAAATGATGATGAAATGAAAGAATAAGATGCACCAGAATCAAACAAAACACGGGCCCAAAAACCAAACACCGGAAATATACCTCGGAGAACTGAAGATCCAGGAGATGCATTAGTCGGTGCAAGTGCAAAAACACGTCCCTGCAGTGTCTGTGCCTATGAACTACTAATCTGAACACCAAACTGCTGTGCCAACACAGTAGGAGTATCCCTCCTAGCTGGTTGTGAACCCTGAGAAGACATGGCAGGCTGTGGTGGTGACGGTGGTCTAAAACCTGACTGAACTGTAGCTGACTGTAACGGCCTCTGTCGTGACCCTCTGCCATTAGTGATGCCTGCTCCCTGACTTGGACAGTCTCGAATCAAGTGGCCCTGCTGGCCATACCCATAACAAACCCTCGGAGGTGAAGAAACTGAAGACAATCTCATGGGACAATTGGACTTGTAATGTCCAAGCTGCTGGTACTGAAAACAAATAACTACACTCCTATCAGATCCAACCGGCATAGGAGTGGTAGGAGCGGGTCATGCAGACTACTGCCCCTGAAACTGAAATGAACCACCCATGTTCCTTTTCCCTGAAGGTCCCTCCGCAGATGGTCCTACATTCCTCTTTTGTCTCCACTGTTCCCTTCTTGTTTCTTTATCTTTGGCCTCCACCTCCAACATTAATGCCCTTTCCACTACCTCAGAATAAACCTTGATGCCCTATGCTATTAACAATGGCCTCATCTTGTAGTCAAGTCCGGAGATAAACTTCCGAACCTTATCAACTTCATTACTCACCATCTCTGGAGCAAAGCGGGAAAGAGACGTGAACTTGTTCTCATATTCTGTCACTGACATATTTCCTTGGATAAGGCCAATAAACTAATTCTTTAACTCCCACCTATTGGAAGCAGGGAAATACTTCTCATAGAACAGATCCTTAAATTTATCCCAACTCATTTCTTCAATTTTATATTGATTTGTGATTGATTTCCACCAAAACTTGGCATCCTTTGTGAACTTGTAAGTGGCTAGGATAATTTTCAAGTGATCCTCCGTCACATCAATAGAAGTTAATTGAGTTTCAACGTGCTCCGTGTAGTCATCCGCTACCATAGGATCTGCACCACCTTCAAACATTACCGGCATCAACTGAGAAAACCCTTTAATAATCTTGAGACGCTTCTAAGCTGGCGTCTCCTCAACTTGAACTGTAGGTTGTGGTACCAACTTCGATTAAGCCGCAATCATTGCCCTCACGGCACTTTGCAACAAATGATTCAACTCCAGTGCCACAGAACTTTCACCCACTTCTACGGGTGCTTTAACATTATCCCTCCTTGTGGGGACAACTCTTGGGGGAATCAAGTCCCTTAGAAGTGTAGCCTCATCTGGCTCTGCCGGATTGGAGCTCGAGCTCTCGCCAACATCACCCCTTGTTAGCCTAGGGCCAACTTCCCTGGGTTCCTCACGCCGTGACATCGTTCTATAAAACAAATAAAACGATTCAATAACGATAACACTAAGGTCTAACCGTGAACAACTCAACATAAAAGGATGTTATACTAACACTTAGCATGCAAGACTAGGCAATGAACACATTAATATAAGCATATAAGCACGTAAGCATGTAACAAGTAAACAGTTAAGCATACTTTTGCACATAGCAAAACACTTTAACAATTAATCACATAAACTATGCGAATGACTTCCTATGCAACCCCTATGTAGGCCTTTACCCGTCATCCTAATGGTTTTTGAACCAAAGCTCTGATATCAATTTTGTAACGACCCTAACTGATGCCAAAATTTAAAAAAAAAAAAAAAAAATTTGACATGACCTCCGCTAAAAATCGTCCTACAACAACCTGTTTAAAAGCATTTTTAACCTGTCCCAACACAATAAACATCAAATACATTCGATAGTGGTACAACCACATACTATATCATCCAGGTATCATAATTAAAGTCCCAAAATACAGGATTTATATCAAATGTCCATATTTTACAACGTTTCGACAGCTCATACAAAAGTTACAGCCCATAGGTATAATTAAAATATTAAAAGTCCATGAGTCGTCGTACAAAATACATTATGCTTAGTCTTACAAAATAGTGAGACCTAAGTACAAAAATAACAAAAGAAGCTCCTAATCCATACTAAGTCGGTGGTAGAATGTCATCCACCACTTTTTTCTCATTTCCTGAAAAAAATGTTAAATAAAAGGGGTGAGCAAAATTGCTCAGTAGGTGGAGCCTAAGACACGCCTTTTGTGTCCCTGTGAATCCAAACAAGGAATAGGACAATAGGAATTTGGGGTCATGCAAAGCCGAGAAAACACAATATCAATTCTAAGTTCAAAACAAATAAATTTCATGCCATGAATGCAATGTTATGCATGTCACTCCCCATTTTCAGAAAACATCATCACTTCACAAACAGTTAATATAACCCGCCCTTTGGTGACTCTGCAGCCACACGAGAGAAGGATTGGCTACTGTCCCTGACCTTTGGTACCTCCGCAGCGTCATTTAGGGCCCAGATAGCTCAACCACGCTAGGGCAATCTCCCTAGTTCCCTCTAGGCTATATTAACATACCGGCCCTTTGGTGACTCCGCGACGATCGGGTTTTTCTCAAAAACTGTTTCATCAAATTCTCCCCAAAAGTTCCCTTTTTCATTCTTATCAAAACATTGTACCATTTTTCTTTCATGCCCAATGCTATGGATGTATGTCACATGCTTTTACCATTTCAAAAAAAATTAGAGAAAAATTTCTACTACACAATTTAGCATGCATCCATATAATAAACACTTAGGCATGACAATTAACACATTAAGCATACTTTACAATAATTTTAGGAGAATTTTCATAAACTTTCATGAATAATTTCTAACAATTTATCAACACAATAATATAGAGAATCTCATAATCAAGTATATTTTTCATACAATTCAATAATTTCACATACTCACATGCTATATGTACAAAATCAAGTCATTTAAAAGGCAAATAAATCAAATCGATCATGCTTGACAACAATTATGGTAGAATGACTCACAAAAGCACAAGATAGTGTGAATTATAGACCCCTACCTCTATTACATGCAAAACCCCCAATTTGTACCACAAACCCTCAAAATGGGTCAAGATTTTCAAACTCCCTAGGTTGCTCAAAACTGAAATTGCTGGTATACACGTGTAGAGCTCGCCGTGCTCTCCGTTTTGCCACAAACGGCACTCAAAATTACCAAGGGATGAAAAAGAAATCAAGGTTTGAAGTTGTAAAAGAAAAAAGAAAATACAGAGAAACAGAGAGGCTGCGAAAGAGAAGAAAGCAGATAATAAGAAAAAAGGAAAAAAAAAACGTGATCTAATGACCACTTAAAACAATTGTGGGCCCTACCAATTTTTATTTTCTTTTTTCTTTTTCTTTTGCCTTTAAATTCACTCCACACACACACACAATTACATATATGTATATGCATAACACAGACATTACAAGTTCCGGTTGGCATGATCTCTTCAATTCAAAGGACAGGATGAGATTTGAACCCTGCAAGAAACATACTGAGGGACTCTGCTCATTTTAACTTCCGAAATATACTCACGCATAATATAAGCTTCTATTTTTGCATCCAAAAGTGGTCATGCCAAAGGCTTAATTTTTAGGGATTATTACATATTAATGAGATTAGGGCACTATATTTACTTAGAGGCTGAGTCAAAGTCTCAAAGTTTCTCTAAAATGTGTTTGACCCAAAGGCTGAGGTGGCACATGAAAAAATACTGTTTCATATTTCTGTTGCCTAAAGTACCATTCTTCCTATTTTATGTATTGCCTAAAATACTCTTTTGTACACTTACTAATTCCTCTTTTCACATTCCATTCGTGCTGACCTCTCTCTCCCCCCTTCTCTGTAAACAACAGCGATCAACAATCCTCTAACCATTTCCATGCCTTTCGTGACAAATTGGATTACTGATATAATCCAATTGTAGTGTTATATGTGTTTCTATATATGTAAATCTATATATATATGTGGGTGTGGGTGTGTGTGTGTTTGATTGTTTGCGTGTATACAGAGTCACAGACACACTACAAGACTAATGGTGGTTGATTTATCGTGCCATTTGAGTGTTGGAGTTTCTCATCACATCCGCTCATGTAAACATATTTCATTTTAATTTCTTTGGCTGAAATTTCATTTGTAAATTCTGAAACAAAATCAGAAAAGCTTAAACCCTAACAGATATGTGTGAGTATATGTTGGAGTTCCTTTCGTGAATCATAAATTGATTTTCTTTTTCTCAAAATCATAAATTCCTTTGATTGTTTGAATTCAAAAGCCACTTTATATTGTTGTCATTTAGGTTTTCTTCTACTTTTTCCCCCCTTGAAGAAGCCTACTGATTTAAAGTGATTTTTGTATTGCATGTGTTTGTACAAATGATACAATGAAAAAATGCCATGACAATGATCTTGTGAGGTGGCCATACCTAAAAGCAAGGTTATAAAGTCACAAAATTAAGTTTCCTCGCTGATTAAAGTTTGCATGATTAAATTAGTTGGTGAACTTAGATATTTGGTAGATGGTATAAGCTTTTTGGGCTTCTTGGACCAGAAAGAGTTGGAGATTTTTTGCATGCTAGTTGTTTTATCTTTTGTTTTACTCTTGGTCTTGGTCAAAGAAGTACCTGGGCCCTCGCTTGCCTTTTTTTTTTTGGTATCTCGGATGCTTGATTCTTTAAGTGATTTGATGGCAAATTCAGCTGCTGTAACTTCTGTTGGAACTCGTCATCATCGCGAAAATCATCACTCTGATTCATTAGCGCATGAGGATCTAATTCCTGGTTTTTGCAAATTCTATTACGTTACCTAGGAATGTTCCAGTTTTTCTGTAGAAATTCTTTGTTGGTGAATTTTTTTCAAGTCTTACCCCTAGTTTCTAGTTTTGCTTTCCTATCTTTGTGGTTTTTCATACTGGAAGAGTTTTGATCATAGTTTTACCCCCTAGTCTCTAGTTTTACAATTGCGTTGCTGTGCATTTTTTTCCCTCTATAATCAATGCTTTTCTAAGTGGGCAAGAAATAATAGTAAAAAGTGTCTCTATTTAGAACTTAACCTACAATTTTTTTTCTTTAAAGCATTGCTGATATCAAAATAGACCATATATGCCAATGATTCTTGAATATCTTCTGAATATAAGCAAAGATCATTTATTTTTCTTTTTTCGAACCTTTTGATCTAATTTCTCCATACAACTTATGTTTCTATATTTGTAGATCTATTAATATAATCAATCTAGGTTTTTTTTTTTTTTGTTCTTCAGGTTTGTTTATGTGAGTATATTATATGACTTTGTTCTTTTGAGATCTCTGCTTGTCCATTATTTTTTGTTGCTTTTTTTTTTTTTTTTTTGTCCCCCAATCTTGGTTCCTCTGTTTTTTTATTTTTCTTTTTTATTTGATAAGTCATGTTGATGGTGTTGGATAAACATTAGATGGATATAAAATGAGTGGTGGAATGGAGATTTAAATCTTTTGTCAATATGAATATATGATTGATTCTATTCTAGGTTGTATAACAATGGAAAAGAGTAATCATGTCATTTTTTTGTTTCATTTTTGCTTCTTCAGTTTCCATGACATCTTTTCTGGCAACCTCTCCTAATATTTCTGAGAAATTAATGGTTATGTGAAGGCTTGGGATGAAAAGAAGGTCGAGTTGGGAACTCCATCACAGAAATGTTTCCTTCCCTTTCTCATCGGCATGCCAAACTGGTAAATTTTGATTCGACTTATTTCCCATTAAATATTTAATCTTATTTATATTGTATCTTTTTTGGAGGCTCGAGAAGGGATTCATCAGCTCCAAATATTCAAATTTGGGCCAGCAATTAGCAAATTGTTTATAGCCTTCTCACCATGGCTTTAGGTAAGTCTAAGATAATTAATTTCTAATTTGTTTATGGCTTACTGTAGTCAATACGGTTTTAGTTTACTATAGTCAATCTAATATGTTTAATTCAAAACTTGTTAAACAAGGGGTGAAAAAGACTTCTACCACTGCACTACAAGAAAAATGACTTGAAATCTTCTACAACATTGCAAGATTATAATTCAAACAATGGAAAAAAATTGTCCAGTAAATAGGAGAAGACCAACAGCCAAAAACTTAGAGCAGCAACTTTAAAAACTAGTGCTGTTATTTTAACCAAAATCTAGAGTAAATATGAGAAGAGTAGAAACAAAGAAAATAATAATAATATAAAGGGCAGCAACTTCTTATTCCTCTGCAAAAGCTAGCCCGGTCCAATTTTTAGTTTTCTCTCTCCCGGTTCAAGCTCTGTTTTTCTTCCTATCTCCCTGCTCAATCTCTTGAATTGGGCACGTCATCAAAATCAGAAAATCTAGTTGTTGAAACAGAGTTTGTTGAAAATTTATAGGGCTGAATCCTATTTAAACTCCACTAATTCAACCATAAAATCCCAACCATAACATCAGAAAGAAAGTAAAAAAAAATTAATAGTTCAGTAAAAATCTGGTGAAACATGACCAAGAAATCTGGAGCTTAAAAGCTTAACAAGAAATCTGAAACTTAAAAGCTCTTGGGTTGATCAAAGCTGGCCCAAGTTTTAAAAAATTCAATTTTCAAATTTGGTCCAAATGTGAATGACTAATTTAAGCCAAAAGATAAAATTGGCTTTTGAATTCCAAAATAAAACCCTTTGTGACAGTGGTAATCTACATAATGTTATTAATCACTGCAACAACAAAGTAAATTGTCTTTCTGCGAATTGTAATTAAACAATCAACCATATAACGAAATTTTCAAAATAAAAATCCAATTCTGCCAACCACAAAAACGAACTTGACAATCAATATATCATTTGCTTTTCCTTTCTTTCAATTTCTCAGTAATCAAACAGTGGGGGCATGAGCAATACAACTTTTCAGCTCAATCACCTTCTCTGTTTTTACTTTCCCAAACTCAATGTAAAGCAAGCGCACAAAGTAGAAGAATTAAAAATAAAAATAAATAAAAAATCATTTTTTCATAGATTTCTCAACCCTAAGCCAGTATACCAGTTTTACCGTTGCTTGTAAACACCTCATCTTTAGATAACCAAAACCAAAATGTTGATTCTAGTACATAATTGGTGTAGGACTCCATGTTTCCTGGTTGTTGTTGTCAAACTTTTCATATATGCATGTTATTGGCATTGTCTCATGCTGGTAATGACTGCACACCGATTAGCCACTAAAGGATTATACCATTTGCTATATTCAATAAAAAAAGTTATTTCTATTGCAAAGTTTGTGAAACATGAACATTAACCCGTAGTCTAGAGTGGCCAGAGGCCAATTTCTTGTCTATACTCAAAACTGAACTTTTATTTTTTTACAGTTCTACTGCTGGTTCAAGTAAAACCTCACTTTCTTATGCCTTTTTTTCTCATTTTTCATTGCAGTTTGGTGAGGTGGATATTGAGGGTTCATTGGTTGCTAGTATTATTTTAAACAAGGTATATTAGATTTCTTCTCAATAATCAGGAACTATACCTAACTTATTATGACTTCCTTTGGAATTCAATGAATTCTTTTTCTACTATCTTTATGCTCTTCATTGTATAATGTTGGCAGATAGATTTGGTGACTGAGGCTGACTTGGAGGTGTTGACAAAGCGAATTCAGGTAGGCTTTCACCTTGTACATAGATAGATTTTACTTGTATCTTTGAAATGTGGCTACTCATTGAATTGAGAGGGTTAGAGGTGTTTTTAGACTGTGCCAAGAGAAACTGAACTTGTATGAATGTGGAAAGTGGTAAAACGGTTGTTGGAATTTTTATATCTATTTGATTCCGGCACAATGATCGATTCTTTGAAGTTTAGGCACTTCTTCGGTTAGTTCAGCTGTGGGTTTTGCTGTTGCCTTTTGACAAGCCAAATTTAACTTTAGTCTGGTTTTGATATATATTTTTCTATATTAATGTTATGGTCAACTGGTCTACTGAAAATTGCATTATGTGAAATTTCTTATTTTAAAATATCTGAACACAAAAAGTAATTACAATATTTTACACAATAGGTATCTGTTTGTGCAGTCAATGGGGTATAAAATTAAAAAAAATAGAAATGAAAATTTAAGAATGCATTTGAAGCTTACATGTCTATAACAAACAAGGGTTAATACTGAAAGTGCTCAATAGGTTCAATTATTCAACTTATTCATGTAATAGTTTATGGTATAGCCTTGTGTTAGTATGTTGCTTAATTTGTCATATATGTTCTACTGGTATAGCTTTATGTTAAATGAACAGTGAATTCTCTTTCATCTTTCCTTGGCATGCTATTGATTCTACAGCTTTTGGATTTTTGGTGCACTTTTGTCAGCATATCAATGGGATGACACAGTTAAAGCTGGCAAAATATGGCGTTGTCGACAAGGACTTTGTTTTGGGAGTGGGTGGTTATGATCTAGATAGGTGATTCAGAGTTTTTTGCTTTTTTCATAGTATTTTTTTCCCTATTTGTGGTTAGGAAATACAAATGGCACTGCATATCCATATCATAAGTGGTATTGGGTAATATCATATTCCATGACGTTTGAACATGCCATTCGTTTTGCAGAATTGATTCAAAGGTTCAGTCGGATAGTTCTCATTGTGAATCCCATCAGTGTTGTTAAAGGCGCGCCTAGGCTCGAGGCTCAGGTTTAGCGCTTGTTGCCATCCTAGGCTCACTGATGTTGGAAACGAGAAGGACTGGATTGAGGTAAAGATGAGAAACGGTGTACAGAAGATGGTCATTTCCAAATGGAAAGGCATCACCACCATCAAAATCAACAACTGAGCTTCCATCGCTGTCCTTCCGAGCTCATCTATGTTCATCCTGTTTGCTTAATTCTTTTTTAGGGTTTGTTCATTGATCGATTGATCTCTTTTGATTTCACTATGTTCTGGTTTTTGAAGCTTTGAAAAATGTTGATGCTCTATATAGTTGATGGATCTTTTGTTTGAGGGTTCCCAAATCCCAACTGAAAAATGTTGATGCTTTGCGTGTGCACCACAAATTTCTGTGTAGAAAAATGCCAAACGGGAGAATACAAAATTCTCTTTCTAATTTCTGAACTTATACGACATCATAGCTTTGAATCTTTTGCTAATGGAAATTGTCTAACATGTCAGCTTGGGGAAGAAAATTTCATTTGGAAAGAGAATGCTACTATTATCTCATAGTCGAGTCGGGTCACTAATACCGTGAACACCCAAACTGAAAAACAGCAAATTACAATTTCCAATGCATTTAAAAGAAACTAGTCTTGCTTGTGTTCGTGTTTCCAGATAAGATTTCCAAATCAATTAAGCGAAATTTCTGGAGGGACACAGAGCAAAACCAGACCAAGAGCATGAGCATTGGAACCTTGAGAAGCAGTGGCAGGCAAAATACTAAAATACAAACCATGAAAATTTTAAAAATAGCTGATTTACATTGAAAGAACAATAAACAGGTTAACCCATAAAGACTACCTTACAAATTTGGAGAAACAGGTTCCAGTCTGGAAGACTACAGGATCTCAAAATAATTACTGCACCAGAATTTGCTTTATTAATTGGAGTTCCCAAGCTGGGGTCACAAAGAAAGAGAAAGTAGGGCATATTTCGCTAAAATTACTGCACTAGAATTTGCTTCATTAATTGTTCAATTTCATAAGTAGAGCATATTTCGCTAAAATTTGTTTAGAATTTGTGTAGGCTAAAATACCCTTCTTATCATTTTTAACTTATTTATTTATATTTGGCAACCATGTTTTCTAAACAATCGCTTAGCTAGCTTGGAGAATATTTTGTGTTATTTATGGTCCTAATGGAGCTGTTTATAGATGTAATGAGCAACCTAATTAGCGGTGTGGGGTTTAATAGCATTTTCAATTGCAAAAATAAGTCCCTTTTCCGAAGGTTCCACTTTTTTCCCAAAGGTACCATGTTTTTGAACTAAAGGTACCACTTTTTGGCGTCCAGGTACCATGTTTTCTAAACACCCGCTTAGCTAGCTTAGAGAATATTTTGTGTTATTCATAGCCCTAATGGAGCTGTTTATTAATGTAATGTGCAACCTAATTACCGGTGTAGGGTTTAATACCATTTTCAATTGCAAAATTAAGTCCCTTTTTTTGGCGTCCAGGTACCATGTTTTTGAAACACTTGCTGAGCTAGCTTGGAGAATATTTTGTGTTATTCATGGCCCTAATGGAGCTGTTTATAGATGTAATGAGCAACCTAATTAGCGGTGTGTGGTTTAATATCATTTTCAATTGCAAAAATAAGTCCCTTTTATTAGCGTCCAGGTACCATGTTTTTTAAACACTCGCTTAGCTAGTTTGGAGACTATTTTGTGTTATTCATGGCCCTAATGTGTAACCTAATTAGCGGTGTGGGGTGTAATACCATTTTCAATTGCAAAAATAATTCCATTTTGTGAAGGTACCACTTTTTTTCCAGACGTACCACGTTTTTGAACTAAAGGTACACGTTTTTGGCGTCTAGGTACCATGTTTTCTAAACGCTCGCTTAGCTAGCTTGGAGAATATTTTGTGTTATTCATGGCCGTAATGGAGCTGTTTATAGATGTAATGTGCAACCTAATTAGCGGTGTGGGGTTTAATACCATTTTCAATTGCAAAAATAAGTCCCTTTTGCGAAGGTACCACTTTTCTTCCAAATGTACCATGTTTTTGAACTAAAGTTATCATTTTTTGGCGTCCAGGTACCATATTTTCTAAACACTCGCTTATCTAGCTTGGAGAATATTTTGTGTTATTCATAGCCTTAATGGAGTTGTTTGTTGATGTAATATGCAACCTAATTAGCGATGTGGGGTTTAATACCATTTTCAATTGCAAAATTAAGTTCCTTATTTTGGCGTCCAGGTACCATGTTTTTTAAACACTCGCTTAGCTAGCTTGGAGAATATTTTGTGTTATTCATAGCCCTAATGGAGCTGTATATAGATGTAATGAGCACCCTAATTAGCGGTGTGTGGCTTAATATCATTTTCAATTGCAAAAATAAGTCCTTTTTTTTGGCGTCCAGGTACCATATTTTTTAAATACTCGCTTAGCTAGTTTGGAGAATATTTTGAGTTATTTATGGCCGTAATGGAGATGTTTATAGATGTAATGTGCAACCTAATTAGCGGTGTGGGGCTTAATACTATTTTCAATTGCAAAAATAAGCCCATTTTGCGAATGTACCACTTTTTTTCCGAAGATACCATGTTTTTGAACTAAAGGTACCACTTTTTGGCGTCCAGGTACCACGTTTTCTAAACACTCGCTTAATTAGCTTGGAGAATATTTTGTGTTATTCATAGCCCTAATGGAGCTGTTTATTGATGTAATGTGCAACCTAATTAGCGGTGTGGGGTTTAATACCATTTTCAATTGCAAAATTAAGTCCCTTTTTTTGGCGTCCAGGTACCATATTTTTTAAACATTTGCTTAGCTAGCTTAGAGAATATTTTATGTTATTTATGGCCCTAATGGAGCTGTTTATAGATGTAATGTGTTACCTAATTAGCGGTGTGGGGTGTAATACCATTTTTAATTGCAAAAATAAGTCCCTTTTGCGAAGGTACCATTTTTTTTCCAAAGGTACCACGTTTTTGAACTAAAGGTACCACTTTTTGGCATCCAGATACCATATTTTTTAAACACTCCCTTAGCTAGCTCGGAGAATATTTTGTGTTATTTATGGCCGTAATGGAGATGTTTATAGATGTAATGTGCAACCTAATTAGCGGTGTGGGGCTTAATACTATTTTCAATTGCAAAAATAAGCCCATTTTGCGAATGTACCACTTTTTTTTTCCGAAGATACCATGTTTTTGAACTAAAGATACCACTTTTTGGCGTCCAGGTACCACGTTTTCTAAACACTCGCTTAATTAGCTTGGAGAATATTTTGTGTTATTCATAGCCCTAATGGAGCTGTTTATTGATGTAATGTGCAACCTAATTAGTGGTGTGGGGTTTAATACCATTTTCAATTGCAAAATTAAGTCCCTTTTTTTGGCGTCCAGGTACCATATTTTTTAAACATTCGCTTAGCTAGCTTAGAGAATATTTTATGTTATTTATGGCCCTAATGGAGCTGTTTATAGATGTAATGTGTTACCTAATTAGCGGTGTGGGGTGTAATACCATTTTCAATTGCAAAAATAAGTCCCTTTTACGAAGGTACTACTTTTTTTCCAAATGTACCATGTTTTTGAACTAAAGGTACTACTTTTTGACGTCCAGGTACTATGTTTTCTAAACACTCGCTTAGCTAGCTTGGACAATATTTGTGTTTTTCATGGCCCAAATGGAGTTGTTTATAGATGTAATGTGCAACCTAATTAGCGGTGTAGGGTTTAATACCATTTTCAATTGTAAAAATAAGTTCCTTTTTTTGGCGTCCAGGTACCATGTTTTTTAAACACTCGCTTAGCTAGCTTGGAGAATATATTGTGTTATTCATGGCCCTAATGGAGCTGTTTATTGATCTAATGTGCAACCTAATTAGCGGTGTGGGGTGTAATACCATTTTCAATTGGAAAAATAAGTCCCTTTGTGAATGTACCACTTTGTTTCCATAGGTACCATATTTTTGAACTAAAGGTACTATTTTTTGGCATCTAGATACTATATTTTCTAAACACTCGCTTAGCTAGCTTGGAGAATATTTTGTGTTATTCATGGCCCTAATGGAGCTGTTTATAGATGTAATGTGCAACCTAATTAGCGGTGTGGGGTTTAATACAATTTTCAATTGCAAAAATAAGTCCCTTTTTTTTGGCGTCCAGGTACCATGTTTTTTAAACACTCGCTTAGCTAGCTTGGAGAATATATTATGTTATTCATGGCCCTAATGGAGCTATATATTAATCTAATGTGTAACCTAATTAGCGGTGTGTGGTGTAATACCATTTTCAATTGCAAAAATAAGTCCCTTTTGCGAAGGTACCACTTTGTTTCCAAAGGTACCACATTTTTGAACTAAAGGTACTACTTTTTGGCATCCAGGTACCATGTTTTCTAAACCCTCGCTTAGCTAGCTTGAAGAATATTTTGGGTTATTTTGTGTTTTTCTTATAGTACATTCATGTAATAGTCAAAGAAAATTCAGTTAGACCCTAGTATAATAAGCTATACAATACTAATTCATGAAAACCCAAAAGAGCAACTTCATTTGATTCCATCGAAGGTGTATAATAAGCCATACAATATATGATTGCAAAAACATACCAACCTGATCCACAATCAAAAGTTGCAAAAACTACTCTTCTTTAAAACTTAGAAAATAGCTAACAACAACAGATTGCAAAATACCAGCAAAAAAAATGACACTGTTTAACATTACAAATGTCCCATATCCCACATCATTTCAAGTACTTTTTGGATTCTGAGATCCTCCTATCCCACTTCCTTTAGCTCCCAATTGGGCAAATACAAGTATGTATTTCCTTGTTCTGTGGTAAACCAATTTGTGGCTCTTTTCCTTTGCGTGGTCCTAGTGAAAGTCCTCTTGTTTGTGTATTTGATGGACATGCATTCTTTCTGTCTCTGTGTGTAGTTGGAACAAAAGAACCACTTTGTCTCTGTGACTGTCACATACAATAAAAATTAAGGTATTAAGGCATTTTATAATAATAATAAGGAACAAAAGCAATTTAAAAACAGACAATTCGAAACTTTGAATAATAATAATTTTAAAAATAATCATGACACAGATATTCAAATTTAAATGTCAAGTCTTCATTTAAGCTGAGTCTTATGCAGTAGTTCTGCTGCAAAATAGGAGCTACATGCTTTAGATTTTATATTACTATAATTATAAATTAAGGAAGGCTATTCTAAGTGTAAAGAAATAAGAAAGTGTGCATCAGAAACAAAGAATTAAAGAAAGAAAATGGAGTTAGCATGCTTAGGAATGCAAGGCACTCTTCAAACTGGCAAATGTATGCTAAACTGAAAACTACTTCAACCCTTGTTTTCTTTGGATATACTCTTATTGAAACTCAGAATTTGTAATTTGGTGGTTTGACAAATGTCACACATACATGTTACTTTCACAAAATAAGTGTACATAAGTCCAGTTAACTGATGGGAGATATTTTGATGACGTTTTCTTAAGTCTTCGTTCAAGTTTCAAGCTTAAATAATTTATCTTATCATGAATTTATAAATAAGGTCACATCAAATCCAACTTCTAAATATTAATTTTTTTATCTTTCTTAAAGGGCGATAAGAAAATTGAAAACCCAATCAGGGTCATCTCTCCTTTCTGTATTTCGATCAGCAAAAGGAGAAAAGGTTCTGGAAGTGGAAGGGACAATCACCAGCCAACTGGTTCTTCAACATTGGGAATTTCTACGTGGCCTAGTATATTTTTGTGATAGTTCAACTCTTTAGTATTCAAAATACTACTATATATATATATATATATATATATATATATATATATATATATATATATAATTTGGTGGAAAAAAAGGGTCAGGTGACATGGTGAAAGCTTAGACTGCCCACTGTAAGGAGACTTTTTTAAGTATGAGATCAGCCATTTCGTAGGCTGTAAACAAGCTAAAAGATAGGTGAAACGCATGAAAAACTTAAATTAACAGGATAATCTGCCAATGAATGCTCTATGATGTCTCTAATTACAACAATACCAGAGTCAGGAGCCAATTACAACAATACCTGAAAAAGTAAGAGCTATCCTAAAAAATTTAAGAAGAATCAAGAGAATTTTTGTAATTTTACCGAGATAGTAATAAAATGTTAAAGTGAGAAAAAGTTGCCAAAAGATTTGGAGGGAGTTGCTAGAATTTTAGAGAAACAAATATTTTAAAGAGAACAAAGTATCACAATAAATTTCAGTAGAAGGTACTGACTTTTAAAGAGAGAATAAGAGGATAGACGTACTTTGACATAATTGTTGATATTTTAGAGAGAGAATAAAAGAGTCTAGAGAACATCTCAATAGGAAGAGAGTAACAATTTTAGAGAACTTAGAAAAGGAAAATGGAAATTTTGGAGAAAGGGGGTGTGGAGGGAAAAAATCCCCTCTAATAAGATTACTCCACGTCATCACGGATGCAAATCTGTCTTTCAAAGGCCCGTCATGCTCAAGCCCAAATTGAATGTATTCTTAGCCCATGATCACTGTTATTTGCCCTCCAACCTTTATCCAGGCCAAATCAAAAGGTTATCAACCCGATTTGCTAATATCAACATCCGGCCCGTTATTCAAGCCCAGCCGATTAAAGGTATAGCCAGCCCAGTTATTCAAGATTAGACAAATCCTATAAGTTGAAGGATTTACCGTAGAAGGAAGTTCTACACAAAGAAAATTCTGTGCATGGAAAATTAAATAATGGAAAGAACTCTAATTGTAAAGAAAGTCATACATGGAAAGAATTGGAGGACAAGCAATGCGAGTCCTACCATAATTCTACTACTTTTTTATGTATAAATAGAGGCCAAGACCTCCAATAAAAGGGATCCCAAGCGTCCAAGCAATTCTACGCTTTTCTATATACTGTTCTTGGTTATTTTTATTGCTGATTGAGTGAGTTGTTTTATTTCTCTTAATCGTTATTGGTTGAGCGAAATTTTGCACCTACACTTTGGCGCCGTCTGTGGGAATCGTATAGAAATATATCCCCACCACTTCAAATTAAAATCTCCAAGTCCAACAACGTGACTTGAAATTAAAATCTTCAAGTCTGGGATTTGAACCCAAGTCCTCTCCAACAACGACTATCATAGCCAAAGCAAGCCGGCCCACAAGGTTCTTTACATCAACAATGCCGCTTAATATGCTTTTGGACAATACTGGGTAGCAAGGCTAATGAATGGAAAACCTAAGAGGCATCACGTGTATTCGCCCTGGTAATCAGATGTCTATCCAAGTCCAAAAAGCCTTAAAATCAGATAAGTGTTTTGATCTTGATTTCATGTTGATTTTGATTTTATATATATATATATATAAAATCTTGAGAAACAAATCCAAACATGCGTAATTATTATATAAGCGCTAGCTAGAAGTGGTTAATTAGTTGTGCTTTGTTATTGGCTTTGCTACTGGCGTATTATTATTTCAGTACTACATCACATGAACAGAGGTGTTGGGTGGACCAGTATATTAAGATCTCAATTGTTGGGCAGACTGCCCAATCCGTGATCTCCCGAGGAAATTTTTGCTAACAACTAGTATAACTTGTTTATGCATCTCCTTCTAAGGCACTTCTTAATATACAATGGAATCAAAATTTGCTTTATTTTGAGTTTTCACATCCATGCTTCAATAGGATTTTCAATTTTACTTGTTCTCGTCTGAATTACCAGAAAGCACAGAAGAAGACTAATGACACACACGCACTATATATGTACATCATTATGTGATAGTTTAGATCAATAAGCACTTCGCCAACATAGCTTCATAATTTGAATGCCAATATATGAAAGTGTGTATGAATCTCTCAAAATCACCAAAAATCAATTAATTTAGCACTCTTTTTGTACTGTTAGTTAAAGGGTTTTATTTCCTTACTGAACTGAACTATTCTTTCTTCTTCTTGAGTTCTAGTCAAAGCTGTAATGCAAAATAAGAGGAAAGTTAAGACACATACACGAATATAAAAAGACTAGTACGTTCTCATAAATATGTTCTTTTACTGCAAAATATATTTGTTGATTGATGCTAATCTGAACTCAAGCCTATTGAGTCGAGTTGATCTTCAGAACTCAAGTTCGTAACTTAACCATCAGGCTAATAGAAACAATAATTTTGAAAAAAAAAAATGTTTTTGAAGAAACTTGAATTCTCTCTCGCTTATTTAACACTAGTAGGTATACCTTACTTAATGGTCTAAAAAGAATTATTGATGGAATCTATTGCAAAATCTAATTTATTTTTACATATTCTGGTCAATTTTTATAAGACCAATTATTTCATAGACCATTCATCTCAAAAACAAGATTACAGCAATAAAAAAGTACTACATTTGTATGACACCATCACTAATGTGGAGAAAAAAATAAATAAAAAGTTTTTCCCAAATATATGTATGTGCGTAAATACCAGTCTGAGAATTGAGAAATTAGCTTATTGCTTCGTGCCCTTGAACGTAATCTTTTCTCAATAGCAAAAGAGTGAGCTCCTGTACCAGAATCCTTTATTCTTCTTCTTTGGCAGCAGAGACTTCAGCTCTCTCTTAGCAACGAAATCTTCCTTTAGTTGCTGATTTAGATTTTGACTGCTGGGATATTCTTTCTTTAATATTGATTGTATATTTTATAGGAGATACCTAGCAGACTTGCCGAGTTATAGTCATATGTTTTTCCACAAGGTCTGTTTATTCATTTATTATTCATTCAATGGGCTCTACCAAATGGCTGCAGTTCGTAAATCAGCAAGGCTACAGGAATGAAGCAGATGAGATCTTTTGCTAGCTTATCACAGATCTCCATCATCACAAATAATTTCTTATGCTAATGAAATTTTGCATAACTCTATTGAGACTTTGCTTTTGGATCTTTATCGCCTGAAGTGCTTACTCGGTGTATTTTGCAAATGTTTTAGTTATATGTTTATAGTCCTGAAATCGTTTTCAACTTGTATAATCTCAAAGAGTGCAGATACTGCTTGCATCTTTGTACACTCACAGCTTGGGTGGTTCAGAATTAAAACCCTTTGTATCAAAATGACCTCTAGATGGAAGATCTGGGGTTTGCTGTGCTTATTTCTTCGGAAGTTACTTTTTTGATACCGTGCCTTTTTCTAATTACAAATTAGGATGTTAGATAGCACTATAATTTGCACCTACAATATATCTACTTACATCAATGAATACAAAATCATTGTCTTCATTTGTGAGGCTGTTCTGCAGGACCATTATACTTGTCACAAAGGTATTAATTCTTCTCAATTGAGGATTAGTGGGTATTGGATTATTGGTGACACCAACATGGAACACCATAGTCTTGGTGTTCCATCAACGTTGTTCTGGTATGGACCTAAATCTCATTTTATGATAGTTATTCTAATATTTTGAAGAGAAGCCAGGGACTTGTAATTGAAGGAGATTTGAAGAACGAGATTATATGAGTTTAGATAATGAGCCTCAATTTAACTTTTTACCTAGTGTTATTCTAGGATTTTATTTATATCTGTTGGGAATTTCTCATAGTGATATCTGTTAGTTTTTTTTTTTTTTTTTTTTGAAGTAATTATTTCTATGCCAGTTTGGATCATGAGCCTCAATTTAACCTTTAATTGCTTTCCGTCACTATTTTCATATCCACATCATATGGATTTTAAAGTATCTATGAGTCATTCTTGCATATACGCATAATATTGGATGACATCATTGTTTTGAATTAGAAAGAAACAAAAGCAGAAGTGAGGAAATTATATAATGCATGGATTTGTCTGTGAATGTTAACCATGGCTAATATGTCAATTAATTCTCTGCAAATCAATTAAGTGGCAATAAATTACAATTCTAGATTGCTTTTGGAGCATTACTTTTTATAATTTGGTCTATTGTTGAAAGTCGTAAACATATAGCATACATTGAGTAAATTTCACTTAAACTCTAAATGTGGTTTTTGAAGTTGACATATATGCTATAAAAGAATAAATACTTATTGGTAGTTAGAATTTATATTTATATATTCTATTATGATATATAAGAGGTTCTTGAAATTCTTTCCTTCAAGTAGTAAGCTACATGTTACATATGGACGATTATAAATAGTTTTCTATTTATTTCTCAGTCTTATTTGATCTATGTTTGTATGTTGTTCACTAATATTTGGGTTTGTCTATATGCATCGACAAACAGAGTTAATTCCCAAGTGCAATGACAAATAGCACACTTAAGCCAATTACAAAAATAGTGGCATCGGAAACTAGTATGAAAATGCAGATCGAGAAAGCCGCTAGTTTCTACAACAACCAGTGGGCAAAGCAAAAACACACATAGACAACTAGTGTTGCAGCCGAAATAATATTTGCCCAATAATCTAAAGCCCAAAGAAAGCCAAGTGGAGGTTTATCATGGGACAATCACAACACCAACTGGGGCAATATATTCTCTTCAAAAAGATAAACTGTGCCAGGTCTATATCATTCAGATGGTGTTGAAGAAGTGCAAACAAAGTTTAACACCAAAATCGCAAAGTCGCAAATTAGGGATTACTAAAGGAGTAGTTCCATACAATTTTGCAGCAAATAATCAGAGGACTTAAAAAGGTATTCCAATGGTTTAATCTTCGATCAAGGTATGATCGCCTCTTCAATTAATTATTCCTGATTTCTAGTATTTAATCAAAACCAGCGAGCCATGATTAGTTTTATGCAAAACCACTATCCTGTTGATCCACAAGGATATATATCAAAATCTTGGCTTACCTGGATTATTTTATTTGATTTTAATCATGATCTTTAAAGCAGTGGAGTACTCATCAAATTGTATCTTGCTGAATTTATTGATTGTACCATTGCCGCTCCAAAATCTGAAAGTTACGAATTGAAAACTTCATTTTTTAAGCAATTATATATGTCTGTCTATCTATATAAACGAGACAGATATTTTCTTTCCTTAATGGAGACAATACTTTTATCCTATTCGATGTGGGGTACAATTTTGCTTCATATATTTCTTTCTTTTCATAAAAAAGGGGCTATACTTGTACCCTACGATTTTACAATAATTTTTATGCATTTTTATGTAAAGAAAACCAAAGGCATGTTTCAATAATTGCTTGTGTTCAGAATCTCTTCTTTCATAAGTAACTTATGTGCGGCAACATTTACCGTTACTATTGTCCTACATCGATTAGAAATAGAAAGAATATGCAGTTAAAATATACATGATTTCATACATCAAAATGCTACGAAGAGAGTCTCCATGGAGGAAAGTCTCCCAAGCAAATGAATGGGAGACATCCCAGTCATGGTGACTCTTTTTCGTGGCCTCCTATCATTTTTGAGTCCTCGGCCTCGCCTACTGCAAGATACTCTTCAAGTGCATGGAATTCTTCCTAGTCCACGCTTCGGACCCTAAGTGTCCAGCTCAATACACATCCTCTCAAGCTCAGCGCTGAGGAATAAAATGCTCCAGACCCTAAGTGTCCGGCTCAGCATACTTCCTTTCAGGCTCAGTGCCGAGGAAGAAAACGCTTCGGACCCTAAGTGTCCGGCTCAGCATACTTCCTCTCAGGCTCAGCGCCGAGGAAGAAAACGCTTCGAACCCTAAGTGTCCGGCTCAGCATATTTCCTTTCAAGCTCAGCACCGAGGAAGAAAAATCTCCGTACCCAAAGTGTTCGGCTCAGCATACTTCCTCTCAGGCTCAGCGCCGAGGAAGAAAACGCTCTGGACACTAAGTGTCCGGATCAGCATATTTCCTCTCGGGCTCAGCGCCGAGGAATAAAACGCTTTGGACCCAAAGTGTCCGGTTCAGCATACTTCCTCTTAGGCTCAGTGCCGAGGAATGAAACACTTTAGACCCAAAGTGTCCGGCTCAACATACTTCCTCTAAGGCTCAACGCTGAGGAACAATTCGCTTCGGACCCTAAGTGTCCAGTTCAGCAAACTTCTTCTAAGGCTCGTCACAGAGGAACAATTCGCTTCGGACCCTAAGTGTCCAGCTTAACAAATTTCCTCTAAGGCTCAACGCCGAGGAACAATTCACTTCAGACCCTAAGTGTCTGGTTCAACATATTTCCTCTCAGGCTCAGCTCCGAGGAACAAATCGCTTCGGACCCTAAGTGTCCAGCTCAACAAACTTCCTCTAAGGCTCAATGCCGAGGAATAATTTGCTTCGGACCCTAAATGTCCAGTTCAGCAAACTTCCTTTAAGGCTCAATGCCGAGGAACAATTCGCTTCGGACCTTAAGTGTCCGTCTTAGCATTTTTCTCCTCAGGCTCAGCGCCGAGGGATGATTCGCTTTAGACCCTAAGTGTCCGGATCAGCATTTTTCTCTACAAGCTCAATACCGAGGAAAATACTTTTTAGATACTACCTTCACAAGCCCTCGCGCTAAGATTACAACAAATGAGGAAACTTCAAACAGGGTAATATACTTCAAAATATTACCATTCAGCAGCAAAATGTATGCAATATTGAAGGCATTCATGAATATTCAGAAAAATAAAGTTGAGGCATCTTAGCCTGAAAAACAAAGTTGTATTATCACAAAAATATCGTTCCATTACAAAGAATTAAATTACAAGATTCTACTTCGGATCGAATAGAGTAGAATCAAAAGCATACACTATAGTAGGGCTTGAGGTTGGAGGAATTGAAGGATCAGGAGCTGCAGGAGTTGATAAGCCTGAAGGATCTTCTGGGTGAGCCCTCACCATCTCAGCAAAAAGCACCTCAGCCTCTTAAGCCTTTGGACCCTCATCGTAAAGGAAGGACACCCCCATGTTTGAATCAAAGGCATCGAGATCCATTATTTTGGGCCTTGATTGAAGCCAGACCGGTAAGCTTTTGAGCTCGATAAGCGCACTAAAATGGAGTAATGGCCTTGCATCTGTCTCCTAGCAGTGACACAAGTTTAAATTGACTCGGTCAAGCGTTGGACTTCAGCCTCCAACGTCTCCACCTTAGTTGCAGACTCAGCCAAGCGCTTCTTGTAGGCATCCCTTGCTTTAGAAGCAATCTTCACATTCAGGGATGCGTTCGAGGCTTTCTTCTCATTATTGCCAAGGTCTTTCTCTAGCTTCTCTTGATTGAGAGATATTGCACCTCAGCAGTGGCACACAGGGCCATAGTATGATACAGACCCTACATCATCAAACAACAGAGATAACAATGTAAGTATAGTGGAAGCAAGAACTAAAAGAGCAAGGAAGGAAGAAGGAACAGACCTCTATGGCGCGAATGGGGGCAGATGGAAGTAACTGTTCCAGTCCCATTCTGCCGATAATCTTCTCGTCTTTGGGGAACCACATTCCCCGGGCAACCACCAATGCAGCTGATGGATCGGTGATCATAGAATCACCAGAGTGCAGGACCGATTTATCAGCCCTAAGAAAAGGAAGGTGCCCAAGGAGTCCCAATTTTAGCCAGAACATATGCTCTGACTTTATCCTCTGGCTCAGTCTCTCCAGCTTTTTTCCCCTTACTCTTAGAAGGAGTCTTACTCCTGCCAGAGGAAGATGGATTGGGCCTAGTCTTCTTCAGAGGAGGCTCATCGACCTCTGTCTCATGCTCATTCGACCTGATAACTGCTAAGGGCCGATCTTCAGCAGCTTTCTTCTTTAGGGCCTCAGCCCTCTGTTTTCCTTCCTCAATCATTGGGAAACTATCGAAGGTCGGAAGAGACAAATCCATGAGGTCTGCAGCTTCAACTCTAGATGTGATTTCCTTAAGGTTTGCTAAGGTAAGCAAATCCTCAATAGAAGGGGGCTCGCACCAGACTTTCTTTTCAAAAAGGAAAGTCTCTTCTTAGCAATAGAGGAAGGGAATGTCACTAAAACAAGACCAAGAAATTCATAAGTATACCGAAAGAGTAAAACTTGACATGGGAAACAACCAGAACAATTTTTATGTAGAGAGGGGGCATAATCTATACCTAGCTTCCCAAACTTGCGTGGGATTGGGAGCTTGCTCGATTGAGATACAGCCCGTTTCCCTTTAACGGTTATCGTCCTCTATATCCACTTCTTTTCAAAGGAAGGGAGGTTTGTACATATCCTCTGGTGCGAGGAAGAGGTAAAGTAAAAGCGACCAGGTTCGGTCCCGTGCTTGAAAATAGCATAAGTAATTAGCAAGTCAGCAAGAGTCAGATCAAGACTCTCCAGCCTTCGGCGAGCTAGGAATGCCAAGATTATTCGGAAGAAGTTAGGGTTGACTTGTAGGGGTGCAATCCCTAATTTGTTAAAAACTAAATGATAAAAAGGGTGAAGGGGGAATCGAAGAGCGTTGAGGTGCCCAACAGAGAGGAGCAACTCGTCATCGCCGACGCCCTCACCGGCACAAAAATCGGCGCCCTTGGGGTATTATACAATTTCTACCTCCTCGGGAATCTCAAAATCCTCTATTATGGATTCAATGGAAAACTTAATACGACGAACAGATAAAATTGCATTTCTCTCTTCGTTAATAAAAACACTATCTGACCTAGAGGTGGATGTCTCAGCCTGGAATGGAGAAATACCCGGCTGATTGGTCGAGTCATTTGCAGATCTAAGAAAGTTAGAAACCCTAAGAGGAGGAACCCTTAATGAGGTTAGAAGAAGACGATAGCATGGATTCAGAATCCGCGATTTCTACATGATCAGGAGTAGTCGAAGTACTTATAATGCAAGATTGAAAGAAGAAGATGAAGAACTAACCTGGTGATATGAGAATGTGAAGAACGCAAGGGACGAAACGAGCGCAGTAAGAACAAAAGCAAGTCTTGAAGAAGTCCTTGAGTGAGAATAACAATAGACACAACTGGAAATGCCTCGTGCAAAAGTGGTAACTGCACAACTTCAATTCCCTTTTAATTAGGAGCTGTAGTCCAATTAAAGAGGAATTGGGGGCAAAGTGTGGAGGGAAAAAATCCCCTCTAATAAGATTACTCCACGTCATCACGGATGCAAATCTGTCTTTCAAAGGCCCGTCATGCTCAAGCCCAAATTGAATGTATTCTTAGCCCATGATCACTGTTATTTGCCCTCCAACCTTTATCCAGGCCAAATCAAAAGGTTATCAACCCGATTTGCTAATATCAACATCCGGCCCGTTATTCAAGCCCAGCCGATTAAAGGTACAGCCAGCCCAGTTATTCAAGATTGGACAAATCCTATAAGTTGAAGGATTTACCGTAGAAGGAAGACTTTGCAATAGGAAGTTCTACACAAAGCAAATTATGTGCATGGAAAATTAAATAATGGAAAGAACTCTAATTGTAAAGAAAGTCATACATGGAAAGAATTGGAGGACAAGCAATGCGAGTCCTACCATAATTCTACTACTTTTTTTATGTATAAATAGAGGCCAAGACCTCCAATAAAAGGGATCCCAAGCGTCCAAGCAATTCTACACTTTTCTATATACTGTTCTTGGTTATTTTTATTGCTGATTGAGTGAGTTGTTTTATTTCTCTTAATCGTTATTGGTTGAGCGAAATTTTGCACCTACAGGGGGGAAAAAAGAAATTTTAGAGAGAGCTGGTAATGGAGGTGGGAGGGTTATGGAAGTGAATTTGATTGTCATGGTGTGAATATGGGATAGACAATGACAGTTATGCAATTAGGTTTCAGTAAGGTTGATTATGATGAACTGATGGTTATCTACAGATGTCAGAGTGGTGAGTTTTAATGGAGTTGTTAGCAAACAATTAGGATGGTGGATGGTGGCCATGGTGATGGGGTTTCAACCAGAAATGGAGAAGTGATATTCTGGTGGTGTAGGTAGTTGTCAAAAATATTGTAAGTGATTAGGGAGTGAGTGATGTGCTAATCAGATGTGGCTTTATGCTAAGAAGGTCAACAATGGAAATGATTTAGCTAGTGGAAAGACTAATAGAAAGCTTTAGCTAGAATAAGAAAGATCTTTCTATGATTTTTAAAGATTTCTTGGAAGTTAGTGATAGGGTCTTAAGAAATGTAACATGACGTATCTTAGAAAAGGGAAAAAGTAATAAATAGCACATATTAACATATAAAAGACACATATAATGGAATTGTGACTATAATGAGAAAATATGGGGGGAAAACAAGTGACTTTCTAATTGTTATAACTTTACATCATGGATCAGCATGGAGATGTTATCTTTTGTCTTAGTTATGTATGAACTGAAAATATACATTAAGCTGAAATTACTTAGAACATACCATGTACTGGTGCTATTATTTTGATTGATGGAACTAATGTAGGGACAATCTAATTATAGGTATTGAAATAAATTCTAGAAAATAGAACTAAATTTTTGTAATGTAAATTTACTTAAACTAGGAATACAAATGAAGATAAAGCAAAATTTGAAAATTATTAGATACTAAAATGCGAATAATTTCATTACCTAGGCTTTATTGTTCATATAGAAGGACAAATTGAAGATGACATTCCTTACAGAATTTAAAACAAGATACATTAAGTGGGGGAGTGCTTTTTTATGTGTAGTTGACGTATACCTTTAAAACTAAAAAAATTATTATATAAGCCATACATAATTTATAGGATAGAATGAGGGGTGATTAACAAACATGTTCATAGATGGAGTGTGGAGAAATGCACATATTGAGAAAATGCATGCTAACACAAGAACAAATAAAATTAGGAATAAATACAATTTTCAGATGGTTTTTCTTTTCTGGCAATGCATTCATGAGAGTTGAGACAAATGAAGCAACACACATTGGGAATAAGATAAAATAAAATAAAAAAATGATTAAGTTGGTTACCAATAACTACATATGCAACTAGAAAAAAAAATAAATAACTACATACGCGACAAAAGTGACATGATCCACATTGAAGACAATGCAAAGGGAAAGACAAGATAAAACTTAACATGGATTGAGACAGTAACAAAGGAAAGCAAAGTCACAACACATATTCTGCTACAGATATGCAGGCTTTAGAGTGTGATGACACACACACAAACAAAGAAGACAACAAGAACTAATATTATTTAATATTATTTTTTTTCAGTTTTTCACCATGTTAATTCCATTCTATCACTAAGTTATTTTTAGGAAAATTATAAATAACACAACAAAGGAAAACAAATGTATCAGTAAGCATGAGTGAAGACTTCTCAGGTGATGAGTCCACGCAGGGTGAGTAATAAGACACCAGAGAAGTCTGCAATATAGCCCATTCAAGAATTTATACCAGACATAAAGGCTTAAAGGAGATAGGATGCACACGAAACAAATCTCATGGAAAGTGGGTTAAAAAAATAGAAATAAGGCGCACTTGAATTTCCCCAAAACCTAAGAGTGAAAGCAAACAATTAAGGCATAAATATAATAATTTAACCTACCTCACCAATACTGAAAGCACCAAGCATGGGTGATGAGTCGACACAGAGCGAGTAGTAAGACAGCAGAGAATTCTGCAATATAATCCATTCAGGACATAAAGGCCATTTGGTTAAAAAATTAGAAATAAGGCACTTGAATTTCCCAAAAACCTAATTAGGAGAATAATTTAAATTACCTCACGAGTACTGTTGTCTACGTGATCGTGATCAACCTCTTTGACAATCCCATTACGGTGGGCTTCTTCAAGATTCAAGAGTCAAAAAAACAAAAAAAAAAAAAACACAAATTATTAACTGAAGAGACAAATTACTCATAAATCAAAATTGAAAAAAATTATAACTCACCGATAGTTCGTCATTTTGCAGTGTTTGGCAGTGATGGCGCTCTCTTGAATGGGTTGGAATTAGCACAAACAACTTGTGATTAGGGAATTCTTCTTAAAAATCGATACATTCCCTCTAAAAATGTGCTCTGCCTCACCCTCAAACTCTATGAAAAGGGGATAAGAATGAATTGGGGATTCTTTGAAAACCCTCTCTAAAAAAGTCTGCTTGCACGAATGGAATGTTAGGGTTAGGGGTTTGTTGATCGTTTTACAGAGAAGGGGGAAGACTGAGGCCTGCCTACACGAATGGAATATGAAAGAGGCGCTTTAGGGCTTACAATTAGGTCATTATAGAAAAGGGCATTTTAAGCAACACATAAAATAGGAAGAAGGGCATTTTAGGTAACACACATTATAAACAGTATTTTTTCATGTGCCACCTCAGCTTTTGGGTCAAACACATTTTAGAGAAATACTTGACTTTGACTCAGCCTCTTAGTAAATATGAAGCCCTAACCTCATTTATATGTAATAATCCCTATTTTTTATGTCCTCATAATACAAGCTTTATTTTCACTATTCATGCACTTGCCATGGCACAATTCAAACACGGTCATTCCAAATAAAAGGTGAGACCACTATAGGACTCATCACATTGTGCTTACCACCATCTTCCACCCAAATTACATAACCAAATTTGGCGGCCGTGTAAGTCTCGTTCTTCATATAACGGATGGTCAAAGAGTAACTCTTCTTCTCATACATCTTCTTAAAAATCATTGTCTTTGGCGAGACTGTGACAACAGAACCCATTGGTGCTTCAACCTGAACTTTATAAGTGGCCATGGCGTTGCCAACATTCGTGACTGTCCTCCTAAATTTCTTAACCAGTACTATATCCTTTTCATCAGCGTAGAAAGCAATAAAGGATGGATAATTGAGGTCAGACGACGGGTTTGAACAACTGTAACTGTTTGATCTTGTGATGGTCAAGATTTGATTCTTAGTGAAGTTCATTGAGCATATGAGATTCACATAATCCTGTGGAGTAGCATCATAGATAAGACCTGGATCAAGCGCTCGGTTAGGATCAACATGACCTGATCCCATGGCTAGAGGTGTAGCTTCGCCATTAAAGCTATTGTGTCGGATAGGATTGTGAGTGTTGTCAAGTGGGTTGGCTGTGGTCATCATGGCAGACTTAATAGCAGCTGGACTCCATTCCGGATGTGCGCCTTTTAAGAGCGCAGCGATGCCAGAAACATGAGGACACGCCATGGATGTCCCGGATATCATATTGTAATCACTGGACAACCCAATATTTGAGCCAATATGACTTGCCGGACCATTTGGAATCCATGCTGCTAAGACTAATATCCCCGGTGCCAATAGGTCCGGCTTCAAAATGCCTGGACAGCTCTCGGCAGGACCTCTTGAAGAGAACGAGGCAACAACAGGGGCACGCTTTGTTCCTACAATGGTCTGTTGGAACTTGATGCTCGCTGTTGGTGTATTTCCACTTTCAGCATATTTGATCACAGTTGTGGCTTCTTTAGAACTAATAACAACTCCCGGACAGGGGAATTCATTGGATTCAAATACTTCAACATTATCAGAGGTAACGAATGCAGGATCATCTTTGATAAATATAGCTGCAGCCACATTTGACTGTGAGATATACCAAGATTGAGTAGAAAATTGATAATAAGATGACTCTGGAGTTTCATCACATATGAGGATGACATCATGAGGGGCTTCAGACAACAATTCACTTGAATCGCATGAAGACAGAGTCTTGTTGTAAATAAGAGGGCGATCTAATACCAAGGCACTTGCAGGGAACAGGGTCCATCCGGTGATGGTTAACCCGTTTCCGAGAGTCAAAGTTCCAGCAAACGAACGGTCGATTGTACCTGCCGCGACGGTCAAGGCCCATGGGCTCACATTGCGCACCTCTCCGAGAGAACCGCCTCTATTACCTGCTGTAGCTGAAACAACCACACCCTTCTCCATGGCTCCGAAGGAAGCTATGGCAATAGGATCCTCATACAGAGGTATCCCACGTCCGAAATTCATTGAAATTGATATCACGTCAACGCCATCAGCTACCGCCTGGTCCATACCGGCAAGGACATCAGAAGCTTTCCGCCCTTCATTAAAAATGACCTTATAGATGGCCACGCGAGCACTGGGCGCAACCCCTTTTGCTGTTCCCTTTGCATAGCCAAAGTATGAAGCGCCTTCCACAATGCTTCCAGCAGCTATGGAGGAAGTGTGTGTGCCGTGGCCATCAGTGTCCCTTGCAGAATTCATACTGATTGTAATGTTGGGATCTGCAGCTAAAATCCCCTTGTTGAAGTATCTAGCTCCAATGAGCTTCAAGTTGCACAGTGAGGAATTAAACTCTTGTCCTTCCTCACACTTACCCTTCCACCTAGAGGGGATTGGAGTCATTCCTTTATCATTGAAGCTCCTGCTCTCCGGCCAGACACCAGTGTCGATGACACCAATGATGACATCTTCGCCGTAATCTGAAGCCGGCCATAGGCCGGTGACATGATTGAGGGAAAGGAATTCAGTGCTGTGGGTGGTGTCAAGTGTGACTTCTCTATCACTATAAGCTGAGACAAACCCAGGGGAATTCTTTAGAGTCTCTAGTTCATCTTGAGACAATACTGCACTGAAACCATGAAAAGCATTATCATAAGTGTAGACAAGCTCTGGGTTGGATTCATGACCGCTTGATAATGTGTGACCTGCTGATTTTATGGAATCAACAGTGGAGGAGTACCAATGGTTGTAGCTAGCAAAGATCTTGGGCATTTGAGACTTGTCCATGTGGACAATATAGGTGGACCTCCCAACTGATGCTGATCTAGCCTGGAAAGCCAGAAGACACCATGCAAGCAAGATCAAATGAAGAAGAGGTACCCCATTAACGATCTTCATTGTTTCCTCCAAAACTTGAAGCTTTGGTTAGACAATAATTGGACCTGTAAGTTGGTTTATATTTTGCATCTCTATATATAAGCATAAATATGATACTATGATAGTTGAAATTGAGATGAGCGTGTATTAAATTATATTGAAACAACGACGGCGGAGACAGCATTTACTTGAGTTGTTAGAATTTATCTTTTTGTCATCCACACAAATGGTAGGCATTGATGTGTTTTTAATCGGCAAGCTGTCACCGAAAAATACTAGGCCACATATTGTTTCAGCTGGTCATTTAAAGTCAAAGTTGAAGGGCTATGCACTGCGGACTTGGATGTAGTCTTGTTTTGAGTTGTTAGAATTTATCTTTTTGTCATCCACACAAATAGTAGGCATTGATGTGTTTTTAATCGGCAAGCTGTCACCGAAAAGTACTAGGCCACATATTGTTTCAGCTGGCCATTTAAAGTCAAAGTTGAAGGGCTATGCACTGCGGACTTGGATGTAGTCTTGTTTTGTTTCTTTGACCCAACAGTAGCCGACAATTTGGCGTAGGAGGATCCCTATTGTCTCCCTGGGGCAGGATAATCTCTTCCAATACCAACACCAAATCTATCCTCCATCAATGAAACATTTGTTCCAAATATTTTTTTACTAGATTTTAGAATCATTTCTCATGTTTGGACTATCAGATCATCAAATCCAAAAAACAAAAATACACTCAAATCCAAATCCACCTCCACCCCAAGCGGGCCAACCAGCACTCCATTTCAAGTCAAGGTTGGAAGGCTTTGGACCCACATTAGACAATAAAATATTATGTAATAATTTTCGCATTTTTTATTTTTCAATTCAATAAACCCTCTTAACTTTATGTCTAAGCTCTGTCAAGGTTGATGATTATTTCAAGTAAAATGGAGACAAGAAGCCAACCTACGGTAAGGGATTTGAACCCATAATTATAATAATAATAATTATTATTATTTTGTCTTTTTTGTTGGTTTTTTTTACAAAACAACAAGAAACAGAAAATTACAACACAAAGAAAGCATCTGTGAAAAGGGCCTTCTTGACAAGAAGAGAAATAACCTCCCAACGGATAATAGAATCATCGGTAAATATAAGGGTGTAATTTGGACAGGCCAACTCAGCTCAATTCGAATTCAATTCAAAAATTTTAAAATTTAAACTTTTAAATTTACAAATCGGGTTTAATTTGAGCTGAATTTTCTCCGAACTCAGCCGTGTTCGGGTTGGGCTCAGGCTCAACCCGAACTCAACCCAAAACCCAAAATTAGAAAGCTTCCTTCATAAACAACTTGATTAACAAATCTAACCACCTAACCAAGGAATAAATATTATGTGCGCACCGGACTAATTTGAGCGGTTCGTGATGTGCATGCGTTGGTTCATGTTGTGCGTGCCCAACTAATTTGAGCCGTTCGTAATGTGCATGCGTCGGTTCATGTTGTGCACGCACGACTCAAATTAGCTCGATTCACGGTACACACCAAATATCTACTCTCAACTGATATATAATTCTCGACTTATAAAAATCAAGAGTTTCACAACATCCAAAATTGAATCCAAAGCTTCCTCTGTAGTTTGAAGATCCAATACTAGCTTGCAGACACCTTCAATTATAACCTTAGAAAGGCCCCAACTATGACGGGCAAAAAGCAGCTGATCTGAGGGATAGATCTTCAACTACCGAAGCAGGCACAACATAGCTAAAAGAGACACACCATTTGAAACAAATGACCTTCTCTGTTCGGATAACCCCCCATGCTCTTCTTAGAAAATGAATTATAATGAGTATTTAAATTTTTAAACCCATACCTCGATCATTTTCGTATCAAATACTGAACTTCTCGAATACTCACGTATCAATACTTTTTAAACGTATTCATAATATTAAAATATATTTTTCTATTTCTAACACGTCAAATACTTCTGAAACACTTCGATTATGTATTTTGAGATACTTCAGAACAAATTCTTAATAAATTTTGGACATTAAAATGTAGTTTTTGTTGCAATAATATCAAAGTATAGTTGTCATAAGGATTTAAAATTTATTTTTAAAAAAGTATTGAAATATATATATAGTGATTTAGTACAAAATTTATTCATGTGAAATATGCCCATATATGACTCTTTTAACTTTTATTTTATTTGTTAAGCAATATATTTTATTAAAATACTGTTAATAACAATATGTATAACATAAAATCAACTTTATTTTTTGTAAATATAAATATATAATTTATTATTTTTATATTGTCATATCCTGCTCTAACCGTATTTTTTTTTCATTTTTTTTTAGATTTGTCTTCATCTGACATGCTTATAATCTGTATCTCTATCCATGCTTTGAGTTCCTCCAGCCAGCAGACAATCAAGACTCAGTAGAGCCTGAGTGGAATATTTGTGAATGCGTGTGGATTTAGAGGTCCCCAACATCACCAACATCAAAGACAGCTTCAAAGCCTGACAAAACTCGATTATACAAATTCAACGTAAAAATTAGAACCAACGATTAGAATTTGATACCAATTGTTGTGATAAAAACGCAAATAATAAAGTTATTCGTGGAATAATCACAAACAATCACAAAGAAAAATCATACACAAGTACACAAGATATATATGGTTCACTCAAATCTTAAGGCTACGTTCATGGAGCACACCGAACAAATTTACTATGAAGATGAAGAAGAGAACAATTAAAATGGAGAATTTTCTCTCAATCTCTCTGTTGCTCTTTCTTGTGTTGACAAATTAATCATACAACATGTATGATTTGTCTCTAACTCTCACACTCTCTAAAAACTAATTAGGGTTGATATTTATAGCCCCATACAATGAAACCCAACTTGTCCCACAAAAATTACCTTTTGTAGAGTTCAATTCCAACAAGAAAAGTAAATCACGTAGCTTCCCAGCAGTGTTGAACCGGTTCAGCCCTTTTTGGAACTGGTTCAACTTGTTGCCCAAAAACTTCTGCAACGTTCTGCCACTCTTGAACCGGTACAAAGAATTGGCTACCGGTTCCCACTGGACAGTGGCTGATCTCAACATTTCCTTGATTTGGCTATCACTCAGCGGAACCGGTTCCAAAACTCTTGAACCGGTTCAAACGTTCCAGTAGCCAAAATATTAAAATCATTAGTTTTCCAAAAAAACTTCACGTTTTCAACACGTAATCAGATTCCACAAAAAACACAGCAATCTCTCACTTGGAGACTAGAGCACTTATAAACACATTCCATCTTATTCTCATGCATGTCCCATGAATGTCGGTGCGCTTCTCTCTGTCTTCAAGCTAGAAGATCGACTGAAGTTGCGCATAACTTCAGTTTCTCCATGGTCACTGTCTTGGTCAACATGTTAGTCAGATTCTTGGTGTCAAGTATTTTCTCAAGTGTCAACACCCCATCTTCTAACAAAGATTTGATGAAGTTGTAACGTGTCCAATTTTCGTCATTTTTCAATTTCTGAAATTTTTCGTCCATGCAAAGACATTTTGTCTTTTCTCGTTTTACGTGCCGAACACTGTGAGGTGTACCGGTTGTGTTTAGAGTTAATTGGGATATTTCATTGAGTCCATGACTCTTTAAAATGCCAAGGTTGTCATTTTTGCATTTTTTTCTTTTTTCGGGCCGAGCGGTTCCGTGTAGGACCCGCTGCCAGAATTATTGCATCCGGGGATCTTAGTTAGATTCATTTGCATCATATTTATTTTATTTAATGTGTTTTAAGTGATTTTGAATTAATGTGTATAAGAATATATATATGTTGTATAATGAAACTAAATATAAAAGGGATAATAAATTGAATTTTTGGCAGGGCCTACACATCATGTTGAAGAGTGAACCAAGAGATATTTAGGCCTCATTTCTTGCTTCCCTTTCTCTCTCCCCTCTGGTTCTCTATCTCACCCCCTTTACTTTGCTTTTCTTTTTCTTTTTGAATCAAAACTTTAGAACTTTATTCCTCCTTCACTACTTGAAATTTTTGGAAGCCGTTTACGGCAATTCGAAGAGCTCGGCAAGACCTTTACGTTGATGTAAACAATTTCTTGTTTGGCTAAGCTTGCAATTTTGAAATTCTAGGGTATAAATTGGGCATTTTCATCTAGCTTGAGGTAAGGGTTCCTAATTCATGTTTTTCTTGTTCCTTTGTGAGTTATCTCTCATTAATTGTTGTAAAGCATGTTTAATTTTGAGTTATTTGTCTTGAAGATGATGTAAATATTGTATATGAAGTTTATGATCATATGTGTTAATTGAATTATATGAAAAATATGCCTATGTGTTAATTTCCTTGTCTAAGTGTTGATTTTTTTTCTATGCCTACTATGTTTTAAACTTGTTAGAAGTAATATATGAAAGCATGTGTAAATTTCTTAGAATTCGTGTAAAACATGTTTATCTATGTTGTATAAAATCCTTTATTGCCATAGCATTGAAAGTATGAGACGTACATACATACCAAGTGGCATGAATGGAAGAAAATGATTTGGAATAAATGAAAAAGGGATTTTTGGGGAAATGTTTTGATTAAAGTGATTTTGAGAAACTTGGTCACTGCGAAGTCACCAAAGGGCCGGTGTGTTAATGTAACCTAAAGGGAACTAGGGAGATCACCCTAACGTGGTTGAGTTATCTGGACCCCAAATGACACCGCGAGGGTATCAAAGGTCAGGGACAGTAGCCAATCCTTCTCTCGTGTCGCTGCGGGGTCACCAAAAGATGGGTTATATTAACAGTTTCTAAATTAATGGATGTTTTCTGAAAATAGGGAGTGACATGCTTGACATTGCATGCATAGCACAACATTTACTTGTTGTTTAACTAGAAATTGATATTGTATTTTTCCCGACTTAGTATGACCCCGCTCCCTTTTGTTTTATTCATTATTTGGATTCACGGGGCTATAAGAGGTATGTCTTAGGCACCACCTACTGAGCAATTTGCTCACCCCTTTATAATTAACATTTTTCAGGATATGGAAAAAAAGTAGCGGACGATAATCCATCCCAACCTTAGCTTGGAGTAGGAAAATGTCTCTTTTTTGCTAACTTTTGTATTTGGGCTTAATTTTGTAAAATATTGATTCAAAGTGTATTATTTTGTAACATGTGATGTATTTAGGTCCATTTTGGGAAATGTAATTAAGTTTTAATCACACTAAATCCTTTAGTGCATTTTCTGTAACATATTGTAAATTACGTTATCAATGTGGTTGTTGTTATTGTAGTGTTGAAATGTATTTAAATATGTACGTGAGTGTAATGATATGGGTGGTTGGTTACCAAAGTTGGTGTATCTCGGTTTCCTTCAGACAGTGGTATTTTAGGTGAGGATAACCCAACCGGTCGATGTGAAATCCCATACGTCGACTGAATGACCTGAACCAGTCGACGTGAACTTCCCCACACATCGACCGGTGTCCTACTAGTGAGCAATATCACTGTGCATGACCCAAACCAATTGACGTGTAATGAATACATGTTGACCGGCTACTATTCCATATATTTTTCATTCAGTTTCCCTAATTACTCTTTAGCACCTAATTAACGTTGTGAGTATTTACCTTATGACCCAATTAAAATACAATAATTATATTTTAACCATTGAAAAGACTATATTGTCCCAGACTTTATTTTATTTATTATGTGATACGAGTAAATGACATTTATGTCCTTTGAGTCTCAAACCATTTGAATTGTGGCAAATTGCCTTCTTGTCCTTTTTGGACTTTAATTTATTAAATTTAACATGCAAGGACCATATTACCCTTGGATAATTTTGGGTTAGGCAAGGACCCGTTTAATGATCCGAATCCAGTGAATTTGGGTCGTTAGAAAATTTGGTATCAAAACAATGGTTCGAATACCATTAGGTTGATGGGTAGAGACTTACCTAGGTCTATATGCTTATGTGCTAAGTGTTTAATTTTTTTGAGAAACATTCCTAATTGCTTACTTCCTTACCTATTTATTTGTTAATTACTTGTTCAGTTAAAGCATGCTTAAGTATTTCATGATAAGTGATAATATTTTTAAGATTAATTCTATGGTTAAATTTTTTTAAAGCATACTAAAATGACAAGGTGTCTATTAATTGAGTTGTTTATCATGTATATGGGTATACTTACCTGATTATGTGCTTATTTTCTAAGTTGTTTATTATTGTACAAGCATGCTATATGAGTTAAGATGACGAGTGTTAAAGTTATGAAATATGTTATATGATGAGTATGACTATGTGCTAAGTAACACGCATGCTTATGTGTTATAGGTGTGTCGTACTAACTTAAATGATCCATGAGTAGGTGCTATGTTTTTAGTATGTAACTGTATAGCATGTGCGTTTCTATGTTGTATTAGTTTTGTGAGTTGTCACATATGACTGGAAAAGGTATCAGCGTTATGAGCAGGGTTGATGTGAATAGCACAATATTTTGAGTCTGGTTTGATCTGGATGCGTCGTTCTGTTATGAGTCTTTTCCCTAGAGACTGGTAACGGTGAAAGGGTTTGATCTTAGGTGTCCTTTGGGAGGGAAGTCCTCATTTTCTTGCACATGAGAGAGTTTATGTTGTGCTTCCTCAATATAGTGAGTGGACTCTTGGGATGGTGGGCTAGTGGGGTATGGTGTTTGAGTCATGGGTTCTTTTCATGTGAGCAGAATTGATTTAATGTCACAGAACGTAAGGTAGTGTATACAGTGTATGATTTGTGAGGTTCGGGTGTTATGTGGGTTGATCAAGGTTTGTATTTGGATTCTAATTTATGAAGTTCACTGATGTTGAAGGTTGCGAGTTTGTCTCCTAGATTGTCATTTTACGAATAAGAGTAGAGGTTGACCTAGAGTTGGCGACGAAATGGGTAGGTTGCACCTTTTGTTTTGATCCCCAGCAAAGAAGGCAGAAGCTTAGTGTGATGTTGTTTGGTGACCATAGAGTGTTGGTCATATATTGTGTAGAGCCAGTGTGAGGAGTGACCTCTTGGGCTTACTTGCATATTCTATTTGATTTCTTTATTTTGTGGCCCTATGGGCGGGTGTGCGTGAGCGTGTGCAGGTGGCACCAGAAGGCTACCACACTGGGCGAGCCGCGGGCACACAACTCAGATGAAATCGATGTGGACATTCCATTGTGTTGGATGGTAGTCAGAGCGATTGGTTAGGAAATGATGGTGTTAGGGGCGTAGGAGTTGTGTACCCTTTTGTTTGGTTGGATAGGTTAGTTGTAGGTATAACTCATGTGTCCAGTTAGATACTAATGAGAGACCACTGTTTTGTAGTCATCGTGGAGTACAGTTTGTGTGGTTGACCATTTGACGTGGTGTCTGTTGTCCCTCTTAGGGATTACTCCTGTAGCGTTGCCACGTAGGATTCTTATTTTTTTATAGCTGGTTGTTGACTATGGTGTCAGGTATCATGAGTGATGCGTGTTTCATGTCGGGTTGGTATCAATTTTAAATAAACGGTTAGTTAGTAGAGGCTTGTTATTTTCCGGGGATTGGAGTTTGTGCAGTTGTTTTAGGAAGGACGATTATGGAGGCGTTAGAACTTGAGGTTCTTGCATTGAAGAGTAAGTCGGTTTAGGGGTGACCCCAGTATTCAGGTAGGAAGTAGTGATTGGTTGCTGTCCATGGTAGGCTTGTAACGTGGTTTAGCATTGTGGTGACATTTATGGCTTATCAATTTCTCTTAAACTAGGTTAAGACGGTGCTGCCACATAGGTGCACCCCCCTTATGATGAATCAGTAGGTTGTAGTGACGATTGTCATGATATTTGTACACTGTGTAGGTGCTGAGGTTACCTTAGGGAGTTGTGGTAGCATGGGTTGGCAGTAGGTCATCGTTCTCACGTGATGGAGGTTGTTATTTGAATAAAATCTTCTTTTTAGATTAAGTATGATGTATTATCCTGGGTAGTATTAGTTACTCCCTTCTATTGCTACGTTATGTGTGTTGCTGTCCTTACGTGGGAGTATTTGTTTTATTTCACTCTTTACTGTATTATTTTCTTTTATTTTACTTGTGCACGGCATTCTTGGCACTTGGTGTGCATGTATTGTATAATGGATTTGGTTCTTTTTGCATTAGCATTTTAGCATTTCATGTGTGAGGTTCTAGTGTTGATGGTGTATGACGGTCTGTTAGTGGCGAGGTCGCCTAGGATTGAGTTCATAGTTCCGTACGGGTATCTGGTTGGTTCTTCTCTTTATATGTAAGGGGTTTAGTTTATCTCAAGTGAGACTAAGTGTCCACAGTTGGGCGATTGGTGAGTAACGTGTGTCAGGGTATCGGTTGTATTCAGGTACGAGTCATTAGTCTCTTGTGAGAGCGTGGTCGCTACCCTTCCATTTGTTCTAGTCCTGACAGGACATCATTGTTGTGAGTCTTGCTCTCCCTTTTGGAGTTGTGCGCTTCTGTGGGTGGACGGACCTGTGTGTGGTTTGTGACGTTGTTAGAGTTCACCGGTAAAGGTTTGGGTGAATGGGTCGACTCACTCCCACGGAGAGAGGTGTAGTCTTTGGTTTTAGTAGTGTCTGTTCTGAGAGTGGTCTTGACTGGTGGTGTGTGAGGCACGAATTACCGAATAAGGATTATGTTTCTGGTGGCTTGTACTAGTGGTGATGGCTAGGGGATGTCTCGTAAACACCAGCTAAGGATGATAAGGTGATGTGATGTGGGTCATGTACTCGGATGTTTTTATAAGCATTTAATTCGAGCAGTGTCTTAAGGATAAGTGTCGACGTCGCCTTATAATTACATGATTGGTGAATGTGGGACTCCATTGAGGAATGATGGGATGATTGACTTTGGTTTTGAGGTTTTAAGCATGAGATAGTTACATTGTGCATTTTGACGAGGTAAGAATTGAATCGAATGATGTTATGGAGTTGTTTACCTGGTATGGGTATTATGAGAAGGTTAGGAAGCTTTGATGCTGATCGATGATTGAGACATTTGGTGCCTTGTTGTTTTGTTTGTAATAGTTATATGGTTGAGGTATGATTGAGATTATAAGAATAGGTATATGAATGTATAGTTGTTGAAGTTATGTAAATTGATGGATTGATAGTGAATCGATCTCATTGTTATTTTGTGGACTGTGTGTGATTGTATTTGAGGTGTGGACCTGAGGAAAAAAATGACGTTTGTGCTGAGATCGGATCAAGGATGAGGCTGGCTGGTGTGATTTGTCGCGTTACACCCCAAAGCTTGCAAAAGAGATGTTGGACTATGATGAGTGTGGCCAAGTTTTACATTTATAATTTGCCACTACTACCTTTCACTAAAAAAATAGTTAGGGCGAGTAGGGATCATCCCAAGGGATTGGTGAGTCATATTAGGTTATGGAATTGAGATTAGGGTTAGTAGGTCGAGTGATCAAAAGATTGGTTGGTGGTTGAATTATACTAAGATGCAATTTAAACTAAAGTAAATAATTAAATGCAATAGAGAGAAAATAAAAGAGAGAGATCTTGGGGTTTAGAGATCACCACTAAGCATTACTTTTCTACACCCTTAATGAATGATTAATGAGGGGGAAAACATGTATTGCAATAATAGCGTGTGTGTGTGGTTGTTTCAACAAGCATGGATGACTAATTAAGTATATATTGTCTAAGCAATATGGTGGATAGCACAATATATCAAACTAAACCATTAATCCATTCTTTAGGCTCACAATCCAAACACATCACAAGGTTATAGACATATGCTACTTGTTTTCATAAGTATGGAACATCAAACAACAAGTATGGATTGTCCTCCCATTTAACATCTAAACTACAACTACACTACAATTAAGCTAATGACATGAAATTAAACTAATTAAACTAAGGAAGAGGCATAATCCATCAAGAAATGAGTATAAACCATCAAATAAACCACAAGAGCATTCTATTAAGCACTTTGTCTTGACAATCTCTAGATCTATAGCATCAATACACATAGACATGCATTTAAAGCACAAAAACTAGGGACAAACACATGAACATCTATTCTAGCATACATAGACATATGGATAGAATGAAATGATCAATTGGAAGCATTAAACCACACAAATCATTGAATAAACAAGATCTATGTATATAAAAATACCAAAACATATATCACAATACAAATCCCCTCAAAAATACATAAATCAAGATGTAGAAAGCATGCTTAGGGCTAACTCTAACCCCAAAAGAATGTCTAGCCGCTCATGGATGGTGTCCTCCAACCCTCAAGGGCTAACTCCATGGTACAGATTTCTTCTCTTCTTAGTTGATGGAAGGACTCCAAGCTTGTGTCTTTAGCCTCCTCTCTTATTTTTTTCCTCACTAAGAATGATATATCAATTGTGTCAAAAGTCTCTCTAGGTATATGTCTATCTATGTTCTCAAGAATGGCTCATATTCCTTATATAGGTAGGTTAAAATGTCACCCCCAATGACCTAGGCTCGTACACCAATATTCCTCCTAATGATTGGATATGAGATACCTTTTAATGAGCTGGAAATTGAATTTTCTCGCACTTGGGAAAGTTCGATCGATCGAACATGGCTGAGATCTATCGAACTTAAGCTGGATCGATCTTATATGGCGGCGCCTTTTTGGATCAAGACAAATCTGAAATATTTTGGTATTTTTAGGAAAGAGACAGAAGTAGTAGGTGTGGTGGTATAACTGGATAAGATGGAATATTTTCGATCGATCAGAAGAAAATTAGATCGATCGAACTTTGTAGGATCTTTGGATAAGGACAAAATAGTTTAGATCCATCTTGAAGTGCTGAAATCGATCAAAGTTGGATCGATCGAATATTTCCTGAGATCGATTGAACTTACTGAATTTCCACCACTTGCTTTCTTTTGCTCCTACTTTGCTCCCTTCTTTGATTCATATCAAGATTACTTCAATTATGCTATTATTTAGCCGAGTTAACTTATTTAGGGGATAAATACTTGAAAATGAAAATAATACAAAATTAGTCTAAAATGGGAAAGTAAGACAGATAAAGGTCCTAAAATACCAAAGCTTAAGGGGTTTAAATGCGCACTTTTCAGCGCTCATCATAGCCCCAAACTTAAATATTGCTAATCCCTAACAATGAACTAGAAAGTAAAGGAATCAAATGAACAACTATACAACTATGAACTAGAAAGCAATAAATGGATAACGCAATTTTCATAGGGAACACGATTACATTTAGCGCATGCAACAAGCCTTTTAAACCCCTAGGTTACCCCTAGTGGACGAGTGTTAGCCCCTTGACGGTTGTCCAAGGGAAGACATGGGCATTTCAAGGCCATGCCATGTCTTGGGAATACTTTGGCTTTGGTTAGACAGCCATGAGAATGCTCAGTGGGTTGTCAGCGTGCACAAGATGCTCAGCGTGCACACAAGATGCTTAAAAGGATGCTCGGCGTGCACTGGGGGTGCCCAGTGGCACTTTCGTAAATATGGCGAAAAGTGAAACTTGGAGTTTTGACTCGGGATCTTTATGGGAGATACCTTGAGTCCATAGAAGCTGGTTGGCGTAGACGGCACTCAATTTGGATGTCAGGAAAGGTCTGAAAGGCCATTATGACTCCTCAAGCATGGGTGATGTTTACTCCTGTCACAGTGCTAGATTTCCTTAAGACTATATTAGGAGGGGTCTGTTGAGCACATCGGTTGGGCTATGGCATGACTTGCTTAGAGGGCTTAGCTAACGTGCATGGGCACGTGTTGCACCACTCCAAGATGGTTGCACAAGTGGGGAGCATCCAAGATGTTGAAGGGCAAACAAGTGGGCACCGACACGCGCGCTGGTGTGCAGCGGCGCGCGTGCGGGCATGCAGGTGGGCGCGCGGGCTGGTGTCTAACCTAGTGTGCGCGAGCGTCTAGCTCGGCATGAGCATGGGCGTCTAGGTGGGTGTACAGCCACGGGCGCATGAGGGTACAAACATGGCGTGCGAAGAAGGGCACTAGTGTGTGCGTCGGCGTGCACTTTGGTGTGCACCCGAGCGTGCGCACGGGCGTGCATGGCTTGGCACGCCATGCACTCAGAGACATATATATGTGGGTGCAGATTGGTGGACTTGGCTTGGGCTAGGTTCACAAGGTTGACTCAGATGTGGCTAGAGCATGGACAACACAAAGTCATGGCTTGCGGTTACAAGAGGTGGTGGCTTAGTGGGCTCGGTTGGTTGGGGGAAGTTACTAGCACTTCCCACTCATCATGGGAAGTGGGGGAGTGCTGAGTAACCTCCTAAACATGTGACACAATTCTGAGAGGACCAACACACAGGCGGTTAAGGGTGGTTTCCTCCACTATGCAGAATCTAACTTCTTGTGGTTATGTGGCATGAGCAGAACATGCCAACAAGTCTAGCAGTTGGGCTTGTCAACTGCATTATAGTGCTGGCTCATTTAGAGGGTGCCAACACGACCCTAGGTGGATGGGGGTGTCATCCATCATCTTAGTGGGCAATTATGGGCGGTTTTGAGAGTGGCCTATATAATGCTAAGGTGGGCTTTGTAGAGGGAACAGAGGAGAGGGTGTGAGCCTTGGTTGTTCCTTGTACGAACTCATGTTCCTTTGTAATATGTTTAATATGAGCAAAGGTTGGGGCTTGTCCCTGTAACTGTGTGTGCCTTTTTTATATTTCTATACTGTGTGTATTGTGTTGTTGTGTTGGCTGAGACTTGGTGGCCCCAAGTGCCATTACAGAGGCAAAAATTCATGGTGTAATTTAGCCCTGTGACAATTGGTATCAGAGCCCCGTTCTACGATGGCTGGAGGTAATACTCATGAAAGAGTTTCCCATTTGGAAGAGTTCGTGGGTTTTCCTACAGAAACAGAGGTACAAGATGGTGCAGAGAGCCTTGTTGTTCGAATTGAAAACTTGGCTTCTGAAGTGGAGATCTTGAAGACTGATCCTGATGGGTTTGGTGACTTCATGCAGGCCACCAAAGAGCAATTGACCCGTATCTCTGAAGATGTTGAGTCATTGACTGATGTCTTCAAGAAGAACCTGAAAGACCTTGAAGCTGAAGTGTCCTTGGTAAAGAGGGCCATTCATGGGAGTTCTAGAGGCGGTGGTGATCCTCTTTCACAGAAGATCAAGGTGCCGGATCCCAAGTCTTTCAGTGGTACCCGAAATGCCAAAGAGTTGGAGAATTTCCTTTGGGACATGGAGCAGTACTTCAAGGTTGCTCGGATCCTTGATGGCGAGAAGGTGACCATTACAAGCATGTATCTGTCTGGTGATACAAAGCTATGGTGGCGCACACGGACAGAGGACGATGCTTCTGCGGGTAGGCCTCGGATTGAAGTTTGGGAGACCCTCAAGAAGGAATTGAAGGACCAGTTCTTGCCTCAGAACACTGCATGGATTGCAAGGGAATCTTTGAAGAAATTAAAGCACACAGGTACCGTTCGTGACTATGTGAAGGACTTTAGTTCCTTGATGCTGGACATTCGAAATATGTCAGAGGAGGACAAGCTGTTCAATTTCATATCCGGATTGCAACCATGGGCTCAGGCAGAACTCCGTAGGCAAGGTGTGAGGGACCTTCCTACTGCTATGACAGCGGCAGATTGTCTTGTAGATTTCAAGATGACTGGGTCTACTACACAAGACAAGAAGAAGTCCAAGGAGGGGAAGAAAGACAAAGGCCAGTCCTTTAGGTTCAAGGACAAAAAGAAGGACAAGAATCAAAAGAAGGATAAAGGTGGTGGCTTTGTCAAGGCCAAGGCAGATTACAACAACAAAGGGAGTAGTAGTGGGACTAAGCCCAACTACGGTTTTTTAATCTGTACTGGTCCCCATTGTGTTAGGGACTGTCCCAAGAAGGAGAAGATGAGTGCTATTGTCGCTGATTCAAAAGGAGACTCAGACTCGGAATCTGGTCCAACCCGAGTTAATCCTCTGCAAATGCTGAATGCTCTTACTGAAGAATAGTCCATGGAGTTGAAAGGGCTCATGTTCATTCAGGTGACACTGAACGGCAAGGAAGTTTTGGCAATGGTGGACACGGGGGCCACTCATAACTTCATTGCGCAGAGGGAAGTAAGTAACTTTAATTTAAAGTTAATTCCACATGCTAATAAGATGAAAGCTGTGAATTCTGAAGCCAAGCCTGTTTTAGGCATGGCCACCACTTCTATGAAAGTTGGTTGTTGGGAGAGCGTAGTTAGTCTTATGGTTGTTCCCTTAGATGATTTTGATCTAATTCTTGGAATTGAGTTCCTTACGAAAGCCAGAGTGGTAGTTGTGCCATATTTAGGAGGAGTTTTTATTTGGGACAGGAGTTGTCCATGTTTTATTCCATCAGTGGCTCTTTATGGGCACCAAAAGAAGGAAGATCGTAAATATGGTTGCATCGAAATAATCTCTGCATTGCAAGTGAAAACAGGTTTGAAGAGGGGAGACTCTACCTTTCTTGCAGCTATGATAGAGATCAAACCGGACCAGCTTGTTGAAGTTTCGGATTCTGTTGCTGAAATTCTAGAGGAATTTGCAGAAGTGATGCCACCAGAACTACCCAAGCAATTGCCCCCTCGACGTGCTGTTGATCACAAGATAGAGTTGGAGCCGGGTGCAAGGGCTCCTGCTCAGGCCCCATACCGGATGGCGCCTTCAGAACTGGCTGAACTGCGTAGACAGTTGGATGAGTTGCTGGAGTCTGGCTATATTCAACCATCCAAGGCACCGTATGGCGCGCCAGTGTTGTTCCAAAAGAAGCAGGATGGCTTAATGCGGATGTGTGTGGACTATAGGGCTCTGAATAAAGTGACTGTGAAGAACAAGTATCCAGTGCCCAATGCCGCTGATTTATTTGACAGGTTGTCAAGGGCATCCTACTTTACTAAGCTGGATTTACGTGCAGGCTACTGGCAGGTGCGTATAGCAGAAGGAGATGAACCTAAAACTGCATGTGTAACTCGTTATGGGTCTTATGAATTTCTTGTAATGCCATTTGGGCTAACTAATGCCCCGGCAACCTTCTGTAACTTAATGAATAATGTGTTTTATGACTACATCGATCACTTTGTTGTTGTTTATTTGGATGACATTGTAGTCTATAGTGAGTCATTGAAAGATCACTTAAAACACTTGAGATTGGTTTTCTCAAAACTGAAGGAGTTTCAGTTATTTGTCAAAAAGGAGAAGTGTGAGTTTTGTCGCCAAGAAGTGATGTTTTTGGGGCATTGGATCAGTAAGGGCCATGTCAGAAAGGATGAGAGAAAGGTGAAAGCCATCCTTGATTGGTCTGCACCTACCAAAGTGACAGAGTTAAGATCTTTTCTAGGGTTGGCAAACTACTACAGAAGGTTTATAAAGGGGTATTCCAAGAAGGTTAGTCCTTTAACGGACTTGTTGAAGAAGGACAAACAGTGGGTTTGGTCTGAGGAGTGCCAGAATGCTTTTGAGATGCTTAAGCAGGCAGTGTCTACAGAATCGGTCTTGAGACTACCTGACTTTGGTTTGCCATTTGAAGTGCATACTAATGCCTCTGATAGAGCAATTGGTGGGGTTCTAGTCCAAGAAGGACACCCATGTGCCTTTGAAAGCAGGAAGCTTAAGGATGCTGAACAGAGGTATACAACTCACGAGAAGGAGATGACTGCAGTGATACATTGTCTTGACGCATGGAAGCACTATCTGTTGGGTACTAAGTTTACAGTGGTGACTGATAATGTGGCCAATACCTACTTCAAGACACAGAAAAAGCTTACTCCAAAGCAAGCTCGTTGGCAAGAGTTTCTTTGGGAGTTCAATTTTATGTGGGTTCACAGACCTAGAAAGCAGAATCAGGTTGCTGATGCCTTGAGTAGGAAGGAAGTGTAGGAGTATGTGGCGTCATTGATAACGGTGTATACTGATTTCCTTGACAGAATCAAAGAGCAATCTCAGTCCGACAATGCCTATCAAAAACTAAAGCAACAGGTTATTAATGGCGAAGTCAGAAAGTACTGGATTGAAGATAATCTACTCTAAGCCAGAGGAGGTAGATTATATGTTCCTGTTGGAGGTTTGAGACGGGAACTAATGCGGGAAATGCATGATCCTCAGTGGGCTGGACATCCAGGGGTGGATAGAATGCTGGCGTTGATATCCAGATCATATTACTGGCCCAAGATGGAGGATGACATAGAGTTATATGTCAAGACTTGCTTGGTCTGTCAGAAAGACAAGCATGAAAGGAAGAAGGAGGTAGGGCTACTGCAACCTTTGCCTATACCAGAGCGTCCATGGCAGTCAGTTTCAATGGACTTCATTTCTGGTTTTCCTAAGGTGGAAGGTATGAGATCTATTTTTGTGGTTGTAGATAGATTCTCTAAGTATGCAATTCTTATTGCTGCACCACATGCATGCCCAGCGGAAGTTGCTGCTGGTTTATTTCATAAGTTTGTGGTGAAATATTTTGGCTTGCCCGAAGATATTGTTAGTGATCGTGACACCAGATTTACGGGAAGGTTCTGGACAGTGCTATTTGGCTTGATGGGTTCTGAACTGAAGTTCTCCACAGCAAACCATCCTCAGACTGACGGACAGACTAAGAGGATGAACCAGTTATTGGAAGAATATCTGAGGCACTATGTCACTGCAAGTCAGAAAAATTGGCTGGAGTTGCTAGACACTGCACAATTCTCTTATAATTTGCACAGGTCTTCAGCAACAGGAATGAGTCCCTTTGAGTTGGCAACAGGGCAACAACCTCGCACACCACAGGAGGTGGCAGTGCAGAGGACTGGTGAAAGATGCCCTGCAGCATACCGATATGCCCGTTCCATGCAAGAGATGGTGGAGGAGGCACAGGACAGCCTTGCCAACGCTGCGAGAAGGATGAAAAAGTATGCAGATAAAGGGAGAAGGCCATTAGAGTTCCAAGTGGGAGACAAGGTTCTGTTGAAGTTGACTCCACAGATTTGGAAGAAGATAAGCAGCAAGACTGTTCACAGAGGGCTGATTCAGAAGTATGATGGTCCATTTGAAGTTGTGAAGAAAGTGGGGAATGTTGCTTACAGATTACAGTTACCTGAAAGACTGAAGGTCCATCCTACTTTTCATGTGAGTTTCCTCAAGCCTTTTCATGAGGACACTGCAGATACATCAAGATAGCAGGCTAAGAGAGCCCCACCTGTTATTCGGTTGTAGTTTAACAAGGAGGTGGAGAAGATTTTGTCTCACCGGACCCAGGGTCAGAGTAAGAAAAATCGTAGAACTGATTACTTGGTGCAATGGAAAGGATGCAGTGAAGCAGAGGCGAGCTGGGAAAGGGATGTGACATTATGGCAGTTTGAGAAACAGGTAAGGGAGTACTTGGACAAGTCGACGAGGGCGTCGACTTCTTCTGGTGGGGGTGGTTTGTTAGCCCCTTGACGGTTGTCCAAGGGAAGATATGGGCATTTCAACGCCATGCCATGTCTTGGAAATACTTTGGCTTTGGTTAGACAGCCATGAGAATGCTCAGTGGGTTGTCAGCGTGCACAAGATGCTCAGCGTGCACACAAGATGCTTAAAAGGATGCTCGGCGTGCACTGGGGGTGCCCAGTGGCACTTTCGTAAATATGGCGAAAAGTGAAACTTGGAGTTTTGACTCGGGATCTTTATGGGAGATACCTTGAGTCCATAGAAGCTGGTTGGTTCAGACAACACTCAATTTGGATGTCGGGAAAGGTCTGAAAGGCCATTATGACTCCTCAAGCATGGGTGATGTTTACTCCTGTCACAGTGCTGGATTTCCTTAAGACTATATTAGGGGGGGTCTGTTGAGCACATCGGTTGGGCTATGGCATGGCTTGCTTAGAGGGCTTAGCTAACGTGCATGGGCACGTGTTGCACCACTCTAAGATGGTTGCACAAGTGGGGAGCATCCAAGATATTGAAGGGCAAACAAGTGGGCACCGACATGCGCGCTGGTGTGCAGCGGCGCGCGTGCGGGCATGCAGGTGGGCGCGCGGGCTGGCGTCTAACCTAGTGTGCGCAAGCGTCTAGCTCGGCGTATGCATGGGCGTCCAGGTGGGTGTACAGCCACGGTCGCATGAGGGTACAAACATGGCGCGCGAAGAAGGGCACTAGTGTGTGCGCCGGCGTGCACTTTGGTGTGCACCCGAGCGTGCGCACGGGCGTGCATGGCTTGGCACGCCATGCACTCAGAGACATATATATGTGGGTGTAGATTGGTGGACTTGGCTTGGGCTAGGTTCACAAGGTTGACTCAGATGTGACTAGAGCATGGACAACACAAAGTCATGGCTTGCGATTATAAGAGGTGGTGGCTTAGTGGGCTCGGTTGGTTAGGGGAAGTTACTAGCACTTCCCACTCATCATGGGAAGTGGGGGAGTGCTGAGTAACCTCCCAAACATGTGGCACAATTCTGAGAGGACCAACACACAGGCGGTTAAGGGTGGTTTCCTCCACTATGCAGAATCTAACTTCTTGTGGTTATGTGGCATGAGCAGAACATGCCAACAAGTCTAGCAGTTGGGCTTGTCAACTGCATTATAGTGCTGGCTCATTTAGAGGGTGCCAGAACGACCCTAGGTGGATGGGGGTGTCATCCATCATCTTAGTGGGCAGTTATGGGCGGTTTTGAGAGTGGCCTATATAAAGCTAAGGTGGGCTTTGTAGAGGGAACAGAGGAGAGGGTGTGAGCCTTGGTTGTTCCTTGTACGAACTCATGTTCCTTTGTAATATGTTTAATATGAGCAAAGGTTGGGGCTTGTCCCTGTAATTGTGTGTGCCTTCTTTATATTTCTATACTGTGTGTATTGTGTTGTTGTGTTGGCTGAGACTTGATGGCCCCAAGTGCCATTGTAGAGGTAAAAATTCGTGGTGTAATTTAGCCCTGTGACAACGAGTGAAGTCTCGTGAGGGTTTCCAGAAATGATACCCTCAAACATTAAGCTCATTCTTTCAAAAGAGGCACCAATATTGCAAATAAGCATTGGAATAAAATTACCTCAAGTATGCAATTTTTCAACCTTTTTCCAAGCAATCTCCCAAAATTTCAACATCAAGCAAGCAAGTATGGTCCTCCACACATCAAGAAAATGATTATGCAAATCAAAAAAACTCTAGAATCCTTTTTGAGCGGACCGGCATCAAATATGTTTCTCTATAAGGCAACTAAAGAAATGATCACATCCTTACCCTCAAACTAGCACACAAATCTAGTACCGATCATTAAGACAAAAAGTGAACCTTTTATTAAAGATTTATTGTTCTAGCTGCGCTTATTCTTTTCACTTGATTTTTTTTTTTTTTTTTTCTATCCCTAAGGATCAAAGATGGAAGCATAGTGCAATGTGTTGATCTATTAAGCTTTCTAGCGATCCACGAGGTCGAGCGTTAGGTCAATGACTCCCAAACCGGACAGCTTGAGGGCACTAGGTGTTCAAACACCCCTGAGGACTTACATGCTCAAATCAACTAGGCTACAAATCATGACAACCTCCATCTAATTATTTCCCACTTCTCACCTTTTGGGAGAAGTACTTACTTTTTTATTGTTTTTACAACTTTATTTTTTTTTTTTTTTTTTTTTTTCAAATTATTAACCTAGAGTTCGGGCCCTCCACCTTTCAGTGCGAGAAATTCAGTGCTTGATAAGGCTAGAATCCCAACTACTCAATGAAAGGGATTTTTTTATCCACCTTTATCAAGAATGAAAGCTTTCAATGTACTACTAGCTCAATTGAGATATAACTAATTCAATAATCAACAAAGTATGTACCCCACAAATGAATGCTAGTGTGCGCCTGTGCTAGTGTAGAATTCTAGAGTAAATCTCAAAACAATAACAAAATCAAGATGATGTGGACCACAAGGGCAAGCATGATATTAATCTTTTGAAAAATTTACTCCTAAATGGCATCCACAAGTCATACAAGGAGTATTGGACTCTCAAGTCGATCAATTTTTAAATTTTATGCAGTATAGTCCTCAAAAGATCAAAATCATAGCCAATATGAATTTTACATCTCAATTATACATTTAAAGCTCAAAACTTTAAGTAGAATGCAACAAAGTCACCTTACCCCCAAACTTAAACCACACATTGTCCTCAATGTGCAATGAGAATAATGGAAAAGATAGAAAGAGTATGCCATGGTGGCAAAGACATGAAGCCTGGCCATGACCCAATTAGAAAGACGTCTCTCCCAAACTTGGAATCAACAACCTACTTGAATAACTACACTAGCAAATTCATATCAAATATTAAATGGGATAAGAATAATCAAATCATGCATTCTAAAGCAATATAACAGAAGATGAAAGAGAGATATGAGATCAAGCCTAATAGAAAAGTAGCATGACTACACATAAGGGCACAATTTTTTTTTATTTTTTTTTTTAAATAAAATAAAATTCAAGAAAGTATGAATAATGATTGCTAAGTTTAACATCTCTAACTAGACGTAATGCTGCTTTGAATAAATAAGCTTAACATTCAAAAAGGAAAAAAAAGTCAAACCAAAAATGTTCAGATCGATCTCAAAAACTTTTCGATCGATCGAACATGCATAAACCTACAGACATGTTCGAACGATGAGAGAGGTCTTTGGATGCAGGTTCAAAATTTTTCTAAGTGTTGAGACTACAGATCGATCCAAGATAAAGTTGTCTTTGTAGAGTTTAACATTATCATAAGCATTATGTCTCAACTCTTCCACTCACTCAATTATAATAACCAGTTCTTTCCAGCTTTATCAAGGTCAAGATTGAGCTTTTTAACCCCCCATAAGGCTTTATGTTCCAACTCAACCGGAAGATGGCAAGGCTTTCCATATACAAGTTTATAGGGAGACATGCCAATGGGAGTCTTATATGCCGTCCGGTAAGCCCACAAAGCATCATTTAACTTCCGTGACCAATCTTTTCAGGTGGTGTTAACCGTTTTCTCAAGAATATGCTTAATTTCCCAGTTAGACACTTCTACTTGTCCACTTGTTTGAGGGTGGTAAGGAGTGACCACTTTATGAATAACGCAGTACTTAAGAAATAAATGACTTAAGAATTGGTTACAAAAATGCTTTCCTCCGTCACTTATCATAGCCCTAGGCATACCCAAAACGAGCAAAGATATTGGATTTGATGAATTGAATAACCATAGAATGGTCATTTGTTTTGGTAACACAAGCTTCCACCCACTTGAAAACATAATCAACGGCAAGGAGAATATATTCAAAACCATAGCACATAGGAAATGGACCCATAAAATCAATGCCCCATATGTCAAAGATTTCTACAAGGATATTGGTCAATGGTATTATATCTCTTCTTGACATTGATCCCATCTTTTGACATCTCTCACACGACTTGTAAAAATTATAAGCATCTCTATGGATAGTGGGCCAAAAGAACCCATTTTGAAGAACCATCAAGACGGTCTTCTTTGCACTAAAATGCCCACCACATGCAAGCGTATGACAAAACACAAGAACACTTGGAATTTTGCTCTCTGGAATACATCTCCTCACAATTTTATCTGGACAATAACGGTACAAGACAAGGTCTTCCCAATAATAATTCTGGATGTTGGCAAAGAAACGATTCTTCTCGTTCTTTAACTAAGAAGTTGGAAGCTTGCCAATTGCCAAATAATTCACAATGTCGGCAAACCAAGGCATTTGTCCATTGGAAATTTGAAAGAGCTGTTCATCCGGAAAAGAATCATGAATTAATGGGCTAGGGGAAGGTTCTATCAATAATCTTGAAAGATGATCGGCAACCACATTTTCTGTGCCTTTCTTATCCTTAATTTCAAAATCGAATCTTTAACCAAAAAAAAAAAAAAGATTTCAAAATTGAATTCCTGAAGAAACAAAATCCATCTACTCAATCTAGGTTGTGTTTCTTTCTTTGTCAAAAGATGTCTCAAGGCAGCATGATCAGAATATACAACAACCTTAGACCCTAAGAGATAGGACCAAAATTTATCAAGGGCATTTACTACGGCAAATACCTCTTTCTCGGTAGTGGAGTAGTTCAATTGAGCTCCCGAGAAAGGTTTGCTTGCATAGTATATATCACATGGAAACTTTCCTACTCTTTATCCCAAAACTGCTCCTATGGCATAATGAGTGGATTTCATTGTTGAAGTTATCAGAATAGGTATATGACTGTATAGTTGTTGAAGTTATGTAAAGTGATGAATTGATAGTGAGTGGATCTTATTGCTGTTTTGTGGACTATGTGCGATTGTATTTGAGGTGTGGACCTGAGGACAAGAATGACATCTGTGCTGAGATCGGATCGAGGATAAGGATTACTGGTGTGCTTTGCCGCGTTGCACCCCAAAGCTTGCAAAAGAGATGTTAGACTATGATGAGTGGCCAAGTTTTACATTTATAATTTGCCACTAGTACCTTTCACTAAAAATATAGTTATGGCAAGTAGGGATCATCCCAAGGGATTGGTGGGTCATATTAGATTGTGGAATCGAGATTAGGGTTAGTAGGTCGAGTGTTCAAAAGATTGGTTGGTGGTTGAATTATACTAAAATGCAATTTAAACTAAAGTAAACAATTAAATGCAATAGAGAGAAAATAAGAGAGAGAGATCTTGGGGTTTAGAGATCACCACTAAGCATAACCTTTCTACACCCTTAATGAATGATTAATGAGGGGGAAAACATGTATTGCAATAATAGTGTGTGTGTGTGTGTGTGGTTGTTTCAACAAGCATGGATGACTAATTAAATATATAGTCTAAGCAACATGGTGGGTAGCACAATATATCAAATTAAGCTATTAATCCTTTCTTTAGGCTCACAATCCAAACACATCACAAGGTTAGAGACATATGCTACTTGTTTTTATAAGTATGGAACATCAAACAATAAGCATGGATTGTCCTCCCATTTAACATCTAAACTACAACTACACTACAATTAAGCTAATGACATGAAATTAAACTAATTAAACTAAGGGAGAGGCACAATCCATCAAGAAATGAGTATGAACCATCAAATAAACTACAAGAGCATTCTATTAAGCACTATGTCTTGACAATCTCTAGATCTATAGCATCAATACACATAAACATGCATTAATAACACAAAAACTAGAGACAAACACATGAACATCTATTCTAGCATACATAAACATATGGATAGAATGAAATGATCAATTGGAAGTATTAAACCACACAAATCATTGAATAAACAAGATTTATGTATATAAAAATGTCAAAACATATATCACAATACAAATCCCCTCAAAAATACATAAATCAAGATGTAGAAAGCATGCTTAGGGCTAACTCTAACCCCAAGAGAATGTCTAGCCACTTATAGATGGTGTCCTCCAACCCTCAAGGGCTAATTCCATGGTAGAGATTTCTCCTCTTCTTGGTTGATGGAAGAACTCCAAGCTTGTGTCTCTAGCCTCCTCTCTTCTTTTTTTCCTCACTAAGAATGATATATCAATTGTGTCAAAAGTCTCTCTAGGTATAGGTCTATCTATGCTCTCAAGAATGGCTCATATTCCTTATATAGGTAGGTTAAAATGTCACCCCCAATGACCTGGGCTCGTACACCAATATTCCTCCCAATGATTGGATATGAGACAACTTTTAATGAGCTGGAAATTGAATTTTCTCGCACTTGGGGAAGTTTGATCGGTCGAACATTCTCTGGGATCGATCGAACATGGCGGAGATCCATCGAACTTAAGCTGGATCGATCCTCTATGGCAGCGCCTTTTTGGATAAAGACAAATCTGAGATATTTTGGTATTTTTAGGAAAGGGACAGAAGTGGTAGGTATGGCGGTATAACTGGATAAGATGGAATATTTTCGATTGATCGGAAGAAAATTGGATCGATCGAACTTTGTGGGATCTTTGGATAAGGACAAAATAATTCAGATCCATCTTGAAGTGCTGAAATCGATCAAAGTTGGATCGATCGAATATTTCCTGAGATCGATTAAACTTGCTGAATTTCCACCACTTGCTTCCTTTTGCTCCCACTTTGCTCCCTTCTTTGATTCATCTTAAGATTGCTTCAATTATGCTCTTATTTAGCTGAGTTAGTTTATTTTGGGGATAAGTACCTGAAAATGAAAATAATACAAAATCAGTCTAAAATGGGAAAGTAAGATAGATAAAGGTTCTAGAATACCTAAGCTTAAGGGTTTTAAATGCGCACCTTTCAACGCTCATCAATGGCCAGGCCAACCATTTGTCTTAAATCAATTCCTTTTTAGCACGATGTCGGGTCAAAGGTCAATGATTGTTTATGTTGACACGAATAGTGAGAGTATAGTGTTGGGTGTGTGTCAGTGTGGAGGGGTGTGAATTCAGGCGATTTGTCTCGGATGACGAGGTATGCTAGGTGGGAACAAGTGTCCAATCCGTTTGATTATTAAGGATTTTGTTTTGAGGATTTGTGCCCTGGGTGCAAGATGGCGCATTTTACTTATTTAGTGACTAATGTTTATGCAGTCATTGGGGGACTCATTGTTTAATCATCTTGAAGTTATTAAGAGTAATGATTATCATATAGTGTAATTAGTAGTCATTAGTACAGTTATGTGGTGGTGTGGTTACGTATTAGATAACAAGTGTTTGGTCTGTCAAGGATGTGTAGATTAGAATTGAGATTGATTAAGAGTTGGACAGGATTCCTTGTTTGGGGTTTAGTATGTCTTTTAAAGGATGTGTTAAGGTTAGATATCGTTTTTTCGGTGATCTAGTGACTATTCTTTTCTCGGGCTTTGGAGCCTTTTGTGACTGTGTAGAATAGACTGATGTCTGTTTTGAGTCAGGCGTAAGGTCTTATTAGTCTTGTGTTTCAATAAAGAGAGAGATAGGTAACCACATTAGGTTTTGGTGGCAGTGGAGTCTGATTGACTGGTGACGTCCGGTGTCAAAGGCAATAATGTCGGTGAGTTCATAGTCTCGGGGTTTGTGAGGTATTCTCAGGAAATGTGTGTTTGTGGGCCTTCTCCATCAGAAAGGTAGATTTCGAGGATGAAATCTCTTTAAGGAGTATAGATTGTATCGTGTCAAATTTTCGTCATTTTCCAATTTCTAAAATTTTTCGTCCATGCAAGGGCATTTTGTCTTTTCTCGTTTTACGTGCCAAACACTGTGGGGTGTACCGGTTGTGTTCGAGAGTAGGTTAGGACATTTCATTGAGTCTAGGACTCTTTGAAATGCCAAGGTTGCCATTTTTGCATTTTTTTCATTTTTCGGACCGGACGGTTCCGTGTGGGACCCGCTACAAGAATTATTGCATCACGGGATCTTGGTTGGATTCATTTGCATCATATTTATTTTATTTAATGTGTTTTAAGTTATTGTGAATTAATGTGTATAAGTATATATATATATATATATATATATATATATATATGGTGTATAATGAAACTAAAAATAAAAGGGAAAATAAATTGAATTTTTGGTGGGGCCCACACATCATATTAAAGATTGAACCAAAAGGCATTTAGGCCTCATTTCTTGCTTCCCTTTCGCTCTCCCCGCTGGTTCTCTCTCTCACCCCCTTTACTTTGCTTTTTCTTTTTCTTTTTGAATCAAAACTTTAGAACTTGATTCCTCCTTCACTACTTGGAATTTTTGGAAGCCGTTTACGGCAATTCGAAGAGCTTGGCGAGACCTTCACGTTGATGTAAACAATTTCTTGTTTGGCTAAGCTTGCAATTTCGAAATTCTAGGGTATTATCACGACAGTAGACCGTAATCCAGGTTGTGAACATAAAACAGAATAAAGAAATACTCATATTCAGAAACGTCTGACCGAGCCCTGCAACAGTGTCCAAAAATTTTAGATAAAACTTTAATACTCAAGGATGATAATTAAAAAAATCCCTTGGTTTCAAAAGTCATGCTAAATAAAGTACCCTATCCTAACACACACACACAAAATCCATTTCCCTGTCCACACATTGTCTAAAAATATAAAAGTAGGCTTCATACGTAAAACCCCATAATACTTTAATTACAATAATTAAACAAAATCTGTTTGGAAGAATATTTATAAATATACATGTTGGTTTCAAAATATACATTCTCTATTTACACAAAGATATACAACAAAATAAAACCCAACATCCGTCCATAGCTGTGGAGGAATGCCCTCCACGACCTCTTGTCCATAACCTGAAAAAAATGTATGTATAATAGGAATGAGCAACCTCAGTTCAGCAGGAAATGCCTAACCACCACTCCTTAATACCCCCATGAATCCAAACAAAGAATAGGAATCAGAAACGGAGTCATGCAAATCCGAGGAAAAAAATAATTATCACATCATCATGTTGTCTCATAAAACAGTCAATACAGAAGAATATGAAGTACTATGTACATAGAGTCTAAACCATTTCCCTTATTACAACTTTCTATACAAGGAATCACATTTCTCATTATCACAACCATCAGTCTAAAGGAATGCCCCTATACCGTGAAAAGACTATCCCTTTATTAATACCTAAGGAACCTTTTAGTATTAATGATTTACTGCATCTAGACAAAAGGATAACTATTCATGTCTAATCATAACCACAAACTGAGAATATCCATCTCGATTACTCCATAATTACCACATTCTTTCCAATAAATTTCTTAGCTAGTACTATGTCATGAACGGATATGCCATGCAATGGTTGTAATGTCATGCGATGTCGCTCCCCATTATTCCAAAACCATTTCCATCATCATTTTCAAACCGTTATTGAACCCGTCCCATGGCAACTCCATGGCGGCACGAGAGGAGGATTGGCCACAGTCCCTGACGCATAGCAACTCCATGGCGTCATTTGGGGCCTAGGTAATACAACCACACAAGGGCGATTTCCCTAGTTCCCTCTAGACCTCACTAACGCCGCGGTCCCTAGGCAACACCTAGGCGGCCGGGTTTTTCACAAAATCCTTTTCAAAATTCATTCCCAAAAATTCATATCATTTCTTTCAAATCAATTTTTCCCATTCTTTCCCAATGATATGCATGAATGTCACATGCTTCACAATATTATAATACCACATCATTACTCACATCAAAAACATATTCTATGGACATATGTTTCAAGGACAATATATCATTCAATTTTTGAACACTATTACAATACCAAACTTATAACAAAACAGCCGATAATTGAAGTGAACTAAATATATAATTTCCAGCTTGTCAAACAATAACAATACAACCATTGTGATTGCTAGAATTTCAGTTTTAGGCACACAAACACCAACAACATTTTAAAAGCTCAAATTCTATATTTAAAACACATAACACATCATTTCTGTCTAAGTTACAAAATTTCTGATTTTTATAACACAACATACTTGTAAAGAAAGCCTAATTCAAGTCATATGGTGGTTCAATTTAAAAGATTTAGTTCACAAGGAAACAAAGAGTGTGAGGGTTAAAACAACTCCTACTAGTTGTTAACAATTCATACGCAGCTTGTTACCTCCATCTTTGAAAATTCATAACAATTTCAATTCTAAATCAAATTGAGTGATTCCAAAGCCTAATGAAAGCTTAAACAATGTACTTTGAATGTGTCTATTTAGTTTAACAAAATCCCTTCCCAATTGGAACAGTTTTGACCCATAAATTCGAAATAAATGCTGCCCAGAAAACTGATTTTCAGCCCGTTGCTTCCAACTTTGAAAAATCATAAAAAATTCAATTCTTATCCAAATTGAGTGAATCCAAAGGCTAATGAAAGCTTAAACAATGTACTTTGAATTTGTCAATTTAGTTTAACAAAATCCCTTCCCAATTGGAACAGTTTTGACCCATAAATTTGGAATAAATGCTGCCCAGAAAACTGATTTTCAGCCTGTTGCTTCCAACTTTGAAAAATCATAAAAAATTCAATTCTCATCCAAATTGAGTGAATCTAAAGCCCATTGAAATTTTAAAGACTATATTTTCAAGATAAAATCTTACTTCACCAACATCCCTTACCATTTAAATAAGGTTTGATGAGAAAACTCGGAAAAAAAATCTGCCCCAACTCAGAATTTCCAGCAAGAACACTATAACTTCAAAAATTCGTAATAAATTCATTTCTTAGCCAATTTAAATGAAACCAATTCTCAATGAAAGATAATTAACTATACTATCATAATATCAAATTATCTCTAAAAGATAAATTACAAATTTACATGAATTTGAGCAAAACAATAGCATGTAATTTCAGCCAAACAGTTTCAAATTGCTTCAGTTTCATTTTTATACATTTTACAACTTAAATTGAAAGAGATTAACTCACTAAAGGCAAAGGAATTGAGGCTTAGACAATCCAACCTCAAGGGAGTTCAAACCCTAGGAACAAAGACCTCCAAGCTATTCCAAGGATAGATCCAACCCACCAACAAGATGATGAAGATGAAGAACTCTCCATTGAAGCACAACTAAGATCCTCCTTTTTTCAAGGCACTTTCTGAAACCTATGGATTAAAGAATGACCACATATACTATATCAATGGAAACCTCATTCCCTCTAGGTCATTTTTCATTCACACCTCAACATCAAACTCTCACTACAAGTCTCTCTAAATGGTGCTTCAAAAACCCCTCTAATGGAGGACGAAATTGGTTAAAGGAAGAAGAAAATGGAATTAACATGAGGAACCCATCAGCTGAAGCTCTCTTCTACGTGATGAGTCATACCGATTGTGGCTAGAAACTTGCCAAGTGCATGCTTAAGAGTCAAACTCATAAAGGGTCAAAAGGTGGACCAAGGAAATAACCAAAATGCCCCCACCTCTTCATTAAACTACAACCTTGCTAGCACATAATCAAATGACCAATCCACCCTCATGAATTTTTTAAATGACATCCAAAATAATTATTTTTCAATTAGGAAAATAATTCAAAATCCAAAAAATTCCGGCGTGGGACCCACACGAGTCACTCGGCCCGAAAATTCATAAACTGTCCAAACGGTTCAACTAGCATATCCATACTTTCCAAACTCCATGAAACACTCTAAATCACTATAAAACCTTCGTGACATGCAATCCCAAACACACGTAACCCGAGGTAATGAAATAATCACTTATGCCAAAACGAGAAATGCCCAGGAAAAAAATGAAAAAGTGATAGACATCACAGTCTACCCTTCTTAAAAAGATTTCATCCTCGAAATCTACCCCCCTTAAAAAGAAAAGATGATGTGCCTATCACACTCACAGAACTCACCAAGAACTTTAACCAGCATCACCACACAATCTGCAAAGCCTATGGATTCACATCATACAACAATACAACAACCTATAAAATCACCTCCAACTCTCCATATACTAACGAGGAAAAGTGGACACAAACTCTCTTGATAAAATGCATCTACTATCAACTGACTCTAATATGCGAATCTAAAGCCTGACAAGTCTGTGCCCTCAAGCAATAATGGATTTAAATCCCACAAAACCGAGCTAACACAAATCATAACTTTCAAGATACTCATAACATCATTCCTGACGTCTACTCTTATCACCAGTTAAGGTAAAATCAATCTCTAGCATCAATCAATCCTTATTAACAACCGGTATTCAACCGAAATGCAAGTCAATTAAATGATAACCCAAAATATCACCATATTACTCTATTATCGTCGCCATCCTTATCCATATTCCAACCAAGGAATTCATAATCATGGCATTTTATAAAATTAAGAAATCCATAACACAATCCCTGTCACGAATACCAATGTGGCAATCCACCAATCCAGTATAACACCAATGAAATACTGTCAATCCTCAACCATCATAATCATTAAAGAATACACCTTACCATGATCTATTAGTCTAACTAGCGACTAGTGTCTGTCAACATATACTCATAAGAACGGTAGCCTCGTCGGCGTCTAGAGCCCGCCCACACATACTCGTCAGTATGGTAGCATAGTTGGCAACTATCGCCCGCCCACAATGTCCTTATATGTAATGTGGCATCACCAGTGCCTAATACAGTCCCATAGCATACCATTTTCCTGAGACAACTATGACGTCTCCTAAAACCGTAAGTGTCTCCTATGACACACCAATCGTCATCCTTGTCAGTGTCTTGATATTACGTTTAAAGCTGAGTATGGTCCACAATGTCCGGCCGGTCCATTTGGCCATCCCATACCCAAACAACAATTACATTGTCACTGACCCACTTTTAATAAATCCCAAGTCACTAAGACTCAATTCTAATATCAACTGCTATCAAAACTTTTCTAACATCAAGATCCAGCTCTGGACTCTTTACCACTAATCACATCTGAACGTTCCGTTATTACCTGCATGAAACACCCACATATGCTAAACACTAATCAGTGCACATCAAAACTATATCCTCATTGGTAGAACCTCACAATACCAGCTAAGTCGTGTCCAATGAGGACATCAGACAACGATGCAAAATGCCATGATACCCACACATACTTATGCTGATAAGCCATCCACAAACAACAACGCTACTAGCGTCAGTCCTACCACTTATTTCCCAGACCTCTAAGTGCCTGACCTTTCTTACGAGATGACATACTATAGCGGAATACAAGTCAATAACAATGACACTATCCACAGTCCCAAACTGACTCACATAGATACAAGTCGTTAAACACATAGCATGCTTCATCTTTAAACAATTAAACAATTATTACGTAAGCACATAAGCATGCTTGCAAAGCCCAAACCAAATAAACACATAGCCACGTAAGCAAGTAGACATGCTTGCAAAACAAAAAAACACATAAGCACGTAAGCATGTGAGACAATACAAACCAAAAAACCCTTAATCGTAGAAAGACCACTACACGTCGTCCCTAGGTTAGACGAACCATGCTCTGATACCACTCTTGTCACGACCCTAGATCGTAATCCAGGTTGTGAACATAAAACAGAACAAAGAAATACTCATATTCAGAAACGTCTGACCAAGCCCTGGAACACTGTCCAAAAATTTTAGATAAAACTTTAATACTCAAGGCTGATAATAAAAAAAATCCCCTGATTTCAAAAGTCATGCTAAATAAAGTACCCTGTCCCAACGCACGCACACAAAATCCATTTCCCTGTCCACCATTATCTGAAAATATAAAAGTAGGCTTCATACGTAAAACCCCATAATCCTTTAATTACAATAATTAAACAAAATATGTTTGGAAGAATATTTATAAATATACATGTTGGTTTCAAAATATACATTCTCTGTTTACACAAAGATATACAACAAAATAAAACCCAGCATCCGTCCCTGGCTGTGGAGGAATGCCCTCTACGACCTCTTGTCCATAACCTGAAAAAAATGTATGTATAATAGGAATGAGCAACCACAGCTCAGCAGGAAATGCCTAACCACCACTCCTTAATACACCCATGAATCCAAACAAAGAATAGGAATCAGAAAAGGAGTCATGCAAATCCGGGGAAAAAAATAATTATCACATCACCATGCTGTCTCACAAAACAGTCAACATAGAAGAATATGAAGTACTATGTATACAGAGTCTAAACCATTTCCCTTATTACAACTTTTTATACAAGGAATCACATTTCTCATTATCACAACCATTAGTCTAAAGGAATGCCCCTGTACCGTGAAAAGATTATCCCTTTATTAATACCTAAGGTACCTTTTAGTATTAATCATTTACTGCACCTAGACAAAATGATAACCACTCATGTCTAATCATAACCACAAACTGAGAATATCCATCTCTATTACTCCATAATTACCACATTCTGTCTAATAAATTTCTTAGCTAGTACTATGCTATGCTGAGAGAAAAATAACCACAATATCACATTTATAAACCAAGTCATGAATGGATATGCCATGCAATGGTTATAATGTCATGCGATGTCGCTCCCCATTTTTCCAAAACCATTTCCATCATCATTTCCAAACCGTTAGTGAACCCATCCCATGGCAACTCCATGGCGGCACGAGAGGAGAATTGGCCACTGTCCCTAACCCATGGCAACTCCATGGCGTCATTTGGGGCCCAGGTAACACAACCACACTAGGGCGATTTCCCGAATCCCCTTTAGGCCTCACTAATGTCGCGGTCCCTAGGCAATTCCTAGGCGGCCGGGTTTTTCACAAAATCCTTTTCAAAATTCATTCCCAAAAATCCATATCATTTCTTTCAAATCAATTTTTCTCATTCTTTCCCAATGATATGCATGAATGTCACATGCTTCATAATATTATAATACCACATCATTACTCACATCAAAAACATATTCTATGGACACACTTTGACAGCAAATTTATCATAGCAGCATGTTTCAAGGACAATATATCATTCAATTTTTGAACACTATTACAACACCAAACTTATAACAAAACATCCCATAATTGAAGTGAACTAAATATATAATTTCCAGCTTGTCAAACAATAACAATACAACCATTGTGATTACTAGAATTTCAGTTTTAGGCACACAAACACCAACAACATTTTAAGAGCTCAAATTCTATATTTAAAACACATAACACATCATTTCTGTCTAAGCTACAAAATTTCAGATTTTTAGTACACAACATACTTGTAAAGAAAGCCTAATTCAAGTCATATGGTGGTTCAATCTAAAAGATTTAGTTCACAAGGAAACAAAGGGTGTGAGGGTTAAAACAACTCCTACTAGTTGTTAATAATTCATACGCAGCTTGTTACCTCCATCTTTGAAAATTCATAACAATTTCAATTCTAAATCAAATTGAGTGATTCCAAAGCCTAATGAAACCTTAACAATGTACTTTAAATGTGTCAATTTATTTTAACAAAATCCCTTCTCAATTGGTACAGTTTTGACCCATAAATTCGAAATAAATGCTGCCCAGAAAACTGATTTTCAGCCTGTTGCTTCCAACTTTGAAAAATCATAAAAAATTTATTTCTCATCCAAATTGAGTGAATCCAAAGCCTAATGAAATCTTAAACAATGTACTTTGAATGTGTCAATTTATTTTAACAAAATCCCTTCCCAATTGGAACAGTTTTGACCCATAAATTCGAAATAAATGCTGCCCAGAAAACTGATTTTCAGCCTGTTGCTCCCAACTTTGAAAAATCATAAAAAATTTAATTCTCATCCAAATTGAGTGAATCCAAAGCCCATTGAAATTTTAAAGACTATATTTTCAAGATAAAATCTTACTTTACCAATATCCCTTACCATTTAAATCAGGTTTGATGAGAAAACTCGAAAAAAAATCTGCCCCAACCCAGAATTTCCGGCAAGAACACTATAACTTCAAAAATTTGTAATAAATTCATTTCTCAACCAATTTAAATGAAACCAATTCTCAATGAAATCTAATTAACAATCTTACCATAATATCAAATCATCTCTAAAAAATAAATTACGAATTTACATGAATTTGAGCAAAACAGTAGCATGTAATTTCAGCCAAACAGTTTCAACATGCTTCAGTTTCATTTTTATACACTTTACAACTTAAATTGAAAGAGATTACTCACTAAAGGCAAAGAAATTGAGGGTTAGACAATCCTACCACAAGGGAGTTCAAACCCTAGATACAAACACCTCCAAACTATTCCAAGGATAGCTCGAACCCACCAACAAGATGATGAAGATGAAGAACTCTCCATTGAAGCACAACTAAGATCCTCCTCTTTTCAAGGCACTTTCTGAAACCCATGGATTAAGGAATGACCACATATACTATATCAATGGAAACCTCATTCCCTCTAGGTCATTTTTCATTCACACCTCAACATCAAACTCTCACTACAAGTCTCTCTAAATAGTGCGTCAAAAACCCCTCTAATGGAGGACGAAATTGGTTAAAGGAAGAAGAAAATGGAATTAACATGAGGAACCCATCAGCTGAAGCTCTCTTTTACGTGAGGAGTTATACAGATTGTGGCTAGAAACTTGCCAAGTGCATGCTTAAGTGACAAACTCACAAAGGGTCAAAAGGTGGACCAAGGAAATAACCAAAATGCCCCCACCTCTTCATTAAACTACAACCATGCCATCACATCATCAAATGACCATTCCACCCCCATGAATTTTGTAAATGACATCCAAGATAATTATTTTTCAACTAAGAAAATAATTCAAAATCCAAAAAATTCCGACGTGGGACCCACACGAGTCGCTTGGCCCGAAAATCCATAAACTGTCCAAACAGTTCGACTAGCATATCTGGTGCGACCGAGCGTGTGCACAAAATAATACACAACACTTTAGGTTTAGAAATAATGTCAAGTGGGCACCATATTTTAAGATTTATAAAACCACTAAACACTTATACTATGGAATATGAAGTGAGCATGGATCGTCCCAAGAGATCTAAACAATTATAGGTTTTTCAGAATTGAATTCTACTTTAGTGCTTATGTGATTGCTAAAAAGGTTTGGTTTTGTGATTAGACTAATTTTAAACTTAATAATGCAAATAAAGAGTAGAGTATAAAAGATTGGAAAGAGACTTAGGGTGTAGGATTCACCACTAAGCACATTCCCTAACTCATTAACTTTTAACTAATTGAGGAATAAAAATGTGTAATCTAGAATGTGGCTAATAATTGCAATAAAAAGTATAAACCATCAATTTCAAGCATGAATCAACTACCTAATGACAATTAAACTAAGTGTAGTGTAATTCACCAATTCAAAGCATGATTAATCAATTAAAGTTACCATTTCAACACATATTAATCTAGAGGGTAATGCAATTGTGACAATAAGTATGGATTTCAAGCACTAGTATGGATTGTTTACTTACCTAGGAATTAAATTACAATTAAATTAATTAACTTTAAATTAAACTAACTAAGTCTGAAATTAAACTGTTTAGACAAGACATTAACCTAATTTTGTAGTACAACCCATCTAATAAAAGTAATTTCCATCAAATCAAAACACAATTACATCTAATTAATACAATGTATAGCCATCACAAGATTCAAGTCACAAAGAAATCAAGTATAGAAATTCAATATCATTCAAAAACATATAAGACATATGAAATTGACATAGACAATCAAATGAAAGAATTAATATATATATATCAAGGTTATAACATAAATTACACAAATTAATCCCCAAAAGTCAAGAGTTAAGAATTAGGTTACATGCTTAGGGTTTATCCAACCCTAGGTTGAAGAATCAGCTGCTCATGGTTGATAGATGCAAGATGTCAACAAGCCCCATTCTTTGATTCATCTGGCTCCTCTTCTTCTTCTCTGAGCTTTTCTCAAGAACCCTAGCTTTTTCTATTCGTGTTTTCCAGAGAGAATAAAAATATCGATACAGAATAATATAAAAAAAACTTTTAATAAAAAAAAACTTAATAATAAAATAATCAAACTCTCTCCTAAATAAAATAAAAACTAACCATAAACTAATGGCTCACTGGGCCTTAAGTAATAACCCTATTAAAGCCCAATAGTTCACAAAATAAGTCCAAACAATAAGAAAAATCTGTAATGTTGCCAAGTCCTGGGATTGATCCCCCACCCTAGGGGATCGATCCCCCCAAAGTTGGAAATTTCCTTTAAGCCTTATTTAGCTCCATTTTGGCTTCGGGCTAATTGATTTGCTTCTTCATCTTTGGGAACATCATCAAAGGCCCGAGATTGAACGCTTTCGAAGAATAAACACACTATACGAGCAATGGGCTACGACCTCTTTTTATCATTTTCTGAACTTTTTCTGAATATCTTTGCTTGACTTCAAAAAGGCTTTAATGGACCGTTCTTAGCTCATTTTAACTTTATTGCCCCTGAAATACATATAAACATAAATTAGGACTAAAACATGAAATTAAGATAGATGCAAAGACTGAAATACCCTAGCTTAGGTGCTGAAATGTGCAACATTTAAGCACTTATCACGCCCCCAAACTTAGATATTGCTAGTCCCTAGCAATGAACTACAACATGAAAATGAAATAAACATATATACAACTATGAACTAAGAAAACAAATAAAGATAACACCACTTTTGTAGGGATGACGGTTGCATTTAGCATATGCAACAAGCCTTTTAAACCCCTAGGTGACCCTTAGTGGACGAGTGAAGTCTCGTGAGGGTTTTCAGAAATGGTACCCACAAACATCAACAGCTCTTTCTTACTTGAGAAGTAACGACACATATCAAACAAGTGTTGAAAGTAGACTACCTCAAGTATGCAAATTTCTGCCATTTCTAAGCTATTATCAACATTTCAACATCATATAAGCAAAAATGGTCCTCCACACATCAATCAATTAATCATGCAAATTGAATCAATTCTATCATCCTTTTTGAGTGAACCGGCATCAAAATGTGTTGCTATCCTAGCAAATCAAAGTATTGGCATAGCCTTACCATCAAACTAGCATACAGATATAGTACCAAACATCAAGACATTGAATGAACCTTGTTATTCAATCAAACATTCTTTCTTTCTTTTTTATTTATTTATTGATTTCATTTTTTTATTATTATTATTATTATTTTTTTTTTTTATGTATGACCATATGCAATGTCCAAGTTCCTTAAGCTCTCTAATCACCCCATGTAACAAGCGTTAAGCCAACGGCTACCAAACGAAATGGTCTTAGGGCGTTAAGTGTAAAGACACTCCTAAGGGCGTAATGACTCGGAATGGTTAGGCTTCGAACTCAAACTAATCATACATCTTACATTCTTTCCTTGTCTTCCTTTTTAATCAGTTGACATGTTAAAAGAATGCAATTTTTTTTTTTTTTTTTTTTTTTTTTTCTATTCATCACCTTTGGTGAGTGCTTTTATTTCTTTTCTTTACAAGGTCATTTTATCAAGAATGAAAGCTTTCAAAGCATACTAGCTCAATTGGGATAAACCGAGACAACAATCAACTAAGCATGTACTCCACAAATTGAATGCTAGTGTGCGCATGTGCAATGTAGAATTCTAGAATCAACTCTCAAAGCATTTTCAACCAACAAGATGATGTGTACCACAAGAGCAAACATGATATCAAAAATTAAAAATTTACCCCTAAATGGCATCCTAGAGCATACAAGAAGTATTAGACCCTAACAACTTGCTTTTCAAAGGAACTATACTTCAAAAGTTCGAAATCATTGCCAAACACATCTCAAATCTCATCATGCATTTAAAGCTTAACTTAAATAGAATGAATCATGATGACCTTACCCCCAAACTTAAACTGTACATTGTCTTCAATGTGCAATGAGAACAATGAAAAATAATGGAAAGAGTATACCGTGATGGTGAAGTCTATAAAGTCCGGCAATGATCCAATAGGAAAGATGTCTCCCCCAAACTTGAATGCAAAAACATATCTATATAACCATACTAGCAAACTCACATCAAATATCACATGGGATAAACAATTCATACAATTCAAAATAATATATAATACATTGCAAAGAGATATGAGATGAAACCCTTGATAAAATCTGAAAACATTCATAACTAGTCAGAAGGGCATACTAGAAACACATATTTTTTATTTTTGATTTTTTTTTTGATTTTTTTATTTCAAGAATGGGATTGATCTCCCAAATGTTTTTTTTTTTTTTAATGTTTTTTTTTTTTTTTTAGTTATGATACGACCCAAGCATGTCACAAAATAATGCACAACACTTTGGTTTTGGAAATGGTATCAAGCGGGCATCATAGTTTACATTTATAAACCGCTAGACACTTATACTATGCAGTATGAAGTGAGAAGGGATCGAACCTAAGAAACCTTTGGCTTGGATTTAAATAAGACAGTTGGTTTTAACAAGTGATTACCATAAGAGAGAGAAAGAGAGAATAAAATAGATGGTTGGTTGATTAAGCTAGTGAACAATTAAATTAAAATGCAATGAAAATAAACTAAGTTAGAGTTAGGGGTTTAAGAGATAGAAGAAAATTCTTAAGGTTTATTGGAAGCACCACTAAACTCATGCAATTAACCACTTGCTTTCCATTAATAGGGAGAACATTGTTGTAATTAAAATGTAGCAACAATCAATGGCACAATTTGCATATGTAAGCATGATCATCCACTTCATTTGTAATGCATTGCCTACCTAACCAACAAATAAACTAAGTGTATGACAACACACCAATTTTGAGGCTTAACCTATCTCACCAATCCACAAATGCATCCAATGAGAGCACACATCAATGTGATAACACCAATTTCAATCATGATGATGGATTGATTAATCAAGTGTAGATTGTCTACCTAATGACAAGTAAACTAGGGTGTAGTACAACCTATCAAGACAAAACCATAACCAAACAAATCCATTAACCATTTGCATATAATCCACAATCAAGAAGATGATACAAATTGCATATAATAAGTGTGGAATATCAATTTCAAGTATGAATTGTCTAATCATAACACAACCCATCAAGAAAAAAGTATAAACCATCAAACTAGTGAAAAATTGCATCCATTAAATACCATGTCATGGTCTTCAAGTATAATTCTCAATTAATAACACATAGACATGAAATTAACATAGAGAATTAATGAAAGAATTAATCTTTAACATCTAATCATGAGTATAAACCCTAGATTGATCACACATAGACATACAACCAAAGATAGAGAAATAATGGAAGGATTAATTAACATAAATCTTGGAACATCAAAGTATGAAATCACAAGACCACAACATCAACTACAACAATATATTAATCTCCCCAGAAATAGAAATTGCAAAGGTTTAGATTACAAGAGACTTAGGGCTTAACCAAGCCCTAAATGAAGAGCTAGCCCATCATGGTTATGGTAGTCAAGGTGTTAACAAGATCCACCTCCATGCTTTGCTCCTTCTTCTTCTTCTTTGATACTCAAGAGAGATGAGTGTGTAGATATTCTTCCAAACTTGTGCCTCCACTCTTCCCTCTCTTCTCACCCTAGCCTGTTCTCTCGAGAGAACGTGATATCTCGGTACAGAAAAAAATAAAACTTAAAAAAAAAAAAAAAAAAAAAAAAATTGATGCTCTCTGCCAGAAAATGGAATTGATCAATCCCCAGATCGATCCTTTGCTTCTTTTTTAATTTAATTTTATTTTTTATTTTTTATTTTTTTTAAAGCAAAACTAACAAGAATATATTCACTAAAATAAAATATAGATAAAATAAAATAAAGTAAATAAAATACACCAAACTGAAATATGCATAAAAATAATAATAATAATAATAATAATAATGGAAATAAAATCAAACACCCTACACTACCCATTACAAAAAAAAAAAAAAAAAAAAAAAAAAAAAAAAAAAAAAAAAAAAATTATTTTGTTTTTTTCTAAAACCAGAATTGTACAATAAATAAAATAAAGTAAAAGAAGAAAATAAAATAAAATTTTATTTAGACAAAGAAGCAAGAAATAAAATAAAGAGAAATGAGGGAGAAGTAAAGTCGGGAAACTCTACGAAAAACTAGTGTTTAACGTCTCTAGTAAGACGGTGGGGTGACTCACTAGTCGAAAGAATCAAAAACCGGATATGAGACATCCTCATTAATCCGTTTGTCTATTTTCCCAAGTGGATCCTCTCTCATAACAACAAATTCATCTCCCAAAAGAATGACTTGAAAAGAAATGATGTAAGATGCAATTTGTTTCCTTTCATCAATGGTCTTGAAAATGAAATCAATAATGGGTTGTCTTGCACTTGGCAAGGCAACGTCTTTCAAAGACTCAATTGAATTATTAGGAAATGCACTCTTTTCATCCCTTTTCTCTTCCTCACTAATCACCATCTCTTTACTTTCCAAGTTAGCTATGGAGTTCATTAGAGAGTTCACTTCATATGTGGAGCTTTCGATGTTAAAACCACATCCTTCATACATTTTCAAAAGGCACGCCTCAAGAGGATCATTGGGGATAATAAAAGGAAGGTTCTCTTTTACAAGTTCCTCCTTTTCCTCTCCTACCTCTATAGTGGTCAACAACTCCTCACTCTCTAAGTTATCAATTTCCTCATGCTCAAGATTACAAGGAATCTCCTCATAATTTAATTTATGCTCTATTGGATTAGTTACTAGCTCACTTGCCTCACCCTCTTCTATTATTATGTTTTGCTCACTTTGATTAGTCATTAATTGACTTGCCTCTTCTTCCTCTTCCTCTTGATGAGAAAGAGTACTTGCAATTTCCTCAACTTGAGTTTCTAGCATGGCTAACCTATGAAAATGAGAATTAATAAGTTGTCTCCTTTCATTAAGTTCATCAATTAGAGCTAACATTTTATTTTCAAATCCAGGAGAGTAAGGTAATGGAGATGGTTATTCATAAAATGGTGGGTGAGGGTAGTAGTCATAAGAGGGATCATAAGAGTCATCAAGTCCATTATATGATGATGATTCATGAAATGCATTGGACTTACTCTCATAAGGATCATGATATGATGGAGATGCGTAAGGATAATGGGTAAAATTTTCCCCCAAACTTGGATCAAACAAGGTCTCCATTCACATTCACAATCCAAAAACCATAAAATAATTGCCTCGACAATGGCTCATGCATATAACAACGAAAGTAATGGCCTCGACAAGGACCTATGCTTGGATAAAATATTTAAGCAATATGAAAGCCTTAACAAGGACTATCTCGCAAGCATAGAAAAATGAACAATTAGGGTAAGAATTGCTCACAAAGGTCCTTAAGCAACTTCAAATTCCAATGATAGCTTTAAGCTCTAATGTTCGCCTTTCTTGTATCAAATACCTAATTGCACATTAGAGAGAGAAAAATAAGAAAATATAAAGAATATATAAATAATCAAATGAAAACCAATATTTAATTTAACTCCAATTAAACCAATGGTCGCCGGTAACGGTGCCAAAATTATGGTGCGACCGAGCGTCTGCACAAAATAATGCACAACACTTTAGGTTTAGAAATAATGTCAAGTGGGCACCATATTTTAAAATTTATAAAACCACTAAACACTTATACTATGGAGTATGAAGTGAGCAGGGATCGTCCCAAGAGATCTAAACAATTATAGATTTTTCAGAATTGAATTCTACTTTAGTGCTTATGTGATTACTAAAAAGGTTTGGTTTTGTAATTAGACTAATTTTAAACTTAATAATGCAAATAAAGAGTAGATTATAAAAGATTGGAAAGAGACTTAGGGTGTAGGATTCACCACTAAGCACATTCCCTAACTCATTAACTTTTAACTAATTGGGGAATAAAAATGTGTAATCTAGAATGTAGCTAATAATTGCAATAAAAAGTATAAACCATCAATTTCAAGCATGAATCAACTACCTAATGACAATTAAACTAAGTGTAGTGTAATTCACCAATTCAAAGCATGATTCATCAATTAAAGTTACAATTTCAACACACATTAATCTAGAGGGTAATGCAATTGTGACAATAAGTATGAATTTCAAGCACTAGTATGGATTGTCTACTTACCTAAGAATTAAATTGCAATTAAATTAATTAACTTTAATTGAAACTAACTAAGCCTGAAATTAAACTATTTAGACAAGACGTTAACCTAATTTTGTAGTGCAACCTATCTAATAAAAACAATTTCCATCAAATCAAAACACAATTACATCTAATTAATACAATGTATAGCCATCACAAGATTCAAGTCACAAAGAAATCATATGTAGAAATTGATTATCATTCAAAAACATATAAGACAGTATGAAATTGACATAAACAATCAAATGAAAGAATTAATATATATATATATCAAGGCTATAACATAAATTACACAAATTAATCCCCAAAAGTCAAGAGTTAAGAATTAGGTTACATACTTAGGGTTTATCTAACCCTAAGTTGAAGAATCAGCCACTCATGGTTGATGGATGCAAGATGTCAACAAGCCCCATTCTTTTATTCATCTGGCTCCTCTTCTTCTTCTCTGAGCTTTTCTCAAGAACCCTAGCTTTTTCCTCTTCATGTTTTCCAGAGAGAATAAAAATATCGATACAGAAAAATATAAAAAAACTTTTAATAAAAAAAAACTTAATAATAAAATAATCAAACTCTCTCCTAAATAAAATAAAAACTAACCCTAAACTAATGGCTCACTAGGCCTTAAGCAATAACCCTATTAAAGCCCAAGAGTTCACAAAATAAGCCCAAACAATAAGAAAAATCTGTAATGTTACCAAGTCCTGAGGGATCGATCCCCCACCCTGGGGTATCGATCCCCCCAGAGTTGGAAATTTCCTTTAAGCCTTATTTAGCTCCATTTTGGCTTTGGGCTAATTGATTTGCTTCTTCATCTTTGGAAACATCATCAAAGGCCCGAGATTGACCGCTTTCGAAGAATAAACACACTATACGAGCAATGGGTTACGACTTCTTTTTGTCATTTTCTGAACTTTTTCTGAATATCTTTGCTCGACTCCAAAAAGGCTTTAATGGACCGTTCTTAGCTCATTTTAACTTTATTGCCCTGAAATACACATAAACATAAATTAGGACTAAAATATAAAATTAAGATAGATGCAAAGACTGAAATACCCTAGCTTAGGTGCTGAAATGTGCAACATTTAAGCACTTATCAATATCCCCTTCCCAAACTCCATGAAACACTCTAAATCACTATAAAACCTTTGTGACATGCAATCCCAAACATGGCACGCAACCCGAGGTAATGAAATAGTAACTTATTCCAAAAACGAGAAATGCCCAGGAAAAAAATGAAAAAGTGATGGACATCACAGTCTACCCTCCTTAGAAAGATTTCGTCCTCGAAATCTACCCCCCTTAAAAAGAAAAGATGATGTGCCTATCACACTCACAGAACTCACTAAGAACTTTAACCAGCATCACCACACAATCTGCAAAGCCTATGGATTCACATCATACAACAGATACAACCATCTATAAAATCCCCTCCAACTCTCTAGATACTAACGAGGAAAAGTGGACACAAACTCTCGTGATAAAATACATCTACTATCAACTGACTCTAATCTGCGAATCTAAAGCCTGACAAGTCTGTGCCCTCAAGCAATAATGGATTCGAATCCCACAAGACTGAGCTAACACAAATCATAACTGTTAAGATACTCATAACATCATTCCTGACGTCTACTCTTATCACCAGTTAAGGTAAAATCAATCTCTAGCATCAATCAATCCTTATTAACAACCGGTATTCAACCGAAATGCAAGTCAATTAATTAAGAAATCCATAACACAATCCCTGTCACGAATACCAATGTGGCAATCCACCAATCCAGTATAACACCAATGAAAAACTGTTAATCCTCAACCATCATAATCATTAAAGAATACACCTTACCGTGATCTGTTAGTCTGACTAGCGACTAGTGTCTGTCAACATATACTCATAAGAACGGTAGCCTCGTCGGCGTCTAGAGCCCGCCCACACATACTCGTCAGCATGGTAGCATAGTCGAAAACTATCGCCCGCCCACAATGTCCTTATATGTAATGTGGCATCACCAGTGCCTAATACAGTCCCATAACATACCATTTTTCTAAGACAACTATGACGTCTCCTGAAACCGTAAATGTCTTATATGACTACTATGTTGTAAACTTATTAGAAGTGATATATGAAAGCATATGTAAATTTCTTAAAATTCTTGTAAAACATGTTTATCTGTGTTGTATAAAATCCCTTATTGCCATAGCATTGAAAACACGAGACATACATGCATACCAAGGGGCATGAATGGAGGAAAATGATTTGGAATAAATAAAAAAAAGGGATTTTTAGGGAAATGTTTTGATTAAAGTGATTTTGAGAAAACCCGGTTGCCGCAGAGTCACCAAAGGGCCAGTGTGTTAATGTAACCTAGAGGGAACTAGGGAGATCAACCTAGCGTGGTTGAGCTATCTGGGCCCCAAATGATGCCGCGGGGGTACCAAAGGTCAGGGACAGTAGCCAATCCTTCTCTCGTGTCGCTGCGGGGTCACTAAAGGACGGGTTATATTAATAGTTTGTGAAGTGATGGATGTTTTCTGAAAAGAGAGAGTGACATGCATGACATTGCACACATGGCACGACATTTACTTGTTTTGAACTGGAAATTGATATTATATTTTTCTCAGCTTAGTATGACCCCGCTCCCTATTGTTCTATTCATTATTTGGATTCATGGGGCTACAAAAGGTGTGTTTTAGGCACCAACTACTGAGCAATTTGTTCACCCCTTTATATTTAACATTTTTCAGAACACGGAAAAGAAGTAGCGGACGATAATCCACCCCAGCCTTAGCTTGGAGTAGGAAAATGTCTTTTTTTTGCTAACTTTTATATTTGGGCTTAATTTTGTAAAATATTGATTCAAAATGTATTATTTTGTAACATGTGATGCATTTAGGTCCATTTTGGAAAATGTAATTAAGTTTTAATCACACTAAATCCTTTAGTGTATTTTCTGTTAATTGTTGTAAATTACGTTATCAATGTGGTTGTTGTTATTGTAGTGTTGATATGTATTTAAATATGTACGTGAGTGTAGTGATATGGGTGGTTGGTTACCAAAGTTGGTGTATCTCAGTTTCCTTCAGACAGTGGCATTTTTGGTGAGGATAACCCAACCGGTCGACGTGAAATCCCATACGTCGACCGGATGACCTGAACCAGTCGACGTGAACTTCCCCACACGTCGACCGGTATCTTGGCAGTGAGCAATATCACTGTGCATGACCCAAACCAGTTGACGTGTAATAAAAACACGTTGACCGGTTCCTGTTCCATATATTTTTCATTCAGTTTCCCTAATTACTCTTTAGCACCTAATTAACGTTGTGAGTATTTACCCTATGACCCAATTAAAATACAATAATTTTATTTTAACCATAGAAAAGACTTTATTGTCCCGGACTTTATTTTATTTATTATGTGATACGAGTAAATGACATTTATGTCCTTTGAGTCTCAAAGCATTTGAATTGTGGTAAATTACTATCTTGCCCTTTTTGGACTTTAATTTATAAAATTTAGCGTGAAAGGACCGTATTACCCTTGGATGATTTTAGGTCAAGCAAGGACCCGTTTAATGATCCAGATCCAGTGAATTTGGGTCGTTACAGAAGTGATACCGAAGTCCTATATGCTTGGTTCTTTAATGAAATGTTGAATTCTTTGCCAGGTGTATCGCACTATGACTATCACTATGCAAAATATTCTTCACTTGTTCGAATCCCAATATTGTCAACAAACCTTGTAACCAAATCATCTCCTCACTAGCCTCTGTCATCGCCACATACCCTGCCTCTATAGTAGATAATGCTACAATCATCTGTATTTGTGAAACCCAACTAATTGTAGTTGCACCCACTATGAACACATATCCGGTAGTACTTCTTCTGTGGTCTACCTCACCAGCAAAGTCTGAATCTACATTACCATGTAGCTTCACTTCGCCCCTTCTGAAACATAAGCATCTATCTGTGGTACCCCGTAGATATCTCAATATCCACTTCACTACTTCCCAGTGTAGCTTGCTTGGATCCTTCATAAACTTGCTTACTGCTCCCACTGCTTATGCAATGTCTGGTCTTGTGCACACCATGGCATAGATTAAACTTCCAATGGCTGAGGCATATGGAATTTTAGCCATGAAGTTTTTCTCATCCTTTGTCTTCGGACACTGATCTTAAGATAATCGGAAGTGATTACCTAAGGGAGTACTCACCGCCTTAACATTATTCATGTTAAACCTTTTTAGAACCCATTCAACGTACTCAGCCTGAGACAACTGCAAAGTACCTTTCTGCTTGTCGCTACTAATCCTCATTCCAAGAATCTGCTTCACTGCTTCTTCAATTTGCTGATTTCTTCAAAATCAGAACCTGCCACTAACATGTCATCAACATAAAGTAGAAGAATAATAAAACTAGACTTGAACCTCTTGAAGTAGCAATAATGGTCAGCATTGCACTTGTTATAGCCATACCGCTTTATAAAACATTCAAGCATCTTGTACTACTGCCTCGGGGCTTGCTTCAAACCATACAAGTTTTTCTTCAACTTGTACACTGGTTTCTCTTTCCCTTTGACTGAGAAACCCTCTGGTTGTTGCATGTAAATCTCTTCCTCTAGGTCACCATGGAGGAAAGTAGTTTTAACATCTAACTGTTAAAGGTGCAACCCTTCTACTGCAACAATGCTAAGAATTAAGCGAATGGTACCCAGTTTCACAACCGTGGAAAATATATCTGTGTAGTCAATGCCTTGCTTTTGCTGAAAGCCTTTGACCACCATTCTCTCCTTGTATCTCTTTGAACCATCATGTTCCTCCTTCACCCTATACACCCATTTGTTATGAAGAGTTTTCTTCCCCGTGGACAACTTGGCTAGTTCCCATGTTTTGTTGGAGATAAGGGACTTCATCTCATCTTCCATTGCAAGCTCCCACTTGCTAGCATCTTCAACCTGACATGCTTCATCATTGCATTTAGGCTCACCATCATTTGTGAACAACATATAATCCAAATATTTTCGATTTGGTACATGAGGTAACGTGAACCTTTTGGGTGCATGCTAAGGAGTTGGAATCCGCGGTGAACTATGCTCTGTGAATTCTAGCCAAGAACCCTCATCTGTCTACTCCGCGTCAATGCACTCTAGATCATCATCCAACTCAACAAAATCAAGCTTAAAAATGACCTTGTAGATGGCCACCCGAGCACTGCGCACAACCCCTTTTGCTGTCCCTTGTGCATAGCCAGAGTACGAAGTGCCTTCCACAATCTTTCCAGTAGCTATGGAGGTAGTGTGCGTACCATGGCCATCAGTGTCCCTTGCAGAATTCATGATGATTGTGATGTTTGGATTAGCAGCTAAAACCCCCTTGTTGCAGTATTGTAACGACCCGAACTAGTGGGTCCGAACCGTTATCCCGGTCCTTACCCGAACTCGAGGTCACCCAAGTCCATCCCATCATGTCTAGTGTCAAGAACATCATTCTTAGGTTATAAGTATGCTTTACAAAAGCTCTAAGTAACTTCCCTTGACGTAGGATGGATTATGCCGAAGAAAGGAACAAAATGGAACAAGGCAGTTCGGTCGACCGAAGTAAAGCTTCGGTCGGCCGAAGCTAGTCCTCCCAAAACTGTTGGCCGAAGTGGCCAACCGGTCGACCGATTGTACTTCCCAACAGTAGCTGAGGCTATTGGAAGAACCGGTCAGCCGAAGTTCCCATCTCGGCAGACCGAAATGGCCCATCGAGTTGTGGTTCAGCTGCTATAATGCTGTGATTGAGAAAATGAAGTGAGACTTTGGTAGGAACCTAAAAAAAGACTATTCTAAACCTGTTCTAACACACCCTTAGGCATGCTCACATTGATAAGATAAACTTTGTACATCATAATGAGAATTTATTGCATCATTTTACATCAAAATGAATTAAATTACATTGAACACAAATACATGGACTTCAAATTATAAACTTCTTAGCTACATCAATAACCATGGAAGCTTGTCATTCACCGGCTTGTCTCCAAATTCCTGAAAAATGTTAAGAATAATAGGGTGAACTCAACAATTCAGTAGAGAAATACCTAAACAACATTCCTAAAAATCCCGTAAGCTGCAACCAACGAAAAGGAAATTAAGGCAAAGGGATCATGGGATTGTAAATCATGCCAACATACATAAATTTCAAAATTTTCATAAACCATTCCATCACACATGAAATGCAAATGCTCTCTTCTTCCTTTCCGACTCAACTTCACTAAATTCATTCATCACCATCACCTTAACTTAAAACACAACCCATCATCTCACTTCTTAACCCTTTCTCCCACATCAACCTTCAACCTCTCAACTTATTCCCTTGTCATGAATATGCATGTCATACAACCAATTATCAATATACAAACCATGATATAATTTATAATCATATTATTAAAAAATCCAAGTCATGAACTTAATCATACACATAATACTTTCATATTTCATCATGGAAAATAGCATGCTTAACAAAAAAAAAAGGAAACTAACATATCCTCAACCCAAGTAATTTAATTCATACAATCTCATGCTTAACTGTACAACCAAAAAGTTATAACTATGCATGCTTCACAATATCAAGATTTTCAAGTAAGAAAATGCATAGAAACTCACTAAAACCATAGGATTCATGATTTAGACTTCCCCTACCTCAATGGATACAAAAGCCCCAATTTCTAAGCCCAAAACCCTATAATTCAAAAATCCTATGGGTGGCCAAACAAGCAATTGCTCCTATCAATGCATAGATCTCGCCGAGCTCTCCGTTTTGCTGTAAACGGCATCCAAAAATTCCGATTAGTTAGAGAGTATTTGAAGTTTGAAATTGTAAAGACAAGAAAAAGAAAAAGAGAAAGAAAAGAGAGAGGGAGCCGGGAGATAGAGAGAGAATATGTGGCCCAAGTGTGGCCTCTTGGCCACAAAATCCAAAAGAAAGTGGTGGTGGGTCCCACCGCTAAGAATTTTCATTTTTCACTTTTCTTTTCTTTTCTTTTTCCACCACACGCAGATATGCATATAAACTATACAATTACCACATAAAACACACTAAATAAAAATGTTTGATATGCAAATGGACTCAAACAACACCCACATACGTGACAATTCAAGAAGTGGGTCCCTCCCGGGACCGTCCGGCCCGAAAAAAGAAAAAATGCCAAAATGGCTACCGATGCATTTTCAAGAATCCTGAACACAATGGAATGCCCCAATCAACTCTTGGACACACCCGGCACACCCCACTGTGTCTGGCACGTAAAATAAGAAAAGACGAAAATGCCCTCTAAAAATCAAAAAATTCTAGAAATTGGAAAAAGCAGAAAAACAGAAATATTACAATCTCCCCAACTTCAAAAGATTTTGTCCCCGAAATCAACCCACCTCATAAGAGGAGGACAAAAGGATACAAAAATAGAGTACGTCTCCAAGCACCACACACAACACACCATGCCGAGAACCTCGACATGAAGAATTCACGTCCCATGTCACTCGCAACCCTGTACTTGTGACTCAACGCGACCTCGACTGAATAATGACCACAGTCACATGCAACCTTTTCCCCACAACACTAATTGAACGAAAAAGGCATCGCAATACCGAACAAAACTCTCTACCGTCACTTATAAGCACACGAGGTACTAGTCCCTAACCAAATTTCATGATTCCACCGAATCCTATCCACAGAGAACCATTAGGATTATTCTCCTTCTAACCAAAATATACCACTAATCGATACTAAATCCACAAATGATAGCTTCAGTCAACCTGCACAACAACACGCATCGCGAAAAGAATCCCTTAATCCAAATCACCACATACTCAACCCTCTACTTCCGCATGTGAAAAATAAGGGGTGAAACATTCAACACGGATCAAAACCAATTTGATACATAAAATCGCATCAACGCGATCCACACGAGACATTCCACTAGAAAATTGTTGGATCCCATACGTAGGTCTAACTAATAGCACCTTACGCAATCCGCGCTAAACGCCCTAAGGCCCACAAAACAGTGGTTACAAAACCGCTCAACGAACCAACATATGAGCTTCATTTGCTATCCTAAAAATACCCTTAAAACTATCTCTGATATCTACTGCCTTCAATAGCTACATCATAGCTGAACACCCACGACTGTAATCAAGAGAACCATCCGACCTATCGAATGTACCCTCAGGTACTCGGGAAAAATAACACCTCAACATAGCTCAAGGATCAACTGATCCAACAACTAAAACTCATTGGATACGTAGTATCATACCAAGTACACCACCATCCACAACAAGTCACCCAAACATGTACAAAGAATACCATCAATCCAAAGTGAGACTCACTCTAAAATGGGATTGCATAACCATACGTACGCAATGCACAACATCGTACTCCGACTGCCACTAATCACACTAAAAGTAATGATCATTGAACTTTGACCCTACATTATGTTAAGGAAAGACTAACTCAGATAAACAGTTGGCCAGGCCATTCCCATCGTCGATCTGACCTTAACACTAATATCGTTCTTATCTTCAGGTTTAATCCTCAAACACACAAGTCACATCACAACTACTAGACCACTGCCAGCTCCAAGACCCTAAGAAAACGTACACACTGATAAACAAGTCACGCCCCACGTCGCATCGGTCACGACCTCTCGAAACGAATTCCACAAAACCAAGGACTTCACTTCTTACCATGGAGGTAAGTCGAACGATCCAGAACATACCCTCACTCGGAATCCTGATAAAAGAGAAGACTCTAAAAAGGTCCTTCCGTCCGCTGACACGCATAACTCCAATGTGGAGATACAAAACTTACAGACAACGAACTCTTTACCAGGACCAAAACAAGAAGAAGGAAGGTCAAGTCCCTCTACCGCAACAGAATTGAATACGCACTTATCGATACCTTGCATATCTTATGCCAAGAAAGAGGAACTAAACAGGGATGAAATAGCTCGCTCTGCAACTCCTACACTTAATATCCATACGTAAAAGAGAACAGTGCCCCTTTCCAAAACACTAGGGCTAAACAACGACTCCTAAGACATCGCATCTCATCCTGCCCAAAGAAGAACCTTATAAGCAAAAATATATACCTTTCATTCATAGAAACAACTAGGTAACGCTAACCACTGCATCCATAACCTTTAAATTAATATGGCTAGAACCTTTCTATCAGTAATCCATTATTAAAACCATTACATAAGAGCTCAACTGTTCACAAAATACACATCATTATCCAATAAAACTATCTGTGAATACACACAGTCTTACAAATAGATCATTGCTTTAATACATAACGGTCACAACTGATGCATCATTATAACTTGAAACTCATACAAAATATCTCGAACTATATCTTACCCCAAGAGCTCACACCAAGCATCATCAACATCGTCCAGTCCGGAACCACACTACGGGATATGTCCACCATCCTGGCATAGATGAACCCAACACTGCACAAAGTGCACAAGCACCTGTCCAAACTCACGGGTATCCCCCGCTACTAGAACAATAGTGTGCAGGCATCTCCTATCACACCCAATCTCGCAAGTATCCCTCGCTACCAAACTTATAGGTATCCCCCATTACAGAACTCATAGGTATCCCTTGTTACAACAGTCACAGGTAGCCCCCATTACTGTACTAGACTCACGAATATCCCCCGTTACAACACGACACGACTAACAGGTAGCCCCATTATAACATGACACGACGTATTGACAACAACATGACAAGACGCACATATGACAATGCGACATGATTCCCGAATAATTATGCAACACGACTGACAGACTACCATGCAACACGACTCACAAACAACAATGCAACATGACTCACGAGTGTCCCCCGTTACAATATGACATGACTCACAGGTATCCCCCATTACAACACAATATGACTCACAGGTAGCCCCCATTACAACATGACACGACTCATAAGCATCCCCCGTTACAACATGACACGACTCACAGGTAGCCCCCGTTATAAAACTCACAGGTGTCCCCCGTTACAGAACTCATAGGTATCCCCCCATTACATCACAGTCACAAGTCACCCCGTTACATCATAATCAATCATAGTAATGTCTCATTTCCTCTATGGACAATCCCTCTTCATGTGGCCCGGCTGACCACACCGAAAATAAACTCCAGAACTAGGTCTATCAAAAGGACACTCTGTCTTGCGGTGTCCTGGCTGCCTACAATGGTAACACACCACACTCACCCTAGAAGGCCCTAAAGAAGCACCAATAATAGGAGTAGCACCTGCCATTCGCTGCTCCTGAGAAAACAATGAAGCACCTCTGTGCCTCTTCCTGTCCTGGTTCCCAGAAGAAGTACCCACACTAGTACCTCGTTCCTGAGAACCCACAATACCACTCCTTTCTTGCCGGTCTTTGGCTTCTACCTCCACCATCAGTTCTCCCATAACCGCTTTTGAATAATTCTTTAACCCCAAAAGTGTCACCCCCGGTCTAATAAAACGATTTAGACCATACATAAACCACCATGTTTTCTCTTCTTCGTTCCCTAACACATCCGTAGCGAAACGTGAAAGAGAAGTGAACTTGTTCTCATATTCTATCACTGACATGTCACCTTACTCAAGTTCATCAAACTACATCCTCAATTCCTGTCTCTTAGTCTGCGGGAAATACTTATCAAAGAAAAGACTTTTGAATGCATCCTAACTCATAATGTCAATATCATGCGCGTTAGTCATGGTCTTCCACCACGCTACCACGTTGCTAACAAACTTATACGTGGCTAAGGTGATCTTCAACTGATCATTGGGCACGGCTATTGCCCTGAAATGATTTTCAACTTCATCTAACCAATCGTCCGCTACTAATGGGTCTGGACCTCCCTCAAATGCTACTTTCATGAGTTTGTTAAACTAGAGCAAGTACCTAAGGTTCCGCTCCATCTCCGTCTCCTGTGGCTGAATAGCCAGTCATGGTACCACTTGAGGAGCTGTGGTACTCGCTAAATTCTGAAGCCTGAGACTACAGCCCTTACTAACAAAACATCGTCCTCTAGTACTTGTGGATCATCATCCACCTTTCTATCTTGGCCCTGTCCCATTGAAACCCTATCTAGTTAGGATGGCCCTTCACCTGCTCGCTCCTCAACTTTATCCGGATCCATCTCTTCACAAAATCCTTAAGCACGGTATTACAAAAGCAACCAAATGATCAAAATAAGGATACTTGAAATAGCTCAATCCATGAGCTATAGTGCTCACACTATTCGTTCAATAAAAACTGAGACATTTCCAAACATAGGAATAAGCAAGCCCCTCACATACGTGGGTCAAAACCATTCGTGACCCAACACACAACACTACCACGAACACTCAAACCCGTCAACAACGAGACAAACTAGCTATGCCTACATCCACCCCCAAGTGGATGATCGGCCACAATGCAAACTTAAACATGCAACTACGTCTTAAAATAGGATCATAACTATCGTGCTCAATTACATGCAATAAGAACTCGTATAACTAGGGATGGCAATAGGGCGGTTTGGAGCGGGTTTTCCATTGCCCATCCTCACCCCCGTTTAATTTTGGTACCCCTAAAACCACCCCAAAACAATTTAATTTTTTGCTTCTAATCCCCATAACCGCCCCCACCCCACCCCCGCCCCATAACCGGTTAAATTTGAAATTCCAATTTTTTTCTTTTTTTTTTTTTTTTTTTACACAAGTTCTGCAGCAGAACCACATAAATCTGAAATCTGAACCACACATAATTCTACACAAGTTCTATAACAGAACCTTATAAATCTGAACATTTATACAACATCATCCAACATCATCATTCATTAACCAAAAATAACATTCTTAGCATGACCACATTAATCTGAAATCTGAACTTCTGTAATATAACCTTATAAATCTGAACATTCATGCAACATTATCCAACATCATCATTCATTAACCAAAAAACATTATTCCAAGTTCCAACATAAAGTAATCAAATTAAAGCAACATCCTTCCACCAAACAAAGAAAAAAAAATTCCAAAATTCCAACAAACAAACATAAGAGTTTCCAACAGTAGCCCTAATTAAGAGGAATAAAACTATTCAAAACACTAGCCAGAATCTGAAACCATTCTTTGTGGTCTCTTCAAAACCACAAATCGTCACCAACCTAATCTGAAATAGAATAAAAACAATGATTTATTTTTAAAACAATGTTATAACAAGAAAAAACAATAATGTATAATACTAAAAAAAATAATGTAATACCTTAGTCCAAAGCTTCATAATTTAGAGAATCATGATCATCACAATCACAAAATATATTGACATTGGATAGGTCTATGTTTGAATGAGATCCTAAAAACAAAACAAAACATTTTAGATAGCTATTACATTAAAGAGAATTTATTTAACAAAAAAAAAAAATCAAATTTAATTACCATTCTCTTCACTCAACAACCAACTTTAAGCACACATCAAAGCCTTCAAAGTAGTTGGATGAAGTCTACTGCGATGAGGACTGACCATTCTGCCACCGGTGCTAAAGGCAGACTCCGATGCAACTGTAGACACCGGGATAGCTAAAATATCCCGAGTAATTCTTTTCAAAAGAGGATACTTAATTCCATGTGTTTTCCACCAACCCAAGACATCAAAATTAGTTTCTCTAGGCAACACTTTTTCTTCCAAGTAAAAGTCCAGCTCAGTCATTGTATGCACTTCATTTGAACTCGAGCCTATAAATCGGTCATACTTTAACAAATCATCATCCTCCGCAACTTCCATTTGTTCATCAAGAAAAGTAACATTGGAAGATGAACCACCTACCATACTTTTATTTGAGCTTGACTTGTTTTGGTACTCGAAAAGTAAATCAACACAAATTTGTCGAACTCTTTGAACTTCAACCAATGCTTCTTCTCCATAAATTTTATTAAAATAATATTCAACTAGCTTCATCTTGTATCATGGATCTAAAACCACCGCCACCGCCATCACCTCATGACAAACATTCCAATATTTCTCATATTTAACCAACATTTTTGATGCCATCACTCTAATGATCTCAAGTGGACTTTCAAGCCAAGTAAACAATGCAACTCTGATTTCACAAACTTTTTGGAAATAACAATTTGAAGTAGGATAAGAAGCCTGAAAACAACTCTATAGTAGAGTGGAATAATTTCAACTTCGCACAAATTTCTTTCCCCCTTTTCCTAATCTTCATTAGTTGAAACTTTAGTGTAAAGCCTATCGCGTTGCTTTGCCTGTGGAAACACATCTTTATACATTAAAGCGACTTGAAGCATAAGATATGTAGTGTTCCAACGGCTTCTACAATCTATAACTAACTTTTTCTTATATGGAATCTTCAATTGGCGAGCTACCTCTTCAAATTTTTCAAGTCTACTTGGTGTTGTAGTCCAAAAATACACACTATCACGTATCCTTTCAATTCCATCCCCCATTGCTTCTAACCCATCTTTCACAATCAAGTTCAAGATGTATGCACAACATCTCATGTGAAGAATCTTCCCATCAAGTAAAAATGTACTTGAATCAACCTTGTCTAAGATAACACCAATGATGGCATCATTTGTGGTGCAATTATCTAAGGCAATGGTGGACAAATTTCTATCAAAATTCTAATCTAACATGGTATCAATAAGCAACTGAGAAAGAACTTCCTTATTGTGTGGAGCAAGCACATAGGTAAATCTAAAACATATTAAAATGAAAATATGCATAATTAATAAACATATATGAAGTGAAACAAAAAATTGCATTATATGAAATAAACAATAAATATATTAAAAATAAAAATAAAATTACCTCAAAATTCTTCATTGCAATCTTCATGAGTCATCAATAAAGTGAGCTGTTACTGCCATGAAACCTTTCTTTGAGTGGTTACAAGTCCACATATCAGAAGTGATGGCAACCCTACAATTAAGACTCTCCATAAATGTCAATGTTTTAGCCTTCTTGAAATTGTAGATGTTTAAGATATCACTCTTGATTGTGTTTCGACAAACCATGTTAAACATAGGTTGAAGGCTATTAACAAAACTTTGAAAGCGACAATGGTTAACCATGGCAAGGGGATACTCATGCACTATGATCATGCAAGCAAGCTCATGTCGGGAGATATTTTGATCAAACACAAAATTACGATATTTCACTTGATTCATTTGACCTTCAATCTTTTTAACATTGCCTTGCAAAACATATTATCTCAAGTCACCATTTTTTTTTTATGTTTCTTGCACCTTGTTAAATGATCACGCAAGCTACTTGTTCCATAACTAGCTGGTGCTTTCAACTTTTTTTTACAATGGTTGCAAACACCATATTGTACACCATCAACTGTTTTCTTAGTAAAGTTATTCTAAACAAGTGACGTCAATTTTCTCTTCCTATTTGTATCATCTGCTACATCTTCATCAGGGACACTAACAGATGAGGAGACAACTAGAGTTACATTAGCATTTGTTGAAGGCGGTTGAGAACTCACAAATTCTCCTTCCAACTCCGGCTCCAACATTTTTCAATTTACTGTTTTTAGATATAAAAAAATACAAATCAAAATATAAAAGTAGTAGAAAGATATAAAAATCCCACAGACATACACAGAAATAAATAAACAATACAAATGAAAAAGGAATTAGTATAGGAGAACGTGGAATATAGAACTGTAAAGTAAACCCGAAAAAAAAAAAAAAAAAAAAAATCACTTTAAGCAATGAAGAACACTGTTATAAAAAGAACTATTATATGGGTACTAGGATTAATTGAAGAAGTCAGTTAAAAGTAGGGGTGCACAAAAGAACCGTAGAACCGGAACCGGGAGAACCGGAACCGATTTTTCGGTTTTCACGGTTCCAGTTTCGGTTCCTAAAATAAGGAACCATTTAGACCAGTTCCGGTTCCAGTTCTTAACTCACGGTTCGGTTCCAAAACCGAACCGATATATATAATTTATACTTGATTACTTGTGGTTGTGGGCTATTAGTATTAGTATTCTAGTACTGGGCCCTCTCACTAATTGACTATCTCAAAACTCAAAACCTAAACCTCTCAAAGACTCAAACTCGTTCCGCCTCCCCTCCTCTCCTCTTCTCTCCTCTCAGCCTCTCGACCCTCTCACTAATTCACTATCTCAAGTCTCAACTGGTCTCTACTCTCTATCTTCTCATAACTCAGAAGTCTCATATCACACTCGCGACTCTCACGGCGCCGACTCGCCTCTAATTCAGTGATTCGTGTTTCATGGATTCAGTCGGATCGATCTCTGTCTTCTCAGATCTAACAAATCTTTGGCTTCCGGTTTAGTTTGGTAGGTATTTCAGATCTGACAAATTTTCTTTATATTTCTTGATCATCAACCATTTAATTTATTTTGTTCATGTTCTCCAATCCTACCCCAGCGGCCCAGCCTCAAATATCAACAACTTCAAAATAAGGAGATTGAGATATACAGTATGTCAATAATACTGTCCCTTCCATCTTTTGTTATATATATATACCATCTTTATATATGTCACACGCCTATGTAATGATGAGATAGATCTATACAATATTTTTCAATCCCTCACTCAATTTGGTGACTTGCATTAGCAACATATTTTTATTTTTTATTTTTTTGTCACAAACAAAACAACTCCAGAGGTGTCAGAATGTGTATTTTTTTTTTTTTTCGTTTCATATGTAGATAGCTTTTATGGAATTAAATGATGGATTTTGGTTCTGTTTCAGTGACTTTCAAATTTGAACTTTCAAGTGTCAACTGGCTTTCTCATCATCTTCCTCAGTTAATGTAATATTTATTTTTCTTTTTCTTTTCCTATTATCTTTTTCGTTTTCCTTTTCCTTTTTCTAATATATTTATATAATTTCAGATGTCAACATTGTTAATGGAGGAGTCATTGCTGTTGGTGATGATGCTGCATAATGGACTATTAGATTTCATATCAACTATTAGTGAATGATGTTGGATTGTTAAATGTTGATTCAGTTTAATTTTAACTTTTTTGTAATTCTATTAGAGTAACTGAATTTCTAGGATGTAATATTTTTATATTGTGTGTTTATTTATGATTTTATTTTTGTTATTGCATTTGTATTTTTTTTTTTAAAGGGAAATTAAAATAATATTGAAAAAGTCAGCTTAGTAAACAGTTCCATGGAACCGAATCGGAACCGAACCGTTTCCACTGTCCACGATTCCAGTTTCGGTTCTATTTTTTAGGAACCGTTGAGTTCGCTCCTAGTTCCAGCAGGAACCGTAAAGAACCAAACCGTGTGCATCCCTAGTTAAAAGGCATAAAGCACAAATCTCTATCTAGAAAAGCATACAAAATAAGTATCAAATAAATATATGACAGAATCTCTGTAAAACAAATATATATCTATGTAGACGGTAGCAAATGATTGAACACAGTTGACAAAAACACACACACACGCACACGCTCTCACTAAAACTAAAACCCATCTCTGTCCTTGTCTCACTCTTTCTCTTTCTCTCTCTCACTAAAACTAAAACCCATTTGCAAACTTCACCCATCAATGGCGTAAAGCAATATCTATATTATTGGGTACCAAAATAGCATTATAAAAACTAAATATTTTGTATCAACTCTTCAAATAACTTCAAATCCGAACCAGAAAATAGTGTAGGATGGTAGGAGTACCTGCTATGTTAATTGCTTCGACCTTGGCTCCTTCTTGGTTGTTTTCGTCAGATCTATCAGTGCCGACTGCTGTGGCTGCCGCCTCACAATCAGAGATTCAGAATATAGCATTAAAAGGTTGCTTCGGCCTTGGCTCCTTCTTAGTTGTTGTTTTCGTCAGATTTATCAGTGCCGACTGTCGTGGCTGCCGCCTCACTCTCAGAGATTCAGAGTAGAGCGATTGAAAGTGAAGTGTGAAAGTGAAATCTAAGGTTTCAATATATGTATAATGAAGGCTAATTTGGTAAATATATTAACATGGCAGGGTAAACTAGTAATTTAATAAATTAATCGGGGCCGGTTTCGGGGCGGATGCGGGGCGGGGATCTAAGTCCCCCGCAACCCCCATCCCCACTCTATTTAAGTAAACGGTTCTCCAAACCCGCTTTAAATGGGGCGGGGGCGGGGGCGGGGCGAGGTGGTTCCCCACCGGGTTGGGGATTTTTGCCATCCCTACATATAACATGCTTTTAATAATAATAAACACTTAACAATTAGACACGTTATCAACTAAGCATGCCTTCTTCAACAGCAACCAGTTAACAATTAAGCATGTAATAAATCAAGCATGTATTAGGCAACTTAATCATATAATCAGCTACACATAAACATTTAGCAAATAAGCATGCTTTCACATTTACTAAACAATAAACTTAATAACAATAATCACATTATCATTTAGCATGCATATAAACACATACTGATAAATCATTCTTTCAATTTAAACAAGTAATGATCACATAAGCATTCAACACCGTCAAACTCAATTCTAACTCTTCTAGGTCAACCCTACCCGTCGTCCTTAGGTTTTCGAACTTAAAGCTCTGACACCAATTTTGTAACGACCCGAACCCGTGGGTCCGAATCGTTATCCGGGTCTACCCGAAGTCACCCAAGTCCATCCTGTCATGTCTAATGTCAAGAACATCATTCTTAGGTCATAAGTACGTTTTACAAAAGCTCTAAGTAACCTCCCTTGACGTAGGATGGATTATGCCGGAGAAAGGAACAAAATGGAACAAGGCAACATAGTTTGGTCGATCGAAGTGAAGCTTCGGTCAGCCGAAGCTAGTCCTCCCAAACCTGTCTGCCGAAGTGGCCAACTGGTCGACCGGTTGTACTTCCCAACAGTACTTGAGGCTACTAGAAGAACCGATCGGCCGAAGTGCCCATTTCGGTAGACCGAAATGGCCCATCGAGCTGTAGTTCAGCTACTGTAATGCTGTGATTGAGAAAATGAAGTAAGACTTTGGTAGTGTAATACCCTTAGTTTTCAAAAGGATAAAATGGGAAGTTAATTTTGATTTTTATTGCTTTTTATTTTATTATGTGACTTATGTGTTTTGGTTTCTTAATTGATTAAGTGTGTATTTGTTTTAACTTAATTATTTAATTGAAATTGTTTTAATTTAATTGTTGGTTTATTTAAATATTTGATAATTAATGATTTAATTGACGTGTAATTTGGGGTTTTATATTTGGTAGCTTATATAATTTGTATGTGCCGTAGGGTTTTATTGTTTTAGGTAATTGTGGTCACCGACTTGTATTTTATTTAGGGTTTAGAATTAGGATTTAGTGAAATCTTATATATATACTGTATAATCCAACTTAGGGTTTAGCCGTATATATATTTATTTAGGGTTTAGAACAGAGGATTGAACTTCGCCGGAAGCGAATAAGACAAACAGAGGAAGCATAAACTGTTTCGATCATGGTTTAAGCTTTTGTCAAGTAATTCATACTGGTAGGACACAATTTGAACCTTAAAAATCTTTAACAAAAGTGGGACAAAGGATTGAAACTTCGTCGGAAGCGAAAAAGGCAAACAGAGGAAGCGGAGAAGGAAAAATAGAGGCTAGGTGAGTGGAGGCGGCTCCACCCTTCAATGGAGGAGGCTACATTGAAGTGGAGCCGGCTCCACAAGGAGTAGAGGTGGCTCCAAGGTGGGTGGAGCCGGCTCTACCTTTTGTAATTGCCCAGTAAATGTTTTTTTTATGTTTTCGGATGTTTTTCTGACTTCAGGGGCTTAAAGGTAATTACTGGAAAATAAAGGGGGTTCCAAATGTGTAAAAATTAACCTATTAAGACCCTCAAATAGTTGGTTTATGCTAGGGTACTAATCCTAAGGGGCATTATGAAACGGAAACGTAGAATAGACATACTGTCAAGGAAGGAGGAAGGTTTAAGTTACTAAGTTTGTTTTAATAACTTAAACTAACTGGTATTGAATTACTTTTGGGATGTTATATAAATTATATATATAATTTAAAGGAGGCCAGAAAGGTCGGTTTAGGACATGGTCATAGACATCATGAACTTAGATATTAAATGGCATGCTGTCAAAAGTGGTAGGAATTTTAGTTGCTAGTTTTGTTTTAGCGAACTAAATGGACTAGAATGGGAATATTGTTGGGGTTTCATTTACTGTGCAGTTTGGACTTTAGAGTGTCATATTATATCAGGCACAGGTTTTGGAGTGGAGGGTCAACTGGACGTCATGTAATGAAAGTGTTAACTTTCATGCCGTCAAGGATTGTGGAGGATTTCATTACTAGTCTTTGTTTTAGTGTTTTAAAAAAACTAGTATGAGAGTATGGTTTGGGATTTCTAGTATAATGTATTCAATTCATAATTCTGATAATCGTTATACCATGCTATAGATGTTAATTGATGAACTGTTGAAATTTTCGTTTTGTCAATTAGATGGATGTGGATGGTTTAAATTGTCTATCAATGCTTTAACAATTTAAATTGAAGTTTTATAATTATAATCATATACTGGATGCATGATAGGATCTTAATGATATCTGTTTTCTATTATGCTAGTTTCTGGATATATTTGATGTTCATTTGAGTGTGCATCATCTGTGGATCATATGCATTATATGCACCGGTATGGGATGGTGGCATATCAGAGATGGATTAGATCAAAAAGTTAAATCCTACCTCTTCATACATACGGAATGGATTAACTAAAACAGTTAAATCCTACATAGATGCATGTCCTGTCAACTAAAACAGTTGAACGACATAATGGATATTTATTTTATCTTTCTGCATTAGGAAGGAATTTATATATATACTTATAGTACCGTGATACGAGCTTGAGTCTCTTGATCATGGTTAGGGTGTGTATATCGCAAAGGTTGAGTAGTTAGATATAGCTGATGTTCCCTGGTAGGTCTAGGTACTTAGCCGCTGGAAAGCGTGTTTTATATGTCACCTTCTACCCAAGCTGAACTATGTTATAGGCTAGTGAGCATCCTATAGTGTGTGTATATATATATATGGACTATTTTAGATATTGCCGAGCTATCTAGGATGTATTTGTGTATCGGGTTTATGTACGAATTGTAGTAGGATGAAACTTGCATGTGGGCCTGACCCACTCTTATTTTTCAGGTGTTTGTCGGTATCAGACTTAGGGCTTGATCGTGTGGATGCAGATACAGACACTCACTCTTCCGATTACATAGGATTTTCTTTCTTATTTTAATTTTGGATTTTGATTTTGTATTTACTGTTCATTTGGAGTCGTTAGGGGTCCACTAGATGGATTCCCGAGTTGTACGGATTTGAAGGATTTAAATGATATTAATTTATTATTTAAAGTTTAAGGATTTTTATTTTAGATTTCGTTCAGCGCATAATTATTTTTATTATTAATTCAGTTTTTATTCCTGCTTATTTATATATTAATTGTTTGGTATCCCTCAGATCTGTGCTCGGACTTAATCACCCGTAGCTCTAGAATTGAGGGGTATCATAGGTAGGAACCTAAAAAAAAACTGTTCTAAACCTGTTCCAACACACCCTTAAGCATGCTCACATTGATAAGATAACCTTTGTACATCATAATGAGAATTGATTGCATCATTTTACATCAAGATGAATTCAATTACATTGAACACAAATACATGGATTTCAAATTATAAATTTCCTAGCTATATTAATAACCATGGAAGCTTGTCATTCACCGACTCGTCTCTGAATTCCTAAAAATTGTTAATGATAATAGAGTGAGCTCAACAGCTCAGTAGAGAAATACCTAAACCACATTCTTAAAAATCCCGTGAGCCGCAACCAAAGAAAAGGAAATTAAGGAAAATGGATCATGGGATTGTAAATCATGCCAACATATATAAATTTCAAAATTTTCATAAACCATTCCATCACACATGAAATGCAAATACTCTCTTCTTCCTTTTTGACTCAACTTCACTAAATTCATTCATCACCATCACCTTAACTTACAGCACAACCCATCATCTCACTTCTTAACCCTTTCTCCCACATCAACCTTCAACCTCTCAACTCATTCTCTTGTCATGAATATGCATGTCATACAACCAATTATCAATATACAAACCATGATATAATTTATAATCAAATTATTAAAACATCCAAGTCATGAAGTCAATCATACACATAATACTTTCACATTTCATCATGGAAAATAGCATGCTTAACACAAACAAAGGAAACTAACATATCCTTAACCCAAGTAATTTAATCCATACCATCCCATGCTTAACTTTACAATCAAAAAGTTACAACTATGCATGCTTCACAATATCAAGATTTTCAAGTAAGAAAACGCATAAAAACTCACTAAAACCATAGGATTCATGATTTAGACTTTCCCTACCTCAATGGATGCAAAAGCCCCAATTTCTAAGCCTAAAACCCTAGAATTCGAAAATCCTATGGGTGGCCAAACAAGCAATTGCTCCTATCAATGCATAGATCTCGCCGAGTTCTTCGTTTTGCCACGACATCCAAAAATTCCGATTGGTTAGAGAGTATTTGAAGTTTGAAATTGTAAAGACAAGAAAAAGCAAAAGATAAAGAAAAGAGAGAGGGAGCCAGGAGACAGAGAGAGAATATGAGGCCAAAGTGTGGCCTCTTGGCCACAAAATCCAAAGGAAAGTGGTGGTGGGTCCCATCACTAAGAATTTTCATTTTTTACTTTTCTTTTCTTTTCTTTTTCCACCACACACATATATGCATATAAACTATACAATTACCACATAAAACACACTAAATAAAAAATGATTGATATGCAAATGGACCCAAACAACACCCCCATATGTGACAATTCAATAAGCGAGTCCCACTCGGGACTGTCTGGCCCGAAAAATAAAAAAATGCCAAAATGGCTACCAACGCATTTTCAAGAGACCTGAACTCAATGGAATGCCCCAACCAACTCTTGGACACACCTAGCACACCCCATAGTGTCCGGCAAGTAAAATGAGAAAAGACGAAAATGCCCTCTGAAAATCAGAAAATTCCAGAAATTGGAAAAAGCTGAAAAACAGAAATATTACAAGTATCTAGCTCCAATGAGCTTCAAGTTGCACAATGAGGAATTGAACTCTTGTCTTTCCTCACACTTACCCTTCCACCTAGAAGGGACTGGGGTCATTCCTTCGTCGTTGAAGCTCATACTCTGCGGCCAGACTCTAGTGTCTATAACACCAATGATGATGTCTTTTTCGCAGTGGGAAGTCGGCCATAGGCCGGTGATAGGATTGAGGGAGAGGAAATCAAGGCTGCGAGTGGTGTCAAGTGTGACTTCTATATCATTATAAGTTGTGACAAACCCTGGGGAATTCCTTAGAGCGTCTAGTTCATCTTAAGACAACAGTGCACTGAAACCATGAAATGCATTATCATAAGTGTAGACAAGCTCTGGTTTGGATTTATGAGAGTTTGATGTTGTGTGACCAATTGATTTTGTGGAATCAACGGTGGAGGTTTACCAATGGTGGCGGCTAATAAAGGTCTTGGGCATGTGAGACTTGTCCATATGGACAATATAGGTGGACCTCCCAACTGATACTAATCTAGCCTAAAAAGCCAGAAGAAACCATGTAAACGAGATCAAATGAAGAAGAGAAATCCCATTACTGAGCTTCATTTTTTCCTCCAAAACTTGAAACTTTGGTTAGACACGAATGGGACCTATAACTTGGTGTGTACTTTGTAACTGTATATATGTGCGTGTATATCTATACTATTATTAAATGTACAAAGAGTTTCAGTATTTATTTATTTATATAAAAAATATTTATTAATTGATATAAAAATAGTTTCTATAAAACTATAAAAATTACCTAATATAATCAATCACAATAAAATATTTATTAATTGATAGAAAAAGAATAGTTATTTTTTATGTATAATTATCACAATATAACCGATCCGGCTCAGTTATGATTATGTCATTTTCAGAAGAGGACACATGTCATCATCATATTAATTCAAGAAACCTATAAATAGTGGCATGGAGGAAGGAAGAAGGGGTACAGAAATTGAGAATTCTAAAAATCTAGAATTCTAGAATAAAATGCAGAAATTTTGCCAAAGAGTTTCAGTATTTATTTGTTTATATAAATAAATATTTATTAATTGATATAAAAAGAGTTTTTATCTATAAAATATAGAGTCCTGCCAAAGAGTTTCAATATTTATTTATTTATATAAAAAATATTTATTAATTGACATAAAAAGAGTTTTTATTTATACTATTATTAAATGTGTATTTCAGTATGTATTTATTTATATAAAAAAATATTTATTAATTGATATGAAAATATTTTTATAAAAAAAAAAAATACTATATAAAACTCTAAAATCTACCAAATAAAATCAAATTAACCTATTTATCTATTTATTATTATGAATTTTTTAATAAAAGAAAATCTAATTAGGCCAGAATTATTAATATAAAAAAATTATCAATTGATATATAAAATAAAATATTTTTTTCTAAAACTCTACCACAAATTAGTTTTTATTATGAATTTCTTAATAAAATTAAATCTAATTAGATAAGGATATATTTAAAGAAAAAATAAAATAATTTCTAAAAATTCTAACACAAATTACCTATTTTATTTTCAATAAAACTCTATCACATTAGACAAAGATATATTTAAAGAGTTTATATAAAACTCTAACACAAATTACATATTTATCTATTTATTATGAGTTTTTTAATAAAAGGAAATCTAATTGGACAAGTATTATTAATATAAAAATTTATTTATTAATTGATAAAAAGAGGTTTTAAAAGAGTTTCTATAAAACTCTAACACAAATTACCTATTTATCTATTTATTATGAGTTTTTTAATAAAAGGAAATATAATTAGACACAATAAAATATTTATTAATTGATATAAAAATAATAATTATTTTTTATGGATAATTATCACAATATAACTGGCTCGGCCCAGTTATGATTATGTCATTATCAAGAAAAGATACATGTCATTATCATATTAATCCAAGAAACCTATAAATAGAGGCATGGAGGAAGGAGGAAGGGGTACAGAAATGAAGAATTTTAGAAATCCAGAATTTCAGAGTAAAATATAGAAGCTCTGCCAAAGAGTTTCAATATTTATTTATTTATTTATATAATAAAAAAATTATTAATTGATATAAAAAGAGTTTTTATTTATATAAAAAAATATTTATTAATTGATATAAAAAGAATTTTTATCTATACTACTATTAAATGTGCAAAGAGTTTCAGTATTTATTTATTTATATAAAAAAATATTTATTAATTAATATGAAAAGAGTTTTATAAAATGAAAAATAAATAAAACTCTAAAATCTACCTAATAAAATTCAAATTAACATATTTATCCATATATTATTATGAATTTTTTAATAAAAGAAAATCTAATTAGACAAGAATTATTAATATAAAAAATATTTTATTTTCTTTAAATTTCTAACAAAAATTACCTAAACTCTACCACAAATCAACTATTTTATTTTCTTTAAAACTCTATCACATATAACCTGTATTTATCTATTTATAATGACTTTATTAATAAAAAGAAAACTAATTAGAAAAGGATATACTTAAAGAAAAAATACTTATTTTTAATATAAAAAATATTTATTAATTAATATAAAAAAAAGAACTCTATCACATATAACACCTATATTTATCTATTTATTATGTGTTTTTTAATAAAAGAAAATATAATTTACAAGAATTTAAAAAAAATAAAATAATTTCTATAAAACTCCAAAACAAATTACCTATTTTATTTTCTATAAAACTTTATCACATTAAACAATGATATATTTAAAGAAAATAAAATATAACTAGGGTCTTCCAAAAAACCAGAAACTCCATATAATAAATTTTTATATCAATTTAAATCTAATATATGATTAGTATAATTGAATTTCTATTTTAAAATTTAATTAAAACTTAATAAAAGTGAATTTCTATTGTAAATTTAAAATTATACTAAATTTCAAATTGCATAATAAAATTCAAATTACAAATTACCTAATAAAATTCAAATGTATACTATTTTATATATATATAATTTTTTAAATATTACCTAATAAAATTCAAATAATTATGAAAAAAAAAATTCAAATTACAAATTACCGCAAATTACCTAAAATAATTTATTACTTTGCAAAACTCAAATATTTCAGTATTAAAATAAAAAAAAATATTAATTAATAAAAAATTAAAATATAAATATTTCAGTATTAATATAAAAATATAAAAGAATTTATTACTTTACAAAACTCAAACTCTACTACTCATTTCAAAATATTTAAGTATTTATTTATTAATATAAAAAAATATTTATTAATTAATATAAAAAGAGTTACAAAAAATTGTAATTTTTTGTAAAGTTTATTATTACAAGCTTCAAATCAACAATTAGAAGAAAATATATATATATATATATATATACAAAATATAAAAATTCTATAAGTTAAAAAACATTTACCACGTTCATCGTACGGTGTCTTTTCCTAAAATTCTATAAGTTAAAAAACATTTATGATGTTCATCGCACGGTGTCTTTTCTTAATGTGTGAATATATATATATATACATATGTGTGTGTGCATATATATATATATATATATATATATATATATATATATAAAGCATATAACTCCGTATTGAAATAATTTTCAAAAAGACGCCCTGAGCCCACGACCCATTATTGAAATTAATATTAGAAAAGGCGCCCCCTATGCGTTGAATGGACAGGCTGCCACCAAAAATAGTTTTCAAGTTGTTGGCATGCCATTTCAAGTCAAGGTTGGAAGGCTCTGGACCCCATATTGGACAATTACATATTCTGTCATCATTTTCAAGATCTTCAATTAAATCATTTTCACATTTTGCAATTTTCAATTCAATAAACCTCGACTTGAAATGGTTGAGGTTCTAGGTCAAGGTTATGGAGACAAAATGCCAACCTCGTTGTCCTTAAATGGAAGGTGAGAGATTGAATCTCATAATGAGTATTTGTAAATGTGTGTGAATAAATAGTAATTCAATTTTACAAATTAGGAATGTACACATATCGAATTGAAACGATTTGGGATTATTTCGAAACCAAATTGTTTGTCACGGTTTCAAAAAATGTAAAACCGAACCGAACTGTGAAATCAATAGAATCAAACCGTTTTCTCACAATCTGGTTCAGTTCGGTTTTACGATTTTAAGTTTTTTTATAATTCAATCTAATATATATAATATAATTTTTTATTGGATACGCCAGGAAGAGAATGCAGCTATAGATGTGCTCGTTAGCAGTAGCATGGAGCAAGCTATTGATAATGAAGTTGAATTATGTCCGAGTCCAGGCTTCATAGATACCTTGTTTCAAATATGTCAAGCCATTTCGTCGCTTCCGGCAATGGAAAATAGATTGCTGACAACTCTGACATTCTTGTTTAACCCTTCCAAATCTTCATGGAGGCCATTGATTTGAACCAAAGTGGAATTTTGAAATTTTACATTGGAGAAAATGATGAAAGGTAGAGAGACGAGTTATTTTTCGCGTCCAACAGTGGTCATGCCAAAAGCTTTATTTTCAAGTTTCAAAAGGAACTTAAATAGTATTTCTGTGGACACAAATCTTCATGTGACATTAACACACTCGAAATGGAAATTCCTTATTATCCCATGCACAATTCAAACAAGGACCTACCAAACATTGATAATAGGTGACACCACTATAGGACTCCTCACACTATGCTTACCACTAATTTCTACCCAAATTATAGAACCAAAAGTAACCGTCCTATTCTTGTCACTCATATACCGTATAGTCAAAGAGTAGCTCTTCTTCTCATACATCTTCTCAAAAGCCAGTGTGTTCGGTGAAACTGTGACTACAGAGCCTTTTGGTGCTTCAACCTTAGCTATATAAGTGGCCGTGGCATTGCCAACATTCGTGACAGTCCTTGGAAATTTCTGAACCAGTATACCTGTTTCATTAGTGTACAAAGCAATAAAGGATGGGTAATTAAGGTCAGAAGACGGGCCTGAGCAACCGTAACTGTGTGATCTTGTGATGGTAAAGATTTGATTCTTAGTGAAGTTCATTGAGCAGAGAAGATTCACATAGTCCTGTGGAGTAGCATCGTAGATAAGACCTGGATCAAGTGCTTGATTAGGAACAACCTGACCTGCCCCCATGGCTAGAGGTGAAGCAATTTGGAAATTTAGGCCAGTGTCTCGGATAGGATTGTGAGTGTTGTCAAAAGGGTTGGCTGTGGTCATCATGGCAGACCTAATAGCAGCTGGACTCCATTCTGGGTGTGCGCCTTTTAAGAGCGCAGCGATGCCCGAAGCATGAGGACAAGACATGGATGTCCCAGAGACAATATTGTAATCACCGGACAACACAATATTTGAGCCAATAGCACTTGCTGGACCGTTTGGAATCCATGATGCTAAAACTAGTGTCCCAGGTGCCATTACGTCCGGTTTCAAGATGCCTGGATAGCTCGGGGAAGGACCTCTTGAAGTGTATGAAGCAACAGCAGGGGCAGGCTTTGTCCCTACAATGGTCTGTTGGAACTTCATGCTCGCTGTTGATCTATTTCCACTCTCAGCATATTTTATCACAGCTGTGGCATCTTTAGAGCGAATCACAACTCCAGGAATGTAGAAATCATTGAATTCATGTACTTCAGGATCATCAGAGATAAATATAGCTGCGGCCACATTTGACTGTGAGACAGTGTCTAATTGGCTATAAAATGTCCCAGTGCCATCGCATATGAGGATGCCACGATTAGGGGCTTCAGACAACAATGCAGTTGAATTGCATGGAGACAGAGTCTTGTTGTAAATGAGAGGGAGATCTAACACCAAAGCATTTGCTGGGAACATGCTCCATCCGGTGATTGTTAAACCATTTCCTAGAGTTAAGGTTCCAGCAAACCACCGGTCGATTGAGCCTGCTGCGACGGTCAAGACCCATGGGATCCCATTGTGCAATTGTCCAAGAGAGGCGCCAGCATTGCCAGCTGAAGATGACACAACCACACCCTTCTCCATGGCTCCAAAGGAAGCTATGGCAATAGGATCCTTATACAGAGGTACCTCATCGAAACCCATTGAAATCGATATCACGTCGACGCCATCAGCTACAGCCTGGTCCATACCCGCGAGGACATCAGAAGAATACCGTCCTTCATCAAAAATGACCTTATACATGGCCACCCGAGCACTGGGGGCAACCCCTTTTGCTATCCCGTTTGCATAGCCAAAGTATGAAGCGCCTTCCACATAATTTCCAGCAGCTGTGGAGGAAGTGTGCGTGCCGTGGCCCTGAGTGTCCCTTGCAGAGTTCGTGCTGATTGTGATGTTCGGATTTGCAGCTATAATACCTTTGTTAAAGTATCTAGCTCCAATGAGTTTCAAATTACACAATGAGGAATTGAACTCTTGTCCTTCGTCACACTTACCCTTCCACCTAGAGGGGACTGGGGTCATTCCTTTGTCATTGAAGCTTTTGCTCTCAGGCCAAACACCGGTGTCGACGACACCAATGATGACGTCTTTGCCAAAGTCTGAAGCTGGCCATAGGCCACTAAAAGGATTGAGGGAGAGGAAATCAAGGCTGTGGGTGGTATCAAGTGTGACTTCTCTATCACTATAAGCTGAGACAAACCCTGGGGAATTCTTTAGAGTCTCTAGTTCATCTTGAGACAACAGTGCACTGAAACCATGAAATGCATTATCATAAGTGTAGACAAGCTCTGGTTTGGATTGATGACCGGTTGATGTTGTGTGACCGGCTGATTTTATGGAATCAACAGTGGTGGAGTACCAGTGGTGGTGGCTAGCAAAGGTATTGGGCATGTGAGACTTGTCCATGTGGACGATATAGGTGGACCTCCCAACAGATGCTGGTCTAGCCTGGAATGCCAAAAGACACCATGCAAGCAAGATCAAATGAAGAACAGGAACCCCATTAATGAGCTTCATTGTTCCTTCAAAACTTGAAACTTTGGTTAGACACTAATGGGACCTGTGACTTGGTTTGTACTTTATATCTCTATATATAAGCATAAACTATACATTGTAGTTGAAATTGAGATGACCGAGTACTGAAATTAATTTTCAAAAGCGACGGCCTGAGCCGGCATTTGTTTAATTAGTTGAATTGATCTTTCGTTATCCACAAATGATAGACACTAATGTGTTCTCAATCAGCAAGCTATCACCAAAAAATACTAGGCCATATTTGTTTCAAGTTGTTGGCATGTCATTTCAAGTTAAAGTTGGTAGGATTTGGACCGCACATTGGACAATTACATATTCTGTGATCATTTTCAAAAAGTTTAGTTTAATCATGTTCACAATTAATTTAGTTTTCAATTGAATAAACTCTAAACATACGTCCATGATAATAGGTCAACGTCGACGATTATTTCAAACAAAATGAAGACAAGAAATTCGGCTTTACAGATTCAAGGTAAGAATTAGAGCTGAGGGTCATACCCATCCTATAGATTATTTTTTTTTTAAAATAGAATTTCGCGTTAATAACAAAAACAAGAACTGGTCTTAGCATCATAACCCATTTCATCTGGGGTTTATAGCAACAAGAAAAGTAAACAGCAACAAGAAAAGTAAACAGCAACAGACTGTATTGAAGAGGTCAACTAAATTGATTAGAAAACTGCTTGAAATGACTTTTTGAATGAGCTAAAATTTTAAATTCCTATAATCAAATGTAAACGGTAAGAAGAAGATAAAAGAAAACACGGGTAGATTAGTATTCCACGCCATGGCAATGTGGGTAGTGCCATTCGGCAATTGAATAGAAGTTGACATCTAAAGTAATTTGGTGAACGCTTAAGAAATGGTCAAGAGGAAAGAATTGGTTCTAAGAAATTGCGAATCCCAAAGTGGAAATATTGCTTGCCACAATATTTTGAATATCTGGATGGAGAAAGAGATTTCACATTCTTCGTCATTTCTAATGAGAAAATATATATATATACTAATGAAAAGGTGATCAAGACTTTAGCTCAAACAATATTTAATTTCTATATTTTAAAGGGGTAGAATACTTAGTCTAACTAAACTGAGTTCTGGATTCTTTTTCCTCCTTGAGGGCAACTTTAAAATTGTTCTAAATTAAAATGGACAATAAAAATAGAGAGAGAAAGAGAGAGAGAGAGAGAGAGAGAGAAAGTTAACCTCTGCCTTTGGTGGTAGTAACTTTGAAAATGCCAGGGAGAGAAAGCAGCTAACAATGTGCTCACTAGAAGTGGCATAGAGCAAGCTATTGATAATGTAGTTGAAACTCTGTCTGAGTCTGGGCTTTCACAGAGACATTGTTTCGAATATGTCATAGACATTTCTCCATTCTTGGAAAGATAGATTCTTGTCAACTTTAACATTCTTGCTTGAGCCTATTGAATCTTCTTGGAGGCCATTGATTTCGATGAAAGTGAATAATTGAAATTTTAAATTGGAGAAAATGATGAAAGGAAAAGATTGTTTAATTGGATGCACAAATTTCAAATTATGAAAATTATTAAAAGCAGAATAAATTTCCAATTTTATTGGTTTAAGAAACATGGGTATAATTCTCTGAACAATATTCTTTGCGCAGCGAAAAAATTAGTTTACTTCGATCTTCCTCAGATGAATAAATTTCAAATAGCTTTATTCAAGATTTCAGAGATGAAGAAGGAAAGGGGTTTATAGATCATGGGTGGATGAAGCAACTTGGGCCAACCCTGAAAATTTCAGAGTACATATGGGCTTGGGTTGAAAATTAAGAACCGATTTGATTTTAGACTGGGCTTAGGTTAATGTGTCATGCAACTCGAAGTCCAACCATAACCCGCCCCGAATTACAAAACCCGACAAGCCTAAATATTGAAGCCGATATGTATGTGTAAGAAATTTACATGTCACAAATATGGAATAATATGAGAATTATTTATAGTTCTGGGATTACTTTGAAATCTTTTATTTTTTCAACCCAATGGCCTTTCTTGATTTTGGAATATTTGCGTTTACCAATGGAAAAATTGCATAATGGAGGAGAATGGAGAATCGCAATAGTTAGGATTTATTAAAAAATAGATAATTCACTTATAGGAGAAGCCTATCACGCACCAGGCACTATATTTTTAACGTCGTGTAAACATTGAAATTAAGAACAAAGGCTATTTACTTTTTCTTTTTCTATAATTAATCGAAGCTAGTTCACTATTTTTACCTCACGAGTAGATGTTGGAGTAGATGTTGGATGCAGCAGTCATACAGGTGATTGGTTGAGAGTAATTTTTATAAATAAATGAAAACAATTTCATAAAATGATGTATTTTTATTGGTGAGGCATACAAATGACATCGCATGCCGGACGCACCGTATATCTTCTCCAATTTGACATAATCTCGAGCGCCTCTATGTACACCTGTAAATGGATCGAATTCAAACCGGATTAGATCTGATTCGATCCGAATCCGATAAACATTTTACTCAATCCAATCCGATGGATATTTTTCGTAAATCAATCCGAATTCGATTTGTTAATAAACGGATATTCGATCAGATAATTCGATACGATCCGATAAAAATATAATTTTTATAATATTATATATATATATATATATATATATAATTAAAGTCAAAAGAGAATAAAAAAAATAATAATGATTATAAGAAAAAGATATCAAACAAAATATAAGTAAAATGTGAAAATAAATAAATTATTTACTCTTTGTTAATGAATAAACCGTATGATATTATTGTAACGACCCTAACTGATGCCAAGAAATTTTTTTTTTTAAATTCGGCATAACCTCCCCTAAAAATGGACCTACCGCAACCTGTTTAAATGCATATTTAACCTATCATGCAACTAATTTCCGAATTCACGGCAACAAAAGATAATGATACAACATATTAATCTAGACAATGCTTCAAGCTAGGATTATCCTTCCATTCATCAACAAGTTACATATCATCAAGTTCGCATCCCATATGTCATCAAGTATCATAAGTGTATTACATGATCATGGTTCTTCAAAAAAAATTTACATTATTACACCTTTGGAATTTTACAAAAATGAGGAATGAACAAAGGAGTAGTCTACTACAAAATAACAAGGAAAATGCTCCTCTAGCAACTTTCAAAGTTGGGGTAGATTGTCGTCCATCGGTTCTTTTCCAAGACCTGAAAAATATGTATAAATAGTAGGGTAAGCTATATGCTCAGTAGGTAACACTTAAGACACAAATCTTGTGTCCTTGTGAATTCAAGCAAAGCATAGGCCAATGGGAGATAGGAATCATACAACGTAGGGGATCAAATACAACATACAATTCAATTCCAATTATAAACAATGCAATGCAATGCATGTCAATGACACTCCCCATTTTCATTCTCAAAACCATCACTTTTAAACGTTAATACAGCCCGTCCTTTGGTAACCCCGCCGCGACATGAGAGGAGAATTGGCTAGTGTCCCTGACCCTTGGTAACCCCGCGGCGTCATTATGGGGCCCAGCTAGCTCAACCACACTAGGGCGACTCCCTAGTCCCCTCTAGGCTATATTAACCTCCGGCCCGTTGGTAACCCCGCAGCGACCGGGTTTCGCATAAAATCATATCATCAAAAATACTTTCCCGAAATTTCCCCTTTTTGAAGTAAATCAATTCTTTCCCTTTTCTTGCCCAATGTTAATGCATGAATACCTCAATGACATACACAAGTTCATCATTCCATACTTTATCCAATTTAAGCAACATGGCATAATTCGCAAGAATAATCAAGAAAGTCATAACATGCTTATACATAACAAGTTCTAGCACAATGAACATATATAATCAAGTCCTAAACATGCTTCATATAGAACAATCAACAAATATAGTCACACAACTAACATATATGCATAAATATCAACAATTCTCTAGATTTTAAACAACTAATCAAATTAAACAACAATTAGAGGCAATTAACTCACTAAGGTACAAGATTTCATGAATTAAGGGCCCCTACCTCAAGATTGCACCAAAACCCTAGAAAATGGGTCTCAAGATTCGAAATCCAAAGGGGCACAAAATCTAAAATTGCTTGTATGGATGTGTAGAGCTTAACACGAGCTTCGTTTTGCCTCAAACGACACCTCAATCCGACAAAAGGTGGAGGAGTAATCTAAAAATGAAGTTTGAGTTCAAAAAGAAAAAGAAAAATCAAGAAATAGAGACAGAAGGAAGGGCCAACGGGAAAGAAGAAAAATGGAGACCAATTGTGGTCTCAAACCCTTTTTGGGTGTGGTGGTGGGTCCCACCAAAATTTTAATTTGTTTTCTCTTTTTCTTTTACTCAATATACATCACACAATACACATATACTTACACAGACATCACATTCTCCCCAACTTTAAAAAGATTTCGTCCTCAAAATCAAGACATACCTGAGGAAGAAAACAACGCTGGGTACTTAGACCAAACCTCCTGTTCGAGCTCCCAAGTAGCCTCCTCGACTCGGTGGTGTCTCCAAAGGACTTTCACCATTGGTATCGTCTTGTTCCTCAACACCCTCTGCTGAGTGTCAAGGATCTGAACTGGTCCTTCCTCGTAGGAAACATCCTCATCAATGTCCACATCTACCCAACTCAAAATGTGAGATGAATCCGGTTCGTACTTCCGTAACATCGATACATGGAAAACATTGTGGACCCAATCCAACTGTGGTGGCAAAGCAAGCCTGTAGGCAACCTCTCCTACTCGGTCCAAAATCTCAAACGGTCCAATAAATCGTGGCCACAACTTGCCACTTTTTCTGAATCTCATCAATCCCTTCCGTGGAAAAACCCGTAGAAAAACATGGTCTCCCACCTCAAAGGATAACGGTCGTCTCCGCTTATCCGCAGCTCTTCTATCGGCTCTGAGCTGTAAGTAACCTCTGTCTTATCAACTTAATCTTCTCAGTAGTCTCGAGTACAATGTCGGGTCCTAAGGCAGACCTCAGTCCAACAAACAGGAGACCTACAAGGTCTACCATACAACGCCTCAAATGGAGCCATCTGGATACTCGCTTGATAACTGTTGTTGTAGGCAAACTCAATAAGTGGAAGGTGATCCTCCCAACTACCACCCAAGTCAAGCACACATGCCCGAAGCATATCCTCCAAAATCTGGATAGTACGCTCCGATTGACCGTGCGTCTGTGGATGGAATGCCGTACTAAGATGCAACGCTGAACCAAACGCTACTTGCAGTCCTTCCCAGAACTTCGAAGTGAACTTAGCATCCCTATCTAACACAATGGTTACAGGAACTCCATGCAACCTTACAATCTCTTTCACATAAAGAACACCAAGCTTCTCTGCATCATCTGTTGCCTTAATAGGCAAAAAGTGAGCCGTCTTGGTCAATCTGTCAATGATGACCCATACGGTCTCATTGCCCATTCTTGACCTTAGAAAACCTGTCACAAAATCCATAGCAATATGCTCCCATTTCCATTGCGCCACAGGTAATGGTTGCAACAAACCTGCTGGCCTCTGATGCTCGGCCTTCACCTGCTGACAAGTAAGGCATCTAGCCACAAACTGTGCAACATCATTCTTCATCCCGCTCCATCAATACTAACGTCTCAAATTGTGATACATTTTAGTACCACCTGAATGAACTGCAAAGCGGGAAGTGTGAAACTCCCATAGGACGTCCTCACGATAACATGTGGGAACCACCAACAAACCCCTGAACCGTAGACCCCCATCTGTATGCAAGGCCCAATCTTTCACTGTCTCACCACTAGAGATCAAAGCGTGGATGGCATCTAAGTCCGGGTCCTGTCTCTGTGACTCAATCACTCGTATAACAAGAGTAGGCTGAGCCACAAGACTAAATAAGAATGCCGACTCACTGCAAGCATCATCATCACAACACTGTAATCCCATCTATGCCAGATATTCAAGCATCTTCCACTTCCGAATAGCTAAACTGGCCAAAGTTCCACGAGATTTCCGGCTTAAGGCATCCGCTACCACATTCGCCTTGCCCGGATGATACTGCAAGTCAAAATTGTAGTCCTCCAAGAATTCGACCCATCGCCTCTGTCTGTTGTTCAAGTCCTTTTGGGAGAAAAGGTACTTGAGACTTTTGTGATCTGAAAATACCTCGAATCTCTCACCATACAAGTAATATCTCCAACACTTCAAGGCAAATACAACTGCCACTAACTCCAGGTTATGAGTAGGGTAGTTGTACTTATGAGTCTTCAACTGTCGAGACCCATAAGCCACTACTCTACCATCCTGCATCAACATACATCTCAACCCGTCACGTGAAGCATCACAATAGATCACATAACCCAAGCCACGCTCAGGTATCACCAACACTGGAGCTGTAGTCAATCTCATCTTCAACTCCTGAAAAGATGAATCACAGGCCTCATTCCAGACAAACTTGACCCCTTTCCGGGTCAAACGGGTCATAGGAGCTGCCAAACGGGAGAAATACTTCACAAATCTCCGATAGTAACCCGCTAAACCATGGAAACTGCGGATCTCAAACACATTCTTGGGTCGCTCCCAAGTCAAAACTACTTCAACCTTTGATGGATCAACTGATACTCCACCTTCTGAAACAACATGCCCAAAAAACTTCACCTCTTGTAGCCAAAACTCATATTTCTCGTATTTGGCATACAATGGGTGCTCCCACAAAATCTGTAAAACAATACTCAAATGGACCTCGTGATCTTCCCGAGTTCGTGAGTACACAAGAATGTCATCCACGAAAACTACCACAAACTAGTCCAAGTAATCGTGAAAGACGCGGTTTATCAAGTCCATGAATGCCGCTGGCGCATTAGTCAAGCCAAAAGGCATAACAAGGAACTCATAGTGTCCATACCGTGTACGGAATGCTGTCTTAGGGATATCCTCATCCCTAACTCGCAACTGATAATAGCCAGACCTCAAGTCAATCTTCGAGAAACAACTGGCTCCCCTCAACTGATCAAATAAATCATCTATCCTTGGCAAAGGATACTTGTTCTTGATGGTGGCATGATTCAACTTCCGGTAATCAATGCACAATCTCAAAGATCCATCTTTCTTCTTAGCAAATAAGACCGGTGGGCCCCACGGTGACACACTCGGTCGGATGAAACCTTTCATCCTCAAATCATCAAGCTGCCTCTTCAATTCTTCCAATTCAACTGGGGCCATTCGATATGGTGCCATAGAAATCGACGCGGTACCTGGCATCAAATCAATAGAGAACTCCACTCCTCGGTGTGGAGGCAACTCTGTCAAATCTTCTGGAAAAACATCCAAGAAGTCACAAACAATCGCCGGATAAACTTCTCCCACGACATCATCTTCTTCGGCTAGAAGACTAACTAAGAAATAATCACCATGACTTCGTCCACGAACTCCATAAAACGATGAAATGTGGGAATCACTCCGATCTCCCACGAAAAAGAAACAGTCTCCCTCGGGAGTGTAAACTGTAACCCTTCCTCTGTAACAGTCGATCGTGGCATGAAATGAAGCCAACCAATCCATCCCGAGAATGACATCAAAGCTAGTCATCTCCAGAAGGATAAGGTCAAACACAAAGGTCCGCCCGGCTATCACAATGGAGCAATCCCGCACAACTCGGCTCAATGACACTGAAACCCTAACTGGCGTATCAACACATAACGCCCGATCCATGAAACTAACCTCTAACCCCGATGCAAGTGCAAATTATGATGAAATGAAAGAATAAGATGCACCAGAGTCAAACAAAACACGGGCCCAACAATCAAACACTGGAAATATACCTCAAAGAACTGACAGTCCAGAAGATGCATCGGTCTGTGCCAGTGCAAAAACACGTCCCTGTGGTACCTGTGCCTGAGGACTGCCAACCTGAACACCTGACTGCTGCACTGACATAGTAGGAGTATCCCTCCTAACTGATCGTGAACCTTGTGAAGACATAGTAGGCTGTGGTGGTGGTGGTCTGAAACCTGACTGAACTGTAGCCAATTGTGACAGCCTCTGCTGTGACCCTCTGCCACTAATGGTGCCTGCTCTCTGACTCGGACAATCACGAATCAAGTGACCCTGCTGGCCACACCAACAACAAGCCTTCGGAGCTGACGAAACTGAAGACAATCTCATCAGACAACTGGACTTGTAATGTCCGGGCTGCTGACACTGATAACAAATAACTGCACTCCTGTCAAGTCCAGCTAGCATAGGAGTGGTAGGAGTAGATCTTGTAGACTGTTACCCCTGAAACTAAGATGGACTGCCCCTGTTCCTTTTCCAAGAAAGTCCCTCTGAGGATGGCCCTGCACCCCTCTTTTGCTTCAATTGCTCTCTTCTTGCATCCTTCTCTCTATTGTCAGCCTCCAGCATCAAAGCCCTTTCCACTGCTTCAGAGTAAACCTTAATAAACTGTGCCATGATCAACGGCCTCATTCGATCATTAAGACCTGAGACAAACTTCCGAGTCTTGTTAGCTTCATCTCTCACCACTTCTGGAGCAAAACGGGAGAGTGAGGTGAACTTGTTCTCATACTCCGCCACTGACATGTTCCCTTGAATAAGATTATGAAACTGGTCTTATAACTCCCATCTTTTGGAAAGCGGAAAGTACTTCACATAAAACAGTTCATTGAACCTGTCCCAACTCATCTCTTCAATCTTATACTGGTTGGTGATCGACTTCCACCAAACCTTGGCATCCATAGCAAACTTGTAAGTTGCTAGGATGATCTTCAAGTGATCCTCTGTCACATCCATTGAGTTCAACTGAGTTTCGACTTGATCCATGTAGTTGTCGGCTACCATTGGGTCCGCACCGCCCTTAAACATAACCGGCATCAGCTGAGAAAACCCCTTAATGATTGATGCGACCTGAGTGTGTGCACAAAAATAATGGACAACACTTTGGTTTTGGAAATGGTATCAAGCGGGCATCATAGTTTACATTTGTAAACCGCTAGACACTTATACTATGTAGTATGAAGTGAGAAGGGATCGAACCCAAGGGATTGAACACGTGTTGGGACTAAACTTGATTTTAATGCTAATTAGATTGTAAAAGAGAGAAGAGAAAGAGAGAGAAAGAGTGTGAGAGAAAAATATTTTGGTGGAGTGATTAAACTAAAATTCAATTAAAAGCATGAAAATAGAAATGACATTAAACTAACAATTAAAGAGATAGGAAGAGAGTCTTAGGGTTAGGATTCACCACTAAGCCCATGCAATTAACCATATGCTTTCAATTAATGGGGAATTTATTAGTGTAATTATAGATGAGGTCACATTATCATCACAAATCACAATTGTAAGCATAGATTATCAACATCAAGAATGAATTGTCTACCTAATGATAATTAAACTAAAGTGTAGAACCCATTCAAGAGTACGTCATAACCCACCATACACATTCACAAATGTATCCAATAAGAGCACACATCAATCAAGAAGATAATACTAATTGTAATTAGAAGCATGGATTAAAATAATCAAGCACAGATTGCCTACTTTACTACAATTAACTAATGACAAATAAGCTAATTTGTAAAACAATCTATTATGATTAAGCCTTTATCCATCAAATTAATTGACAATTGTATCAACTAAGTTTCATGCTATGGCCATCACTAAACACAACTAAAAGAAGTATCTAGTGTAGAGTATAATTCTAAATCAATCACACCTAGACATGCAATTTTCATATAGAATCAATGGAAGAACTAAATTCTAATCATCTAATGAAGAATAAAATCCCTAATTAATCATACATAGACATACAATCAATTGGAGATTTCAATGGAAGAATTTATCAATACAAACCCTAATTTATCAAATCAAGCATGTATATATTAAGAAATCGCAAGGCCATACAATTTAATTACAACATAATAATTCCCCAAGAAAAGAAATACAAAGGTTAGGGTTACATGAACTTAGGGCTCATCCAAGCCCTAAGTGAAGAACTAGCTCATGGAGGAGATGATCATGGTGTCAACAAGTCCTATCTCCATCTTTTGGCCCTTCTTCTTCTTCCTTCAACTGTAGACAAAGCCTCTGTAAAAAAATATTCTTGAAACCCTCGCTTTTTTTTTCTTCCTTTCGTTTTCTTCCAGAGAGAACGATATCACGATACAGATTCAAAATAATAATCAAAACTTCATTCCCCAAATAATAAATCACTAAACTAATAAATACTAACCCTAAAAACAATGGGCCTCACTGGGCTTAAGTAATAAACCTATTAAAGCCCACTAGGTTACAAAATAAGCCCAAACATTAAAATAAAAATATGCAATGTTGCCAAGTCCTGGGGGATTGATCCCCCACCCTGGGGGATCGATCCCCCAGAGTTGGAAAATTCCTTTAAGCCTTATTCAGCTCCATTTTTGCCCTGGGCTATTTGGTTTGCTTCTCCATCTTTGGGAACATCATCAAAGGCCCGAGATTGACCGCTTTGTGCCATTTTCTGAAAATCTTTGCTTAACTCCAAAAAGGCTTAATTGGACCGTTCTTAACTCATTTTAACTTTATTGCCCTGAAATACACATAAACATAAATTAGGACTAAAACATAAACTTAAGATAGATGCAAAGACTGAAATACCCTAGCTTAGGTGCTGAAATGTGCAACATTTAAGCACTTATCACACCCCCAAACTTAGATATTACTAGTCCCTAGCAATGAACTACAACATGGAAATGAAACAAACATATATACAACTATGAACTAATTAAGCAAATAAAGATAACACCACTTTCGTAGGGATCACGGTTGCATTTAGCATATGCAACAAGCCTTTTAAACCCCTAGGTTACCCCTAGTGGACGAGTGAAGTCTCGTGAAGGTTTTCATAAATGGTACCCACAAACATTAACAGCTCTTTCTTACTTGAGAAGTAACGACACATATCAAATAAGTGTTTAAAGTAGACTACTTCAAGTATGCAAATTTCTGCCATTTCTAAGCTATTCTCAATATTTCAACATCATGTAAGCAAAAATGGTCCTCCACACATCAAGCAAGTTAATCATGCAAATTGAATCAATTTTATCATCCTTTTTTAGTGAACCGGTATCAAAATGTGTTGCTATCTTAGCAAATCAAAGTAATGGCATAGCCTTACCCTCAAACTAGCATACAGATATAGTACCAGATATCAAGACATTGAATGAACCTTGTTATTCAATCAAACATTTTTATTTTATTTTATTTGATTTCATCAATTTTATATATATATATGTATGACCATGTGCAATGTCCAAGTTCCTTAAGCTCTCTACTCACCCCATGTAACAAGCGTTGAGCCAACGACTCCCAAACCAGATGGTCTTAGGGCGTTAAGTGTAAAGACACTCCTAAGGGCGTAATAACTCGGAATGACTAGGCTACGAACTCAAACTAATCATACATCTTACATTCTTTCCTTGTCTTCCTTTTTAATCAGTTGACATGTTGAAAGAATGCAGTTTTTTTTTTTTTTTTCCTCACCTTTGGTGAGTGCTTTTATTTTTTTTCTTTGCAAGGTCATTTTATCAAGAATGAAAGCTTCCAAAGCATACTAGCTCAATTGGAATAAACCAAGACAATAATCAACTAAGCATGTACCCCACAAATTGAATGCTAGTGTGCGCAAGTGCAAGTGTAGAATTCTAGAATCAACTCTCAAAGCATTTTCAACCAACAAGATGATGTGTACCACAAGACCAAACATGATATCAAAAATTAAAAATTTACCCCTAAATGGCATCCTAGAGCATACAAGAAGTATTAGACTTTAACAACTTGTTTTTTAAAAGTACTATGCTTCAAAAGTTCAAAATCATTGCCAAATACATCTCAAATCTCAATCATGCATTTAAAGCTCAACTTAAAGTAGAATGTAACAAGGCTACCTTACCCCCAAACTTAAACTGCACATTGTCCTCAATGTGCAATGAGAACAATGAAAGAAATGGAAAGAGTATACCGTGATAGCAAAAGTTAATGACGCCCGGCAATGATCCATGACGAAAGAGGTCTCCCCTAAACTTGGATGCAAAAACCTACTAGAAAAGCCACACTAGCAACTCACATCAAATATCAAATGGGATAAGTAAAGCATACATTCTAAAACAATATAGAATAAGATGTAAAGAGATATGATATCAAGCCCTTTGTAAAAGATGAAAACATGCATAACTAAGCAGAAGGGCATAACGGGAACACATATTTTTGAAATTTTTTATTTTTTATTATTATTATTTTTTTTGTTTGCTTTGTTTTGTTTTTTTTTTTTTTAATTTTATTTTAAAAGAAATAAAGAAAAAAAAAACATGTATATACAACCTAGAAAATAAATAAATAAATAAATAATGGGCTAAGTTTAACGTCTCTAGCAAGACGGAATGATACTTTGCAAAAAATCTGAACAGCTTAAAATAGACAAAAGAAATCATGCATCAGGTGGCAATGTGGAAGTGCGTGGGAGACTCGATGAAACAATCTCATATAGATCTCGTAGCATGCGCTGGGTAGTGGTGCTGCTTTCGAGATTCAGCCAACTCGGTCCTCAACTGCCCCACAATGGCATTGAACCCTGCCCTAGTCACCCCTGCAGACTCCTTTGCATGTGGTGACACAGCCGGTGCTATCTCATAAGTAGCACCATCAGCAATCTGCTCCTCAGACCTCCCAACAACGTCCTCAACCAGGGTATTCACGTCCTCTTTAGTACCTGCTACCATGCCATCACCTTCCTTCTTGGCACTAGGCATATGAGAAAGGCTTAAGTTCCACTGTGCTAGCCTAAAAGTCACCCGTGGAGCCTCAGAGATCTCATCATTATCAACCACGAAGCGCCGAAGGACAAGGAGCTGGGTAATAAGATACGGAAACGGAAGTTTCCATTTTTTCGCATTTGGATCCCCACTCGCCATTAAATGCTTCCAGTATTTATGCATCTGGTTAAAGACGAAAGCTGGAACAGAAAACCATGTTCCAGTGTGGGTAGCATACAACGCTATTAAGAACTCTTGTCCCCGTTGTACCTTATGACCTATTGGAAAAACATTCCGTTTCAGAACCTGATCGAAAAACCACATATCCTTAGGTAGTGAGGACTTGCTGGCACAATTCTTCTTCTTCTTGTCACCATACTTCCCGTCACACATATCTTTAACAATAGAATGCACAGTAGGTTTTTTCGAGAATTTGCCAAAACGTAGCTCCCCATTCTCTGCTAGCAAGTCAGTGGGGCACAAATGTGGACACCCTAATGCCTGGGCTATGTCTAAGACACCAAAGTGAATTCGGACACCATCAATGGTTGTAACTAATATGTCCGGTGCATCACTAAACCATTCCATATTCTGATAAAACAGGCGCACAATACGGGGATAGACAACCTCTGCAGCTGGTCTAAAAAGGCAGGACAAACGCCTCCTTTCAAATTCTAACACCGCCCATTCAGTCACGTCATTGTGGCGAAACGTACCTTCAATGTCGAAGGTAGTCTCAAAATCCAGTTTGTTGCGCCACACAACTTTGGGAGTCTCTTTGGAGGGTTTGAAACGTTTGGAAGAAGAAACACGAGTCATTTCTTAAGATTGAAATATATGGGAAGTAGTCCAAAATCAATAACCCTACTTCAATGACAAATATTTTTTTTTTTTAAATCATCAATTCAAAAATTTATGCACTTTTTTTTTTTTTTTAACAACAATTCAACTGTTTTTTTTTTTTTTTTTTTAAGTCATCAATGTAAAAATAAAAAAAATAAAAAATAAAAAATAAAAAAAATGGAATCTGGAACCCAATTAACAACTCACAAACTTGCCAAACTTGCCAAAATCAGCACTTACCCACATACTTGCCGGAGAAAACCCAGTCAAAAGCCGCCGAAATTGATGAAGAAACCAAATCAAAATCTAGCCAAAATCGCTGGAGGGAACAGCCAGTTGCAACGCCAGAAAAATAAAGGGCGAGTCTCAAACAGCGCCGGAATTTAAGCCCAGCCGGAATTGCCGGAAAGAGCCGCCGCGATCGCTGTTGGAAGAACCAGACGCCGGAATCGCTGAAGAAGAAGCAGTCGCAACGTCGGAGGATGAAACAGATCGCCGGTGCTAGCCGAGATCGCCGGAGAACGACCCAGCCGCGAATCGTTGACGAACCCAGCCGCGAATCGCTGGAAAACGAACAGATGGGACGCCAGAAAGACGAATAGAGGCGACGCCGGAAGACGAACAGCCGCGTCGCCAGCGCAGCGAACAAGCCGGCGAAATCTCTACCCAACAGCCTCAAACGCAACCCACAGTCGGCGAAATCCACAACCCAACGCCTAAACTGCAGGTGAAGCGAACAAGCCGGCGAACGAACCAACCGCGACGATGTAATCTCGGCGACCCAACAGCCGCAGACGCCAGAGAACTAAGCCAAACGCGCTGAAAAAGAAAAACCAGCCGCGGTGATGTAATCTCGGCGACCCAACCTCGTCGGAGAAATACAGCGATTAACACACCCGCCGGAAAGACCCAGCCGACGCTGGAAAGTTGTACAGCCGCGATCTCGGAGAAAAACCCAGCGGCGATCGCTAGCCCAGATGCAACAGAGAACGGCGAAGTAAAATCGTCGGGAAATAACCCACCACCCAACAGCGACGCCGTTGAACGACCTCTTCAACACGGCGCAAGAGAGGATAGAACAGAGAGGATCGAATAGAGAGGATGGTCGAAGAAAGCGAGGGTTTGAAGAACTTGGGTTAAGAGATTTTAGGGTTGGCAGTGAATGCAGACGAGAGAGAGATGGGAATGCAAGCTAACGGGCTCGATCCATCAGTTAAGGGGATCGATAATTTTAGACACAAAATTGGCCCTTCACTGTAGAATGAGAAAGTGGCGACATAGGTAAAAAGGGATCGATCCACGTGATTGGGGGATCAATCTACTTGGAACATTTTTTTGTTGCTCTCTGCCAAGATGGTGATCCATCTTTTGCTTCTTTTTTTTTTCTTCTTTAATTTATTTATTTTTTAATATATACACTAAAAATAAATAAATAAAAAAAAAATAATAACTAAAAAGAATATATACACTGAAATGAAAAATAGATAAAAATTAAAATAATAATAAATAAAATTAAAATAAAATCACTTACCAACTTAATTTTTTTTTTTTTTTTTAAGTAAAACTAAAAAGAAAAATATATATACTAAAATTAAATATATATAAAAATTAAAATTAAAATAATACTACTAAAAATTAAAATAAAATCAAATACCAACTTATTCTACCTATCACAACAAATTTTTTTTTTTTTCTTTTTGAATTTAAAAATACATAAATGTACAAAAAGAAAAGAAAACAAAATAATAATAAAATGCATTTTTTTTTTTTTTTTTTTGAAAATTCTACGAACAACTAGTGTTTAACGTCTCTAGCAAGACGTTGGGGCGACTCACTAGTCGAAAGAATCAAAAACTGGATATGAGACATCCTCATTGATCCATTTATCTATTTTCCCAAATGGATCTTCTCTCGCAACAATGAATACATCTCCCAAAAGAATGATTTGGAAAGAAATGGTGAAAGATGCAATTTGTTTCCTCTCATCCACGGTTTTGAAAATAAAGTCCATAATGAGCGGCCTTGCACTTGGCAAGGTAATGTCTTTCAAAGGCTCGGTTAGATTATTAAGAAACTCAATCTTTTCATCATTTTTGTCAACTTCTACATTGATCACTTTCTCCTCCTTCACTAAGGTCGCCTCAATGACTTCATGCTCAATATTATAAGGAATGTCCTCATAAATTGAATTGGCCATTGGCGTACTTACCACTTCTTCCTCTTCTTGATAAGAAGGAGTACTTGCGATTGAAGGGAGAGGTTCTTTTGAGTTTTTCCATGGCGGGAAGTCTAAGATGGCTACGGAATCCATTAGAGAATTCACTTCATATATGGAGCTTTCAATGTCAAATGCGTCCATGTTGAAGTGAGAGAGGCATGCCTCAAGCGGATCTTCAGAAGGAATGGAAGGAATGACTTCTTCAACAATTTCATCCAAGATATTCACCATGAAACACTCGCCTTCATTGATAGGATGTTGACTCGTGTTAAACACATTAAGCTTAACCATCATATTGCCAAAAAAGATGTCCATAATGCCGGACCTACAATTGATTGTCGCATTAGCGGTGGCAAGAAATGGTCTTCCTAAAATGATGGGAATGTAAGTGGTAGGATTGGGAACCGGCTCAGTGTCAAGCACAACAAAATCAACCGGGAAATAGAATTTGTCGACTTTGATGAGGATGTCCTCAACAATTCCCCTTGGTTGTTTTGTAGACCTATCGGCGAGTTGAATAACTACCGAAGTTGGCTTAAGATTTCCCAAACCTAATTGAAGATACACGGAGTAAGGAATAACGTTAACACTAGCCCCTAAGTCAAGAAGTGCCCTTTTTACCTCATGGTTCCCTATGGTACAAGAGATGGTTGGAGCGCCAGGGTCTTTGAACTTAGGTGGGGTGCTAAGCTTAATGATAGAGCTTACTTGCTCTGTGAGAAGTACTTTCTTTGGGCTTGGTCCATTGTTCTTCTTCTTTTGAGTACACAAGTCCTTCAAGAACTTGGCATATGGTGGAATTTGGCGAATAGCATAAAAAAGAGGAAGGTTGATTTTAACTTGTTCAAAAACTTCCATCATGTCATGGATTTTTCCTTCTTGCCTCGAAAATGGATTAGAGTTTAAAGCTTGAGGAAATGGAGCTTTTGGCTCATAAGGCTTCTCTATATGGGAGGAAGATGATAATGATGGAATTGGCTCCTTAATGTGACCATTTGACTCTAGTGAAGTAGGAATGGAATTGGGAATTGTAGACGAGCTAACACTTGGTTGCATTGGAACACTTATTTCACTAGGTCTCTCAACTTTATTATTAATTTTTCTGGCACTCCTCAAGGTGGAAATGGAGTATGCCTTTCGGTTAATCTCAGGTTGAATAGGCCCTTTCTCTTTTATTGATTTAGCCATTTGCCCAATTTGGGCTTCAAGTTTTGCAATTGATTGAGAATGTGAATGAAACACTTGATTTTCCTTTTGAAGATCACCCAAAGCTTCTAAAACCTTATCCTCAAAAGTGGGATTCCTAGGAGGCTCTTGAGGTGGATGAGAATAAGATTGATGATTTGAAGAATGAGAATTAGAGAATTGATTCACATTTGGAAGAGGATAAGATGGAGAGTAGTACGCTTGAGAATTTGCATTTCGGAGGTGGGGAGGCACATACTTTTCTTGGGAATTTTTATGAATAGGAGGAATGATACCTCCTCCTTGATTTCTCCAAGAAAAGTTAGGATCACTCCATCCAGAATTGCAGGAGTTAAAATTTGGATTACTTCCCGGATGAATGAAAACAACATTGACTTGTTCTTGATACTCACTCGGAAAAACTTGTCCAAGAGGACAATTGAAAGTATTGTGAGTATAACTAGAGCAAGTCATGCACATCACATTTTGAGAATGGAAAGAGTTGGATGATTGAATTGCCGAGTTTTGGCTCAAAAGAAATTTATCAAACCTTTGAGTAAGATTTTTGACTTCGGCGGCAATTTCCATGGAACTTTCCACTTGAGAAAGACTGGAGGTTTTCTTCCCTCCTTCATTCAAGTTTTAGCCAAATCGGGACGATGAAGAACGATGCATTGAATTTTCGCTCATGCGATCAAAAAGATGCCACACATCATCTTCATTTTTGTCCAAATAGGCTCCTCCACATGAAGCATCAACCATACCTTTTTGGGTATCGGATAAGCTTTCATAGAAGCAACGAACTAATTGCCACTTAGGAATGTCGTGATGTGGACACTTCCGTAACAAATCGTTCAAACGCTCCCATGCTTCATGCAAAGGTTCTCCCTCATTTTAGGAGAATTCAGGGATAGAAGCTCTCATAGCATCGGTTCTACTTGTAGGGTAAATTTTTTTTAGGAATTCATATTGTAGTTGAGCCCAAGATGTGATTGAATTTGCCCTCAAGTTATTGAACCAATATTTAGCCTTTTCCCGAAGAGTGAAAGGGAAAAGCTTCATTTTTAAGACTTCTTCCGGAAGGTCCGTGATTTTCACGGTTGAACAAACTTCCAAAAACTCATCCAAATGTTTATATGGTTCTTCATTGTTTACCCCATAGAAAATGGGGCACATTTGGATGGTTGCGGGCTTAATTTCATAATGGGTTGCCCGAAAGTTTGGCAACCGGATGCATGTTGATGCATTGTATACATTGGGAGTGTAGTGATCCCGAAGAGATAATTGATGATTGGGGGGATACACTACATGATCTTAAAGATGGATTGGCATTATTGGAGGTTGTTGCACTTGATTGGGTTGTGGCAACACATTAGGATGGGGAATTCTCAAGGGTGGATGCCCATTAAGAGGGTAATACTCACCTAGATTATCCATATTCCCTAGATATTAAAATTGGTTTTCTATTAAGTGTGAGATAATCAAGAATGGGAAGAATTCTCCTAGAACTACCTCCTAACACCGAACGGATGATTCAAGATTAGACCACAACAACTTCACAACAAACCACAACAAAAATCAACAACAATTCACCACCTCCACATACGATGTTCCCATACTCCCATGTTATATCAATGCACAAAATTAAATTGCCTCCACACGGGCCGATGCTTTCTATCAAGAAAGTAATAGCCTCCTTTTGGGCTTATGCTTGGACAAGAATTTAAACAATGTGATAGCCTCGACAAGGGCTATCTCGCAAGCATACAGAGAATTGAACAATTATAATAAAAGAAAATCAAGGAAGCTTACAAAAGTCCCTAGCAACAATGTTACAAAGGTGCTAAAATCCAATGCTTGCTCCTTTTCTTTTCAAGTACCTAATTGAACAAGGGGGACTAGTAAGAAAATAGTAATTTTAAGAAAACAATTAAATTAGCCCTAATGCCTAATTTAATTCCAACTAAACCGTCAATCCCCGGCAATGGCGCCAAAATTATGATGCGACCTGAGTGTGTGCACAAAATAATGCACAACACTTTGGTTTTGGAAATGGTATCAAGCGGGCATCATAGTTTACATTTGTAAACCGCTAGACACTTATACTATGTAGTATGAAGTGAGAAGGGATCAAACCCAAGGGATTGAACACATGTTGGGACTAAACTTGATTTTAATGCTAATTAGATTGTAAAAGAGAGAAGAGAAAGAGAGAGAAAGAGTGTGAGAGAAAAATATTTTGGTGGAGTGATTAAACTAAAATTCAATTAAAAGCATGAAAATAGAAATGACATTAAACTAAGAATTAAAGAGATAGGAAGAGAGTCTTAGGGTTAGGATTCACCACTAAGCCCATGCAATTAACCATATGCTTTCAATTAATGGGGAATTTATTAGTGTAATTATAGATGTGGTCACATTATCATCACAAATCACAATTGTAAGCATAGATTATCAACATCAAGAATGAATTGTCTACCTAATGATAATTAAACTAAAGTGTAGAACCCATTCAAGACTACGTCATAACCCACCATACACATTCACAAATGTATCCAATAAGAGCACACATCAATCAAGAAGATAATACTAATTGTAATTAGAAGCATGGATTAAAATAATCAAGCACAGATTGCCTACTTTACTACAATTAACTAATGACAAATAAGCTAATTTGTAAAACAATCTATTATGATTAAGCCTTTATCCATCAAATTAATTGACAATTGTATCAACTAAGTTTCATGCTATGGCCATCACTAAACACAACTAAAAGAAGTATCTAGTGTAGAGTATAATTCTAAATCAATCACACCTAGACATGCAATTTTCATATAGAATCAACGGAAGAACTAAATTCTAATCATCTAATGAAGAATAAAATCCCTAATTAATCATACATAGACATACAATCAATTGGAGATTTCAATGGAAGAATTTATCAATACAAACCCTAATTTATCAAATCAAGCATGTATATATTAAGAAATCGCAAGGCCATACAATTTAATTACAACATAATAATTCCCCAAGAAAAGAAATACAAAGGTTAGGGTTACATGAACTTAGGGCTCATCCAAGCCCTAAGTGAAGAACTAGCTCATGGAGGAGATGATCATGGTGTCAACAAGTCCTATCTCCATCTTTTGGCCCTTCTTCTTCTTCCTTCAACTGTAGACAAAGCCTCTGTAAAAAAATATTCTTGAAACCCTCGTTTGTTTTTTTCTTCCTTTCGTTTTCTTCCAGAGGGAACGATATCACGATACAGATTCAAAATAATAATCAAAACTTCATTCCCCAAATAATAAATCACTAAACTAATAAATACTAACCCTAAAAACAATGGGCCTCACTGGGCTTAAGTAATAAACCTATTAAAGCCCACTAGGTTACAAAATAAGCCCAAACATTAAAATAAAAATATGCAATGTTGCCAAGTCCTGGGGGATTGATCCCCCACCCTGGGGGATCGATCCCCCAGAGTTGGAAAATTCCTTTAAGCCTTATTCAGCTCCATTTTTGCCCTAGGCTATTTGGTTTACTTCTCCATCTTTGGGAACATCATCAAAGGCCCGAGATTGACCGCTTTGTGCCATTTTCTGAAAATCTTTGCTTAACTCCAAAAAGGCTTAATTGGACCGTTCTTAGCTCATTTTAACTTTATTGCCCTGAAATACACATAAACATAAATTATGACTAAAACATAAACTTAAGATAGATACAAAGACTGAAATACCCTAGCTTAGGTGCTGAAATGTGCAACATTTAAGCACTTATCAATGATCTTGAGACGCTTCTGAGCTGGAGTCTCCTCAACTCGAACTGTAGGTTGTGGTACCAACTGCGGCTGAGCAACAATAGTTGCTCTCACGGCATTTTGCAACAATCAATTCAACTCTAGTGCCATAGAACCTTCACCCACTTCTACGGGTACAGGTGTTTCAACATTCTCTCTTCTTGGGGGAACAGCTCTTGGGGGAATCAAGTCCCTAAGAAGCATGTTCTCATCAACTGGCTCCACCGGATTGGAGCTAGAGCTCTCACCAACATCGCCCCTTGTTGGCCTAGGGCCAACTTCTCTAGGTTCCTCACGCCGTGACATCGTGCTATAAAACGAGAAAACGATTCAGAAACATGACACTAAGGTCCACTGTGGACGACTCAACAAGAATTAATACCGTACAACACTTAGCATGCAAGACTTTGCAAGAAACATTTTAACATAAACAAGTAAGCAAGTAAGCACATAGGCAGTTAAGCATGCTCATTTAAATAAGATACCATGTAGCAAGTAGTCATGTAAACAATACAAACAACATCCCATGCGACTCTATGTAGGCCTCTACCCGTCGTCCTAAAGGTTTTCAAACATTTGCTCTGATACCAAATTTGTAACGACCCTAACTGATGCCAAGAAATTTTTTTTTTTTTTTTTTAAAATTCGGCATAACCTCCCCTAAAAATGGACCTACCGCAACCTGTTTAAATGCATATTTAACCTGTCATGCAACTAATTTCCGAATTCACGGCAACAAAAGATAATGATACAACCTACTAATCTAGACAATGCTTCAAGCTAGGATTATCCTTCCATTCATCAACAAGTTACATATCATCAAGTTCGCATCCCATATGTCATTAAGTATCATAAGTGTATTACATGATCATGGTTCTTCAAAAGAAATTTACATCATTACACCTTTGGAATTTTACAAAAATGAGGGATGAACAAAGGAGTAGTCTACTACAAAATAACAAGGAAAATGCTCCTCTAGCAACTTTCAAAGTTGGGGTGGATTGTCGTCTACCGGTTCTTTTCCAAGACCTGAAAAAAATGTATAAATAGTAGGGTGAGCTATATGCTCAGTAGGTGACACTTAAGACACAAATCTTGTGTCCTTGTGAATTCAAGCAAAGCATAGGCCAATGGGAGATAGGGATCATACAACGTAGGGGATCAAATACAACATACAATTCAATTCCAATTATAAACAATGCAATGCAATGCAATGAAATGCAATGCATGTCAATGACACTCCCCATTTTCATTCTCAAAACCATCACTTTCAAACGTTAATACAGCCCGCCCTTTGGTAACCCCGCAGCGACACGAGAGGAGGATTGGCTAGTGTCCCTGACCCTTGGTAACCCCGCGGCGTCATTATTGGGCCCAGCCAGCTCAACCACACTAGGGCAACTCCCTAGTCCCCTCTAGGCTATATTAACCTCCAGCCCGTTGGTAACCCCGCAGCGACCGGGTTTCGCATAAAATCATTTCATCAAAAACACTTTCCCGAAATTTCCCCTTTTTGAAGTAAATCAATTCTTTCCCTTTTCCTGCCCAATGTTAATGCATGAATACCTCAATGACATACACAAGTTCATCATTCCATACTTTATCCAATGTAAGCAACATGGCATAATTCGCAAGAATAATCAAGAAAGTCATAACATGCTTATACATAACAAGTTCTAGCACAATGAACATATATAATCAAGTCCTAAACATGCTTCACATAGAACAATCAACAAATATAGTCACACAACTAACATATATGCATAAATATCAACAATTCTCTAGATTTTAAACAACTAATCAAATTAAACAACAATTAGAGGCAATTAACTCACTAAGGTACAAGATTTCATGAATTAAGGGCCCCTACCTCAACATTGCACCAAAACCCTAGAAAATGGGTCTCAAGATTCGAAATCCAAAGGGGCACAAAATCTAAAATTGCTTGTATGGATGTGTAGAGCTTGACACGAGCTTCGTTTTGCCTCAAACGGCAACTCAATCCGACAAAAGGTGGATGAGTAATCTAAGAATGAAGTTTGAGTTCAAAAAGAAAAAGAAAAAGAAAAATCAAGAAATAGAGACAGAAGGAAGGGCCAGCGGGAGAGAAGAAAAATGGAGACCAATTGTGGTCTCAAACCCTTTTTGGGTGTGGTGGTGGGTCCCACCAAAATTTTAATTTGTTTTCTCTTTTTCTTTTACTCAATATACATCACACAATACACATATACTTACACAGACATCACAATTATTAAGATGTGTATAAGATTTATTAGTATGTGAATGAGAACACCACATTATAATACATATAATATTATGATTTTTTTTTAGACTTTTTGGGTTAACTTTAATACAAATCTGACAGGAGTATATATATATATATAATTTTATTTAGATCGAATCAACATAATTCATATCCGATTTGTTAGGCTAATGAATTATCAGATTTAGATCGTAATCAGGTTATCAGATTTTTTGTTCAATGAATATCCGACTAATTGAATCGGATTCGGATCAGGATCCGCTCCATTGACAGGTCTAGCACTATGGTCTTCCAACACCTCTCTCCCTCTCAAAAGCACAAGCATCTGAGAAAGTAAACCGATCATATTCCACTCCAAAGTCGGTTTATTATCGAGGCATTTTATGCAGCTAGTAAAAAGGTAAGTAGGAATTTTTTTAAAGCTACAATGTTCTGACAATTTTATCTCTTGAAGGTAACTTGGAGAAATGGAGTGCCTCGTAACATTTTTTGTATTTTGCCATGCCAAAACCTTTTATTTCATTATTCAAAAGAACTTGCGAGTGTATTTCTGGACACTAATTTTCAATGACGCAAACACACTTGCAATTGCAATTTCCCTATCGTCAATGAACTACCAAACATTCACAATAGGTGACACCACTATAGGACTTCTCACAGTGTGCTTACCACCATCTTCGACCCAAATTATAGAACCAAATGTAACCGTCCTATTCTTGTCACTCATATATTGTATAGTCAAAGAGTAGCTTTTCTTCTCATATATCTCCTCAAAAACCAGTGTCTCCGGTGAGACTGTGACCACAGAACCTTTTGGTGCTTCAACCTTAGCTGTATAAGTGACCGTGGCATTGCCAACATTTGTGACAGTCCTCTGAAATTTCTGAACAAGTATACCTGTTTCATTAGTGTACAAAGCAATGAAGGATGGGTAGTTAAGGTCAGAAGACGGGCTTGAGCAACCAAAACTATTTGATCTTGTGATGGTCAATATTTGATTCTTAGTAAAGTTCATTGAGCAGAGGAGATTCACATAGTCCTGTGAAGTAGCATCATAGATAAGACCTGGATCAAGCGCTTGGTTAGGAACAACCTGACCTGCCCCCATGGCTAGAGGTGAAGCAATTTGGAAATTTAGGCCATTGTCTCGGATAGAATTGTGAGTGTTGTCAAAAGGGTTGGCTGTGGTAATCATGGCAGACCTAATAGCAGCTGGACTCCATTCTGGGTGCGCGCCTTTTAAGAGAGCAGCAATCCCAGAAGCATGAGGACAAGCCATGGATGTCCCAGAGATCATATTGTAATCACTGGACAATTGAATATTTGAGCCAATAGCACTTGCCGGACCGTTTGGAATCCACGATGCTAAAACTAATGTCCCAGGTGCCATTACATCCGGCTTCAAAATGCCTGGATAGCTCGGGGCAGGACCTCTTGAAGTGTATGAAGCAACAATAGGGGCAGGCTTAGTCCCTACAATGGTCTGTTGGAACTTCATGCTCGCTGTCGATGTATTTCCACTTTCAGCATATTTAATCACGGCTGAGGCATCTTTAGAGCTAATCACAACTCCGGGACAGGGGAAATCACTGAATTCATGTACGTTAGGATTATCAGAGATAAATATAGTTGCAGCCACATTTGCGCTTGAGACAAATCCAAATTGATAATAATATGGCTCCGTGTCATCACATATGAGGATGCCATAAGGGGCTCCAGACAACAATGCAGTTGAATTGCAAGGAGACAGAGTCTTGTTGTAAATGAGAGGGAGGTCCAACACCAAGGCACTTGCAGGAAACACGCTCCATGCAGTGATGGTTAACCCATTTCCGAGAGTCAAAGTCCCGGCAAACCACCGGTCAATGGAGCCTGCTGCGACGGTCAAGACCCATGGAATCCCATTGTGCAACCGTCCAAGAGAAGCGCCTGCATTGCCTGCTGAAGATGAAACAACCACACCCTTCTCCATGGCTCCAAAGGAAGCGATGGCAATGGGATCCTCATACAGCGGTATCCCATCAAAACCCATTGAAATCGATATCACGTCGACGCCGTCAGCTACAGCCTGGTCCATACCGGCTAGGACATCAGAAGAATACCGTCCTTCGTCAAAAATGACCTTATACATGGCCACCCGAGCACTGGGCGCAACCCCCTTTGCTGTCCCCTTTGCATAGCCAAAGTACGAAGCACCTTCCACAACATTTCCAGCAGCTGTGGAGGAAGTGTGCGTGCCGTGGCCCTGAGTGTCCCTTGCAGAGTTCATGCTAACTGTTATGTTCGGATTTGCAGCTAAAATACCCTTGTTAAAGTATCTAGCTCCAATGAGTTTCAAGTTGCACAATGAGGAATTGAACTCTTGTCCTTCGTCACACTTACCCTTCCACCTAGAGGGGACGGGAGTCATTCCTTCATCGTTGAAGCTCCTGCTCTCCGGCCAAACACCAGTGTCGATGACACCAACGATGACGTCTTTGCCAAATTCTGATGCTGGCCATAGGCCACTAAAAGGATTGAGGGAGAGGAAATCAAGGCTGTGGGTGGTGTCAAGTGTGACTTCCCTATCACTATAAGCTGAGACAAACCCTGGGGAATTTTTTAGAGTCTCTAGTTCATCTTGAGACAACAGGGCACTGAAACCATGAAATGCATTATCGTAAGTGTAGACAAGCTCTGGTTTGGATTGATGACCTTTCGATGTTGTGTGACCGGCTGATTTTATGGAATCAACAGTGGAGGAGTACCAGTGGTGGTGGCTAGCAAAGGTCTTGGGCATGTGAGACTTGTCCATGTGGACTATATAGGTGGACCTACCAACTGAGGCTGATGTAGTCTTGAAGGCCAGAAGACACCATGCAAGCAAGATCAAATGAAGAAGAGGAACCCCATTAATGAGCTTCATTGTTTCCTCCAAAGCTTGAAATTTTGGTTAGACTCTAATGGGACCTGTGACTCTGTTTGTACTTAATATCTCTATTTATAAGCATAAACTATACATGGTAGTTGAAATTGAGATGACTGAATATTGAAACTAATTTTTTAAAGGACGGCCCTAGCCGGCATTTGTTTAATTAGTTAAATTGATCTTTCGTTAGCCACAAATGGTGGCCTCTAACGTGTAAATCAGCAAGCTGTCACCAAAAAAAATACTAGGCCATATTTGTTTCAAGTTGTTGGCATGTCATTTCAAGTTAGTTAGAAGGCTTCGGACTACACATTGGACAATTATATATTTTGTGATCATTTTCAAAAGCCTTAGTTCAATCATGATCAAAAGTTATTTAGTTTTTTCAATTGAATAAACCCTCTTAACATATATCCATGATAGCAGGTCAAAGTTGACGATTATTTGAAGTAAAATCGAGACAAGAAACTCTGTTTTACAAATCCTATAGTTTTTTTTTATTTTTTTTAAAAGAATTTTGCAATAATAACCAAAACAAGAAGTCTTAGCAACAAGAAAAGTTAATTGCAACAGATTGTAGAGAACGGGTGTGGAATGACTTTTTAAAAGGGCAAAAATATTAAATTCCCTCTAAACAAATTCAGTTTTTTTTTTCCTTTTTTTTAATATCATATACGCCCGAGTTTGTTTACTAGCAAAATTATAAGGGCATCTCCTGTGTAACAATAAGAAGAAGATAAAAGAAACTTAGTATTCGACGCCATGGCAATGTAGGTAGTGCCATTGGGCAATTGAATAGAAGCGGACATCTAAATTAATGTGGATGACTTCGTATTCATTGACGGCTTAAATGTTAAATATTTGACAATGACTAAGCTAAAACCAAAAGAATGGCCAGGAGGAAAATTTTGATTCCGGTATAACGAAATTGTAAACCCCAAAGTTGATACACTTCTAGTTGTTTTAAAGACTGTTTTGTAATGTCTGTGTATTTATGTGCATAGGTGTATATATAATTGTGTGTATGTATATGTGTATTATGTTGTGTTATGGCTCAAATTTAAGCAAAAAGTTAAAGGAAAAAAAAAAAAAAAAGGTGGTGGGACTTACCATTAAACCAACTAAGGGCCAAGAGACCACAAATGGTCTCATTTCTCTCCTTCTCTCCCGTGCGCCTCTCTCTTCCCCTCTTCCTCTCTGTTTTTCTTTTCATTTTGATTTCCAAAAACTTTGAAGCAAGATCTTGATCTCATTTCTTATCGAAATTGAGTGCCGTTTGAGGCAAAACAAAGCTCGTGTCAAGCTCTACACATCCATACAAGCGATTTCAGATTTAGTGCACTCCTTGGAGTTCGAATGTTAGGACCCATTTCTAGGGTTTGTGAAGAAAATTGGGGTTTTTGCTCAATTAGAGGTAAAGGTGTCTAATTCACACTTTTCTTGTACCTTAGTGGTTATTCCTCTAGAATTTTGGCTAAACATGCTTGATTTAAGGTTGATTGCTTTAAAAATGATTTAATGGTACATATAAAGATTTTATATATGTGTGTTTGTTGACTTATGTGATAAGCATGCTTAATTTAGATGGATTACTCCTTAAATGATTTAATTGTGTATGTGAAACAGGTATCTATGTGTATTTGTTGGATTGTATGGAAATTGTGATAAATGGTTGATTTATCATACTTATTATAATGTTAAACATTTAGTTGATTGTTGTGAGCATGTGTGGTAAATTGTGGTATTAAATTCCCCATTTTATGATATTGTCACGGCATGACAAATGTTAGAAATCTCTTATATTACAACATTGAAAGTATGTGGCATTCATGAATTCATCATTGGGGATTGCACGTATGGAAATGACTTTTGAAAAATGAAAGAATAGGGATTTTCGGGAAAGCTTTGTTGAAAAAGTTTTTTTTTGAGAAACCCGATCGCCGCGGGGGTACCAAAGGGCCGGAGGTTAATATAGCCTAGAGGGGACTAGGGAGTCGCCCTAGCGTGGTTGAGCTAGCTGGGCCCCATAATGACGCCGCGGGGTTACCAAGGGTCAGGGACACTAGCCAATCCTCCTCTCGTGTCGCTGCGGGGTCACCAAAGGGCGGGTTATATTAACAGTTTGAAAAGTATGGTTGTTTTCTGAGAAATGGGGAGTGACACGCATATCATAGCATTCATGGCATTTTACATATGATTGTTTGGAATTTGAATTTAATATGTGTTTCCCTCATTTTGTATGACCCCTCTTCCTATTGGCCTATGCTTTGTTTGGATTCACGGGGCTACAAGAGGTGCGTCTTAGGCACTCTCTACTGAGCTTTATGCTCACCCCATTTTATTTAACATTTTCCAGGAACCGGTAAGGAGGTAGTGGATGCCGATCTTCCACAAGCTTAAGGATGACTTGGAGCTCATTTTGTATCTTTTGTATATCTCCCATTTTTGTAAGGCCCAAAAAGTGTAGTAATGTGTATTTATTTTTCAAAACCATGGTTAGGTAATATAATTATGTTACTAGATGATATTTTGGATGTGAGTTTGATATCATGTAAACCTTATTGATGCATGGGGAGAATAATACTAGTTTGAGGTATTATCGAGGTCATTTGATTGTATATTATCATCTACTATTGCCGTGAATTCGGAATTTGAGCCGTGACAGGTTAAAAATGCAATTAAACAGGTTGTGATAGGCCTATTTTTAGGGGAGGTTATGCCGAATTTTTTTTGTTTAAAAAGTATTAGTTTTGAGACGTTACATGTTTAATTGGACGCACAAATTTCAATTATGAAAAATTTGAAAAGCATAATAAATTTCCAATTCCAATTGTGTTGGTTTAAGAAAGATGGGTTTAATCCTTTGAAACAGAGAATAAGTAATCTGCATAGATCTTCCTCACATGTATAAATGACTACACAAGCTTGATCTTGAGCTTTATTCAAAAAAAAAAAATTACTCCTATGAAGTTAGCTTTATTCAAAATTTCGAGATGAAAGAAAGACAAGGTTTATATCAGATCAGATCATGGGTGGATGAAGCTGGCTGTAACTCTGGCGGGCACAACCCGAGCCCAGCTCCAAAATTTTCGGGTTTGGACGGTATATATTGAAATTTGGCCCGGTTGGGTTCAAAATTATGAACCCGGTTTTATTAGGCTGGTTAATGTGTTGGACAACCCGAAGTCCAACCAGAGTCTATCCTGAATTACAAAACCTGACATATCCAAAATATAAACTCGAACATTGAACCGGATATATATTTGTAATTATATATAAATTCATATAGATATATTGTGTAAATATATTTGTAATGTTACATTGAACGTATCAGCTTTTGATTCATTTGTTATTTATGTCATGCCAATATCTTTAATAATTTCATTTATAAAAAAGTTAAAGTTATTTCATATGTTATGGTGAACCCGAATTCTAACCTGTGCTGGAAGCTAGGGGTGCAACTTGGGTTGGGTGACCCGAACCCAACCCGAGCCCAACCCGATTTTTCATGGGCTTTGGCAATCATTTTTACAATTAGGGTTAGGCTTGGGTTGAAAAATCTCAACTCGAATTTAATTAGGGTTGAGCTCAAGTTGAAGTGCTAGTAACCCGAGCCAACCCAAACCCGAATTTTAATAGTATTTTCATATATATATTTACTTTTAAATACATTATATATAAAATTTAAACTATGATTACTTTTATCCTTTTCAACTTCTTTTTTTTTTGTTAAATCTTAACTTATTGTATATTAGCATTTAGGAAAATTAATTTTCTAAAAATTTATTTGTAATTTATTAAAAATCTACAAAAAGTCTTTAAATTTCTTCTTGTGTAAGAGTAATTTAATCTAAAACTAATTCAAGATCATACTAAATTTTTGGTATAAAGATTAGTCATATGAGTATCTAGAATTAACCTGAAATTTTAACCCGGAATCTAAGCCCGAGTTGTAAGCCCGAATTTAAAAGTAGAAGGATGGGTTGGGCTCGGATTGAGTAGTTAAGATTGAGGATAGGGTTAAGGTTGGGCTTGGGTTTAGCATTTCATATGATGGGTTGGGCTCAAGTTATACCTCAAACCCGCCCAACTCGCCCGAGTTGCAGCCTTATTGGAAGCTTTAACTTCATCCGAAATTTCAACTCGTATTTAACCCGAGCTTTAAAAATTAAGGATGAATATATTGAGCTTGGGTTCATTAACTCGGATTAAAGGTTAGGTCGGATTAGATTAGGATTAAGAATACCATACATCGAATTAAGCTCGAGTTGAACCTCCAGCGCACAATCCACTTAAGTTGCATCCCTAATGAAGGCTTACAATTTTGACTCTCTACGATCTTCTAACACCTCTCTCTCTCTCTCTCTCTCTCTCTCTCTCTCTCTCTCTTGTGAATTAGCTCAAAAGAGGCTGAGAAAGGTTTGATCTCATATAACAAATCTAAAGGGGGAGTGAATATGTAATGTTTTCAATTTTTACCATTTTTCAATTTATGGAATTTTCTGTTTTTCGAGGGTATTTTAGTCTTTTCTCGTTTTGCATGCCGGACATCGTGAGGTGTGCTAGATATATCCGAGAGTTGATTGGGACATTTCATTGAGTTCAGGACTCTTTGAAATGTAAAGGTTGTCATTTCAGTATTTTTCAGTTTTTCGGATCTAAAAGTCCCATGCGGGACCCACTACCTGGATTGTTGCGTACGGGAGTTTTGTTTGGGTCCAGTTGCACCTCATTTTATTTTATTTCATGTGTTATGTGTGGATGTGAATTATAAAGTGTGTATATGTATATATGTACACATTTATGGTGAAAATTCAAAAGAAAATAAAAATATTTTTGGTGGTGGGACCCACCACCTCTTTTAAAGGCCAAGAGGCCAAATTAGGCCTCATATTTCACTCCCTTACTTTCTCTCTCTCATCCAGCTCTCTCTCTCTCTCCCTCTTTTCTCTTTTCTTTTTTTCTTTTTCTTTTACAATCTTCAATCTTAGATTTCTCTCTCATCTTTGAGAGATTTTTTATGCCGTTTGCGGCAAATTGAAGAGCACGACGAGATCCACGAGTTGATCGGAGCCAATCTCCGTTTGGTGCACCTTGGAATTTAAAAAATTAGGATTTGGATTGGGCAATTTAGGGCTTCATGTAGGTTTGCTCTCTAATTGAGGTAGGGGTTTTCCTAATGTGTAAGTTTTGATTCAATTTGAGCAAATTTCTATTACTTTTGATATATGTTGTAAATCATGAAATTTGATACAAACTTGTTGAGTTGTGAATGTCTCTATATGTGTAAATCATGAGTTGTCTAAATCTTGAGTTGATGGTTTACCTAATTTTATTATGTGAAAATTTTGAGAATCCTTGAACATGCCTTACTTGGGAAAATGATGTCCTTGTTATGTTAATCTTTTTATGTATGCCATGGATGTTACTTGACTCTTATAAGATGAATTGATGATAATGTTGGTGCAATAGTTATGAACTTATGATTTGAGGTTGGAATGTTGGAACCGATATATTAAAACGGTGAGTATCGAGGCTTAGAGGTGCGTAATCGCTTGTTGAAGATAGTTGAAGCCTCTCCCACGTGCAACGGAAGACAAATGGCAGCACTATATCCGGGATTCAACTAAGCCCAGATATGAAAATTGTTTGTTCATGAAAGTTGCACTTCTTCTTCATAAACCTGTGTATTTATCTCCGTCCGATCAACAGAAAATATGAAACTCACACACTCAAACTCAATAATTTGAAAACACTTTTTCAAATATCGTTTTCTCTCTTACTTGTATTGAGAGTGTGTGTTTTGTAGGCTTCGTAAACCTACTATTTATGCTAGCATATATAGAAGACATAATTAAATAAAGTATTTAATATACTTTAAACTTAACTCATAAATAATATATCAATATAGTTAATTAATTGCATCAGGTGAAGATCCTTTTAGTTAGAGTTTGTAAAAATACTTTACGTCTTCATAAATATATAGTAAAGCCAAGACTTAAAGTCTTCATAAATATAGAGTTTCTAAAAATTAATTTGAAACATAACTCCAACAATCCCCCACTTGTCTAAAATGAATTTTGTTGATCGGTACAGTCATGTGCATTAATAACGGTACCTTTTGGACTTGAACCATTACCCAGTGTAAGTACCCTTGATTTCATCGAGGAACTTGGTGAACGATGTCTTGAACCAAGAACCATGTTGATGAATAAGAAATACTACACACACACTTTTGTTCGGAGATAAAGTATTAAAGCTTGACACGTTTCGGCCATGTGTCCGAAATCCATACTTCTGAGTGTCGATAAGGATCAAGCCTGTCTAGATCCTATAGAAGCGGCCCTACTTCCACACTCAAATCGGTGTGTCCATCAAGAGAGACCTTGCACACTCCAACCGAATACCAGTTATGGACTCATTAAGAAAATTTAATCTCATCCTCCTCATTGCAAGATAAATCAGTGAATCTATCAAGAGTGATTGTGTACACCCCAATCGAAAATCCGATCTATAGAATTCATTAAGAGACTCATGTCTTAGCCTCCTCATTGATTATACGGTGAATCTATCAAGAGTGATCTTGTACACTCCAATCAAAAATCAATCTATAGATTCATTAAGAGATCTAAAATCTCAACCTCCTCAGTTATAGGATTGAGCACCCATATCATATCATAGGGAAAAGAACATTGATGTGCTCACACAAGTTGTTATGTTACTTGTTTTTCCCATTGAACCCAGGAGAAATATCACTGGGTTGCCCATAACAATACAACTTATTCAATTACAGGCTTTAGTTCCATCCCTTTCGATGTCTTGGACACAAGATCCCTTCACATGTTTGATCGGTTGATCAACTAACATCAACCTTCGCAATAGCACAAATCATTGTAAAATAGGGCTATTGGTCGGGTAAGTCGAACCACTAGGACTGCGCTAGTCTATGACAACCTAAGTGTCTAGAATTGTTCTTAGAATGATAAGGGGTAATAAGGGTTTGTTTGATGGTCACTAAACTAGGAATTCAAAGATGCATAAACTAGTAGGTTGCAAGAATTAAAAAGAGATGAAATACAAGTAGAGAAAAAACTAGGGAAATGAATCTGCTCCAACCCTATACACATTCTAGATTGAGATTAAATTGGGAAAATCAACATAAATGATGGTCATGACACATAACAACCCTTGGTTGCTATACTATCCTCAAGAGGTTTATTAAATCAAAAACAAGAATAATCCATCAAAGATTCACATGCTTGAACTACCTAAACTAGGGTGTAGTCTTCAACATGCTCCCTAAGCCAAAGATTATCAAGCCCTTAATTAAATGATGAGAGCATACAAAGTTAAGAATCAAGTATAAACCATCAAAGGGCATCCTAAGCAATGATTTATCAAAGTTCTCAAACTCCATGCCATTAAAACCATTCCATGATCTAACTTCCATTGTCACTATGGAAATGCAAGCTATATGATTAGGAAGAGAAACCATCTAAGACAAGATGAATAGCTCAAAATAATCATGTATAGACATTAGAATTCATTACAACACATATGATGCTCTAGATCATAAAATCACCAACAATAATACATTGAAATCCCAAAAGTAAAATCTACACTAAAACATGCTTACAAGGGAGGGGCTTTATCACCTCCCTAGAGAAGATTTAGTTACCCATAGGAGCAATGGAAGAAGGAAGAAGCTTGAAGACCTCCTCCATTTTCGTGTTCCCTTCTTCAAGCTTGAAGAACTCTATCTCCTTGTTCCCTTCTCTCCCCAAAATCTGATCCAAACTCCCCTAAGAGATGTGTGGCTCTTATCCCTCTTATCTACCACCAAATTAGGCTCTCTCTCTCTCCCCCCCCCCCCCTAGGAACATCTCCAACCACCTCATAAAGAAGGAAATCAGAAAATGAAGGAACCAAGAAACAAGTGGCTGAAATAGTGATTTTTTGGAGACAAACTGCCCTATATTCGAGTGCTCGAATTTGGGCCTCGAGCACTCAAAAATTGGGCAGAATGCCTATTCTCCATTTGCTCCGCCCGGACCTGCTTTGATGAAATGGCCATAACTTTGCGCTTCGAACTCCGAATCACAAACCGTTTGAAGATTTGGAAAGATAATTCAGAGCTTTAAATACTTCATGTTTTGGTGGAGATCCAATTCTCAAGACTGTTTGGTCAAAAATGAAGATCAAGGCAGATTTTCATTGCTGCCAGGCAGTTCTGCGCACCTCTGGTAACAAGGCCATAATTCTCTGCTCCGAGCTCCGAATGACAGACCGCTTGAAGATTTAGAAAGCTAATTCAGATCTCTAAATATGCCATTTTATAATGGAAGTCCAGATCTCGAGATTTTGGGTCAAAAGTGGCAATCAAAATCGAGTTCCACTGCTGCCTGAAATTCAGCTTTTGAGCACATTGTTGATCAAAAATCCACAACACCTTATTTTTGCTCCTTTTGGGCCAAGGAACCTGAAAATGCATAAAAACATAGAAATGAAGATGATCTACATAAATTAACATTCAACGAACTTTACTAATGCAATTTAAAGCGCTTGAATATACAATATTCGGCGCTTATCACACCCCCAAACTTACATTTTGCTAGTCCCTTAGCAAAACTACAATGAAAAACTTAATGAAAAGACAACCATGGGCATGCTACTACAAAAATATCATCCATGGTAAAATGAGATATATACATAGTTCAAAAATAACTTGAAACAGAAAAAGAGCTGGAGATGGGGTCATTGGGAAGACTACCTTGCATATATGAAGCATTGATACTAAACACATTTCAACATGCATGTATCAACATCATAGTCCATATAAATAACTCAATTGTCATCTCTTAAATGGAAATCAACTCTAACTTTAGTGAAAGTGGATTGGATTCTCAACATGCGGCTTTTACTTTCTTTTCCAATTTCCAAGCACAAGTTTTCAAATCATTGAATTCCCCTTTAAATGAGGTCCCTAAGGCATGATTTTATTTACAAGACAACTTTTGTTGCTTGTTGACAATTTATTGTAATGCTGAAGTCCCTTAACCTTTCTAACCAACCTATGTAGCAAGCGTTAGGCCAACAGCTCCCAAACCAAATAGCTTTAGGTTGTTAAGTGTAGAGATACTCCAAAGGGCTTAATAGCTCAAGTTGGAAAGGCTACGAACTCCAGCAAACCATGCTTATTACAAGTTTTTTTTTTTTTGAATGACCGTGCAATGTTTAAGTCCTTTAAGCTTTCTAGCCAACCCCTGTAGCAAGCGTTAGGCCAACAATTCCCAAACCAGACGGCTTTAGGGTGCTAAGTGTAAAGACACTCCTAGGGCTTAATAGCTCGAGTTGGAAAGGTTACGAACGTCAACTGGTCATTATTTTCTTTCTTTCTCTTTTTTTTTTTTTTTTTTTAGACAACTTAAATCATGCCAAAGATATTCATCTATTAGGTTCATCAAATCAGATTAACTAGGCCAAGGTCAAGGTCGATTAAGTTGCATGCCTCATAGTTAAGTTTCCAATGTGCATCTGTGCATTGTGAAGCTTAAAAGAGTGTCAAATCCAGCGAGAATTTAATTGAGACATTTATACAGACTAATTTGAATCTACATGATCATTTCAACTCAAATTTTTCTTTATTTTCAAAAATTTTAATTGCTTCTATACACAAGGTATTAAACATATGTTTCATCTCCGACAAGTGTCAAGTTATACTATCATTGCTTACCAAAAATTATGAAACCAAAAATGCATAAATGCACCCCCAAACTTGAATGACACATTGTCCTCAAGGTGTGAAGACAAGCATACCAAAATAAAAGCAAAAAAAGGGGGGAAAAGAACAATATTACTAAGTGGAGTGACGAATGCAAAGATGTCCATCTATGTGAATGCACAAATGCGTCCCCCAAACTTGGACCCGAAGACCTGCCAAAACAACACTAATATACACAGGTAAAAGCATACGTTTCAGAATGAAAAACTAAAAGAGAATGAATAACACAAACATGAAGTCTAGTAAAAATCCAAACAAAACATAAATTAGCACACATTAGTCATAAGGTTACAATGGATAACAAAACAATGCCAAGAATGGGGCCAGTTAGAGAGATGAAGCTGGTTCAGGCATTATGTCGAACAGGTAGTGTGCATGACAAAAAGGAAGAGGGCCAAAGGATGATTAGAGTGATGAAAACCCAAAAAAAAAAAAAAAAAATTTAGACAAAATGCTCTCTAGCTTAGAGCATAACAACAATCACACCCAAACTCCACAATTTCCATGCCCATACTCCTCAAAAGGATAACAACAACATAACAAAAAGAAAAAAAATAAAAAGGATGAGAAAGCATACCTTGAGAGAAGAATGGAGAGAAGGGAAAGATGGAATTAGGAAGGAGGATGGAAGTGCATGCATGAGGTGCTGGGTGATTGGTTTGGGGTTGAGGATTGGTGGAAGCCGAGAGGAGGGTTGTGGTGAATGCCGAAAGGAATTGTGTTGGGGAAGGTGATGGTTAGGGAGTGAATTTGCCGAGAGGGGGGTTGAGTGTGGGAAGGTGGTGAAGGAGTGTACATGGTGGTTCATACAGGAGGGTGAGAGGTGTTTGGTTGGTTTGAAGGTTTAAGAGAAGGATGGTGCTGGATGGAGAGAATGCCGAGAGAGGGAAAGAAGAGTGAGGTGGGTTGGTTTTAAAAGAGAGGTGGCGTGGTTTGAGCACTCGAAGTGTGTCTTCGAGTGCTCTAAAATGGGGCAGTGGGCTTGGTTGGTTTGTTATGTGAGGAGTGGGTGATTGCGAGCACTCGAAGCTTGGCTTCGAGTGCTCTAAAATGGGGCAGTGGGGTGAGAGGGGGGGTTGGCAGGGAGTGGGGTGGATGAAGGAGCTTGAAATTGCCGAGAGAGAGAGAGAGAAGGTGAGGTTGGTGTGGTTGGTATGGTTGGTGCAGGTAAGATGCCGAGAGAGAGGTTTGGTTAGGGTGATGGGGGTGTGGCTTTGAGGGTGGTTTGATGATGGTGGTGAGGTGGGGGAGGTAGGAGGAGGTTGGGTTGGTTTTGGGTGTGGATGAGGGAGGAGGGTTGGTTGGGTTGTTACATGGCTAGGGTGTTGTGTGCATAGGGTGGGTTGGGTGAGTTGGGAGCCGAGGTGGTGGGTGAGTGAGGAGTTGGCTCCGAGAGTGGGGATGAAGTGAAGGAAGAGGTGAAAGTGGAGAAGGATGGTGGTTGGTTGTTGATGTTGTCGAGAGGTGATGTGTAGTATGCTGTGCAGGAGTGGTGCCCGAGCATAGTGGTGTTGGGTTGTGGGTTTGGTTTGCACTCGGTATGGTGGGTTGATGGGGTGATGGAGTGAATTTTCGAGCACTCCACAGGGGAATTAGAGTGCTCGACAATTAGGCAGTGAGCATGCTAAGGAATTGGTGAAGCTTTGAGCACTCTGGATTGGCCTTCAAGTGCTCGAATGTGAGGCAGTGGCCAAGGGATGTTTGGGATGGAGGTTCGAGCACTCGAAATTGGGATTCGAGGGCTCGAAATGGAGACAGTAGCTGCAAATGATGTGCTGAAATTGGAGTGCAGTTGCGAGCACTCGAACTTGGATTTTGAATACTCGAAATTAGGACAGTGGTGCATGCAAGATTGGAGGCATCAGCGAGCACTCGACAGGGATGGTAGATTGCTCGAAATTGGATCAGTAGGCTCGAAAATGAATTCATTGCAATGGAATGTGTAATGTGAGCAACATGGAAATGGAAGCTGTTCAAAATGGAATCCATGCATGGAAAGTCAGTGGCTTGGAGATGAAAGAATGCATGCAATCTAAATACATTATCAGTGGTTACTGTTGCATGCATTGGATGCAGTTTGATTCATGTGCAACATCATTCCATGCATTTGCGTTTGCAATCTCATTCTATGGGAGATAGTGAGCACTATTGCATACATTTTCATGCATTTTGATGGATTTGCAACACCATTACAGGAATTTTTGCAAGTTGGCGACTTGGACACAAAAAAACTTTGCATGTCATTCCCATGCAATGGAAGAATTTCTGGAAATTTTCAAATTGTGTCTCATAATGCTTGAATGAACTGAAGAAAATTTTCAAATTGCATCATCTTTAGAAAATTTCCAGATTTTGAATGTGACCGGGTCCTTTACAAGGGTCGCGATACCAAGTCAAGCTTAAAGAGTTGTGTGTGTTTAGGAGGTGGCCAAGTTTTACATTTATAAAAAGCCACTACTACCTTTCTCTATATAAAATATTGATAGGGCGAGTAGGGATCGTCCCAAGGGATTTGATGGTGTATCGAATTGTGAACTATGGTAATTAGGGTTAGTAGGTCGAGTGATCACATAATTGGTTGGTTGGTTGATTATACTAAATGAGTTAAACTATAATAAAGCAATTCAATAAGATAAAAAGTAAGTAAGAAGGAAAGGTCTTGGGGTGTAGAGATCACCACCAAACAATACTATTCCATACCATAATCAAGTGACTAATGAGGGAAATGAATGTGTTGCAACAATGTTGTGTGTGTAAAAGACATTCAATTGATAAGGGTGACTCAACAAGTGCAAATTGTCTCAATCAACATGTGTGAGGCCACAATACATCTATTGGTAGAGGAATATATTGTCTAAACATCATGTGAAGATAACAAAATAACAATTCAAGTCATTGAACCTTTCATTAAGCTCATAGTCCAAGCAATCCATAAGGATGATTTAGTTAAACATGCATTATCTAATCATCATGTGAGAGGTACAAAATATCTATTGGGAGAAGAATAAATTGTCTAAACACATGTGAAAGATACACATATCATAACTAATCATTAACTCTTCATTAAGCTCAAAATTCCTTTACATCACAAAATTAGAGCATATGCTTCTTGCATTCAAAAGCATGGAACATCAAAGAACAAGCATGAATTGTTTCCCCAATTAACACTACACTACTTAAAAGAGAAACACAATCCATCAAGGAATAAGTATGAACCATCTAGAGACATAACAAGAGCATTACATTAAGAACTTCATATTTTGGCAATCTCAAGATTAAAGGCATTAATACACATAGACATGCATCAATAACATTAAATCTAGAGATAAGCATCTATTCTAGCATACATAGACATATAGATAGAGAAAATGATCAATTAGAAGCATCAATCCATAGAACTCAATGAATAATCAAGATCTTCATAAGTTCAAGAATCAAAATATGCATTACAACACACATCCCTCAAAATTACACAAGATTGGGTAAAGAAAGCATGCTTGGGGCTAACTCTAGCCCCAAGAAGATGTCTAGCCACTCATGGTAGTGATGATCCAACCTCAAGGGCTAACTCCATGGCTGCTCCTTGTAGATGAAGATCTCCTCCAATGGTTGCTCTAGCTTCCTCCCTTCTTCCTCTCCAAGAATAGCCTCCAAGATGATTTTCAATGTGTGACAAGAGACTCTAAGCTCCTCCCTAAAAAGTGTATCATATTCCTTATATAGGTAAGTCAAATACACCCTATGATGAGCTGTGGTCGTGCAAGGCATATTCTCCAATGATTGGGTGAAGGACGGAATAAATGAGCTGGACTTTAACTTTTTCTCGCTGGAGGAAGTTCGATCGATCGAACCTTAACTTGGATCGATCGAAGATGGGTTCGATCGATCGAACTGCATCTTGGATTGATCGAAGTGGTCTGACTCCTCCGGATAAGAATAAGGCTGAGATATTTCGAAGATATTTATGGGGAAAAGGATAAAAGTGGTTGGTAGGCGTACAGCTGTGGATAAGATCAATCATTTGAATAGGACAAAATAGGGTTCGATCGATCGAAGGTGATGTTGGATCGATCGAACTTGGAATTTCAGCAAAGGCCAAGGTTGGATCTATCGAGAAGTACTGTGATCGATCATAGATGTTCGATCGATCGAACTCTAAGTTGGATCGATCAAACTTTTCAGCTGCACAACTTTGATTCCTTTTTGCTCATTGCTTTCTCCACTTTGCTCCCTCCTTTGGTTTATCTCAAGATTGCTTCAATTAAGCTCTTATTTGGCTGAGTTAGCTCAATTTTGGGATTAGTGCCTGAAAATATAAATAACACGTAATAAGTCTAAAACGGCAAAGTAAGATAGATAAAGGTACTAGAATGCTCAAGCTTAACGGGTTTAAATGCGCACTTTTCAGTGCTCATCACACCCCCAAACTAAAATATTGCTAGTCCCTAGCAATGAACTAAGAAGTAAAGGAATGAAATGAACAACTAAACAAGTATAAACTGGAAAGCAAGTAAAATGATAGCGCCACTTTCGTAGGGAACACGATTGCATTTAGCATATGCAACAAGCCTTTTAAACCACTAGGTTACCCCTAGTGGACGAGTAAAGTCTCGTGAGGGTTTCCAGAAATGGTACCCACAAACATTAAGCTCATTCTTTCAAAAGTGGCACCAATATTGCAAACAAGCATTGGGAGAAAACTACCTCAAGTATGCAATTTTTCAACCGTTTCTAAGCAATCTCCCAAAATTTCAATATCAAGCAAGCAAGCATGGTCCTCCACACATCAAGAAAATGATCATGAAAATCAAAACAAGTCTAGAATCCATGTGAGAGGTCCGGCATCAAGTGTGTTGCTATTTTAGCTAACTAGAGAAGTAATCACATCCTTACCCTCAAACTAGCACACAAATCTAGTACCGATCATCAAGATAAGAGAGTGGACCTTTTATTAAAGCTTTATTGTTCTAGGTGTGCTTATTCTTTTCACTCTATTTCTTTTTCTTTTTTCTTTTTTTTTTTATTGAGGAACAAATATGGAAGTATTGTGCAATGTGTTGATCTCTTAAGCTTTCTAGAAGATTCATGTAGCGAGCTTTAGGTCAATGACTCCCAAACCAGATGGCTTTAGGGCATTAGGTGTTAAGACACCCCTACGGACTTACAAACTCAAATCAACTAGGCTACAAATCAAGACGACAACCATCTAATCATTTCCCACTTCTCACCTTTTGGGAGAAATCCTCACTTTTATTACTTTTTGCAACTTCTTCTTCTTTTTTTTTTTTTTTTTTTTTCAATTCAATTATTAACCTAGAGTTTGGGCCCTCCACCTTTCGGCGCGAGAAGTTCACTGCTTAATGAGGCAAGAATCCCGGCTACTCAATGAAAAGGGGTTGTTATCCACCTTTATCAAGAATGAAAGCTTTCAATGCACTACTAGCCCAATTGGGATATAACCAATTCAATAATCAACAAAGCATGTACCCTACAATTGAATGCTAGCGTGCGCCGGTGCTAGTGTAGAATCTTAGAATGAATCTCAAAACAATCACAAAATCAGGATGATGTGGACCACAAATGCAAGCAAGATATCAATCTTTTGAAAAATTTACTCCTAAATGGCATCCTCAAGGCATACAAGGAGTATTGGACTCTCAAGTCAAGCAATTTTTAAATTTTAAGCAATATAGTCCTCAAAAGATCAAAATCATAGCTAGAAATGAACCAAGTATAGAAATATACCTCAAATACACAAGACATGCTCAAAATTTGAATTTTAAAGTAACACTGAAACATACACCAATACCCCCAAACTTAAAGTGCACATTGTCCTCAATGTGTGAAGAGAACAAAGGAAAGAGTATACCAGTGCTTTAGACATGAATGATCGAGATAGAAGTATCCAAAGTGGGTGGCATGGCCCCCCCAAACTTGGGATAAACTATGGTCCTGAAAAGTTTGCACTCGGATAAACTCATTAGATAACAAGATAGGATAATCAGTGCACAGTGGACATGCAAGTGTAAGATGGGAGAAATAGAGAATAGAGAGAAAGGTGTAAGAGTGGTCCTGAAAAATTAGGCAGCATTCTCTCACTGAAGTCACTGTGGTGTACCTGATGGAGTCAAATATAGAAATATGAGATACTAAGAGACATCCATAATCAAGAAGCAATATATAGAAAATATAAAGTGCAGGTACATCAATAAAATAATAAAGCCGACAGACCGGCCGCAAAATATAATACAGTGACAGTATAATACAGATCCAGAATAAAAGAAATGAAAGCATAGAACAACTGGAAGTGGAGTCTCAGGAGGCCCGATCGTGAAGAGCTGCAGTGGCTGGAGGTGCCGGCTGTGAGTTCGATCGATCGAAGATGGAGTTCGATCGATCGAACTTAGGTCTCCACTCTTAATGAATTTTTTTTTTTTTTTTTTAGGTGAGATGCAAATTTTGATCGATCGAAGAAAGATTTCGATCGATCGAAGAGGATAAAGAATGTACAAGTTTAAGGGTTCAAGAGTTGATATGTGCTGGAACCTTGGATTGATCGAACTTGGAATTCGATCGATCGAACATGAAAAATTTTGAAAAGTCCCGAGAGCATGCATTTTGGAGTTTGGATGCAGGTCCAAAATTTTTCTAAGTGTTGGGACTCATGATCGATCGAACCACATGTTGGATCGATCGAAAGGTAGTTCGATAGATCGAAATGGTTTACGATCGATCGAACTTTTGAGAATTTGGAGATCCCGAGAGCATGCATTTTGGAATTTGGATGCAGGTCCAAAATTTTTCTAAGTGTTGGGTGCAAAATGAGAGCTGGATCGATCGAGTCCATAGTTGGATGGATCGAACCAAGACTTGGATCGATCGAAATTATGCCTAAATGCTCAAAATGACTTGAATGCTCATGCAATCCCTTACTCAGTGCCTTCCAATTTATATGAACCACAAAAACAGTATCTAGACATCGCAAGAATCAAAATGCAAGATAGAAATGAGGGAGGAATAGGGTTTTGACATCCTACGAATTTCGGTGCTAGTCTTTAACGTCTCTAGCAAGACCTAGGGTTCTTTTAACCCGGATCAAAGATCTTACAATGCATCCCCTCCTTTTTGGGATGTGAGATGTTTTGAGTTCTACCCAACAAATGGTTCTTGGAAGAACTTATTGGATTTAACTCAAAAGATGTTTTTAAATTCTTATCAAAATCTTCATCAATATGTTCATACACCGGGTCAATAAGATTTGCAGCCTCTAAATGTCTTTGAAAGACTTGGCCCTCTATGTATGGTTTCAATCTTTGCCCATTCACCTTGAAGATGTTCCCCTTCTTCAAGTCTTGTATCTCTACCGCTCCATGCGGTGCAACCGAGATAATTTCATAGGGACCTTCCCACTTGGTTCTCAATTTGCCGGGAAAGAGTTTTAACCTAGAGTTGAAAAGCCAAGCTTTTTGACCGGGTTTTAAGGACTTCTTCACAATATGCTTATCATGGAAGGCTTTGGTTCTTTCTTTGTAGAGCTTGGCATTATCATAAGCATTGTGCCTTAGCTCTTCCAATTCACTCAACTGAAGTAGCCTATTCTCTCCGGCTTTGGCTAGGTCAAAATTGAGCTTTTTAACTGCCCAAAAGGCTTTGTGTTCTAGCTCAACTGGAAGATGGCAAGGCTTCCCATAAACAATTCTATAAGGGGACATGCCAATGGGAGTCTTATATGCCGTACGATAAGCCCACAAAGCATCATTTAGCTTTCTTGACCAATCTTTCCGGGTGGGGTTAACCGTTTTCTCAAGGATATGCTTAATTTCCCGGTTAGACACTTCAACTTGTCCACTTGTTTGAGGATGGTAGGGAGTGGCTACTTTGTGAGTGACGGAGTACTTAAGAAATAATTGCCTCAAGAAATGATTGCAAAAATGCTTTCCTCCATCACTTATCATAGCCTTTGGCATACCAAAACGAGCAAAGATATTGGATTTAATGAATTGAATGACCACGGAGTGATCATTTGTTTTGGTAGCACAAGCCTTAACCCACTTAGAAACATAATCAATGGCAAGAAGAATGTATTGATAACCATATGACATAGGAAATGGACTCATGAAATCAATGCCCCAAATATCAAAAATTTCAACAACCAATATATTGGTTAATGGCATCATATCTCTTTTAGACATTGTTCCCATCTTTTGACACCACTCACACGACTTGCAAAAGTTGTAGGCATCTCTATGAATAGTGGGCCAAAAGAGCCCACTTTAAAGAACCTTTAGGGCGGTCTTCTTTGCACTAAAATGCCCACCACATGCAAGTGTGTGGCAAAACACTAGAACACTTGGGATTTCACTCTCCGGAATGCATCTTCTCACAATTTGATCAGGACAATAACGGTATAAAATAGGGTCTTCCCAATAGTAATTCCGGATGTTGGCAAAGAAACAATTTTTGTCGTTCTTTGACCAAGAGGTTGGAAGCTTGCCTATTGCCAAATAATTCACAATATCAGCGAACCAAGGCATTATTCCATTTGAGACTTGAAAAAGTTGTTCATCCGGGAAGGAATCATGAATTGGAGGACTAGGGAAAGGCTCTATTTGTAATCTGGAAAGATGATCAGCAACCACATTTTTGATGCCCTTTTTGTCCTTGATTTCAAAATCGAATTCCTGGAGGAGTAAAATCTATCTAATCAATCTAGGTTTTGTTTCCCTTTTTGTTAAAAAATGTCTCAATGCAGTATGATCAGAGTAAACAACAACCTTAGATCCTAGCAAATAAGAGCGGAACTTATCAAGAGCATATACTATAGCAAGTAATTCCTTCTCGGTAGTGGAGTAATTCAATTGAGCTCCTGAGAAGGTTTTGCTTGCATAGTATATGGCACAAGGGAGCTTACCTACTCGTTGGCCCAAAACTGCCCCCATGGCATAGTCAGAAGCATCACACATAATTTCAAAGGGCAAAGACCAATTAGGAGGTTGCATGATAGGAGCAGATGACAATGAAGTGCGCAATTTATGAAAGGCGTCTAGGCATGCTTGATCAAAGACAAAAGGAGTATCCTTGGCAAGAAGATTGCATAAAGGTCTAGCGATTTTGCTAAAGTCCTTGATGAAGCGGCGATAGAAGCCGGTATGACCTAGAAAAGAGCGAACTTCCCTCACCGTTGAAGGTGGGGGTAGTTCAGAGATGAGTTCAACTTTTGCCTTATCTACCTCAATTCCTCTTCTAGATATGACGTGACCCAAAACAATTCCCTCTTGAACCATAAAATGGCTCTTTTCCCAACTAAGAACAAGGTTTGTTTCACGGCATCTTTTAAGCACTAAGTCCAAATTTTTGAGGCAAGCATCAAAGGAAGACCCAAAAACAGAAAAATCATCCATGAAGACCTCAAGATACTCTTCCACCATATCCGAAAAGATAGACATCATACACCTTTGGAATGTAGCAGGAGCATTGCACAAACCAAAAGGCATCCGTCTATAAGCAAATGTGCCAAATGGACATGTAAAGGTGGTTTTCTCTTGGTCTATTGGGTCAAGGGCCACTTGGTTGTAACCGGAATATCCATCTAGAAAGCAATAGTATTGTTGCCCCGCCAATCTCTCTAAGATTTGATCAATGAAGGGTAAAGGGAAATGATCCTTTCTAGTGGCGGCATTTAATTTTCGGTAATCAATGCACACACGCCATGAGTTGGCGGTGCGCTTAGAGATTTCCTCACCTTTAGCATTTTCAACCACGGTAATTCCCGACTTTTTGGGAACTACTTGTGTAGGACTAACCCATTTGCTATCGGAGATTGGGTAGATGATTCCGGCATCCAAAAGTTTCACTACTTCTTTCTTAACTACCTCTTTCATGTTAGGATTCAATCTCCTTTGGGCATCCCTAAAGGGTTTTGTATCCTCTTCCATGAGTATACGATGCATACAAATGGAAGGATCAATTCCCTTAAGGTCCGCCACACTCCACCTTATAGCTTCTTTGTTTTCTTTAAGTACATTAAGTAGAGCATTTTCATGGTCCTTATCTAGGCTTGAAGAGATGATAACTGGAAGAGTGTCGCGAGGACCTAGAAATGCATACTTAAGATTAGAAGGCAAAGTTTTTAGTTCAAGAGTTGGTGGAGATACCAAAGATGGAACCGGAGGAGTACTAGAAAGTGAAGGAAGAGGCTTAATTGGAGTTTTCCATGGTGGACAATTCAAACTTGCTACGGATTCCATTATATTGCTTACTTCATTGATTGAATTTTCATTATCAAACCCACAACTCTCATACATTTCAAGAAGACATGAGGCAAGAGGATCATCGGATAAAAGAGATGAGAGATCATCCTCAAGCGGTTGTTTCATGATCATTGTGGGAATTGATTCCTCAACAACCTTATCTAACACATCAATAACATAACACTCATCTTCATCTATGGGATGTCGACTTGCATTGAAAACATTGAGTTTGACCATCATGTTGCCAAAAGAAAGATCCATGATTCCGGACCTACAATTGATAGTGGCATTGGCGGTGGCAAGGAATGGTCTTCCCAAAACGATTGGGATTTGAGTAGTGGAATTAGCAACCGGTTCAGTGTCTAACACTACAAAATCAACCGGAAAGTAGAATTTATCTACTTTGACAAGGATGTCCTCAACCATACCCCTAGGTGTTTTGACGGATCTATCGGCCATTTGAAGCACCACCGAGGTTGGTTTTAACTCATTTAACCCCAATTGGACATACACAGAATAAGGAATCAGGTTAACACTTGAACCTAAGTCAAGAAGAGCTCTCCAGATCTCGTGATTTCCAATTACACATGAAATGGTTGGAGCACCGGGGTCTTTGCATTTGAGTGGAGTATTTTGTTGAAGAATGGAGCTCACTTGCTCCGTGATGAACACTTTCTTAGGACCTTGTCCTTTGTTCCTCCTCTTTTGTGTGCAAAGATCTTTCAAGAATTTGGCATAAGGCGGAATTTGCTTAATTGCATCTAAGAGGGGAAGATTTATGTTCACTTGCTTGAAAACATCCATCATGTCAAGTATTTTTCCATCTTGCCTCTCTTGAGGTGAGGTTTCTCTCAAAGCATAAGGGAAAGGAGCTTTTGGCTCATGACATTTTGGCACTTGAGAAGATGATGAAGATTGAGCATTCCAATTTGGAACATTCTCATCCAAAGAGATAGGTATGGAATTGGAATTTTGATGAGTGACAACATTTGGTTGCACCGATTCGCTATCCTCCTTTGGCAACTCAACCTTATTGTCAACTTGCTTACCACTTCTCAAAGTAGTGATTGCTTGTGTTTGAACTTGTGAGGCTTTCTCCGACGTAGAGTTTGCCTCCACACAAAATTGAGCTTTTGGGTTCCTCTCAGGTTGACTAAGTAACTTACCCATTTCCCTTGCATTCAATGCATTAGCTATGATCCCGATTTGGGACTCTAGCTTTGATATAGATTGAGAGTGTGAATGCAACAAATTTATATTCTTCTCTAGGCTATCCAAAGCCATTAAAACCTTATCTTCAAATGTAGAATCATTATGAAGTGCATGAGGAGAATGATGCACCGTTTGGAATTCATACAATTGAGGATGTGAAGAATTATTCATTCTTTGATGATATGAAGGAGTGAACCCTTGAAAACTTTCATTTCTCTTGTGAGGTGGAATGTACTTGTTTTGAAAATTCTGAGCTTGAAAAGAATTTGGATGTTCATTCCACCTTGGAACATAAACATTGGAATAGGGATGAGCAAATGTAGCATTGACTTGTTCATAGTGTTCATTATAAGCATGTCCGTGGGGACAATCAAAAGTAGTGTGCAAAACACTTGAACATGTCATACAAGGCTCATTCATTTGAGAGGTATGATGATGAGGATAGGAATTGTTAGCCGGTTTTTGATTTAACAAGAATTGGTCAAACTTTTGAGAAAGAGTTTTAATCTCGGCTACAATTCCCATTGAACTCTCTATTTGACAAACTTGAGAATTTTTCTTCTTCTCTTTTCGTTCATGATCAATTTGAGAAGTATAAAATTTTTGTAAAGAGTTTTCGCTCATCTTCTCAAAAAGTTGCCAAATGTCATCCTCATGTTTCCCAAAATATGATCCTCCACATGATGTATCAACAATATCTTTATGAATGTCGGATAGGCTCTCATAGAAGGATTGAACCACTTGCCATTTTGGAATGCCATGATGTGGGTATTTCCCTAGCAAGTCATTCAATCTTTCCCAAGCCTCATGTAATAACTCCCCGTCTTTTTGAGAAAAAGTTCTAATTAAAGTACGCATAGCATTGGTCAAGCTCATGGGATAAAACTTTTTTAAAAATTCATTTTGCATTTGCATCCAAGAAGTTATAGAATTTGCTTCCAAAGTATTGAACCAATGCTTTGCCTTGCTTTTGAGGGTGAAAGGGAAAAGGAGTAGTCTAATCACTTCCTCTGGGACATTCATGTATCTAATGGTGGAACATATTTCAAAGAATTCATTTAGATGCTTATAAGGCTCCTCATCATTTAGACCATAGAAAAGTGGACACAATTGAATAGTTTCGGGCTTGATTTCATATTGATTTGTCTCGAAATTAGGCAACATGATACAAGAAGGTGCATGGTATGCATGGAGATCATAATAGTCACGAAGTACCATTGGAGGCATTGGAGCTTGAGCTCCGAGACCGTATTGATCGGGAAGGAGGTTTTGCATGAAATGTGGGTCTAGGTGGCCAAGATTACCCTCTAGGTTTTCCATGTGAATGCCTAGAGTGAATGATCAAGTAAAGACTACAAATCACAACAAAGCAATCAAACAAACACTTCTCCTCCAAAACAAGTCAAATATCATCAACTTCCTCCATATACAATAATTCCCATACTCCCATGCTTTCAATGATATGCAATGCCACCACGTGGGCCCCCGATTTAACTAAGGAGATTGGGTAAGAAGGTCTCACAATAGTCCTTTAGCACTTCAACTCCAAATTTAAAGCTTAGCTTAGCAACTCTTCATTTTAAGCATTTTTCCTTTGCTTTGCTTTGCTCCTTAGCTTGGAATTACTTTGCTAGCTCCTTGCTCAATGCACCTTGTTAATGAAGAACAAACTTAATAAATAATCAAAAACAGAAAACAAAAAGAAAGTAAAGACACGATCAAAAGAGTACTAATCCTAATTGAATTTCACAATTCGACGTTGCCAATTTAAAATCCCCGGCAACGGCGCCAAAAACTGACCGGGTCCTTTACAAGGGTCGCGATACCAAGTCAAGCTTGAAGAGTTGTGTGTGTTTAGGAGGTGGCCAAGTTTTACATTTATAAAAAGCCACTACTACCTTTCTCTATATAAAATATAGATAGGGCGAGTAGGGATCGTCCCAAGGGATTTGATGGTGTATCGAATTGTGAACTATGGTAATTAGGGTTAGTAGGTCGAGTGATCACACAATTGGTTGGTTGGTTGATTATACTAAATGAGCTAAACTATAATAAAGCAATGCAATAAGATAAAAAGTAAGTAAGAAGGAAAGGTCTTGGGGTGTAGAGATCACCACCAAACAATACTATTCCATACCATAATCAAGTGACTAATGAGGGAAATGAATGTGTTGCAACAATGTTGTGTGCGTAAAAGACATTTAATTGGTAAGGGTGACTCAACAAGTGCAAATTGTCTCAATCAACATGTGTGAGGCCACAATACATCTATTGGTAGAGGAATATATTGTCTAAACATCATGTGAAGATAACAAAATAACAATTCAAGTCATTGAACCTTTCATTAAGCTCATAGTCCAAGCAATCCATAAGGATGATTTAGTTAAACATGCATTATCTAATCATCATGTGAGAGGTACAAAATATCTATTGGGAGAAGAATAAATTGTCTAAACACATGTGAAAGATACAACATATCATAACTAATCATTAACCCTTCATTAAGCTCAAAATTCCTTTACATCACAAAATTAGAGCATATGCTTCTTGCATTCAGAAGCATGGAAAATCAAAGAACAAGCATGAATTGTTTCCCCAACTAACACTACACTACTTAAAAGAGAAACACAATCCATCAAGGAGCATTACATTAAGAACTTCATATTTTGGCAATCTCAAGATTAAAGGCATTAATACACATAGACATGCATCAATAACATTAAATCTAGAGGTGAGCATCTACTCTAGCATACATAGACATATAGATAGAGAAAATGATCAATTAGAAGCATCAATCCATAGAACTCAATGAATAATCAAGATCTTCATAAGTTCAAGAATCAAAATATGCATTACAACACACATCCCTCAAAATTACACAAGATTGGGTAAAGAAAGCATGCTTGGGGCTAACTCTAGCCCCAAGAAGATGTCTAGCCACTCATGGTAGTGATGATCCAACCCTCAAGGGCTAACTCCATGGCTGCTCCTTGTAGATGAAGATCTCCTCCAATGGTTGCTCTAGCTTCCTCCCTTCTTCCTCTCCAAGAATAGCCTCCAAGATGATTTTCAATGTGTGACAAGAGACTCTAAACTCCTCCCCAAAAAGTGTATCATATTCCTTATATAGGTAGGTCAAATACACCCTATGATGAGCTGTGGTCGTGCAAGGCATATTCTCCAATGATTGGGTGAAGGACGGAATAAATGAGCTGGACTTTAACTTTTTCTCGCTGGAGGAAGTTCGATCGATCGAACCTTAACTTGGATCGATCGAAGATGGGTTCGATCGATTAAACTGCATCTTGGATCGATCGAAGTGGTCTGACTCCTCCGGATAAGAACAAAGCTGAGATATTTCGAAGATATTTATGGGGAAAAGGACAAAAGTGGTTGGTAGGCGTACAGCTGTGGATAAGATCAATCATTTGAATAGGACAAAATAGGGTTCGATCGATCGAAGGTGATGTTGGATCGATCGAACTTGGAATTTCAGCAAAGGCCAAGGTTGGATCTATCGAGAAGTACTGTGATCGATCATAGATGTTCGATCGATCCAACTCTAAGTTGGATCGATCGAACTTTTCAGCTGCACAACTTTGATTCCTTTTTGCTCCTTGCGTTCTCCACTTTGCTCCCTCCTTTGGTTTATCTCAGGATTGCTTCAATTAAGCTCTTATTTGGCTGAGTTAGCTCAATTTTGGGATTAGTGCCTAAAAATATAAATAACACGTAATAAGTCTAAAACGGCAAAGTAAGATAGATAAAGGTACTAGAATGCTTAAGCTTAACGGGTTTAAATGCGCACTTTTCAGTACTCATCAGAATGAATTTGAAAATTTTGGAACTTTTGAACATCTCTTCAATACAACATCACACAATTCATGGAAGAAATTTAAAACTTGCAATGTCAATCCAATACATGGATTAATTTTTGAAAATTCTTCAAACTTTGCAATTGTGCGCCAATGCTTGGATGAATTTAGAAAAAAATTTAAACTTGGCAACTTTTCTCTAATGCTTGGATAATTTTGCAAACTTGTCAACCTCATTCCAATGCATGGGAAATTTTGAGAAAATTTTCAACTTGTTGCAAGAATTGTGCAACAATCACTCCAATGCATGAAAAATTTTCAAACTTTGCAACAATTTGGGAAAATTTTCAAACCTTTCCACATCACTTCAAGCTTTTGCAACCTTACACAATTCATTGAAAATTTTTGAGAAAATTCTTAAGAATGCAATAAAAATGAGAGTTTATGCACATGAGTAGCATTCCAAAGCCAATGAAATTGCTTGAAGGCAATGGAAACTTCCGGGAATGGAAATTAGAATTGAGAAGGTTTAAGAAGCCATGCTAAAATTGTGGAACACAATTAAAGAGCTTGCCAGAAAAATTAAACTTTTGGCTTTTCTAAACCGATTTCCAGAAAATTTCAAGGCACGAGCAATTGAAATGATAGGGAAGCCTTGAAGTAGAAAGAATTGCTCCCCATGGGTGCTAAATTTAACGTCGATAGCTAGACGCACTGAGATCAAATTGGTCCTCCTTTCCCTATACCATGTCTCTCTAGAGAGTCATATTTCCCCAGATAGGATAATTCTTTTAAAAGCGGAGGAAGACTTTGAAGACAAAAGTGGAAAAGAGGTAACGGAAAGACCTTAACCCACTCTTCATCCTCAATGAAGAACTTTGGATTATGGGGCTTATTTGGATTATAGGAAGATGGAGTAGGTGAGGGTGCACCTAGTGATAAGTGCTTAAATGTTGCACATTTCAGCACCTAAGCTAAGGTATTTCAGTCTTTGCATCTATCTTAATTTTATGTTTTAGTCATAATTTATGTTTATGTGTATTTCAAGGCAATAAAGTTAAAATGAGTTAAGAACGGTCCAATTAAGCCTTTTTGGAGTTAAGCAAAGATTTTCAGAAAATGGCACAAAGCGGTCAATCTCAGGCCTTTGATGATGTTCCCAAAGATGGAGAAGCAAACCAAATAGCCCGGAGCAAAAATGGAGCTGAATAAGGCTTAAAGGAATTTTCCAACTCTGGGGGATCGATCCCCCAGGACTTAGCAACATTACAGTTTTTATTTAATTTTTGGGCTCATTTTGGGAACTGTTGGGCTTTAATGAGATTGTTACTTAAGGCCCAGTGAGCCATTAGATTAGGGTTAGTTTTAGTTTTTATTTAGGTAAAGATTATTAGAGAAAAAATTTAACTTTTATTTGATTATTATTTTTCTGTATCGTAATATCGTATTTTCTCTCTGGAAAAACACGCGAAAAAAGAGAAAAAGCAAGAACATGCTAGGGTTTGGAAGAAAAGTTCATAGAAGATGAAGCAGATGATGGGGATTGTCCTGTCTTCGACTCTATCAACCATGAGTGGCTGATTCTTCTACTTAGGGTTGGATAAACCCTAAGCATGTAACCTATTCTCTCTCTCTTTTCATACTTTTTGGGGATTAATTTATGTAATTAGTGTATAGTCTTGAATATTATGAATTAAATTCTTCCAATTGATTATCTGTATTAATCTCATATTGTCTTATGTGTGGTTGATTGATAAACAAATTTTACACATGAATTCTTTGTTAATTGATTCTTGTGATGGCTATGCATGGTACTGCTTAGTTGTAATTGTGTTTCAAATTGATGAAAAATGCTTCCATTTGATGGATGGTACTACATGTTTAGGTTAATTTGCTGTCTAATTAGTTTTAAATTCATGTTTAATTAGTTTAATTTAAGTTTAATTAATTTAATTGCAATTCAATTATTAGGTAAGTAGACCATCTATACTTATGTTTGAATTCCATACTTTTTGTCACAATTGCATTATCTTCTAGATTAATGTGTGTTAAATTTGAAACTTGGATTGATAAATCATGCTTTGAATGGGTGAATTTCACAACACTTAGTTTAATTGTCATTAGGTTGTTGATTCATGCTTGAAATTGATGGTTTACACTTTTCATTGCACTTGTTAGCCACATATAGATTACATAGTATTATTTCCCCAATTAGTTGAAAGTGAGTGAGTTAGGGAATGTGCTTAATGGTGAATCCTACACCCTAAGTCTCTTTCCAATCTCTTAAACTCTATTTCTTTATTGCAATCATTTAGTTTAAAATTAGTTTTAATCACAAACAAAACCCTTTTGGCAATCACATAAGCACTAAAGTAGAATTCAATTCTGGAAAACCTATAATTGTTTAGATCTCTTGGGACGATCCCTGCTCACTTCATACTCCATAGTATAAGTGTTTAGTGGTTTTATAAATTTTAAAATATAGTGCCCACTTGACATTATTTCTAAACCTAAAGTGTTGTGCATTATTTTGTGCACACGCTCGGGTCGCACCACCTAGCAAAGGCTTTTGAAGGGTCATATTGAGCACGGGAATGCTCGACAACTTATCCTTCAAAATTTCAACATCCTCCTCACACTTATCCGGCGGTTCGGGCTCAACAACTTGAGACAACTCAAGTGAGGGAATGGGATGAAATGCAAGCTCCCAAGAGAGTGATACATTTGATGTTGCCCAAGGAAGAGAGTGAATAGGTGGAGGAATATCAAGCAAAGAATTCACCTCCCAAATGGAATTGGCAACATCAAAATCCGCATAATTAAAATGAGCTAAGCATGTTTTTAGAGGATCCTCCATTAAAGGAGGTGCATCAAGCAAGGGATTAGGTAGGGGCTGTGTTGGATTTTTATAGGATACAATCTCATCATCATTATTTTCCTTATTTTGAACCACAATTACTTCATTTTGATGCGTGGCAACAACTTGATCTTCAACCACCATTTCATCATTTTCATATGTGATGACCACTTGATCATTCTCATGATGAAAGTTACTAGGAGTAATCTCATCATTCATAGAATTTTCTTTTGGATTGGCCATGAGTTCAATGGAAAATTCTTCTTCATTTTCATGATTTAGAGCATCAACCATTTATTGAATTTGAGTTATTTGGTCATCTAACTCTACTCTCGATTGGGAATGAGAATGAGTAGTGGATTGCATGCCAACAATGTCATCCAACATTTGCTTATTGGACTCCATCATTTGCGTGTGGAAAGACTCCATCATTTGTTCATTGGCAGCAATAAATTCATCCAATGAAGAAGGTGGACAAGGAGAAGAGGGCGGGAAAGAATGATCATTGGGTTGAAAAGGTTGCATATGAGATTGTAGGGTTGAATTTCCTATGTCATGCCACAAGAAGTTTTGTTGGTCTCCCCAACCCGAGTTATAACCATTGAAGTATGGATCACTACCCGGTTCAAAGAAATTTTCATTTGGTTGCTCTAGATAGAAGTCTAAGAATTGTCTCATTGGAAGACATTCTCTTGTATGATGTGTATGACTAGAGCAAAATGCACAAAACTCATGTGGTGTGTAGAATTGAGTTGGAAGATAACTACCCTCCATCTAGGACTTAAACATCAACAACAAACAACATAATCAACACAACAATTCTTTATCATCAACTCCACATACAATAATCCCTTTCTCCTCAATTATCAACAAGATAGGAAATAAATGGCCACGACAAGGACCAATGCTTTGCAATATAGTAAAACAAAAATAGCCTCGACAAGGGCTTCACAAATAAATTAACTACTTTTAAGCTTAACACATGCACAATATCCACAATTCGAAACTAGAAGTCACGAGACTTACCTGGGGTCCTCTAGACTCACAATTTGCTAGCATTCCCACGGCGAGCTTCGAGTCCCTAGGATCTCACTTACAACACAAAGATGGTTAAAACACATAAGAAATATTCACAAAACACAGTATTCACAATCAAACTAAATTTAACCCTAGAACTATGGTCGCTAAATTATTTGCAGTCCCCGGCAACGATGCCAAAAATTGATCGGTTGATCAACTAATATCAACCTTCGCAATAGCACGAATCATTGTAAAATAGGGCTATTGGTCGGGTAAGTCGAACCACTGGGACTGCGCTAGTCTATGGCAACCTAAGTGTCTAGAATTGTTCTTAGAATGATAAGGGGTAATAAGGGTTTGTTTGATGGTCACTAAACTAGGAATTCAAAGATGCATAAACTAGTAGGTTGCAAGAATTAAAAAAGAGATGAAATACAAGTAGAGAAAAAACTAGGGAAATGAATCCGCTCCAACCCTATACACATTCTAGATTGAGATTAAATTGGGAAAATCAACATAAATGATGATCATGACACATAACAACCCTTGGTTGCTATACTATCCTCAAGAGGTTCATTAAATCAAAAACAAGAATAATCCATCAAAGATTCACATGCTTGAACTACCTAAACTAGGGTGTAGTCTTCAACATGCTCCCTAAGCCAAAGATTATCAAGCCCTTAATTAAATGATGAGAGCACACAAAGTTAAGAATCATGTATAAACCATCAAAGGGCATCCTAAGCAATGATTTATCAAAGTTCTCAAACTCCATGCCATTAAAACCATTCCATGATCTAACTTCCATTGTCACTATGGAAATGCAAGTAATATGATTAGGAAGAGAAACCATCTAAGACAAGATGAATAGCTCAAAATAATCATGTATAGACATTAGAATTCATTACAACACATATGATGCTCTAGATCATAAAATCACCAACAATAATACATTAAAATCCCAAAAGTAAAATCTACACTAGAACATGCTTACAAGGGAGGGGCTTCATCACCTCCCTAGAGAAGATTTAGTTACCCATATGAGCAATGGAAGAAGGAAGAAGCTTGAAGACCTCCTCCATTTTCGTGTTCCCTTCTTCAAGCTTGAAGAACTCTATCTCCTTGTTCCCTTCTCTCCCCAAAATCTGATCCAAACTCCCCTAGGAGATGTGTGGCTCTTATCCCTCTTATCTACCACCAAACTAGGCTCTCTCTCCCCCCCTAGGAACCTCTCCAACCACCTCATAAAGAAGGAAATCAGAAAATGAAGGAACCAAGAAACAAGTGGCTGAAATAGTGATTTTTCGGAGACAAACTGCCCTAAATTCAAGTGCTCGAATTTGGGCCTTGAGCACTCAAAAATTGGGCAGAATGCCTATTCTCCATTTGCTTTGCCCGGACCTACTTTGATTAAATGGCCATAAATTTGCGGTCCAAACTCCGAATGATGAACCATTTGAAGATTTGGAAAGCTAATTCAAAGCTTTAAATACTTCATGTTTTGGTGAAGATCCAATTCTCAAGAATGGTTGGTCGAAAATGAAGATCAAGGCAGAATTTCATTGCTGCCAGGCAGTTCTGCGTACCTCTGGTAACAAGGCCATAACTCTCTACTCTGAGCTCTGAATGACAAACTATTTGAAGATTTAGGAAGATAATTCAGAGCTCTAAATATGCCATTTTATAATGGAAGTCCAGATCTTGAGCTTTTTGGGTCAAAAGTGGCAATCAAAATCGAGTTCCACTGCTGCCTGAAATTCAGCTTTTGAGCACATTGTTGATCAAAAATCCACAACACCTTATTTTTGCTCCTTTTGGGCCAAAGAACCTGAAAATGCATAAAAACATAGAAATGAAGATAATCTACATAAATTAACATACAACGGACTTTACTAATGCTATTTATGGCGCTTGAATATACAATATTCGGCGCTTGTCAATGTCTTTCGACAGTGGATATGCCAAATGAGATAGGGCTTTGAACATTAGGTCCCTTCACATGTCTTTCGATAGTGGACATGCCAAATTAGATTCGGCCTTGGACACTAGGTCCCTTCACATGTCTTTCGATAGTCGATCTGCCAAATTAGATTTGGCCTTCACACAGTAAACTATGATAATCCATTTGCCAGGATCTCTTCCAGATGATTGTGCTTCAACTGCACATGTATGGACTTTTCATTGTAACACTGGCTATGAGCTTGAAGCATCACAACCTTATTGTCATAAAAATATTTCAAGGGCGGTATAGGCTTACTTCGTATTGGAATACCCTCCAGTAAGATCCTTACCCAGTCAACTTCCTCTCTAGCAGAGAAAGTTCAATAACATTCAGATTCCATCGAGGAATGAGTTATACAAGTCCATCCTTTTAATTTCCAAGAAATCATAACTCCACCCATAGTGAAGATCCAGGATGGTACGAACATTGACCATCCATCGCAAAGAACAGCTGGGTATTTGCAGTAATCCAACCTATAAGCATTAGTACTCTGCAAGTACCTCTATATTTGCACAAGAGAAATTCAATGATCTCTTCCCAGATTATTTTAGTACTTGATAACAAGTTGTGTTTGCCTTGGTGCAGTTCATCGCGTCATAAAGACCACCAATATTTTGAGAATTCAAGTTAATTCTCTGCACTGCCTTGATTGCAAACTAACTCTGATCTGGGATCAATAAGAACAAAGACTGCAGCATCTAATAAGATTTTGAACCTTTCAAGATTAATTGATAAAATTGGATTGCGTGAGAGTAAATCCATGTTGAGGCCCCACACTTTGATTTACACAATCACACCAGCTTCCCTAAGATCTATCATGTCAAAAGTTCAAATTAAGAACTTTACAGGCGAATAATAATTGCCATAATTTCCTTGGAATCTCCTTTTATCAATTTGAAATTCAGCTACAATCATTGCTTTCTTATACTTTCATTTCTTTTATTTAGGAGCTTTCAAAAAATAAGCTTTCAAGGATACAAATTAGTATCATCAATAAAATGATAACATAACAATTTCTTTCATTACTATAATTAGCTTATTTCAAACTTGTCAATATGGATCAAATTTCCAATATTAGTGTATTTTCAACACATTAATAAAAGTTTACATGCTACATATAATGCTTTGATCCACATGAACCTTACTATTGGTTATCCTTTTGATTAATGAATTTAAACTCACGTAATCAAGTATATGACATGCCATAAATTAAGAAATTTATCAATAACCAAAAATCAGTTTTATAACTGGAAAGCATACCGTTAATAGAGTGGCGCATTTCAACAATCATACCAATTTTGGATGAAAAATTGATGAATTTAGAACTCATCTCAAAGCTATTATTTGCAAATCTGAATACCTCTTTCAGATGCATCACTTACCATAAATTATGCTTATGCATGCCACTTTAGAAGTTAAAGAGTTCTCCTCTTATATTGTCATCTGATCCCCCCACTAGTCATAGATCTTGCATGATTTTGACTAATTGAAATGTGGAGAGATGATATAGTTTCAATCAACCGATAACACGCGTCCCGAAAAACAATAAACTTCTTTTGTGATCTTCTCATTCATCGCAGAATATGATCTAATCAGCGGAAAGTGACCTACTAAAGCTTTCAGCTTTCAAGTAATAAACATAAGTATATTCAAAATAAGCATCAATAATGTGATCGATGGAGATCAGTTCTAAGGTACCATATTTCTTTCAACATATATAAAAACTAGACCACTAAATTTTCATATGCTGCCTATAATGCATTGACCTATATAGGTTTTACCATAACCTTCAATCAATCCTTGACAAATCCTTTGATAAAAGGATTCAGTTCATTAACCAAGTTTATAACACATTGTTAATCAATGAATTTGGCAATATAAACATAAATTATTGCACAAATTTAGACATACCTTTAATGAAAAGATTATTTCAAGGAACATACCAGATTCAAAGATAACCTTGAAGCCACATCAGAAGTGCAATTTCATTCAATTGCCCTTGTGCCCACCAATATAGGATATTGGGTTACACTATTCCCCCACTAATTAATAAGTATGGAAGAATATTGATCACCTTTATTAGGACGAGATGCCAATTCAATCCACCTTGTGATCTTCTCATTGATTAAATTAAAACTTGATCACATGATGTTTTGTCACCCAGAATAGCTGGACATGGATTAGTCTATAAGCGATTTTTCAATTGTCGAAGGAAAATAAAAAATTTCCTTTCCACCGTTGGTATTTTTTAACCATCAAAAGCCTCGATATTCGGTTGAGAAACCGAATAAATAGCGTTGGACAACAATGAAAATGAATCCATTGAGAGAAAACTATCTTCAAATTGTTGGAACTGATATATTAAAACGGTGAGTATCGAGGCTTAGAGGCGCGTAATCGCTTCTTGAAGATAGTTGAAGCCTCTCCCATGTGCAACGGAAGACAAATGGCACTACTATCTCCATGATTCAACTAAGCCCAGATATCAAAACTGTTTGTTCATGAAGGTTACACTTCTTCTTCATGAACCTGTGTATTTATCTCTATCAGATCAAAAGAAAATATGAAACTCACACACTCAAACTCAATAATTTGAAAACACTTTTTCAAATATCTTTTTCTCTCTTACTTGTGATGAGAGTGTGTGCTTTGTAGGCTTCATAAACCTACTATTTATACTAGCATATATAGAAGACATAATTGAATAAAGTATTTAATATATACTTAAAACTTAACTCATAAATAATATATCAATATAGTTGATTAATTGCATCAGGTGAAGATCCTTTTAGTTAGAGTTTGTAAAAATACTTTACGTTTTCATAAATATATAGTAAAGCCAAGACTAAAAGTTTTCATAAATATAGAGTTACTAAAAATTATTTTAAAACATAACTCTAACATGAAAATCATTGCAATGTATACCGTGGCATAAAAGGGGATTTAGAGGTAATTTGAAAGGAAAATTTGTTTTATTTAAAAAGTAAAGTTTCTTTAAGGAAAGGAAGTGTTTTTTTTTTTAAAGGAACCAGATTTCACGAGTTTGGGGCTAGCTTGACCTAGAGGGAGTGCGACCCGGTTTAGGACGTGAAAAAGTTGATACTAGGCCCTTTAACGGTTAACAGGCATTGCTAGAAATGGAACCGGGGATAGTTATCAATCTTGCCTCGGTAAAGTCAGTTAGCGGGTTTTCGAAAAGTGAAAGATGGGTCGGTATAGACCAGGTTTGGAATGGGTGCATCATATTCCATATCATGCACATCATTTTGTAGAATTGTGTTATGTGCTGAGTTTGTTGCATATAAGTTATAAATGTTCTGTGGACTCCCATTGCATGACCCCGATTCCTTATCATTCCTTTATGTGTTACGTGGCTTAAGGGAGTCCAAAACTAACGCCTTAGGCAACTTCTACTGAGCTTTATGCTCACCCCTTTATTAATAACATTTTTCAAGTTATGGCAATGAAGTGGCGGGCGACAACCCACCACCAGTTTAGTAAAGTTGACGGACTTAAACTCTTTTGTGCTCGATGTGTATTTAATCTTTTTGTTGTAAATGGTAATGGGGATCATTTTGTATCTTCTACATGGTTAGAAATGGTCTTAAGACCATCCATTTGAATTTTGTGGTCTCACTATGATTTCAATATCCATGTAAGGCTTTAAGGCCATATTTTTTATAGATGACGTTCTTGTTTAATTTTAATGATGTAACGGACTATTGTATGGCCTTATTCAATTTTTGTACCACTTAGAAATGCTGATTTCATCATTATATGGAAGATTTGGGATAGGTTTGAGCCTTGAGTAAGGTCACCGAGGGACCAAAGTAGTGCTAAAGTGCGCAAGATCAATTTTAGGCATTTTCTGGGCTGATTTTAAGGTTCTGGACATCTTGAACCGGTTCAACCCCATTGAATCGGTTCAGAGACTGCATTTGGTTCACGTATGGGCTTACTGCCCATCTTAAACCGGTTCAAGATTCTTGAACCGGTTCAAGTCCTCTAGTAGGTCATTTTCCTTGACAGTTTGACAACTTTGATCACCAGACTTCGGACGGTCATAACTGTTTTGTTCCGAACCCAAATAGGGTCATTCTTGAGTCCATTTTTCAAGAATTTCGAGTTAGCTTCCCATTGAGACCAAACTCATCCTCAAATTCCATTCATGTTGAGAGTTATGGTTGTTTTAGTGGAATAGTGTTGGAAATTGCCTTAAACCGGTAAGGGCGCTTTTGGGAATTCATATCCGGTGACCTTAGAACCTCACCGAGCATCATGGAATGACTAGAATAGTTGTTCTAAACCTTATTTGACTAGTTTAAGGATAGACTATCCTCTCACATTGTAAAATGACCATTTCACCTTTAGTGTGTCCTCGGGTTTGTTTAAGGACCCGAATAGCGATCCAGACCTCCGGTTTGGATCATTACAAATTTGGTATTAGAGGAATGGTTCAAATACCAATAGGACGATAGGTAGAGGCCTACCTAGGATTGTATGAGAAGTTGAATTGTATAATTATATGCTTATATGTTAAGGTACTTAACTGTTGAAAAGCATATATAACTGATTATTTGCTTTATTGCTTTTGTGTTTATAGTTTTAAAAGACATGCTTCCTTGCTAAGTGTTGACATGCTTATGTGCTTAAATATTAAAATATATGCTATATGGCTAGAATGTTTATGTAATAATGATTGAAAGCATGTTATACATGATAAGATGACGAGCTGTAAGTATGGGTTATAGCATGTAAGTGGTGCATTGTAATGTGATGGACAGTTGAGCATGGGTTGTGCAAGTTTGTATTATATGAGATGACAATGAGGTGATGATGAGGATGAACAGGATATTTAATTTCACATAATAATTTAATGGATTCATTATTTAAACTTATGTGATAGGACACGGTTGTGTCAAGGGTTATGCTTCGGTTCTTGTGTATATATATATAAGTATGTCTTGTGTATATACCTATTTTCTTATGTGTTTATGTGGTCAAGCATAGAATGGTTGTGTGAGTTTTGACCTGAGTAGGTGAGGAGCTCGGTTGCTCCTAGGTTGTTTGGGTGCCAGTTCTCATCGAACGAATTGCTTGGTCTTTTAGCTCGTGGATTGAGCTATTTAGTGTATAATCATTTGTTTTTCTTATTGTAGTTATGCGGTGCTTAGAGCACGACTTTAGAATGGGTCTATATTTTATGGCACGGTGGATTTGTTGTGTATGAGTCTCATGCATCGGTGGATAGGTTCCTGTGACCGTGGGGGTCAAGTGTGCGAGTGAGGATTTTGTGGGAGAAAGGTATGACCTTAGGGGGTAAGTGTTTGTGACTTGGTTCACGGTTTGGTGCAGTGGCTCTTTTCGAACCGGTTGTGATAGGTGTGACAGAGGTTGTTTGAGTCATTAATGTGGTCTATGGGTTGTAGGTGTGTATTGCAAGTGTCTTGGTACGGTCAAAGAAAGTGTGTTGGTCATGGTTGGTTGAGAAGTGATTCTCATTTTGGGAAACTGCGGGAGTGAGTCACAGGTAATTGATTCGATGAGTTGATTGCATGGAGAGTCTTGAAGTGGTGTAAGTGAGCAGTTTTAGTTGTGTTGAGTAGTATTACACTAAAAGGCAGGTTGTATGAGGTTATTGAAGTGCTCGGTTATTTACGGATGAAGTGATTGATAGTAACTATTGTGTTATTAAATGGCTTGTGTTTTGGAAGTTAGAAGTTGTGGGCTAGAGTTTTATTCCGGGTATGTTTAGAGTATCAGGTGATTGCGCTGGGTGTTTAAGGATTCAAGTGATAGATTGCATGGAGAGTCTCGAAGTGGTGTAAGTGAGCAGTTTTAATTGTGTAGAGTAGGATTACACTAAATGGCAGGTTGTATGAGGTTATTAAAGTGCTCGGTCATTTGTGAATGAAGTGATTAATGGTAAGTATTGCATTATTAAATAGCTTGTGTTTTGGAAATTAGAAGTTATGGGCTGGAGTTGTATTCCGCGTATGTTTAGAGTATCAGGTGATTGGGCTGGGTGTTTGCGGATTCAAGTGATAGATGGTTAATTTAAAATGATTGGGACGAGGTTGATCTTGTAGGTTTAATTGGTAGCCCCATTTGACTTTTGTCGGGGCCAAGGATGTTCTGAGGAATGGGAATGATGAGAAGCAGCGATGTTAAACCTAGGGCATGAAGTTTTATTATTTAGGCATGTTGATTGCCTTAGAATGAGTGGTTTGAGTAACCGGTTAAGCGTTAGTGATTAATTGCATCGTTGATGGTTTTGAGGTGACAGTTGAGTATTGAGCGTTCTAGTTTTTATGCTCATTTTTGTTTTGAGGATTTGTCGACATGGCATTGCCATATGGATGTTCTTTTATAGTGGTAAATAGTGGTTATTGTGGGGGAGTATAGAGAGTGGTGCTTACTTTATTGATATGATGGTGTTATCTTAAGGATGTTGGAAGAAAAGTTGCTTGGTAGTGGCTTGATGGTTCGGTGGGATGATAGGTTTGAACAGTTGATTTAGATGAGTGGCAGTAGAGATGTTATGGTGTTATGGTGTGGTGTTTAGTACTGATGAGCGGAATGGTTTAAGATTTGATCCAAGGGTGGATTAGAGTTTACGAGTTGTTTATTATGTGCTGATAGGTAAGTGGAAGGATTGTGCGTTGATCGAGGCGATTCTGGACGGTTTAGTCTTTAGAACTAGAGAGAGAGGTGTTGCTATGTAGGCATCTTTTTCTTTTGAAGAGTCAGTGGGTTGTTACGACTGAGGTTACAGGTATTGTGTGCATGGTGATTGAGGCAGTGTCTCCTAGGTAGGTAGAGATGAAATGGATAATAAAGTGTCGTTTTGTGGCATAGAGGTTGTCAGTTGAGAGTGACTAATTCTAGGTTAAACGGGACGCGGTGCCCGAAGGGCTGTAATTGTTCCTAGTGTCAATATGCCGTGAGCATCGGTGCTCTTACCTGATTGGTTTTAGTTAGTAGGGGTATCACGGTGTATCGTATACGAGGTGGCGAGGTCGCCTAGAATCAAGATCGTAGTCCCTTATGTGTTTTCAGTTGGTTCTTCTCCTTATGTGTAGGGAGTTCATTTCATCTCAGGTGAGATTGAGTGTTCATAGTTGGATGATTGGTGAGCAAAGTGTGACAAGGTGTCGAGTGCATTCAGGTGCGAATTATCAGTCTCTGGTGAGTGTGGGGTTTGTTATCATTTCCGTTTGTTTTAGTCCTGGCAAGAACGTCGTTTGTCATGAGTCTTGTTCTCCCTTTAGAAGTTGTGCGCATCCGTGGGTGGAAGGACTTGTGTGTGGTTTGTTATGCTATTAGGGTTCATTAGTAAAGGTTTGGTTGAATGGGTTGATTCACTTCCACTGAGGGAAGTGGAGTCTTTCGTTTTGTGGTGCTTGTTCTGAGAGTGTTCTTAACAGGTGGTGTGTGAGGTACGAGTTGCCGAATGCAGATTGTAAGTTTTCGAAGTCTAGTACTAGCGGTGGTGGCAAGGGGATATGTTGTGAACTGGGAGTTCAAGGATGATTAAGCGATGTGATGTGAGTCATGTACTCAGATGTTACTATAGGGGTTTGATTTGAGTAGTGTATTAAGGATAAGTGTTGATATTGTCTTAGAATTTTGTAATTAGAGAAAGTGAATGCGCGATTCTATTGAGGAATAATAGGAATGGTTGACTTTGGTTTTGAGATCTTAAGTATGAAATAGTCGCATTATGTGTTTTGAAGAGATAAGAGTTGAGCCGAATGATGACACAGAGTTGTTTACCGGGCATGGGTGTTATAAGGAGATTAGAGATCTCTTATGTTGGTCGATGATTATGATGTTTGATGCTTGTAAAACCCCTAATTTTAAAAGGATAGTCCTGGTATTTTAATTAAGTATTTTGTTGCATTTTTAATTATTTTAATTGTTTATTTGCTTAATATTTGAATTAGTTGAATTTTTATTTATTTAATTGAATAAATTGACTTAATTGTAATTATTTGAAGTGTTTGCATCAATTACATTATTGGATTTAAATTGTTTGATTGTGTGTCCTTACATGGTTTATTATAATTGTTTAATTATGTAATTAAGTTAAATGAGTTTTTAAATACGTTAATTACTTAAGGTTCTTTTAGAAGTCACATATGTGTAGCCGTCATAGATTTTAACTTAGGTTTTGTTCTATGGGCCGACTATGATTTAATTAGGGTTTTGTCTCTAATTATACTTGGACTGGGGTTTTGTTTTAGCATATATATATATGGAATAGAATGATCTGCTAGGGTTAGCAAAACTCTATTCACGTACCTAGGATATTGAAAGAAAATAGAGTAAGGTTGGGAAAAGAACAGAGAGGTTACAGTCAGGGTTTCAGCTGTGGATCATATAACGAACCTAGGAGGAGGGAAGGTTGAATAGTAGAAGGTTGAGTTGACAATAGACAGACGTCGTCGAAAAGCTTAAAAAGACGGCGACAAGGTTTTGGTTACAAAATTGTAAATGCAAGTTCTTTTCTTCCTTTTTCCCCTTGGCCTTTGTTTAGTGCATACCCAGAGGATCTCTAGGATATTAATTGAATATTAATTGAACCTTACATGTTTAATATATGTTAATTTAATCGTCTGTAAGGGCTGAACTTTGTCTGAAATAATTCTTGCAACTTTGTTCTTCGTCATCTGTTTTAAAGCATATAAATTGGTGTTGTTTTAAATCGTTGTATTAGTTCTTACTGTGGTAAACTAAGGACTGGGGGTTGATACTGGATGTATACTAGACTGGTAAGATAGTTTTCAAGAAGAACAGAAGGGTTAGAAGAGGCCGGAGACGAAGCAGATGGTCGGAAACAGAGGAGGAGTGGACCAGAGCTCTCAAAGGAGGAGAGAGCCGGCTCCAGGAAGTTAGGAGCCGGCTCCTCCCTTCATAGAGCCAGCTCCAAGGGCTAAGGAGCCTGCTCTAAGGTGTTTAGAGCCTGCTCTGTTGTTGTTAGAGAGCATGCTCCCTTGTTAAGGCTTGTTTGGACATGATTCTGGAACAGTTTGGCACTGTTTTGGGACGTTTTTGATATTTTGGATTTTTTCAAGGACTGGATTGAGAATTTTAAATATAATTCCATGGGATTTTAAACTCTCTAATTGCATAATTTGACCCATAGTACAAATAGAAAGAACGGTATAAAAATAAGCAACTTTGCATGCTTAAACGGATAGGGAGGATTAAATTGTGTAATCTTGTGTTAATAATTTAACGGACTGTAGTATGGACTCTAAACATGATATTATGCAATATTAGGACCCACCATGCATAAATTATCTCTATATGCTAATGGTTCTCATAGTGTGGAAGTTTTAAGCAATGTCGCACACTGTTGACGGATATTACGTATTTAGTTGCTTAAACTTAACTTAGCAACTTAGATAACTAGAGTATGACTTCTAAATTTATTTTGGAGGCATAATAGGGTTTTATACATATTAGACTTTATTATATTTCTCTCGAATTTTAATTGAAGAATTATTAAAATATATTCAGTCAATTACATGGGATTATGTGTTGGATCGTAATTGCTGAATTCTTATATTAAATTCTGTCAATTATTTGGAATTATGTATTGGATTATAATTGCTAAATTCTCATATTAAATTCTGTTAATTATCTGGATTTGTGTGTTGGACTATAATTACTGAATTAGTACACTAAATTATATCAATTATATGGATGTTGTGGATCGTATGTACTAGTATGGGACGGTGGCATACTAGGATGGTTTAGCTCAAAATGCTAAAACCTACCCTATTATAATAAGGGAATGGATTGTAAAAATTTAATCCTACTTATATTTAGGTCAGATCAACCGAGTAAGTTGAGTGACCACCTGGATTAACTGTTGGTTGTAATTAAGTCATATCAACTGAATAAGTTGGGTGACTAACTAGGTTATGAATCGTATGTTAGATCAATGAATAATTGAGTGACATACTATGGTTTTGGACGGACTTTAGATATATGATTATGGTACCACGATATGAGCTTGAGTCAGATAGTCAATGGTTAGGGCGCGCATATGCAATGGATGCGTAGCTGGCTATGATAGGTTGAGGTATACCCTGTTAGGTCTAGGTACTCATGCCCACCAATGAATATCCCTTAGTGTGGATATATATGTATATATGGACTAAAAAGATATTGTGAGATATCTAGGGTGTATCTGCGTATCGGGTCATTGTATGGATTGTAGTTAGACTATCATTAATTCTACCGATGACGTATGATTTCATTCCATGTTTTAGTTTTGGCTTTATTTCTTGTTATTTTATGATCAGTTGGGATCTGATTTAGGGGTCCACTAGATGGATTCCCAAGTTGTACTCTTGGATGTTTTGGAGAGTTGGATTTTATAAATCTTTAAATTTGGAGGATTTTATATTTAATATTTCTTTCAGTTTATTCTATTTCTTATTTCATTTTTATATTCTGTGTTCATTTTAAAATATTAATTATTTGATATTCCCTCAGGTTTAGGCTTAGGCCTGATTAACCCGTGTCTCAGATCCGAGGGGTATCATAGTTGGAATCAAAGCACTCCAGTATCAAATGTCTCTAGGGTATTTCGTATTAAGACTTCCGCGTAGCGTTTCATATTGATTAGAGCATAAGTTTAGGATGCATCGTATTCCTTTACGGTTCATTTAAAAAGTACTAATGTCAAGTTTATTCTATAATTTCAGAATGTTTGGCACTAGGAAAAGGATGTGGTCCGCGATGAAAGCAAATAAAGTTCTAAGGAAGAAGAAGGTTATTCCGACAATTCCCCTGCGAACGCCGATCAAGAAGGCGGAATTAGAGACCAGGGAATCGGCTCCAATAGGTGTTGCTTCAGAGTACAAGTCAAGGAAGGTTTCTGGTGTGCAAGATTGGCCACCATACTGTGGACCAACACAACTTCGGTGGTGCTCGAAGATGAGCCAAGCGGAGAGGAAGACCCCGAAAAGGATCAGGATGGAGGAGATACCAGAGCGCCCAAGATGGAGGGCACCCTATGTTAAAGGATGAATGTTCTTCTAAGAGTAATTTTAATTACTAGTAGTAGAGGAGGTATTAGTAAAAATGTAATACGGATTTAATCACGTACACTAATATTATATTAAAAAAAAATAACTTACGATTATTCGTTTGACAGTTTATGGTTTGGAAAAGTTCTTAATAAAGTGAACTAGCGGTTTTGGCTATCTTTATTGTGCTTTATGGTAGCATTTTTGTGATTTATACACATATGGTTTTACTAAACTGTATTGGAATATGTATGTTGTGATAATAAATGATTTATCACAGTGGAGTGATTGGTTTTTGAGCAGGTAAACAAATATTTGCCTGTAAGTACGTTGGGTTGAGACAGGATGCTTACCAAGGAGTTTATAAAAGAACTTGTGTAATTCAATATAGTAGGTTTGGTTTAGAATGAGGAATTCCCAAGATAGAATGATAATCTAAAAGTGGGTAGATTTTGGAGTATTTCAGTTACCTTATGTGTTTTGCTCTACAGAGTATTCAGGAACATTGGATTTTTATAGATTGGTTGGTGACACACGTATGTAGTGGACCTCAGGGTATTTCTACACCATTAGGCAATGCAGCCATTCTACAAAAGAGTGATGGGCTTGTGACACTAGATATTGGTAGACTCAGATTTCTAGCTAATCTTTTAGTCCTGGACATGCACACTTATGTTGTGTTACTTGGGATGGATTAGTTATTTCACTACCATGGCCGAGTTAAGGATTTGGATAGGTCTATTGTGTGCACCATACCTGGTCAGGATATTTACGTCATTGCTATGCCACGTTCTAACAGGGTCACTAGCACTTATTGTTTCGTATAGAGGAGGAGATGGAGGAGGGGGATAACTGTATCATTGGATAGCTCACCAATCGTACAGGACTTTTCGGATATTTTTATGGGATTCCAGGGATGCCACCTAGTCGCAAGATTGACTTTGTGAGTGACTTAGCTCCAGGCACTACGCCTATTGCTAGGGCATCATACGGGATGGCACTAGTGGAGATGCAAGAGCTGAGGGATCAGATTTGGCAATTACTCAGCCATGGTTTTATTCGCAGGAGTACTTTACCCTGGGGAGTACCAGTTCTGCTTGTGAAGAAGAAGGATGGTTCATTTCGCTGGTATATAGATTACAGGGAATTGAATAATGTTACTATTCAGAATAAGTATCCTTTACCCAGAATTGATGATCTTTTTGATCAGTTGAAGGGAGCGACACACTTCTCTAGGATATATCTTCGTTCTGGATATCATCAATTTTGGGTTCAGGAGCAGGATGTTTCGAGGACAGTGGATCTCACTAAATATGGTTCTTATGAGTTTTGAGTTATGCCTTTCGGACTGACTAACGCACCTGCGGTTTTCATGGACTTAATGAATAAAGTCTTCAAGGGTTATTTAGATCAGTTTGTCATTCTCTTCATAGATGACATCTTGATTTATTCGAAGTTGAAGGACGGTTATGCTAGACATCTTCGGATAGTCTTGCAAATGCTTCATGAGCACCAGTTATATGCCAAGTTCAAAAAGTGTGAATTTTGGTAGCAGGAAGTGAAGTTTTTGGGTCACGTGGTGTCAGAAAGGGGAATAACGATAGATCTAGCCAAGGATTCAGCACTGGTTGAGTGGGGACAGCTTACTTCACTTACCGAGATTCGGAGTTTTCTCGGATTGGCCAGATATTATCATAGGTTCATCCAAGGGTTCTCGAATATAGCGGGACCACTCACTCATTTGACTAAGAAAGGTGTACGGTTCGTGTGGGATGAGCACTGTCAGAAAGCTTTTAATGAGCTGAAAACTAAGTTGACTTCTATACCGGTTTTGTCTACCCCACAGAGCGGGATAGAGTATCTTATCTACACAGATGCTTCTTACAGGGTCTTGGATGTGTTTTGATGCAGGAGGAGTGACCAATTTCGTATGGATCTCGTAAGCTTAAGCCTCATGAGCTTAATTATCCAACACATGATTTAGAGTTGGCAGCTATGGTCTTTGCCTTACGCATTTGGAGGCAGTATCTGTTGGGTGAGTCCTTCAGATTATTTAGCGATCATAAGAGTTGCCGACCCGTTGCTAGTCTTTCTACTCTATTCAAAACTAAGTAGAATGCTTTAAAAACGGTGGATGAGTTGTCGGATGCTTTCATGGCTTGCACAGCAATTACACCTTCTATTATTGACAAAATTGTGGCGATAGCTTCCAGGGAGGTCCTATTTTACCATGTTAGGGTTGATGGAGGTTTGAGGTACAAGGGCCGTTTGGTGGTACCTTCTGCTGATGGTTTGAGGAAGGATGTGATGACTGAGACTCACCACTCTGAGTTTTTTGTTCAACTAGGAGGAGACAAGATATATCAGGATATGAAGAGGCAGTTTTGGTGGGCAGGTATGAAAAAGGACATTTCTATTTTTGTCTCTCGATATAGTACTTGTCAGGTGGTCAAGATTGATCATCAGAGGCCGCCAGGAGCTCTACAGCCATTACCTATACCGGAGTGGAAATGGGAGAGCATTTTTATGGATTTTGTGGAGCGATTTCCTAAATCTTTCAAGGATCACAACTCCATTTGGGGCATAATGGATAAGTTAACTAAAACAGCTCATTTCTTGCCTATTTGCACTGATTTCACTTTGCAGCAGTTGGCGAGACTTTACATTACAGAGATTGTAAAGCTACATAGAATTCCGTTGTCTATTATATTAGACAGGGATTCGACCTTTGTGTCCAAATTTTGGAAGAGTTTTCAGTGAGTTTTTGAGTCGCCTATTTATTGGATGGAGGTTGGCGAAAGCAGATTCTTAGGTCCTGAGTTTATTTGGGTTATTTCTGAGAAGATTGCTCTTATTAGAGATTACATGTGTGCTTCCCAAAGTCGGCAGAAGAGTTATGTCGTTCGTCACACTCATGCTTTGGAGTTTCAGAGTGTCTCCTAAGAAAGGTGTCATGCACTTTGGGAAGAAAAGGAAGTTGTCACTACGTTTGTCGGTCCATTTATGATTCTGGATCGAGTTAGAGCTGTCGCTTATCAGTTGGCACTTCCAAATAATTTGGATTGCGTACACAACGTGTTCCATGTTTCCATGTTGCAGAAATTTCTGCAAGATGAGGATCGGTATAAGTATATCAATGTTGGGGAGATTGAGTTGCAAGTAGATGCAACATATTTGGAGCCACCATGTTGTATTGTCGACAGTCGGGATCAAATCCTTTGTAATAAGGTTATCCCTTTGCTTCATGTTCCGTGGAGTCATCACAATGAGGCTGAGTCTACTTGGGAATGAGAGGATGTCATTCAATCGCAGTTTCCTGAAATATGTGAAAAGGGTAAGAGCGAATTCCGAGAACGGAATTCCTTTTGTTATGAGGGAAGAATGTAATACCCCTAATTTTAAAAGGATAGTCCTGCTATTTTAATTAAGTATTTTGTTGCATTTTTAATTATTTTAATTTTTTATTTGCTTGATATTTGAATTAATTGAATTTTTATTTGTTTAATTGAATAAATTGACTTAATTACAATTATTTGAAGTGTTTGCATCAATTACATTATTGGATTTAAATTATTTGATTGTTTGTCCTTAAGTGGTTTATTATAATTGTTTAATTATGTAATTAAGTTAAATGAGTTTTTAAAAACGTTAATTACTTAGGGTTTTTTTAGAAGTCACGTATGTGCAGCCGACATAGATTTAACTTAGGTTAATTTCTATGGGCCGACTAGGATTTAATTAGGGTTTTGTCTCTAATTATATATGGACTGGGGTTCTATTTTAGCATATATATATAGAATAGAATGGTCTACTAGGGTTAGCAAAACTCTATTCACGTACCTAGGATATTGAGAGAAAATAGAGTAAGGTTGGGAGAAGAACAGAGAGGTTACACTCGGGGTTTCGGAAGTGGATCAACGGACGGACCTAGGAGGAGGGATGGTTGAATTGTAGAAGGTTGACTTGACAGTAGACGAATGTCGTCGGAAAGCTTAGAAAGACGGCGACAAGGTTTGGGTTACAAAACAGCAAAAGTAAGTTATTTTCTTCTTCTCTCCCCTTGGCCTATGCTCTGTGCATACCTAAAGAATATAAATTGGTGTTGTTTTAAATCATTGTATTAGTTCTTACTGCGGTAACTAAGGACTGGGGGTTGATACTGGATGTATATTAGACTGCTAAGATAGTTTTGAAGAAGAACAGAAGGGTTAGAAAAGGCCAGAGACGAAGCAGATGGTCAGAAACGGAAGACGAGTGGACCAGAGCTCTCAAAGGAGGAGAGAGCCGGCTCCAGGAAGTTGGGAGCCGGCTCCTCCCTTCATAGAGCCAGCTCCAAGGGCAAAGGAGCCGGCTCTAAGGTGTTTAGAGCCTGCTCTGTTGTTGTTAGAGAGCAGGCTCCCTTGTTAAGGCTTGTTTGGACGTGTTTCTGGAACAGTTTTGCACTGTTTTGGGACGTTTTTGATATTCTGGATTGTTTCAAGGACTGGATTGAGAATTTTAAATATAATTCCATGGGATTTTAAACTCTCTAATTGCATAATTTGATCCATAGTGCAAATAGAAAGAACGGTATAAAAATAAGCAACTTTGCATGCTTAAACGGATAGGGAGGATTAAATTGTGTAATCTTGTGTTAACAATTTAACGGACTGTAGCATGGACTCTAAACATGATATTATGCTATATTAGGACCCACCATGCATAAATTATCTCTATATGATAATGGTTCTCACAGTGTGGAAGTTTTAAGCAATGTCGCACACTGTTTACGGATATAATGTATTTAGTTGCTTAAACTTAATTTAGCAACTTAGATGACTGGAGTATGACATCTAAACTTATTTTGGAGGCATAATAGGGTTTTATACATATTAGAATTTATTATATTTCTCTCGAATTTTAATTGAAGAATTATTAAAATATATTCTGTAAATTACATGGGATTATGTGTTAGATCGTAATTACTTAATTCTTATATTAAATTCTATCAATTATTCGGAATTATGTGTTAGATTATAATTGCTGAATTCTTATATTAAATTCTATCAATTATCTGGACTTGTGAGTTGGACTATAATTGCTGAATTAGTACACTAAATTATGTCAATTATATGGATGTTGTGGATCGTATGCACCGGTATGGGACGGTGGCATACTAGGATGGTTTAGCACAAAATGCTAAAACCTACCCTATTAGAATAAGTGAATGGACTGTAAAAATTTAATCCTACTTATATTTAGGTCAGATCAATCGAATAAGTTGAGTGACCACATGGATTAATTGTTGGTTATAGTTAAATCATATCAACTGAATAAGTTGAGTGACTAACTGGATTATAAATCGTATGTCAGATCAATGAATAATTGAGTGACGTACTATGGTTCTGGACAGACTTTAGATATATGATTATGGTACGACGATGTGAGTTTGAGTCTCATAGTCAATGGTTAGGGTGCATATATGCAGTGAATGCGCAGCTGGCTACGATACGTTGAGGTGTACCCTGTTAGGTCTACGTACTCATGCCAACCTTTGGGTGCGTTTTTGCATGTTGCCTTCTATTCAGGCTGAGGCCACCTTCGTACTCCAATGAATGTCCCTTAGTATGGATATATATGTATATATAGACTAGATAGATATTGTGAGATATCTGGGGTGTATCTACGTATCGGTTCACTGTATGGATTGTAGTTAGATTAGAACTTGTTCGTGGGCCTGACCCACTCTTATAATTTTCAGGTATCGGACTGTTCCAGTCTTAGGCTTGATCGTGCTGAGCAGAAACTATCATTCATTCTACCGACGACGTAGGATTTCATTCCATGTTTTAGTTTTGGTTTTATTTCCTATTATTTTATGATCAGTTGGGATCTGATTTAGGGGTCCACTAGATGGATTCCCGAGTTATACTCTTGGAGGTTTTGGAGAGTTGGATTTTATAAATCTTTAAGTTTGGAGGATTTACATTTAATATTTCTTTCAGTTTATTCTATTTCTTATTTCATTTTTATAATCTGTGTTCATTTTAAAATATTAATTATTTGATATTCCCTCGGGTTTGGGCTTGGGCTTGGGCCTGATCAACCCGTGTCTCGGATCCGAGGGGTATCACAGTTGGTATCAGAGCACTCTAGGTTCAAGTGTCTCTACGGTATTTCGTATTAAGACTTCTGCGTAGTGTTTTCTATTGATTAGAGCTTAAGTTTACAATGCGTCGTATTCCTTTACGGTTTATTTAGCAAGTACTGATGTCAAGTTTATTCTGTAATTTCAGAATGTTTGGCACTAGGAAAAGGATGTGGTTCGCGATGAAACCAAATAAGGACCTAAGGAAGAAGAAGGTTACTCCGACAATTCCCCTGCGCAGGCCGATCAAGAAGGCAGAATTGGAGACCAGGGAATTGGCTCCAATAAGTGTTGCTTCGGAGTACAAGTTAATGAAGGTTTCTGGTGTGCGAGATTGGCCACCATACTGTGGACCTAACACAACTTTGGTGGTGCTCGAAGACGATCCAAGCGGGGAGGAAGAGCCCGAAGAAGATCAGGATGGAGGAGATACCGGAGCGGCCAAGATGGAGGGCACCAATGTTAAAGGATGAATGCTCTTCTAAGAGTAATTTTAATTACTAGTAGTAGAGGAGGTATTAGTAAAAGTGCAGTACAGATTTAATCACGTACACTAGTGTTATATTAAGAAAAATAACTTACGATTATTCGTTTGATAGTTTATGGTTTGGAAAAGTTCTTAATAAAGTGAACTAGCGGTTTTGGCTATCTTTATTGTGTTTTATGGTAACATATTTGTGATTTATACACATATGGTTTTATTAAACTGTATTGGAATATGTATGTTGTGATAATAAATGATTTATCACAGTGGAGTGATTGGTTTTTGAGCAGGTAAACAAATATTTGCTTGTAAGTACGTTGGGTTGAGACAGGATGCGTACCAAAGAGTTTATAAAAGAACTTGTGTAACTCAATATGGTAGGTTTGGTTTAGAAGGAGGAATTCCCAAGATATAATGATAATCTAAAAGTGGGTAGATTTTGGAGTATTTTGGTTACTTTATGTGTTTTGCTCTACGGAGTATTCAGGAACATTGAATTTTTATAGATTAGTTGGTGACACACGTATGCAGTGGACCTCAGGGTATTTCTACACCATTTGGCAATGCAGCCATTCTACAGGAGAGTGACTCAGATTTCTAGCCAATCTTGTGGTCCTGGACATGCGCACTTATGTTGTGTTACGCGAGATGGATTAGTTATTTCACTACCATGGCCGAGTTAAGGATTTGGATAGGTCTATTGTGTGCACCATACCTGGTCAGGATATTTACGTCGTTGCTATGCTACGTTCTAATGGGGTCACTAGCACTTATTGTTTCGTATAGAGGAGGAGACATAGGAGGGGGATAATTGTATCGTTGGATAGCTCACCAATCGTACAGGACTTTTCGGATATTTTTATGGGATTCCAGGGATACCACCTATTCGCGAGATTGACTTTGTGAGTGACTTAGCACCAGGCACTATGCCTATTGCTAGGGCATCATACGGGATGGCACTAGTGGAGATGCGAGAGCTAATGGATCAGATTCAGCAATTACTCAGCCAGGGTTTTATTCACAGGAGTACTTCACCCTGGGGAGCACCGGTTTTGCTTGTGAAGAAGAACGATGGTTCACTTCGCCTGTGTATAGATTACAGGGAATTGAATAAGGTTACTATTCAAAATAAGTATCCTTTACTTAGAATAGAAGGTCTTTTTGATCAGTTGAAGGGAGCGACATACTTCTCTTGGATTGATCTTCGTTCTGGATATCATCAATTTCAGGTTTGGGAGCAGGATGTTCCGAGGACAGCGGTTCTCACTAAATATGGTTCTTATGAGTTTCGAGTCATGCCTTTCAATCTGACTAACGCACCTGCGGTTTTCGTGCACTTAATGAATAGAGTCTTTCGGGCTTATTTAGATCAGTTTGTCATCATCTTCATAGATAACATCTTAATTTATTTAAAGTCGGAGGACGATCATGCTAGACATCTTCGGATAGTTATGTAGACGCTTCGTGAGCACCAGTTATATGCTAAGTTTGAGAAGTGTGAATTTTGGCAGCGGGAAGTGAAGTTTCTGGGTCACGTGGTGTCAGAAAGGGGAATTACGGTAGATCCAGCCAAGGATTTAGCAGTGGTTGAGTGGGGACAGCCTACTTCACCTACCGAGATTCAGAGTTTTCTCGGATTGGCCGGATATTATCATAGGTTCATCCAGGGGTTCTCGAAGATAGCGGGACCACTCTCTCATTTGACTAAGAAAGGTGTACGGTTCGTGTGGGATGAGCACTGTCAGAAAGCTTTTGATGAACTGAAGACTAAGTTAACTTCTGCACCTTATTTGTCTACCCCTGTGACGGCCCAAGTTTTATAAACCCGGTGCGTCAGTGATAACCAAAAGATGACCCGATAATGGATCCGAAATGCAGAAGCGAAAGGTGAAACAACGGTCTCTAGAGATACAATGCATCTCTAAGACACCAATGTGACCCTCAATGAGGTTACGGAACCCAAAGGAAACAAATGCAGAAGTGTCCTTTCAAAAACGGACAAAAAGAACCTAGGGGCAAAATGGTCATTTTATAAAAAGTGGATTCAAGTGCTATCGAGCACACCGCTGGGAAGAAAATAAAAAATTAATCATAACAGACTCAAGAATTTCATTATTCAGAGTCCGGACGAAGGAGAAAGATCAAAAATAAAAATGATGTCGTGGCGGCCCGACGAGGACAACCCACCACTGCTGCAACTGAGAGTAAAAACGGGCATCTAAACGGACTTTTTTGGAAAAACTCAAAGAATAAACCCCCCCTAAAATCAAGTTTTCTACCCTATGTGTGGACTAAAACAAAAAAAAAAATGCATTATAAAATGCCCAGAATGCCCCCAAGAAAACCAGGTCAAGAGGGAAAAAAAAATCCGAGCTACTGCCCAAGTTTTGGAAATAGGGCTTCGAAAGGTTTTTAAATTTCCTAAATTGAAAATGCAATCTTAAAATGCACCCACAAGACCTCCAAAAGTTTTGGATCGGTCATGACGATTTTCAAAAAAAAGTCGATGAATAGTACCAACTACATTTGTATTAAAAATTTCCAAAACCTGGCAGCAAGGATTTTTCGGAAAAATATTAATTTTTGAGGGCCAAGATGATGTTTTCTGGAAAAACACAAAGAAGAAAACCCCCGCAAAATTGAGTTTTCTACGTGCTCGCAATGAAAAATGAAAAAAAAAATGTATTATGAAATACCCGAAATGCCCTGGAACAGAATAGGGTAAAACTCCCTAAAAATGCTACTTAGAGTTCTTGTTTCATCAAGGAAGGTATTGTTTGCCAAAGTGAGCATGCAAGTGTATGTAATATGATAAAATAGATGTGCTACAATGGCCTATGGCCTCATTAAAATACATTTATAACATTTGACATGTCAAACCTCCAAGTTCGAAAAATTACATTTCATAGACAAACCATGAACATGCTAACACTTGCATGTGAACAAGAATGCTTCTAAAGAAGCTCAACTCAGCAAATCCCCCAAGCAATTACAATCTCTAATCTTGAATCCTCTACCTGAAATATGCCCCAGTATCGTAGGGGTGAGTAACATAAAGCTACTCGTAGGAAATGAGCATGCATCGACCTAAAGTTTTACAAGTTGCATGATTTAATTATTGTGGTTCATTCCACCTAACGTCTATGTCAAGGTGAGACTCAAGGAGCATCCTAGCTACCTAAGATCATTTCTAGCATTAATCACCTCATTCATGCAATTTTAACAACATAGGGTCATGCTTACACAAAGCAACAACATAGGAGCATGCTTACACAAAGCAACAACATAGTGGTTCTCAAGGTTATCAACTTGAAGTCTAAAATGTAACATCAACTAAATATAACAATTTAGCATACTTAGAATATCTAATACCACACATCAAGACATAAATTCTCTAGGTTATCAACTAGCAATCTATAAGTGTGAAATTAACTAAATATATCAATTTAGTATGGATGTACTTAACAACATCAAATCGCCAATTACCAAAACCACAAGTCACAATTAAACATTGGTTGTCAACTTGGAATTGAATGCGAAATCAAATAATGGAAGACTTAGACATCACAGCTCGGATTTCTGCCGAGACAAGGCAAATTTGGAGCTACTAACCCCCAGGAAGCCTACCCAACGCGCGAACTTTATAGGGCTAATTTGGAGCTACTAACCCCCAAGCAGCCTACCCAACGCGCGAACTTTTGACTTAGACGACTCTTATCCCCGTACTAGAGCCAAACCGTAGCCATCACAGCATAACAATGTCCCAAGCAACTCCAAAATAAATAAGTTAACAACTTATATACATATTAAACAGTACACGAAACTACCTTCATGCACAAGTAGGTTGTAACCACACAACACATGCTCTAAATCCACAACAACTATAGGATGACAATGTCGAATCTTCAGAGCGCAATTTGTTACGCGCTATAATAACATCACATGTCGAATCTTCAGTATGCGATTCGCTACACGCTATAACAATATAATCCAATATTGAAAACATAATTTATAAATCTATTACAAGTCTAAAATCATGTTTCAAACATACTATCAATGCCAATTTCAGGATTTAATCATTAAAGCAATAGAAACGGAATTTCAACAAATAAACTAATTAATTTCCCTAGCTTTCAAATCTCAATCAAATGGCCCCTAATCAATGTATATTATATAATATAGCATAGTATATACATACATTCACTAAAATCTCAATTAAGCCAATGGCACAACAAGGTAGAATTTAATTATATCATGATAATTAAACTTCTAAATTTCAAAGCAACTTCAAATGGTCCCAATTTAATATATACTAGTACATAAGTCCTAGTCATCATGATTATCAAGTAAAAAACTTAATTGGGCCAAGGGAACCATTAAATAGATTTTAATTCATCATTTAATTTAAAATCTCTAGATTTTCATACTTGTCCAAATACTCCCAAATTAAAGTATGTTAACAAACACGCTAAGACTTAATTTAAAAGCATACTACAAGTTCATTTCATGAAAGGTATGGCCATGGGGTTTAATCTTTCACCAAAGATAAATATTAAATAAAAAGTGCAATTCTTATTCAATTAATCCCAATTTAATATATGTTAACTAACATATTAAAATATGATTTTCTAGTATGCCACAATTCCATTCTAAGTTATACACATCCTTGTGAATTAAATTTCATACAAAGAAATAATTAATACTAATTTTCTAGAATTGATACAAGGCATGCAATTAAGTTGTATAATCATGCTAAACACTCAATACAACACACACAAAAGCCTAGAACATCCTCTACCTCAATTTGAGATGAAAATCTCAAAAGCCACCAAATGGAAACCGCTCCGAATCCGACGAAACTTCTAGGTTTTGTCGGGGACTACATCGTGCACATAACCCCCAAGGAAGCCCCATTAAAATCACAACTTGACTTCAATCCCAAACACAAAGAATGGTCAGAAATGGGTTCTAATAAGGGTGAAAGAAGCGCGTAGTCAACACGAACACTAAACGCAAAGGCCCTTCTATGTTCTGACGAAGGAATGAAGCTCAAAAGAAGAGAGAGAAGGTGGCAGCCACCCTTGGGCTGCCATGGAAGCTTCAGGTCCTGCAAGAGAGTGGGGAAGATGAAAAAATAAAATATCTCACCCCCCTTTTATAGAAATCTCAAAAAGTGCCCCGAACGGGCCCCGCCGAGTCTGAAAAAGTAAAATTTGAGCAAACGAACTCAAATGACAAACTCTGTGAACGAAAAAGATTCAAAATGATAAAATATGAATAACAAAAGAAATAGCGTTAAAAACTGAGTCCCGAGCAAAAAGTTATGCCCCAAATAAGTTTAGCACTAACCGGAGCCAGAAACCCTGAAACTGGAAAACAATGACCAGAAGGAATTTCTAAGAGTACACGACTCAACAAAAAGTGAAAATGAATCTCGTACGAGGATCCAGACTCAAAGCAAGGCATTTAGCAATAACTTTCATTAATTGCACAATGGCCCCTCCAAAAAGTGAAAACTACACTAATGGCCCAGAATGAAAATATCTTCCAAAAATATTTTCTTAAATAAAATAAAATATCTTCAAAAGATATTTACGAAAAACACCCTAAGAAAAGAAAATGATTTCAAAGAACTTTGCATCCATGCCCCTATGGACACCGGGAGCAACCAGAGTACTTTCTTACAAAAGTAAAGATACGTATTTCGCGGAAACCACTCAAGATGGAGATACATGAAGTCAAAAACCAACTCCGAACACAAGAAGTTGGTTACGCCAACAAAGTGTCAAACGGGGAAAACACAAAATAGGGAAAAGGAGAAATAGAGAAAAGGACGAAAAGTGAATAGTGTCAAAAAACGAAAAATGTGGAAACAATTCGGTCCTCAAAGGAAGTTATCAATCCATAGAAAAGAGTCTCGAAAATCACTCCAAAGCACTCGAGATGACACTAAGTGAAGAGGAACTGAACTCAGAAAGGAAAGACAACGGAAAAAAAATATCCGTGAAAATCCGGGTCATTACAACCCCACAGAGCGGGATAGAGTATCTTGTCTACACAGATGTTTCTTTGCAGGGTGGTCATGGATGTGTTTTGATGTAGGAGGAGCGACCGATTTCGTATGGATCTCGTAAGCTTAAGCCTCACGAGCTTAATTATCCAACACATGATTTAGAGTTGGCAGCTGTGGTTTTTGCCTTACGCATTTGGAGGCAGTATCTGTTGGGTGCGTCCTTCAGATTATTTAGCGATCATAAGAGTCGCCGACCAATTCCTAGTCTTTCAGATCTATTCACTACTGAGTGAAATACTTTGAAGACGGTAGATGAGTTGTCAGATGCTTTCTTGGTTTGCATAGTAGTTACACCTTCTATTATTCACAAGGTTTGAAAGTGCAACTCACGGATCAGCAGTGCATTGACAAAATTACAATGATAGCTTCTAGAGAGGTCCCATTTTACCATGTTGGGGCTGATGGAGGTTTGAGGAACAAGGGCCGTTTGGTGGTACCTTCTACTGATGGTTTGAGGAAGGATGTGATGACTGAGACTCACCACTCTGAGTTTTCAGTTCATCCAGGAGGAGACAAGATGTATCAGGATATGAAGAGATAGTTTTGGTAAGCAAGTATGAAAAAGGACATTTCTATTTTTGTCTCCCGATATAGTACTTGTCAGGTGGTCAAGATTGATCATCAGAGGCCACCAGGAGCTCTACAGCCATTACCTATACCGGAGTGGAAATAAGAGAGCATTTATATGGATTTTGTGGAGGGATTTCCTAATTCTTTCAAGGATCACAACTCCATTTGGGGCATCGTGGATAGGTTGACTAAATCAGCTCATTTCTTGCCTATTCGCACTGACTTCACTTTGGAGCAGTTGGCAAGACTTTACATTACAGAGATTGTAAAACTACATCGAATTCCTTTGTTTATTATATCAGATAGGGATTCGAGCTTTGTGTCCGGATTTCGGAAGAGTTTTCAGTGAGTTTTTGTGTCGCCTGTTTGTTTGATGGAGGTTGGCGAAAGCAGATTCTTATGTCCTAAGTTCATTTGGGTTATTTCTAAGAAGATTGCTCTTATTAGGGATTACATGCGTGCTTCCCAGAGTCAGTAGAAGAGTTATGCCGATCGTCACACTCGTGCTTTGGAGTTTCAGGTTAGGGATCCGGTTCTGCTCAAAGTGTCTCCTAAGAAAGGTGTCATGTGCTTTGGGAAGAAAGGGAAGTTGTCACCGCGGTTTGTCGGTCCATTTATGATTACGGACCGAGTTGGAGCTGTCGCTTATCGGTTGGCACTTCTGGATAATTTGGATCGCGTATACAACGTGTTCCATGTTTCCATGTTACGGAAATTTCTGCAAGATGAGGATCGGTATCAGTATATCGATGTTGGGGAGATTGAGTTGCAGGCAGATGCAACATATTTGGAGCCACCATGTTGTATTGTCGACAGTCGAGATCAAATCCTTCGTAATAAGGTTATCCCTTTGGTTGGTGTTCCGTGGAGTCATCACAATGAGGCTGAGTCTACTTGGGCACGGGAGGATGTCATTCGCTCGCAGTTTCCTGAAATATGGAAAGAAGGTAAGAGCGAATTTCGAGGACGAAATTTCTATTGTTAGGGGGGAAGAATGTAATACCCCTAATTTTAAAAGGAAAGTTCTAGTATTTTAATTAAGTATTTTGTCACATTTTTAATTATTTTAATTGTTTATTTGCTTGATATTTGAATTAATTGAATTTTTATTTATTTAATTGAATAAATTGACTTAATTGTAATTATTTGAAGTGTTTGCATCAATTACATTATTGCATTTAAATTATTTGATTGTGTGTCCTTAAGTGGTTTATTATAATTGTTTAATTATGTAATTAAGTTAAATTAGTTTTTAAATACATTAACTACTTAGGGTTCTTTTAGAAGTCACGTACGTGTAGCCGACATAGATTTTAACTTAGGTTTTGTTCTATGCGCTGACTAGGATTTAATTAGGGTTTTGTCTCTTATTATACATGGACTGCGGTTCTGTTTTAGCATATATATATATATATATATATATATATATATATAATAGAATGGTCTGCTAGATATAGTAAAACTCTATTCACGTACCAAGGATATTGAGAGAAAACAGAGTAAGGTTGGGAGAAGAACAGAGAGGTTACAGTCGAGGTTTCGGCTGTGGATCAATGGACAGACCTAAGAGGAGGGAAGGTTGAACAGTAGAAGGTTGAGTTGACAGTCGACGGACGTCGTTGGAAACTTTAGAAAGACGGCGACAAGGTTTTGGTTACAAAACTGCAAAGGCAAGTTCTTTTCTTCCTCTCTCTCCTTGGCCTGTATTATGTGCATATAAATTGGTGTTTTTTTTAAATCGCTGTATTAGTTCTTACTGTGGAAAACTAAGGACTGGGGATTAATACTGGATGTATACTAGACTGGTAAGATAGTTTTAAAGAACAACAGAAGGGTTGGAAAAGGCCGGAGACGAAGCAGATGGTCGGAAATGGAGGAGGATTAGACCAGAGCTCTCAAAGGAGGAGAGAGCCGACTCCAGGAAGTTGGGAGCCAGCTCCTTCCTTCATAGAGCCAACTCCAAGGGCTAAGGAGCTGGCTCTAAGGTGTTTGGAGCTGGCTCTAAGGTGTTTAGAGTCTGCTCTATTGGATAGAGAGTAGGCTCCGTTGTTAAGGTTTGTTTGGACGTGTTTCTGGAACAGTTTGGCACTGTTTTGGGACATTTTTAATATTCTGGATTGTTTCAACGACTAGATTGAGAATTTTAAATATAATTCCATGGGATTTTAAACTCTCTAATTGCATAATTTGAACCATAGTGCAAATAGAAATAACGGTATAAAAATAAGCAACTTTGCATGCTTAAATGGATAGGGAGGATTAAATTGTGTAATCTTTTGTTAACAATTTAACGGACTGTAACATGGACTCTAAACATCATATTATACAATATTAGGATCCACCATGCATAAATTATCTCTATATGCTAATGGTTCTCACAGTGTGGATGTTTTAAGCAATGTCGCACACTGTTGACGGATATAACGTATTTAATTGCTTAAACTTAACTTAGCAACTTAGATGACTGGAGTATGACTTCTAAATTTATTTGGAGGCATAATAGGGTTTTATACATATTAGACTTTATTACATTTCTCTCGAATTTTAATTGAAGAATTATTAAAATATATTCTGTCAATTACATGGGATTATGTGTTGGATCGTAATTGCTGAATTCTTATATTAAATTCTGTCAATTATTTAGAATTATGTATTAGATTATAATTGCTGAATTCTTATATTAAATTCTCTTAATTATCTTGATTTGTGTGTCGAACTATAATTGCTGAATTAGTACACTAAATTATGTCAATTATATGGATGTTGTGGATCGTATGCACTGCTATGGGATGGTGGCATACTAGGATGGTTTAGCTCAAAATACTAAAACCTACCCAATTGGAATAAGGGAATGGATTGTAAAAATTGAATCCTACTTATATTTAGGTCAGATCAACTGAGTAAGTTTAGTGACCATCTGGATTAACTGTTAGTTGTAGGTAAGTCATATCAACTGAATAAGTTGAGTGACAAATAGGATTATGAATCGTATATCAGATTAATGAATAATTGAGTGATATACTATGGTTTTGGACGGACTTTAGATATATCATTATGGTACCTTGATGTGAGCTTGAGTCTCATAGTCGATGGTTAGGACGCGTATATGCAGTGGATACGTAGCTTTCTATGATAGGTTGAGGTGTACCCTGTTAAGTCTAGGTACTCATGCCCACCTTTGGGCGCGTTTTTGCATGCTGCCTTCTATTCAGGTTGAGGCCCTCTTCGTAGTCCAGTGAATGTCCCTTTGTGTGGATATATATGTATGTATGGACTAGATAGATATTGTGAGATATCTAGGGTGTATCTACGTATCGGTTCACTATATGGATTGTAGTTAGATTAGAACTTATTCATGGGCCTGACCCATTCTTATATTTTTCAGGTATCTGACGGTTCCAGTCTTAGGCTTAATCGTGCTGAGTAGAGACTATCATTCATTCCACCGACGACATAGGATTTCATTTCATATTTTAGTTTTGGTTTTATTTCCTGTTATTTTATGATCTGGGATCTGATTTAGGGGTTCACTAGATGGATTCCCGAGTTGTACTCTTGGAGGTTTTGGAAAGTTGGATTTTATAGATCTTTAAGTTTAGAGGATTTTATATTTAATATTTCTTTCAGTTTAATCTATTTCTTATTTCATTTTTATATTCTGTATTCGTTTTAAAATATTAATTGTTTGATATTCCCTCGGGTTTGGGCTTGGGCCTGATTAACCAGTGTCTCGGATCCGAGGGGTATCACAGTTGGTATCAGAGCACTCCAGGTTCAAGTGTCTCTAGGGTATTTCGTATTAAAACTTCCGCGTAGCGTTTTCTATTGATTAAAGCTTTAGTTTAGGATGCATCGTATTCCTTTACGATTCGTTTAGCAAGTACTGATGTCAAGTTTATTCTGTAATTTCAGAAAATTTGGCACTAGGAAAAGGATGTGGTTCGCGATGAAAGCAAATAAGGACCCAAAGAAGAAGAAGGTTACTCCGACAATTCCCTTGCGAAGGCCGATCAAGAAGGCAGAATTGGAGACCAGCGAATTGGCTCCAATAGGTGTTGCTTCAGAGTACAAGTCAAGGAAGGTTTCTGGTGTGCGAGATTGGCCACCATACTGTGGACCTAACACAACTTCGGTGGTGCTCAAAGACGAGCCAAGCGGAGAGGAAGACCCCGAAGAGGATCAGGATAAAGGAGATATCGGAGAGTCCAAGATGGAGGGCACTAGTGTTAAAGGATGAATGTTCTTCTAAGAGTAATTTTAATTACTAGTAATAAAGGAGGTATTAGTAAAAGTGTAGTACGGATTTAATCACGTACACTAGTATTATAGTAAAAAAAAAAATAACTTACGATTATTCATTTGACAGTTTATGGTTTGGAAAAGTTCTTAATAAAGTGAACTAGCGGTTTTGGCTATCTTTATTGTGTTTTATGGTAGCATTTTTGTGATTTATACACATAAGGTTTTATTAAATTGTATTGGAATGTGTATGTTGTGATAATAAATGATTTATCACAGTGGAGTGATTGGTTTTTGAGCAGGTAAACAAATATTTGCTTGTAAGTACGTTGGGTTGAGACAGGATGCTTACCAAAGAGTTTATAAAAGAACCTGTGTAACTCAATATGGTAGGTTTGGTTTAGAAAGAGGAATTCCCAGGATAGAATGATAATCTAAAAGTGGGTAGATTTTGGAGGAATTCCCAGGATAGAATGACAATCTAAAAGTGGGTAGATTTTGGAGTATTTTGGTTACCTTATGTGTTTTGCTCTACGGAGTATTCAGGAACATTGGATTTTTATAGATTGGTTGGTGGCACACGTATGCAGTAAAGCTCAGGGTATTTCTACACCGTTAGGCAATGCAACCATTCTACAGGAGAGTGATGGACCTATGACACTAGATATTGGTAGACTCAGATTTCTAGCCAATCTTTTTGTCCTAGACATGCACACTTATGTGGTGTTACTTGGGATGGATTAGTTATTTAACTACCATGGCCGTGTTAAGGATTTGGATAGGTCTATTGTGTCCACCATACCTGATCAGGATATTTACGTCGTCGCTATGCCACGTTCTAACGGGGTCACTAGCACTTATTGCTTCGTATAGAGGAGGAGACGGAAGAGGGGGACAACTGTATTATTGGATAGCTCACCAATCGTACAGGACTTTTCAGATATTTTTATAGGATTCCAAGGATGCCACCTAGTCACGAGATCGACTTTGTGAGTGACTTAGCTCAAGGCACTACGCCTATTGCTAGGGCATCATACGGGATGACACTAGTGGAGATGCGAGAGCGGAGGGATCAAATTCAGCATTTACTCAGCCAGGGTTTTATTCGCAGGATTACTTCACCCTGGGGAGCACTAGTTCTGCTTGTGAAGAAGAAGGATGGTTCACTTCGCCTGTGTATATATTACAGGGAATTGAATAAGGTTACTATTCAGAATAAGTATCCTTTACCCAGAATTGATGATCTTTTTGATCAGTTGAAGGGAGCGACATACTTCTCTAGGATTGATCTTCGTTCTGGATATCATCAATTTTGGGTTCGGGAGCAGGATGTTCCTAGGATAGCGGTTCTTACTAAATATGGTTCTTATGAGTTCCGAGTAATGCCTTTCGGACTGACTAACGCACCTGCGGTTTTCATGAACTTAATGAATACAGTCTTCAAGACTTATTTAGATCAGTTTGTCGTTATCTTCATGGATGACATCTTGATATATTCAAAGTCGAAGGACAATCATGCTAGACATCTTCGGATAGTCTTGCAGACGCTTCGTGAGCACCAGTTATATGCCAAGTTCAAGAAGTGTGAATTTTGGCAACGGGAAGTGAAGTTTCTGGGTCACGTGGTGTCAGAAAGGAGAATAACAGTAGATCCAGCCAAGGATTCAGCAGTGGTTGAGTGGGGATAGCCTACTTCACCAACCGAGATTCGGAATTTTCTCGGATTGGCCGAATATTATTGTAGGTTCATCCAGGGGTTCTCGAAGATAGCGGGACCACTCACTCATTTAACTAAGAAATGTGTATGGTTCGTGTGGGATGAGCACCGTCAGAAAGCTTTTGATGAGCTGAAGACTAAGTTGACTTCTGCACTGGTTTTGTCTACCCCACAAAGCGGGATAGAGTATTGAAGATGCGAGAATTCGTTTCTTCTTTCTCTCTCTAGAATTCTTACCCTTCAATACAATCCATAATCATTCCCCCTATTTTCCACCTGTAATAGTCTATTTGTAGGCCATTACCATTATTATTGTTAACTGATTACATTGGGCCTATATTCAAAAGTTTTATTCCTTCTGGGCTTGATCTTCCAATGGGCTTGATCTTCCTCGGTGGATTCCCCCAGGTTCGGCCCATTCCGAGGCGCTTTGGCATGGATCCTACTTCAATTGTTCGACCCGATCCCGTTCCAGCGAACTGTATCCGGCCCATGCCACTTGCTGCATCCTCAACTGCCCCCATAATTACCCCTTATTGATTAGGGGGTAATTATTAGAGGCTGCTAATGATAACCTGACGGCTCGAGAAGATCGTGTGGGAGAATGGACGGTTAGATTTAGGGGTCGGCGTTTCGAGATTCAAAAAACTCATCGCTTTCCTGACTCCTCGGCCCTTGGGCTCACCTTGTCTTTATAAGCTTCATAGATGTTCCATCAATCCTCTTTACCATCTCCATCTCACTTTTTGTTGTTCGAATCCTCTCCGGCGATCTCTTGCAAAAGATCCTCCTTCCAATGGCCTTGCAGTACTTTCTGCCGTTTTCACTTTCTAAGGTTAGTTTCATTTGCATTTTTCTTTTGGAAGACTTCTTTCTCCTCCTCGGAATCTTCGTTCATTCTCACCATGACAGTAGATCTAGACGTTCTTCGCATGAAACTTCACCTCCCTGACGATGTAGAAATTAGAAACTGCCCCCGAGAGGTGAATATTAGAACCGGTGCTGGCCTTCTTCCCGGCGAGGTCCTGTTTTCACTCCTCCATCTTAATCTCCTTAGGTTTCCTTTGCATCCTTTCTTTTGCTATGTTTTCAACAAGCTAAATCTTTCCCCTTTGCAAGTAAACCCCAATTTCCTTAGGATCTTACTCCTGATTCGTGACAGAGGTCTGGATCTGGACCTCATAGATCTTCTCCTCTATTACAAGGTCAGCAAGATCAGAACTGATGAACCGTTTTACCACTTTTTCCCCATTGAGAAGAGGTCCATCTGCATGGATAAAATCAAATCCGAGAAGGGCTGGAGGAAAAATATAATTGGGGTTAGGGGAGCCTGGTTCTCTCCAGCTGCGGAGGATTTCCCTATCCCGAGCACTTTTGGAGAGTGCTCTGTCTCTTTTTACAAGAAATATAAAAACCATAAGAATGACTGTCCTTGCGAGATTTGTATTCCTCGTTTTTGTACTTTCTTGTGCCATTCCTTAGGCATTCCTTGTGATGATTTGAGCTACGGTATGTGCAGGGATAGGGATAACTACCTGAAGCGGTATGTTCTGACCAACGTTCCCTCCTGCTCGGACCTCCTCACCTCAGACAATCTCCTCAATATCTCAGTCCTCGGCAAGACAATAAGCCAACTCCAGATCCCTTCCTTCGGCAGGAAGAAAACTTCCCCCAGGCCAGCTATCACCCCTGCATCAAATTCCTCACCGGCTTCAGCATCTTCTTCTGCTACCCTTTCTGATACCACTCCTTCCACCGATCCATCCATGACGACTGCTGACCCGGTCGCTAACACAGCGACTGCCAATCCAAACGTTACCCCTTCTGTCAACAATCCTCCTAGTTCTACCATTGTTTTCGCACAGGACAAGGCCAGAGGAAAGAGGCACCAACCTGATAGTGCCCTCAGCATCGATGACATTCCTTTGTCTCAGAGGGTTAGGCCCTCTGGGCTGAATGTGGTACCCCTAGCGAGACCTCCTCAGACTAGGCCCCCTACCCCTTCTGGGCATGCCTCCGCTTCAGGAACGGCGCCATGGAACCCTCGCTTCATTCGAACAGACGGATCGTCTGTTAAACCGACCGAGACCATGTTCAAAGATGGTCAGACTGCAATGGCTTACTACAGGAGCATGTGGACTCCCAAGGACATTGAGGTAGCCAAAGGTCTGTCTCAGAGGGAAGTGTTCATCCGATTTCCCTTATCTGCCATAGAGGTAACTTCTGCCCCTTACTCAATAAGTCTTTATACACTCTTTACACTTGTTTCTGCATACTTAAGCCTCACCAGCTTAATTTTCCAACACATAAGTTGGAGTTGGTAGCTGTGGTCTTTGCCTTACGCATTTGGAGGCAGAATCTGTTGGGTGAGTCCTTTAGATTATTTAGCGATCATAAGAGCCGCCGACCCGTTGCTAGTCTTTCTGCTCTATTCACTACTGAGTGGAATGCTTTGAAGACGGTGGATGAGTTGTCGGATGCTTTCATAGCTTGTATAGTAGTTACACCTTCTATTATTCACAAGGTTTGAAAATACAACTCATAGATCAGCAGTGCATTGACAAAATTGTAGCGATAGCTTCCGGGGAGGTCCCATTTTACTATGTTGGGGCTGATGGAAGTTAGAGGTACAAGGGCCATTTGGGGGTACCTTATGCTGATGGTTTAAGGAATGATGTGATGACTGAGACTCATCACTCTGAGTTTTCTGTTCATCCAGGAGGAGACAAGATGTATCAGGATATTAAGAGGCAGTTTTGGTGGGCAGGTATGAAAAAGGACATTTTTATTTTTGTCTCTCGATATAGTACTTGTCAGGTGGTCAAGATTGATCATTAGAGGCCACCAGGAGCTCTACAGCCATTACCTATACCGGAGTGGAAATGGGAGAGCATTTCTATAGATTTTGTGGAGGGATTTCCTAATTCTTTCAAGGATCCTAACTCCATTTGGGGCATCATGGATAGGTTGACTAAATCAGCTCATTTCTTGCCTATTCATACTGACTTCACTTCGGGGCAGTTGGCGAGACTTTAAATTACAGAGATTGTAAAACTGCATGGAATTCCGTTGTATATTATATCGAACGGGGATTCGAGCTTTGTGTCAGGATTTTAGAAGAGTTTTCAGCGGGTTTTTGTCGTCTGTTTATTGGATAGAGGTTGGTGAGAGCAGATTCTTAGGTCCTAAGTTCATTTGGGATATTTCGGAGACGATTGCTCTTATTAGGGATTGCATGCGTGCTGCCTAGAGTTGGCAGAAGAGTTATGCCGATCGTCGCACTCGTGCTTTTGAGTTTCTAGTTAGGGATCCGGTTCTTCTCAAAGTGTCTCCTAAGAAAGGTGTCATGCGCTTTGGGAAGAAAGGGAAGTTGTCATCGTGGTTTGTTGGTCCATTTATGATTATGGATCGAGTTGGAGCTATCACTTATCGGTTGGTACTTCCAAATAATTTGGATCGCGTACACAACGTGCTCCATGTTTCCATATTGTGAAAATTTTTGCGAGATGAGGATCGATATCAGTATATCGATGTTAGAAAGATTGAGTTACAGGCAGATGCAACATATTTGGAGCCACCATATTGTATTGTCGACAGTCGGGATCAAATCCTTTGTAATAAAGTTATCCCTTTGGTTCGTGTTCCATGGACTCATCACAATGAGGCTGAGTTTACTTGGGAACGGGAGAATGTCATTCACTTGCGCTTTTATTAGGAGGGAAAAATGTAATACCCCTAATTTTAAAAGGATAGTCCTGGTATTTTAATTAAGTATTTTGTTGCATTTTTAATTATTTTAATTTTTTATTTGCTTGATATTTGAATTAATTGAATAAATTGACTTAATTGTAATTATTTGAAGTGTTTAAATCAATTACATTATTGGATTTAAATTGTTTGATTGTGCGTCCTTAAGTGGTTTATTATAATTGTTTAATTATGTAATTAAGTTAAATGAGTTTTTAAATACGTTAATTACTTAGGGTTCTTTTAGAAGTCACTTATGTGTAGCCAACATAGATTTTAACTTAGGTTTATTTCTATGGGCCGACTAGGATTTAATTAGGGTTTTGTCTCTAATTATACATGGATTGGGGGTTCTGTTTTAGCATATATATATATAATAGAATGGTCTACTAGGGTTAGCAAAAATCTATTCACATACCTAGGATATTGAGAGAAAACAGAGTAGGGTTGGGAGAAGAACAGAGAGGTTACAGTCAGGGTTTCGGCTGTCGATCAACGGACGGACCTAGGAGGAGGGAAGGTTGAACAGTAGAAGGTTGACTTGACAGTATATGGACGTCGTCGGAAAGCTTAGAAAGACGGCAACAAGGTATTGGTTACAAAACTGCAAAAGTAAGTTCTTTTCTTCATCTCTCCCCTTGACCAGTGTTCTGTGCATACCTAGAGGATCTCTAGGATGTTAATTGAATATTAATTGAACCTTGCATGTTTAATATATGTGAATTTAATCATATGTATGTGCTGAACTTTGTCCGAAATAATTCTTGCAACTTTGTTCTTCGTCGTCTATTTTAAAGCATATAAATTGGTATTGTTTTAAATCGCTGTATTAGTTCTTACTATGGTAAACTAAGGACTGGGGGTTAATACTGGATGTATACTAGACTAGTAAGATAGTTTTAAAGAAGAACAGAAGGGTTAAAAGAGGTCGGAGACGAAACAGATGGTCGAAAACGAAGGAAGAGTGGACCAGAGTTCTCAAAGGAGGAGAAAACCGGCTCCAGGAAGTTGGGAGCCGGCGCCCCCCTTCATAGAGCCGGCTCCAAGGGCTAAGGAGCTGCTCTAAGGTGTTTAGAGCCTGCTCTGTTGGTTAGAGAGCAGGCTCCTATGTTGGGGTTTGTTTAGACGTGTTTCTGGAACAGTTTGGCACTGTTTTTGGACGTTTTTGATATTCTGGATTGTTTCAAGGACTAGATTAAGAATTTTAAATACAATTCCATGGTATTTTAAACTCTCTAATTGTATATAATTTGATCCATAGTGCAAATAGAAAGAACGGTATAAAAATAAGCAACTTTGCATGCTTTAACGGATAGGGAGGATTAAATTGTGTAATCTTGTGTTAACAATTTAACGGACTGTAACATCGACTCTAAACATGATATTATGCTATATTAGGACCCACCATGCATAAATTATCTCTATATGCTAATGGTTCTCACAGTGTGGAAGTTTTAAGCAATGTTACACACTGTTGACGGATATAACGTATTTAGTTGCTTAAACTTAATTTAGCAACTTAGATGACTGGAGTATGACTTCTAAATTTATTTTGGAGGCATAATAGGGTTTTATACATATTAGACTTTATTATATTTCTCTTGAATTTTAATTAAAGAATTATTAAAATATATTCTGTCAATTACTTGGGATTATGTGTTGGATCGTAATTATTGAATTCTTATATTAAATTCTGTCAATTATTTGGAATTATGTATTGGATTGTAATTGCTGAATCCTTACATTAAATTCTCTCAATTATCTGGATTTGTGTGTTGGACTATAATTGCTGAATAATTTTACTAAATTATGTCAATTATATGGATGTTGTGGATCGTATGCACCGGTATGAGACGATGGCATATTAGGATGGTTTAACTCAAAATGCTAAAACCTACCCTATTGGAATAAGGGAATGGATTATAAAAATTGAATCCTACTTATATTTAGGTCAGATCAACTGAGTAAGTTTAGTGACCACCTGGATAAACTGTTGGTTGTAGTTAAGTCATATCAACTGAATAAGTTGAGTGACTAACTAGATTATAAATCGTATGTTAGATCAATGAATAATTGAGTGACATACTATGGTTTTGGATGGACTTTAAATATATGATAATGGTACCACGATGTGAGCTTGAATCTCATAGTCGATGGTTAAGGCGCGTATATGTGGTGGATGCGTTGCTGGCTATGATAGGTTAAGGTGTACCCTATTAGGTCTAGGTACTCATACCCACCTTTGGGTGCGTTTTTGCATGTTGCCTTCTATTCAGGTTGACCTTTCGTAATCCAGTAAATGTCCCTTAGTGTAGATATATATGTATATATGGACTAGATAGATATTGTGAGATAACTAGGGTGTATCTGGGTATCGGGTCACTGTATGGATTGTAGTTATATTAGAATTTGTTCGTGGACCTGACCCACTCTTATATTTTTCAGGTATCGGACGGTTGCAATCTTAGGCTTGATCGTTCTGGGCAGAGACTATCATTCATTCTACCGATGACGTATGATTTCATTCCATGTTTTAGTTTTGGTTTTATTTCCTATATTTTATGATTAGTTGGGATCTGATTTAGGGGTCCACTAGATGGATTCCAGAGTTATACTCTTGGAGGTTTTGGAGAGTTGGATTTTATAAATCTTTAAGTTTGAAGGATTTTATATTTAATAATTTTTTCAATTTATTCTATTTCTTATTTCATTTTTATATTCTGTGTTCGTTTTAAAATATTAATTGTTTGATATTCCCTCGGGTTTGGGCTTGGACCTGATCAACCCGTTTCTCGGATCCAAGCGGTATCACAGTGCTATGCTATTTCCAGCTTATTATAGGTTGTATGATTGAGGTATGAACGATTTTAAAACTGGTGTGTGACTATATAGTTGTTGAGGTTATGTAAAACGATGGATTGATTAAAGAGTGGATCTCATAGATGTTTTATGGACTGTGTGGGATTGTGTTTGATGCTTAGACCTGGGTACAGGAATGACGTCTTTGTTGAGATCGGATCGATGATGAGAATGGCCTAGCCAACCATTTCTCCTGAGTCAGTCCATCTGTAGCACGATGTCGGGTCAAAGGTTAATGATTGTTTCAAGTTATCATAAATAGTAAGAGTATGGTATTGGGTGTTGTGACACTAAGATGGTGTGGATTCGGGTGGTTATCTCGGTTAATGGGGTGTGTTAAGTAGGACCAAGTGTCCGATAATGGGTTTGTGGTACAATCATTGATTATTGAGGATTTGTGACTTGGGTACAGGATGATCTGTTTTATTATTTTGGTGACTCATGATTATGTAGTTATTAGGGGATTCATTATTTAGTTATCTTGAGGTTGATCAATATAATAATTGCCTATTGGTGTGGTTGGTGGTCGCTGTATGATTATGTAGTGGTATAACTGTGTGTTGGATGGCAAGTGTTGGTCTGACTGAGAGGTGTAGATTTGAGTTTGAGTCTGGTTATGTAATGAACGGAGTTCCTTGTTTGGGATTTTGTGTGTCCTTTGAAAGACAAGTTGAGATGGGATATTGTCAAGTTCAGATGACGAAATCTTTTAAGAAAAGTATAATGTAATGTTTCCAATTTTTACCATTTTTCAATTTCTGGAATTTTCTGATTTTTCGAGGTTATTTTCGTCTTTTTTCGTTTTGCGTGCCAAACACCATGAGGTGTGTTGGGTATGTCCGAGAGTTTATTGGGGCATTTCATTGAGTTCAGGACTCTTTGAAATACAAGGATTGTCATTTCAGCATTTTTTCAGCTTTTCTGACCGGAAAGTCCCGTGCGGGACCCACTACCGGGATTGTTGTGTACGAGAGTTTTATTTGGGTCCAGTTACACCTCATTTTATTTTATTTCATGTGTTATGTGTGGTTGTGAATTATTAAATGTGTATATGTATATATATATACACATTTATGGTGAAAATTTAAAAGAAAATTAAAATGTTTTTGGTGGTGGGACCCACCACCTCTTTTAAAGGCCAAGAGGCCAAATAAGGCCTCATATTTCACTCCCTCACTTTCTCTCTCTCGTCCAACTCTCTCTCTCTCTTCCTCTTTTCTCTTTTCTCTTTTCTTTTTTTCTTTTTCTTTTACAATCTTTAATCTTGGTTTTCTCTCTCATCTTTGAGAGATTTTTGATGCCGTTTGCGGCAAATTGAAGAGCACGACGAGATTTACGAGTTGATCGGAGCCAATCTCCGTTTGGTGCACCTTGGAATTTCAAAAATTAGGGTTTGGACTGGGCAATTTGGGGCTTCTTGTGGGTTTGATCTCTAATTGAGGTAGGGGTTTTCCTAATGTGTAAGTTTTGATTCAATTTGAGTAAATTTCTATTACTTTTGATATATGTTGTAAATCGTGAAATTTGATACAAACTTGTTGAGTTGTGAATGTCTCTATATGTGTAAATCATAAGTTGTTTAAATCTTGAGTTGATGGTTTATCTAATTTTATTATTAGAAAATTTTGAGAATCCTTGAACATGCCTTACTTGGAAAAATGATGTCCTTGTTGTGTTAATCATTTAAGTATGCCATGGATATTACTTGACTCTTGTAAGATGAATTGATGATAATGTTGGTGCAATAATGATGAACTTATGATTTGAGATTGAAAATCATTACAATGCATACCATGGCATAAAAAGGGAATTTAGAGGTAATTTGAAAAGAAAATTTGTTTTATTTAAAAAGTGAAGTTTCTTTAAGAAAGGGAAGTGTTTTTTTTTTTAATTAAAAAAAAAAAAAAAAGAACTGGATTTCGCGAGTCTGGAGCTAGCTTGACCTAGAGGGAGCGCGGCCCGGTTTAGGGCGTGAAAAAGTTTATACTATGCCCTTTAACGGTTGCCAGGCATTGCTAGAAATGGAACCGGGGATAATTATTAATCTCGTCCCGGTAAAGTCAGTTAGCAGGTTTTCGAAAAGTGAAAGATGGGTTGGTATAGACTAGGTTTGGGATGGGTGCATCATATTCCATATCATGCACATCATTTTGTAGAATTGTGTTATGTGCTGAGATTGTTGCCTATAAGTTGTAAATGTTGTGTGGACTCCCATTGCATGACCCCGATTCCTTATCATTCCTTTATGTGTTACGTGGCTCAAGGGAGTCCAAAACTAATGCCTTAAGCAACTTCTATTGAGCTTTATGCTCACCCTTTTAGTAATAACATTTTTCATGTCATGGCAATGAAGTGGCGGACAACAACCCACCACCAGTTTAGTAAAGTTAACAGACTTGAACTCTTTTGTGCTCGATGTGTAATATACCTTTTTGTTGTAAATGGTATTGGGGATCATTTTGTATCTTCTACATGGTTGGTAATGGTCTTAAGACCATCTATTTGTATTTTGTGGTCTCACCATGATTTCAATATCCATGTAAGGCTTTAAGGCCGTATTTTTGATATATGACGTTCTTGTTTAATTTTAATGATGTATCGGACTAGTGTATGGCCTTATTCGATTTTAGTACCACTTAGAAATGTTGGTTTCATCATTATATGGAAGATTTAGGACAAGTTTGGGCCTTGAGTAAGGTCACCAAAGGACCAAAGTAGTGCCAAAGTGCACAAAATCAATTTTAGGCATTTTCTGGGCTAATTTTAAGGTTCTGGACATCTTGAACCGGTTCAGCCCCATTAACTGGTTCAAGGGGTGCATTTGGTTCACATATGGGCTTACTGCCCATCTTGAACCGGTTCATGATTCTTGAACCGGTTCAAGTCCTCCAGTGGGTCATTTTTGCCTTGACAGTTTGACAGCTTTGATCACCAGACTTCGAACGGTCATAACTTCTTTGTTCTGAACCCAAATAGGGTCATTCTTGAGTCCATTTTCAAGGATTTCGTGTTAGCTTTCCAATGAGACTAACCTCATCCTCAAATTCCGTTCATGTTGAGATTTATGGTTGTTTTAGTGGAATATTGTAGGAAAATGCATTGAACCGGTAAGGGCGCTTTTGGTTATTCATATCCGGTGACCTTAAAACTTCACCGAGCATCATGGAATGACTAGAATAGTTGTTCTAAACCTCATTTGACTAGTTTAAGAATGGATTACCTTCTCACATTATAAAATGACCATTTTATCCCTAGTGTGTCCTTGGGTTTGGTTAAGGACCCGGATAGCGATCCGGACCCTCGGTTTGGGTCGTTACAGAATATGTCCATCTTAGCTCTTTTGATTAATTTAATTTTTACCCAACTAAAATTAAATCAATTGCACAAAACAATAAATAATTAGAGTGAAAGAACATCATATATATATTTTTTTTTTTTACGTGAAAATCGATTCGCTATCTTGAAGCGGTGTTACACAAACTCTGTCTCAAGCGGACACCCACTTCACTATGCCAAAAACTAGTTGCTAAATATCCCAAACTAATTCCTCTGATCCCTCTCACCCTACTCTGTCAAGAACTAGTTGCTAAAAATTCCAGAGTTACCCTACGATTCCTGATCCAGTTGTTCGAAATCGAGCTAACTCCTCAATTCTTGCATAACGGATGCAGAAAGAATATGGATGCTCCTACCAACACTCTGTAGTGACCGAATCGCCTTCCTTGCAATCATAAAGATGAAAGGAAAACAAAAATTTGTTACTCTGATCAGCCAAGATAAACCTAAAATATTTTGCACACCATTCATCAACCTAATATCACTTGTGTATTAAGTGTTAACTTTCATATATAAAAAAATCAATCAGAAAATAATGTTCCTATCAAAAACACTCCCAAAAGCTCTCAACAACGATGAAACATAGATATATCTGTCACGTGTATTGAGATATGTTAATTCAGAGTTATCCCGACAAGTCCAAAACCGAGACCAGTCGCACCAATGAAACTTTTTACCAACTAGTGGAAGTCGACTGGTCTGAGAAACCAAGACCACTTGGACAGGTGTAACTTTTTTCCCACCGGTGGGAGTTTAAAAAATATTCAAAAATACATATTTTAATTCTTGAAAAATATTTATAAACTTTTTCGAACACGAGTGTACTCACACACTCATTTACCTTTTGTAGGAGATGCTCAAATCTGATCAATAGGTATTGATCTTCTGTCGAACACTTTCAACTTAAAAAAAAGAGAATCTCTCTGACTCTCTCAAGCACAAGGCATCTAAGCAAGAAAACCAGTCAAATTCTACTCCAAAGTTGGTTTATCATTTGATGTTGAAGGGAAAGAAGACGTTGTTTTTTTTTTTTTTTGCAGTAAGTAAATAGGAATTTATTAAAAGTACAATGTTTTGACAGTTGATTTCATAAAGGTAACTTGAGAAAAGGGTGCTTAATAAAATTCTTGGTATTTCGGATTGGTCATTTGCTAAATTTAGTACCAGAGGTCATGCCAAAATCTTTATTATTTTCATGTCTCATGCACAATTCGAACGAGGACCTACCAAACATTGACAATAGGCGATACCACTATAGGACTCCTCACACTATGCTTACCACTATCTTCTACCCAAATTATAGAACCAAATGTGACTGTCCAATTCTTGTCACTCATATAAAGTATAGTCAATGAGTAGCCCTTCTTCTCATACATCTTCTCAAAAGTCAGTGTCTCCGGCGAGACTGTGACTGCAGAACCTCTTGGTGCTTCAACCTTAGCCATATAAGTGGCCGTGGCATTGCCAACATTCGTGACAGTCCTCTGAAATTTCTTAACCAGTGTGCCTGTTTCATTAGTGTACAAAGCAATAAAGGATGGGTAATTGAGGTCAGAAGAGGGGTTTGAGCAATTGTTACTGTTTGATCTTGTAATGGTCAAGATTTGATTCTTAGTGAAGTTCATTGAGCAAAGGAGATTCACGTAGTCCTGTGGAGTAGCATCATAGATAAGGCCTGGACCAAGTGCTCGGTTAGGATCAACCTGACCTGCCCCCATTGCCAGAGGTGAAGCATCCAAATTTAAGTCACTGTCTAGGATAGGATTGTGTGTATTGTAAAATGGGTTGGCTGTCATCATCATGGCAGACTTAATAGCAGCTGGACTTCATTCCGGGTGAGCGCCTTTTAGAAGTGCAGCAATGCCAGAAGCATGAGGACAAGCCATAGATGTCCCAGAGATCATATTATAGTCACTGGACAATAAAATATTTGAGCCAAAATGAGTAGCCAGAACATTTGGACTCCATGCTGCTAAAACTAATGTCCCAGGTGCCATTACGTCTGGCTTCAAGATGTCTGGATAGCTCGGGGCAGGACCTCTTGAAGTGAATGAAGCAACAACAGGGGCAGGCTTTGTCCCTACAATGGTCTGTTGGAACTTCATGCTCGCTATCGATGTATTTCCACTTTCAACATATTTGATCACGACTGAGGCATCTTTAGTGCTAATCACAACTCCAGGACGGGTATCTTTTTATATCAAATATTAAAGGATCATCACAGATAAATATAACTGCAGCCACATTTGACTGTGAGACATTGCCAAATTGATAATAAAAATGGCTCCGTGTCATCACATATGAGGACGCCATAACGGGCTCCAGACAACAATGCAGTTGAATTGCACGGAGACAGAGTCTTGTTGTAAATGAGAGGGAGGTCTAACACCAAGGCACTTGCAGGGAACAGGGTCCGACCGGCGATTGTCAGCCCATTTCCGAGAGTCGAAGTGCCAACAAACCACCGGTCAATTGTGCCTGCCACGACGGTCAAGACCCATGGGATCCCATTGTGCAACTGTCCAAGAGATTTGCCTGCATTTCCTGCTGAAGATGAAACAACCACACCCTTCTCCATGGCTCCAAAGGAAGCTATGGCAATAGGATCCTCATACAGAGGTACCCCATCGAAACCCTTTCAAATCGATATCAAGTCAACGCCATCCGCAATGGCTTGGTTCATACCGGCAAGGACATCAGAAGCAAACTCTCCTTCATCCCAACTGACCTTATACATGTTGGGAAACGTGCTAGTTTTAAAAACTTTTCGAGAGATTTTAATTCATCGATCTTGATTCATCATATAGAGACAAATTTTATGCAAAAAATAAAAAATAAAATAAAACATGATATATCATTCAATCAACAGATTGAATACTTACATCAAAGGTCTAACTAAACATTTAAATCTTTCCTCTAAAGTGAATGTTCTCACTTATTGTAGATCCCTTAGCAAGATGCCTTCTCCTTGGATCTTCATCTTTTTGGTAATTGTTTTGCCTTTAGGAATCACTCATAAGCCTCCATGAATGACCTTGGAAAACTAAACTTGTGAGAGCCTCCATTAGATAAGAACATCAACCCTAATTTTTTAGAGAGAGAAAATATATTCCTTTTTTTTTTCCTTCCCATAAAAATCACCCCCAAAAATATACATAGATCATGTATATTTATAGGCAACATAAAAATAAAGAAAAGGAAACAACAAATCATTCTCAATCTCTAATTCACATGTCTCAAATCTAATATGATTCCAATATCAAGTTGGGCTATGAGTGAGAATTCATTGGGCCTATTATTTTATTGGCTACAATGAATTAATAATTGGCCCAATCCATGGACCCAATTCAATTAATTCATAAATTAATTTCTACTCCACTAAAAGAAATTAATTGAACTCCAATTAAATAATAAATAACATCTAAGTCAATATTGTACTTTGACCCCTCTATGCATAATTAGTTATCGGATAAATAAAGTCATCAATCCGACTACTTAATTAATATATTTATTTGGTACCTTTGATTATTTCTGACTCAATCACAATAAAACATTTGTTTGACAAAAATAATAATTTAAATAAATAAATATATAATAAATCATTTTGTCTAAAAACACACGAAGGCCTTCGAATTTACGTTGTGATCAATCATAATCAATACAAAATAAATACAAGTAGCAATGATGCAAATATTGAAAATATAACCCTCTTACTTTTAATTACATAACTACTCAAAGTGTCGGTCTAAGGTTCCCGAAGAATCCGCCGAACAAATCAAAGTAATTATTAATTAATAAAAGAGTCTATACTTTTTTCATGCTTAAGAGTCAAATGCCATGACGGTGATAGGGAGCAATTGCATACGACGGCTCTCGCAATATATCTCAACTTAACGTGGATCCAGTTCAAGTCTTAATTAATTATGATTCCATCCATAATTACCGACTATGAACAATTTATGATTACTATTTATATTCATGTATTGATCGTCATCACATACATATATAAACATCTCTTGTAATCAAGAGGATACTATCAATTCTATAATGAATCGAAACATAATACATTGAATTTACCAATTGTACAAAACATAAATATTTTAGAAACGTTAGAAACATATGTCACTTTAATCCAAACAGGAATTTGCTATGTCAGTGCATATAAATCCCAACAGCTCCCACTTGCCCTCATAGCCAATTCATATTGCACATAACTTCAATGTTATCCAGATGATGATCAAAATTATTGATCAATGACACATTTGATAATGGATCAACAAAGTTGTGCTCCAATGCAATGTTCTAGTTATAAGTACATTTTCTTGTCGGACAATATCATGTAGAACATGATACTTCCTCTCAGTGTATCTTGTTCCTCTATAGAACCTTGGGTCATTGGTTTGGACTACTTCTGCACTATTGTCGCAACATAGCTCAATAGGCAGGCTAGTATACTCCACAATCTCTAAATCAGTGAGATCAAACCAATAAGCTTCCTTTGCCGCCTTTAAGGCTGCAATCTATTCCACCTGCAGGTTTGAGTCAGCAGTTGAAATCTGCTTAACAATTTACCAACTGATTTCCCTTCCATTAAATGAACATACACTAAGTCATGAACCCATAGTATTTACTTCTGATTGAAAATCAGAACTAGCATACTTGACTAGGACCATATCATCACATCCATAAATGAGTATGATATCCTTGGTCCTCCTTAGGTACTTAATGATATTTTTCACAATAGACCAGTTATCAAGTCCAGGATTGGACTGATATCTTCTGACTATCCCTACAATGTAGCGGATGTCCTATTTGGTATAGACCATGGCATATATGAGACTCCCATATGCCAAAACATATAGTTCCAGTCTCATTTGCTCAATCTCCTCTGCTAGTCTTGGAAAACTACTTGCTAGAGAGAGCAATCCATATCAATAAAACAAGTACTCATTCTTTGAGTTATGCATACCAAACCTAGTCAAAACTTTATCAATGTAGGATTGTTAAGATAAGCATATTTTCCTTTTAACCTGATCTTGCAAAAGCTTGATCCTAGGAATATAGCTTACATCTTGAAAATCCTTCATTTAAAAGTAATTGAACAACTACCTCTTTATTGATGACAAAACTTCCACATCATTCTAAATGAGTAGGATGTCATCAATATATATAGAATCAGAAGAATAATGACATTCCCTTGTACACTCATGATTTATTCACTAAGAAATCTTCTGGTATCTTTTTGTAGATTAACTTGTCTTCCATAGGTATCACCCTACTAGAAAGTTCTACAAGATCCCAGAATTTTTTAGAATACATAGATTTCAACTCTGATTTCATAGTAACTCACCAAAATGATCTGTCTCTATATCGGTTCACGCTTCCGTGTAGCTTATTGGGTCCAACTCATGTTTAACAGGGATATCCATAACGGTCTCACCTAAAAACATGATTCTGTCGGATTGGATGATAATCCTCCCACTACTATAATGTACCGATGCAGGAATCTGTGTACTAGATGATACTGACGCATCAACAGGGAATTCATATATTATTCTCAATCTCTATAATAAGTGTGTTCACATGTGGTACATTTGGTACTCATACCATATTCTCTAACCTTATGCTACTAGGTATGTAATTCATAATATGATCCTCCTATAGATAAACAGTGAGTGTAAACAACCAACTTTTATTATTGAGATCATAAAATAATCCATCCTAGTGCATTTAGAGTAGCTATCAAATCTATCATGCATATGATCTATTTCCAGCTTACTTGTCTATATCAAGCACACATGTGCAAGACTACCCCATATGTGCATGTGATTCAAACTAAGATTTAGTCAAAAACACAGCTCAAACGATATCCTTGAGAAAGACTAAGATGGAATGCAGTTTATAATGCGCATTGATATCATTAACGCTAAACTTTTAAATGAAAGAGATAATGTAGCATAACTATTCATAGATCTAACCATGTTAAGCGGAATTTTGTTATTCCTATTTGGCACCTCAATCCATTGAGCGTCAATTGCAGAAAACTGGTACACAACACCCTCATTGACCATATAGTCTTTGCACTATCCCAAGAAATACTTATACTCACGATCAGATCGAAGTGTTTTGATAAGTTTACCTAATTTGTGCTCCATATCAGTCTTGACCCTCTCAGAATATACCAAAAGTATAAGACTTGTGTCGCCACAGGTAAATTTATCCAAAACGTGAGTAATCTTGCTTGAATGTTCATAAGACCACACTTGTCCATGTGTATCGACTCCAATTGTTCTTTATGTCTATTTCATTTGGCTGATTAAGCCCTTAGAGTTATCTATCCTTCAAAACAGGATTCACAAGTTTGGTTTAGGCTCATCTGCCTCACTAGGTAATAAACCTTCTTTAACCAATCTTTAAATCTCATTTTGATTGATTACAACCCAAAAATAGACACCAAAAAATACAATGAGTCAGGAATAACAAATTTTCTATAAACACTCAATCTAGAAGATGCAACATTAGTTTCTACATCCTGCAAATCTTAAGAGTTTGTGATTATAGTATATTAACCATCTTTCAATGCACCAGAAGCAATTGCATATCTATTCAATTTTATAAAACCAGTTTTACAAAATAACAACACAATTTTTATAAACCACAAGTGAAACAAAAATTAGATTGCGTCTAACTTCTGTGCATAAAGATAGTTCTCTAATACTAATATCCTCATACTCTCTAATTTCAGATGTAATACTCCCACTGACTTAACTACAACATTGGCATCAGGTCAAAAGATAAATATATATCCATATCATCAAGGCTTCTGGATTTTTGAAATCCTTACAATGAATTGCAAACATGTTTAGTGGCTCCAGAATCTATCCATCAGGAATTAATAGATGCAACCACATAACATGGCTCAATGATTAAATATATATTTTTCTATGCCACGTCATTGCTTAGACAGTTTGTCCTTTAGTGTTTTAGTTAGCGGCAAAAGAAATAGTTTCCTTCGCCCTCAACATACACTGTCTTATTCCCTTTAACCTTTTGGATACCTATGTTTTGTGCTAGCCTAAGCCTATTATCATCCTTCTACTTTGCTTTGCCCTTCCACTTGGGCCTAGAAGAAGATGGTATAGACTAGGTTAGATTGATAAGAATGCCTATGCTTTTGATTATCCCTTCATTTGTTACCAATTCTATAAGAATATCAGCGAGTGTGAACTCAAACTAATTCCTTATTTAGTTCACCCTAACAGGGTCAAACGAATTTGGTAACAAGGCAATAATCATGTCAACTTGAAACTTACTATCCAAGTCAGCCCTATTGTCCTCCAGTTCAATTTTTAAATAATAAACAATCATTTTCCAAAATTCGATCTCATACTGGAGTTCCTTAGGCTATCTTGATGGTATTCAAGTCTGACATAATACTTTGGCATACTCTCTATCTAATCTCACTAAAACATCTCATTAAGTATCTTAAAGTAAAGGAATTAGGTATAGGAGTATTAAATACATTTTGTACCCTTACGTTGTGAATAAAATATCTAAGTTCCTTTTCTAGTCATTATAAATGAGGTCCATATACATTGAATATGTTAGCAAGCAGATAAAATGGATTAGACATAATTAATCTGAATATAAATGCATTCATACAATATGCAAGGTGAATTATTAATACTGTCATGCATATTTAAAATTAAAATGAGTTTGTTAACCACATAATATAATAAATCTCAAATAAAAGATCGTTATCATTATTGGTGAAACAATCCCTTTTAATTAATGCGGGTCCCTCAACTTCGTAACATAATAAATCACCCAATCAATATGTCAATAACTTATCCTGTTGGAGGAGTTCATTATTACTATTGTTGAGATTCATTTGCTATTAGGCGAACACTTCCATTAAAATAGTATGTGCGTCCCTTAACCACTGCATGAAAAATCGGATAACCAATACGCCAATAACTTATTCGGTTGGCGAAGTTCATTATTGCTATTGGCGGGCAAATCCCATCATCTCCATATCTCTTAAGACAATGCCTTGTCTATCTATATGAAATGATTCCCGATTATGTTTAGCCTTTCTAAAATCACTTAGTGTAGACCACTCCGTTAGGGAGCTAACACTATTGATTTTAGATTGAGTGTATAACGTTATTAATGCTCTAATGAAAAATAAAACATTAAATATCTTGTCATTATAATATAAACTCTTTAAATCATGCGTAGGGCCTTATTTTTAAAGATCTAATTACAATGAACATTCAATATTATTATTTTCATAAGATAACCATTCTTGTAATATTAAGACTCTTCAAATCATGCGTGGGGCCTTATTTTTGAAGATCTAATTACAATGGTTTTAATAACGAAGGCCATAGGGTAATGTATAAAAATCCTCGCTTCCACTCAATTTTTAATCATTTATAATTAGGGTTTTCATTTTATTCATTTACATGATATAATGCATGCAAAACGTCTCGATTTTAATCCAATTAAATTTAGAAAATATTTAGACTTTAAACGATTCACTAATATTTAATTTGAGGCACACTTTAAAAATAATTTACAAAAATTATTTTTCGTTTCCCAATAAGTGCCCTTAAATTAATTAGTATTTAAATCCAATTAATTTTCATAATTTAATTAATATAAATCAAGTCATTTAATTAAATATCATGGATCCAATGCATGAACAATAATTAATTAACAATTATCTATTCCATGCATTTCATACATCACATAAATAAATAAATGACAAGCAAAAAGAAATAAATGAAACGGCCGATGGATTTAGCTTTTAACATTTAATTGCTCTAATAACTACACGAGGGTCTTCTACCAGCTTGTGAACACCTGCAGGGAGCTGGTACGCGCTTGCGGAGGCAAAACAACACTTGGAACGCACCCGGAGGGCCCCACACGCGCTCACACGCGCCTGGGGCATGCACCAAGTGAAGGCACACGCTCCCACGCGCCCCCACGCGCCTCCACGCACGTGGGGAAAAATTGCCTTGGCTGGCGCATGAGATCCACGCGCCAGCCCATGTCCACCTCCTGGCGCGTGTTCCACACGCGCCAGGTGCACCTATTTGTGCTGCATGGGATAAATTCCCTTTTAATTCTGATCCTGGTGCATGGTATGTGGGTGCACCGCGCTGCACTAGATTGGCCAGCCTACTCCAGTCACTGCACTTGCCGCCGACGATTCTCCGGTCGCCGGAAAATCACCGAAACAATTCCACAAATTAAATAAAAAATTCCAGAAATTAAATTAAGCCTTAAAAAATTCTGAAAAATTTCTAAAAAATCCCAGAAAATTCCTGAAGCCTAATTTAACCCTCTTGGACCTTCTTAAAGCTTCATAGCACCCTTTGATGAATATTACATGGCTTTAAATAAATTAAAATTTTGAAATACAATGGAAAAAATTAAATTACATCATTGAACTTTCAAGCGGCTAAATCAAAGCCTTAATTACATTCATCCAAAGATAAAATTATATTCAATTAACATATAAGCTTCATCCATGGCCCAAACATACATCATCATTCATTCACAATTATACATACATCATCATGTACCAATATATTAAATCATACATTAACATACATCAATATATATATATAATTTGGATCCATGATGATGATTTTGATAAAAACATGATCACTAGTAATGAATCAAACCATGCTCTGATACCACTGTTGGTAAACGTGCTAGTTTTAAAAACTTTTCGAGGGATTTTAATTCATCGATCTTGATTCATCACATAGAGACTAGTTTTATGAAAAAAAATAATAATAATAAAACTTGATATATCATTCAATTAACAGATTGAATACTTACATCAAAGGTCTGAGTAAACCTTTAAATCTTTCCTCTAAAGTGAATATTCTCACTTATTGTAGATCCCTTAATAAGATGCCTTCTCCTTAGATCTTCATCTTCTTGGTAATTGTTTTGCCTTTAGGAATCACTCATAAGCCTCTATGAATGACCTTGGAAAACTAGGCTTGTGGGAGCCTCCATTAGATGAGAACATCAACCCTAATTTTCTAGAGAGAGAAAATATATTCCTTTTTTTTCCTTCTCATAAAAATCACCCCCAAAAATATACATAGACCATGTATATTTATAGGCAACATAAAGATAAAGAAAAGGAAACAACAAATCCTTCTCAATCTCTAATTCACATGTCTCAAATCTAATATGATTCCAAGATCAAGTTGGGCTATGAGTGAGAATCCATTGGGCCTATTATTTTATTGGCTACAATGAATTAATAATTGGCCCGGTCCATGGACCCAATTCAATTAATTCATAAATTAATTTCTATTCCACTAAAAGAAATTAATTGAACTCCAATTAAATAATAAATAACCTCTAAGTCAATATTGCACTTTGACCCCTCTATGCATAATTAGTTATCGGATAAATAAAGCCATCAATCCGACTACTTAATTAATATATTTATTTTGGTACCTTTGATTATTTCTGACTAGATCACAATAAAACATTTGTTTAACAAAAATAATAATTTAAATAAATAAATATATAATAAATCATTTTGTCTAAAAACACACAAAGGCCTTCGAATTTACTTTGTGATTAACCAAAATCAATACAAAATAAATACAAGTAACAATGATGCAAATATTGAAAATATAACCCTCTAACTATTAATTACATAACTACCCAAAGTGTCGGTCTAGGGTTCCCGAAGAATCCGCCGAACAAATCAAAGTAATTATTAATTAATAAAAGAGCCTATACTTTTCTCATGCTTAAGAGTCAAATGCCATGACGGTGATAGGGAGCAATTGCATACGACGGCTCTCGCAATATATCTCAACCTAACGTGGATCCAGTTCAAGTCTTAATTAATTATGATTCCATCCATAATTACCGACTATGAACAATTTATGATTACTATTTATATTCATGTATTGATCGCCATCACATACATATATAAACATCTCTTGTAATCAAGAGGATACTATCAATTCTATAATGAATCGAAGCATAATATATTGAATTCACCAATTGTACAAAACATAAATATTTCAGAAACGTTAGGAACATATGTCACTTTAATCCAAACAGGAATTTGCTATGTCAGGGCATATAAATCCCAACAATACATGGCCACCCGGGCACAGGGCGCAACCCCTTTTGCTGTCCCTGGTGCATAGCCAAAGTATGAAGCGCCTTCCACAATGTTTCCAGCAACTGTGGAGGAAGTGTGTGTGTCGTGGCCTTAAGTGTCCCTTGCAGGGTTCATGCTGACTGTAATATTCGTATTTGCAGCTATAACACCCTTGTTGAAGTATCTAGCTCCAATAAGTTTCATGTTACACAATGAGGAATTGAACTCTAGTTCTTCCTCACACTTACCCTTCCACCTAGAGAGGATTGGAGTCATTCCTTTATCATTGAAGCTCTTGCTCTCTGGCCAGACACCAGTGTCGATGACACCAATAATGACGTCTTTGCCATAGTCTGAAGCCGGCCATAGGCCGGTGACATGATTGAGGGAAAGGAATTCAGTGCCGTGGGTGGTGTCAAGTGTGGTTTCTCTATCACTATAAGCTAAGCCAAACCCTGGGGAATTCTTTAGAGTCTCTAGTTCATCTTGAGACAATAGTGCACTGAAACCATTAAATGCATTATCATAAGTGTAGACAAGCTCTAGTTTGGATTGATGACCATTTGATCTTGTGTGACCCGCTGAGTTTATGGAATCAACAGTGGAGGAGTACCAATGAGTGTTGTTAGCAAAGATCTTGGGCATGTGAGACTTGTCCATGTGGACAATATAGGTGGACCTAACTGATACTGATCTAGTCTGAAAAGCCAGAAGACACAATGCAAGCAAGATCAAGTGAAAGAGAGGAATTCCATTAATGAGCTTCATTGTTCACTCCAAAACTTGAAACTTTGGTTAGACACTAATGGGACTTGTGACTTGGTTTGTACTTTGTATATGTATATATAAAGCATAACCTATATATGATGGTTGAAATTGAGATGACCAAGTATTGAAATTAATTCTTACAAACGATGCCCGAGCCGGCATTTGGTTAATTAGTTGAATTGATCTTTCGTTATCCACACAAATGGTATCGTCTAATGTGTGCGGCAATCTGTCACCAAAAAACTCAAGGCAATACGTTGTTTCAAGTTGTTGGCATGTCACTTCCACCTGATAGTTGGAAGACTTTGGACTACATATTAGAGTCGTTATTTCAAAATCAAGGGTACGAAATAAGGAAACAGTCTCTCCGCATACAGAAGTAAAACTGTGTACATCTGATTTTCCTCAGACCCAGCAATGATGGGAGCCTCAGTGCACTAGATTTGTCCTTTTTTTTGTTTTTTTTTTTTTACTAGGTCAACATTGACAATCATTTCAAGTTAAATGGAGACACAAAACTCAGTTTTGAAACTCTTATCAAAGGAAAAACAAATCCAAGGGAGATTAAGAGATATTAGTATGATTTCTCCTCTCAAATAGGAGGTTGAGAATTCAAGTCCAGCTATGAACAATATGGTGATTGTGTGTGCATTTGCTTCATCTTTCAAAGAATAATAATAAAGAAGAAAGAGAAGGTTATCATTTGCCTCTAGTGTTAGTCACTTTGGATATACATGGGAGAGAAAGCAGCTAGCAATAGTAGTAGCATGAAGCTAGCTATTTATAATGCAGTTGAAATTATGTCAGAGGGTGGACTCCACAAAGAACTTGTTTCAAATTTGTCACAGCCATTTCCTCACTTCCAGCAATGAAAAAATAGATTGTTGGAAAAAGTGTGACTGTTACATTGCGACTGTCACAACTGTTCAATTTCATGAACTGAATTGTGATACTTTTGAATTTCACCAATTTCTATTTTTCTGGAAATTTTCATTTTTGCAAAGGCATTCTCGCCTTTTCTTGTTTTGCGTGCCGGACACCGTGGGCTGTGCCGGTTGTGTCCGAGAGTTAGTTGGGATATTTCATTGAGTCCAGGACTCTTTGAAATGTCAAGGTTGCCATTTTTGCAATTTTCTATTTTTTGGGCCGGACAATCCCGTGTGGGACTGTAACGACCCGAACCCGAGGGTCCGAACTGCTAACTGGGTCCTTATCCGAACCCCAAGTCAACTAAGGACACTACCGTCCTTTCCTACATCAATTTATAATATACGAGTCATACCATGGTTTTAAAAAAATTAGAAAATAACAATAATAATAAAATGAAATCATAGCTACAAAATATGTCAAAACAGTCCACTAACCCATCAAACCCTGTGGAGAAGCGTCGTCCGCCACCTGCCATCCGTGTCCTGAAAAATGTTAAAATGATGGGGTGAGTTGAACGCTCAGTAGAAAGTGTCTAAGACACACCCCTTATGACCCTGTAAATCCACATAGAGAATAGAAAACAAGAGAACGGGATCATAGCTCGGGGGTCAAGTAAAGCCACTGTATCATCAACAAACATACCTATCTCAACCCATTACCAAATGCAACACGTATGCCAATTATGTGCTATGCTATGCAATGTCACTCCCCGTAGTGTAATCCGACCCAAGGCACCTCCAAGGCGTCACGAAAGGGGGATTGGCTAACCATCCACGACCACATGGCACCTCCAAGGCGTCGCATCCGGCCTAGTTAGCTCAACCACACAGGGTCTCTCCCTAGTCCCCTCTCTAGACCACACTAACACCACGGACCACTAGGCACCTCCTAGGCGTCCGAGTTTTCACAAACACTTTTCAAAAACTTTTCCCCGAAACAATTTCATTGGTTTTAAAATATATATTTTTCCCCTTTTTCTTTCCCAATGGATGCATAAATGCTTTATGATTCCAAATACCAAATTCAACAACTATATTCCATACATTTTACCCATATCATAATCACAACTTGTAACAGAATATTTTAAATATTTATTTCTATGATCATGACATCAAATTTTTCATGGCAATTGAAATATATAAAGTAAACAACTTGTCATTTCTAAGCATGCTTCTTCACTACAAGGATGTAACTAAATTTACAAACTCATTTATCACATAGCATACATTCACCACTTTACATATAATCTACCACAATCACATAGTCAAAATAATTGAAATTAAACATGCTTATACTCAATTTAAGAAGGAAAATTCACATAGAACCTAAGAAATTGTGAATTAGATCACCCCTACCTCAAAAGTAGCCAAAATATATCCCGAGCCGGAAAAGTCAACGCCGGTCAACGCGATCAATGCCGGTTAACAAAAGTCAATGCCGGTCAACGGGTGATTCTACAAGTTTTAGTGGGAACGTAGCCGTCGACGAGGTGATTCTACTGTTCCAAAGCGTGAGCTCCGGAATCCGACTTCAAGTGGCTTAAAACCTCATCCAAAGCCTTAGATCGGAAAATTTTCAAAAATTCGTAAAATAATCACTGCTCCTCTAAAAATTAAATCCTTTGACTATGTGATAGAGAATAACGAGAGGAACGTTTTCTATCAAGGAATCAAAACCGAAAACCCTACCGTTTGGTCGGAAAATGGAAGAGAATGATAAAGCTCAAAGAAAAAAGAAAAAGAAGACAGAGAGAGAGATATTGCGCCAGAGAGAGAGATAGAAGATGGTCTACAAAATGACCATTGGTCATTATAATGACAAGTCAAAGTGGGGCCCATCAAAAAAATAAATAAATAAGAAATATTGCAGGGACCCGCTACCGGGACTGTTGCATACGAGGATTTTAATTGGGTTCATTTGCATCATACTTATTTTATTTAATGTGTTTTATGTAATTGTGAAATATGTGTGTATATATATATATACATGGTGTGAAATGGAAATAAAAGAACAAGGAAAAATAAAATAAAAAGGAGGTGGGCCCCACCACCATTGAACTTAAGGCTAGAGACCGCCATTTAGTCTCATAATTCTCTTCTCACTCCCGCTGGTTTCTCGCTTCTCCTCTCAAACTCTCTTTTTCTTTTTGTTTTTACATCAAGACTTTGAATTTAGATCTCTCCTTGACTAGGGATTTTTAAGTGCCGTTTGAGACAAATTGAAGCTTACGGCGAAATCTATAAGTTGATCAGAGCAACTTCTAGTTTGGTGCACTCCTTGATTTTCGAAATTTAGGGCATCAAATTGGGGGTTTTACATAATCTTGAGGTAGGGGTTTCTAATTCCCAATTTCTTGTTCCTTGTGAGTCCATTTCTTTTTAATTATTACTAACATGTTTAATTGATGTTAATTAACCCTAGAATGATTTTATTGTGGTGTATAAAGTTCTTGAATTTATGCATTAATTGATGTATATGAAAAACATGCTTAAGTGTTGATTTCCTATGCCTATTGTATTACTAATTGTTAGAAATGATGTATGTAAACATATATAATTTTTTTTAGAATTTCTTGTAAAGCATGCCTTATTTAAATTGTTTGCCTTGAAAATGATATAATTGTTATAATAGAAAGTTTATGCTTATATGTGTTGATGGTATTATGTGAGAAGCATGCCTAAATGTTAATTTCCATACCATGGTATTTATTATTTTCCTAGAAATTTCTATGAAGAAGCATGTTAAATTGTGAAATGTAAATTTCCTCCATTACTATGTTATTGTAAAAAAAATACATGGCATGCATCTATAGCATTGGGCATGAAAGAAAATGGGAAAGTGTTTCGAAAAAAAAAAGGAGGATTTTGGGACAAAGTTTTGATTAAAATGATTTTACGAAAACCCGGTCGCCGCGGAGCTACCAAAGGGCCGTGGTGTTAATATAACCTAGAGAGAACTAGGGAGATTGCCCTAGTGTGGTTGAGCTATCTGGGCCCAAATGACACCGCGGAGGTACCAATGGTCACGGACAGTAGCCAATCATTCTCTCGTGTCGTCGTGGAGTCACTAACAGACGGGTTATATTAACAGTTTGAAAAGTGATGGATTTGAATTTTGAAAATAGGGAGCGACATTCATGGCATCACATATCATGGCACGACGTTGTTATTTGGAATTGAAATTAATGTTGTGTTCCTTCCCAGCATAGTATGACCCCGCTTCCTATTTCTATTCATTGTTTGGATTCACGGGGTCAAAAGTGGTGTGTCTTAGGCACCACCTACTGAGCAATTTGCTCACCCCTTATATTTAATATTTTTCAGGACACAAGGTTCGATGGGTTAGTAGAATGTTTTGACATACTTTGTAGTTATAATCTCATTTTATTATTATTATTTATTTATTTATTATTACTTATTTTTTTGTAAACCCGGAATGACACGTATAATATGTATTGACATAGGAAAGAATGGTGTTATCCCTAGCTGACCTCGGGTTCGGTTAAGGACCCGGCTAAGGGTTAGGACCTACAGGTTTGGGTCATTACAAATTTGGTATCAGAGCAATGGTTCGAATACCATTAGGACGATGGGTAGAGGCCTACTTGGTATTGCATGGGGAAGTTGAATTACATGTTTATATGCTTATGTGCTACGTGTTTAAATTTTTTGAAAAGCATGCCTAATTATTTACTTACTTACCTGCTTATGTGTTAATTACTTGTCGAGTTAAAGCATGCTTAAGTATTTAATGATAAGTGACAATATTTATAATAATAATAGCATGGTTAAAAATTTTTAAACATACTAAAATGATAAGGTGTCTATTAATTGAGTTGCTTATCATGTATATGGATATACTTACCCAATTATGTACTTATTTTCTAAGTTATTTATTGTTGTATAAGCATGCTATATGTGCCAAGATGACAAGTGTTAAAGTTATGACATATGTTATATGATGAGTATAACTATGTGCTAAGTACCACGCATGCTTATATGTTATATGTGTGTAGTACTGACTTAAATGATCCACAAGTAGGTGTTATGTTTTTAGTATGTAATTGTTTAGCCAGTGCGTTTTTATGTTATATTAGTTCTGTGAGTTGTCACCTGCAACTGGGGAAGGTATTAGCATTGTAAGCAGGGGTGAAGTGAAAAGCGCGATCTTTTGAGTCCGGTTTGATCTGGACACGTTGTTCCATTAGGAGTCTTTTCCCTAGAGACTGGTAACTGTGAAAATGTTTGATTTTAGGTGTCTTCCGGGACGGAAGTCCTCATTTTCTTACACGAGCGACAATTTGTGTTATGTTTTCTCAGTATAATGAGTGGACTCTTAGGATGATGGATTTGTAGGGTATGGTGTGTGAGTCATGGGTTCCTTTCAGGCGAGCAAAGTTGATTAGATGTCATAGGACATGAGGTGGTATGTAGTGCATGACTTGTGAGGTTCAGGTGCTGTGCAGGTTGAATAAGGTTTGTATTTGAATTTTTATTTTGACATTCACTGATGTTTAAGGTTGTGAATTTGTCTCTTAGATTTCCATTTTGGGAGTTAGAGCAAAGGTTAACCTGGAAATGGTGACGAGATGGGTAGGTTGCACTTTTGTTTTGATTTCCAGTGAGGAAGGCAGAAGCTTAATGTGATGTTCTTTGGTGATCATAGAGTGTTGGTCATAGATTTTGTTGAGCCAGGATGAGGAGTGACCTCTTGGGCTTGGTGGCCTGTTCTATTTAATTTCTTTGTTTTGTGGCCCTGTGGGCGGGTGTGCATGAGCGTGTGCAGGTGGCACCAAAAGGCTACCACACTGGGCAAGCTGCGGACACACAACTCAGATGAAATAGATGTGGGCATTCCATTGTGTTGGATGGTAGTCACGGCGATTAGTTGGGAGATGATAGTGTTAGAGGCGTAGGAGTTGTATACCCTTTTGTTTGGTCGGATAGGTCAGTTATAGAAATGACTTAAGTGTCCAGTTAGATACCAATGAGAAACCACTATTTTGTAGTTGTCGTAGAGTGTAGTTTGTGTGGTTGTCCGTTTGGCGTGGTGTCTGTTGTGCTTCTTAGGGATTGTTCCTGTAACGTTGCCGCGTAGGATTCTTATTTTCTTGTAGCGGGTGTTAACTATGGTGTCGGGCATCATGAGTGATGTGTGTTTTCATGTCGAGTTAGCGTCACTTTTGAAGGAGCAGTTGGTAGTAGAAGCTTGTTGTTTCTAGGGGATTGGAGTTTTGCAATTATTTTGGGAAAGATGATTATAGAGGTGTTGGAACTCAAGGTTCTTGTATTGAAGAGTAATTAAGGAGACTATTGGATGTTAAGCATTCTGAGATTGTACTCATTTTATTTTGAGGATTTGTCAACATGGCATTGCCATATGGAGGTTCTTTCCTAATAGTGAATAGTGGTTGTTATGGGGGGAGTATCAAGAGGAATGGTTATTTCTTGTTTTGATGATGTTACCTTAAGAATGTTTGAAGAAGAATCACTTAGTTGTGGCTTGATGGTCTAGTGGGGTGATAGGTTTGGACCGTTGTTTTAAATGAGTGGCAGTAGAGGCGTTATGGCATGATGTTTAGCATTAATAAGCATAATTGTTTCAGGTATGATCCGAGGATAGATTAGAATTATGAGTGTTGTTATATGTTGTTAGGTAGGTGATAGGATTGTACGCCAGTTGAGGCAATTGTGGATGGCTTAGTTTTTAGAACCAGCGAGAGTGGTGTTGCCGAATAGGCACCTTTTTCTTTTAAAGAATCAGTGGATTGTTGTGACTGGGGTCACAGGTCTTGTGTGTGCAGTGTTCGAGGTGATGTCGTTTTGAAGGGTGAAGGTGGAATGGGTAGCAAAGTGTCATTTTATAAGGTTGCCAATTGCGAGAGATGGTTTCCAGAAAGGATAGAACGCAGTGTCTAAAGTGCTATGATTATTTCTAATGATCGAGTGTCGTGAGCATTAGTGCTTTTATCTGGTTAGTTTTGGTTGGCATGAGTATTGCGATGTAACGTATGTGAGGTTCTGTGTTTGTGTTTGGTGGTCCTTAAGTGGCGAGGTCACCTAGAATTGCGTTCGTAGTCTCGTATGTGTTTCCAGTTGGTTCTTCTCCTTGTGTGTAAAAAGTTCATTTCATCTCAGATGAGATTAGGTGTCCACGGTTGGACCATTGGTGAGTAATGTGTGACAGGGTGTTGGGTGCATTCAGATGTGAGTTGTTAGTCTCTTATGAGAATGGGGTTCATTACCCTTTCCATTTGTTCTAGTCCTGGCAAGGACGTCGTACGACATGAGACTTGTTCTCCATCTAGGTGTTGTGCGCGTCCGTGGGCGAACGGATTTGTGAGTGGTTTGTTATGTTGTTAGAGTTCACTGGTAAGGTTTGGTTGTATAGGTCGACTCACTCCCACGAAGGGAGGTGGAGTCTTGAGTTTTGTAATGCTTGTTCTGAGAATGGTTTTGACTAAAGGAATGAAAGGCACAGGTTGCCAAATAGGGATTTTGTTTCCGGTGTATGGTACTATCGGTGATGGCTAGGAATTATGTTGTGAACGGTAGTTTGAGGATGACTGGGTGATGTGATGTGAGTCGTGTATCTGGATGCTTTTATTGATGTTTGAATTGAACAGTGCCATGAGGACAAGTGTTGGTATTATTTGAATGCTAAGCAGCTAGAGAGAGAATGTGTGATTTCATTGAGGAATAATTGGAGTGATTGACCATAGTTTTAAGGTTTCAGGCATGAGAAGAATGTGTTGTGTGTTCTAAAGGGGTAAGAATTGAATCGAATGATGCTGTGAAGTCGTTTATCTGGTGTGGGTGTTGTGAGGAAATTAGAGATCTTTTGTACGGGTTGATGGTTGTGACATTTGGTGTCGTGTTGCTTTTAACTTGTTATGATTGTCTGATTAAGGCATGATTGAGATTCTTAGAACTGGTATGTGATTTCTTTGTTGTCGAGGTTACGTATAGCGATGGATGGATAGTGAGTGGATCTCATTGTTGTTTTGTGGACTGTGTAAGATTGTATTAGAGGTGCGGACTTGAGGACAAGAACGATGTCTGGACTGAGACCGGATCGAGGATGAGAATGGCCTGGCCAACCATTTCTCCTGAGTCAATCCTTCTTTAGCGCGATATCGGGTTAAAAGTCAATGATTGTTTTGAGTTGTCACGAATAGTGAGAGTATGGTATTGGGTGTGTGTTAGTGTGGTGGTGTGGATTCAGGAAGTTTTCTCGGGTGACGAGGTGTGTTAGGTGAGACTCAGTGCCCGATCCGTTTGATTATTAAAGATCTTGTTTCAAGAATTTGTGTCTTGGGTCCAGGATAGTACGCTTACTGATTTGCTGACTAATGTTTATCCAGTGATTTGGAGACTTATTGTCAAATCATCTTGAAGTTACTGAGTGTAATGATTATCATATGGTGTGATTAGTAGTCGTTGGTATAGTTATGTGGTGGTGTAGCTACGTACTAGATAGCAAGTGTTCGGTTTATCAAAAATGTGTAGATTAGAGATGAGATTGATTGAGAGATAGACAACCGCACAAGGTTTTGGTGGCAGTGATGTGTGATTGCCTGGTGACGTCCGGTATCAAAAGCAAAAATGTCGATGAGTTCATAGTCTCGATGTTTTGTGATGTGTTCTTGGAGGAGAGTGTGTGGTTCTGGGCCTTCTTCATAAGGAGGGTAGATTTCGGGGACGAAATCTCTTTAAGGATGGTAGATTGTGATGCTTCTGAATTTCACCATTTTCTATTTTTTTGGAATTTTCCGTTTTTGCAAGGGCAATCTCGTCTTTTCTTATTTTGCGTACCAGACACCGTGGGTTGTGTCAGTTGTGTCTGAGAGTTGGTTAGGACATTTCATTGAGTCTGGGACTCTTTGAAATGCCAAGGTTGCCATTTTTGCATTTTTCTATTTTTCGGGCCGAACGATCCCGTGTGGGACCCGCTACCGGGAATGTTACATACGAGGATTTCAATTGGGTTCATTTGCATCATATTTATTTTATTTAATGTGTTTTATGCAATTGTGAAATATGTGTGTATATATATATATGTGGTGTGAAATGGAAATAAAAGAAAAAGGAAAAATAAAATAAAAATGAGGTGGGCCCCACCACCATTGAACTTGTGACGGCCCTGGTTTTTTGGCCACTGCGTCATGTGATGAATCGAACGTAGATCCGATAACGAATCCAGAATGCGAAAGCAAAAGATGAAATAACGGTCTCTAGAGATACAACAAGTCTCTAAGACACCAATATGACACTCAATGAGGTCACGGAACCCAAAGAAAACAAATGCGGAAGCGACGTTTCAAAAGCGGACAAGAATGAACCTATGGCCAAAAAGGTCATTTCCAACATGAAAGTGGGTGCTACCGAGCACACCATTGGAAAGACAACGAAAAATCAATAAACTTAGACTCAAGAATCACTTGATTCGGAGTCCGGAAGAAGAAGATATAGCTAACAGAAGAAATAAGGGTAAAAAGGTTAAAATGGTCAACCCAAGGTCATCTAACCGATTAGGAGACCTTCCTAACCGGTTAGGAGGCAAAAATAGAAGGTTCACATTCTGGCCCAACTCATCTAACTGGTTACGAGAAGTCTACTACTCGCACACTTGTACTACAACTCAGCAAAAACTTAGCAGCAGGAGTTTTTCGGTAAAAAAAAATAGGATTTTGAGGGCCCAGATGACATTTTCTAGAAAAACACAAAGAAGAAACCACCCTCAAAATCGAGTTTTCTACTTGACAACGTGAAAAAAAAAAAAAAAAAAAAAAAAAAAAAAAAAAAAAAACTGGCTGTGAAATGCCCAAAATGCCCCTCCATGAAATCAGGTCATGAAGGTCAAAAACCTACTAAAGTGAAAAACAGAAAGCTGAACTCGTGAGGAAATTTCGGTACCAAGATGACATTTTCTGGAAAAACATGAAGAAGAAACCCCCCCCCCCCCCCCCCAAAAAAATTATGTTTTCTAAGTGACTATGTCGAAACCGAAAATTATTTCTCGAAAGAAAATTCCAAAATGCCCCTAGACCAGACTATGCAATGAAGGTATAAAATGAGTCCATAGGAGGCTCATTTCACCATAGAAGAAGTTTTTCTTGAAAAAGATCATACACGCAAACGTAACTTACCTAATAGGATGTGCTACAATGGTCCATGGCTTAAAAATATCGCCGATGCACAATACGACCCCCCGACGGCCAAAATGACAAAAATAAAGTTTGGAATGAAAACTTGGAACTCAAAATTATGAAATGGTTTCAAAATACCGTTTGGCCCTTAGCCACACTTCATACATGATTAATGAATGCTAATGGATGAATTTCATACACAATGCACACTCCGGTGCAAAATAGCATATTAAAACGCATGATTTTTCATATATTCTCATTAAAGGCAAGATTTAACATCCATGACATATATGTAATTCCAAAAGAAGTTTGGCCCTTGGCCTCAAGTCATATACATAAAATGAGAATCAAAAAGTGTGCTTAGGCACACATTACAAGTTTAGAATCAAATATACACATTTGACAAATAAGGCTATAAATGACATTTCTAGCCAACCTTTACAAGAATGGAACCCTTCAAGTCCACAAATCATCCAAACATAATGAGAATCTCTAACCTTGATTCCTGTACCTAAAAAATATCCCCAGTAACTTCAGGGTGAGTAACATAAAGCTACTCGTAGGAAATGAGCATGCATCGACCTAACATTTTACAATTTTATCACCTTAAGGTGAAACATGTTAAAAGGGCTCATGTCACCTAACGTTTATGTCAAGATGAGACTCAGGGAGTATCCTAAGCTACCCTGGATCATTTCTAGCATAAATCACACCATTCATGTAATTCAAACCACATAGAAGTTGCTATACAAAGCAACAAGATATAGATTCTCAAAGTTATCAACTTGAAATCTAAAAGTGCGAAAACAACTAAATATAGCAATATAGCATAATTAGAATTTCTAAGACCACACATTAAAATATAGATTCTCTAAGTTGTCAACTTGAAATCTAAAAGTGTGAAAACAACTAAATATATCAATTTAGTATAATTAGAATTTCTAATACCACAAATCAAAATATAGATTCTCTAAGTTATCAACTTGAAATCTAAAAGTGTGAAATCAAATAGTGGAAGACTTGGACATCACGTCTCAGGGTTAACCAAGATCAAAACGGTTATTCCGGGCATCAACCCGCTGAGAAGATCACCCTAGTGCGCACTATCTCAACTAGGAGAACTCATACCTTCCGCACTAGAACCAAACTCTAGCCATCTCAACGTAACAATGTCCCAAGTGACTCCAAAATAAATAAGTTAACAACTCATATACGTATTAAATAGTACATGAAACTACCTTCATGCACAAATAGGTTGAAGCCACACAATACATGCTTTAAATTCACAACTACTATAGGATGACAATGTCGAATCTTCAGAGTGCGATTCGTTACACGCTATAATAACATCACATGTCGAATCTTCAGTGTACGATTCGTTACACGCTATAACAATATAATTCAATATTGGAAACATAATCTCATAAATCCATTACAAGTCTAAAATTATGCTTCAAACATACTACCAATGTTAAACACATGATTTAATCAGTTATGCAGTAGGAACAAAAATTAATTAAATGAAACAATTAATTCCCTTAAGTTTCTAATCTCAATTAAATGGTCCCTAATTAATACATGTTAAACAACATAGCATGGTCATTACATATAACAAATCAAAAACTTAATTAGGTCATTTGAACAATAAAATGGAATTTAATTAAATCATGATAATCAAATCCCTAAATTCTAAAACAAACATTAAATGGTCCCAAATTAACATATGCTAGTATACAAGTCCTAGTCATCACCAAATATCAAATTAAAAACTTAATTAAGCCAATGGAACCTTTAAATAGATTTTAATTAATCATTTTAATTAAAATCTCTAGATTTTCAAACTTATCCAAATACTCTCAAATTAAAGTATATTAAAGAATATGCCAAGACTTAATTTAAAGGCATATCAAAAGATAATTTCATGCATGGTACATCCATGAGAATTAAACTTTCACAAAAGATAATTATTAAATAAAAGGTGCAATTCTTATTCAAATAATTCCAATTTAATATATGTTAACAAACATATTAAAACATAATTTATCATCATGCCACAATTTAATTCTAAGCTATATACATCCTTGTAAATTAAATCTTATACAAAGAAATAAATATTACTAATTTTCTAGATTTGGTACAAGGCATGCAAACAAGTTGTATAATCATGAAAAACACTCAATACAATATATACATAATCCTAAAACACCCCCTACCTCAATTTGAGATGAAAATCTCAAAAGCCACCAACATGAAACCACTCCGAATCCGACGATACTTCGAGGTTTCGTCGGGGACAACACGGTGAACAATAACCCCAAGGAAGTCCCATCAAAATCACAACTTGACTTTAAACCCGAACTCAAGAAATGACCAAAACAATATTCCAATCGGTGGAATCAAAAGCCTCGCCAAGGCGAACATAAAACACTAAGGCACTATGACTTTTTACTGAAGGGAGGAAGCTCAAAAGAAGAGAGAGAAGGTGGCAGTCATGGCTGCCATGGAATCCAACCAAGAGAGAGGAGAGAGAAAGAGAGAGAGAGAGAGAAATTTTGGTCTTGCTTGGTATGGATTTATGAAAACATTTTTCTATTTTTATAGTAAAAAATTTTTGAAAACTGCAAAACAAGTCTACTTGGATCTGTTTTATAAAAACAGTTTTTTGAAAACTGAGATAACAGAGTTGAGGTTTTCAGAGAACAACAGTTTGTTGTTTTCAGAGTTTTGGGAACACTGAGATGCAAAATTGGAAAACACAGAGAACTGAAGGCTACTTAAAAAGTACGGACAAAACTGCGTAAAACTCTCACTCGTTTATAACACAAAGTCTCGCAGCATCCATCTTCTCTCTCTTCAACCTCTCTGCAATGCATCGTCTCTCTCTTCAACCTCTCTTTCTGATCTCATTTATAACATTAAATTAGCTGTACAAGGGTTTTGATCTTTTATCTCCAGATTCTCCTCCTCTTTGAAGAGCCCTCTCTCAAATTTCTTCAAGCCAGATCTGCACTTCTTTCCTCACAATTGTCTCTCTGTTTAGGTAGAACTCTGTAACCCTCAAATTTCTTTCATCCGTACAAGATCTGTGATTTTTCTCTCACAATCGTCTATGATCTTATCAATTGTTAGAATTTTTTCCATTTCTCTCACAATCGTTTTCTCTCTCTCTTCAATCCTTGCTGGGAATCTCGTGGTTGCTTCAGTTGCAGGATCAGTCGCGGTCGCCTTCAAATCCGCCGAAGTTGCAGAGAAATCTAGACTTTCCGGTGCTCATTTCAGGCAACACTTTTTCATTTCCGGACGCACTGGGTCGATTAAGCTCCCAAATCGCATCAACTTGGATTGCAGATCGAGGAGATCGTTTGCTTCCTCCGATATAACTTTTGTTTCCTTTTTTAACCTTTTGATGCTCACATGATCACATCTAAATTTGTGACCTGTTTATGTATATTTATATGAATGTGCATGTTTACAAATGTGAAAGCATGAACAATTTGAGTTGGATATTCCATGGAATTTAAATCTGTTCTTTGTGCTTTCCACACAGTTTTAAAAAAATTAGAAATTAATTTCTATCATCTGATCTGGGTATAGCCTCTTTTTATTTTTTGATGATGATTTTGAGTGCTTGTTAGATTTTCTTAGGATTTTTTGAAGAATATTTTTGGGTATTGCTCTAATTTTATTTTTGTTAGTTCGTTAATTTTGGCTTTATATCTCTCTTCTTTTGGGGTTAAATTTCTCTGTCAGTTTGACTCTGAAGTTGTCTTCTATTCATAGTTCTTTTTCTTTCTGGTAGATTAGTGCTCCTATACTCCCATTTTGATCTTGTAACAATGTGGACAGAAACTATGCAGCACAATAAAACAATGGTGTTAATTGACTTGTTCAATTGGGATTCAATTCAGGCAAAGATAATGGAAAGGTCCACCTTACTTTAATTATTTTCACATAATGTTGTTGACATCATCTAATTATTTTTTCACAACAAAATGCTTAAATAATTTGATGGTGTTAATTGCCTTGGAATAATATGATGGTGTTAATTGCCTCGGAATAATTTGATTAATTAAATTGGAATTTTCTAAGCACATAACCAGAATAAGGGATTGTCACTGGCATCATTTTTTAGTTCATGGCAATTCTAAGAACAGAACAATACATCTCGTCTAGTGATTCAGATGGAGATTTTGATGACTTTGTAGATTGTATGTATTTGAATTTGATGCAGGAGTATGAAAATTCCTTTAAATCCAAGGTATCAAAGAGAATTTCTTTCCTCACAAATGGGAGCCCTTGGAACTCATCTGACAAATCAAATGTGGGCATCATTCAAAGGCAATGCTAGATGAAGTTATTTTTATAATTCTCCAATGTTTTGCTTTGATTACCTATTTGTGTAATTCTCTAATATTTTGTTTTTGTTATGTATGACTACAATTAATGTTAGTACAACTAAAAGTGCATATGACACTTGAAGTAATTAATGTAACTCTTTTATTGTATTTAAATTTGGTCAAATTTTAATTAAACTTCATATATTGTATTTGTACAATTTTTATTAATTATACTTGCTAAAATGAATTCACCTCCAACACTTATTTAATATATATATATATATATATATATATATATATATATATATACATTAATAGTTAATATCTTCATTTAAAGAAATAAAAGAGTGATGTACAATATTTTTATTTATTTTCTTAGTTCAGAAAATTATTTTCAAAAACCCATACAACCAAGTAGTTTTATGAGTTTTTGTTTTCCGGAAACTATTTTGTAAATTCTCTTAACCAAGCAGGCATGAAATCTGAAAAAACTAAAAACTGTTCTCCGAAAATTGTTCTTGAGAACTGTTCTCCGAAAATTGTTCTTGGGAACTATTTTTGAGAACAATTTTCATAAATCCATTCCAAGCAAGGCCCTGATTTTTTTTTTCTAAGGCCCCCTATTTATAGAAAATCTCAAAAAGTGCCCCAAACAGGCCCCTCCGAGTCCAAAAAAGTGGAATTTGAGCAAACGGGCTCAAACGGCAAAACTCCATGAACGAAAAAGAATCAAAATGAGAAAATATGAACAACAGAAGAAACGGCGTCAAAAATTGAGTCCCGAGCAGAGAGATATGCCCGAACAAGTTCGGTGGCAATTGGGGTCAGAAACCCTGAAACTGGAGAAAAACGACCAGAAGGGAATTCTAAGAGTACACGACTCGACGAAAAGTGAAAATGAATCCCGTACGAGGATCCAGGCTCAAAACAAGGCATTTAGTAATAACTTTCATTAATTGCACAATGGCCCCTCCAAAAAGTGAAAACTATACAACTAGCCCATAATGAAAATATCTCCCAAAAATATTTTCTTAAAAACCCCTGAAATAAAATATCTTCAAAAGATATTTACGAAAAACACCCCAAGAAAAGAAAAAGTTTATAAAGAATTGTGCATCCATGCCCCTATGGACACCGGGAGCAACCAGAGTACTTTTCTGAAAAAGTAAAGATACGTATTTCATAGAAACCACTTAGAATGAAGATACATGAAGTCAAAAACCAACTCCGAACACAAAAAGTGTAATTATGCCAACAAAGTGACAAACAGAGAAAAGACAAAATAGGAAAAAAGACGAAAAGTGAATAATGTCCGAAAATGAAAATGTGGAAATGACGCGGTCCTCAAAGGAAGGTGTCAATCCAAGGAAAAGAGTCTCGAAAACCATTCCAGAGCACTCGAGACGACACTAAGTGACGAGAAACCGAGCTTAGAAAAGGAAAGATCAACCGAAAAAAAAAAAAATATATATATATATATATATATCCGTGAAAATCTGATAAAAGAAAAGGAAGTACCGGGTCAATACAGAACTTAAGGCTAGAGACCACCATTTAGTCTCACAATTCTCTTCTTACTCCCGCTGGTTTCTCGCTTCTCCTCTCAAACTCTTTTTTTTTTTTTCTATTTACATCAAGACTTTGAATCTATATCTCTCCTTCACTACTTGGAATTTTTAAGTGCCGTTTGCGGCAAATTGAAGCTCACGACGAGAACTACAAGTTGATCGAAGCAATTTCTAGTTTGGTGCACTCCTTGATTTTCAAAATTTAGGGTATCAAATTGGGGGTTTTGCATAATCTTGAGGTAGGGGTTTCTAATTCCTAATTTCTTGTTCCTTGTGAGTCAATTTCTTGTTAATTGTTGCTAACATGTTTAATTGATGTTAATTAACCCTAGAATGATTTTATTGTGGTGTATAAAGTTCTTGAATTTATGCATTAATTGATGTGTATGAAAAACATGTTTAAATGTTGATTTACTATGCCTATTGTATTACTAATTGCTAGAAATGATGTATGTAAGCATGTATAAAAAAAATTTAGAATTTCTTGTGAAGCATGCCTTATTTAAATTGTTTGCCTTGAAAATGATATAATTGTTGTAATAGAAAGTTTATGCTTATATGTGTTGATGGTATTATGTGAGAAACATACCTAAATGTTAATTTCCATGCCATGATGTTTATTATTTTCCTAGAAATTTCTATGAAGAAGCATGTTAAATTGTGAAGTGTAAATTTCCTTTATTATTATACTATTGGAAAAAAAATACATGGCATGCATCCATAGCATTAGGCATGAAAGAAAAGGGGAAAGTGTTTTGAAAAAAAAAAAAAAAAGGGGGGCCGAGTTTGGGACAAAGTTTTGTAAAATGATTTTTACGAAAACCCGGTCGCCGCGGAACTTCCAAAGGATCGTGGTGTTAATATAACCTAGAGTGAATTAGGGAAATTGCCCTAGCGTGGTTGAGTTATCTGGACTCCAAATGACGCCGCGAAGGTACCAACTGTCAGGGACAGTAGCCAATCCTTCTCTCGTGTCGTCGCGGAGTCACCAATGGACGGGTTATATTAACAGTTTGAAAAGTGATGGATTTGGATTTTGAAAATGGGGAGCGACATTCATGACATCACATATCATGGCACGGCGTTGTTATTTTGGAATTGGAATTAATGTTGTGTTCCTTCCCGGCATAGTATGATCCCGCTTCTTATTTTTATTCATTGTTTGGATTCACAGGATCACAAGAGGTGTATCTTAGGCACTACCTACTAAGCAATTTGCTCACCCCTTATATTTAATATTTTTCAAGACACGGATGGCAAGTGACGGACAACGCTCCTCCATAGAATTCGATAGGTTAATAGACCGTTTTGACATACTTTGTAACTATAATCTCATTTTATTATTATTATTTATTTATTTATTATTACTTATTTTTTTATAAACCTGTATAATATGTATTGACGTAGAAAAGAATGATATTATCCTTGATTGATCTCGAATTTAGTTAAGGACTCAACTAACTGTTTGAATTTACGGTTCGGGTCGTTACATGAATTATGTGAATCCTAATCCATATCATTCAGCAAATGAACCGGACAAGAAGGTCCAGAATTCCTCCGAGTCATGCATGAATAGGATCATCCTCTTTTTTCCTGTGTCAGTCACACCAACGACATTCACAAATAAAAACGAGAGAAGAAAATGGACCCAATATCCAAAACCTCAAATTAGGACTTAAATGCTTCTTATGTTGACTATATATATCAATAATGGAACCAAAGATTCCAAACCCGTGTCACAGGTTCAACTCCAACCTGTCAAAACTTTCTCCGGTCACTGCCAAGGGCCCCTCCTCTTCCCCAACTCAATTCTCTTATTTCTTTGATTGCATAGGAAAAATACTATGCCGACACATGTTATTAGTAGATGTAGGACCATTAATATGAACTTTAGAACTAAAGCACAAAAGGTATTTTTAGTCATAATCATCGCTAATCAAGGGCATTTATGTCGAAAGATTAAACGCTGGACCCATCTTGCTTTTCCGCCTAAAATGATGATATAATGGGAAAGCAATTTGGCTCACTTTTTCTTGTCATTTCATGGCCGAATCTAATGTGGCCACACTGGGACGGTGGGGATCACCTCACCGGCCAGAACCGTGAGACACTGTGGGTATGGTTCCACCATTGATTCTACGTGGCCTTCCTAATTCAATAAAATGTATTTTTCTAGAGATATATACAACTTTACAAATATACTTGAAAGTAACTAATATACCATACAAGTTCTGCCAAATTATAGTAGCACATTGATTGTGGAATGAATCACTGCAACTCTATACATTCACTTCTGTCCATTGTAGAATAGCCCGTGGATTCAAATGATGACAGAAATCAAAATAAAAAATTAAAAAAAACTAAGTAGAGGCCTATGAGCTTAAAAAAGGTGCTGAGAAAAAATCTAGAGTCACTTATGTAACTTACATATACATGTGGAGTCAATAATATATACACACCAGGCCAGCTCTGGAGGCAAAGACTTGTAGACAAGGACAACGACTCAACTTTTATACGGGTTCCGTAAGGCTAGTGCTCTTCTTCAGATTCTTGCTTCTTCCACAGCGACCTGTGCTCTTCTTCAGATTCTTGCTTCTTCCACAGCAATCTGTTGATTTGGACGCTACTATCATACCCACTACTGTCACCTGATTCAACCACACGCTTGTCCATAGACCTCTCCTTCATACTGTCACGATGTGCACGCATACGTTCTCGTCCAGCTCTACTCTCCTGCAATGAATACAAAAAATAAACAAATAAAGATTACAGCTAAAAAAGCCATAAAAATGCATTAGATAATAGTCTATGACAAATAATACTTGGAGGTACTGAGCTCCAATTTGCAGTTTTGCACAAACACGTTTAAGACAAGTTGTAAAATAGCCCACATACTCGATTGAACCGCACAAAGCTCTAGTTTCGCGTCTACATTTCTACATTGTTTGACTACCCACCACAACCCTCTTTCTCAGGTCTACAGATAGGCACCAGGTGTGACTAACAAGGAACTAAGCACGAGACTGACAGTTAAAAAAACCCACTACACAGTGTTTCGGGATTTTTGTGACGAGTTTCCTTCGTTGTAAAATCCCAGACTTGTTGAATATTTGGAAATCTGCTTGAGTAAGATTTCCGTCTTTAACCAAAACAAACAAATTCAAGAAGAGAACACGTCTTAGAATTTGACCACACATTTTATTACAACTTATCCATGGGGAAAAAAGTGAACTTAAACATCCATAATTAGTATGTGAAACAAATACAAAGAAATTTTAATTCCAGTTTTGATTGTGTAGGAAACATTTAGCTTTCTAGCTAGTGCTCCGAGTCATAATTACATGATCATAGGCAGTTCAACGAAATAATTTTAAAAAACATGATCAAAAAAGGTGTTCCATAAGTGATAATTCTATCTGTAGCATGAAAATTGAAATGGAATGAAGTGTATATATTGTTGGTGTAAGACGAACAGGGACTTACATCTCGGAAGGGAAAATCATCAGCTTCAAGCATGTGAATCACATGGCCCATCTTTGGCCTCTTCTGTGCGTTTGGATCTACACATCGCAGAGCTACTAAAAGGGCACGCTTCAATGCCCTAGAAGAAGGCTTCTCAGGTATTTTGGGATCCAAAACTCCCTCAGCATTCCGATTTGTAACCATAGTTTTGAGCCACTCAACTAGGTTCACCTGACAGTTAAAATCAATTAAAAAAAGGAAAAAAAGAAAAAGAAAAGTTGGATCTATTCTGAAGTGGTCTGATTAAAATGTCATGGAGTGATGTTGGCTATCAAATACAGACCTCCCCTGGAGAACGGCTATAATCCACTGGGTTCCTCCCAGAAATAATCTCCATGAGAAGAATCCCAAAACTATAAACATCACTTCTCTCATTCAACATGCCGGTACTAGCATATTCAGGAGCAACATAGCTACAAAATAGAACCAAAAAGTCACCAATCCATTTAGCTTGGTGAAGTTAATGGATTCCAGTTAAGATAATTTTATAAAAGAGGTACCACTGACCCAAATGTTCCCATTACTCGAGTTGTCACATAACTCATCTCGGACCCCAAGAGCTTCGCTAAGCCAAAGTCAGATACTCTCGGATTCCACTGCTTATCAAGCAAGATGTTGCTGGACTTGATATCACGGTGAACAACCTTGGGCTCAAGCCCCTCATGCAGGTAAGTCAATCTATAAACTTAATTAAGCATTAGTTGTGCAGAACAATAAAGAATACGATAAACAGAAGCTCAATAATTAAATTAATTGGATTCCAAATATATACCCTTTTGCTGTTCCAACTATGATGTTCATTCGAATATCCCATGTAAGAGGGCTGGATGGACCTACATCTCCATGAAGCCACTGTTCTAAGTTCCCATTATCTACATACTCATAAACAAGCATCCTAAAAAAATCAACCAAGCAATTACATCAGTGCATATGCTCAAATTAAAGTTAGTTCTCAAAGATGAAATGATCACAAAAAGCATTATTTGAAGCATTCATAGAAATCTTCTAGTATGTAAAGGTCATTATTCTACCATGAACAAAAAAATGATGCACAAGGTTACTAGTAAAAATACCTATGAGCTCCCTCAACACAGTAACCAAGCAACCTCACCAAATTCTTATGCCGAACGCGTCCGATTGCTTCAACTTCAACTTTAAACTCCTTCTCAGCTTGCCCCCTGAAAGAAAACAACATGAAACACAATAGCAGTGACCCCATCACACCATGTATGCCACACAGAACCTCCTAATTGTCAAATTCAAGTTAATCTAACATTTATCAAGCAATTGCAGTAAAAGTACAACTATTTACCCACATTTCGAAATTGGGTAAGTTCACATGCATAAAAATTGAACCCTGTATAACATTTATGTGTGCCGTTGCATTTGTGTGCAAAACTAAAATTTCAAAAGTTAACCTGTTATTGAGCAAATTCTTGACAGCCACACGAGTATTATCCTCCAAGACGCCATGATATACGATCCCATACCCACCTTCACCAATCACATTCTCATGAGCAAACCCATTAGTCGAGACCTCAAGTTCTCTGAGAGTGTACCAATGTCCCCACCCCAAATGCGACACCTCAGGCACAGCCACCGCCACCTGATCACCGGACCGAGCCTCCCCGCTGCCGTGGGACGACCCCCCTCCGCCGCCACGTTCCGGGTACGAAATCCGGTGGCCCTTCCCGATTTCAATGTGAATTCTCTGGTGCGCAAGTGGGTTTTCATCGTCAACAGGCAGAGCTTGTCGTTCGCCTCTGGCTAATGGGTCGGATTCATGCGATGGGTCAGGAATCGGAGCTTGGTGTGGCTTGGGATTTTCAGGGTCATTTTGGGTCCTAGAAGGGTCGATTCTGATCTCTTGAATTTCTTTGGAAACAATTGGGATTGTGGGTTTGTTAGAGGACAGCTTGAGTTTGGAGGAATTGTTCTTCGTCTTGTTGTTGTTGTTGCGTCTAGAGGTGAACCAGAGAGAAATTAGGAACAGAACAAGAACAATTGCAGCCCCAACACATATACCCAAAACAACCCACAAGCGCAGACCAAAGATTGAGGTCCGTTTCGAGAGCTCATCGTTCAAAAACGCAGGCTTACTATCAGACATTTTCTCTCTCCGCCTTATGTTAGACTCAAATTTTGACAAATTAGTTACAGAGATAAATCGAAAAGAGAAGTCGAGTAAAGAAGAAAGAAACAGTGTGTAATGTGTGTGGTAGTGGAATGATAGATGAGGCAATGGGTACACACTGTGGAGAGAGAGAGTGTGGGATGAGAGAGAGTCCTCGAGTGGCAGCTGTGATGATGGGGACTTCTAGAAGAGGAAGAAAACCCCCTGTTTTGTATTTAACGTCGACATATATAATGTATACGTTGTATTTGTTATACTTTCATATACTAGTATGACTGTATTAATTTGTTTTGCTTCTGTTTAAAATTAAATAAAAAATTGACATTTTTATTTGCATTAAATTTACAAAACTCTCTTATACTTTCGGTTTTTAACAATATATCCCCTTCTACTATTAAAGTAATCAAATCGTTCCCTTCTTAACTTCCCGTTAATTCTCAGTTAAAGCTTACAGGACATGATTATGATTATATGAGGCACATGTTTTGGATCTGAGTTTTGAATGACTAAATATACTAAATAAAATCAATATCTTTTATATTTTATTTAAATAAAGAAAGAGCATTTTAACTAATGGCTCCATAACAATATATTCTTCTACGAAACTTTTTAATAGTAGAGAGAGTGAAAATGTCAAAAAATACAAAATGTGAATTTAACGGTTATTATTTTCTTAATGAATATTTTTGCATCTTGGTTGGTGGTGTAACTGTTGTCTCATTCTTCACTATTATATGATTTCTTTAAACTTTTAAAAGGAGAAATGAAAGAAGGTGGTAGAAGCAATATGGTGAAAGTCTTACAACTAGGTTTATAGTGTATGAGCTTTATGATTTTTTAGGTTTTATGTAGGTTGATGGTCCCCAAACATGGTTGTGGACCTTATGGGTTGCTTTACTTATTATGGTTTTAATTAATTAATAAAGAAGATAAGGTTGTTAACACCTTTTTAGTCAAGAGTATAATAAAGTAAAAAATTATGTGACAACAAAATAAAAAGGAAAAGAAAATATTATGTGAGGGTATAAAATCAAAAACTACGTGGCAACAAACAAGGTTGTGGACCTTGCTTTATTTATGGTTTTAATTGATCAATAAAAGAAGATAAGGATCTTAATCAATCAATGCCTTTTTAGTCGAGGGTATAAAGTCTTAATGCCTTCTAATCGCGAGTACAAAGTCAAAATCTGAGAGGATAAAGTCAAAAACTATGTGACAACAAAATTCAAACAAAAAAAAAAAAAAATTACTATGTGAGGTATAAAATCAAAAACTATGTGACAACAAAATAGGTACAAAAATAATATTGATTATCCAAAAAGACAAAAAAAAATTGTACATCAACATCCAACTTATTTATTGAATGAGATAATTGTCGTGTAAAAATCCACATAAGTACCGGGTATCTAAGGTATTCCTACAGTCCTGCTGTCATAGAAAGAAAAAGGGTATGATTGGTTGTAGGCACCACCTAGGAAGTTACAAGAAGGTAATAGAAAATTTTCCTTGACAAACGAATGAAATTAAATACTAGTTAAGATAGTTTTTAATTGTCTAACATGACTTGAAAATCTATATCTATATTTATATATGTACTACTTTTAAAGTGGTATAGAATTATATATATATATGTACACATTTTATACCATTTTTTATTTTTATTTTTTTCCCATACCCTTTTATTTTGTTCAATAGTTACAACTCTTGATTTGTCCCTCTCTCTATTTATACCTCATTCATTTTTATTCATTTTTTTATTTTTCATATACAATTCTACATAATAATTACAACTCTTGACTTGCCATCCTCTCTATTTTTACTCATTCAATTCAACAGTTACACCTATTGATAACCCTTGAGTTTGTAAAAATTAGAAATACTTGAGTTAGGAATACTAAATAAAACAAGGATAATGTTATCGTTTGGCTCAAATTCTTAGTTCGATCGTGATTCGGAAGAGTCCAACTGGTCCAACATACCTAGAAAATTAAAGTGGAGATTCTATATAAGTTGGACAAGTCCAACTTTCCATGGACCGGTCTAATGTGCTTCATATTTGCGGGAGACAATTCCCTATTTCATTTTAGAAGCCTGAAAACTTGGAGAGTGAGGTTAAAGATATGGCAAGGAAGTTGTGGCTTATTAGGCTAATACTTTATAATCGTAATTGATATGGTAACTCTTTGATATACAAGTTATATAATTCTTATTCAGTAAGGAATTAGGTCTTAAGACTCTATAAATAGAGATTGGCTGAGAGAGAAAAGACAAGGCGACCTTGTGGGCGAGTGTTGTAACGATCCGAACCTAGGGGTCCGAATTGCTAACCAGGTCCTTATCCGAACATGAGGTCATGCAAGGGTACTATGATAATTTCCCATTAAATTAATACTTTACGGCCCGACAAGGGCATAATGGTCATTTAAATATAATTATGATAGTTTAAGACCCAAAAGGGTAAAATGGTCATTTACTAATGTCATGATGAAGTCCAGGGGTACTAAGGTCGTTAACGTGTTTTATTGGGCCATTTAGTAAATAAACGCAACTTTAAATGGGTAATAAAGAACAATTAGAGAAACTAAATCCCAAATATATAAAACGAACCGCTCGACATGTGTACCGTACACGTCGACTAGTTTGGCACAATCGGTCGACGTGTGAGTAACTCACGTTGACCGGTTTAGATCATCCACAGTGAGATTGCTCACTGCCCAAAATTTTTGAGATACCGGTAAATGTGTCAGAAGCTACACCTCGACCAGTTCTCGCTAGTCATATATTTATCCGTTTCTTTTCAACCTTCTTTTTAGCCAAACAATTCCACTCATCTCCAAATTCAAAATCACAAACAGAACCAATATACACTTATATTAAAATACCCAAATAAATATCTTCCTAATATACACATGCCTACATACCCAAATAAAATTAATGCCAATGTTATTACAATGTTAGAATAATGCCTTGTAAAAATTACATTATATGGATGCAATCCCACCGCTACCAATTACACACCCCAAACTAATAAAAATTACATTTGCCACCAGAGAAATTACAATTACAACATAATTGAGCTTAAAACACTACAAATAATGAGAACTATAATGACATCAAATGTCAATTCTTAAATGGCCCACAATGGTGAAGATGAATCATCCACTCTGCCTTTTCCGAGTCCTGAAAAATAGTAATAATGGGGTGAGCACAACAGCTCAGTAGAAAGTGCCTAAAACGCACTCATTAATGACCCCGTGAATCCAAACAAAGAATAGGGCATAGAGAGAGGGATCATACTCGTTTGGGAAAAATTAATTAACATACTCATCCACATACAATCCAAGCGCAACAAGTCCAATACTATGCAATGCCCATGAAATGAGATACCACTACCCATTTCTAAAACCTTTACTCAAAGTATATTCCTTTCCTTTCCAAGAAATCAATTCCCCTCTTTCTTACTCAATGCCAATGCATGAGCACAACATGCCTCATGATGCCATGAAAATTCATACTTTACAACTTCAATTATATAGCATACTTTGAGAAGAAACATATACGACAATTTGTCAATCAATCAAACATTAAACGTGGCCTTTTAAAATAAGAAGATCGTAGCACAACACGCATTGAATACTCATCTTCATAACAATTCGCATAAACATGGCATTAAACATATTTCACCACATATGACATAGATATTATGCATTATAAATCATAACTTTTGCATATTATAACACCAAATATGAGATTAACTCACGAAAACCTAAGGAATCACAATTTAGAAACCCCTACCTCAAGGAAGCTAGCCAAGCCAAACAAGCCCTAAGGCCTCCCAATTGGAAATCCCCAAAGCCCGTGTAAGATTGATGTCAAATGGAAGCTCTCTCCAAGTCAACTTTTTTTTCTTACCTTTCATCAAAATCTCACTCAAAGCCTCTCAAAAATGGATTTCAAGGTTGGAAGGCATATGTATATACATAGATATAGAAAGATAAAGAAAAGAGATGGAGAGAGAGAGAGAGAGAGAGAAGATGCTGAGAATGAGGAGGAAGACAAGGCTTAGTCCTTGTCTTAAAATGAAATGTGGACCTAGCCTTGCCACATGTCAATATTTGGGTGAAATATACTTTATGTCAAGTTACCATATTGTCCTCATTCATCCATCACAACGCCAACATTGTCCCACAAAATATCTCCTCTAATGTATAGATACATTTATATGTATATGTATGTGAAATGACTACAATGCCCCTCACTTAGTATGAGAAAACCGGGAGAAGTTCCCGAACCCAAAAATTGTCTTAACTTTCAAAATTTCTAAAAATAGTCCCGTTGCCTCTAAATGACTTAAAATAACTAAAATACTCTTTTAAAACTCTTGGCTCAAGAAAATGACCAAAACGACCCTCGAGGCCCGCGTGACACGCAAAACGAGGAGCAAAAATAAAATAAAATAAAATAAATAATTCAAAAAATCAAAAAATCCCAGAAATTGGAAAAATGGAAAACGTCACAGGTGTGTCATGGGCGAGGTACAAAAGGCACTCATAGGCTACCACATTAGGCGAGCTACAGGCACACAATTCCGCCCCTGGGTGTGGAAACGGGAAGTACTATATATATAGGATTTGTACACTTTAATTGGTATGAGGCCTTTTAAGGTAAAACCCAAGAGCGAAAAACTATGCAGGCTCGGGTCCAAACCAGACAATATCATACCATAGGTGGAATGGGTCTTTACAAATGGTATCAAAGTCTGATCCAGCCGGAAGTTTGGCCAACGGGGACATTAGCCCCCTAAGGGGGGTGATTGTGGCAACCTTGTGGGCAGGGCAAGAGGCACTAGCAGGCTACTATACTAAGCGAGGTACAAGTACACAATCCCATATCGCTTGGGTATGGAAAGGGGAAGTGTTGTAACAACCCAAATCCGGATGATCCGGGTCCCAACCCGAACTGAGGAAACTAAGTAAAAAAATGGTCATTATGCACCTTACTATATGTTAGGAGTCATAATGATGGCATACCAATCATTTTTAACTGAATCGGATGATGAAAGAATAATGACTTCGACTTCGGGCTAACCCTAGGTCCCTAGGGTTGACAAGGGTAAAATGGTCCTTTCATGTCAAAATTATGGAATGGAACAAATATTATTAGAAAGATGGATCAAAATCATACAAGTTAGACTCAAAAATGACCCTATTCGGATTTGAAACAATAAAGTTATAGGCGTATGAAATTTGGACTAACATAAGTATAGGATCAAACCACTCTGTGAACCTTGTACTCGAGCACAATATTTTGTGCTCGAGCTCGGGGACCTGCAATGAAAATGCTTGAGAGATGCTCTTAGGATCCCACCAAAATCACCCCAATGCTAGAGCACAAACATTTGTGCTCGAGCTCTCGACCTAATGCTCAAGCACAAACCCCTTGTGCTCGAGCATTGGCCACCCTGCAAAAGATAACCCTCGGCCAAGGCCCTGTACTCGAGCTCAAAACTTTGTGCTCTAGCACTGGCCCTAAAGAATGGCCAAATGCTTGTACAAAACTATGGTATAATCCAGCAAGTTACTTGGGTACTTGGATGCATTACCATGGTTCAAAAATTATTCTGAAATATGGTTATACACATGAGTACATTGATGATTGAAATCTATGCATCGATTTTAAAACATCAATCTAACACTTATAGAGTCAAATATGCATCATTGGCATTCAAATTATAACATTGCTTCCTTACACTTCAATATACATTTAAAAGTGGTCCAATTAACTACAAGTTACAATCATAGACCCTTACAGTCGAATTTACATGCTTTACAAGAATTTACATCAACTATGCATTTGATATAAAAATAATAAAAGTAAGCTTCTGTTAACCCTAACTATAGTGTCCCGGATTTTTTTGGATTTTTCATTAATTATTTATTTTATTTTCCATACATTTTTATATTTTACGCAGGGCTAGTACATTTTACTGCATTATTTATTTAATGTGTGCCATTGCAATGTTACATATATATATATGTTTGTGAGGAGTTAGTGGGAGAATATATTTAAGGGACATGTGTGGAATTGATTAATTTGAGAAAGGTTAGTTTAGTAAAAGGGCAGGTCAATGATGGAAGACTATGGGAGGACCACATGTTTTATGTGGCTAAAGTTGGTCTTAGGATTTTTTTTCCCAGCAACCCACATCACCACACCATCACCTCTCCCTCTTACTTCGGCCTACTCTCTCTCCCTCCCCCATTTTCTTTTCTTTTTCTTTCTCCTCCTTCTCTCTAGATTTCCTCCATGTTAGAGGAGGATTCTTGAGAAGCTATAGTTGGGAAAGCAGTAAATATCGACGAGGGCATCATTTTGGCATCGGTCTTGCATCACTTTAGGTGGATTTCAGGTTTGGATCTTAAGCTAAAGGTCTTCATTTGAGGTAGGGAAGTCTAAACTATAATTTTGTGGAAAGCATGCTTATGTGAAAGATGAGTTCTTGTTTGATGAAGTTCTTGAAAATTGCTTTGCTTCACATGAGTTCATGATATATATATATATGTGAAGATGTGTTTAATTTGGGAAAAGCATGCTATTTTGATGATAATTGTAATGTTACCGATTTTTTTTCTATTTTCTATTTTTTCAGAATTTATTTGATTTTTCTGAATTATTTTAATTCTCGCCTCGTTTTGCATGCCACGCGGGTTTCGAGGACCGTTTTAGAAAATTCCTTGAGCCGAGGGTTTTGGAAATTTATTTTTAATCATTTTAAGTCAATTAGAAGTGACGGTATTATTTTTAGAAATTTTTTTAGAAGTCGGGACGATTTCTAGACTCAGGAACTTCACCCGGTTTTACTATTTTAAGAAAGGGGCATAATAGACTTTTTTTGTATATAAGTCTACATCTATATCTATATATTAGAGGTAGATATTTGTGTGATGTGGATGGTATTGTGTATAAAGTGTGTGGGCAAAATGGTAAACTAACCTAAAGTGGCAATCACTCAAACTGTGACACTTGGCACATTATGGACCAAAGCTTCAAAATTTGTAAAGCCATCACTTTTCTCCCCTCCTCATTCTTGCCAGAACACCCCCCTCTCTCTATAGTTTCCTTTTTCCTCTCTCTATATATTTATACATCTATATACACAATTGCCTCCACTTCAAACCTTGATTTGAATGGGTTAGAGTGAGATTTTGGAGGTGACCAAGAAGGGGAAAGTTAGAGAGATTGAAGAGGGCTTCTATCTGGCACCCATATTGCTAGGGTTTGGAGAATTTTGAAATTTGGGGCTTTTCTTCTATTTGAGGTAGAGTTTGTCTAATTGATATTTTCCTTAAATTGGGTAGTTGATAGGATGTTTTTCCCCTTCTTTAGCATGTCAATTTGATGCCAAAATATATAATTTATTTTTAGGGTTCTTAGTTGGTACTTGAGTTGTTGAATTGAAGTGATAATGTGGTTAGATGATTTTCTTGGATATGAATTGCTTATGACATGCTAATATCTTGTCTTGGAAATGGATTATGTGCCTCTTTTATATGGTTATGGTGATGTGCTTGGTTAGTTATACACAAAATAATGATTCCATATTTATAGCATGTTACAATTGTTAATTGATATTGTTGTGACCTTAAAATTGTTTATTGTGTTGTGGAAGCATTTTTATATGCATGGCATCACGGTGGTTATGGGCTTTTGAATTAGGGGAAATTGAGGGGTGGATATAATAGTATGGAGGTGGTATGTGGACATGTGAGTTGTGAGGTTTAATGTGTGGTTGCATTGGGGCATATCATGCATTACAAGTGTAAGTGGATAGTGGTGATGATTACTTGAAAAATGAATATTCAGTCTAATGATCCTTCGCATGATCCCTGACTCTTTTTACTATTCAATGTTTGTAAAGCATGTAATTAGTTACCTTGCTTGAGGAGATGCCACTTAGGCATTCTTTACTGGGCTTCGTGCTCACCACTCTACATTTTTCAGGTCACGGGAATGAGGTGGCGGATAATACCCCCATAAGCTTAGTTGGGTTGGATGGGATTTTGATTCCCCTTTGTAATTGATGTATTTATCTCAATTTTGTTGTAAAATTGTAATGAGTTGCGTTTTGTATCTAAAGCATGGATGGAAATTCATTTTTGATTTCAAGTGTATATGTAAGGCCTTAAGGCCATATTTTGATGTATTGGACTAGTATTCAATTTAATTGAATGTACTGGAATTTAATTATGTTTTACACATTATCAATTGCATAATTTGGGATAGGTTTAGACTTGGAATAAGGTCACCATGGGACCAATGGAGTACCTAAGTGCACGAGTGCTTGATTTTAGGCTTTTCTGGGCTAATTTCAAGGTTATGGTCTTCTAGAACAGTTCAACCTTCATAGAACCGGTTCAAGGGTGTTTTTGGTTCACGTCTGGACATTCTGCCCATGTGGAACTGGTACCAAGATTGAGAACCGGTTCAAGTCCTCCAGTGGACTTTTTGCTCTTCACAGGTTTATCACCTTGGATCACCTGACTTCATTCAATCATAACTTCTTCGTTCCAAACCCAAATAGGGTCATTCTTGGGTCCATTTTCAAGGATTTTTAGTTAACTTTTCGATAAGACTAACCTCATCTTCAAATTATATTCATGTTGAGAGTTATGATTGTTTTAGTGGAACAGTGTTGGAATTCCCCTTGAACCGAGTAAGGGTACTTTTGGGAATTCATAACCGATGACCGTAGAACCTCACTGAGTATCATGGAATAACTAGAATAATTTTTTAAAACCTCATTTTATTAGTTTAAGGATGGATTAACCTCTTATATTGTAAAATGACCATTTTACCCCTAGTGCATCCTCAAGTTTGGTTAAGAACCCGGTTAGCAATTCAGACCCCCAGTTCGGGTCATTACAAAATTGGTATCATAGCTTTAGGTTCAAAAACCTAAGAATGATGGGTAGGATTGACCTAGAAGAGTTAGAATTGGGGTTTGATGGCATTATGTGCTTATGTGGTTATTACTTTTGGTTCAAAAGCATAACTTATTGCTATGTGCTTATCTATTGAGATGTTATTATGTTTAGTGTATGTCTATGTGTTTATTACTTATTGAGTTTACTAATTGTCGAATGTAAAAACATGGCAAATTGTTTAATGTTAAGTGTTTATGTGGAACTACTTATATAATTAAATTTGTTTCATGGTTAATTGTTAATTGTTTACTGTTAATGAAAACATGCTTAATTGACTATGTATTTAATGGTTAAGTGTTTACTATCTATGAAAGCATGAATCATAGGATGTGACAACATTTATTTAAGCACGATAGATATGATCCTGTTTTGGGAAGTAGTTGTATGTTTAGGTTTATGTTATAATCATTCATCCACTAGGGAGTGGATGTTTGCGTGACTAGTTTGTTTCGTTGTTAACGAGTTTGAGTTTTCAGGGCAGTGCTGTGTTGGGGTACGAAGAGTTTTAGCCCACGTATGTAAGGACCTTGATCATTCCTATGTCTCTAAATGTTTAAGTTCTTATCGGACGGATAGTGTGATCACCGTAGCTCGTGGATTAAACTACTTCATGTATCCTTGTTTTGATTGTTTAGTTACTTTTGTAGTACCACGCTTAAAGACTACGTGAAATGATGGATCCGGATAAAGTTGGGGAGCAAATAGGTGGAGGGCCATCCCAGCCGGATAGGGTTTCACTTGGACAAGGCCAAGGTAGAAAGGTGGATGATAACCACAAATACCGGTGGACGATGCTTTATTAGCAAGGACTGTAGCCTCAACTTTTCAAAATTACGTACGTACCACAGCTCCTCAAGTGGTACCACAACCGGCTATTCAGCCACGGGAGATGGAAATGGAGTGGAATCTTCAGTACCTTATTCAGTTTGACAAACTCATGAAAGTAACATTTGAGGGAAGTCCAGACCCGTTAGTTACAGACGACTGGCTTGATGAAGTTGAAAAACATTTAAGGGCAATAGCCGTACCCGATGATCAGTTCAAGATCACCTTAGCCACTTATAAATTTGTTAGCAACGTGGCAGTATGGTGGAAGACCATAACTAGCGCGCATAATATTGATAGTATGAGTTGGGATGCATTCAAGAGTCTTTTCTTTGATAAGTATTTCCCGTAGACCAAAAGATGGGAATTGAGGACGCAGTTTGACAGTCTTGAGCAAGGTGACATGCTAGTGATAGAGTATGAGAATAAGTTCATTTCTCTTTCATATTTCGCTACGTATGTGTTAGGCAATAAGGAGGAGAAGACAAGGCATTTTGTGTATGGCCTAAATCGTTCTATTAGGCCGGGGGTGACACTTTTAGGATTAAAAAGTTATTCAGAGGCGATTACGAGAGCACTGATGACAGAGGCAGAAGCCAAAGATTGGCAAGAAAGGGGTGGTATTGTGGGTTCTCAGGAACGAGGTACGAGTATGGGTACTTTTTCCAGGAGCCAGGACAGGAAAAGGCACAGAGGTGCTTCATTGCTTTCTCCGAAGCAGCGGATGACATATGTTACTCCTACTGATCGTATGTCTTCAGAATCTTCCAGGGAGAGTGTGGTATGTTATCATTGTAGACAGCCAAGACACCGCAAGGCAGAGTGTCCTCTTGATCGACCTATGTGATACCCCCCTGGATTTTCGAATGCGGGTTGGCCAAGCCCACGCCCGACTACCCGAGGATATCAAAACAATTAGCAATAAACGAACACAGAATACAATTAAGACAAACAAGAATAAATAAAATTGCTGAAAAGAATACTAAAATGATAATCCAGAAACTGAAACCTCAGAATAAATTTTATAAATAAGAAACTATTCCGATACATTCAACTTCTCCATTTCTAATACAACTCGGGAATCTATCTGGTGGACCCCTAATAAAAATCCAACACTAACAAATGAACAACTGAAGAAAATCCGATGTTAAACCATAAAGCAAACTCCTACGTCGTCGGAAGAATGAGTAGCTGTCTCTGCTCAGCACGAACAAGCTCTAAGACCTGGAACCATCCGATACCTGAAAAATAATAATGGGTCAGGCCCACGAACAATTTCTATCCTAACTACAATCCAAACAAAGACTCAATACGCAGATACATCCTAAATGTCTCAACCATATCTATATAGTCCGTAAGTGTGTATATATATATATATATATATATATCCACACTACAGGACTCTCACTGGATTATGACGAAGGTCTCAACCTGAATAAAAGGTAACATGCAAAACGCACCTGAGTGGGCATGAGTACCTAAGCCTAACAGGGTATACCTCAACCAACGAAGCCAGCTAAGCATCCTACTGCATATATGCTCCCTAACCGTCGACTATAAAACTCAAGCTCATATCGCGGTACCATAATTATATATATAAATTCCATCCAAATACAATGTTGTGTCGGTCAACTGTTCATTGCCAAAACGCAACATATAATTAAGATTTAAATGTTTTAATTAAATTCCTATCCTTCCTAATACAGAAATATAAACAACCATCCAATATGTCGTTTAACTGTTTTAGTTGACAGGAGATGAAACCATGTAGGATTTAACTGTTTTAGTTAATCCATTCCGTATGTATGAATGGGTAAGAATTAGTGTTTTGATCTAATCCATCCCTCCGTATGCCACCGTCCCATACCAATGCATATAATGCAAATGATCTGTAAATGATGCAACACCTCATACATTACATCAAATACAATCCACATAATCCATATAGCTGATAAAACAGAATTTAAACAGTTCATCAACCAAAATTCAAAATAACATCCCTGTAAATTGCTAGAACATTATTTAATAGTTTAGTAAAGAGAATCCAAAGCATTTAATCCACGTAATTGCAGAACAGTGTTTTAATATCGCAACAATTAAAATTCCAAAACCTTAATCCATGTAATTGCAGATTAAAGTTTAATACCTCAACAATTTTAATGCAAAGTAAGCATAAAACAAGTCTGATAATTAAATGACTCAATTATGCATCCAAAACATGATTTATAAATCATACTACAACCCATTAAATTGTTAAAACAAAACTAAACAATTTAATCATATCTATCCATTAACAGTATGCAAGATCGGTTAAACTTTCCTACTGTTAAATCCATGAGCACAAAGACATTAATTATGCCAGGCGGCTCTAATACAGTATAATATAATGTTTGGAGTGTATGCTTGTAACGACCCGAAAAGATACCAAAATAATAATAAAAATCTATAAAAATTTTGGCATGACCTCCGCAGAAAATGTCCCTCAACAACCTGTTGAAATACAAAAAAATAAATGCAGTGGCCTCACTGGGCCTTAAATCTAACTTATCCTGTCCCCACGCACAATTCAGATATTATACTACATTCCCAAATGGTTACATACATATAAAAGTCCCGTTCCTCCATCTCTTCCAAACATGGAACCCACTTAAGTTACATCAAATTACAGTCCATAAAATGTAGCTAGAATTAAAAGTCCATAGCTTACAACATTATACTAATTAAACTAAAGTGTCACAAGGTAGTTAATATTACATTTAAAAAATACTAGAGTCTAATACAAAAGATAACAAAATAGAATGGGTCTTCAAGCTCATCTAAACCTGTGGTGGACCGTCGTCCGCCACCTCTTTTCCATATCCTGAAAAAATGTTAAAAATAAGGAGGTGAGCATAAGCTCAGTAGGAAGTGTCTAAGACACACTTCTTATGTCCCCGTGAATCGATACAATGAATAGATAAAAAGTGAACGGGATCATGCCATCGGAAAACACACATTCTCAACCATAATAACAAGTATATAACAAATATCAACCAATCACAAATTTACCACGATGTCATGAAGTGCAATGTTATGCAAATGTCACTCCCCATTTCTGAAACAATTCCGTTTCAACAACCAAACCGTTAGTGTAATCCGACCCAAGGCACCTCTATGGCGTCACGAAAGGAAGGTTGGTTAACTATCCACGGCCACAAGGCACCTCCAAGGCATCGCATCCGGCCTAGTTAACTCAACTACATTCCCTTCTTGACTACACCAACATCACGGACCACTAGGCGCTTCCTAGGCGTCCGGTTTTCACAACACTTTTAGAAAATATTTTTCCCAAAACAATTTTATTTGTTCTAACAATTATTTTTCCCCCTTTCTCTTTCCCAATGGATGCATGAATACTTCATGCTTCAAATCATTAATTTAACTATATGTTTTCACACATTTCTGTTTACATCATCATCATAATTTAATGAAAATTTCTAAATATTCATTTCTTTTATTTATTTATTTATAACCACAGCACCCATTTTTTCTTCAAGACAATAAATAAATAAATAAATAATCATGGAACATACAACACATCAAACACTAAGCATGCTCATTTACCGTAATGAAAATCGACATGTATATGAACTCAAATAACACATAGAATACAATTATCATTGTAATTACACATAACTATAACAACAACAAGCTAAGTAATTAAAATTTGGCATGCTTAGGATCAAATTTAAGGGGAAAAATTCACCAAAGGCCAAGAAATTATAGATTAGAACACCCCTACCTCAAATTGATGAAAATCCCCAATTTGAGCCTAAGAGCCCTAGAATTTTGAACTCCTTGGAGTGCACCAAATGATGATTGGCTCCTATCAAATTGACGGCCCCGACGAGCTCAACAACTTTGCTTCACAATGTTCTACCAAATTTCAAAGGGATAGAGCTAGATCAAGCTTTGAATGGTGAAAGCAAAAATAAAACAAATATTCCAGAGAGAGAACATGGAAACTGCCGAGAGAGAGAACTAAAATGTGTATCTGTAATGGCCTTATGGCCTTTTTGATGTTTTTAATATAGTGGTGGGGCCCACTTATTTTATTTATTTTTCTTTTAACATTAATTATATATATATACATATATATCACAACATTACAATGCTACAGTCCATTAAATTATTAAAACAAAATTTAACAATCTAATCCTCTCTATCCGTTAACTGCATGCAAAATTGTTTAATTTTCGATACAGTTCAAATTATTAGCATACAACTAAAAACTATGCATCCAAGGGTTTTAATATACTCTGAATTAATATTTAGAACCCTCATTAACATTCCAACACAGTTCGAGAAACCCAACTTGTCTAAACAGGGCCCAAAACCACTCCAGAACTCACCAAAATTACTCCAGTACGTACCAAAACCAAAGAGCCTACTCTCAAGAAGATGGAGCAGGCTCCAAGCACCTTAGAGCCCACTTCCTAGACCTTGGAGCCGGCTCTGTGAAGAGGGGAGCCGGCTCCCAACCTCCTGGAGCCGGCTATGTCTCCCTTTCTTAGAGCACTGCACTTCTACGCTTCCTCTGCTTCGTCTCCGATCGTTTTCAGTCATTCTATTCTTCATAAATATTATTCTTAAGAGTCTAAAGAATATCCAGAAGCATCCCAGTCCTTTATTTAAATCAGTTTGCATCAAGAACAACAACGGAAATAATTACCGAATCATTATGTTTTAAGGTGCGACGATGAAAACAAGTTTTGTAGCAACTATTCCAGATAAAATTAGACACACACAGGCAAATAATCTAACATATACTAAGCATGCAAGATTTAGTTAATGTCCAATTAAACTCCTAGAGATCATCCAGGTATGCACAGAACACAGGCCAAGGGGAGAGAGAAAGAAAAGAACTTGCCTCTGTGGTTTTTGAATAAAAACCTCATTGCCATCTTCTTAACTTTTTTCGGCGATCGTGACTGCTGTCAAGGACTCCTCTGCTCCGGTTCTAACCCTCGAATAGCCCTCAACCTTCTTCCTTGGTCCGGCCTATAATCCTTGGCCAAAACCCTAGTTTCTTCTCTCTCAGTTTCTCTTTAAAAACTCTCTGTATCCTCCCGTCCCTTACCGCTATTATAAGGGTTTTTTCAAACCCTATTTCAGACCATCATATATATTTATAGTTTAAACAGAAACCAACCCTAGTCCTAATTGAAAACTAAGTCCAAAAAGAAAAATAAAAAATATAATACATAATACTACAATGTCATGATAAATAAATATATAAATAGTTTATAATTATATATGTATATATCACCTACTAACCTAAACTACCATTATTAGTATTTAAAATAAATAATTATTAATAAAAATAATACCCTATCCTTATATACGTATATAAATCCATACAACCATCTATATATGGGTAAATATCCGTACCCATAATCAACTCCATTCAGATAGTCCATGAGACCCCTTTGGGTCGATCCATTACTCCTATTCCAATCCATCCTTTTAAACTAAAATAAAATACATATTTAATCTAGCAAATAAAACTTACAATTAAACACACACCTCATCAAAATCAATTAACAAATAATTCCACACAACACTTAATTCAATTACATATAAAACAGGAAACCATTTAAACACATAGCCACGTAAGCACCTAAAAATAATAAAATAAATAACTAAAACAATAAGATAAATAATAAAATTTTAATTATATCCTTTTTAAAACTAAGGGTATTACAAACTAGCTCCGGAGTTTGTTTTCGGTGTGGTCAGCCGGGACACATGAAGAGGGATTGTCCACAGAAGAGATGAGGCATTATTGTGATTGACTATGATGTAACGGGGGGTTACCTGTGACTGTGATGTAATGAGGGATAACTGTGAGTTTTGTAACGAGGGCTTACCTGTGATTGTGTTACTAGGGACACCTGTGAATTATGTTATGTTATAACGGGGGACACATGTGAGTCATATTGTGTTGTAACGGGGGACACCTGTGAGTCGTGTTGTGTTGTAACGGAGGACACCTGTGAGTCATGTTGGTTATAACGGGGGACACCTGTGAGTCGTGTTGTGTTGTAACGGAGGACACCTGTGAGTCATGTTGGTTATAACGGGGGACACCTGTGAGTCGTGTCGTATTATTGTTTGTGAGTCATGTTGTATTGTTATATATAAGTCTTGTCGTGTTGCTACCAGTGAGTTGTGTGTGTGTTGTGTCGCAACGGGGGATACCTGTGAGTCTGGTGTTGAAACAGGGGATACCTGTGAGTTTTGTAACGGGGGCATGTGATTGTGTAACTGGGGATACCTGTGAGATTGGATGTGACAGGAGATGCCTGTGCACTATTGTTTTGGTTGTAACGAGGGCTACCAGTGAGTTTTGTACAGTATTTGGTTTATTTGTGCCAGGATGGTGGACAAGTCCTGTAGTGTGGCTCTGGATTAGAGTGATACTGATGATGGTTAGTGTGTGAGACCTTGGGGCAGGAAATAGATCGAGATGTTTTGTAATGGTTTCATGTTGTAATGTTGTACAGGTTAAGACCACTATGTATTAAAGCAATAACGTATTTGTAAGACTATATGTGTATTCACAGACAGTTTTATTGGATAACGATGTGTATTTCATGAGCAGTTGAACTCCTTTGCATTGGTTTTGTTAATAAATTGGTGACAGAAGGATGGGACGTGATGTCCTAGGATTCGTTGTCTAGCCCTAGCATTTCTGGAAGGGGCACTGTTCTCTTTTACATACGAATATTAGGTATACGAGTTACAAATCGAGCTATTTCGTCTCCGTATAATTCCTCTTTCTTGGCATTTCATATGCGAGGTGTCGATTGGTGTGTGTTCATTTCTATTGCGGGAGAGGGACTTGTTTTTCCTTCTTTTTGTTTCGGTCCTCGCAAGGACATTGTTGCCTGTGAGTTAGTATCTCCACATAAGAGTTGTATGTGTCGGTGGATGGACGGATCTTTATAGTGTCCTCCCTTTTATTAGGGATACCGAGTGAGGGTTTAATCTGGATCGTTCGACTTACCTCCACGGTAGGAGGTGAAGTCCTTGGTTTTGTGGGATTTATTCCGAGAGGTTATGATTGAAACGGCGTGAGACGCGACTTTTTGACCACTATGTATGTTTTCTTAGGGTCTTGGTGTTAGCAGTGGTATCTAGTAGCTGTGATGCGACTTGTACGTTGGGAATGGTCAGACCGTGTGCTATGAACCGTGTGTCTAGAGTAGACATAGAGATTGATGTGTGTGTGCGCTTGAGGATTTGACCTGAGGACAAGAACGACGTTGGTGTTGAGGTCAGATCGACGATGGGAAATGACCTAGCCAACCATTTCTCCGAGTTAATCTTTCCTTAACATAATATCGGTCAAAGTTCAACTATCATTTCTTTTAGTATGCTTAGTGATAGTCGGAAAACGGTGTTGTGCATTGTGTACGTGTGGTAGTACAATCCCATTTTAGAGTAAGCCTAGCTTGGGATTGATGGTACTCTTTGTACGTGTTCAGGTGACTTGTTGTGGATAGTGGTGTACTTAGTATGGAACTACATGTCCGAGGAATTTCAGTTGTTGGATCAGTTGATCCTTGAGCTATACTGATAGTTTGTTTTCTTAGGTACCTGATGGTACATTTGACAAGTCGGATAGTTCTCTCGATTATAGTCGTGGGTGTTCAGCTATGATGTAGCTATTGAAGGCAGTAGTTATCAGAGATGGTTTTAAGGGTATCTTTGGGATAGCAAGTTGAGCTTGTATGTTGGTTAGTTGAACGATTTTATAACCGCTATTTTGTAGGCCTTAGGACGTTTAGCGCGAATTGTGTGAGGCACTACTGGTTGGACCTACCGTGTGTGGGATTCGACAATTTTCAGATGGAATGTCTCGTGTGGACAGCATTAGTGCGATTTTATATGTCAGATTGGTTTTGACCTAGGTTAAGTGTTTTCCCCTTGATCTCACATGCGAAAATAGATGGTTGAGTGTCGTGGTGACTTAGATTGAAGGATTTTTTTCATGATGCGTATATTCGTGTGGATTAGCTGAAGTTGTTGTTTATGGATTTAGTATCGACTGGTGGTATGTTCTACTTAAAATGATGACAACCCTAATGGTTCTCAGTGGTCAGGACTCAGTGGAGTCATGGAGTTGGTTGGGGGCTTGTGCCTTGTGTGTTTGGTATGTGGCGGTAGAGAATTTTGTTCAGCATAGGGTATGCCCTTATGCCCAGTTAGTGTTATGAGGGAAGGGTTACGTGTGGCTATGGTCACTGTTCGGTCGAGGTTGCGTTGGGTCACAAGCATAGGGTTGCTATGACATGGGACGTAGGATTCTTCGTGTTGAGATTTTGAGGTATAACGTGTTACGTGGGATACTCGGAGACGTACTCCGTTTTTGTATCATTTCGTCTTTCTCTTGTGAGGTGGGTTGATTTCGGGGACGAAATCTTTTAAAGTTAGGGAGATTGTAATGTTACCGATTTTTTTTCTATTTTCTATTTTATGGAATTTATTTAATTTTTCTGGATTATTTTAATTCTCACCTCATTATGCGTGCCACGCGGGTTCCGAGGACTGTTTTAGTAAATTCCTTGAGCCGAGGTTTTTGGAAATTTATTTTTAATCATTTTAAGTCAATTAGAAGTGACGGTATTATTTTTAGAAATTTTTTTTGAAGTCGGGACGATTTCCAGACTCAGGAATTTCTCCCAGTTTTGCCATTTTAAGAAAGGGGCATAATGGACTTTTCTCGTATATATGTATACATTTATATCTATATATTAGAGGTAGATATTTGCGGGATGTGGATGGTATTGTGTATAAAGTGTGTGGGCAAAATGGTAAACTAACCTAAAGTGGCAATCACTCAAATTCTGACACTTGGCACATTATGGACCAAAGCTTTAAAGTTTATAAAGCCGTCACTTTTCTCCCATCCTCATTCTCGGCAGAACACCCCCCTCTCTCTAGTTTCCTTTTTCCTCTCTCTATATATCTATACATCTATATACACAATTGCCTCCATTGTTTCAAACCTTGATTTGAAGGGGTTAGAGTGAGATTTTGGAGGTGACCAAGAAGGGGAAAGTTGGAGAGCTTGAAAAGCGCTCCTATTTGGTACCCATATTGCTAGGAATTGGAGAATTTCAAAATTTGGGGCTTTTATTCTATTTGAGGTAGAGTTTGTCTAATTGATATTTTCCATAAATTGGGTAGTTGATTGGATGTTTTTGCCCTTCTTTAACATGTCAATTTGATGCCAAAATGTATAATTTGTTTTTAGCGTTCTTAGTTGGTACTTGAGTTGTTGAATTGAAGTGATAATGTGGTTAGACAATTATCTTGGATATGAATTGCTTATGACATGCTAATATCTTGTCTTGGAAATGGATTATGTGCCTCTTTTATATGGTTATGGTGATGTACTTGGTCAGTCATACATAAAATAATGATTCCATATTTATAGTATGTTATAATTGTTAATTGATATTGTTGTGACCTTAAAATTGCTTATTGTGTTGTGGAAGCATTTTCATATGCATGGCATCACGGTGGTTGTTGATGAGCACTGAATATTTGATATTCGAGCCCCTAAATATACGTATGTTAAGGCCTTAAGTAACAATTCTATCCATACTTAGACTGATTTATGCTTAATGTGTGTTTGTAGGTACTTTCCCAGAGAAATGGTTAAAACCAAGACTTTATGATGATATTAAAGCTTACAGAGTCATTGTCGGTCATTCAGAGCAAGCCGAGAGCTTTAATGGTGAAGTTTGGAGGAATTTAATATCCAAAACTCAAGCCCAAGTCTTGAGGCTCAAGCCTTACAAGTCAGAGAAGAAAAATCAACAAGGCATTAAAGCTCGAGCTTGAACAAAGGGTGCTCGAGCCTGACCATAGGGTGCTCGAGCCTTGACCCTTAAGCTCGAGCACAAGGCATCAGAATTTGAAGAGTTGATTTCCAAGCTCCCAGACCTCGTGCCTCAACCCAAGGATCGAGCACCATCCATTGAAGCTCGAGCCTTGAGAACCAAATGCTCGATGTAATGACCCGAACCCGTGAGTCCTGACCGTTAACCGGGTCCTTACCCTGACCCGAGGTCAACTAGGTCAACACCATCATTTCCTACGTCAATACATGTTACACGGATCGATCCCAAGGTTCAAACTACCCCAAATGAATACTTTACTAAGTTAGTCAACATATAGGTTCAATAAGGAAAGAGTTAGCCGACTAATGGCCTTGGGTCAGTCGGCTGACAAGGCAGGTTCGGTCGGCTGGCCAACAGGGTCGGCCGGTTGAAATGATGGTGGAACTTGCTGGTGTTATGTCATCCCAAACCCAAAGTTTGTGCACCAAAAGATAATGGTGTAGAGTTATGATGAATGTGGCCAAGTTTTACATTTAGAAATTGTCACTTTTCGAGCATGTTGCACATTGCACTAATTTAGAGTGCTCGAGACCACTTTTCGAGTGCTCGAAAATCAGGCAGATTGCACTCGGAAATGGCTCAATTTCAGCCACTTGCACATTGGTTTCCTCAATGCCATCTTCCTTCTTTATGAAGTGGTTGGAGGTGTTCCTTGGAGGAGAGAGAGAGGGTGTGTTGGAGAATAAAAAGCTACCAAAGGCCACACATTTGCTATCTTTGATCTTTAAGAAGATAGAGGAGAGAGAAGAGAGCAAGGAGGAGGGTGTTCTTGAGTGCTACAGTAGGAGCTCGAAAATGGAGATGGATTCTTCTTCTTCTTCTTCCATTTTTGTATCCATGGATAACTAAACCTCCATCTAGGGAGGTGATGAAACTCCTCCTTGTAAGCATGTCTAGTTTTTGATTTATTTTGGGGAATGAAATGTGTATTTGACTAGTTCCATAATCTAGAGCATGTTACATAATGTAATGGATGTTTTAATGTTCTAAAGATCATGTTGCATTAAATACTCTTGTCTTAGATGATTTAATCTCATGGTTGTATGGCTTGTAGTTTCATAGTGACAATGGAGCTAAGACTATGGAATGGTTTTAATGGCATGATTTTGAGTAGCTTGTTAATTCATTGCTTAAGAATTTCTTTTGATGGATTAACCTTGTGACTTGTTATCATGTGCTCTCATCAATTGATTACTTGTTTGACAATCTCTAGCTTAGTAAGCATGTTGAGGATTGCACCATAGTTTAGGTAATTTAAGCATGTGGAGCTTTGATAGGTTGTTCTTACATTTTAATTAATTGAATTTCTTGAAGATGATATAGTAGTCATGAATTGCTATTCATCAAGGTCATCTCTACATTAATTCCCCAAATCAATCATATAATTAGCTTGTGTAGAGGTTTGGAGTGGATTCACTTCCCTAGACTTCCTTCTCTAAATCTTCTCTTTTAATCTCCTGCAATTTATTGTTATATGCATTCTGAATTTTTAGTTTAGTGACAAACAAAACAAACCCTCTATGAATACCCCTTGTCACTCTAAAATGACTCTAGACACTTAGGTTGCCTTAAGACTAGCGCAGTCCCAGTGGTTCGACTTACCCGATCAATAGCCCTATTTTACAATGATTCGTGCTATTGCGAAGGTTGATGTATAGTTGATCAACTGATCAATTTTTGGCGCCGTTGCCGGGGACTGCAAACGGTTTAGCGACCAAAGTTCTAGGGTTAAATTTAGTTTGATTGTGCATATTGTGTCTTGTGAATATTCCTTGTGTGTTTTGATCATCTTCGTGTTGTAAGATTCTAGGGACTCGAAGCTCGCCGTGGGATAGCTAGCAAATTGTAAGTCTAGAGGACCCCAGGTACGTCTCGTGACTTCTAGTTTCAAATTGTGAATATCGTGCATGTGTTAAGCTTAGAAGTAGATAAATTGCAAGCCCTTATCGAGGCTTTTTCAATTGTGTATTTTCAATTCCAAGCATCGGTCCTTGTCGTGGCCATTTATTTTCTGTCTTGATAATTGAGGAGAAAAGGAACATCGTATGTGGAGTTGATGATAAAGATTTGTTGTGATGATGTTGTTGTGAATTGTTGATGTTTAGCCATAGGTCACTCTCTCTTCCCACACTTGACTCGCCTATTGATATAAATTCACTTGAAAGAACTCTTAGACGGAACCTTAGGGAACCCACTCTTACAAGGGACCTTGAAACTGAATTCAATATAATGGGGGATAACGTAGGAAATCCGGGGAATGAAAGGGCTGAAATTCCTAATGTAGAACCAATGACTCTTAGAGATCATTTCATTCCTACCACCTATGCTTCTCCTTCTTGTATAGTGATGCCAAACATCGATGCAGCTCAATATGAGATCAAGTCTAGTACCATTCAAATGCTTCCGTCATTTCATGGCTTTGATAATGAAGATCCATATAAGCATCTTGATGAGTTCCTTGAAATCTGTTCGACCATCCGGTTGAGAGGTTTTCCGGACAATGCACTTCATCTCCATCTTTTCCCATTCTCCCTAAAGGATAGGGCAAAATATTGGTTGAACTCCCTCGCTCCCAACTCTATTACTTTTTGGGCTCAATTGCAACAAGAATTTCTTAAGAAGTACTATCCGGTGAGTAAAACCAACCAAATGAGGCGTTCCATTCTAAGCTTTTCTCAAGTTGATGGAGAATAACTCTACGAGACTTGGGAAAGGCTACAAGATCTTCTTCGAAAATGTCCTCATCATTTGATCCCAAAATGGCAATTAGTGCAAGCTTTCTATGCTGGCTTGACCGAAACCCATAGATTCATGGTTGATTCTTCTTGTGGTGGGATGTTCATGTCCAAGAATGCGGATGAGGCTTGGACCTTACTTGAGAATTTGAGTGAAAATTCACTTCAACACAATTCTCGTAGGGCTCCGACTGCAACCACTCCAAACAACACCAACCCTTGTCAACCAAAGTCAATAAGGGAGGAATCATCTCAAGTGGATGCCATCGCTCATAAATTCTACCAATTGATGGCACCACATCTTCCTCCTTCATTGTCTCAAAATTCGGCAAGTTCAGTTTGTGCTTCATGTACTAGTCCATTCCATCTCTCGGAAGATTGCCCCACACCGGAGCAATTTCCTAGTCCCAACCAAGAGCAAGCTAATGCCATGTTCTCGCGGCCCGGGAACAATCCATATTCCAACACCTACAATCCGGGTTGGCGAGATCATCCGAATTTCTCGTGGCGGCAACAAGCCCCACAGAATTCCCAATTCCAAAACCAAGGGCGGCAAAATTAGCCCTCTTCTCAATATCAAGGTAGACCTTTCCAAGCCTCTTCAAGCTACCGTCCTCCTTACAATCCAAATGTCTCCAATCAACCTCCTGTGTGTCCAACTGACGAGATAGTAGCTGCAAACAAGCAAATGATGGAATCATTAAATAAGCAAATAATGGATGCCAACAAGCAACTCTTGACATCCTTGCAGCCTACTCTCCAAATGGTTCACTCTCATACTCAATCCATAGCTAATCTCGAAAATCAAGTAGGCCAAATAGCTAACTCGGTGAATCAATTGCTTCAAAAGGACAAAAGCAAGATTCCCTCTCAACCTTTTGAAAATCCTAGAGGAATGCATGTGATTGACGAAACCCCTCCTCCGAGTGGGCCGACTCATGAACAAGTTCAAGCTATCACCACCCTTCGGAGTGGTAGAGTGGTTGACAATAAGGTCGATGGAGACAAAAGTGAGGAAGTTTCTCCTTTGAAAAATCCAAATTCAAGCTCTTCTAATCCAAATTCTTGTCCAAATACCATTCACGGAAATCCCACACATGTCTCCCCAAATGTGGAAACTACTTATGAGCCAAAAGCTCCGTTTCCTCAACGTCTTCAAGAGTCGACACATTTTGGGAACAAGAATTGTAAAATTCAAGACATGTGGGAAGTTTTCAAGCAAGTGAAGATTAACTTGCCCCTCTTGGATGCTATCAAGCAAATCCCTCCCTATGCAAAATTTCTCAATGATTTGTGCACTCAAAAGCACACTTCTAAAAATCATTTGCCAAAAAAAGTGAGGTTGACTGAAAATGTTAGTGCTATCATTCAGCACAGCACTCCCCCGAAGTATAAGGATCCGGGTGCCCCCACAATCTCGTGCGTCATTGGTGACAGCAAAATCGAGAGGGCCCTCCTTGACTTAGGAGCTAGTGTGAATTTAATTCCATACTCGGTCTACCTACAACTTGGTTTGGGAGATCTTAAGCCGACTTCCGTGGTTTTGCAACTTGCCGATAGATCGGTCAAGCATCCACGAGGTATTCTCGAGGACGTTATCATCAAAGTGGACAAATTCTACTTCCCGGTAGATTTTGTGGTTCTTGATACGGAACCGGTCCATGACCCAAAAAAGCACATTCCCGTGATCCTTGGTAGGCCATTTTTAGCCATGGCTAATGCATCAATTAATTACCGAACCGGGGTGATGGACATTGCTTTTGGAAACATGCAAGTCAAACTCCACATCTTTCATGCAACTCAACATCCCTCCAATGAGGATGATTGTTTTCTTGTGGATGTCATCGATGAAGTGGTCGAAGAATCTCTCCCCTTCATCCTAAGCAAAGATCCCCTAGAAACTTGCATGTCCCATTTTGACTTCTCAAACTTTGATGTTGATCAAGCCATTCAAGAAGTCAATTCCTTGCTTGATATTAATGCTATCATGGATGTACCTCCTTGAAAAATTCCAAAAGAACCACTTCCCCAACTTTCCACCACTCCTCCGGTCCCATCATTGTTATCTCCGCCACAACTTGAGCTTAAGCCGCTCCCGGCCCATCTCAAGTATGTGTTCCTTGGTCTAAAGCAAACCCTTCCGGTCATTATTGCCTTGGACCTTCGAAAAGACCAAGAGACCAACCTTTTAGCGGTGCTCCAAGAGCATAAAGAAGCTATTGGTTGGACAGTGGTAGATTTGAAAGGAATTGACCCCTCCATTTGTATGCACCGCATTCATATGGAGGATGACGCAAAGCCTACTAGAGAGGTCCAGCGCCGGTTAAATCCAAATATGAAGGAAGTGGTCATGAAAGAGGTGATCAAATTGCTAGATGCGGGAATCATCTATCCTATCTCTGATAGCAAGTGGGTGAGCCCCACACAAGTTGTCCCCAAGAAATCCGGGCTCACCGTTGTTGAAAATTCAGCGGGTGAGCTCGTGCCACAACGAACCACCACCGGGTGGCGTGTGTGCATTGACTATCGTAAACTCAATTCATCAACTAGGAAGGATCATTTCCCACTCCCATTTATTGATCAAATCCTAGAAAGGTTAGCCGGCCAAAGCTTCTATTGTTTTCTTGATGGTTATTCCGGTTATAACCAAGTGGCAATCGCCCCCCAAGATCAAGAGAAAACAACATTCACATGTCCCTTTGGTACTTTTGCCTATCGACGCATGCCTATTCTTCGATATGGTTGAAAGGTTCTTGGAAGTTTTCATGGACGATTTTTTCGTATTTGGCTCCTCCTTTGACTCGTGTCTCAAAAATTTATCTCTTGTGCTCCAAAGATGCAAAGAGACGAATCTCATTCTAAGTTGGGAGAAAAGCCACTTCATGGTCCAAGAAGGCATTGTTTTAGGACATGTCATTTCTAAGCGGGGAATCGAGGTCGACAAGGCAAAAGTTGAGTTAATCTATAATCTTCCTCCTCCGAATTCCGTCCGTCAAATCCGTTCTTTTCTTGGCCATGCCGGATTCTATCGTCGCTTCATCAAAGATTTTAGCAAAATCTCACGGCCCTTGTGTAATCTCTTAGCCAAGGATGTTCCGTTCAATTTTGATGACGCTTGCATTGAAGCTTTCATCAAACTTCGCATTCTCCTCTCCTCCGCCCCAATCATGAAACCCCCTAATTGGTCTCTTCCCTTTGAGATCATGTGTGATGCATCCGACTATGCATTAGGGGCGGTTTTGGGCCAACGTGTGGATAAACTTCCGCATGTCATTTATTATGCTAGCAAAACTCTCTTCGATGCCCAATTGAACTACACCACCACTGAAAAAGAATTGCTAGCTGTGGTGTACGCCTTGGATAAATTTCGCTCTTATCTTCTTGGCTCCAAGGTCATCGTCTTTTCAGATCATGCCGCTCTTAGGCATTTGTTAGCGAAAAAAGAGACAAAACCCCGCTTAATTCGATGGATCCTCTTACTTCAAGAGTTTGACATTGACATCCGGGACAAAAAAGGGACCGACAATGTTGTCGCCGATCATCTCTCTCGCTTACTTATTGAGAAATCTTCAGAATTTGCAGCCATCCGTGATTCCTTTCCGGATGAGCAACTTCTTCAAGTTTCACATTCTACTCTTCCATGGTTTGCGGATATTGTCAATTATCTTACGGTTGGCAAAATTCCAGCTCATTGGTCCAAACAAGAGAGGGACCGGTTTTTCTCCCAAGTCAAGCATTTCTTTTGGGAAGATCCGGAACTATTCAAGTATTGCCCGGACCAAATCATCCGGCGATGTATTCCTGAAACCGAGGCCACAAGCATTTTAAATTTTTGCCATACTCTTGCTTGTGGAGGCCATTTCAGTGCCAAAAAGACCGCTAACAAAGTCCTTCAAAGCGGATTCTTTTGGCCTACCTTGTTCCGGGATGCATACAATTTTTGCAAATCGTGTGAACGATGTCAAAAACTTGGATCCATGTCCCGAAGAGACATGATGCCCCTCACCAACATTTTAATTGTTAATTTTTGATGTGTGGGGGATTGACTTCATGGGACCATTTCCATCTTCTTATGGCTATGAGTACATCCTTGTAACGGTGGATTATGTGTCTAAATGGGTTGAAACCGAGGCTACCAAAACCAATGATCATAAAGTCGTGATCCATTTCATTCAGTCTCACATCTTTAGTCGTTTTGGTACGCCCCGAGCAATCATTAGTGATGGCGGATCTCATTTCCGAAATCGTTATCTAAAATCCGTCCTTGCTAGGTATTCTGTCATTCATAAGGTTGCTACACCTTACCACCCTCAAACGAGTGGTCAAGTAGAGATTTCTAACCGGGCGATTAAGCATATTTTGATAAAAACGGTTAGACCGGACCGCAAAGATTGGTCCGTAAGGCTAAACGATGCGCTTTGGGCTTACCGGACAGCTTATAAGACACCCATTGGCATGTCACCATATCGACTTGTCTTTGGCAAAGCATGTCATCTCCCGGTAGAATTAGAGCACCGTGCTTATTGGGCCATAAAAAGGTTCAATTTTGATCTCAAACAAGCCGGCTCTAATCGTGCGTTGCAATTAAATGAACTTGAGGAATTACGTAATGACGCGTATGAAAGCGCAAAAATTTACAAGGTAAAGACTAAAGCTTTTCATGACAAACATATCGTCAAAAATTCTTTTGCCCCAGGACAAAAGGTCTGGCTTTTCAATTCCCGCTTGAAACTCTTTCCCGGTAAACTCCGGTCAAGATGGGATAGTCCATACATTGTCACTACCGTCTTTCCTCATAGAGCAATCGAACTTCATGATCCTGCAAGTGGATCACTCTTCAAGGTAAATGGCCAAAGGCTTAAGCCTTGCATTGACGGCACAATTCTAACCCGAAAAGTTGAGGAAGTCCTCTTAACGGATCCAATTTATGAGGATTAGTGCCTGCTCTAGCTTGGTCTAGCTATCGACATTAAATTTAGCAAAGCAAGGGAATAAATTCTTTCGATGTTCCAAGTTTCCTTCTCTTTGAAATTGCTCGTGCCTTGCAAAATTTTCTAGGAAACGGTTTAGAAAAGCCAAAAATTTGATTTTTCTTAGACCTTCTCAACTCTAATTTTCATTCCCGGAAGTCTCCATCGCTTTCTAGCAATTTCATTAGATTTTTCAAATGCGACTCATGTGCATATTTTCTCATTTTTACTAAAAATTTTGAAAATTTTCTCAAAATTCTTCATGCATTTGAGATGTTTAAAAAGTTGAAAAATTGCAAGGTTTCAAAACAAAACTTTCAAAATTTCCCATGCATTGGAATGGAATGAATTTGCAAGTTTAAAATTTTCTCCAGAAATTTCATTCATGCATTGTGTGATTCTGAAAGTTGGCAATTTTTCCATGCATTAGAAATTGCAAGGTTTGAAAAAAAAAAAAAAAAAATGCATGCATTCCATACATTTCTATATTGCATGCCTTCTTTCATATCCGAGCCATTGTGGGTTGCATGCATTCCTTCATCTTGCTTGCATGGCCTCACATTGCCACATTCATTTTCCATGTTGCCTTATGTTGAATAATGATGCCCCCTGTCAACTAACCTCTTCTCATAATGTTGCTCACATTGCAATTTCCATCTCCATGTTGCCTAATGAGCTCACTGCCTCATTTCTGAGCACTCTATCTCTCATTTCAAGTGCTCGCTGCTACCATCCAATTTCAGCCCAACAACATGAGCCTACTGCCTTCATTTAGAGCACTCTAGCTTCCCATTTAGATTGCTCCAAATTTTCAGCCCAGCATCTCGCAGCTACTGCCATGATTTCGAGCACTCGAAAACTGGATTTCGAGTGCTCGAAGCTGAAACCCAAAGCTGCTGAGTGCTCGCAACTACCACTCCTCGGCACACCATGAACCTACTCACCTCCACACCTCTAACACCCCTCTCAGCATCACACCATGCCACCTCACACCTCAACTCCCATGCATGCCCCTGCAAATCAACCTCCCACTCATCCCCAAACCATGCATGAACTCTCTCCATGCATACATCTCGGCATCATCCTCAACCCATCTCTTCCTCATCCCTCACGGCAACCCACACCCCAACCTCCAACCCAGCAACCATCTTCCCTTCTTTCTCTCTCACTAACAAACCAACAACTATCCAACCCCAACACAAGCCAACTTCCCAACATAAACAACCCACACCACCCCACCATTCCAAACCAACCAACCACCCTCCACTCTCATCCACTTCCCCAAACCATCTTCTTCTTTCTCCCACCCCCAAGCTCACCACCCTCTCGGCACTTTCACAAACCCACCACCAACCTTCAATCACCCCCACCTAACGAGCAACAACCCATGCAACACCAACGCACCACCACACTCACTCTATCTCTCTCTTCAATATCACAAACCATACACCATCCCCACAATCAACTTCCTGCATGCATCAACCTCAACTCACCCTCAACCCCATCAACCATGCATGCATGCATGCCAGCCACCCACAAACCAACTAACCAACCTCCCAACCTCACCCCCTCAAGCCACCTCACCTCTCAGCCACCATGGAGGTGCATGCATGCATGCAAGCCCCATGCATGCATCCACCACCTTTCTTCCTCCAGCAACCAACCTCCTCAACTTCTCCAAACCTCTCTCTATCTCGGCATCCAACCCTCATACCCACTTCCACCCTCCCATGCTCGAACCTCCTCTCAACCCCAACCCACACCACCTCCAAAACCAAAACCCCACCTCCACTCTCAGCCACCCTGCAGCCATGCATGTCACAACCATGCACCCCACACCATGCCAATCATCTCTACAACAAACCCCACCACCCCAACCCAAACCCACCCCTCTCTACTGATTTCCAGAGCACTCGAACCCAAGCTTCGAATGCTCGCCATTGCCCGGGCTCTCTCAGCCAAACCAGCCGAGGCCACTGCCCCCATTTCGAGCACTCGAAGGCACCCTTCGAGTGCTCGAACCAAGCCTCTCTCTCCCTCCCTTTTAAAACCACAGCCACACCAATCTCACTCAACCTCACCTCCCCTCCTCGGCTGCCAACTCCCTCTCCTCCACCATCAACCCAACCTGCTGCAACACCCCAACACCATTCCTCAAGCTTCACCAACTTCTCACACCCTCTCGGTCTCTCTCTCATCAACCCACCCCCTTCCCAAACCATCATTCCCTCGACCTTAAACCTTCCTCTCTCTCGCACCAACTCCACAACCAAACCACCCTCAAACCTCACCACCCCATGCACACCCAACTTCACCTCCTCCACCTTTTTCCCCACTCTCCTCTAACCCAAGCACCCTCACCCACCTCCCACCCATCCCCACCACTTCTCCCACGCACAAAGGGCCTTTGGTTCTCCATTGTGGGGTAAGTTTCTTCCTTCTCTTTCTCTTTCACATTTTTAGTATCAATGGAGGATGGGCTTGCATGCAATGGAGATTTGTGATTGTTTGGGAGTTGTTATTACAATTGCAGGGCCAAAAATTTTGGGGTTTCATCCTCCACCCCACTCATTTTCACCTTCTCCTTTTTGTGGTGCACGCCAGGTGTTCGCTGAAATTCCTCAACCAAGTCCACCTTTCTAAATGTCTCATGCCGGTCCTTCTCGCCCTCCTCGACCCTCTTCGGGTGCCCGTGCTGTCACTCGTGAGCGACCACGTGATCCTTGGGATCGCAAACAACTCAACTACGAACTCTCATTTCCGCTCACGGATGCCTTTGACATTCTACCCACAACTTCGTGGGCTGTAGCCGAATTGGCTAACTGGCGTCTGCAGCACATTTGCGCACCCCTTGCCAGGGTTCCCTACCCCCGTGTAGTGCGCCTCTTCTACCAGAATCTCCAATGCCCTGAAGAACCACCCATTTCTCTCACTACCTCCATTGATGGCACCACCTATGCTTTCACTATGACTGACATCATTCAGGTTTCTGGTTGCCCCATTGAGTGCCCCGATGACATTGTCAATCGTGAAAATCTCCCTTTATATGAGGAGCCGGATACATTAACTGTGGAGCAGATTGCCGCTGCCATTTGCACTATTGACGATCCTACTAGGCCCCGGTCTTTTATCCGCAAAACCAATCTTCCGGAACGACTATGGTTCATTGACACTGTCTTCAAGCACAATGTCTGCCCTTTGGTGTATAGCACCGAGCGTCGGGGCCTCCTTCTGCAAGCCTTATATGCCATGGACCAAGGCCAATGGTTCTCTATCCCAGAGCTCATTTGGACCACATTTATGAAGTTTTGGCATGATGCTCATAATGCACGGGTTCCGCGAGTTGAAAATCGGAAATTGCCTTTGCCATTTTTCATCACTCGGCTCCTTCAGCACAAGGGTTTCGTTGTTCCTCCCCATGAACCAAAAGGCGAAAAAATTAAAATTTTTACCCAGCGCCGGTAGATCAATGTTCTGAGCCATTCTAGTACCCCTCCGCCTCCTGCCCCCCTGTTCATCCACGCTCCACCTCCTCCTCCTTCTGAGGCTGTTTCCACCGCCGCAGCCGCTGCAAGGGTAGAGCCTCCGGTTGACTCTCACCAGGACCAGGCTTTCATCCGGGCTTCCATTGCCGGTATTCATGAGCGACTAGATCGTTTTGAGAATTCTTTGTCCGCGTGCACTCAGACTCTGTGTGAGACTTCTTCACGTGCTGAAGAAGATCGTCGTCTTGCTGCTGAAGACCGCCGTGTCGCTGCTGAGGACCGTCGTTTGGCTTCCGCTGAACGGCGTAAGACTCAATCTCTCCTCCATTCCATCCTCGCCCGTTTACCTTCTGGACATTAGCTTGTTGCGAGTGTGGACCTTATCTTTTTGTTTCATATGTAACTATTTCTCTTGTATCTTTTGTTTTCCTTTTAAACTGTAAGAATTTGCTATATATAGGTTGCTCTAGTCGACATGATCCCTGTACAACTCTTTTTGTCATCATGTAAACTCTTTTTGTAATGCAAATTCTTTCTGTTCTGTTAACTTTCGCTACATTCTTTTTCTGTATTTATGCTTGTGCTATTAATGCTGTTTGTGGTTGTTTCTTTTTGTTCTTCATGTTGCTCTCCAGGTTGCGCAGTCCAATTCAAGTTTGGGGGTTTTTGTCTCAAAATGCCGTTTCCTCCCCCTGGGTATTGTTGTTCCTTTTATACTCTTTGTCATTTTTGTCTCTAACTTGCATCCATGTCCCACATTGAGGACACTGTGTAGTTTAAGTTTGGGGGTGCATCAAAGCATTCTTGGCATATTTTTGGTTTCATAATTTTTGCTAAGCAATGATAGTATAACTTGACACTTGTCGGAGATGAAACATATGTTTAATACCTTGTGTATAGAAGCAATTGAAATTTTTGAAAATAAAGAAAAATTTGAGTTGAAATGATCATGTAGATTCAAATTAGTCTGTATAAATGTTTCAATTAGATTCTTGCTGGATTTACACTCTTATAAGCTTCACAATGCACAGATGCACATTGGAAACTTAACTGTGAGGCATGCAGCTTGATCAACCTTGACCTTGGCCTAGTTAATCTGATTTGATGAACCTGATAGATGAATATCTTTGGCATGATTTAAGTTAAAAAAATAAAAAATAAAAAATAAAATAAAAATAAATAAATAAATAAAAAATAAAAAATGACCAGTTGACGTTCGTAGCCTTTCCAACTCGAGCTATTAAGCCCTTTGGAGTGTCTCTACACTTAACACCCTAAAGCCATCTGGTTTGGGAGTTGTTGGCCTAACGCTTGCTACAAGGGTTGGTTAGAAAGCTTAAAGGACTTAAACATTGCACGGTCATTCAAAAAAAATTGTAATAAACATGGTTAGCTAGAGTTCGTAGCCTTTCCAACTTGAGCTATTAAGTCCTTTGGAGTGTCTCTACACTTAACACCCTAAAGCCGTCTGGTTTGGGAGTTGTTGGCCTAACGCTTGCTACATAGGTTGGTTAGAAAGCTTAAGGGACTTTAGCATTGCACAACCATTCTATGTTTCGCTTATGAGTTGAAATAAATTGTTAACAAGCAACAAAAGTTGTCTTGAAAATAAAATCATGCCTTAGGGACTTCATGTAAAAGGGAATTCATTGATTTGAAAACTTGTGCCTTGGAATTGGAAAAGAAAGTAAAAGCCGCATGTTGAGAATCCAATTCACTTTCACTGGAGTTTGAGTTATTTCCATTTAAGAGATGACAATTGAATTATTTATATGGACTATGATGTTGATGCATGCATGTTGAAATGGTTTTTCCCATTTTTTGTATCAATGCTTCATATATGCAAGGTAGTTTTCCCAATGACCCCATCTCCAGTTTTTGTCTGTTTCAAGTTGTATTTGAGCTATGTATCTATCTCATTTTACCATGGATGATATTTTTGTAGTAGCATGCCCATGGTTGTCTTTTCATTATGTTTTTCATTGTAGTTTTGCTAAGGGACTAGCAAAATGTAAGTTTGGGGGTGTGATAAGCGCCGAATATTGTATATTCAAGCGCCCTAAATTACATTAACAAAGTCCGGTTATTAATTATTTTATGTAGATTAACTCCATTTGCATGTTTTTATGCATTTTCAGGTTAAAGTGCAAAAAGGAAGCAAAAATGATGCCTTGTGGAATTTTGAACAAAAAGGATGCCATTTCTGAATTTCTGGCAGCAATGATCCTGACTTTTGTCGCCATTTTCGACCTAGCAAACTCAAGAACTAGACTTCCATCATAACATAAAAGATTTAGATCTCTGAATCAGCTTTCCAAATCTTCAAGTGGTTCATCATTCAGAGTTCGGAGCAGAGAGTTATGATCTTCGTAACAGAGGTGCGCAGAACTGCCTGGCAGCACTGAAGTACTGCCTTTCTCCCCATTTTCGACCAACCCGACTTGAGAATTGGGTCTTCATCAAAACATTAAGTTTTTAAATCACTGAATCAGCTCTCCAAATCTTCAAACAGATCATCATTTGGAGTTCGGGGCACAAAGTTATAGCAGTTTTACCAAAGTGGGTCAGCGCTGAGCAAGAAGAGCATGTTGCACATTGCACTAATTTAGAGTGCTCGAGACCACTTTTCGAGTGCTCGAAAATCAGGCAGATTGCACTCGGAAATGGCTCAATTTCAGCCACTTGCACATTGGTTTCCTCAATGCCATCTTCCTTCTTTATGAAGTGGTTGGAGGTGTTCCTTGGAGGAGAGAGAGAGGGTGTGTTGGAGAATAAAATGCTACCAAAGGCCACACATTTGCTATCTTTGATCTTTAACAAGATAGAGGAGAGAGAAGAGAGCAAGGAGGAGGGTGTTCTTGAGTGCTACAGTAGGAGCTCGAAAATGGAGATGGATTCTTCTTCTTCTTCTTCCATTTTTGTATCCATGGATAACTAAACCTCCATCTAGGGAGGTGATGAAACTCCTCCTTGTAAGCATGTCTAGTTTTTGATTTATTTTGGGGAATGAAATGTGTATTTGACTAATTCCATAATCTAGAGCATGTTACATGATGTAATGGATGTTTTAATGTTCTAAAGATCATGTTGCATTAAATACTCTTGTCTTAGATGATTTAATCTCATGGTTGTATGGCTTGTAGTTTCATAGTGACAATGGAGCTAAGACTATGGAATGGTTTTAATGGCATGATTTTGAGTAGCTTGTTAATTCATTGCTTAAGAATTTCTTTTGATGGATTAACCTTGTGACTTGTTATCATGTGCTCTCATCAATTGATTACTTGTTTGACAATCTCTAGCTTAGTGAGCATGTTGAGGATTGCACCATAGTTTAGGTAATTTAAGCATGTGGAGCTTTGATAGGTTGTTCTTACATTTTAATTAATTGAATTTCTTGAAGATGATATAGTAGTCATGAATTGCTATTCATCAAGGTCATCTCTACATTAATTCCCCAAATCAATCATATAATTAGCTTGTGTAGAGGTTTGGAGTGGATTCACTTCCCTAGACTTCCTTCTCTAAATCTTATCTTTTAATCTCCTTCAATTTATTGTTGTATGCATTCTGAATTTGTAGTTTAGTGACAAACAAAACAAACCCTCTATGAATACCCCTTGTCACTCTAAAATGACTCTAGACAATTAGGTTGCCTTAAGACTAGCGCAGTCCCAGTGGTTCGACTTACCCGATCAATAGCCCTATTTTACAATGATTCGTGCTATTGCGAAGGTTGATGTATAGTTGATCAACTGATCAGTAATTTAAACTAAAGTAGGCAATTAAATATAATGGAGAGAAAATAAGAGGGAGATCTTGGGGTTTAGAGATCACTACTAAGCATAACTTTTCTACACCCTTAATGAATGATTAATGAGGGGGAAAACATGTATTGCAACATAGTGTGTGTGTGTGGTTGTTTCAACAAGCATGGATGACAAATTAAGCACATATTGTCTAAGCAACATGGTAGATAGCACAATATATCAAACTAAGCCATTAATCTTTTCTTTAAGCTCACAATCCAAACACATCACAAGGTTAGAGATATGTGCTACTTGCTTTCATAAGTATGGAACATCAAACAAAAAGCATGGATTATCCTCCCATTTAACATCTACACTACAACTACACTACAATTAAGCTAATGACATGAAATTAAACTAATTAAACTAAGGGAGAGGCACAATCCATCAAGAAATAAGTATGACCCATCAAATAAACCACAAGAGCATTCCATTAAGCACTATGTCTTGACAATCTCTAGATCTATAGCATTAATACACATAGACATGCATCAATAACACAAGAACTAGAGACAAATACATGAACATCTATTCTAGCATATATACACATATGGATAGAATGAAATGATCAATTGGAAGCATTAAACTACACAAATCATTGAATAAACAAGATCTATGTATATAAATATGTCAAAACATTTATCACAATACAAATCCCCACAAAAATACATAAATCAAGATGTAGAAAGCATGCTTAGGGCTAACTCTAGCCCCAAGAGGATCTCTAGCCACTCATGGATGGTGTCATCCAACCCTCAAGGGCTAACTCCATGGTAGAGATTGTTCCTCTTCTTGGTTGATGGAAGAACTCTAAGCTTGTGTCTCTAGCCTCCTTCTTTCTTTTCCTCCTTACTCAGAATATTGAAATTGTGTCTCTATCTACTCTCAAGTATATGCTCTCAAAAAATGGCTCATATTCCTCATATAGGTAGGTCAAATATTATCCCAAATGAGCTGGGCTCGTACACCAATATTCCTTCCAATTATTAAATATGAGACAACTTTTAATGAGCTAGAAATTGGATTTTCTCGGGCTTTGGAAAGTTCAATCAATTGAACTTGTGGTGAGATCGATCGAACATGGTTGAGATCTATCGAATTTAAGCTAGATCGATCCGCTATGGCGGCTCCTTTTTGGATAAAAACAAATCTAAGATATTTTGAAGATATTTTTGGGAAAGAGACAAATGTGATAGGTAGGGTGGTACAAGTGGATAAGATGGAATCTTTTTTATCGATCGGAAGAAACTTGGATCGATCGAACTTTGTGAGATCTTTGGATAAGGACAAAAGAGCTTGGATCCATCTTGGAATGCTGAGATCGATGAACTTTCGATCGATCGAATATTTTCTGAGATCGATCGAACTTACTGAATTTCCACCACTTGCTTCCTTTTGCTCCCACTTTGCTCCTTTCTTTGAATCATCTCAAGACTGCTTCAATTATGCTCTTATTTAGCTGAGTTAGCTTATTTTAGGGATAAGTACCTGAAAATGGGAATAATACAAAATCAATCTAAAGTAGGAAAATAAGATAGATAAGGGTCCTAGAATACCTAAGCTTAAGAGGTTTAAATGCGCACTTTTTAACACTCATCACTTGCATGCTCTCGGGACTTCTACTATAGTTGTGTCGGTCTACTGATGGAGAGGGTTTGGTCGGCCGAACCTGGAATTTTGGTCGGCTGATTGTAAGGGTCAGCCGGCCGAAACAAGCCTCTGAACTGTAAACTCACTGGAAAAGCATTATGGTTGTGCTTTGTGCATTCTCAACCTATACCGGCCTCTTATGTAGTTGAATTCCGAATTCACGGCAACAATTCATGACATAGAATAATTAAAAAACATATATAGTAATTCAAAACATAACTCTATTGCTCATTTATTTCCATAAGTTCCCATATTTCCAAATATACATCAAGTGTGTGTGTCAAAAGATTATAATCACATTACTATACAATTACATTTCATTGGTTGCAACTTCACAAAAGAATGGGCCAAATACAAAAGGTGACAAAAGTAAACTCCTAATCCTCTTCAAGTTTGTGAAGGGTCGGCGTCCACTACTTCCTTTCCCGGCCCTAAAAAATGTTAAATGATAGGGTGAGCATAAAGCTCAGTTTGTAGTGCCTAAGACACACCTCTTGTGACCTCGTGAATTCAGACAATGAATAGAACAATAGGGAGCGGGGTTATGTTAAATCGGGAAAATATAATATCAATGCTAAGTTCAAAATAAACAAATATCGTGCCATGAATGCAACGCCATGCATTTCAGACCCATTTTCAGAAACATCCTTCACTTCACAAATTGTTAACATAACTTGTCCTTTGTGACTCTGCAGCGACACGAGAAAAGGGTTGGCTACTGTCCCTGACCCTTGGTACCCCCGCGAGTCATTTGGGGCCAGATAGCTCAACCACGGTAGGGCGATCTCCCTAGTTCCCTCTAGGTTATATTAACACACCGGTCCTTTGGTGACTCCGCAGCGACCGGATTTTCATAAAATCACTTTAACCAAAACATTTCCCCAAAATCCCTTTTTCATTTATTCAAAATAATTTCCCTTCATTCATGCCCCATAGTATGCATGTATGTCTCATGTGTTCAATGCTAGGGCAATAAGGAAACTTTATACTCCACAAATAAGCATGTTTTACAATAATTTCTAAGAAAAATCGCACATACTTCCATATATCATTTCTAGAAATTTATTAACACAATAAACATTAAAAAAAAAAACAAAAAAAAACCAACTCTTAGGTATACTTTTCATACAAATCAACAGATACATAAAATCAAGAACTTTGTACACCACAATTAAATTATTTAGGGGTAATCAACATCAATTAAACATGCTAACAACAATTATCAAGAAATTCACTCACATAGGCACAAGAAAACATGAATTAGAGACCCCTACCTCTAAATTGATGAAAAGCCCCAAATTCTCCTCAAACCCTAGGATTTTGAGATCCCCTAAATGGTAACCAAATGGAGATCGGCTCCGATCAACTCGTAGATCTCGCCGTGATCTTCAATTTGCCACAAACGGCACTTAAAAATACCAAGTATTGAAGGAGAAATCAAGGGTTAAAGCTTTAAAGTAAAAAGAAAAAGAAAAATGGAAGCTTGAGAGAGTGAGAGAGAGACCAGCGGGAGAAGAGAGAAATGAGAGACCAAATGGTGGTCTCCAACCCCTTTAAGGTGGTGGTGGGTCCCACTTTATTTTTCTTTTATTTTCCTTTATCTTTTTCTTATTAATCCTCACCATAAACATATATATATGCACTAACTATACAATAACCACATATAACACATTGAATAAAATATATAATGCAAATGGACCAAACCAAAATCCCTTAGTGCAACAATTCCGGCAGCGAGTCCCACACGGAACGTCCAACCCGAAAAACTAAAAAATGTCAAAATGATCACCCTTGCATTTCAAAGAATCCTGAACTCAATGAAACATCCTACCAACTCTCGGACACAATCTGGCACACTCTGCAGTGTCTAGTATGTAAAATGGTAAAAGTCGAAAATGCCCTTCAACGACAAGAATTCTGGAAAAATGAAAAATGGCAAAAAATGGTAACATCACACTCGAGCCTGGCACCTAGTGCTCGATCCCATAAGCTTGGATCGAGCAATGTTAAAAGATTTCAATTCCAAGAATATTCTAAGTGTTAAAGAAAAAGACGCTTTGGAAAGTAATTGAAGAAATTTGGCTAAGTGTCAAAGTGAAGATCGAGCATCAATTCTTGAAGCTCAAGCATCAATCCAGAAAAGCTCGAGCCTTGTTCCTTATGCTCGAGCCTGAACCTCAAAGCTCGAGCCTTTGTTCCTAAAGCTCGAGCCTTCCATGACATGTCAAATTTAAGTTACGGGAATGTTCTCTTTTCAAGCCGTATCTCATTCCAGATAGGCCAGAAGACCTTAAAGCCTACCAGATCCTTATTTTCTTCTATAAAAGAATGCTTAAACCTTGATAGAGGAGGTCTGAAATTCCAAGTCCTTTTTTCGGTGTGATTCAGAAGGCTAATACTGTGTTAGCTTTTAGGGTTTCTACAACCTTAGAAGGTGAAGATCCTGAGAAGAGAAGTGTCGTCCGTGACGATGGAGACAACTCTAATATAGATGATATCTGACATCGTCATGAGTAGCTAATTCCTCTCTCAAGGCACTACTGTAACCCAATCTAGTATTATGGTTTGATTGTTCTTAACTCTGGATTTATTTTAATGTATATTATGTTTTGATTATATGACTATGAGCAATTGAGACAACTCAATTGGTTTTCATGCTTTAAATAGATTACAAACTCTTATTACCTTGTCTTAGATATAATTGTTTATTTTCTATTCTCAAACTATCTTATTGGACGGTATCTGGCGAAGTCCTGCTGGACATAAGAATAGAGGTCATATAATGGTGTTCCAACGTTTTTTATAAAAGAATGTTTTCATAGTCTATGCTTAGGGAAGATGGATTATTTGTAAAGTAATTAAAGTAGTTAGAGTAGGTAGATGGATAGTCCATGCTAACCGCAGATAGGTTACAGTTAACTATTTTATAAAAACATCTTTCTTAAAAACCCGAATTGAACGAATGTTATTGAGTTCAATTCATTTAAAAACATAATTGGTTAAATCCCCAGAGTTGATGCAATTAACCATAGTATGATGATTGTGGTGAAGTCAAAGCCCTAAGATCTCTTTCTCTGATCACTTAATTTAATTTAGTTTAATACTTCGTTTCAATTTTAGTTTGTTTTCAATCATGACAACCAAGTAAACTTTTCAACAGTTACCTGTAAACCATTAGGACTAAAGTAAAAACTAAATACTAATCTCATCTCTCTGTGGGTTCGACATCCTCTTTACATAAAGCTATCCTACAAGGATTCGTTCTATTGCGAGTGGTTAAATTATTATTGACACACATTAATTTTTAGCGCCGTTGCCGGGGAGTATGTCACGGATTTATTGAGTTCGAGATTAGTTCTAGTTTAATTTATAATTTAGGACTTGTATATATTTTTCTTTTGATTTCTTTTTATTTTTAGGTGCAAGATTTTAGGCACGGGAGCAACAAAGCAGAAGAAATAGAATTTTCGGAACCTTTTGTGAGTTTTTCTTACTCTTATCCTTGCACTTATTTTTGTTGTATATTATTATTATTATTATTTTTATATATATTGAAGAGGATTGAGCGTGAATGGAGGAATTTTTAGATACAAGTTATAGGGATCATTATATCCCTTCTACTTATAACCTTCCATTATGTTTTATTCCTTATGAAATTGAGTCCAATTCACTACAAGCATCACCATCTTACTATGGACTTGATTACTAACTACTACCTTCCCCAACAATTCTATGATGAACCAATTTCATCACCTTCTAGGTACTCGCCTGAGTTTTAAGAAAAAGTGTTAGTTCTACTTGATGTAATTACTTCACAAACCCAACTTATTCATTCTTATTCTCAAACCTTAGCCAAGCTAGAGGTTCAAATTGGGGAAATTGCATGTTCTCTTTCTCGTCAAGAGGAGAAGGATGAGGAAAGTGAGCAAATGACAAATACTTTATCTTGTATAGAGGAGGAAGTGGCGAGTCCGCCAATGGCCAATCCAATAAAGCACAACATGATTTATGAGGACATTCCTTATAATTTGGATCATGATGTCATTGAGGCCACCTTAGAGAGTGAGGAGAAGATGATTCATTTAGAGGAAGAGAAAAAGGATAAAGAGAGTGAATTTCCTAAAGATCCAATTGAGTCTTTGAAAGACACTATCTTGCTAAATAATAAAGGAAGTAATTTTTTGAATATACTTCAAGAGCACAACAAGGATACAAGGCAGACCACTGTTGATTTTGTTTTCAAGACCGTAAATGAAGGGAACGATATTAAATCTTCTATTTATTTTCCTATTATTCCTTTGGAAGATGAATTCACTTTTGTAAGTGAGGAAGTAATAGGGAAAATTGATAAGAGATTAAATGTGGATGTTCTGTATCCCGTTTTTGATAGTTTTGACTAGCGAGTCGCCCCCACATTTGCTAAAGACGTTAAACTTAGCACTTGTAAATTAGTTTTTTTTTTTTTTTTTTTTTTTTTATAGATTTTTGTTTAGTTATTTTTCTTTTAGATTAGTTTATTTTTATTTTTATTTTTCTTTTTATTCTTTTTAGTTTTTCTAGTTTTTTAGTTTATTTTTTATTTTTCTTTTATTTCTCGATTAGGTTAGTTTAGGTTTGTTTTTATAAAAAGAAAAAAAAAAATAGGTTAGTTTCTTTGTGTATTTTTTCTTTTATTTTTAGATTAGGTTTGTTTTATTTTGTTTTGATTAAAAAAAAAAAAATTGATTACCTTGTGCATATATATATATATATATATATATATATATATATATGTTTTACTCCATATACTTAACACTCTGATGTGTGCTGTGAAGTGTGATTATTTTGTCAGATACAAAGGACTAAGTTTGAGGGTGAGGTGACGATTTCATTCCTCTGAGTTATCAATTCTAGATCATTGCTGGTTCTGCGTATTTGGTAATATCTTTCTAACTCTATATCTATTTTCACACATTAAGGACAATGTGCACACTAAGTTTAGGGGTAAGGCAGTAACCTTTAAATTTTTGTTGATGATATGCCATGCACAAGGGACTAAATTTTAACTGTTTAAGCATGATTTTGAGTCTGTTGATTATTGTGATATCCATATGCAGTCTAATATTGGTTTAAGATAGCTTGTATGCCGAATTCATGCTAAATAGGGATTTTTGAAAAAAATTGATATCAGTTGGTGGCCTGTGGTCCACTTTGTCAGGATAGTTACAATTTGATGATTTTGATTCCTAGAATACTTTACTTTGCACATGTTCACACTTACATGCATTCTGTGGGGTATAAACTTGAAATCTTATTCTGATTTGTGTTAAACTGAAATGAGCAGGTGAATTTGATAATTTTGAGAACCAAGGTATAAAAAAAAAAAATTTTAAAAATGATGAAAGAAATAATATGGTATGTATGCAATGAAAAAAAAAAAAAAAAAAAATGGTCAAGTTTAAGTTACCTAGATTGCTTAAGTAATTAATTCCTTATGGGTGTTTTGATACCTAATGCCCTAAAACTAACTGGTTTGGGAGTCATTGGCTGAAAGTTCATTACATAAGAAATTTAGGTTGCCGAGATTACTTGAGCAATTAGGTCCGTAGGGGTGTTTTAACAGCTAATGCCCTAAAGTCATTTGGTTTGGGAGTCATTGGCTGAAAACTCGTTACAGGAGTGATTTAGAAAGCTTAATAGACATGAGCATTGCACAGAACCCTTTTGAAAAGAAAAAAAAAAAAAAAAAAAGTTGAGTTATGAATGAAATAAATGCATACCTGTAGAAAATTAGGAAAAATACCTTGGGAATCAGAATTTGAAAGGTTTTCTTGTGGATTGAAGGATAACATGAGTTAAATGTAAATATGGATGGTAAGCCACATGTTTAAAATTGTAATTTCACTATTAAAAATGATTTTGGGGATCGAGATTATTAAACATGTGATTAAACTGACATATGGGGACCATGGCTGCTGATATGATATTGAGAGTTGGAGACATTTCCTATTTAATATAGTTCCTTATACTTGTTGTAGTTGACTGATTCATGCATTATTAGGACATTATGACTTGCAAACAGGTTTGAATGAGCTTACCGTGCAATTAAGGCACCGATTTGAGATGTTTGTGGGTATCATCACTCGAAACCCTCACGAGACTACAATTCGTCCACTAGGGGTAAGCTAGGGGTTTAAAGGCTTGTTACATAGGCTAAATGCAACCGTGATCCCCACGAAAGAAGGTTTTTAGTTCTGTATTGCTAAAGGACTAGCAATATTTAAGTTTGGGCGTGTGATGAGCACTGAATATTTGATATTGGAACCCCTAAATATACGTATGTTAAGGCCTTAAGTACAATTTTATCCATACTTAGACTGATTTATGCTTAATGTGTGTTTGTAGGTACTTTATGATGATATCGAAACTTACAGAGTCGTTGCCGGTCATTCAGAGCAAGCTGAGAGCTTTAATGGTGAAGTTTGGAGGAGTTTAATATCAAAAGCTCGAGCCCAAGTCTTGAGGCTCGAGCCTTACAAGTCAGAGAAGAAAAATCAACAAGGCATTAAAGCTCGAGCCTTGTACCTTCAGGCTCGAGCCTGAACAAAGGGTGCTCTAGTCTGACCATAGGGTGCTCGAGCCTTGACCCTTAAGCTCGAGCACAAGGCATCAGAATTTGAAGAGTTGATTTCCAAGCTCCCAGACCTCATGCCTCAACCCAAGGATCGAGCACTATCCATTGAAGCTCGAGCCTTAAGAACCAAATGCTTTAGCCTGGTACCTAGTGCTTAAGCCCATGAAGCTTGGATCGAGCAATGTTAAAAGATTTCAATACCAAGAATATTCTAAGTGTTGAAGAAAAAGATGCTTCGGAAAGTAATTGAAGAAATTTAGCTAAGTGTCAAAGTGAAGATCGAGCACCAATTCTTGAAGCTCAAGCATCAATCCAAAGAAGTTGGAGCCTTGTTCCTTACACTCGAGCCTGAACCTCAAAGCTCGAGCCTTTGTTCCTAAAGCTCGAGCCTTCCATGACAAGTCAGATTTAAGTTACAGGAATGTTCTCTTTTCAAGCCGTATCTCATTCGAGATGGGCCAGAAGACCTAAAAGCCCACCAGATCCTTATTTTCTTCTATAAAAGAAGGCTAAGAAAATAAGCCTTGATAGAGGAGGTCCGAAATTCCAAGTCCTTTTTTCGGTGTGATTCAAAAGGCTGATACTGTGTTGGCTTTTAGGGTTTCCAAAACCTTAGAAGGTAAAGATCCTGAGAAGAGAAGTATCGTCCATGACGATGGAGACAACTCCAATACAGATGATATTCGACATCGTCATGAGTAGCTAATTCCTCTCTTAGGGCACTGATGTAACCCAATCTAGTATTATGGTTTGATTGTTCTTAACTCTGGATTTATTTTAATGTATATTATGTTTTGATTATATGACTATGAGCAATTGAGACAACTCAATTGGTTTTCATGATTTAAATAGATTACAAACTCTTATTACCTTATCTTAGATATAATTGTTTGTTTTCTATTCTCAACCTATCGTATTGGACGGTTTCTGGAGGAGCCCTGCCGGATATAAGAGTAGAGGTCATATAATAGTGTTCCAAGGTTTTTTATAAAAGAATGTTTTCATAGTCTATGCTTAAGGAAGATGGATTATTTGCAAAGTAGTTAAAATAGTTAGAGTAGGTAGGTGGATTGTCCATCCTAGCCGTAGATAGGTTATAGGTAACTATTTTATAAAAACATCTTTCTTTAAAACCCGAATTGAACGAATGTTATTGAGTTCAATTCATTTAAAAACATAATTAGTTAAATCCCCAGAGTTGATGCAATTAACCATTGTATGATGATTGTGGTGAAGTCAAAGCCCTAAGATCTTTTTCTCTGATCACTTAATTTAATTTAGTTTAATACTTCGTTTCAATTTTAGTTTGTTTTTAATCATGACAACCAAGCAAAATTTTCAACTACTTACTTGTAAACCATTAGGACTAAAGTAAAAACTAAATACTAATCTCATCTCCGTGTGGGTTCGACATCCTCTTTACATAGAGCTATCCTATAAGGATTCGTTCTATTACGAGTGGTTAATTTATTATTGACACACATCAGTTATGGGCTTATGAGTTAGGGGAAATTGAGGGGTGGATATAATAGTTTGGCGGTGGTATGTGGACATATGAGTTATGAGGTTTTGTGTGTGGTTACATTAGGGCATATCATGCATTGCAAGTGTAAGTGGATAGTGGTGATGATTACTTGAAAAATGAATATGCAGTGTAATGATCATTCGCATGATCCCTGACTCTTTTTACTATTCATTGCTTGTAAAGCATGTAATTAGTTACCTTGCTTGAGGAGATACCACTTAGGCATTCTCTACTGGGCCTCGTGCTCACCCCTCTACATTTTTCAGGTCACGGGAATGAGGTGGCGGATAATACCCCCACAAGCTTAGTTGGGTTGGATGGGATTTTGATTCCCCTTTGTAATTGATGTATGTATCTCAATTTTGTTGTAAAATTGTAATGAGTTACGTTTTGTATCTAAAGCATGGATGGAAATTCATTTTTGATTTAAAGTGTATATGCAAGGCCTTAAGGCCATATTTTGATGTATTGGACTAGTATTCAGATTAATTGAAGGTACGAGAGTTTAATTATGTTTTACACACTATCAATTGCATGATTTGGATTAGGTTTAGACTTGGAATAAGGTCACCATGGGACCAATGGAGTACCTAACTGCACAAGTGCTTGATTTTAGGCTTTTCTGGGCTAATTTCAAGGTTCTAGTCTTCTAGAACCGGTTCAACCTTCATGGAACTGGTTCAAGGGTGTTTTTGGTTCATGTCTTGGCATTCTACCCATATGAAACCCGTACCAAGATTGGGAACCGATTCAAGTCCTCCAGTGGACTTTTTGCTCTTCACTGTTTTATCAACTTAGATCACCTGACTTCATTTGGTCATAACTTCTACGTTCCAAACCCAAATAGGGTCATTCTTGAGTCCATTTTCAAGGATTTTGAGTTAGCTTTCTAATGAGACCAACCTTATCTTCAAATTCCATTCATGTTGAGAGTTATGATTATTTTAGTGGAACAGTGTCGAAATTCCCCTTGAACCGAGTAAGGGTACTTTTGGGAATTCATAACCATTGACCGTAAAACCTCACTGAGTATCATAGAATGACTAAAATAATTGTTTTAAACCTAATTTGATTAGTTTAAAGATAGATTAACCTCTCATATTATAAAATGATCATTTTACCCCTAGTGCGTCCTCGGGTTTGGTTAAGGACCCGGTCAACGATTCGAACCCCCGGTTCAGGTCATTACAATAATGATATATATGTGTTAATTTCTTTGAGAAATGTCATGATATTATCTGTTGATTTTCTTAAGAATTTCCATATTGATGATGATGATGATGATGATGCATATACTTTAAATTCTTGAGAAAATGATGATAAATGATGTATAACTTGCATATCATGGCCATTGGTTGGGTTTAAGTTAGAAATGATGTTTTTAATGGCTTCCAACTATTTTGAAAATATTGATTTTGAAAAGTTTTGAAAAGGATTTTGGAAATGGTTTTGTGAAAACGGACACTATCGAGTCACCATGTAGTCCGGGGTTAGCCAACCTAGAAGGGGGCCCTAAACGACTTGGACGTGTATAGTTGAACTACCTAGGCCCCAAATGACACTAGGGAGACGCCCTAGGTCAGGGATAGCTAGTCAATTCCCTTCGTGATGCCTAGGGTCAGGTCGTGTTAACATTTTTGGTGTGGGTTGTGTTATGACGAAAATGATTTTAGGGAAATGGTGAGAGTGCATTCATGGTGTTCATCTCATTATTGAAAAGTGTGGGAGTTTAATGTTAATGCTTGATTGTTATTTTTTTCCAAATCTATATGATCCCTCTTTCTTGTACTTTATGCTTTGTGTGTGATTCACAAGACTACAAGAGGTGTATTTTAGGCTATCTCTACTGAGCCATTGCGCTCACCCTATATTTAAAATTTTCAGGAAATGGCAAAAATGTGATAAACGACGTTTCCCCACAAGCTTAGTTTTACCTTGATGATTTCTTTTGCATCTCTTTTGTAAAGGCATTCTTTTAGTTTTTAAAGACATGTAATGACCTTATTCTTTTGTCGGTTTCATGAGAAACTGTTGTATTTGTGGCCACGGAGGCCTTGGCATGTAATTTTATTCCTTTGGGTACAATTCTATCATTTCAAAGATGTAAGAATGTTTAAATGGATTTTGTAATGTCCCGAATTTTTCTGAATTTTTTTTTAATTTTTATTTATTTATTTTTCATGCATCGTTTTCCATACCACGTGGGCCTTGATGACCATTTAGGCCATTTTCTTAAGACGAGGGTTTTAGAAATGCATTTTAATTATTTTAAGTCAATTAGAGTTGACGGAATCAATTTTAAAAATTTTTGAAAGTCAAGACAATTTCTGAACTCGGGAACTTCTCCCGGTTTGAACATTTGCGTTAAGAGGCATTGTGATCTTTTCGCACATATATTCATATACATATATCTATATATTGAAGTAGATATTTATAGGATGTAGATGGTATTGCATTGAAAGGGAAAGGGCAAGATAGTGATTTCACCAAAGTTAATAAACCATGGGAGGTTGACACTTGGCACATTGTTGGCCATTAGGAAAGTAGCATGACAAGCCCAATCTCCACATTTATTTCCCATTTTCGTGCATCTCTCTCTCTCTAGTTTCTTCCTCTTTCTCTCTTTATTTCTATAAGTTTATATGTATCTATGTCTTCCATTGTTTCAAGACCGTTTTTAAGGGTTTAGGGTAGGATTTAGAGGAAGACCAATAAAGGAAAGATGATGAGCTTGGAGAGGACTACCATTTGACACCAATCTTGCTAGGGCTTGGAGGGATTTCGAGATTAGGGCTTTGCTAAGGGCTTGCTTGGCTAGAAAAATTGAGGTAGGTAATGCTCTAAATTTTGCCTTTGATTGAGCAAGTATGCTATGATTTTTCTTATTCCTATTCTTGCATATGAATATGAGAAAAATGTGGATTTAAATGGTTGTGTTCATATTAGGGAAGCATGCACGTGTGTGGTGCAACAATGTGTTTAATTTCATGTCAAATATGTGTATAGCATGACTTGGATACAAAGGTTCTTAAATGATAAATGATAACATTATTCGTGATAACATAAGATTTATGATAAGCATGCTTGTAATTGTTTTGTGAGAAATGCCATGATTGTGTGCATGTTGTGATGAATGCCATGTTTATGCTATTATTAGTGTAAAAATGAAATTGTAGTGAAATTGAAGAATTTGATTCATATGCACGGTGTGGTGGGGAAATTGAGTTACAGGTATATTGGACCATTTTAGAATGGTGAGGAAAGTGAACAAAATTGACAAGTTAGCCATCTTAGGATGGTCAGGAAAGAGAAATTTAGAAATGCAATGGGTATCGCAACCCCGATACTAACTCAACCTAGAGGGGGCACGGTTCAGTGTTGGACGTGAAAAAGTTTATACTAGGCCCCAAATGGCCAAAAGGCCAGGGATAGTGTCAATCCCATCTCGATAAAGTTAGTTAGCGTAGGTGGAAATTAGGGCCGATAAAGGCTAAGTTTGGAGTCGGTTGAGACTAAGGTTGGGAAATTATAGGGCATTGCATTGCATTCTACGCACACTTGTATGAATTGCCTAAATGCTATTGTTGAGATTGATCCATGAATTAAATGCTTTGAAAACCCCAAGTATGATCCTAGCTCTCTTTTATCCTGTATGTATGATGTGTGGCTCAAGGGAGTCCAAAGTTGACGTCTTAGGCATCTTCTACTGAACCTCTGTGTTCACCCCTTCCTTTAACATTTTTCAGGTTATGACAAAAAGGTGATCAATGGCAGACCTTCACATGTATAGTTAGGGTTGGCAGGAGCTTCTTTTTTTATTCTTGTAACCAATGCTTAATTTATGTATTCCTTTGTAAAGCTTGTAATTTCGACCCTAAGGGTCTATGATTGTAGCTTATATTCATTTTGATCACTTTTAATGTAATATGGAGTATGCAAATGGATTCGACTAAATTTTATAATTTTAGGAACATAAATTGATGTATTTATTTCATATTACACATCTTATGCATGCTCGTGACATGGGTATTTTGGTCAAAAGAACCAAATTATAGCTCGGGGACGAGAACAGAGATGAAAATGGGGTCCAACCCCCCTCCCCCCCAACCAAAACAGAATGGGAGTTCTGCAAGGGGCTAGGGGATCGATCCCCCATTTTTTATTTTTCAGAAATTGCATCTGAACTTTGAGTACCCATTACTTCTTCATTTTAAACCTAAATATCGTTCTTGAGTCTAACTTGTACATTTTTTAGTCATCTTTCTAATGGTATAGGTCTCATTCCATAATTTTTACATGAAATGACTATTTTACACTTATCAACTTTAGGGACCTAGAGTGAACCCATAATCGAGGATATCATTCTTTCATGAACCGATTTAGTTAAAAATGATTGGTGTGCGATCATTATAACTCCTAGAATATAAGAAGGTACATAATGATCATTTTGCCCTTAGTGCCCTCAGGTCAGGTTGGGACCCGGTTAGTAATTTGGATCTATGAATTTGAGTCATTACAGATTTGATTATCAATGATGAATGTATGATATTATTTTAACGATTCAATGAAATGTTTACATGTTAAATGATGTTTTCAGAAATTATTTCCATGTTAGTTGCCTTAGGATTACTTTGGAATAGGTTGGGAAGGTGATCCATACGATCACATGGATTTTGAACACTATCTCACATGTCGGATGCCTCCATCTTAATAATTAGATGGGTCTGGCAGTGGCTGATTTGGGCCAGATCTCTCATGTGTGCGCACAGATGGCTCTGAGATTTGGGTTTGCGCTACTCGATTGTCATCTAATCAATAAGATGACCCAAGTGTGCACATAAATGGTCCAGTATTTACATTTTGGCCCCAAACTTTAGTATAATCATATATTTACCCCTTGGACATGTTCCTAACCATTGCATGGCCCTAATAAATGACAGATTTACCCTTTTTCAGCTTTAAGCTATTTATGACCATGCCAAATGACTATTTTACCCTTGGGGACTCTAGAATTATTATTTTAAATGGGAAATAACCATAGTACCCTTATGTAACATTGGGTTCAAGTAAAGCCTCGGGTAGCAATCCGAACCCCCAGATTTGGGTCGTTACAGATTTGGTATCAAAGCAATGGTTCGAATACCATCGGGATGACGGGAGATGCCTAACTAGACGGGCTAGATGATTCATTTGCATTGTTTAATGTATGTGTTTACATGTTTAAATATTGAAATATGTGTTATATGGCTATATGTATGAGATGTTTATGTGTTCTAAGCATGTACTTCAGGTGTTTTTATATTGCTATGACTGTCAAGCGAGTTGCTTACGGACGTCATTTTCGGGCGGATTGTTAGGTTGACGAGGAGACACTTCTTAAGGATTAGGGATTTGATTCCACCTAGGGGTGTTCCCGCTAGAAAGGAGAATGTTGAGGCTGGTGAGGGTTCAGTTAGCCAAACCCTAACCACTTTGTAGCAGGATGTGTTGCGGAACATGGTTGCCACAGTTCCACAACCGGTACCATAGGCAGTTATTCCACCGGAAGAGGCAGAAATGGAGAAACGTCTTAAGCTTATTTTGAGGTTCATGAAGCTTATGCCTACGTTGTTTGAGGTTGATACTGACCCTATGATTGCGGATGATTGGTTTAATCAGCTTAAGAAGCACTTGTTGACTATAGGTGTGCCAAGTGATCACTTAAATTTTCTTTTGGCCACTTAATATTTCTCTAAGGAGACGAATATGTGGTAGAAGTTAGTTGCAAATCGGTATGATGTGGAAGCTATGGATTGGGATAATTATTGTGTAACAACCCAAATCAGAGAGTCTGAAATATTGTCTGAGTCCTAACCCGACCCGACACCACCCAAGGGTAATAAGGTCATTTAAAAGTGAAGGAAAGAAAAGTCTTGACTCTAAATGAGTCAATATGAGTCTACTTAAGTCGTCATAGCCATATAAACTCATTTGATATAGTTTTAGACACAAAGACAATGATCTCACTAAATTAGGCATTTACGGTTTGAAAGATTTTCAGAGAAGTTCACACTAAAATGACCATAACTTTCTCTAAGTTTGGAATTTTGGAATGAAATTGGTATCATTGGAAAGCTGACTCAAAATCCTTAAATTTTGTGATGACCCTAGTTTTTAGGCCAGCGTGTCCTGTGATGAACCGAAGATTTGACCCGATAACAGATCCAATATGAGGAAACGAAAACAGAAAACAGGACTCTAAGAAGTCAAAGTGACCTTCCATGAGGTCGTGGAACTCAATGAGAACTGATGTAGAAGCAAAAGGTCAAAATATGACAAATAAGCCCCCAGGGGTAAAATAGTCATTTTTGAAAAATGTGGATTCGGGTGCCACCGGGCACACCGCTGGAAAGACAACAAAAAAATAATCAGGATGGACTCAAGAATCGCATGATTCGGAGTCCGGACAAAAGAGAAATGGCCTGACGAAAAAAAATGAGCACTTAAGGCTAAAAGAGTAAACTGGTAATTATCCAGGAAGATCCGGGTGTAACCGAGCACACCGTTGGAAAGACAGTGAAAAATTAGTCAAGTGCAAAAAAAAGTTCACTCGATTTGGAGTTCGGACGAGGGAGAAACGAGGGTTTGAAGTTGAGACGTCGCGGCGGCCCGACGAAGGCCATGGCGCACACGGCGCCCACGCACGAGCCCACCGGCGCCCAAAGACATGGCTGGTGGCAGCCCTTGGCTGCTGCTACATTTTTTTTTTATCAGCCCAGAACTGAGGCTTGAAACGGAGGTCAAGACGAGTTTTTCTGGAAAAACACAAAGAAGAAACCCCTCCTAAAATCGAGTTTTCTACCCGACATCATGGACAAAATAGAAAAAAAGTCACTGTGAAATTCCCAAAATGCCCCTAGATCAGAACTGAACAAGAGGTTAAAAGTTGCTACAGTGACTGTCTGCAACTGAGAGCAAAAACGGGTTAGAAGATGAATTTTTCTTAAAAAACACAAAGAAGAAACCCCCCTTAAAATTGAATTTTCTACGTGGCATGCAAGAGAATTCAAAAAAAATGCAATATAGAATGCCCGAAATTCCCCTCCATGAAATCTGGTCATGGAGGTCCAAAAAGCTGCTAAATTGAAAAACTGAGAGCTGAATTTCGTAAGCGATTTCCGATATCAAGACGACATTTTCTAGAAAAACACGGAAAAGAAACCCCTGCTAAAATCATGTTTTCTATTCAACCATATTGAAAGAAGAAAATAAAACCACCGTGAAAGGTCCATAATGCCCCTAGATCAGAATATGCAAAAAAAATGCGAAATGAATTCACAAGAGGCTCAAAACACAAACGATAAGGTTTTGCCCGGAAATGACCATGCACGCAAACGTAACTTACCTATTTGGACGTGTTACAATGGTCCACGACTTAAATATACCACCGATACAAAATCCGACCCCCCAACGGGTAAAAAGGCAAAAATGGAACTTAGAATGAAAACTCGGAATCCAAAAATACAAAACGGGATCAAATGACCGTTTGGCCCTTGGCCACACTTCAAACATGATTTATAAGACCCTATGAAAGAATGAAAACGAAATTCGGTGAGACAATGACTTGACATTTTTCCATATTTTCCTAATATTTCAAGAAGTTAGAAGTTACAAAAAATTCAATATACATGTCAATGGCCTCCGGCCTCATTTCATACATGTTGAATACATTGAAAGGAGTGCACTTAAGTACACATTACATACATGGAATCAAAGAATACAAGTTTTACATATAAGTCTACAAAATGACATTTCATGCTAACATTTGCATGAAATGGAAACTCGAAAGCTACACGACATCCAAGGAATGCTAGGCGTCACGAACCAAGTCTTCGTACCTGAAATATGCCCCAGTATCGTAGGGGTGAGTAACATAAAGCTACTCATAGGAGATGAGCATGCATCAACCTAACAACAAATTTATCATCTTAAGGTGAAACATGTTAAAGGGGATCATGCCACCTAACGTCTATGTCCAAGTGAGACTCGGGGAGCATCCTAAGCTACCTTGGAGTCTAAGCAACAAGAATCATGATATACATACGTGTATGAAACGAATCATGGTTGGGATAATCCAAAGAACACGACAAGAAAGATGCTTGAGCATAGATTAACATGAATTGCATTGTCAATACAATTGAACTAGGTCTAGAGTAATCCACACAACATAACAAAAGCATATTTGAATACAAGTTAACAAGAATCACATTATCCATGCAATTCAACAACAAAAGAGCATGTTATACAATGCAACAAGGTCTAAGTTCTCAAAGCCATCAACTTAAAATCTAAAGCACAAAATAACAGTAGTGGTTTATACCACCTAACGTCTATGTTATAAATGAATCAATAGGATCAATCCTAAACTTTATTAGAACATCAAAACACGATTTTCAATATCGATGCAATTTAACCAACATTGGAACTTCCAATACAACGCATAAAGCACAATTTCGCAAAGTTAACATCATGTAACTTAAAATGGAACGACAAATAAGAAACAACAAGTTACAACATCATCTAGTTATCAACTTGAAAATGAAATGCGAAATCAAACAAAGTGGATACTCAGACGTCACGCCGGATCAGACCGACAACATAGTTACTTTAGGGTTACTAGCCCATGGGTAACCTCCCTAGGTGCGCACTAGACCATATAGAGGGACTATCCCCCGTACTAGAACCATGTCCTAGCCATAGTCAAACAACGACATCCCCAAGTTTCCAAAATCAACAAGTTGTGCAACAACGCATATATCAATATGAATATGCAAGATAATCAACTATCTACTAAGCACAACCAAATTTGGAAACCTATACAATACATGCTCTAAATCCACAACTAATATGATATGATGAATGTCGAATCTTCAATGGGTGATTCGTTACACGCTATGTATGAAAGATGTTAAACACGAAGTTTGCAAATCATTACACAAGGCAACAATATATTCAATAAGGAAAACATATTATCACGAATACAAACATAGCAATTATGTTATCCAATGTTCAAAGCATAACCAAATGAATATACAACAAGTCTAAGTTCATGATTTGAATATAGAAACCACTTCTAAAACACAACTAGATCATAGAGCAAATTGATAGAATTTAAATAGATAAACATAATTAAATTCTCTAGATTTCCGATTCAATTTCAATTAACCTCAATTTAATACAAGTTAAAGGGCATGGCAAGGTCATCACCTATATCCATTCTAAAACTCAATTAGGTTGTTAGAACAACAAAGTAGAACTTTAATTAAATCATGCTAATTTAAATCCCAAGTAACTAAAACAACTTCAGATAGTCCCAAATTAATATATATCAGTAAACAAGTCATGGTCAATACAAATATCAAGTTAAAACCTTAATTAAGCTAATGGGACCACAAAATAGATTTTAATTAATTCTTTTAATTAAAATCTCTAGATTTTTAAACTTAACCAAATGCTCTCAATTTAACATATCTTAGAGAATATGCCAAGGACTAATGTAATATCACATTACAAATTTATTTCATTCAATTTAATACCATGTGACTTAACCTTTCACTAAAGTTAAATATAAATTAAAAGTTGCAATTCTCATGCAATTAATCCCAATTTAATATATGTGAACAACTATACCTAAGCTTAATTTTCTAGCATACCACACTTCAATTTCAAGTTGTATATCACCATGAGGATTAATCTTAAACATGAAATTTAATTAAATAAAAGGTTTCAAAACCTAACCGAATATTCCAAATCAAATATATGTGAAGCTATATGGCATGTAAATCAAGAATATCAAGTCGGAATTTAAATAGAGTGAATAGTGCACTCGGGGCAAATTAATTAATCAAATTAATTAATAATTACTAATTTTCAAAACACCTCCAATCACTTTCAAATTCAACTATGTTGGAGAGCATGCTAAGGCCTAATTTAATATGCTAACACATATTGATTTCAAGTTAGTTAAGGCCATGTGAATTAATCTTTCACTTAAGATAATTATTAAATAAAATCTTTAATACTTATTCAAATGTTCCAATTTTAATACACGACAATGAGCATATCAAGGGGCAATATAAAATCATACTACATGTTTAAACCAAGTCATGAGCAACCGGGAAAATTAGATCCCGTACAAGAAAAATAAATAATAAAATCTCTAGATTTTATATTTAAACATGCAATCAAGTTGTATAAGCATCACAAGCATGCTATATAACAAGAATTTAAACCTAGAACATCCCCTACCTCAAATTGAGATGAAAATCTCAAAAGCCGTCAAATGGAACGGCTCCGAATCCGACGAAACTACTAGGTTTTGTCGGGGACAACACCGTGAACATAACCCCCATCAAAGCCCCATCAAAATCATAACTTGACCTCAAAACCAAACTCAAGAAATGGTCAAAACTGAATTCTAATAAGGGGGAAAGGTAGAGCACGGCGAGGGGAACAACAAACGTTAAGGCCAAAGACCTTCCATCAAGGAAAAGTGAACCAAAAGAAAAGAGAGAAGATGGCAGCACCCCTTGGGCTGCCATGGGAGCTCCAGGTCGTTCATGAAGAGGGGAGAAGATGAAAAATGAAATATCTCACCCCCCTTTTATAGAAATCTCAAAAAGTGCCCCGAACGGGCCCCGCCGGGTCCGAAAAAATAAAATTTGAGCAGACGAGCTCAAATGGCAAAACTTTGTGAACAAAAAAGATTCAAAATGATAAAATATGAACAACGGAAAAAACGGCGTCAAAAACTGAATCCCGAACAGAAAGTTATGCCCCGAACAAGTTTAGCGGCAACCAGATCCAGAAACTCTGAAACTAGAGAAAAATGATCAGAAGGAAATTCTATGAATTTACGAGTCAAAAAAAAGTTTAAATGAATCCCGTACGAGGATCCAGGCTCAAAATAAGATATTTTGCAATAACTTTCATTAATTGCACAATGGCCCCTCCAAAAAGTGAAAACTGCACTTATGGCCCAGAATGAAAATATCTTCCAAAAATATTTTCTTAAATGACCCTGAAATAAAATATCTTCAAAAGATATTTACAAAAAATACCCCAAGAAATGAAAAGGATTCTAAAGAATTGTGCATCCATGCCCCTATGGACACCGAGAGCAACCAAAGTACTTTCTTGAAAAAGTGAAGATACGTATTTTGTGGAAACCACGCAAGATCAAGATATATGAAGTCAAAAACTAACTCCAAGCATGAAAAGTGAGGTTGTGCCAAAAACTGACAAACGGGGATAAGACAGAATAGGGAAAAGGACGAAATAGCGAAAAGGACGAAAGACGCATAGTGTCCGAAAGTGAAAATGCAGAAATGACTCGGTCCTCAAAGGAAGTTGTCAATCCACGGAAAAGAGTCTCAGGAACCAATTCCGAGCACTCGAGATGACACTAAGCGACACGAAACAGAGCTCAGAAAAGAAAATTAAGCGAAAAAAATTCATTCGTAAAATTTCAGGAAAAAGGAAAGGAAGACAAATGACCGGGTCGTTACAAATTTAGACTCAAATCTGACCCTATTTGGTTAAAAAAATGAGGGAGATATAACTATTTGAAGTCGGCCTAAAAATTCTGGTGTGCAGCAGGTGTCAACCGACTGAAATTGTGCATCAGCCAGCCAAAACTAAAGGGTCAGCCGACTGACAGAGACATCAGCCAGACGAAACAACTCCCCAGTGATGCCAACTCTTTGATTTGGCCAAAATGAGCTGTCGGCCGGTTGGCTTGCGTCACCAGCCTGCTGATACTTCCTTTTAGGTGAAAATTAGCCTTTTCTGGGTACCTAAGGCATCGGATGCTCCCGTGGCATCAAGGGTGACCTCAAACAAGTCTCAAACCTATCCCAAATGAACTAAAAGCATGCATGAACATAAAATGAAGATAGGTCACATCCTACAGATACATTGTCTAACGCAAAATGACATAAAACCCCTTAACTACCACATCATTCCCATACATTCATCAATTTCATAATGGTACAAAAATAAGACTTATGGTGATATCCACATACTCCAAAATGATGGGTTACATTGCCATTTAGGCATTTACAAAGGAATAACGGGTTTGGTCTAAAGTTTACATGATTACCCCTTTGATACAAAATGATACAAAATTTTTACAAAAATTACATTCCTGTCGACCCTAACTATACTTGTGATGGTCCTTCGTCAACTACATCCTTGCCATGACCTAAAAAATAATAGAGGAAGGGGTGAACATAGAGGCTCAGTAGAAGTTGCCTAAGGTATCAACTTTGGACTCCCTTGAGCCATGAAACACATAATGGGGATAGATTATGTTAAAACTAAGCATGTTTTGCCTTGAGCCTATTTTGCCCCGAACGCATTCCGATTGGCCACGAACTGATTTATTTCGGTCCCAAACATATTATTATGACTCAAGAATAGTCGTATGTGGATTAAATAGCATGAAGCATAAGCATACATGTTAATACAGAATTTATTCAACTAATAAGTTGTAAATTAAATTTTTGAATTATTTAAACATTGGTATTTAAATGTTTAGCATGGAATATGATTATTATCATTTTGATTGCTGCAATTATGATTTACATGCATGATATGGGGCTGTATTTTAGAGGTTGACAATGTTAGATGAAACGGACTTAATGACTTATAGGTTATCTCTGTGGTTCATTATTGTTTTAATTACTATAATAGTTGTAATATATGATAGAATGATTTTAACCATGCTCATAGTTGTATTATATGATCTTATACATGATATACCTCTGTTGTTATGTGGGACCATTGTCAGGATATGGTTTTAGTATTGTTGAGTATAAGTGGACTGACTATTAAGTTTAATCCCTTTTATTTATGTCATTGTTAGGATATGGCTATATTGTTTTATTGTGCCATTGTCAGGATATTGTTACAATATTTTATATGTGGCCGTGCCATTGTAAGGGTATAGTTACGGTAGTTTTATGTATTTGTGCCATTGTTAGGATATGGTTAGATATATATTATTAGGTGTGTCATTACATGAGTTTGAGATTTCAGGATCAATGGTTAGGACTGAGGCGTATATTACCGGTTAAGATGAGTAGCTAGATATAGGGATGTATGTGCCCTAGTAAAAGGAGGACTCTTGACCACCTTATATGCATTTTTCATAGATACTCACTATCTGGTAGAGTCTACCCTTTAGTCCAGTGAGAATCTTTAGTGTGTGTATATATATATATATATATATATATATATCTATTGACTATATAAAAATTGCATGAGTTAGCTAGGGATCTATTGTTCATTGAGTCTATGTTTGGGTTGTTGTAGAAAGGACTTGTTCGTTGGATTTTGATCCACCTTTGTTATATTTTTCAGATCCTCGTTAGTAGCAGGCTTAGAGGTTATTCGTGCATTTGAAAGACTACTCTTCATCACTCCTCAAGTGTCATTGACGTAGGATTTTATTCCATGTCTTTATTATTCATGATTTAGACATTATCTTTATTATTTTAGTTATAGGATATTTCTTTTAGGGGTCCATGATACGAATTCCCGAGTTGTACTATAGAGGATTATTTATGTTGGGAATTTATGGGATTTATTCTGAAATTGGGATCAGAAGATTATTTAATTGTTATTTAGTTTTCTCTTTTCAGCGATATTATTTATTTTATTATTTATTCCATTTGTATTCTGTATTCGTTTATTATTAATTATTCGATATCCCCCGATTTTTGAGCGAGAATCTGATCAACCCGCGTTTCAGAATTGGGGGGTATCACACCTCTGTCTTTTGCATTGATTGTAACTGACACTCCATTCCTCATCATTCTAACATTTTTCAATTAAATACAGTTCATATTAACACATTCATATAATTAAATATAGAGATTGTATGAGAATGATGAAAGAAAATCAATTTCTTTGAAGGGAGAAAAAAATAAACGTATTTTGGTTTAACAAATTCCAAATTTTTAACATTATTTCGATATGAATATTGTCCAAAGCTTAATTTCGAATTCGGTGAGACAAATGCTGGAACAAACTCTCAATTAAGCGAAGAATTGGCATCTTCTCAAGCTTTGTTATTAGAGTGATATACTTGGACTCTGACCTTGTGGTTACCCGCTAAATTTTGAAGTTGTGGACGACAAGGTTTGGATGAGCAATTTTCTGGCCAAGGCAATTACTTCAACACCGGTGAGATGCTCAAATAAATCGCTACGTGAAGAGATGTTTCTTAAGAACCGTGGAGAGAGAAATATATTTGTAAAGAGTCGCAAAATCAGATAAAGGGTAATCTTGTTATTTTATTATTAAAATTAAAAGTTGAAGTGTTTTAGGTCAAAAGTGGAGTGCTAATATAAGCTCCCACACACACACACACATATATATATATGTACGAATATATATACACACAATTATATAAAACAAAAGAAAGCAAGTGAATTATTTCCAGAGCTAATTATGGGTGGTGGGTTGGTATCATAAGTAATAGATAAGGGCAATTTTGTCCTTTCAATTTGTTAGACAAAAGAAGTGAAATTTAACATAAGTAATAGTAATTTTGAAAGCTTTCAATGGTATTTGGACAAATCTAAGAAGGTGTAGTTGAGATAAAAGATCCTAACGAGGAGAGTGGAGTGCGGGGCCACTACTAATCTGCAGTGTAGAGTCATAATACTGGGCCAGTGGGCTTTTATTCAACATAAACCCACAAAATAATGTACCATATCATCAAATAACAAAAGGGAACGTAGTTTCTGTCCATTCACTTTGTAGGGGATGATCTCATGTTTTCACTAGCTAGGATGAGACACAAATACATTTTCCATCTCATAGCTGTTTCCTTTTTATTTTATTACCATTTTTTAAGCCACATTATTTGATGGTTAAAGCAGTGAACCTACAAATTGCATTTGCTATTAAATTTTATTACATGGAAATTCACCTTCTTATGAGAAATTATTTCATCGCAGATGACCCAATATGTTTTAGTTTGTATTACGCTACTCTATTAAGGTCGCTGTAATTCTGATAAAGTGAACAATAGTTAAATTTTAAACATTATTTAATTGCGAAGGAATTTCATTTTCTTTACCATGCTTGCTTTGAAAAGTCTTTTGTCACAATATCTCAGAACAACCAAGTCATAGAGGCAACATTTATTGCAGAAAAGTAAATTATTTTCCAGGATTATTCAGTTATATTTTCCAGGATTATTCAGTTATTGTTGCTACAAAAATCATTCAACTCCATCACGGTAAAAATCAATCATTGTTAAGGGGAAATAAATAATCAATTCTTTTATTAGATAAAAATGTGTGTGTATATAGAGAGAGTGTGTCATGATCTCTTACTCCCCATGGAACAAGAAAATTAATTCACACTTTCTATATGGATCGTTGGATTAAATATAATGATCATTTTCTAAATCCACCTATATTCTTTCTTTTTAACACAAAATCACTCTCGCTCTATTTTTAGTTTTTATTTAATTTTACCATTACCACCTACTATAGCAATAGCAATAAAAGGTAATTACCAAAATCAAAATCAAAATCTTTGAAAGAAAAATAATACCACTATATATTACTAAAATTTTATTTTTCTTTAAATATTTCTTTGAAAGAAAAATAATATAACAACAGTATGATATTAAAGTCTTTTCTTAAGAAATATCTTATTGTTCTCAGCGTAATAGTGTATGGTCTTTTTTGCATGTGCACATACTAAAATTCAAATAAATACCAACAAATATACTGTAATATTGCATTTTGGAATATCAAATTGATACATTTAAATTGAAATTGGAGAAAATTTCATTTAAATTTTGAACAAAATTTCTTTCTATTTCAAGTTTAATACCAAACTAGCTTTAACTAGATTTTGAACTTGTGTTCAAAGATATAAATAAAGAAGAGAAAACACAAAAAATATATAGTAACTTAGCGTACCTAATCCCTATGAATGCCTACCAAAATTCTATTGGTCTGGATGCTTGTTCCAAAATTCGACTACATCAGTGACAAGAATTTAACCATCAATTCTCTTGTAATTCTTCTTTATTTGACAAAAACGTAAAAAAAAAAAGGAGAGGTGAAGTACACCAATAGATATTTCTTTCAAAGAAACATCTAAAGATTGACAAAATTTTAGTAATATTTATAAGTATTATTTTCTTTCAAAGATTTCTATTTTTATTTTAATAATTACGTTTTATTGTTATATTAGATGGTAATGGTAAAATAAAATCCCTTTTATTGAGGTTAACGTTACTCAATTTCAAACACATATCAGGCATCAAATCCCTTCTCATTTCAATAATCTTTCAACAACTTAATCATGCAAATGAGGCTAAAAATAAAAAAATCATGCAAATGAATTTTTTCCTCCACAAACTCTAGTGCCAATGAATTTATTTTTCAATAGACATCAGAAACATTTGAGAAAAGAAAAACTAAAATACCAATAACGTGTGCAGTAATTAAACGAGTGAGAAGTTAAATTACTTCTGCTTCTTGGATCATTCAGTCCCCACGAGGAGATTACAGTAAAATTAAGAAAAACAGAAGATAGAATGGATCTTCCATGGAGTTGTAAGCAGTTGTGCTATGGAGAGAAAATTGCCATCCACCAAATGTATTATTCAGTGACCATACTTTTGGCAGAATAACAAATTTAGATCCCACCCACTTCTATCTAATCCAGGGAGGAAGTAATAGCCCGGAAATTTTGTTCTCCTCTCAGGTACCCACGGCCGTCGTTTTACAAATGGGACACAAATTTTTGTGCATTAGCCATTGTTTAATACAGTGAGTGTGGAATTCATGCCCACATTCAAGTGTTCCAAGATCCTCTCCATCTTTATATTCCTCCTGTAAATAATAACAAAATAGGGCTGAAATTTATGAAAAACAAATATCTCCGTGTGAAAGAAACAATGCAGAAAAGAGGAAGGATCAGTACCCGACATATACAGCATGGTTCCACCTCCTGCTGAGCTCCTATTGCAATGGATAAATACTTCCGCTGCTTCAGATTATTAAGAACGGTCTCCTCATTCAACCCAGTGCTAACATAACCAATACGTTCTTCAAGCGCCAATAACTCCTGGAACCCAACAAAATCAAATTAAGATAACAATATTCGATGTGAACTACGTTAGCAGAAGTCTGAATCTGTTTGCATCGTTTACCTCATAAGACATGTTATCAACATCGAGCCGCATATCCCTATAACGGTCGTGAATATTGGCCACCCCAGAAAAGACCGACTGATCAAGAATCATAACATCCTAACACGAGCAGAAGCACCAGTTTAATGTCACGTAAACCATTGAATCCAAAGACGAAAAAACACTTTCTGTTAAAAAAGTAACCCTCAGATCAAACAATCATCCACAGTACTTGTTATTCATTACAGCTCAGATGTTCTGGACTGACCTCTTTCCATCCCCTCCGGATTCTTAATTATCGAATAATACTGTGAGCTAATATTTTTTGAAACCTTAATACAGAGAGCTTTAATTTCTACAAAAATATGATTACGAAAATAGAAAGGAGGGGAATAAAATTCAAGGGACTAGCTTGCTGAGCACTTCTTTTTTTCTTTTTCTTTGAGTCTCCAAATTTCCCCTCCCCTATTGGATTACGCACCAAGTGTTCTGACGATGATGTCATGGACTAATCTACGCTAGCTTTTAAAGTATGACCCTTTTCCGTCAACTGCCATACATGAGAAGGCTTTACCAACATAAAACATAATCAATACATTTAATTGAACCATATTCCCCCGCACACTTCAGTTTATAATCTGAGGCAAAAGTGTCTTTTGCCAAAGCCAGTTTCTTGTGTAGCACAATGCTGAATGGGCATAGTGTTATCTATAGGAAGTGGTCGGGTAAGGGGTACATCCTTACTGTTGGGAAAAGTCAAGTACGGGCTTCCTGGCAAAATTTTCAAGTCATTGGTCATCAATAACCACCAAAGATAATAAATCAAAAGGAAAAAAAATGTGTATTTGCCGATAATATGCACACCAAAATCTCAAATCTAACCTCTAACCGCAAGCCCTCACCCCGACGCATCAGACCAAGGGCATTCCGAATCTGCAACACAAAACTTGAAATCATTAGTTCCAAGGAAATGGTTGTTTTCCAAAACAATAACGTCTTCAGACAAATTTTCTAATGAAATATGGCCCATATGCAAGAATTCAACAGACATTTGCAGAACATAACTAGGCTAATAAAAGAACAAATATAAAACTAAAAGGCCATTTACCATGTGTTGTTCCAACCTATGCTTGGAAGGGGAAGAAAAGACAAGCATAACCTTTGGCATTAATTTGCAATTACATAAAGTGGTTGCTCTCAAACTTGAATCCATATCCTCATGCTTACTAAATTTTATCATTGCACCAGACAATAAGCCTTTATATAAAATGTAACACTATAACACCAAAAATACACAATATGACAACCAACTTCATTTTTATTTTATTTTCACTTGAGCAAGGTGACAAATTAGATAATCCTCGTGTCGCTGACCATAGTAGTTGTTTTAAACTTTTTATTCCACTTGTTTAGAGAAAAATATATAATAAATTGAAATTAAATTAAAAACTGGAATGACCTCTCTGTAAGCATAATTGATAATTTTGAACCACTAACAAAGCAAAGCAAAACAAAGAAGAAGAATAAGTCATTTGAGAAATTCCTGCAAAAAAAAAAAAAAAGAAAAGAAAAGAAAAAAGAAGTTAATATCATTGCCAGTCAAAAAAGTAAGAGAGACAACCCAATCAAATATCTATAATTCTAACCAACCAAGCATAATGTTTCCAAGTTTCGGTTCACTCAGTTAGACAGATGGACTGTGTTGAGAGAGAGAGAGAGAGAGAAAGAGAGAGAATATATGAAAACTTTTATGTTATTGAGTCCGTAATACAACAACAAAATGGTGTTTATATAGGAGAAGCTACGGGAGTGGGTGAGTGGAGAACAAGAAAACCCTATACACGGTAATTCTATATATGGTAATGAGGGTAGGTGACAACTCATACAATACTAACTGTACACGTATGACAACTCATACAATATTGTACAACACTCCCCCTCAAGCTGAAGAGTAAATGTCAATAACTCTCAGCTTACTACATATGGAATCAATAGAGTTCTTGGGAAGCATATTAGTGAAGATGTCTGCCAGCTGTCTACCAGAAGGAACAAAAGGTGTAACAATCTCATTCGAATCAACTTTAGATCGAATGAAATGGCAATCTACCTCAATGTGTTTAGTCATCTCATGGTAGACTGAATTGCTAGCAATATGAATAGCTGCCCGATTGTCACAATGGAGAGAAATTAGGTAATGGACTGAAATCCCAAGTTCCTATAAAAGAGTTTTCAACCAAGTAAGTTCACAGGCAGTGTGCGCCATGGCACGATATTCTGCTTCAGCACTGGAACGAACCACAACTGACTGTTTCTTACTCCTCCAAGTTACTAGGTTTCCTCCTATAAAGGTGCAGTAACCCGTGGTGGACCGTCGATCAGAAGGAGAACTGCCCAATCTGCATCTGTATATCCCTCAATCCGAAGATATCCAGAAGATCAATAAAGCAGACCACATCCGAAGCACCCTTGAGATAATTCAAGATGCGTACAACTGCCTCCATGTGAGGTACCCGAGGATTAGTCATGAATTGGCTCACAATAGTGACTGCATAGGAGATTCTGGACGAGTGATTGTGAGGTAAATAAGTTTACCTACAAGTCTCCGATACATCTCTGAATCATCGAGTGGGTCACCATCATCCACCTTAAGTTTTACATTAATCTCCATGGGTGTAGCTACAGGTTTCGAACCAAGATATCCAGTATCCTATAATAGATCAAGAGTACACTTCGCTGAGAAAGACTAATGCCTTGATTTGACTGAGCCACCTCAATTCCTAGGAAATACCGAAGTTTGCCCAAACCCTTAGTAAGGAAGCTAGAACTCAAGTGATGGATTAGAACTTGTTGTCGCTGGCGGTGATAACAATATCATCTACATACACCACAAGAATCACAATACCACGTTTCGTTTTCTTGAAAAAGAGTGTGTGGTTAGCTTGGCTTCTGGTCATACCATAAGCTATCACTGCTTTACTGAACTTACTAAACCATGCACAAGGGGACTGTTTTAGGCCATAGATAGACTTCTTGAGATGACACACACAATCCACCTTATACTCAAACCAAACTAGTTGAGTCATATAGACTGTCTCATTAAGGTCACCGTGCAGAAAGGCATTTTTAACATCAAGTTGATGACGTGGTCAGTCTAGATTAGCTGCAAAAGAGATTATCACACGAACACAATTCAGTTTGGCCACAGGAGAGAACGTCTCAGTATAATCAAGGCCACAAGTCTGAGTGTAGCCTATAGCAACAAGTCGAGCTTTGAGACGGTCAAAAGTACCATCAGGCTTCTGTTTAACGGTAAAAACCCAATGACAACCAACAACCTGAGTATCACCAGGCTTAGGAACAAGGTCCCAAGTATGATTCAATTTTAAAGCGTTTATTTCTTCTTTCATAGCTTTCCTCCACCCTGGATGAAAAGTGCCTCCTTGTAGGACTTAGGAAGAGCAATAGAGGATAATGACAAAGAAAAAGTTTGAGAGGAGGAGGGCAATTTATTATACGATACAAAATTAGAGATAGGATGATTGGTACAAGACCGTTTACCTTTCCGAGAAATGGAAGAATCTCCAGGCGTTGAAGCGACTGGTGGAAGTGCCAAGGCTGGGTTTACTACTTCAGTCGTTGGAACATGATTAACTACTCTTTTTCGGAGACGAACATAAACACGAAGAGCTGGTGGGATGTCAGAATCATAAACTGGAGTTGGAAGAATAGACTCTTGAAGAACAGAGTCCTCCAGGCGACTACCCTCCTGAGAATAATAAGGAACATCCTCAAAGAAAGTTACATTTGCGCACACAAAATGTTTACGAAGAGTTGGACTATAACACTTATATTTCTTCTGAGTGCGAGAATAACCTAATAAAATACATATGTGAGCACTAGGATCAAGTTTGTCTCGCCCCACGCTTAGATTATGAACAAAACAGACACACCCAAACACCTTTGGAGGAACGGAAAAGGCATTTTTGTCAGAAAACATCATTTGGAAGGGTAATTTTCCTTGAAAGACCCTAGAAGGCATGCAGTTTAAAAGATAAGCAGCAACCAAAACTACATCTGCCCAAAAATGTTTTGGAACATGCATTTCAATTGTTAAGGCATAAGCGATAGGTAGGAGTGGGCCATTCTTCCGTTCAGCAACTCCATTTCGTTGAGAGGTATCAACACAAGATGTTTGATGGATAATGCCCCTCGACTCAAGAAACTTTTGAAAAACATTAAGTTTATATTCAAGAGCATTGTCAGTTCTAAGAACAAGTAATTTTGCATCAACTGATTTTGAATTTAAGCATAAAAGGATTGAAAAACAGAGAATACTTGAAATCTATCTTTAAGAATATAAACCCAAGTTAAACGTGAATAATCATCAATAAATGACACAAAATAACGAGCACCAAATAAACCAGTAGTACGAGTTGGTCCCCAAACATCCGAATGTACTAACTCAAAAGGTTTTAAACTTTTATCAAAACGAGACTTAAAATTAGCCCGACGATGTTTACTAAGTTCGCAAGTAGTACAATTAAACTTAGAAAGATCAACTAAAGAAAGGACCAAGGCTCGAAAACTATTTGACGAGGGATGTCTAAGGCGGCAATGCCACTGGTAAGCTGAAGAAGAGGTGGAATGTAGAGCTGTCAAAACAGTAGTTGGCTGGAAGTAGTAAAGACCATCCTTTTCTCAAAACCCCACCAATTGTCTTCTTCGTCTTGAGATCCTGAAAGACACAACGAGAAGAAGAAAAAGTAACTGAGTAATTTAAATCTGATATGATTTTGCAAACTAACAATAAATTGAATGAAAATTGAGGAATATATAAAACTGATAAAAAAGTGAGACCCGAAGTGCAAAAGGTACCAATTCCATGAACAGGTAATTTGGCACCATTCGCTATAGAAACAACCGATGGTGAAAAAACATGAGAAATATCAAAAGGAAGAGACAAGTTACCTGTCATGTGATCGGATGCCCCTGAATTAATGATCCAAGGTGTAGAAGATGAAGCATGGAGACACGTATTACCTGAAGTAACGATAGTAGCGGTGGAGGAGGGCTGATTTGCACGCTCACGCTTTACCAGTTTGGTGCTGGTGATTGACCCAAGAAGATGGGATTCCTTAGCATCCATCACAAGAGTTGTCGAACAAATGAGATATAGTAGGGAGAGGGAGCCGAGATAAGAGAACCAAGATCTAGCAGAAATGAACCCGAGAGAAATTATCGAGGAGAGAGCCGAGAAGGGATCCGAGAGAGATTGCTGAGACGAGAACTGAGATCACCAAGGAGAAATCGCCGAGAAGAGATTAAGAGAAAGCCGAGATGGAATCAAGATCGGAGTCTGAATAAGACTAAAAAAATTTAAAGAGGGATCAATTTCCGCTATGATACCATGTTAAAATTGAATAGAGAAACAGAGTATGAAGACCACTAGGCAAGAATATAAGTGGTTCAGCCACTAGGGCTTACGTCCACGACACACAAAGAGCCCAAAGGGCTACATAAATTTTATTATAATAATATCTCTTTTCATGCTCAATACAATTGTGAAAACTCCTTTATATAGGAGAAGAAGTGACAAGAATGGAAAGAGATAAAAGGAAACAACTTTCTCCACAAATTCCTCCAGTATCTTCAATAAAAGGAAAATGGAGGATTTTCCTCCATTGATTCCTTCAATAATAAATATAACAGTAAATCTTCAACAATAGGAAAGAGCATCAAAACTGGAAGATTTTCCTCCATTGATTCCTCCAGTAAATCTTCAACACTCCCCCTCAAGTTGGAGCATGAATGGCATGAATGTCCAACTTGCCATTGAGATAACGAGTAGCAGCAAGTGCAAATGATGAAGAGGTGTAACAAGATGACCTCAATAAAAATGGATCCAAAGATCCCAAGACGAGTAGCAGCGAAGAGGTGTAAGAAGACAACCTCATTAAAAAATGAATCCGAAGATCCAAAACGAGTAGCAGTAACCTTGATTGATGAAGAGGTGTAAGAAGACCACCTCAATAAAAATGGATCTAGAGATCCGAGAAGAGAACCAAGAATGACTCTGATCAAAAAAGAGAAATGAACAAAAAACGTTGCCTCGTGTTTTGCTCTGATACCATGTTAAAATTGAATGGAGAAACAAAGTATGAAGAATACAAGGCAAGATTATACGTGATTCAGCCACTAGGGCTTACGTCCACGACACACAAAGAGCCCAAAGGGCCACATATATTTTATTATAATAATATCTCTTTTCATGCTTAATACAATGGTGAAAACTCCTTTATATAGGAGAAGAAATAATGAGAACAGAGAGAGATATATATAGGAAACAACATCAATACTAAAAGATTTTCCTCCGTTGATTCCTCCAGTAAATCTTCAACAGACTGAAACTTGGTAGATCGAGAAACTGGAAGCAGCAGGGATCGAAAGATTAGTAAAGATATAAAAAGACATCTTGGAACACAGATTTCAAGAGATGAAAAAAAACGACATTGGATTAGACAAAGGACAGTGTTGTCAATAATATTTGTAGAACCCAAAATATGAGAGAGAATTTCAGCTATCATGAATTATATGAAACTAGTCTTATAGACAATGGAGAAGACAAAGGAGGAAAGAAAGGGAAGGCTAGGGTTTTCCTATAAAGCAGGTGAGCGGGGTTTAGACCCATTAGGGTTGGTACAATTTTTCATTCTCTTCATATTAACTAGCAACTCTTAAAGTTTCAGAACAAATTAATACAAACAACAATCAAATTCAGATTGTGTTGCATTTTCAGACATATCAACCCAGATCCAACCCGAATAGAGGTCAGGTTCTGATTTTCAAGTCAAACCCTATGCTAAGGGCAAAATACTTGGTCCAAGCCTTCTCAAGAGTAAATAATAACAAAATTGGGCTGCACAACCCACCCGTGCTGCAGCACTGGGATCATTTTGCTTTTCATAGTAATATAGATGTTTTCACTCAAGAGTGATACTTGAGAGGGGAAGCTAAGAAGCAAGGACACAAGCACATCCCGCACAGGACAATGACACGATACGACATGGATACGCCAACACGTCAAATTCTCAAAGAATAGGACACGGGAAGGGCCGCATGGCGTGGACAGTGGACACGGCTAATATAAATATAAATTTTCATTTTTATATCTATTGAATAAGACAATCATAGAACTTAAATTAATTTATAAATTATATACTAAAGTTACATAAGTTAGAAGATGGCTTTATTCAAAAATCAAAAAGAATATATTTCGTTATATATACTATCCTATCTTGTCATTTAGTTATGTTTGTGTTCCTTAAAGGCTGAACAATGCTATGATGTATGTACATAATGTTGTTTCCAGTTGGTTGAGTGTTCGGAATTTGTTGACATTCGAGATGTGTCAACTAAGTGTCTCAAATGTGTCGACCAAGTGTCCGAAATAGTAAAATTTATTTTTAAATAATGGACACAGTGATGAAGTGTCGGTGTCGGACACGGACACGGACACAACACCTGTCCGTGCTTCTTAGGGGGGAAGGAACAACAAAATGTCTCACAATTAGATATGTAAGAAAAGCCGATCAACATTGAGTTTCATGGATAAAGTTCCACAGTTTCCTCCCAATTTACGCCATATGAGTGCACAGTACAATTGCATATTTAAAAATGATCTCAATTACAAAGTAACCCCTTGGACTCTTCAAAATTTTGATCCCAAGTAAAAGGCTCCCAATAATACATCGACCAAATAAATGGAGAAAACATAGTGTAAGCTATGAAATAAATGCGAATCTAATGGCAATAAAATAAAAATTAATCAAACGACTGGGCAAGGCAAAAAGAGAACCATGCATGTGACTCAAAGCTACCAAAACAACAATGTCCTCCTTCTTGCTATATGAAGACTACTACATTCCCAATTCAATTTTATTTTATTTTTTATCATTTTTGTCATTTATTATCATTCACATTTAAGGTTATAATGAAAAAAAAAATTTACTTGGCTCATTACGTGTATAAAGGAACCTCCTCCTCACAACTGATATATATAATGATATCATTGGATCCCAAGTCCTTCTATAATTTAAAAAATAAATCAAAAAAGGAAACAAAAATAACCTACATCTTTTAGGTGGGTCAAACTTACACCAATAATATGATCCAATCATTATCATTACATGTCATCTGTAAGTAGGAACCTCCTCTTTACGCGTAAGGAGGGAAGTAGTGTTCTAATGAAAAACCAATCACCATAATTCATTGGCATCAGTCCAAAAAAGAAAAACCAAACAAAACAAAAATCCCCAATAGAAATCATTAGACAAAATTACAAGGTTATCTTTGTGCATCTGCAACATCTTTCTTATATTGACACTGAAAAAGTAGAGGAGACGCAGATTGATGGAGAGGGAGAGAGAGAGAGATCCCCATTGCAACTATGATAGCATGCATAACATTTTAAGACGAACATTCAATTCATTTGCGACATCTCTATTTCAGTTATGATATTAAGAATAAACAGGTATCAAGTGTTTTACTTTAGCATTCAATAAAAAGGAGGATAAGATGAGGTGGCAAAATTATATCGTAATCAAAGTGGATATGTTCAAAATTTCATGTCATTAACTCGATTTCTGAATAATCAGAAAAAATTAAATTCATGTGCAACCCTCTAGATATCAATATTGTAACAGTCTACAGGAGGAAAAGCTCTGATGCACAAAATCTCCATTTCCAGTCCTGGCACGGAAGATTTATGTGGAAGAGATGAAAAGGTTATTAATGCTAGTAGAAAATAAATACTTTCTAGGAAAAGTAAAGCAAATATATTGAAATTAATTGCCACAATTAGTCAAAATTTAGAATTACAACTACAAGAAAAAACCAAATGCAATTTGTAATAACACTATATTTCATATTCAAGCAAGTACCATAGCAAGATAATATTAATTTCTAGAACAAACCTCGGATACAAGCCTGCTTCTTCCTTCACTTGCAGCAGCCAAAGTTCGTAAGGAGTAGGGGATTCCAGAAGTAACATCAAGCTGTCTCTCCAACAACATTGCTGACCTTGTGCGTGACAGATGATGCCCATGGTTACCAGTTCCAGATGAAAGTCCAACTTCCTGCGAGGAAGAAGGACCTGGATGTAGTGGAGAATTGTTATTGCTCCGACCTCCAGCCTCAGAAGACAGTAGTGATCGGCGGACTAATTCTGATAATCTCCGCGCATATTGTGGAGGATTGCGATTGTGAACCCAATTAGGTGCAGATGATGGAAGGGCAGCTGAATTTGAGCCAGTTCGAGAAGGACTAGCAACATTAGCAGCAATACTCATATTTCCACCAGGTAAACTCCAATTTGTTGGATTTTGAACAGAATTTCTGAACTCGTCAGCAGCTACAAACAAAGGATGTTCTGGAATGTTTCTTGGGGTGCTTATTGAGTTGGATTCCCCATGGGGCGCAAAATCTACCTCTCCACCAATTACAGAACCTGATATATTGCCAGGTCTTGAGCTGGAACCTCCAGTCCACCTAGATAATTGTAGATTTCGTGGCAAAGCAGGAACCTGCACAGCAACAGACTGCCTTTGAGGACTTGCATTGTCTGCTGCTGGCGCTGAACCCAAGTCCAAAGAATTTTCAAGGGGAAGAAATCTCGATGGCTGATGGGGTGATGAAAAACTGGAATGCCCAACTACACTCCCAGCTGAAATTACATTAGCAGATTGAGATTCTTGTTGATGTGAAGGATTTATTCTAACACGAAAATTCCTCCGAGTCCTTTCTGCACTTCCCACCACATTTAAGGCAAGAGGGCATTCTAAAGAAGCTCCACCCAAACCCAGGCCAATTCTTGCGTTCACCTGCTCTGAAGCACTAACACCAAGATTGTGTTCTGATGGTGACGGTGTAGATATACCTAAGCTGCTGCAAGCATTATAGTGCGCAGGAACAGCTTGCCATGCGTTACTTTCAGGATACTGAGTGTATCTCGAACTTCCACTCATAGAAGATTGTCCAACATTTCCATCAAAAGCCTTTCTTTTACAGGATAAGCGGCGACCCTCCATTGAGAAGTCTCGCCTACCATCATTTTCTTCCACCAAAAATCCATTACTTCCAGAGGGCATGCCAAAAGGATTAGAAGAACTACTGGCCAATGAAAATTGCGCATTTTCTGAACCACCAGACTTGTACATATTAGGACATTCGGTGACTTGGCAATCATGAACACCACGATCTACAAATCCTGCATTTATGTTAAGATCCTGAGGAATAGCACTAGAATTAGAACTTTGCATAAACAAAGAACCATTAGCAATCTGATTGCTACTAAGGTTTACATTAACATTGTTCAGTGAAAGAATATTCGCTGGTTCATATAATTGTTCTTCCAAGATAGGACCAGGCCCAGTAAAAGCACTCATTGAAGATGACCATCCATGTTCTGTTTTTCCTTCACTAAGACTGACCTGGTTTTGTGCACCGCTAGAACTGGGCTCACCTAAATTCCATCCACTTGTATTCTGCCCTTCTTGACTCATAGAATTCAGATACGTAATACTTGGGTCACTGGGTGATATTACATAATCTGGTTGACAGTTATTTGAAGAATTTTGCGTATTATTCCAGCAAATCTGCTGATCTACACCTGCATTACTTGATGTAGATCCATGATCAAATCTTAAGGTCTCAGGTAAGGAACCCATAGAACTCCTCTGCCCTTGCATCAGGCTATGGTGCACTTCGTTAAAAGATTAGACGGGTTCCAAAGGTATTCCAACACAAATCGTATATCACATATGGGACTCCTTGGCAGATCTAAAACCATTAAGCCACAAAAGGAAAAGGAAATTAAATAATTGTAAATCATCAACAAATATTACAATGCCATGTAATGTAAGGTAAGTGTGAGAACTCAACAGAAATGGCAGGATTTGAATTGTTTTAAGCCATCTATTCAGGTATAAACAACAAACAAAAGGAATTGGATTTGTTTAAACCATCCATTCAGATATAAGTAGCGAACAATACACATAATAATTTCTCAAATCCAAAAATATCTATGTTATAGTAGCCGAGTTATTGATAAAGGTAAAAGTGATAATAATAAATGATTGTCAAGCTATTTCGTTTCAAAAGGTTTGATGTTTCCTGAACCTCAAATTGCTATTATTTTAGGAAAAAGAAAATTAAAGTTTCATGTATCCTAGGAGCAAAAGATAGTAAGCAATGAAATCAAATTAATCATAGAAAGGACAACTGAGTCGCAACAGAAAGGATCAGATAGACTAAGAATATGATAGTACTCTACCTCCATAAGCCACCGAGTAACAATTTACAGAAATAAAAGCCAATAATTAACCAAACCATATGCCAACTCAAACGCCACTAGTTCTCTCTTAAATAAGATGCAGATCCTAACTACTTGAAATGGTTATAACTATACTAAGTTGCCGGTTACTTTGAATCCACAATGTCTTGAATTCACAAAACGAAAGATAAATTCAGAGAAATCTAATAATTGTATTGATAATTGAATGAATGATTCTGACCTCTGCATTACATATATTTATAATGAAAACAAAACTTTAATTCACAAGGAAACTAACTGGAACACGAATCCTTATAACATAAGGAAACCTAATCCCGAAAGGATACTAATACTCAAAAATAAGTCTAAAATCAAAAAATAGAGAAGTAAACCTAATAAAATAAATCTACTAAATATAAAATATGAGTGCAACCCGAGTTCGTTTAGACAATGAACAAAAATCCCGCTGAACAAAAATCCCGCTTCATATAGGAAGAAAAAACCCCATTTTGAAGTCCTAAACGATGGTATTTTGCCTAAAAACAAGTTACATCACGGCATAGTTGTTTGCCTTGCTCGTTGGGCGTTTTCCAAACGGGCCATAAAGGCTTCGGCAATCAGTATTTAGTTCTGCATCAAGTTGTGTTTAACTAGACATACACGCATTCACTATAAGTCCTCCAAAAGAACTTAACCACAATACAAATCACAAAAACCTAATAGCTTGCAATCATCCTTACTAACAGTCACATTATTGTCCAACACCATCGTTGTCATTTCATTATATGCTGAAATATTCATAAATTTCCTCCTAAGATGAGTATTGCCGCCATATGATCAAAAAGATTGTATTGAACTAAATCTACTAACTATATGCCCACAAATATAAGCGACAAGAAGGATATGTAGATTTCCTAAGATCACAATCTTTACACCAAAGTAAAGACACAATGAAGCATCACCAATCAGACAACATGGCACCGCAGAATTTCAAAGCCCTTAGTAAACGCAAATAATTTGTCATCCATCGGTACAATGGATCTATTCCCAAACAAAAAGCAAGATATATATATAGAGAGAGAGAAAAATACATAAAGAGGGAAGTAGGTGAAGAACTTTTTTTTTTTAAAGATCATCAAACATTTAGTAAAACAAATGAACCTGCAAGTCACATTGCATTATCAAATCAGCTTCATATAGACTAATCCAACGAGTCAAACAGCAAACAGAAAAAAGAACAGCGATAGACAGATTACAAAAAGGGTTGAAGCAAAAGATACCTTTCAAACAAGAATCGGTACAAACACGAACTCTGGAAACAAACGGAAAATGAAAATTCTTTCAGATGACATCAAACATCACAAAAATCATAAACCCACAAAAAATAGAGAAACGTAAACACGACACAATCAATGATCGGTGGACAGAAGACGATGAATCTGAAAACGTACCAGCGAAATGATAGCAGATGAATAATCGATGGATCTACCTTCAAGACCTAAAAAAACAAACAACATATAGCGTTAGAACCTTTGAGAAATGATCCTCAAATCAACACCTCTCTTCACGAATCTTGTTTCTCTCTCTAAAAAAGAGCTAAGAGAGAGAGAATGAGAGACGACAACTCAGTGAACAATGGAAGGAAGAGAGAGAGGGGGCAGTGGGGTTTGATGTATAGATGAGGATTGAAATGGTATGTGTATGATATGAGGGAGGTTGAGAGAGGATTAAAGAGGACAGTAATCTTTAATTTACGAAATAACCCAGAAAGCGATATATAAATATATATACAATGTGTATGTAATGTTTATAGAGAGAGAAAGAGAGTGTGCGTTAAAAAGTCATAGGCTCGCAGCAGTTTCCAAACAAAACCCGCTTACCCAAATGGGCTCTGTTCTCCGTCTTCCTGTCTGTCCTCTCTCTCTCTCTCTCTCTCTCTCACTACCTCTTTCTCTCTCTATAATTTTCCATCTCAACAATTAATGCATGCTAGCGGAAGCCCCCACTTTCTCTCTCTCTCTAGTTTTCTTCTTCATGCCAGTACCTGTCACTACTTATGCCACTTTTTAATTTAAAGTTTTGCCCTTAAAAAAATTTATTATATATATATATTTGAGGAGGTCATTGTGTGCACACGTGTCATATGGTGATACTTGTGGACCCGCAACTATGTGACATAAATAGTCCGATTTTTCATACCCAAATATCAGATATCATGTTTGTACAATTTTGACCGTCTATTTATGGACTCATACCCATCAGACGGTTTGAAAATCATCTACCTCAACTGAAGATTGTGTTTGTGTATATTTTGGGTAAGACCATCAATACGAAAGATTGATGATTGGTGATGATTATCTATTTACATGTATGCGTATAGAATATAGATTCACAACTTTGCCGTTTGATATGTGTAGGATATATATAAGGAAAAAAAAAGGTATCCCGACGCATTCAACTTTTGAGTCAAGTGTGTTATGCACAAATATCGAGACAAAAATATGCAGTAAAAAAAATACACACATATACATATATATATATATATAGGGAGTATATACCAACAAAAATCATAAAAATTCTTTGTAAAATTATAACGTTTTTGGTAACAGAGAAGCTTTGGATACCATCATTTGATACCTAGACAATGCAATTACTTTGCGAGTAATTGGAATCCTCTTAAAAAGTTACATTGTTTAGGGACTTAATATTTATATTTTAGATAAATAACATCTCTACTTTTTCTATGTTCCGTACAAAAAGCTAAGTTTGAAAAAAAAAATCAAAATAAGTGTTTATATTGTATATATAAGTTCATTAAATTTGAAAAATGAAAAATGAATAAAGAAGGGTTTGAAATTACTATTAAGATATAAAATTTCAAAAATGCCCTTATCTCTTTCGATAATATCCTTATATATATTACCCTTATATATATACACACACATTGAACCAACGCTGAACATATCAAGTTGTTGTCGCTGTTACATTACCGCGGCCGTGCTAATGAAGAAGAAACCAAAAAAAAAAAGAGGGACAGTTTAGTCATTTCACATTTAATTAATTTTTTACCTAATTTTTTTATTCCGTTATAGAGGGACACTTTAGCCTTTTTTGCATTTAGGTCCTTATTTACTCTAAAATTGAATATAAGGAACTTTCTAGAACCTATAGGGGGTTATACACTCCCTATGCATACCATAAGAATGTTTTTCGCTCGCGGCCCTATTGTTTATTTACGTTGTTGATGTAACAATTATATTTTCATGCATAATTACATTGTTACAATTTGCATCGCTTATGCAACAACTATTTTTTTAGGGTGAAAAAAAAAAAAAAAAACACCTAGGAAACCTTAATTACTATAATGTAAACATTAAAAAACAATCTCATCAAAAAACAGTTTAGGCAAATATAATTACATATACGTCACTTTTAACTGTTCATAAATACATGGAGACTAAATTACCTTTAAGAACCTAATGTTACGTTTGGTGTGCAGGAATGGAATGGAATGGAATGCCCATTCCAACCATTCCTTTGTTTGGTATGCAACTTAAAGTGAGAATGGCCATTCCATTGGAATGAAAATTCATTCATGGGAATGAAAATCCATTCCACAACTAAACATATGGAATGGCCATTCCATTCCCAAGTAAATTATTTTTAAAAATCGACTTCCCAAAACACCCTCATATTCTAAGTCTAAAAACCACTATTACCTTCCACCACAATCATCTCCGCCTTTCACCACCACCACTGCCTTCCACCACCATTGACTTTCACTATCGCCCACCACTTTCCGCCGCTGCCACCGCCGCCGCCGGCGCCGCCTTTCACCACCGCTTCCGCCACCGTTTGCCACAACCACCACCGTCGCCTTTTACCACCGCTACCACCACCACCTTCCACCACCACCACTGCCATTGCCTTTCACCACATTTCACCACCACCGCCGCCATCGCCTTTCACCACATTTCACCACCGCCGCCGCCATCACCTTTCACCACTGGCACCACCTTCCACCACCACCACTGCTACCGCTTTTCACTATCACCACCACCTTCCACTACCGCCACCACCCTACACCGCCGTCGCCGCCTTCCACCACAGCCACCGCCACCTTTCACCACCACCGCCACCGCCGTCTCCTTCAACAACCACCAACGCCTCCCCCATTGCCTTCCACCATCACCATTGCCATCTACCACCTTCCATCACCACCACCACCACTACCTTCCACCACCAACTACCGCCACCACCTTCCACTACCGCCTTCCACCACTGCCGCCACCACCACCACCACCACCTTCCGCCACCGCCACCGCCACCACCTTCCACCACCGCCTTCCACCACCTTCCACCGCCTTCCACCACCGCCACCATCACCTTCTACTATCGCCACCACCACCACCTTCCGCCACCGCCATCACCACCACCTTTCACCATCACCCACCACCTTCCACCACTGCCACCACCTTCCATCACCACCACCACCACCACCTTCCACCACCACCTTCCACCACCACTATAGTTACACCACTATTTCCTTCCACCACAACCACCACACTACTGCCACCACCTACCACCAACACCACTGCAACCTTCCACCACCATTACTACCACCAATTTTCACCATTGCCACCATCGCCGCCTTCCAACACCACCACCTACACTGCTACCGCTTTCCACCATCCACCGCCGCCATTGCCACCATTTATTTTTAAAAAAATTATTAGAGAATATCATTTTGTTAATTTAATTTAATTTATTTCTTACTAAGAGGGATATTTTGGAGAATTCAATTAGAAATTTATTCCATTCTAAATTTTAAATTGGTCCAACCAAACATTAGAATTGTTATTATCATTATATTCCTACACATTTCATATTTACAACCAAACAATAGAATGAGAATGACCATTCCATTCCATTCCTATTCTCATTCCATTCCCACTTGCATTCCATTCCATTCCTGCACACCAAACGTAGCATAAGTATAAAACATCTACAAAATAATGTAAAAATTTTACTGAATATTGTAAACTTATACTTAAGCAAAGTAAAACGGTGACTGCAGTAATGGAAAACCTTTGCTAAATAATGCAAGGTTTGCACTTAAGAATGTAAAATTGACACTTAAACAAAATAAAACTTCAATGCGCTTAAGTATTGCACGAACATACTTCTTGAATTAAGTTTCATCACGTGGGATCTGCCAAAAAATGCATTAGCAAAAATTGTAGGTCTCTATCTAACCATAGTTATCATTACAGGTAAGGAAATTCCAAGAATAGAAGTACATGATAATCTATTTACACAAATCTGAAGTTTCAAGCAAGTTTTTTAGGTTTGGGTTTAAATTATTCAAATCTAAATTGTTCCAATTTTTGTCTAAACAGTCACTGCTGCAGCAGAACCACCTCATTCACCATCACGGCCACTGCCATTACTTCTTTTTTCCTCCATCTCACTCGCATCAGAACTCTGTAATTATATATATACAGGCGGTAATGATGAGTTGTCAAAACCACCGCCAACACAAGCACTATGGACACCAACAATCATTGGTTTCCGGCATCGCTCAATCGCTATGACTGCCTCCTACAAGCCCTACGGAGCGAGAGCCAAAGATAAAGGGTTCAAAGTTGGAGATCCCGATTCTTTGGAATCTCTAGATAATTTTCAGTGTAACGCCCTTATTCCATTCTTTAGTGGAAAGAACACTTTAGTTGCCAAAAAGGGGATCATTATCAGTATAGGACGTTGACAAAGTAATTGAAATGTGTCCTAAGTCTAAGAAAGAGGAGTAAATTAGAGAGATGAGATGGAAAGAGAATCAAGGTTAGTTTAGTAAATTAGAGAGATGAGATGGAAAGAGAATCAAGGTTAGTTTAGTAAATTTTAAAAAGTACTTAAGGGTAATTTGGTCTCCATGTATTCATAAACAATAAAAATTGACAGATTTATAATTACTTTTGCCGAAAGTGTTTTTGATGTGTTTATTTTTTAGTATTTATATTGTAGTAAATAAGGCATCCTAAAGTGCTTTTTTTTATTAAATTAACTCTTTTTTATATATGTTGCACTACGACATAATGTGTTGCACCAACAATCTATATGTGGCACTAGGGATGGCAATTCGTGTCAACGGGTCGTGTTCGTGTCAACATGATTATGACACAAACACAATTAGAGTCGATACGAATACGACACGATTATTAATCGTGTCAAGACCCCTTGACATTATACGTGTAATGCGACACAATACGCGTAACCCGTTTAATAAATGGATCAAGCCTTGACACGACACGAAATGACACGAAAAGTCACGTTTAAGTCATTTTTTACACAAATATGACATGTTTATTCTACACATTTAGCTAAATAGGTCATTTTTTACACGAATACGATACGGTTAGTTAATCGGGTTAATCGTATTATTATCGTATTAACAAGGTTAAATACGAACACGACACGTTTAGTTAATAAGTTAATACATATCAACACGAACATGATTAATCCAAATCTAAACCCACTTATCTCGTATCGTGTCAAATATTATCACCTGTAAGACACATAATCCTTTCCACGTAAAGGGATCGGAATTCCTATTAAAGATGCTTAGTTAGGAGATATACTTATCATGTTTCCTAACTTTGTCTCTCCATTTGTCAAGCCAAAAAAAAAAAAAAAAAAAAAAAAAAAAAAACACACTCCCTAAAAATAAAGTCATCTTCGAACGTTTATCTCATTGGTATTATAAATTTTTTTTTTTTCCACAGCACGACCATTCTAAAAGGAATAAAATAAAGATATAATATTGAAAATTTTGTGACAAGAACCATGAAATTGATCTTATGATAAAATTTTAAATGATATATATATAAATTGTTAACAATCATGATTACGAAGGAGGTGTGAACATGAATTAAAAGTAGTCCATCAAGAAAGATGAATGGACGTTATAAAGGTCTAACATATATACAGATATATATGCTATATAAGCATATATCCCTCCTACCATACTATTCATATCTCATTCGTGGGCCAATCGTTGTTGGAGTTTTTGGTCCTAGTAATGCTTCTTTTCCCACTCCTTTCAAAGGTCGTTCCTTTGAACAAGCTTTCAACCTCTCCATATGGACTACTTGGACAACCATATTGCGTAACAGCCGTTTTATAATAAATAATTAAACAAAACAATTTTCCATTCTTCCTGAGGTCACACATGACTCATAAAAATACTCCAATTCTAGTCTTTTGATAGTGTATATCAACAAACATGTTACATATGTACTTGATGATAAAGATATTTGGTACAGTGTCGTTAATTTGTAAATTCAATTATGGACATAAACTAGTGTATTATTTCGGCTTTCTTTCATGCACTCGAGATATTGCTTAATAAAATTCGATCATTCTTCTTCTTTTTCTTTTAGTGGAGAACTGAACCAAGAATTCTCTTTCTTCATCATCATTCGAATCACTATTCGCGACCCAGTATTCTATTTTATCATCAATCCAATCCCCATTTACGTTTTTGCCAAACCATTGTAGAGAGACTGTGGTTGTATCAAAGATTTGTTCATGGTTTTTCAAACCATTATATATGTATGATCCTGCACTAAATCGAGATACAGGTGGCTCAAGCCCGAGCCTACGGCTCATTCCGGCTTGAATTAATATTTTCATGATTATAAATTTGTATATGCTTCGTCTTTTGTTACACATTTTAAAGTAGAAGATTGATGATTCAAATCCCTATAAAGACAAGTGGATGTATGTATTATTTGTCATCAGAATTGTTCCCTTATTCCTGGTGTACAGAAAAATGTATACCCACCTCAAGTATTAACCAAAAATAATTATATATTCAAGGGTTAAGATTTAATTTATGCATTTGCAACCATGAGCCAAATTGTAACATTTCTCTCTCAAAAGATTGGGAATCATAAAAACTTGAATTGATCCACATCGGCTAGCATGTTGTATAAGCATACGAGGGCAGCTGGAAATTGCAAGAGTGATAACGAGTGTGCACATGGAAATTAATAGGAATGCTACTAGTGTTTGCATGTTTTTCGACATGCTCGAGAGGGATCAAGATTGCCTCGTAGCCACTCCCACAAATGCCCATACTCAATTTTTCTCTACTACAAAGGGGAAGGGTGTGAGTAGTAGAAGAAATAATGAAATGAAATGCAGAAAATGAAGTATGCTCATTATCACAGCAAGTTTGGGATTCAACCCAAGTCACACAATCCTTCTCAACAGGTGTCGCTCTCACGCTCGCGCTCAAATTCTCCCTGTGTATGACTTAATCTGCCACTCTAATGCTCCCGCTCCCGCTTTGTGTGACTTAGGATTCAACACCAACTAATGTGACTTTAAGTGAAGGAAAAATAATGTTCTTTTTCAGACCATCAAAGTTGAATACTTGTCAAGGTTTTCAAATTGGTCTAAATTTTCGTGCAATCTTCAGATGCTCAAATTGAGAACATACTATAGGCATTGTTGACTGAAGAAATAAAATTCTGCTTATCAACTTACATATTTGGGTCTTTCTCTACACACCTTGCAAAAGTTAAATGAACAATGAACAACTTTCACCCGACTCTTGGAACAAATTAAAGGGGGAGGAGGAGAAAAGAAAGAGAACCCTACCTTGCACTCACCAAAAGAGAGATGCAAGTATTACATATACTTCTCTGATACTAAACCACCAGAAACAACTCAAATATTTCCTATATGAAATGAGTAGCATTTTCTCAAACATTTTCCCACGATTATTCGAATTTGATTTGACCCGAGTTCCACAGAGACATTCAACAGAATTTCCCTATCATTCTACAAGCTACTACTAGCTATTTTCACCAAACCAAATCTGCATGTCAAATAGAGTTTCAGGTTGATCTAAGATGGTGTAAATTTACAACTTTCTAAAAACTTGAACATACCAAAAAGCAAGTCTCTCCGAGGAAAAAAGACCAGGAAGCCCGGCCTACGTAGACTCCAAAATCACTACCTGCAGCTAAGCACTTTTTCACACTCCTCTATAATAGAACAGCTAGAGCCAGCCAATCTATAAAGAACATGCCAATGAATAGTAAGATCACAGTAAACACCAAAGGTTGTTCCAAAGGTTATTAGCCAGGAAAGATAAATAAAAAAATAATAAAATCAATTTACTTTGGCCACCCATGTTGGAAGACAACAAAATCTTTAAAGATGACGAACTCAATTAAGGAACAATTTAAAACAAGAGGCACAAAAGGTAGGCATACCATAGAAGTCTGAAAATCTTAAGTTTTCAAAAAAAAACATCCAAAAATCAAAACAGATAATGTTTCAAACCTTTGGAATCCAACATATTACCAAAACAAAATAACAAAAGTACTAAATGAAATCTAGGGCTTTCACAACCAGTAAACCATCCTTTAGATTGTACCATGACACATGGAAGTGTTTCAGTCGATCAGGCAACACTCAGGAAACAAGATTATCATTCAGGGACAGCGAGGCTAGTTGGTCAGTCGGACTGTTAGCCTGCTGCTGAGCAACATTCCTCAAGACCTCCATGGCCTCCGCAACTTTTGCCTTCAGAGCATCTGGTGATTCAAGCAGATGCAGAACCTCAGTCTGGTCCATCTCCAGAAGCATGCCTGTAACCTTGGCTGCATGCTCATGCTCCAGCTGATCCACTAGTGGGTACAAATTTTCACCCAACATCTACCCACCCACAAAAAGAAAAAGTTATTTCAAATCTTAAAATCATTATAGAAGCTGCAGGCCTGCATAACAGAGCATGATAACGAGCTTACCGTCCTCTGCTGGTCAGGCGCTGCATTTGCAAGGGCAGTAGCCAAAGCTGGAACTGGCATAGGCTGTCCCATAGCAGCATCTCGTGGTAGCATGCCACCCATGTCATATGGAACAGAAAGCATTCCTCCAGCAACACCTGGCATAGGAACATCTGGCATGTTGCGACCAGGTGGATAACGATACACACGTCCCCTAGGAAGCATCTGAAAATGAACATCAAGAATTAATTCTCAGATTGTAGAAAAGAGGGTCAGAAAGTTATGGGAGGACAAAAAAAAACAAACATATTAACTAAACCTGCTGCTGCATCAGTGGCACAGGCTGCTGAGCTTGTTGAACAGGACCAGCTCCACGTCTCCCGCCTGGGCGTTGGCCCTGTTGGCCCTGTTGAACCATTGGCACAAAGAAATTTGGCATGGGACCCCCACCTGGCCTCATTCCAGGAACAAGCTGCTGCTGGTAACCAAATCCAGCCTACAAAAATACAAGTTAAATCAGGAAAATAATATATATAAATACACACACCCCATACAAATTTAATGCTAGATGTCAACAGAACATTTCATAAGAAATTTTCAACACAGAAAGAGAGAGAGAGAAAGTAACCAGGAAGGGTACTGTTGGAAGAGGATAAGAAATTTTTTGGGTTTTTATGTCTCAAATAAGTCATGTGTCATGGTACATGACTAATGGTACTTACTAAGGGCTAGCTGACAGTAGGTGCTTTATTGAACATTTTAAAATACTTTGGGGACATATATAACACAAAATGTAGTTCAGCCTGCCTTTCTAGTCTATGTTACAAACATAACGGAGCCATTAAGGGCCGCAAACAGCCATACAAAAGTCAACTCAGCCTCGTCAGACCAAGTCAAATGTGAAATTGCATCTCCCTGCGACCTTGGCTCTATTCAGGTGTGACTCAGCCAAACCACACCGAGTTCAAAACCTCAAAGCCAAGTAACATGTGAAATTGCATCTCCCCGCAACCTCGGCTCTACTCGGGTGTGACTTGGCTAAATCACGACAAGAACCTCGGTGCCAAAGTAAAACTGTTTTTCTAAAATCAAAGGCACAAGGACAAACAGATCCGAGTAAGACAAATTATAACAACTTATAATAGGTAACAAATGCAGTGCCAACAGTTCAAGAGCTATATAAGCATTGAATCCATTAAATTCAAATAACAGCCCAGTAAAACCATTAAAACGAAAAAATAGTTGTTAGACAAATATTATTAAAAAAAAATTAAAAAGAAAAAGAAAGAAAAAGAGAATACACAACAGCCAAAGCATTTAAGTAAAGCCCAATTCAAGGTTTTGCCCACCCCTGGTAACGAGCTAGAAAAATCGGGCTTTGGGATCCTTCCTTTGTTCAAACCGAAGGACAGATAGAATCAGACAATTCTTCTGTTGTGTTTTGAGGGAGAGGGAGAGGGAGAGAGAGAGATGGGTCAAGCCACAAAGAATCATGCACTTCAAACTAAAAAGTCTCTTATTCAAATATGTGAAAATGGACAAAAATAAAATAAAAATAAAAAATATTAAAAAAAGCTCTATAAAAAAATTTAAATAAAAAAAACACACACAAAACAGCTAAAGCATTTAGGCAAGCCCAATTCAAGGTTTTGTCCACCCCTGGTAATGAGCTAGAAAAAACGGTTTTTGAGATCCTTCCTTTGTTCAAACCGAAGGACAAAGATGGAATCAGACAATTCCCACATTCATATGAAGAAAAACCTATGAAACTAGAACTCATGCCGTATCGAGCATGTTATCCTCTCTATTTCAAATATGTGAAAATGGACAAAAAAAAATTGCAATAAAGACATTACCTGGGGAGGAATTATAGCAGGCGGAGCTTGCCCATAAAATAATTGTTGTCCCAACCCTGGAGCACCAGGAGGATACATTGGCATGCGAGGAGCAATTGAAGGTGCAATTGCAACAGGCCTCATTTGTGAAAATTGTGCCTGCAATAAAAAAAAAAAAAAAAAAACCACAATAGTGATTGCTGACATTTTGAACCACTAGAAAATGAGCAATTAAGAAATCTATAGGAACGGATCATAAGATCTTACAAAATGAGTGAACAAACACTAAAACTAAATTTATACATACGGGAACTTTTTAGAATACTAGTAAAAGGGCATGTACAATGCAAGTAGATAAAAGGTGAGTTTATAAACAATTAATTAGTAACTTTAATTTTCCTATTTTTTCAATTTGTTGTTTAATTAAAAAAAGGTTTATTAAATTAATAATAAATAATTTAGTTTTTTAGTTCAAATATAATTCTTAGTAGTTCATAGAGAAGGAAATGCAATGGAAAAAGAATTTTATTTTATTATTAATAATACATTATATATAAAAAAAAATAGATATATAAAATACGATCAATAAAATTTAATTTCAATTATTATTCCCAATTAAGTATTCTTTTATAATTAGTTGTTTCTATTATGTATAGAGTTTGTATAGAGTTTGTGTTTAAGATTGTATTTATCACTAAAAAAAAAAGGGTTAGTGTCAGATGAAAACTCTTTGTTTATCTTGTTAAAATAAAATAGAAGAGTTTGTGTTTACTTATCAAAAATATATATATATAGAAGAGTTTGTGTTTAATAAAAACTCTTTTACACTTTTTTAACAAAATAAAATAATATAAAAAATTAAAATTGATCTGAAACTCCTTGTAATTTTAAAAATAGTAATAGATATAGATTATTATTATAATAATGGAAAAAGTGAGAAAGAGAATAGATAGAATTTGAAAAAAGGAAAATTTATATTTAGGAAATAGTTAGAAAAAGAATAGGAACCCTAAATTATTATATAATGGGAAGAGTTAGAAAAAGAATAGAATTAGAGAGAGAAAAAAAGAAGATAAATTTATATTAAGGAAAGAGTTGGAAAGAGAATATAATAGGAAAAATAAATTTATTAAATAAATAATAAATAAATAAATAATGTCCTGAAACACAATAATGAAAGGAAACACTTTGTAATTCTAATAATAGCACAGATATAGATATAAATATAGAGAACAAGTTTGTCACACATAAATTATCAACATTGTTACAAACATATGGACCATCTATTTATGCACTAGTTAATGGAATTATATTCAAAATCTAGCCCAGAAAGTAGAAAGAACCTGTGTTACCTGGACTCGGCGTTTCCGGCGAGGGTGTCTGTGTCGACACCACACGACATGGACACGGACACGGGATATGCGTCTGACCTTGTACGGTCAAGATCGGACACGGCCGTTGAAGAAAACACTTATTTCAGTGGTCGGAAATTACTGGTTTCACCGTGATTTTCAGGAAGGGAGTTTTGGAGAAGACGAGGGTTCTTCACGCGTTGATTTTGCATAGAAACTTACCCTATTTGGAGCGTGTTGTTCACGTTCTGACGCGTAAATAAATTTCAGCAGACAGTTGCCTGTCATTGTCCTTGAGAAATGTGTGTATATATATATGGTAGTAGTATATATATATATGGTATATATATAATAATAAATATGTGGTTAGTGGGTTACCAGCTGTAACCCACTCACCACAATTGACCGTTTGAAATAAGTGTAAATTTACACTTTTAACCTTATAATTAAAGCATTTGTTTACGATGAAAAAATTAGAAAATAATGTGTAGTACTCCGTATTAAGTTGCGTTTTTGCCGCCTCAAAAGATCTGAGACTTCTTTTCTTTCTTCTCTCTTGTGCGTATATGTGTGTGTGTGTGACTGTGTGTGTGTGGTGGGTTTTTGACAAGAATAACCCTATTTAGTATTGATAAGGCAGAGAGTATCATCTATGGTGGTTAAAGACTCTGATTGTTCCAGGAGAATGATACTCACGTGGGATCTGCCTGATTCCTTCATACGGCCGCCGGCAGAGCCTCCAGACTGATGAGCACGGTGGTGCACGGTGCGGCTAGTGCGTCACCTGCGTCGCCGCTTGGAACCGGATGATTTTTGGCTTAGACTTCTTTAGTTTAGGAAACCCTAGACTGAATACGTCTTTAATCCATCTGTAAGGCCTTATGGGCTATTTAACTTATGGGTTGGCCCATTGGTTGAGGGTTTGGCCTGCTGTAAATTCTTTCTTTCAACACAATATTTACCTTATGGGCTGTTTAACTTATGGGTTGGCCCATTGGTTGAAGCTTTGGACTGCTGTAAATTCTTTCAGTACAATACATTTACCTTCCCAAAAAAAAAACAGTACTCATGAAAAATCTTCTCCCCAATTTTATTATATTATATTATTTTTTTTTTTCCCTCTCTGTTTTCTTCATGTTATTTAACTTATTTAACAATTATGAATTAACATCATCTCTTACTTATCTAAGTTATCTTGTTAGTTGCTGCCTTATGCCATGCTTAGTTGCCTATCTGATTAAATTTAGACTATCACTAATATAATTTTTCATTTTTTAATATTTTGTATGCCGTGTCCAAGTACCCGTGTCCGAATTTTGGACACTTTTATTCCGTGTCCCCGTGTCCTATAATTAAATAGATTGGTGGATCCGACCTCTAGACACGTACCCGTGTCCGACACCCGTACCCGAGTCCGGGTAACATAGGAAAGAACCATGTCTGGCACATAATTTACAAGGATTTATATGGAAAGATCAATATTTAGATCATTCTATTCTCATTTTTCCTTACGAAATGTATCTTTTATGATACCAAAAATACGATCTAATGAACAAGCCAAGAAAATTTTGTCACACAATCTCTATTAGACAAGTAATAACAACCAACATTTCCAATAAAAAGATTGAAATCAATTTTCTTTGCATTCATATTATTTAGTGGTGAATATCTATTTGGCAAACCATAACAAGCATAAAACTTTTCCATGAAATGCAGCAACAATTATTATTCTATGACGCACCTAGAAATGTTCAGTGATATTACCTGCAATCTTGCTCTTCGCTCTTCTTTCCGTTGCGCAAGTGCAACGTAAAGGGGTTTGCTGACGATCATTTTACCATTCATCTCTGCAAGCTGTAGTTAAAGAGAAGGGTGGGGGGAAGGGGAAAAAAGGGACTGAATTCCGTGACAGAAGAAAGGAACATCTCTATCACATGAAAATCAACTTCATATTGAAAAAAAAAAAAAGTACACTAACAAATAAACTTACAGCTCGAGATGCTTCTTCAGGAGTCGAGAAGGCAACAAATCCTGATCCTCTACTTACTCCACTAGGATCACACATAACCTGAAGTCCCAAAATGAAAAGGGAAATGAAATGGATGAAGTGGGGATTTGAATCAATTAAAAAGGTAATAGAGATTCCAAACCTTGCATGACGTAATTGTACCAAACTCTGCAAAAAGCTCCTTCAGCTTTTCATCATCAATGGTATCATCCAAGTTTTTGATGTACAAATTCACCCCTTGAAACTTGTCAACTGTTTCCTTCACAGTCTGCTCAAAACGACTTTTTAGTTCAACTTCTCTTTCAGATTTCTTCTGGGCTTTTCCAACATACCATTCCTTGTCGTCAAATTTCTTTCCATTTAGAGCCTCAACAGCATTAGCAGCATCATCTGCATTTTCAAAGTTGATAAATCCAAAACACTTGGATTTTCCATCAGCATCCCTCATCACTACAGCACTGGTAATTGTTCCATATTCACCAAAAAATTTCTTAAGATCATCATCCGTTACAGATTCTGAGAGATTTTTCACGTATACATTATTGAATTTGGTCTTGCTCATAACAGTGTCTCTTTCCTGCTTACGAAGGAAATGTCCAACAAAAACTTGTTTATCATTAATGAGCATGCCATTTAACTTGTCAATTGCATTTTGGGCAGCTTCTTCACTATCAAATTGTACAAAACCATAGCCTTTAGACTGGCCAGAAGGATCGGTAGCTATCTTGCAAGAAAGGATGTTGCCAAAGCTAGAAAAAGTATCATGTAATGCTTTGTTGTCAATTGTTTTGTCCAAATTCTGCAGGGGAAAAAAAAAATTTAATTGATTACAAGAGAAATAAATATGAATAGCAAATACAAGTAAAAGGCAAACACATAAAAACATCAGCATCCCTGAGGTGATGTGTGTGTTCAAAGCTATACTGTCCCATAACAGTAACAAAATAATCCAATGTGTACTTATTGCAGAATTCTCTAAATTCAGTATATGTATATATGAAGGCGAAAAAACTATTTAAAAAATCTCATTCAAAGATCAATGGCTCTAAAGAAATTTCTCTATACGGGGTTGTTTTACAGGTGGGGGTAGAGTGTTAGCTTTACTTCTATTAGAAGTGAACTTTTTTAGCTACTCTGTTTTTCATTTATCAAACAGACATCATATTACAAGGTTGAAACAAATTATTAAAATCATAAGAAAGAATTTTGAATTCTTAATTAATAATCATATTTATAGTTTTTAAAATTTTCCTAACAAAAATTATGCTTTTCTCAAAGTTCTTATGCTTAAGAAGTAAACTTTTCAAACTAGAACATTTTGCTGCTTTTGGTATTATTCAAGAAATGGTTTCTAATTAGTATTATCTGATTACCAAATTGTACTTCTCTTGTAAAAATGTTTTTAAGAATATAAAAAAATAGAAAAATTAATGGCTGGAGGCAAGAATGTCAGGTATTATAAGAAGAATAAAGCAAAGATTTTATTTTCCACAGAGGTGTGCAGGTTCCTAGATATTGAGAAGAATTAGAGCTTTAAATAAAAATATTGAAAATTGAGTGTGCGGCTGTTGTGGAAACACTAAAAGTTATAATTGGGTCTTGAAGATGGGGACGTGGAAGTAGTATATTTATCTGCCTGCCCCTTAAATCAACCGGGTTAGTGGAAGTTTACAGTTCCTGTTCCCACGTCACTGATTATTCTCTAAAAGCTACAAGTTCAACGGATTGCAACATATCCACAACTAATAAACAAAAGCAAACAGAGTAAAAGTGTCAATACCTTTATAAATATATTTGCGGTACCACTTTTACGAATACTAGGGTCTCTATGAGAATACATAATTCTGATAGCCCTTCCATTGAGAGGAGTAAAGTTAAGTACATCCATTGCCCTTGCCGCTGTGGTAGAAGTTAATCAAAATGTCAAATATGGTAATAAAAAACATCTACATGCAATAACAGAGAGAGAATAATGTTCTTTTAAAAGAACAAGAGAACAAGACATAATATATTTGTAACTGGAAAGATCCAAATAGATATCTATGATAGGAATGAGCAACAATATATTGTACGATAGGAATGAGCAAAATGATTACAAGAACTCAAAAAATAGAGCACTCTGATTCTTTCTTTTAGGAGCAATATGGTCTTCTTCCACATTTAACTGAATACGTGAATGAGTAAAGAACATAGCAGGCAAGTACAAAGATACCGAATGCAATATACCATAAACAGAGCACTTGAATATACTATTTGAATTGAAGGGCAGCAATAGAACCAGCAAACTCATGCACGCCAACCATTAAAAGTCCAAATGAATTTTTTTCAACATTGTAACTAGCAAAAGTATGTCTTAGGCATTACTTTTGTAAGAGATTACCATTACCTAGTACCTACCTGAAAAAGAAATGCACTACATACTCATGCAACAAGATTCCCAGTTGTTTGGAAAATTGTCCCCCCAGTTCTTATAACTATGAAATTCAACTAAACATGCATAGAACAGCCGTAATAATCTAGTAATGAGCACTTATATATTAATACAACAATCCAATATACATGTTTACTAAGACTATATACCAATTCTCATATGCTAATAAAACAATCCATTATTCATGTTCTTGTAACTATAAAATTCATCTAAGAATGCATAGAACCGCCATGTTTGCATTAGCAATAATCTAGCAATGACCACTTATATATTAATAAAACAATCCATTACCCATGTTACTTATTAAGACTATACACCCAAATCTCACTTATATGTTACTAAAAGTATCCATTTTCCATGTTCTTTACTAAGACAATACACCAAATCTTCACTTATATACTAGCAAAATTATCCATTTTCCATGTTCCTTATCAAGACTATACGCCCAATCCCCACTTATATGTTAATTAATAAAACAACCCATTTTCCACGTTCATTAGTAAGACAATATACCAAATTTTCACTTATATATTAATAAAACAATCCATTTTCCATGTTCCTTAATAAGACAATAACCCAATTCTACTGATGTTCCACCAACATACTAATTAAACCATCTTTACAACAAAGAGAACAGGAATTAATATAATGTTATCATTTCAAGTTTTAAGGCATACAAGTTTAACAGTAGCTAGCCACTTTCATAATACATCAATCTACAATTACAATCAAACACGTATAACCAGCAATATAAAGAAAAACACACGAGAAAAACTGACCATCTTGAGGGTTGCTGTAGTTGACATAACCGTAACCAAGAGATCGCCGAGTGCCCAAGTCCCTACAAACCCTAACCGACACAACCTGACCCACTTGGTTAAACAGATCATAGAGCTGCGAGTCGGTGACATTGAAGTCAAGGTCGCCAACGTAGAGAGACGTCGACAGAAACTGACCACCGCCAGAATTCGCATTCGCCGCCACACCATTCGGTCCGGAAACAGGAGGACTCTGATGCTGAACTAGAATCTGAGCCATCTCTTCCACGAGCAATCTTCAAATCCTTCCTTTTTTTTTCGATTTTTTCCCCTCTCCTTATGTTTAATGAAATCAAACCTTACAAACCCTAGAGAGACAACACAACAAAACTACACTGAAACAACACACCTTCAAAAGATCAAACCTTGGTTTTTTTGAGAATTTTTTTTGGGATTTTGAGAGGATAAGAGAGGAGAGGGAAGGGTAAAGTGGGGATAAATCGTCCGAGGTCCAAACGGAACTGATCGTCGACGATGAGAGAGAAAATTCTAGAGAGAGAAAGTAAATTTTTTTTGGGAGGGCAGACCAAACTGCACCGCACCGGTAGAGATAAAACTGTGTAGTTTATATACTGCGAGTCGGTGGAGTACTCGAAAAAAACCCTAATGTGAAATGTGCATGAGATCTGGGACGTTGGATTTGGTTGTTTTACGTCGTTTCGGCTAGTCCAGATTAGCGTAAACGGTAGAGCGTGAGTGGCGAGTGGGGATGATCTGGTGTTTCGTAGGATCAGTAGGTGTGGTTGACGTGATGTCAATGTACGACTGAGATTTGATGACGTGGTGGAATCCTTTCTAACACGATGATATCTAATGCTATGTTCGTTATGTTTGGTGTAGCATATGCAAAATGTCATTTTTATATGTTAAATCCGAGAAAAGTTTCTGTCATTGTATTTTATCCAAAATGTTATTGGGTCAAATAAAAAAACTAACATATATATATATATATATATATATATATATATATATATATATAACAGACATATATATATACACAACAGACGTGTGTGTGTGTGTGTGTGTATATATACAAGCACAATTGACATATATATAGCCCAACACCAAATTGGCAGTCCATGCGAGAGAAAAGAGAAAAAAAAGAGAATAATAGCAGATTTGGCAATAACTATATGTTGCGCTATATTTGGCACAACATTTGGCAACCGATTTGGCATGCCATTGAAAAGTTCATTTTAAACCCATATGCTACATTTTAAAAATAGCAGCCCATTGGAGGCTCCTTTAAAAAAAAAAAAACGGAATGGATCCTCTCAAAGAAAATTTCACTCCTAGCATGTAATCTTAGTGCTTTTATAGGGCCACATCACCAACTTACCATTCCATCATTAATTTACCAAATTTAATTAATTAACTAATAAATATGGTATCTTTTGGACTAAAATTTCCAAAATAACCATTAAGGCGATTTCCCATCTCGTTAAAACTTTCACTATACTTTTTTATGCTAAAATTTTCAAGATAACAATTACCATTAAGCTTCTCTCTTTCAATTTCCCTCTACTATCATCAATCTTTATTCCCTACAATTTAAGGTTTCGAAGATTTCACAGTTTTTTCTGGGTTGAGAAAGTAACTTAAGATCATGATACATCATATAACTCAAAGCTCATCTGGATCTTCTTTACCTTCTAGAGTTTTATCCAGTGTAACAAAGGTTTCAGTTTTTTTTTTTTTTTTGGGTTAGTAAATATGGTATTGTTTGGATTAAAATGGACTTGAAATTAATAATTTGAAGTCCGCATAGTGCATGGGGTCGTGTGCTGGAATAATGCAGTCGGTCGGCCCACCACTAGGTGCTGTCTCCTTATCTGATGGAAAGTAGACATCTGATAAAGGAAATACTGTTGAATCAAAGACTTTGGGGAAAAGTTCTTTGGCTTCTTCTGTCGGCAGGATAAGAGGAATCTTTACTTTTTGGGTGGATTCATCTTGTCCTTCAAATGTTCTGTGAGTGAATCCCAATAATCTGCTATTGGGATCTCATCTTCGGAATTAAGATCTTCATTGGGATCCTGAGCATAACCTGCAAGACAAGAAAACTGATTTCCATCTTGACTGTTCTGGCTAGAGACTGATACCATGGATGCATCATCTCTTACTGTAGGGGTAGAGGATTCAAAGGATTTAACAAATTTATTTCTCATAAAATCCATGCATTTAACCATTAAATCTGCTTCGGTAATTAATGGTTGTTGTTTTCTGATCATATCTTTAACAAGTTCAAATGGGTTAAAGATTTCAGGTTCTGGAATAGATAACTTTGGAATCTTATCCATATATTCCATTGTTTTCTTTCTGATCTGATGGAGGAGGGTTTGGATAGGCTCTTGAGTCATGCCTGACCACCATCTGTAATAAAAGATCCTTTGGAGGACTGGTAACTTGTCAGTGGTATAACCACATTGGAAATCCCATTTCCAAATCCAAGGGATTCCAAATTCAGTGAAGAATAATAGGGTGGATTTCCCTACAGGAATATTATCCTGTCCTCGTAATTGAGGATGAAATTGTTGCCATGGCAAATATAATTTGCTAATTGATTCAGGCAACATATCCAGATCAGGGCCAAATATAGCCCACCAGGGTATAACCCAGTTTGGGAAATCAGTCTTAACTGATTGAGGACATATCTTGAAGAACCAAGAATGCCTATGCTTCGGATTTTGATAAAAGAACGAATATGTCCAAGCTGAGATATAATCCCAATAATTGTAACTGTGACCATAGGATATTTTCCTTGGCAAATTGGGATTTAATCCCCAGTCACTAGGCCGTATAAGCCTCTTAAAGATAGCTTTACTATAAGTAAGAGGACTATCTTTGGAATTCGGAAATTGCTTCGTGTGGTTTATCTCCACAGAGGAAGTTTCAGTAAGAATGGCTTCATAGATATATCTATGGCGACCATCCGGTGCAGCATATTGTTGAGTTTGGAAATATCTGGATTTTACTTCCCAAGGATCTGGCATCCATTGCTCATCTTGAGAATCCAGTACCAATACAGTTTGAATATACCTCTGATTAGGTATCCATGGAGTTTCTTGTTCAAGAACCTCTTTCATGGTAGGTTTCTGTCGTTGTTGCTGAGAACTACTGCTTCCTTTAGAAGGAGTGGTGAGCAGATCAGCAACATGCTCCAGATATGGAAACTGATTATCAGTGAGTGGTATAACCACTTTGGCCTTAGCCTTGTTTTTGCCACGAGCCTTTGGAGTATTACCCCGGCCCTGCCCATGGGGGGGCTGATTCATGAGCCCTGCAAAAATTCACGAGTTAGAAAATCCGGTAAAGAATTAGAACTGCCTTTAATATATTCAATAGAAAAATCAAAAGCAGATAAATCAGCTTGCCAACCAGCAAATATCTGTTTGGAAACTAAATTTTTTACATCTTTTTCCAGTACTTGTTTAGCAGCACTACAATCAATGCGTAACAAGAATTTCTGATTGATTAAATCATCTTGGAATTTGTAAATGCATTTAACCAAGGAAAGGATTTCCTTTTTTATGGTTGAATAATTTAATTGTGCATTTTTCCAAGTTCCTGAAGTGAAGCGAACCAGCTCCTCTGTTCCTGTGTTTGGATTTTTCTGTTTAAGAATACCACCGTATCCAATATTGGAGGCATCTGTTTCCACAATTTTGAACCATGAAGAATTGGCTAGAGCTAAGCAAGGAATGTGTTTGGCTCTTAGTTTAATCTTCTGGACTGCCTTGGTGTGATCCAAAGTCCATGGGGAAGGAGATTTCCTTAACCTGGTGTACAAAATTGCTGTATCCTGTGCAAGATTTTTGTAGTGGCTGCGAATATAATTCAAGCTACCCAGAAATCTTTGAAGTTGAGTTTTATCTTTGATTTCATCTGGAAATTTAGAAGCAAACTCAATACTGCGATCAATAGGTCTAATTTTCCCATCACAAATTTCATGACCAAGAAATCTGACCTTTGTTAGAAACAGTTTTAGTTTAGGAGCAGAAACAACTAAACCACTTCGGTAAATTACATCTTTGAAAATTTTCAAGTGTTTATAATGCTGATCTATTGATGTTGAGTATATAAGAATATCATCAATATAAACAATAGAAAATTCAGTGAAAGGATTAAATATGTCATTCAAAATATGTTGAAATTCTGAAGGAGCATTTTTTAACCCAAATGGCATTACTGTCCATTCATACTGTCCGAAAGGTACGCAAAAAGCTGTCTTGTACCTGTCTTCTTCTGCAATTTGTACCTGGTAATATCCAGATTTAAGATCAAATTTAGAAAAGATCACAGCAGATTGTAACCTATCTAGAAGATCTTTGATGTTGGGAATTGGGTATCGGATCCAACTTAAAGTAAGATTAAGTGGTCGATAATCAATAACCAATCGAGGAATTCCTCGTTCTTTTTCAGCATTTTTATTGACATAAAAAGCTCTGCAACTCCAGGGGGAGTAGCTAGTAGTGACAAGCTTTTTGGCCATTAAAGAGCTGATTTCAGCCTTACATAATTCCAAGTAGTCAGCCTTCATGTGGCTGGGACTAGCTTTTGAAGGAATCATGCTATCGGTAAACCCCTTGATATAGGGTAAAGAAACAATATGCTTCTTTCTGGCCCAAAAAGCATTAGGAATCTCACTACAGATTTCTTTTAAAAAGTGTTGCCGTAGTGACTCAATTTTCTGTTGCTCTTTGGGTTGTACCAATCTTTGATTAATTGCTAAGGAGGATACCTCCTGTTGCAAATAATTCAGTTGCTTTTCCTTAAAGATAATATTATCTTTAAGGGCATTGATATGCTTATTTACTGGTGGGGTCAAGAACTGAAAAGTTATTGACTGACCATGTAAAGTAGAGCATATTCCATGAGAATCAATTTTCTCAATTGGCATAATCAAGGCTAAAAAGGGAGTGCCCAAAATAACCTGTTGTGCCAAGTTTCTGATGAGTAAGAAAGTAGATGGGATACAAATACCTTCTTTACAAATGAACACATGATTAAGTTTATACTTAATCTGCATCTTACCTCCACTTGCACTGGTAAGACCTTGAGTGGTTTTCTCAAAATATTGAGTAGGAACCAATCCTTCCTGGATGCAGTTCATGTCTGCACCACTATCAACTAAAGCAATTGCATTAGTGAGAGTGTATTCCTGATTAATTACCAAATTGATAGTAATATACCATTTTTGGTAAGTAACTTGATTCAAGAGTTGAAGATAATTAGTACCTTCTTCTGATTGAGGAGCTTCCTCCTTGGATGAGGAAGATGGAATTGCAGATTTTGCTTTTAAAAGAGTAATTTCCAAATCCATCTTAGTTTGTCTAGACTTCAATTGGCGAATTTCTTCTTTTAAAAGATTAATCTCCATTTTAAGATCAGGGAGATTAGCAGGACGAGAATTTTGTCCTTGTTGTTCTAATCTGCTTAGAACTTCTTTCATGCTGTAATGATTTTCTGCTCGCAGAAAATCTGGATTATCCGTATCCTCCGTAGATCTTGCCAAAGCAGAACCTATTTCAAAGACTTTCATCTTGATTTGAGGATCCTGGATATGATCTATAAGATCCAATAAGGATTGTTGAGTTGAAGTTAAAACATTTAAGCTTAACCCATTCATTTCAACAATTGCCTTGTAATAATCATCATGGGAAGGATTACAGGAACATCTAGGATTTTCAATCTCTGCTTCAGAGGAAGAAGAAGACTGTAATTCCATGACAACATCTCCGTAATCACTTGATGATTCTGGTTCGGAAGAACTAGTATTAAGTAATAATTTACTTAATTGAAGTCTCAGTTCCTCTTCTATGTGAAGACTACTAAGCTTCTCCTTAGTTCTACACTTGTTTGCATAGTGGCCTATACGTCCACATTTGAAACATTTAGCCTCAGCCTTGGGCTTTCCTTTACCCTTTGCTTTAGGAGTATATCTCCTTTTAGGCTTAGTATTCTGTCTAGAATTATCCTTTTCCTTTGAATAATTCTTTCTTTTGGAATACTTCCTTTTATAAGGTTTTTCAACCTTATTTCTTTTCCTAGGTTTAGGATAAGATAAGGGAGTCTGATAGGCAAATTGATCACAAAATTCACCTACTTCCTTTCGACCAGTTAATCTTTGGGATTTTAACTGGGATTGTAATTTCAGATCATTACAGAGAGCTAGACCTTCCTGGATTACAATGTTGACTAATCCACCATAGGTATAGTTTCTGTAAGGGATAGAGATACCATTATTCATATCTCTAAGCTTTTTCCTGATTCTTTCAGCAAAAAAGGTTGGCAAACCATCTACAAATTTGGCTTTCCAGTGCTCATGATTTGCATCATTGAGCTGGAGAACCTTTGCCAAGAATACATCTTTATACCACCGGAAATGAGTTAAAGATGAACAGCGTAGATTTTGTAGAAGTTCACGACTCCTTTCACTATTAGCACCTTCAGGGCCAACAAAATGTTGGATGATAGTGGTAATGAGTGTATAAACCGCATCAGCAGCAGGGCCTGATTGCTGAGTAGCTTCATCTTTAACAATCTTGGTAGCAGCAAAGATTTCAGCTTTCTGAATGTCAGTGAGAACATTATCCCACCATCCTTTAAGGATTCCTGTAAAACCAGCAACGACAAACTTAGCAATGGTTGGGTCAGTATTGTGGTTGATTTTACAGACTTGGCTATACATCAAGATTTGATGAATAACCTCATAAATCTGATAATCAGATTTGCCATCTATGTTCCATTCATAAATGGTCTTGCCATGAAAAGATTTCTGGGTATGAAAATAATCTTCTTCATACAAGATATCTTGAGGTGTGGGTCTGGGATAATAATATCGACTCGGAGCAGGGGCTGTATTTGAGTGGATATTCTTATCATAGACAATTCTGTTGAACTCAGGTAACTGAGTAAGATCCTTTAGAACTTCCTCAAGATGAGGGAACACATTCTCAGAATCAGAACCAATTTCAGATTCATCATGGGATAAAGTCTGAATTTTGAGTCCTTGAATTTTCTGAGTAAGAAGAGTAAGAAATTCTTCATTCTTCTTAGGATGTGTCAGATTGAAGCCTTGGACTTCAATTGCAGGTTTCACCAATGCGTTGGATAAGGAAGCTTCTGGAGGAGAAGTTTTTACAGAAATACACTTAGTATTAATTGTATTTAATACTGTGTCGATTCCTGTTTCAATTCTCCCAAGCTGGGATCCTATCGTTTGTAGGCAAACATTGGTGTAATTGTTCTGCTTGTAAACATGAGTAATGTCCTTTCTAGTCGCAGTACTAGTTGGATCAATTACTTTTGGTTGGCTATAAGCCTTGGTTTCCACTTTAGAACCACTATCTGGGTCAATTCGTTTCAGAATTAAATGGTCAGGGGGAGGATGGACGGAGTGGAAAACCTTATCTTCAGAAGTAGTCCATGGTTTGAGGAAATCATCCAATATGTTAATATTAACAAGAGAATGATTGGTCATATAGAACCAAGAAACAAAAGGTATAACCATTTTGCGTTCTTGTATGAAGTCATAAAATTGGGTTTTAAAAAGCTGTAACTGTTTTTGGTCAAAACTTTTAAAATACCAACTTCTGAATTCTTTATATTGATCCTGTTGGAATTCAGCATTAATGGCAATTCTATCTGGGACAAAATCCATTAAAATTAATATTCATGAGGATCATTGATGTCTGTTGGATCTTCAAATTGATCCTTAACAGATTCGTTTCCGATTCCCATTTCAGATGGAGTTGGGCTGAATTCAATTCCAAATTGGCGACGAGACATACCTATTGGTGCTTTCTCGTAAACTCCTCTTGGAATTTGATTCGGAGATTGTTGTATTCCTTTCAGCTTGAGCTTGGAATCAACTGCTTCAGGGAGTCCTTCCTTACGGTAATCTGACGAGATCGAATGTCGAGAAGGAGGACAGGAAACACGGTAAGGAAGCTGACTTCCTTTCGACGATGCAGATCTGGATAGATCTATAGATTTTCTGAAATTCAGAAAAACATCACCATCCTGGTCCTGAATAACACAGTCTAAGCTATGATTAGCAATTGGCTGTGCTGGGACGGCATTAGAAATCGTCCAGTGTTCAGGAAATGTTATTTCACTCCAAGGAATCATCCTTTTTGTGGCAACATTGGAGGTGTACATGTTAGTATTCCATAACGCTGTTACTCCTTTAGAGTCTTTGCGTATGGCCTTGGGACACATAGTATCCAGTACTTTGTAATGGATGCGATAAATAACACTTATCACTTCCGATCCAGGTAAGTAATCATATCCATAAGTCTGTATCCTAAGACTAACTGCCTCATGGATATTTTTATCGGTTAACGATAAATTCAGACTAGGATATACATCAAAGTAAACCGGTCCATGACATAGACTGGTTTCCAGGGCACCCATCAAAGAAGGGTGGAATTTCAGACACCTAGCATCCCTTAGGGTTGCTTGAATACAAGCATCCATACCTAACAAGGTCAAAGGTTTAAAAGCAATTTGAATTAAACCTATATGGATGTACTTGTATTTATGCATGTGCCTCTGAAGGTCACGGGAAGACAATAACTTAATTATTGTATCCTTAGTACTTAATTGCATGGTCTGTTCCATGGTCTTGATAGTCCATAGATCAGCTAAATTAAGCATTCCGATTTTGTAAATGCTTTTGGCACTTACTGGAGGGATAGTCCATTTGTTCAATTGATTTTGAACATTGGTCCATTCCACTACTTCAGTATTTTTTACCAGTTCTGAATCCTGGTTGTCCTGTATTCCTGAAGAGGAAGATGGTTGTAACATGTCTGTTAATTATTGTTAATACTTTAAGGTCTGCATAGTATAAATATTATCCTATTATATAGTGAACAGTTAGTTACTATTCTGTCGTCTTTCTGCTTAAGAGAGATTCTATTACTCGTCTGTCAACGATTTACTGGAAACAATACCCTGTGCAGCAATTTAATGCAAAATGGGTTAAACATTCCAACGCGACTTTTGGACGACCCATAATTGAATCTGGGATAAACATAATTCAGACAGAATAATATTCATATTGTTCATTACATAATAATGATAATAATCATGCTACCAGAACCTAAAAAGTATTAACAATAAGAATTTAAGCCATCATGGCTCTGATCAATTAATTACTTTGCTACAATTGAATTAGTTCCAAAATTTACAGTTGAAAATAATTTAAAAATCTGAAATTTTGGATATAATTTTTTTATATATATAATTTGTTAATAAGATATAGAATTCAGACAATTATGACAAAAAAAAGTTTATTTTCCTCTTAAGTAAATTAAATAAAGTTTATTACCCATCCTCATGGTAGAAACGTAGATAGATAATAAATAAATTGATTGTTTTATTTTGAATAATAAGTTACAAATGCTATTTCAAATCAATTTTTTCCGGGATTTGAAATTGGATTTGGAAAAGGAATTAGATTGAGATTAAAATAAAATTCTATTTATTGTTTCGAATTAAATAAAATTTGTAAAAATACTTTGAAAAGAACATGAGAGATATGGCACTCGAGAGAATTGAAAGTGGTTAATAAATGAGTAATTTTTATATAAAAGGAGTTATTTCCAAATCCACTCAAATTTTATTTCATGTGATTTTATAAACTTGCAATGTTGTCTTTGAAATCCCCTTAAATCCCATTCTCTTTAAAATCCCTTCTAAACAAGTGAAAAACCCTTTTGAAATCTAATTCCGATGAAATCCTTGGTTCCAAACATAGTGCAAGGGTAAAGCTAAAATTAACTTGTTTTAAAAAATATATCTTGAAAAAATTATCAATTAATTCTACTTTTAAACTCTAAAGACAAATAAATCCTACAAAAAAATTTAAAAGATAAAGAAGAAGTCCTACTACTTTTGACAAATATTTTCAAATGAGTTCAAATATAAAGTACTTTTTTTCAGAATCGCCCTACACTAAATAATTGTTATTTTTTTTTTAATGAAATTCAATAATTCTTTTTTACTTCCAATATTTATAAGAGTAAAGTGCAAAAAAAATCTCAGCTATACAAAAAATGTGCAAAAAACACGCATATTAAAATTTAAGTACATATAAATCCCTGAATCAACCTTTTGAGCAAATTGCCTCCTAATTATTAATTTTGACCAATTTTTTTTATAAAAATCCTAAAATGCCCTCATTGCTGATGTAAGCAATAAAAAATAATTCTATCTCCTCAAACTCTCTCTCCACTCTCTTTCTCTCTCTACAAGATAGATCACCACACTTCATCAGCGTCTATTTTGGCTCTGGTAATAATCAATTCTCGGAAAAAATCATTAAAAAATTATTAAATACAAAATTCGAATTTACAGTGGATGAGATTAATAGCAACGGTAAAGCGAATGGGCGATGGAGGAAGAGAGAGAGAGGGTAAGAGCTGCGGTGGAGGGCGATAGGGGATGCAGAGTGGCAGCGGTGGGGAGGGATCTAGTAACAGAGTCATAGAGGAAGCAGAGAAAGAGAGTGATGGCGGTGGTTGTGACGACGACATTTATGGAAATGGTGGTGGTTATTGCGGGACTGTGGAGGGGAATATATGTTCATATTATTGGGCTAATTTCAAAAAAACCCAACTACTTTCAAATTTTGATTATAAACTCCTAATCTATTTCAAAAAACCCTTACACTTTAAAAAGTAACCACATTACCCCAACATCCATATCTGACCCGTTAACCGGGTTTTGAAATGTCAAATTTGACCTTACTACTTAATATTAAATTAAAAAATATAATAATTATTTTTAAAATTACAAAAATACCCTATGTCTTCTTCTTTACCCCTATGATACCCCTCGACTCCGAAACATGGGTTGATCAGGCCCAAGCCCAAACTCGAGGGAATATCTAACAATTAAAGTAGTTAACAAGTATTGAATACAAAATGAAATAAAAATAAAGAATAAAGATAAAAGAATACTAAATAATAAATTCTTATTAATTAATCTAATAATTAACCTCCAATAACAAAATCATCTGATACCAATAATTAATTAAAATTACAACTTAAAAATCCATCATGTGGACCTTTAATTCAAAATTCAACTGAAATAAAATAATATTTGATTAAAACAATAATAAGGAAATCATACGTTAAAACGGAGGAGTGAATAGATCGTCTTTGCTCAGCACGAACAATCCCTAAGCCTAAAACTGACGAACACCTGAAAAATAATTGTGGGTCAGACCCATAAACAAGTTCTAATCTACTACATCCCAAACAGAGACTCGGAACTCATATACATCATAATTAATTCAACAGTAACTAATAGTCCCCATATAAATATATACACACACACTGAAGGAATCTCACTAGACTCTAACGGTTGCCTCAACCTGAATAATAGGCAATATGTAAAATGCACATATAGTAGGCATGAGTACTTATACCTACCAGGGCACAAAACTACACTATATCTAATTATACATCCCTGACAATATACGTACTCTAACCATGATCCTGAAACTCAAGCTCATATCATGGCATATAACTATATATATATATATATATATAATTTGTCCTATCAAAACATAAAATAAATATTCGATATGTCTGTCACGACCTTAGACCGTAATCCAGGTTGTGAACATAAAACAAAACAAAGAAATACTCATATTCAAAAATGTCTGACTAAGCCCTGGAACACTATCCAAAAATTTTAGATAAAACTTTAATACTCAAGGCTGATAATAAGAAAATCCCTTGTTTCAATAGTCATTTTACATAACGTATCTTGTCACAACATGCACACATAAAGTCCATTTCCTTGTCCACACATTATCTGAAAATAGAAAAGTAGGTCTCATAATTAAAATCTTATAACCCTTTAATTACAATATTTTAACACAATTTATTTTGAAAAAATATTTACAAATATACATGTTGGTCTCAATATATACATTTCCCATTTATACAAAGATATAAAACCAAATAGAACCCAACATCCATCCATGGCTGTGGAGGAATTCCTTCTATGACCTCTTGTCCATAATCTGAAAAAAAATGTATATATAATAGGAATGAGTAACTATAGCTCAGTAGAAAATGCCCAACCACCACTTCTTAATATGCCCATAAATCCAAACAAAGAATAGAAATCAGAAAGGGAGTCATACAAATCAGGGAAAAAATAATCATCACATCATCATGCTGTCTCACAAAACAGTCAACACAAAAGAATATGAAGTACCATATACACAGAGTCTAAACCATTTCACTTGTTACAACTTTCTATACAAAGAATCACATTTCTCATTATCACAACCATCAGTCTAAAGGTATGCCCATGTACCGTGAAAAGACTACCCCTCTATTAATACCTAAGGAACCCTTTAGTATTGATGATTTATTGCACATAAACAAAAAGATAACCACTTATGTCTAATCATAAACACAAACTAAGAATATCTATCTCTATTACTCCATAATTAACACATTCTTTCCAATCAATATATTATCTGGTCATAGGCTATGCCGGGAGAAAAATAACCGCAATATCATATTTATAAACCAATTCATGAATGGATACGCCATGCAATGAGTTCAATGTCATGCGATGTCGCTTCCCATACTTAAAATCACTCACATTCTTTATTTTTCAAACCATTAATGTAACCCCCTTTGGTAACCCCTCAGCGACGAGAGAATGATTGGCTACTGTCCCTGACCCTTGGTACCCCTACGGCGTCATTTGGGGCCCAGATAGCTTAACCACGCTAAAACGATCTCCCTAATTCTCTCTAGGCTACATTAACGCCACGGACCCTCGGTACCCCCTTGGCTTTCGGGTTTTCACAAAATTCTTTTCTCAAATCTTTTTCCCAACACCCCTTTTTCATTTCAAAACATTTCTTTCCCATTTTTCTTGTCCAATGCTATGCATGAATGCACATGCTTTACAATATTATAATACCACATCATTACTCATATCAAAATCTAATTCAATAAACATACTTTGGTAACAAATTTATCATGGCAGCAAGCTTCACAATGACATACTATTATAGCCTTCAAGAAATCAACTCAAGCATGTTGTCATCTAATCTATACAGCATAGAAGTTATTAGACATAGAAAACATATAGAAATTCTATGGACACACTTTGACAGCAAATTTATCATGGCAACATGTTTCAAAGACAATGTATCATTCAATTTTTGAATACTATTATAATACCAAACTTATAACAAAACAACCCATAATTGAAGTGAACTAAATATATAATTTCTAGCTTATCAAACAATAACAATACAACTATTGTGATTACTAGAATTTCAGTTTTTAGGCACATAAACATCAATAACATTTTAAGAGTTCAAATTCCATATTTAAAACACATAACACATCATTTCTGTCTAAGTTACAAAATTTCAGATTTTAATTACACAACATGCTTGTAAAGAAAGCATAATTCAAGTTATATAATGGTTCAATTTAAAGGATTTAATTCACAAAGAACCAAAGGGTTTGAAGGTTAAAACAACCCTTATTAGTTGTTAACAATTCATACGTAGCTTGTTACCTCCTTCTTTGAAAATTCATAACAATTTCAATTCTAAGTTAAATTGAGTGATTCCAAAGCCTAATGAAAGCTTAAACAATGTACTTTGAAAGTGTCAATTTAGTTTAACAAAATCCCTTCCCAATTAGAACAATTTTGACCCAAAATTTCGAAATAAAATCTGCCCAGAAACTGATTTCTAGCCTGTAGCTTCCATCTTTGAAAAATCATAAAAAAATTCAATTCTCATCCAAATTGAGTGAATCCAAAGGCCACTGAAAGTTCAAAGACTATATTTTCAAGATAAAATTTTACTTGAATTTTCAGTAAGAACACTCTAACTTTAAAAATTCATAGTAAATTCATTTCTCAATCAAATTATGTGAAACCAATTCTCAATGAAAGCTAATTAACTATATTATCATAATATCAAATCATTTCTAAATGATAAATTACGAATTTACATGAATTTGAGCAAACAGTAGCACGTAATTTCAGCCAAACAGTTTCAACATGTTACACAGAATTTCAGTTTAGTTTTGTATACACTTTGCAACTCAAATTGAAAGAGATTAACTCACTAAAGGTAAATGAATTGAGGGTTAGACAATCCTACCTCTCAGCAGCTTGAAAACATAGCAACTAACAATTTAAAGCAATCTAAAGTAAGCTACCAATTTTTCAAAATGATGAAGAACACCTCTTAAAATTCATCCACAACCTTTCCCTTTTAAAAATCCTAGCAGTGAGAGATTGGTTACAATTTTGATACCCAAAAGAAAGTTCATGACTTTGACAACACTTTTTTATTCACAAACCCTTTTCAAGGTCCCAACACAAAAGCTTCAAAATGTCATGTAAAGAAGACTATTATGAAGGAGAACAAAATGGACGAAAAATGGTAGTCTGCAGATTGTGTTTTGTGTCTATCCCATTCAATTGTAATGCTATATGTCATCACACATACACACACACACAATATGTGGCTATGTGAACTCCCATGTGTTAAGTTCACAATTAGTCAAATGCAAGACTAAACAAAATGACCAAAAAGTTCTTCCATTAATTCTAAATGTCAATTTTGTCATTTGCCTAATAAAAATCTACTTTGCCCTTTATAAAATAATCAAAGGCCAAATATGTTACTTGCATAATAAAAGTCTATAATACTCTTCATGAAACAAATTATGATATTTAAATAAAAGTAAACACATTTGCAAAAATATCCATAATCCCGACAATAAAATAAAAATGTATAAATGCTAACATGCCCGGAAAATGAGAAATGCTCGAAAAATCGAAAAAGTGATAGACTTCACAATGTCATCCAACTGATTCAATTGACCTGACATGAAAAAATGTAGGATTTAACATTTTAGTTAATCCATTCCGTTATACATGAATAGGTAGGACTTAACATTTTTAATTAATCCGTCATTAATATGCCATCATCCCATACTGGTGCATATAATGCATACAATTCATAAATGATGCTACGGTTATAATATCACATCAAATAAATTCATACATAGCATGATATAAAATTATACAGATACTCCTTTGCATTTAATTGAGCAAAAATAACAATTCTAAGTAGCATGCATTGAATTTATCTCATAAAAATTAACATGCATCTCAAATAATTGTACTCCTCCATAATATAATCAAATTTATTTAAAACCAAATAATTGATTAAAATAGTTTAATCCAACCATGTTTAATTAATTTAACCTTTTAAATTAATTAAATTTCATACTTAACATGTGTACTTAAATCATGTTTTTTAAATCATCCATAAATCTAATTTAACAATTTAAAATCATTAAAACAGATTTAATAACAGTTCAACCTCCCAGAACGTCCCAATAATTCCACTTCAGTTCATAAACATTATTTAAACATTGTAGAATATACATCATGTATCAATTTGTCCAAATTACTAAACAAATACACAAACCCATTACATATATACATACACTGTAATTTCAGTTTTAATCATGCAATTAGGTTCAATTAATTTAATTAAATAATCCTGGAGCTAATCTAGCATGTATATAATCTAAATCAAGGGAGAAGAAAAGAAAATAACTTGCCTTAAAATTTTTGATAAAAATTCTAACCTCCTTCTTCATCTCTTCTTTCTTTCTAAACTCTCTGTCTTTTTCCTCCAAAATATACTACGTGATTTAATTTCTAACCCCTCTTTACTAACATATATTTTTGATAAAAACCTTAACCTAATCCTTTTCCCAATTCAAGTCAACTTAATAAAACAAAATAATAAAATTAAAATATTAAAAATGTAACTAAAAATATATTATGTACATAATCTATGTATATCTTTATTACATAAATATATAAAATATATACATCAGATTATTAATACTAAGTTATAATAATATTAATTAATTAATTACTTCCTTATATATATATATATATCTATAACTATCCATAAGTAACTAAAAAAATATGTTACGTATATAATCTATGTATATCCTTATTATACAAATATAAAAATATATATATCAGATTATAATTACTAAGTTACAATAATATTAATTAATAAATTACTTTCCTTTTATATATATATATATATATATATATATATATATATAATTATCAATGGGTAATTATCCTTACCCATTAAACCTCCTATCCAAGTAATCCATGTGACAGAATTAGTTGGTCCATTACTCCTAACTATATACATAAAATAAAACAAAGTAAATATTTAATTATTTAATCTTTAATTAATTATAAATAAACAAAATACATCAATTAAATTAATTATTTAATTATTCAAGTACATACTTTCAATTAATCAAGTCAAATAAAACATTTAATCAAAATAAAATATTTAATTAATCAATTTAATTAAATACGTAATCAAATAGTCAAATAATTAAGAAAATAAATAAAAACGTAATTAAAACCTTTAAAATAATACCGAAACTACCTTTTAAAATTATGGGTATTGCAACCCCCCTCTCTCTCAAATTCTCACCTTTCCCCCTCTCTCTCTCTAAAACAGACCCATGGATTTTGTGTATAAATCTGTATGAATTTGCAAGCCTTGACAAAATAAATTATCATTTGCAAGCCTTAACAAAATAAATTATCAATACACATACCAAATAGTTATATGAATTGCCAATCCCCAAATCAATAAAACCCTATCCTAAAGTAGTGATGACGGTGCAAAATGGAAGAAGAAAAACAGGGGGTTTTATGTCGACGTGGTACAGGACTTTAGGTCGTCGTGACGAGCAGCATGTTAGCGACATTGGGTTGCGATTTGGAAACGGTTGGGTCGTTGATCAACTACCTAATAGTTTTAAAGAGGGGCGGCGGCTATGGGTCACCGTCCATGGTGGTTGCCAGGCCGCGCTCCGGCGACTTAGTTGTATGTGAAGAAGTCAGCAACCTTTAGGATCTCTGCTGCATATCTTGTGGGTCAATTGAAAACAGTTAACTTATGAAATGTTTTAAAGAGAGAGGAAGAGAGAGGGAGATGTGATAGTTTAAAGGAAACGAGAACTTTAGGTTGCCGAACGGCGACCTGGTAAGCTGCCGTGATTTTTTTTTTTTAAGTTAGCAACCTTGGATCGCGATTTGGAGAGGGTTGGGTCGCTGCAGTTTCAGAGAAGGACGACGGGTCGTCGTTCACGGTGATTTCCAGATTGTGTTCTGACAACTTGGTCCTTGAAGAAGTCAGCGATTGATCTTCAGAGAAAAAGTACTGTGGCACTAACTGAGGATCAAAAGAAAGCGCAAACCGATTTAGCAAGTGGCGCCACCGGCGGTCCGTATGATATAGCAACGGTGAATTTGTGAGTTATTGAGGTGACCATGGAACTGTTTTAGGGAGAGAGAGAGGAGAAAGTTTTAGAGGGAGGGGATGAAGAAAGGAAGAAGATGGGTATTTTTGTAATTTTTGAAATAATAATTATATTTTTTAGTTTAATATTAAAATAGTAAGGTCAAATTTAACATTTCACAGCTGGGTTAATGAGTTGGATATAAATATTGGGATAATGTGATCATTTTTAAAATGTAAGAAATTTTTTGAAAATAAATTGAAAATTTATGATAAAAATTTGAAAGTAGTGAGATTTTTTGAAATTAGCTCTATAATATAACATTATATATTTCTTTGTTGCTTACATTAGCAACAAAGGTATTAGTTGAGGGTATATTTGTAATTATATAATGGGACGTTTGTTTATTTAGTCCGACAGGAGCACCAAGTTATTTTGCAAAAACTTTAATTTCAGGGCAATAAAAGCACACCTCGGGTTAAAGTAATTTACATTATTATTAATGTCATTTTCAAATATTAAAATATTATTTGATAACTCGATTCAATATCTAATCATGAACAGTTTAAATTTAGAAAAAATTTAAAATTTCACTAGTTGACTTTGTTTATTTTAAAAAATACTAATTTTTTCAAACTATTAGAGTTGATTGCTAAGTTTTTGAAATTAATTATAAATCTATACAAAAACACTCTTTAGTCTTTTTCATTGTCCAATACTAACTATTAGAGTTGACTTTGTTTATTTTAAAAAATACTAATTTTTTCAAACTATTAGAGTTGATTGCTAAGTTTTTGAAATTAATTATAAATCTATACAAAAACACTCTTTAGTCTTTTTCATTGTCCAAAATTCCATTCTTCATTTCAATATTACCTTTGATAAATTTTGTTTTATTTTTTTCTCAATTGGGCTCCTCTCTCATCCATCACTTTCTTCGTCGGCCGACCCTCTCATCGCCATCCTCAACTTCCTCAAATGCCTAGATAAAAAAAAATAGGAACTTCCTCGAATGGCCAAAATGCAACACTAGATGAAAAAGCGCATACCCATGAACACCGGGCCATCACACCCACTTAGGCAAAATCTCCAAATTTTAAGAATTACCGAACAAGCAGAACGAATTTCAGTAACTCAACCGAAAATTCAATTGAAGACCCAACAGTGAGGTCGAAGCAAAACAATCAAGTTTAACACGATGAACACCATTTTCGGCGAACCCAGTTTAGTTCAGTGAAGCCGAACAGAGGCAACCAAGTTCAGTAAAGTCCACTCCAGTTCCAGTGAGCTCCAAGCTTCTGCAACATTTTAGTCCGGTGCATTCATTTTTTGCGAAACCCACTTCAGTTCGATAACATGTCCACGCTACTCAGGCCCACCGTTGCAAAAAACGCGACGGTGAGCTCCTAAAACTGAAACAGAGCTCGCCGTTTGTTCACCGTAGTCGAATGCAAGTCGAGGAGTTCACTGATTTGTCACCGGCGAAGGCAAGCATGCCTTGAAGCTTGCTGTCAGTTCACAGAAGCTTGGAGTGCGGCTTGGGTATCGTCGGAATCAATGGTCACTTGTTGAACTTTTATGGAACTCTCTGTTGATGAAGATTTTGGAGTTCTCTCTGTTATATTATTTCTATTTCCTTAGAGACAGACCGAACTGAAAACTAGATTCTCCGGCCAAGGTTAATGAAGCTCGCCAAACTGGGTGTGTTAATGGAGCTCAAACTGGTTTGTTAGTGAAACCGACCGAACTGGGTCTGTTAAAGGAGCTCGAACTGGGTCGGTTAATGGAGCTCAATTTTGGAGTTCTCCTCTCTGTTAACGTTGCTTCCCGTGCCACTTCCGCCTCCGACGAAATTGGCTGCTCCAGATCGCTACCTAGCAGCGACCTCAGTGACAACAACGAAGAGGATGGCCTTCGCGGAGGCCCTCATCGCCGCCGATCCAAGGATGGGAGGAGCTCACCTGAATTGGGTCATCCAAGGCTTGCCGGAAATGTTCTCTGTACTCCTCGCCGGACTGTACAATGAAATTCCCCAAGACCGGTGAACTCAAGGGCATTTGGACCATGAAAAAGTCTAAATAGTATTTTTGTATAAATTTATAATTAATTTAAAAACTTAGCAATCAACCTTTTTGAGAAAGTTGACATTTTTTAAAATAAGCAAAGTTAATTAGAGAAATTTTAAATTTTTTTAATAATTTATATAGTGTTTTTGATCACAAAATTGGAAATCACTCAAATGATTTAAAATATAAATATTATGTTTGGAAATAGTAAAGTTAATGGATTGGAAAAATTATAGTTAAAAATTTATATTAATTTTTTTTCAATCTCAAATTTGAGGCTGTGCCAATCATAACATAAGAGTTATTGAATACCTATTTTACGTTTTCAAGATTTATAGAACCTATAGTTTACAAATATAAGATTGAATAAAAGCTTGGTTTAGGCCAAACATAATTAGTAGTAGATTATATATATATTTTTAGATAAACCTAATCCGTAAATTCAATTCGGTGATGACTGATGGACGAGTCAGACGGTTTTTAAAACAGAGTGCACTAAGTATTCGTAAGTGTTAGTTGCTCCCAAGTCCCAAGTCCCAAGTCCCAAGTCCCAAAAAAAAAAAAAAAAAAAAAAACAGAGGGGGTCAGCGTCGTCATTTCAGAACACGGATCTCACACTGTTGCGTGAAGAGAGAGAGAGTGACAAGCACCGGTGTTCTAGAGAGAGAAAGAGAGTGTGTGTTGAAGAAGAGAAATCTCTGGCCTCCTTTTCTGACTCGAACATTTTCGTTTCCAGAAGAAGCAAAAAAATAAAAAATCAATGGAGAGAAGCACTCCTGTGAGGAAGCCTCACACATCCACCGCAGATCTGCTCACCTGGGCGGAAAATCCCGCCGCCGATTCACCAGCCACCGCTTCTGCTACTTCCGGTGCCCGTTCACACCAGGTCAGTTCATTTCCGTCTAAAATAGAGTTACTTTTTTTCTTTTTTTTGATTTATCTATTTATTTTTATGAGTTGATCGGTTGTGGTCGGAAAATGTCAGCCGTCGGATGGTATTAGCAAGGTGGTGTTTGGAGGCCAGGTTACAGATGAAGAAGTCGAGAGTTTGATGAAAAGGTTAGAGATCTGGTTAAACCTTTAGCTTTCAGTTTGTAGGCCTTTTTTTAAACTTTTTTTTCGTTATTTTAGTTCAGGTGGGGCAATAAAAGCTCTTTTGATTTGTCTCTGCATTATTCACGGGTTTCACAACATTGTTGTGCTTTTTTCTCTAGTTTGAATCCATTATTTCTATCTTCCTTCTTGATGTTTCATGTTGGATACATACACAAGCACATATTAAAAATGTGATTTTGTTGAATGATTTGTTATGGATATTCTTATTTGGCCAATTATTGAAACAATGAATGGAAATCTCTTATCTCTAGAACGTTTGGTTAAATGTGCTTCTTTTTGGTTGAGTGCTCAAATCTCATACTGGCATACTATTTCAGATCACTTTGTGATAAATTCTCTTCTTTGTTTTTGGGAGTATTTTTTATGCTCTTGTATTCCCTATAGTAGGAGAGTGTTAATAAATTCGTGTTCAGAATTTACCCGTGACAGAGAGCTTAGAGAGGAAACATTGTTAATTTTACATAGTGGATTTAAATCAGTTATTATTATTATTTATTTATTTTTAAATCATCAACGTAAAGAAGCTTCATCATTTATAAATTAGGTGTAGGTTTGAAATAGGTTGGGTGAGCTGATCCAAAGAGTCAGGGCAATCATTCTAAGCATGGGCATATTCGAGAAATGGGTTTTCCTTGAACAATGGCATGGCTTCTTTTAAAAAAGGTCTCTCCTGTTCGAGTTCTCATCTTCAGGGAATTTCAACACTCCTAGTTTACCCATGTTGTCCGTTGTCCAGTCAACGTCACTTTCTGAATTACAAAAAATAAAAATAATAAAAATAAAAATACCTAGTTATTTATACTATATGAATTTTGAAAGCAAGTATTGATTACTTTAAGGTGTGAGCTGACCTTGCATTGAACTTCCTATTGGGGTTTGGTATCCCTAAAAGCTGTATGGGCATACACAATCCAGACTTCCGAACTTTCTGATTCTTCTTCGTCATGCCGGTTTCCTTAATTGAAATGCTACATATTTATTGAATGTTCAATCTACCTCTTTTTATGATCATACAGGGTGTGAAACTATGACGTATGGATGAGACTGAGCAAAGAGTTAAACTGCCAAAGAACAACATATTTGTACTTATAAAATTTAGGGTGAAATGCTCTGACACCCCTCCCCCACTCCCAGGTTTTCTTTTAGGGTAAATTACACTGAGCTCCCCTGAAGCTTGGTCAAATTGTACCCAGAGAGTGCGTTTGGCCTTTATTACCCTAACCTCCCCTAAAAGTGTGAAATGTCTTTCTTACCCTTATCTAATTTAATAATAGTTTAATAAAAAAGAAGCTGTCAAACCAAACCCTTTTGCTCCCTTCTTGTAAACGCAATATTACCCTAGCTATATATATATTTTTTGAAAAAATAACCTAATCAAATGTCATTAACAAAAAAAAAAAAAAAAAAAAAAAGAAGTAAAATTTAATAATAAAAAATTTGTATAAAAATTGATATTTTGCATTATTTCAATGACATTTCATGGTATTTTTGTCATTTCATGTCAAAATATAAGGCTATTGAGGTCTTTTAACACAAGGAAAGGGTCCTCAACCTCCCTTGAGGTTTGGTTAACCTTGTCCTGACACCCCCTTTTGTTAGTTCACTGTTAGGCATGTTAGAAGTTAGCTAATTTGAAAAAATAGAATGCATAAACTACCTTTCCTTGTTGCAACATTTCCAAATAAGCCTTGCTCAATTTTTGGAAGAAAATTTTTAACCTAAATTAGTTGGACCTTAATGCCCTCACATGTCAATACTTAAAGACTCTGTCTCTCTCATATGAAGTTGCAGCAAGTTGGTTTCTACTTTCTCTGTCTGCATTTCTCTCTTTCGGGTGTATTGGCATTTCCTTGACAATTGAAACTGCATTGTGCAATTTCCCCGCACGGCCAAGCAAGTCAATAATCAAAGCATAATGCTGCTCCCCAGGCTCAACTCCATACTCCTTCATCAACCCAAAGTAATGCTTACCCTTTTCAACAAGGCCAAAATGGCTACAAGCATACAACACACACAAAAAAGGTGATGAAATTTGGTCTCATCCTATCTTTCCATTTGTTTAAACAAATCAAATGCTTTGTTCGTTTGCATATGCTAAGCACTGACAATTCGCATTGCGTTCCACATGCCTAGCTTCGTAATGGAAATCTCATCAAATATCTGATAAGCTCCTTCAATTACTCCACACTAGGAATACAAAGAAATCAAAGAATTGCCTACAAAGCCCTAGGAATTATAAATCATTTTCAAACACAAACCAGTGTATTTGCTTCCCCATCTGAGAAGCGTAGAACTGCCATAAACTTGAATGACTCTAGAAAAAGTAAAATCATTAACATCTAAACCATGTTGCAAAGCTTGCTTAAATAGCCTCAAAGCCTCTTCATCCTCACCCATTTGAGTATACCCATATATCATTCCACTCCGAGAAGTCACATTTCTCTTCGGCATTCAATCAAATGCCTTCCGGGCATCTCTAAACTCACCACATTTTGCATGCATATAAACCATTGAACTCCCACAAACACATCAAAGTCAAACCCAGTTTTCATAGCAAGACAATGCATCGATTGCCCAAGCATGGAGCATCATCATCATCAGGTCTAGCCCTAGCATGGAGCATGTACTATTTCTGAGATGACGTTTCATAGATGTGGTGTTTAGGGTTTCACGAATATGGGTGGTTGGAGTTTCTAAGTCTTTGGTCTCATGTCATTTCAAAGAGAGAGAGAGAGAGTATTGGATTTGGTGAGATCCGTGTTAGATTAATAATATCAAGAGCAAAAATGAGATATCGTATTTTATGTGTATACATCAACAATGATGCATGCATCCGGTTAAATAAAGGAAGGGGTATAATGGTAAAAACACGTTTTCTGTTAAAAGCAAAAAAAAAACAACGTTTGCTAACTCTGACAAGGAGTGTCAAAGCAATTTTTCCACAAGTTTAATCTATGGGTTATAAAAGGAAATCTAGGGGGGTGTTAGAGCATTTCACCTTAAAATTTAGGGTAAAATGCTCCGACACCCCCCTTAGATTTGCCTTTATTGCTCATAGATTAAAATTGTGCAAAAATTGCTCTGACACTAGTTAGCATCCCCGTTTGTTCGTGCTTTTACCATCATTCCCCTTCCTTTATTTAACTTGGTGCATGCATCATCACTGACGAGTACATTAAAATTAAGAAATGTCTACATTGCTATTGATAATTAATCTAAAATGAATCTAACAAAATTCAATATTCTCAGCTCCAACGATTTGCAAACAGATTGTATCGATTTGTAAGCATGTCTCTGTCGCAAATGATAAAGATTTGAAGAGATCAACGTTCAAATCACCATTTTCGGACAATAAAAGCTAGAGAATTTCAGAAGAAAAGCGCAATTCACACGGGTCTTTTCTCGGTTTATTAAAGCAGTACTGCTTGTCATCTCACTGGTTATAGTTCTTCACGATTTTAATTTTATTTTATTCGGGACCTTTTGTTAATCCCATCTCTTACTTTTCAAATAAAAAGAGAGATTTCTGATGTATTGGATTTGGTGAGATCCGTGTCAGATTAATAATATCAACGGCAAAAATGCATTTGGTGAGATCTGTGTCAGATTAAAAATATCAAGGGCAAAAATGATATTTCATAATTCAAGTGTATACATCAGCAATGATGCATGCATGTGGTTAAATAAAAGAAGGGGTATGATGGTGAAAGTATGATCTCTGTTAAAAAAAAGAAAAAAAAAAACTATGACAGGAAGTGTCACAGCATTTTTTCCACAAGTTTAATCTGTGGTCAATAAAAGGAAACCTAGGGCGGTGTCAGAGCATTTCACCTTAAAATTTGGGGTAAAATGCTCTCCCGCTCATATTTGCCTTTTTGCTCATAGATTAATATTCTTCAAAAATTGCTCTGGCACCCCTATCAGAGCTAGCAGCCATATGTTCTTTAACGGAAGATGTTCTTTTACCATTACATGCCTTTATTTAACTGAGTTCATATGTCATTGCTGATGTGTACATTAAAATTAAGAAATGTCTATATTGCCATTGATAATTAATCTGAATTGAATCTAACCAAATCCAATATACTCAAGCTCCAGCGATTTGCAAACAAATCGTGATTGAGGTATGGTTTTTTTGGCAAGGTTCGGTTCGTCGAGACTGAGAGTGTACGGATATCTCGTCCCCTAAACAGAGATCGAATCAGACAGTGTTGATTGCTCCCATGGTCGGGTTTGAAAGTATGTCTTCGTCGAAACCATATTGATTTGAAGAGATCAACGTTCAAATCACCATTTCCGGACGATAAAAGCTTGAGAATTTCAGAAGAAAAGCGCAATTCACGCGGGTCTTTTCTTGGTTTCTTAAAGCAGTACTGTTTGTGATCTCACTGGTTATAGTTCTTCGCGAGTTCAAACTCTGTGCCTTTTATTTTCTTCAGGACCTTCCGGCCTTTTGTTAATCCCATCTCTTTCTTTTCACAGAAAAAGTGAGTTTGCAAACTCTCGTTTCAATCCAACACTTGCGTTTTGAGAAAAAAATTGACACCTTTTTGGACATATCAGAGGATAAATTGGACCCAAAATTGTTAGAGGCCAAGATCAAACAGAATAAATCAAACTTATGTGTATCTCAATCTTCCACATCACTTCTTCATCAGATCAGAGAGCGTGCGAATGCCACCTGTACGACCTCCAGAGGTCCTCTTGTTGGAAGATGAAGAGGCCATGGGCTTTCCTGGATCGGAGATCGTAGGGGTTAGGGTTTGACCACGGAGACTGGGATCGGAAGCGAGACGGCACGGAGAGGGAGGTTGTGATTGTTGGCGGCGGTGGCAGTGGAGGTCATTGCCTCAATTGCAAGTGGGTGATTTGATGATCCAAAAACATTTAATGTGTAATCTTTATGGGTTGATTTTTTATTTTTTGTTAAGCATCATTTATGAGAAATTCCATTTGCAGAAGAAAAGTAGTAGATAAATAGTCTCACTTCACCTGTATGAACTTTAATAATTGTCTGAGTATTCGATGTTCAGGCATCATGGAGGTAGACATGGAAAATTCTGTCTCAACCTCGCCTGAAGAACCTGCAGTTGCATGCACTAATGGGCAATTGATCCACTTCCACCACTATCAGATCCAATTCATCGAGTGTGCATTTGTTTCGCAAAGTGATTTGCAGCCCAAATTTTGAGATTCTTTCTTCATTGTGGGTTTTCCATGTTTAATAAAGAAATGAAATCATCAAAGAAGTTAAAGTCTGTGATGCATAGCATTTGCCATTTCAGTGTGGAGAGAATCCGAGGCTCCATCCTCTTTACCTCCACCACCAGACCCTTGTTGAGATTGAGGCTATCCTGCTCATGCATGAACATGTTCAAATTCACACATGAACTCATCAAAAAAGTTTGAAGAAGTAAAACATAATTAAAAATGAAAGAGTGCAATTTTATACTAGTAATTGAGGCAATTTGAATTTCATTATCCTCATTTTCCAAACGAGTGAAAGACAGGTGATTGCAATTAACATTATGCCCTGCACTGTTTGGTCCTACAATTGACAACATAAGATTGAGTTAGAAATTTTCAATACCAAAACAGTGAAACCAAGAAATGTAGATGATATTAGGTTTTTCTGTTCTTGTTTACCCTCCATTGGTTGCCTTGCACTCGTTTGTTTATGAATGTCATCGCTTGTCTTCTTCGAAGGACCGCAGTGGGGTTATGGTGGTAGTACTTGACGAGGGGGATGCCTGACGTGGCTTAAGCCTTTAGCAAAATGTCAGACATTTTGATTCCTTTTGAGTTTTTTTATTTTATTTTTTTGTAAGGATATTTTAGACATTTCATTCTTTAAATTGAGAAAATGTACTTATTTGCACAATTGGAAAAATATAGGGGCGTTTTTTACACCAGGGGGCTATTTGCACATTCTATGTATAATGGTTTTTTTTTTGCACTTTACCCTTTTTTTTTTTTGTTTCACTGGTTTAATCTGTGAGCAATAAAGGCAAACCTGGGGGGTGTTAGAGCATTTTACCCTAAAATTTATCACCTCTCTTTAGTCTTTATATAGTGTCTTAGTCTATGACGATTCTAGAGTTTGATCCAAAAAGCTGCCAAAGCAATTTGCTATTGAACACATTCACATTCTCTGATGTATGGCAATTGTATCGAGTTATTATTGGATCATGTTGTATTTCATGATATCTAAACATGTGATTACAGATCATTTGTGTTTTGTTTTTAGTTTTTTACTTTGGGTTGTTTAATTGTTAGCTTTGCAACATTCCAGGAAACCTTGTTCAGGGTATAAATTAAAAGAGATGACTGGTAGCGGTATTTTTGCAGCTGTTGGAGAGAATGATGCAGAATCTGACAGCGCCAACCCAACCCCAAATAACAAATCTGGATTACGTATGTACCAGGTATATTTTGGACATTGCTAGTTTAAATAGCCAGTTTAATAACAGAAGGATTGCGTTAGGTTGGTTGACAGTTAGCGAATGATATGAACTCCAGGAAAAAGTAAGATTTGTATAGGTTACCCCAAGTTGAGAAAATGCTTTGTTGAGTTGAGCCATTAGTTTAAAACTTATTGTCTGCTTATGGATCTCTGGTCCATTGGGATGCCAGTCTGACATGAGAAATGCGTAATACCTCGTGAGTGACTGCTTACTTTTTGATGGTTGGAATTTTTTTCAGCAAGCGGTTGCAGGAATCAGTCACATCTCATTTGGCGATGAAGAGACTGTTTCTCCCAAGAAGCCTAGTACTCTTCCTGAGGTGGCAAAGCAGCGGGAGCTGAGTGGGACACTAGAAAGCGACTCTGAGGCAAAGCTGAAGAAGCAGCTTTCTGATGCCAAGTGCAAGGAGCTTAGTGGAAATGACATCTTTGCGCCCCCTCCTGAAATTCAACCCCGGCCTTTGGCTGCTCGTGCATTGGCATTAAGAGAAAGCATAAGTATTGGAGAACCTGAATCACTTGATGTACACTCAGCTGCCAAAGTATCTAATGTAAGTGAAATATGTCAGTGTAAAAATGAATTCTGTGTGCACGCGTGCGTGCGCATGTTTGCGTGCATCTGCTGATGCATATGCACGTGCGTACACACACAAGCATTCAAATATATGAAACTGTAATTTTTAAGGTTTGATTTGGGATAACTTGAAAGACCAATATGCCCGTGCATAGGGGAAAATTGCACTTTTGTTTTTCTTTATCTGTTGCAAAAATTGATTCACCCAGATTTTTTATATTTACATAACTTACATGTTCTTAGATGTATAGTAGATATATGATGGTTTGTGAAGAAAATTTCGTATATTAGGTGTTCCGACTTCTATGTTTTTTATGAGGAAATGTTACCAGAGACCATTGTTAAATCAATTCGTCCATTCTACACTCATGTTCTGCCTCGGTCCATCTTGCATCTTTATAAGTGTGCATTTCCTGTGTTTCGTCATCTTGATCTGTCTAAAACTCTTTTCTTTATGTAATTAATTTATAGCCCGTTGGAGGTCAGAGCGGTGGATTCTTTGGCGAGGAACCAATTAACAAGACAGCGAAGAAGATCAATAACCAAAAATTTGCAGAGCTGACAGGAAATGACATTTTTAAGGGAGATGCTCCTCCAACATCTGCAGAGAAACCACTAAGCTCGGCAAAGCTGAGAGAGATGAGCGGCAGTAATATATTTGCTGATGGGAAGGTAGAATCTCGAGACTACTTAGGCGGGGTTCGCAAACCCCCTGGTGGCGAGAGCAGCATTGCCTTGGTGTAACTTGTTTGGACTAACTCAATTATTTTACATTATTACTTCTGTTATGGTGTTATCTTATTCCTAGTGGGGATATGTTCTCATATGTTTTGACCTTGTGGTCGCGTGTTCTGATATTGATTAGGTTTAACATGTCAACCAGAGGTTGGACCATTGGCTAATTGGGTTGTATGTTTATCATGTTTTACCAGTGTTTGTATTAATGAAGTGTGGTGTTGTTCAGAGCTTATTTTCATTTCCTTAGAAGTTCATGTAGTACTTGTGGATTTGCAATAGAAACGGATGGACTCATTTTGACTTGCTCAGAAACCTTGTTCAATTGGACTAAAGTTGTTGGATTGTTCTTAGCATGGGCACCTCCTCCATAGGGGTAGCTTGAAGCTTAATGCGGATGCAGCGGGAAGTTTTGTGGAGGTGGTAGGTATGGTGGTTTGAGACTCTGAAAGCAGTAATCAAATTGTCTCATCATGGTTGGGGCCTGGCCTCTGTTATTGTGGAAGGAGATTGTCAGGTAGTCTTCTTTCTCAAGCCCAACTAGCCCGGTGCAGGAGGTGTGCTTGAAGATATCAAATCCTGATGTGAGAGCGTCTACCTCAGTTTTCTTTATGTTGGGTTCCTCGTCCTTAAATGGGGGTAGCTCATTGTCACGAGCTTAGAGTTTCAGCACCACTCTAGCTGCTCCCGTGCGGCACCAAGACGTTGCTTTCACTCTCGCAAGTACTTGGTCAGCCTAACTCCCGTGCGCCTAACTCCCGTGCACACCTTAGCCAACACACTCCCCTCGTGCGCTTACTAGTGTTGTAGTTGCCCTCGCCCTCTCCTCACTTGGCTTGCACACTCACACACACTAAGGCACTTAAGTTGGCAAGGAAAGAACACTTCTATTACTTCAAAGAATGCTTTGTACAAGGCTAACGCTCAAGCTCTCTACAAGGCTCTCAAGACTCACTCCAGGACTTGTTTCCTACAAAATGAAGTCCTACCTCTATTTATAGGCATCCCCATCCCTAATGGACGGCTAGGATGCATTCTAACCAACGGTGGAGATTGATTATCTAGAATCTTCTCCCACCTTCTTCACACTTCCATACTTATCTACTAGTATCTACAACATTCTAGAATTCTCCATACTACTCCACAAAACTCTGGAGAACTCTAGAACCTTCCACACACTTCTACACATTTCTACACATATCTAGAATCTTCCACATAACTCTAGACTATTCCGGAAGACTCTAGAAACTCCACTTGCCATGCAGTTGCCATGCAGCGTCCTCCTCAGCGTCTGCGTGTCGCCTGCGTGGCACAACCTCCATAGGCGGGGCGTGACATTCTCCCCCACCCATTTCCGTGACGCCCTCGTCACGGTTTCTTCAGCTGACCCAGCCTCTCGCAGGTCATCAGCACTTGCGCATATGTCCTTGGCCCAAACGTACGAGCGCCCTTCGGGAGATGTGAGGTCCTCACGAGCTCCATCGTGTTGATTGCCACCTCTGGACTCTCCTTCCTGCCCACGAGCGGCACCATGCATGCGGCCTTGCCTTCCTCGCCTCCAAGTATCATCAACGCACCAAGGCATGGTAGTGGCGCGGCGTTGTTCCTGTCCATGAACTCCAGCCCCAGCACCATGTCATGGTCGTCCATCTCCGCAACTTGGAAGTCGGCCTTGCCCTTCCATCCTTGCATGCATAGCTCTACCTCTTTGCACACTCTACTCACGCGTGCCTCCTCGGAGTTGACGGCCTTGATCCATCCTTCCGTCTTGCGCATCTCCAAGCCAAGTCGTTGCGCCTCCTCTGGGGTAATGAAGTTGTGTGTAGCGCCCGTGTCTACCAACGCTTGCACGGCTTTGCCACCAACCTGCGCATCCACATAGCGCACCCCAGCTACCTTCTTTGCCTTACCCTTTTTCTTGGTGTCATGCGCCATGCTACTCAGCATCTGCATAGCCCCCATGCACCTGTCTTCGTCGCTGCCCGTATCATCCACCTTGCCCTTGCCCTTATCCTTCACAAGGGCGCTCATGGTCTTCTTGTTGGGGCAGTGTCGCAATATGTGCGGCCCTTCGCACAAGTAGCACTTCGGCTCCCACTTGCCCTTATCGCGGCGCTCCCATTTGCCACTAGCCTTGGACCTCTCTCCATGGTCCTTGCCCTTATCATGGCGTGGGCGTCTCTCCTCATCGCTGTGCTCATCATCACTAGACTTGGGCGAGCCCCGTTTCTTGAAGCGCCGGTCTCCCCCACCTTTGCCGTGGTCCCTCCTGGGAGACGTGGCCCTCTTGTCATCGCGCCTAAAGTCTTCGAGGCGCTCCGCTATAGCCATTGCGGATGCCAAGTCTCTAGGCTCCCTCCTCCTTAGCTCCGTGGCCACCCAAGACTGCAGCCCATCAATGAACAAGCACATACGTTGCCGCTCCGGCATCTCTGGGATCTCCAGCATCAAGTTGGAGTACTCCTTCACATACTCCCTTATGCTGCCCTTCTGCTTCAGGCGCCTTAGGTTGATCATGGCGAGGTCCTCAACGCACTCAGGGTAGAACTGCCTCTTGAGCTGCCTCTTGAACTCCTCCCATGTATCAACTGCTCTTGCGCCCCTACCGGTGAAGCGCTGCCTCCACCATAGAGCGGCAGTGTCTGTGAGGTACATAGTGCCTGTCTGCACCTTCTCCTCATCATCCTCGATCTCCATGCACTCGAAGTACCGCTCCATGTGCCAGAAGAAGTTGTCAATCTGGCGCGCATTCCTTGCCCCATCGTACTCCTTGGGCTCCGGCGCCTTCTTCTTCCTTGGCTTCACCACGACCTCGCGCGCCTGAGAGAACTCCTTCTTGCACTCGGCAATCTCCATGCGCAAGTCGTCTACCCGATCATGCAAGTCCCTTTCTTTCTCTTGCGCCTTGTTGGCGATGCCATCAATCAGCTCGTAGAGCTCCGCCATCCTTCTCTCGAGCCTATTAAACTTAGTCTCCGTGTAGACCAAGTGTGTGGCAAGCTTCTCCTCCAAGCTCTGCTCCAAGACGTGGACTTGGTGGTCTCCTCCGCTAGCCATGTCTACTCCAACAAAGCTCCCTTGACGAACCTGCTCTGATACCAACTGTCACGAGCTTAGAGTTTCAGCACCACTCTAGCTGCTCCCGTGCGGCACCAAGACGTTGCTTTCACTCTCGCAAGTACTTGGTCAGCCTAACTCCCGTGCACACCTTAGCCAACACACTCCCCTCGTGCGCTTACTAGTGTTGTAGTTGCCCTCGCCCTCTCCTCACTTGGCTTGCACACTCACACACACTAAGGCACTTAAGTTGGCAAGGAAAGAACACTTCTATTACTTCAAAGAATGCTTTGTACAAGGCTAACACTCAAGCTCTCTACAAGGCTCTCAAGACTCACTCCAGGACTTGTTTCCTACAAAATGAAGTCCTACCTCTATTTATAGGCATCCCCATCCCTAATGGACGGCTAGGATGCATTCTAACCAACGGTGGAGATTGATTATCTAGAATCTTCTCCCACCTTCTTCACACTTCCATACTTATCTACTAGTATCTACAACATTCTAGAATTCTCCATACTACTCCACAAAACTCTGGAGAACTCTAGAACCTTCCACACACTTCTACACATTTCTACACATATCTAGAATCTTCCACATAACTCTAGACTATTCCGGAAGACTCTAGAAACTCCACTTGCCATGCAGTTGCCATGCAGCGTCCTCCTCAGCGTCTGCGTGTCGCCTGCGTGGCACAACCTCCATAGGCGGGGCGTGACATCATGCTGTGGTTAATTGGGCCATGCAGCGTTAGGGAATTGCCCTTTCTGGTCTCTACGTTTGGAGGTGGATCGAGCTGAGGATTTTGTATATTCTTATTTATAAATAGGGAGGCCCTATTGACACTCCATTTTTCTATATTTGGACTATAATCTTAAATGAAATGACAATTATAACCTTAACTTTACAAATAAATAATTATTACTTTTTAAATGACACTATTGTCCTTTTAAATTTACTCTCCTTATCTCTAATTTTTAATATTTTAGGTCTCTTTTGGCAAGATAAAAATAAATAAATAATAATAATATTTTGTTTCCAGGACCAAAAAGACCGGACCAAAAATAAAAAAGTAACTATTAAAATAATTATCTCTTTTGACAGGGAAAAAAAATCTAAATAAAAAATATTTATTGAAAAAATTATCTCTTTTGTCAAGATAAAAAAAATACAAGAAAAGAGGATTAAAATAGATATCTATATATATTTCTATTGAATAAATTATTTCTTTTGATGGGACCATAAAAAATCACAAAAAAAAAAAAACCTCTTTTGACGGGACTGAAAAAAAAAAAATCAACTTTGTAAAATAAATTATTTATTTTGATTGCACCAAAAAAAAGTCACAAATAAATTATCTCTTTTGACTGCCAAAAATAAAATTATCAGTATAAAATAAATTATCTTCTTTGAGAGGACATTCGAAAAGAAAAAGAAAAGAAAGTATAGCACATGGACAAAAAAATAGTAAAGAAACTAAAGAAGGTAAAAAAATATTTAAGTTGTATAAAGGGTAGTTATGACATTATAAAATAAAGAATAGTGCATTAATGAATTGAATGACTTTCTTGTTATTTTATTTAAAAGAAATATATAAGTGGGAGTTTAATTAGAGAAAAGTGGAGTGCCATCGTCTTCCTATAAATATATTTGCATTTCATAATATAAATAGTATAAATAAAGCATTATAAAATTATAGGCCGGTAAATGATACAATGAAAATAGAGTTTGAAAATTATAGGCCGGTAAATGATACAATGAAAATAGAGTTCGAAAATGAAAATAGAGTAATAGAGTAAGAAAAAATAAAGAAACTTTTGTATAATAGAAAGGCACCGTAAAACTGTCCTAAAGTCTTTATAACCATCTTATAATATATTCTTAAGATACAATTAGTGGACAGTCTTTACAGCCATCTTATAAAAGATTTGTAAAATACAATTCGAGTGCCCTCTAGGCTCTAACAGTATGCTCACAGTGAGCCGATCACCAAATCTTTTATCACCACCCATAAACTCAAATATATATATTTGAATTTATATATTATAGTTTTGGTTGCAGGGATAAAAGAATGAGTTATAGAAAAGAAACAAAAAGAGAGAAGTAAGAACTATGGTATTATTAATAACCAGCTTGTATTCACAAATAATAAGTAACTAATTAGACAGTCTTGATAAATGTGTTTGGTTCTGTGAACTTTTGTACACATAAACAGTATAGTTGGCTATTAGGGAAGGGACAATTAATAGAGAGCAGCCTGACCTCTGTTAACAAAATGGAAATGGTTGCTTTATACCTAGAGCCAGGATTTCATTCCAAGGGGCATAGTGTCACACCCTAAAATCATAGGGCGTGATAATAAGGTTAAAATAATAAAAAATGGAATAATAGTTTTCAGCTTAAGAAAATTCTGCGCAGCGGTTACTCAAAAAAACATAAGAAATTCAATTATTATCAAAATGAAGCAAACTAAATTTAAGGTTGTCACACAGTGTATTTGATAGGATAAAAAAAAAAAAAATTAATGGCAAAAATATAATTTTCACATCAAAAGACAAACAAGACGAAGAAAAAAAAAAATTAAATAAAAACATAGCAAAGTCACTATTTTCAAAAGACAAAAAAAGGAATTACCTGGCAAGGTGAGATACTGGATGAATTAGGAGTCCAGGAGCCATTCCAAAGCAATCATACCCACTCTCTGAGTCTCCAAGCGTATAGTGAGTCTTGACAACCAAAGCAGATAAGATTGTATTCTATTATCTTTATCTTAAACTAAGATGGAAACTAAATGTTCTTCAATAATGTGAATTGAAAATCCCATAAAGGAATTTATTTGTTTATCTAAAGGACTAAACAGGTAACAAGTTGATATGATAATTAAATAAAAAGAACTAAAGTAGAATACTTGACACATATAAGATCCAAAATATTGATTGATAATATTTCATTGAATACAATTACAACTGCCCTCGACGGCTTTTCATTTTTTGAAAGCGTTGAATGATAGCTTCATTATCTATGCCCTTAAATATTTCTTTTTCAATATACACAACCAAGCTATCATTCATAAATTAATCTCCCATCCAATTACGCAATTCATTCTTTACAATATTCATAGCAGAAAATGCCCTCTCCATCGTGGCAGTCGCGACTGGTAAGATTAATGCCAATGTCACAAGTAGATACACTAATGGATATACCTTGTCTTTTTTTTTTTTTTTTTGGTTTCAACCATTTTTTTTGTAAGAGCAGAATCCTTCAAACCTGATATTAGAGTACACATCAAGAATATAAGTTTCAAGTTGACTACCAAGTTCTATGAGCTTGGCTGCAGAAAATTCTTTTGGATAGTATTCAGCAAAGCGAGTGATCTTTTGCTTGTCAAAAGCAAAGAATACATCATCTGGACATAGACATGCCACACAAAGAAGTAACTCAGTATTAGCCTTATTGAAACGATTATTTAGCTCTTGAAGTTGCATATCTATGACAGAATAAAACAACTCAGCACGATCGTAATGCAAGTTTGTCATTTCTTGCATATTTCGTCATCGTCGTCCTTGAGTAATGAACATATCATCCATGTTGGGAACATCAATCTCATGTCTCTCACAAAAGGAAGAAACTTCATCAAGCAAAGAATCCTATCCATCATCCCTCATCATTTGTAGTCGTTGCTTACATACTTTGACAAGTTCATGGCATTCACGATATCTTGATCTTTCTTTGTAGTGCTTTGGATAATTCATTTGTCATGTCCAACAATGTCTTCATCAAATGGAGATTGAATACAAAATTAAAGGATTGTATTGATCCAAGTAGAATAGATGCTTCGCCTCTTTGATCAGATTTCAATCCTTTTTCGATAAACTCAAGAACAGCAATAACAGATGAGAATAATGTAATCAAGCTAATTAAAGTTCCATAATGTGAGCCCCAACGGGTGTCTCCTGCATGTACAAGGGAAGTACTTTGATTTAGGCCTTGCCCACTTGTGAGCTCGCCTTTGTTAAATCCATCAATAACTTCAGCAATTTGTTTCTCGCGAAGCATATGATCACGACATTTACATGAGGCTCCAACTACATTCACCACATTAGCAACAAATATGAAAAAAGTGAAAATATAGCCATGATTCTTTGCCACAACAACAAGAGCCAACTGAATTTGGTGAGTTAAATAATGAACATAAAAAACAAATTCATTCTCTTTCAGAATAAGCGGTTTGAGACCGTTGAACTCACCTTGCATATTTCTAGCCCTATCATAGCCTTGCCCACGCAATCTAGAAATGCTCAATCCATGTGTAGAAAATACATTATCAATCGCCATCTTGAGTGAGAGAGCAGTTGTATCAGTAACATGTACCATACCAATAAAACGTTCAATGACACTTCCATTCTTCACGTAACGTAACACAATAGCCATTTGCTCTTTTATCGATATATCACGAGACTCATCAATTAAAATAGAAAAAAATCCATCTCCAATATCTCTAATAATAAAATTGACAATCTCTATTGCAATGGCATTTACAATCTCTTTTTGAAACATAGGTGATATTAACTTCAGATTTTCAGGAGCATTTTCCAATACAACAGCTCTAACATCCTCATTGTGATGAGCATGGAATCTCAAAAGTGTGAGGAAGTTCCCTTGATTGTTTGAATCTTCAGATTCATCGTGACCACGAAAGGCAAGTCCTTGGTATAAAAGATATCGGATACATTCAATTGATGCAGTCAAACGAGTTCGATATTCATTTCTAGATTGGTGCGACTGCTTGCATAAAATTGTTTGAATGTATTATTTTTGGTTCACTAAAGCTTCACATGATCTCTAAGCTTGGTTGTGGGCACTATTGGGACCTCCAACATGAGTTTGAAATTTTTCTTTCTTCTTCCAATTTGAAAACCCCTCACCCACAAAAGATTCACCTCCTGCTTGTTCTCCAATATCCGGCTTGAAAAGATAACAACATAGGCAAAACGCTGCATCTTTGGTTATACTATATTCTAGCCAATTAGAATTTCACTAAACCAAGTAGGGTTAAAACGGTGTGATGCTTTCCCAAAACTCGTATAGGGAAAACGAGGAGTATTGGTTGACAAGGACGCTTAAGATAATATGCTCTACGAATGTTATATCGAATATTATGATAGTAATCCAAGATTTGAGTTCGTAATCCTGGATCCGCCGGAAGATTTTCCAAGTTAATGTCGAAACGACTTTGCTTCAATATTCGATCATCATCTCTCTCTATCAGAGGTGGTCGAGGTGCTAACCCTGATTTTCTTTTATAATATTTCTCCATAACTGTTTAAAATAAAAAAAATGCTTATTTACATGTAATAATTAAGTTGGACATTTCAATCTTATTAATTTTATTTAAACCACTCAATCTTTTCTTTTAGAATGTATTAGGAAAGATTGGAAAGTAAGTGCTAACTAGTAACTACATAATAAAAATTTAGAAAAAAATGCCCAATTCAAGTGACAATGATTTAACCCAATCTTAATATCATGATCAAAATTAGAAAATTTTTAAAAATCCAAAAGACATAATAAATAAAAAATAAAAAACTCTCAGAAAAATATTTGAAAAATTAATAAAGTTTTGTGCTGAAAAATTAATAAAGGGTTGTGCTATATAACAAAATTAAAAAACTAACTTATAATTACTCAATTTATCTATCATATTCATCAAACAAGTAAGATAAAAACTAAAATATATAAATCATCCTTAGAATAGGATATAACAAGAAATCAATCTGGGATGATCCAAGGCTTCAAGCCCCGTTACTGGAAAAACGAAAAATCAAGTCCAGAACAAGAAAACTGCTTTCAATATCAAACAGCCCAGGTTTGAGTACCTAATTCATCTTATTTTCTCCTAATTCTCAATTTGGTGTTAAGCAAATATAAATCATCATTCATTACAATAATGCCAAATGCAACTATTTGGCTATGTTAAGATATGTTGGGCTTTTTTCTTCTTTTTCCTTTCCATCCCTTTAGAGAAATGGTTCAAAAAAAAAAAAAAAAAATGCATAAAATCAAAACCTCCAGCTGTTGATCAGCAAGTTCCTATTTGCACTCGAAACAAAACTATATTGGCATCAAACTTGTGAACATCTTTAGAGGGTAGTGTATAGTGGGAATTTTGGGTATGCCATGTTTTCCTCAAAGTTTCTGAGAGTTTGATTCAAGTAAAGAAAAAAAAAAACACTACGGTTTCGGGTTTACTTGCAAATTAAACATTGAATCAACAACAAAACAAATTGGGTATCCTTCCTTCCAATTCCAAATCCGTCGCAAACGATGGAGATTTAAAATCTGAGCATAATGATATGCATAAGCAGGCTAAGCAGCATAACCATGGCGTGACTTTTGAGTCCAAGCTTTTGCTTTCGTATCTCACTTTTGTGCAAAGAAACTAGAAAATCAGAAGACAGAAAATGAATTTTTATTTGACCTTATTTGGTTCCACACTTCCACCGTACTTGTTATTTGCTTTTTGTCTTATTGGGCTATATATGGTACTTTGTTAGGGCTTTATTTGGTAGTACTTTGTAGGTGAATGACTTAAATGGGCTTGATTCACTAAAGTATTACTAATATACGAGGGCAAAAAAAAAAAAATTCAGGGGGGGCATTTTTGGACTTTTGAAAAAATATACATATACTATTAAAAAAATAAAAATAAATAAGAAGTTTGGGGGGGGGGGGGGGGGGCACTAGCTCCCTCCGCCCTTATTTATACCAACTCTCCAAATAATAATTAAAAAAAATCATAGATATAGGTGGAAAAACATCCTAACGCGTTTAGGGGTGTGTGTGTATATATATATATTCTTTCTTAATATAGCATTCAAAAGTCGAATCCATTTGACTGCATTTATATGAATGAGATAATATGGTAACTACGTTATTATTACATCTAGGGATGACAATTTCTCCCAATCCATCAGGTTTTCGCTCCACCCCGCCCATAATAGGGCGAATTTGATAGCCTTAATGAGTTTGGGACATATATGGTAAAATAATTGAAAACCCAAAATGAGTTTGGGGCGTGAGTGGATTTAGTAATGAACTCATCCTGACCTCGCCGCAATTATATATTTACCTTTTAATATATATAAATATATATATAATATTTAATATTTTTAAAACTCATATTACTTTGCTGGAAGTGTAAGTAAATATACCTTTCGGGAAAAAAAAAAAAAAAAGTGTAAGTAAATATATCAATATTCACTACTTAGTAATTTAAAAGCTGGACCAGTTAATATTCACTACTTAGTAATTTAAAAGCTGGACCAGCTTATTTATCAATCCAATTTGAACATATTGGGCTAATTTTTTTTACTACATAATAAAAGTGGCAAAACCCGCCCCTCAATTAAACTTACATGGGACGGAGTCAGTACTTTGATTATCGGAGTATGAGCAGAAATGGTGCACCAATTAAAAATCCGTCCCAGGATAGGGGCGGAGTTGGTATAACGGATTTTCTAACGGGGTGGAGTAGGGTTTTGTAACGACCCAAACTCGGGGTTCGAATTACTAATCGGGTCCTTACTAGAACTCGAGAATACCCAAGAGTAAAACGGTCAACTAAGGCATGAAAATGAATAATATAACTCTAAATGAATCATAATAGGTCAGCATAAGTCATAATGGTAATTTGAACCCATGTCGCAAGGTTCTAGACATAAGAATGAGGATTTTACACAATTGCCCTCTTTGGTTTAAAAGATTTCCGAAGCAGTTCACACTAAAAATGGTATAACTTTCTATACGATTAGAATTTTTGAGTGTGGTTAATATCATTGGAAATCTGACTCAAAAACCTTGAAAATAGACTCAAATTTGACCTAATTTGAAGTTAAAATGAGTGAGATATGATCGTTTGAAGTTGGGGGTTCAAAGTTATCTTTGTTTTATTTTGGCTGACCCTATTAGCTATAACGGTTGACCGAAATGACCCATTGATCAACCAAAATAACTCATCGGTCGTCCAATTATGACTCTGGAGTTTCACAAGCTACCGGTTTTGGTCCTAAAAGATACCGGTCGATCGAAATGACTTACCGATCAACCGAAATGACCTAGAAATGCATTTTTTCTCACTGTTTAAGTGCCTAAACAACTTGGCATCCTAATGGCTTCATTTGTGACTTTTAAAATGGTTAAAACTTGCCCCGAACATCCATAAACATATATATAATGATAAAACAATATCCATACATCAAGGCAAGATCAAATTACATCATTATATATTGAGATAAATTTGTTTACATTGAATTTGAATACATGAGATAATAAAGCATAAACTTCCTAACTATGGCTAAGTATGAGAAAGCGTCTCATCCACTTCGCTGCTTCTAAACCCTGAAAATGATAAAGAAAGGGTGAGTACAACGGTTCAGTAGGAAGTGCTTAAAACGCACTCCTTAATGGTCTTGTGAATCCAAACAAAGAATAACAATTAGAGACGGGGTTCATGCTTAGTTTGGGAATGCCAATGAGATGTGGATGTCTATCCCCAATTGTTTTCAAAATCCTTCCAGCACCTCAACTATTAAACCGTTAATCATCATTTTCAAAACATTTCCCAAAACCAACTCTTTCTTTAAAAATTCAGTTTTCCCCATTTATCAACCCAATGTAAATGCATGAATGAAACATGCTTATCTATGTCATATAACTATATAATTTCTACATTGAAACTCACTTCTATAAACTATGCTTTAGAAGAAATTTATCATGGCGTTTTTCATTTAGTAAACATAATCACAAATATATATGATTAATTTCATAACCAAAACATCTTAAACATAGAAGACATGTAAATTCCAAAACATTTATTGCTACACACAATCATCCAATCATGCAATAAAATAGCATAACAGCAAAATAGAACACAATTAACACGTTATTGTATTCATACTTTCATAACCATTAAAATAAATCAAGTCTAGACTTGTTTTAGTACACATTCAAGGAGGAAACTCACAAAGAACAAAGTTTGTGAGCTTTAGAAAACCCCTACCTCAAAGAAACCAATCTAAGCTCCAAAAGCCCCAATTTTTAGAATTCTTCAAGTCACTCAAATAACAATCTGCTCTGATCACCTTGTAACTCTCGTTGAGCTCTACAACTTTGCCTTCAATGGCAAAGATCAAAACTAACTAGAAAAGGGATGAAATCTAGGCTTAAAGGCATGAAATTTAGAGAGAAAAAATAATTCTAGAGAGAGAAAGAAGCTTCGGTAGAATGGAGTAAAAGAAAATTGAGCCCAAATCAGTTTGTGTGGTCCTTTGATGGGTATAAAGTCAATGTGGGGTCCATTTGGTCAAAATATCCTCTTTGTCACCATTTGCATATATATATATATATATATATATATATATATATATATATATATACATGCTATAATTACACACCTAAGCACTTACCCACATAAAAATATACCAAATAAAGACATAAAATTTAATAATTACGAAAAATCTGGGTGTGGGTCCTGCCCTGGACATCACGGTCCGAAAATCTGAAAAATGTCAAAATGGCTAACCATTCATTTATAAGAGTTCTGAACTCGAAAAAAATGCCCCAAACAACCTTCGGGACTCACATGACACACCCCACAGTGTCTGGCATGCAAAACGAGGTAATAAATAAATAAATTCAGAAAAATCGAAAAATGTCTAAAATTGAAAAAATTGAAAAATGGGAAACATCATAAGTTTAGCCAAACCCGCCCTAACGCCGCCTCGTTGCCATCCCTAATCACGTTATCATTTTCTTTCGAAGTTGAAGGGGCATTAAAAATTTAAAATTCAAAGTTTATTTTAATCTTGCCACCGTTAAGAATGAATTTGGAATTTCCTAAACAAATTCTAAATTGTATAAGGCCTAATTCCATAAAACCCCCACTAATTTCAAAGTTTGATCATAAACTCCCAATCTATTTCAAAAAACCTCCGACACTTTTAAAAAGTGATCATATTGCCTCAATACCCGTGTCCGACCCGTTAACCGAACTATGAAATGTCGAATTTGAACTTGCTACTTAATATTAAATTAAAATATATAATTATTATTTTTGAAGTTACAAAAATACCCGTCTTCTCCCCTTCTTTTCCATATCTAAACCAAAACAAACCACTACCAACCACAATCCAAACATCACCATCCAAACATCTCTAGTTGGTCCGGTGCAGAGTTTTGGTCGCCGCGAATAGTAACGACCTGCTACTTTCAATCGACCCACGACAGGTTAACGACAACGATCATGAAGGTCGCCGGAGCGCGACCTGGAAACTACCATGGATGGCAAACCATGGTTGTCATCCCTCTCTAAAACTGTTGGGTCGCTGCCTTCTCCAAATCACAACCCAAGGTCAGTCGTTACTCTTTATGGCGGCTTACCACGACAAGCTAATTCTCACTCCCATCATCAACGCCTGTGGTTCTGGAAATCTCAAGATCGCCGATTGCTCCCCATGGACTGTTGATTCTGTGCAATCTAGACCAAAGCCATCGATTTTGTTCACAACATTTTAACAATCATAAGAAATTTTATGTGATTCACAAACCAAAATGAAACATTTACCAAAAATAAACCACCATATATAAATATGGGTTGATTTATATATATATATATATATATATATATATATATATATATATAGATTGCAGATATGGAATATATATAGATATATTGCAATTATACCAAATTTCTCAAATTAACCCATCATATTACTCCATGCGTGTGTGTGTGTGTATATATATATTGCAATTACACCAAATTACTCAAATTAACCCATTATATTATTACACCAAATTACTCAAATTAACCCATTATATTATTACTCGAATTACTCTGTATAAATGCAATATATATATATATATATATATATATATATATATATATATATCACAACAAAGATGAAGAACTGAAGAGAGTGGTTGTGGTTTTGGTTTAGAGAGAGGGGGTAAAAGTTTAAGAGGGAGGACGAAGAAGACACGGGGGTATTTCTGTAACTTCAAAAATAATAATTATATTTTTAAATTTAATATTAAATAGTAAGGTCAAATTTGACATTTCACAGTCTCGTTTACTGGTCGGATACAAATATTAGGGCAATGTGATCACTTTTTAAAGTATCGATTTTCTGAAACAGGTCGGGGGTTTATGATCAAAATTTGAAAGTAATGGAGATTTTATGGAATTAGCCCATTGCATAAATACAGTTTCAATCAGCTTAGTTTAAAGGATTTACCGTACGGTCCAATTCATAACCTAACTTTTATGTTTTTCGATTGGAATCAATTTTTTCCCCATGAAATCCCAGCATTCCAAACTTGAAATTTCTTATAGCATGTACCTAGAGAGTGGAATTCTAATTTCCGTTTCTAAAATATGTTCATATTTAGTAACAAAAGAATCATATTGACTATAAAGCATGTAATACTCAAAGGTATTTAGTGTGTGATACCCCTCATCAATGCAAATATTTGGAAACTCTCAGGTTGCTTTGATACACAAGAAATGAGAAGTTTTTAGAAGAAAAAAAAAATGATTGTGCATTGACGGGCCACACACTAAATATAATCTGGGTATTATACACTTTCTCTATGCGGTAGGCCAATAATCAATAATATAATTTATCAAGAGCCTTGTGGTCCAGTGGTATCTCCTCTATTTTCCAAAAGGAGCAAAGTGAGTGTGTGAATGGTGTGTGTGTAAGTAGGGGCGGAGCCAGGAATTTTAGTTTGGGGGGTGGAACTTGTAATGTAATTAAAATTTATTTTTAAAATAAATTGTAATATAATTTGCATATAGTATATATTCATAATATATATACCTATAGAAAATTTTAAAATGAAAAAAATAAATGCAACTTTAATAAACAGAAAAAAAAAAGATATGAGAAAGAAATATATAGAGTAGTAAACGATAATTTTTAAGTACAAAATGAAGAGATAAAGAGCGTATTGTTAAAGAATCAAATTTTCTTTGATAATTGTTTAATTATTCAAAAAGTCATTTTGGAAAAACCTTTTGACTACTTTGATTTTACTTTTGAAAAAATATATCATTATTATCTTCATGAAAGATTCAGAAAAATAATAATTTTAACTAAATAAAATTACACAAGTTCTATAACTTTAATTAGTAACTTATTCAAAAAATTAATAGCCATACAATTTGTCATTTAGAAAGTGACAATTAGAAAAATTTATACATATATGATATCGTTGTTGTTATTGACATTTTGCCATTTAGGTCTCACAACCCAAAACTCGCAAATAGTGATTAGTATATAATTTTAGATATTTTAATTGTAAAAACCGTAAAACTAAAATGTGTGACAAAAAGAGAAAACAAGTGAATGCATTTTTATTAAAAATGAGGGGACATCAATGTATTTTTCTCTTTTAAATTAATATACATGTGTATATGTAAATGAAGTAATTATGAGTGTACTATCATAATAACAAAAATTTATGTTTCTCAAAATTTTTTTGTTTAAATTTTATTTGGTAAATTAACTATTTTTAGGAGTATGGTAAAAATCTTAAAAACGTTTTTTTGGGCTCCACTTCTGTGTGTGAGTTTCTTGCCAATGACAAAATAAATAAATATAATAATATAATTTTATTAAAATATTCAAAAAAAATTAAAGAAAGGTTAGGTTAGAAAAATATTTGTTTAGTGTTCTAAACACCGCTCTAAATATGTTCGTATAACCTTTGTTTAGTATATTTTAATCCAATAAGTATGGATCAACGAATATATTATATATTTCTTTATATATATATATATATACTACTTATCAATGTGTATAGAGTATAGACCAATTGTTTTGTGGTTAGTGATATCTTTTATACTTTTTAAAGTTAATAGTGAGTGTTTAAATCCTTAAAGGAGTAAAGTAAAAAAAAAAAAAAAAATTGTGTATAAAATTTTAATTGTTTATATACCTTTTCTTCACATATTCTAATTAATACTGTATTTTGTAAAAAAATAACTTATGTAGTGACTTGAGAGAGAAATGTTATGCTCTTTCTTTTTATTCTACTTTATTTTTTTTTTTTAATTTTATATATATCTAAAATTAATATGTCATGTTATAATTTAGCAAACTAAGAGGCAAATGTAACAGTCATTTGAGTTAACATTAAATTTGAAAAAGTTAAGATTATAACATTAAATTTGAAAAAGTTAAGATTATAACATTAAATAAGAATTCATGAAGCAACTTTAGAGAAATAAAGTAAATATGGAATATTGTGAATTACTAGCATTTATGTATATTTGACCTCTAAAACGGTAGTTTAAATTGACCAATATTGTTAAACTTATGGGGTCACTTGTTTATCAGTTCCAGTTCTTAGTTGTGCTTGGAGTGAACATTTATGATCATATTAGGCATAACTTAAATTATATATAATATTCATTTATTTATGATATCTCCATTTTAAGACTCTATAATACACACAAAAATCCATCTAATTTAAATGTTCTATTGGGATATTGTACTGACTTCCTTTCTTTTATATATTTCTAAGATGAAACAAATGATATATAATTAGTACTTTTTTTTTTTTAATCTCCAATAAAAGGAGAAATTATGAAAAATTATTCATTGCATACCACCACTTTCTAAAGTTATTGTGTCATGTCATTATTTTATTCTCTAAAATTAATGTGTCTATTTTTATTTATTTGTAATGATTTATAATTTACTGGAAATATCAGGACATGTGAATGTCAAATTTAATTTTATCTATTCTACTTGTAATGTGTATACATTTTTTTATTTTTTCATACAATTATTTTCCACATATTCTAATTAATACTATTTTTTATCTTTAATAAATGAACTGTTGCCCACTTATATATATATATATATATATATGCACTTATGCATAACAACTGTTAATTCAAATTAATTGGTTTGTTTGGGTTACTAATCAATCTTAACGGTTTAACTATTTTTTAAATTGGAATCGAACTATTGTGGGGGATCAGATCAATTGACATCTGTGCACAAAGTTCAACTTGTTTGTTGAGAGTATCCTAGAATCAAAACAATTTAACAGTTCTAACAAAATTGAAATTGAACCGATCAATGAAATAACATAATCCGAAACAACCCAGGTTGTATAAGATCAGTTTCGATTGGTTTGGTTTGATAAGTATTACAAGTGATATATTTCTACGTAATTATCACAAATGATATACAAATCTCGATGAATAATTATCACAAGTGATGCACCCTTTACCATATCTATATAAACAGTATAGTCCATTTATACAAAATGGTAAAATGGCCCTCTGTTTATTTGTATATTATTATTTTTTCTCAGTTGGGCTTCTAAGCCTATTACATAATTCATTACTGAATACATGCATACTCGTCTCACCAGCTCCGCGTTATAACTAGAAAATTTTTCTAGGGGTGGTTTCAAGAGAATTTAAATTCCCTGTTTTCAAGAAGCATACATTGAACAATTATCAGGAAAATTCCTTATGTTTTGTTCTACAACAATGTCTTCCCTCCTTTTTTTCGTGAATAAAAATTTGTAAAGGAGGAAGCATGACTCATCCTTTTTCTTTTGTTCTTATTTTTATTTCTTTTTTTATATCATCTCTACCAATTAAAAGAAGTTCATTCTTTTTTTTATTTATTTTCTCTTCACATTTCTTCCTTCCCACCACATACAGCGTTAAGGTGGCTCAAAGGGATTTCAAATTTTTTTCTCTCTTCACCGTTGCCATATAATTCTTAATATAAAATAGAAATTCTTGTATATTAAAATATTAGATTTGAAAATAATATCTTTCACTATTTGATTTATTAAGAAATTGAAGTAAACCCTTTTCAAACTCTAGTCAAAGTAATCAATAAAGTAGAAACCAAGGTGGGCACGTTTCAGCAAACCACAGAGTCCCAATCTGACATGTAAAAAGACATGATAGTCCTCTTTCTTGGGCACCAAGCGATTGGAATGATAATAGCATAGCAAGTACTTTATCCATTATGTATTTGGAATTTTACCCAATATAGTACTCTTATTAGAGGTAGAGATTCTCTCTAGCTGGAGTGTGACACATTTTTCGTAATTGAGTCCCACTCCGAGTTGAAATTCAGTGTTGTACACCAATTCATGGATTTAAATATATTGCAATTTAAATTTGTATTTTTTTCGAAAAGTTAATATATATATATATATATATGAAGTTATGTTTGGAGTAACTTCTAGAATTTTGAAGTGTACATACAACAAATTTCTCCCCAAAAGTATATTTGTAAATAGTAATTTTAGTGAATTATATATGTTCATTTTTTGAACCAACTTGTTGCAAACATTATCAAAATTAAAGAAAAATTATGGTCAACAATAGTGAGTGTTATCGTAGCTATATACTGTATTAATTAACACATTAATCAAAGAACTGATTATCTCTCACTACAATAAAAGCCCTATTTATTATTTGTACTGCATAGTTAGTTTAAAATGAGATTTTCCATTAAAATGATGGAGTTTTCTTTAATTTAATTTTATACTTATTACAAGTGAATAATACAAAGTATCACGGGTTTGAGTTTCTGGGTAAATAATTTTTACAGAGGTACTTACACAGATTAAGTTGTAGTCAGATTGAGTCTTGAATTTGTCCGGTGACTTGTGAGGGTATTGAGTATGCCCTGATGTAGATTAGTCTCACCCGTAAAGTGTGGGGATACCTCCTCTATGAAAAAAGAAAAAAAAAAAAATCCTTCTAATTTGGTGAGTGGTGACTTGGTACGTGTAGATTCTCAATAAATACAATCTAGCAAGGCGATGAAGAAGCACAAGTATTGTTGCATCTTGTGAAAGTTGAACCTCATACATCTTGGATAGTTTGAATTTAGGTGTATAATACATAGTCATTCATGCCCTCTACTTGAACCAAAAAAGAAAAAAAAATATAAAATTAGGCAATTATATGGTAGATGGGTTTGTATGAAATAGACAAAAAAGAAAAAAAAAAAAAAAAATGGAGGTTTTGGTAAATGATAAAGGGTATTTTAGTCCTATTGTAACGGATTGAGAGAAAATTAATTATAAATGACAAGGGTACCTTAGTCATTGTGTAACAGATCAACATAAGGGAGAAAATTAAGGTTGGTTTGTTACTTCGTTACTATAAAGGAGGTTTAGCAGCTATCTGTTTTGGATGCAAATCCTAAATAGGAATTCCTATCAAAGTTGACTAAACAATAACTAATCAAAAATCAAAAATTAAAAATTAAAAATTAAAAATTAAAAAACATAACTAAAACAATTACTAGTCATTAATTAAAAATTAATAAACTTAACTAAAATAAATATTAAAACCCTTCCATCTCAGAAGACTGTGAATGCCTAGTCTTGCCCCATTCTCTCTCCTCCTTTTTCCGTGTATGTGTCTTTGCATATTGCCATTTCCTCCTCTCTTCATCTTAATGGCGTGACAATGAACACTAACAGACTGTACGCTTTTCCACTCAAAACAATCCGTCGAAATCAAAACCCATCTTTGTCTCTCTCTCTCTATATAATATTATATATATATATATATCGATTCTTTACCTTCGTCCCTAAGAACCCCAAACCAAATCAAATACAAATGCTACTGAAATTCTTGTATTTTGCGTACTGATTGAAATCTCTTGTTGATATATATTCCTTAACACCTATAAATTCATATCTGACCTGGGTTTTGGGATTAGTTTGTCTTTTCTCTGTATTTTTGGTGTCATTATCTCTGTAACTCTCTGTATCTGTAGTCTGTGACTCTGTATACATAACACACACACACACACACACACACACACACACACACATATCTATATATATCTTTGGGTTTTATGATGTTTCCAGATAAACGAGCTGGGAAAGAAAGGAAGAGTTCAGGGAACGCTCTAGTTGAAAGGGCGCTGGAAATGTTGAATGACATCCCTCTCAATCACAATCTTCGTCATCAAAATAAGCATCATCTGCTTATGAGTGTTTCACCCATTAGTCCGTCTTGTTCTTCCTCTACTGGGTTTTGTTCTTCTGATAATGGGTTTTCACCGTCTTTAACTCCATTTGATGATTCCATGTACGGAACACCGAGTCCCCTTTACTCGGATTCTCAGTTTGTGAACAACTCCAATGGGTATGAACACGATTTATCTGAAAATCTCTACAGATTCAATATTGGGGATGAGAACAAGAAGTGTTTGATGGGTGGGAATTTCCAGACGGACCCATCTGGGTTTGGGTTCTCTGATCGGCATTTGAGTGGTATTAGTCCACGAAATGTTGAAAATTATAGCGCATTCGAAGGTTTTAGGAACAATGGTTGTGATTATGGAGAGTTTCAGTCGTTGAATCAGGGAAACTTGACGAGTTTGGATGGTGATATGAGGAAGACTCTAGTTGGTTGGCCAGAGGGATATAATGTTGGTGATTTGATGAGGTCTGGTCTCACTCAAAGTCAGTCGAATGTTTTGCAGTCTGACCCCAGTTGCTATAGTAACATGACAGATTTTCTGATGGATCAAACAAGGAGGCAAGGAAGGGGCTGTTGCAATAATGGAGTTCAAGTACAGAGTCCATATTCTAGTGTGCTTAATAATCTGAGTGACGATTTCTATTGCTCACAACAAAGTGGTTTGGATTCTAATGGAGATATGGGTATCTTGAATCCAATGAATTCCTCTAGGTTGATGAATCCCAAATTTGGTTCGAGTGTGGAAAACCCAATATATAATCATTCAATGTTGAAACAAAAGACTACTGCAATCTCAAATGGTTGTGTCCCTCCATCCCTTTTGTCAACGGATCTTGAGGGTTTTAGTTGTGAAGATAGCTTGATTTTTCAGGGAAGGAGTTCGAAACATGTTTCTGACAAGGGGCGTGATCGATGCAATGGTCGAAAGAAGGATTCCTACTATGAGATTGCAATGCTGAATCGGCGAGAGAAAGGACTGGACATGTATATGCAATCTGAATATGGAGGAATTATTGAAAATGGATTGAGTGATAGCACTTCGAATCTGCAGCTAAATCATAGATCATTGGCTGAGCTACAGGGTTATATGTACTTACTGGCCAAGGATCAGCAAGGTTGTCGCTTCTTACAAAGCATATTTGAAGAAGGAACCCATCAAGACAAGCAAATAGTATTTAATGAAATTATCAATCATGTTGTTGAACTTATGATCAATCCATTTGGAAATTACCTTATGCAGAAGTTATTGGATGTCTGCAATGAAGAACAAAGAACACAGATTGTGTTTATGGTGACTGAAGAACCCAGAGAACTTGTCAGAATTTCTTTGAACACACATGGGTAAGTCCTTCAATTTCTAATCCTTTTCCATGGCAGAATTTTGTTAATATTTGAAATGCTTTCATTATGTCTAAATGAATCTGTGTTGTGGTATCAGCACACGTGTGGTGCAGAAGTTGATTGAGACTCTCAAAACCAGGCAGCAGATTACATTGCTTGTGTCTGCACTCAAACCAGGTTTTCTTGATCTCATTAAGGACCCCAATGGAAATCATGTGCTACAGCATTGCTTGGAATGCCTTAGCAACGATGATAATAAGGTGTTTATGTTTTCTTCTGAATGATGATAGTGAGATTTAACCTGTTTGTGAATGAACACTATGCATCATCAAATCAACATTATTCTTTAGTTCCTTCCATTTTGTTGAATTTCTAAATTACTTCTCATGTGTTTCTATTGATCGTAGTGCAGCATTTCCTAATAAGCTAATATGTTGTGAAGACTGTTTTTGATTATGGATTGCTATTGCTTTCGATAATGCTGTTCAAACAAAAACAGCAGTGTTCCAATTACCTGCAGTTGGCTACATGAGACTTTATTTGTGATTTTGTTTTGAATTGCATGAACACAATTGAGGAGTGTGATTGTATTCAAGTAGAAAGCTCTACAAGGATAATCAAATACTATGTATATTTTGTATGCAGTCTAATGTGCCTGTAATAGGTCAACAATTATTTAATTTAGCTAATCAGTTACACATCATTTGAATGAGTGGAATCCTGCTTCACCATGGCATTTTGTCACAGGTCATTTTTCAATTATCTCCGGAAGCTTCATATCTTGTAGCCAACAAGCATCTTCAATTCCTACCATATCAATCTACTCATCTCTACCAGCTTGGATAATCAGACCATGCCAATAAACAAAAATCACCTTCTACTGCTAATGGATTTCCCCCTAGTTTAGCCACTCAATCATCTCAAAGCACTAATTTGTATAACATGTTATCTTCTAATTTCCTTATTCTTCTCCATAAAGCATTGCTAATTTGTACGTTTTCCACTCTGCTATCCTATCAATTTTCCTTCTGATGGATGATGGTGCTGGAATTATAACACAATTGTCACCATTAGAAACCTTTCCTTACATTTACTTGATGTGTGACATTGTGTAAATGTATAATGCCGCCCAAAAGAGCGCTTACTGATTTGAAATCGTTGAGGTACTATAGCAACAATATTTCATTCTAAATGCTAAGGAATTGATGGATGGGCCCTGTAGAACACTTCCTCTTGGCAGGCCTCGGATTTTTGTATTGTTTAATTTAAAAATTGGTTATGGTTTGTTATACGTTTCATGTCTCAGCCTATACTTTCTTGCATGATTCTTTTTCTTTCAAATTCTACTGGTAATATTTTCCTTTATGGTTTTGCTTTTCTGGATTCAATTTATTTGAATTTGCATGGATTTAAGTAGAACATTACAAATGCATTTTATTATCTAAATATAGCTTTTCTAGGTTTTGCACGATCTATCAATAAAACTATTTTAACTTGAGGTGATTCTTCTGTTTCATCTTTATTTCACTTTTGAAATTTGAATTTTTTTTCGTTCTGTTTTTACTCTGTAGTTAATGTGTAGACGATTGCGTAAAAGTGTAATACCATATAGAGTTGCTCCTCAAACTTCTCTTCTTATGTCCATAGGGTGTGGCATGGAGAGTGAGTAAAAGATGCTTGTACTTCACCAACACCACTCATTTCCACTCTTATATTATCTTTTTTTTTTTTTTTTTTTTTTTTTTTTTTTTTTTTTTTTCTTCATTTGCAAGAAACTCACGCACCCACTTGTCCCTACGGGGACTCGAACCCTCACCATTCCCTTTGGGAGGTAGAGGAGATACCACTAGGCTACAGCCTTTGGTGGTCACTCTTATATTATCTTCACTCTAATCTTATTTGTACTAAACCAAGTTGATGTCTTTAGTTTCTTTCTTCACCTTCATCATTCATGAATAGATTATTGGTGTTCTACTTTCAAAAATATACCATCATTCCTCTTAATGTTGTATGGGATGTATTCACTTGGATCCATGTGAATTGTCACATGCTTCCTTAAAATTGTTCATGAAGTTCTATAAAATGGAGATCTCTCTTGCTTTTCTGAATCGATAATGCTCACTGCTACTTCTTGCTGTTCCAGGATTTTAGTCTTTTTTCTTGCCTTCTTGACATATTTATTCATGTTAGAATGAATACACCCGGTTTATTTATATGTTTGGGCCCTTGGGAACCTTTAAAATCTAAAATCAATTTATATGCTTTTCATTGAATTTGAACCTGTGGGAAACCTTCAATGATATAGCCTTTCTATTAAACCTGTAATTTTGTTTGCCTTCTTGGTATGGTCTTATATTTAGTCTACATGCAAAACATGCTTTTCACAGAATCCGCTAATTTTTGTGCAAATTGATACTCAGTCTTTTTTTCTTTTTCCCCTTCCCCTGTTATTTATCTTTGACAGTTCATTTTTGATGTTGCTGCAAAGTTCTGTGTTGGTATAGCAACTCATCGACATGGATGTTGTGTTTTAAATCGATGCATTGCTCATTCAACTGGGAAATATCGTGAAAAATTAGTTGCAGAAATTGCCTCTAATGGGTTTCTCCTCGCTCAAGATGCTTTTGGGTAAGTGGAAAGAGTCTGGATGATATCAATTTGTTGTTGTTTTTCTGATGCACAAAGCCTAAAGTTATAGGATTAATTATGAAATATGAACATTTTACGTGCTTTTGGACTATGTTCAGGAGATGAAATTGTTTACAGTATCACAGAACTATAGAATACTTGATCATTACCCCCATATTTTTTATATTTATCTTTCTATAGAATTCAGACTAATTTAAACAAGTTTTTAACAGTTAAATTTTAGGCTTTGCCTTGGGCATTAAGGTTGATGGTTGCCTCTTAGACTTATGCTTTGTGCTGGTTCTTTTGAGCATACTTTTTCTAATAAGCTTGTTTGGCATTTTGTTGGTATAGGATTAATTATGAAAAATGATGAACATTTTACGCCCGTTTAGCCTATGTTCAGGAGATGAGATTGTTTACAGTATCACAGAACTATAGAATACTTGATCATTGTCCCCATATTCTTTTTTCTTTATATTTCTATTTAGGCCTACAGTTAATGAATTCATACTAATTCAAACAAGTTTTTAACAGGTATATTCTTTGCCTTAGGCATTAAGGTCTTATGCTTGTGCTGGTTTGCTGGTTCTTTTGAGCGTACTTTTACTAATAAACTTGTTTGGCATCTTGTTGCTTCAGACCAATCCACTGAAATGCAAATAGGGATAAGAAATATGGTCAATATCACATGAAGGCTCAGTTATAAGTTTGCAGCTTTTGTGCCTTTTTATGTTTTGAATTGTGAGGCACATGTCATACTTCACTAATCCCCTATTCTTTCTGTTGAAGGATTTAAATATTAAAGTTACACTCTCTCTAACAACTTAAGCTTTTAGAGTAGATGATTGTTAACATGGTATTAGAGCCAAAGGTCTCGAGTTCAAACCTCACCATCACCCTGAGAATTAAAATTTGGAAAACACGTGTTAGACCAAAAGAAGGCCACATGTGAGGGGGCGTGTTGAAGGATTTAAATATTAAAGTTACACCCTCTTTAACAGGTTAAGCTTTTAGAGTAGATGATTGTTAACACTTTCTAATCCTTTGAGCAATTGTTGCTACTGTTTTATATGTCCATGGTTCTTTTTCTTTTCTTTTTCTATTCAGTTATATTATTATTGTGATTTTATCTGTGATGGAATGTGATACATGTTTCTTTGTAGAAGTACGCTTTATGCCTCTAGAATATTAGAAAATTCAATTTATGAAGCTTTAGTTTCAAATAATTGAATCACCTATACAAGTCCTCTTCTCTAGTTAGTTGTATATAGAGTTTCTATTAAACTCTAGCAATTACGTTGTTTTTCACAGCTTCAACTCATATTCTTGTAGCATCCTCCCTCCATTCTCATCATCGTCACCCATTTAATTTTATATTTTCCAAAAGGGGTAATATGTCTTTTCTAAAAGCTTTCACCTTTGATTGTATTAAACCCACCTTTTCTCAGAGGCAATATCGTGCTTGCAAGCTTTTCCTTGTCAACTCATAATCATATCCATGTTTCATATTTCACATTCATTGGGTTAGTCCTATTGTTAAATGGATGCATTTTATCTTATGCTACTTTCTTCACCATTTTTCAACATTGACATTGTGGTTGCGCTAATGAACATGTTACTTCCTATTTATTATTATTATTTTTTAACAATCACATTGTGATTACACTAACGGACATGTTATTTCTTATTGCCCAATTTTGTGCCTTTTTGAAGATTTGGATTGCTGCCTGAATGCATACATCTTTTAGCCTCTAATAAGACAGACTGCTTGTAGTTATAGTGATGAGGGTGCTCTAGTGATTTTGGAATTGGTTCTGGACATTTCACTTCTTAATATTATTAACCATTTCCTAATTTTTCGTTGCATTTAATGGATCCTGTAAACCTCAAATTGATAGTAATTTCTATTCATACTTGCTGTTTAGAATCTTATATTTGTGAAACTGTTGATTTATTATTATTATTATTATGTCACCACTAAAATTTCTCATTTCTTCGGTCATGCAGGGTCACAGCAATGTTTTCTTTTGATTATATATCTGTTAGCTGCAAACTTTCAGCACAGTATTTTGTCATGTGACTTGAGTATTGTCCTTTTGTGTTGCAGAAATTATGTTGTCCAGTATATTATAGAGCTTAAGATCCCATCAGCCGCTTCCATGTTAACTTCTCAGTTTGAAGGGCACTACGTATACCTCTCTATGCAAAAATTCAGCAGTCACGTGGTTGAGAAGTGCGTGAAGTATTTTGAAGAAAGCCGGTCAAGAATAATCAATGAATTTCTCTCGGTGCCTCTCTTTGAACAATTGCTGCAAGACCCTTATGCCAACTACGTGATTAAAACTGCACTTGTATATACCAAGGTTTGGAGCCAACACATCTCTCATGTTGCCAACACACTTTTGTTGTATCAAGTTTAATTTTGGGGCATAATTTGAAAAGTTGATGATTGGCTAAATACTTTTTCACACCGAAGTGAAATCAGATGACAAATTTTGGGCAACAACTGGAAATTTGGCGAACTACTGAAAGATTCAGTTTCATGAACCTAAGTTTTTTTTTTTTTTTTTTTTGTCTTGGCATTTAAATTAGCAATTCAAATATCTAGAAAATTCAGGTTGTGTGTGCGCGCATTTGTGGGTGCCTGTGTTTGGTGTGCTAAATCTTTTATTTTCATCTCATAACAGGGACGTCTCCACGCTTCATTAGTTGAAGCAGTCCGGCCTCACATGACCCTACGCACCAGTCCCTATTGCAAGAAGATTTTCTCAGGCAACCTCTTAAAGAAGTGATGTTCATTTGTTCGTATTGAGAAGTGTTGTTGTTCTTACTAGCATTAGCCACCGGTATCTATCTATCTATCTATCTTGGACCACCACATGTACATTATTTAGAATTCAGCGCTGATGTATGTAGACTAAACAGCTTAAGTTGCATGGATGACCTTCATGCGTCTGTTGACTTTGTAAAGCTAATTTTGCTCCCAATTGCTTGAGCTGTTATTTTGACTTTGTATTATTCTGTTGCCTTGCTAATCTAAACTTGAATGTACAAGATTGTACAGGTTCGAAACAATTAGATTCTGCTTCAACTTGCCTGATGTCATGGTTGGTTTCTCTCTATACCAGGTTCTTTACTCCTGAAATTGATTTACTATATATATGGCTACTTGATCTGCTTGATATGACCAGGCCTACTTCAGCTTCTTGATATGCACACTCAGCATTTGTATGCCTTAAGTTTCTTTACACTATATATATATATTTGATGTGGATTGTATTGTTGAACCATAATGGGATTTTTTTTTTTGGTTTGGTAAGTACACACATTTCACAAATTCTCCATACTAAGAAGGTCGAACCCCTCACCTCCCCTTTGAGAGAGGAGAGTTATCAGAGAATTTTCCCTAGGATAACTGTTTTTATAGAGAATACGGGGTGTGATCTTCCCATGTAAAGGAGAGTTCAAAGCATTGATCCAACGGATTTCATGCGAAAACCTTAGAGCATCCGAGGTCGGGATAAATGTAGAGTAGATTTCAGTAAAGTAGAGAAAGAGGGGGCTGGTATGGGTGAATGATAGAGTCCTTAATTAGTGGTCCTCACCTGTTATTGTCTGTTTCGTTCTCTGCAGTTAGACAATCACATGATAATATATATCCATGTTATAATATTTTAATATTTTCTTTGTTAGCTTTTGGTTCATTTTCTCAACATGAGATATTGATGTTGCATACCGTAGAACAATTTTCAATAAAAAAGTAGAGTACCATGTAAGTATTTTATTTATTAAATAATGCTTATGTGGTACTCTATTTTTTAAAAAATAGATAAAGAAGGTGTATGATGCATACCGGATGCTCTTAATTTTCTTAATTACCAGAAATGTGGCTTTATTAAACACATTTTTTTCCCAGTGAGAGATTGGTCAAGTTCAGTGCATGTATAAAAGCAGGGCAGTTATACAGTAGTTTTTCTTTTGGTTGTTGGGGGTTGGGGGAGCTTCTCTCTAGAATTCTAGAGAGAGAGAGCTCTGCCATGGATTCACACCTATACTTTTCCCTTCCCTTCCATCTGGCTCCCCCACGGACCCGGTCGGCGTTACTCTCCTGATTGTTTATCATTGCCATCATTTTAAGGAGATTCATGTCAGATGGTCAATGTTGTGGGAATTGTGTTAGCTGTGGGTCTTCATGCATTTTCTTGCCACTTCCACATGTTCAAGAATGACAGACAACCATAATTTTCCTTCCTTTTTGGTTGTGTTTTCTCTTTAACCTAATCTCGTAGGTCGTAAGATTTATCTCCTTAAATCAGTTTAGAAGTGTTCCTGCAATAATTGTTTCTTCAGAGGAGAAATATATGACCAGCTGAAAATGATCCTTCCTGCAGGAGAATTGTAGGATGCTCTACAAGAGATTTGGGATCAAATTCCGCATACTATGTTTGGTACAGTGGAAGAGAATAAAAAGGACATTGATTGTTAAAGAAAATAAAATAAAAGAAGGGAAATTAAATGAGAAGATATCACACTTAAGGAACTAGCGCTATGTTTGGTACAGTGAAAAGAATAAAAAGGACATTGATTGTTAAAGAAAAGAAAATAAAAGAAGGGAAATGAAACGAGAAGAATTGTATGTTTGGTTGATTAATGATTCAATGAAGTAAAAGAAGGAAAATGACAAATTTTGTATTTTATAAAAATAAGGACACATTATTAATTAATAAAGTTTTATTAAAAATAATAGTCTTTTCATTCACTCTTTCCAAAATTTGAGGAGATAAGAAAGGTTAAACTTTAATGTATCACTCTAAATTATTTAATTCCATTTATTTTCCTTCAAACATTTTACACCAAACACAGCCAAAAAAAAAAAAAAAAAAAAAAAAAAAAAAATTCCATCTCTCTCCATTTCATTTCTTTTATTTTTATTTTTTCCAACCAAACTTGTCGTCTAATGGGAATAGGGAATCCATTTTCATTTCCCAGAAGGGAAAAGGTAGTAGGAATGGATAGAAAACCATCGCCGGGGATGATTTTGGTTTGATGAGCTCATAAAATATGTCGCCTTACTTAAATAATTTAGGATCTGCCTGTCGGGATTGTTTGCGTGCATAGCAAATTAAATGGATTAAAATTGACATTTTATTGAATGAATACGTGTTTATAATGTTTTACATACGTATTATTGAATGGATATGTGTATTGTTCAATTTATGACGCGAATCGAAATGTTCTTTGAACATGTTTATTGATTCATGTGTATAAGGAATTTTCGTACTCAGGTCACAATAAATCAAGAACACCACATTATTATTTTTCATATGTTCTAATTCTTTGATAAAAGATGGATTACGTATTTGCCAAGAATTGAACATGATGCACGATAAGTATGAGAGACGAATGAACCCTCGCAGCCTTGCTTTGACTGGTTGGTCCTTTGATTTATTTAGAAGACAATATGTAGTCTAAAATTCGGATACTTTGAAAGTTTGAATAGTCATTGGTTATTGACTTTGAAACATAATCTCAAGTTTACAATTACGTTTATATATTTATCTCCACGATAATTAATTTGATCCCGGTAAATTAAAGTATATTTTGTGATAAAATGCTTTATATATATATATATATATTACCAAATATGTATTATTTTGTCCCCCAAAAAAAAAGATTTTTCAAGTGATCAAATGGGTATAACCAATGAGTGAAAATAAATAATTAATTATGCATTTGAATTGATGATAATTTGTTTATTCATTTGCTAATTTTGCACAGAGAGGTTATTTCATTAATTAACATAGTCAATTGGAACTAAAAATAATTAAATTGGTTGAATTGAATTAGGGCCATGACATGGCCTGGGCTAATTATTGAAGCCCTTTATTTTATTTTATTTTTTTAACAATATTGATGTCCATTTTTGCCAATGAAGATTTGGGCCCAAATTAGATCCTCACCTCTGAGGCCCAGTAGGTTGGATGGTATTGAAAGGAAAAGAGAAGAAAGGTAATGGAAGGAAATGATATGTTATGTTTGTTACGAAATTTTAAAGAAAAAGAAAGGAAACAGGAAATTTAGAAGGAAATAAATTATATGTGTTGATTTTTTTATCCTCTCAAAGATGGGAGGAAAGGAAAAAGAAAGGTTAACTTTTTTAACTAAATTTTTTTAAAAAGATAAAATTTATGAAAAAAGAGGTATGATAATAAATTTATTAAAATACTATCTTTTTGTTTTTTTTCTAAACATGATTAGTATCATTTTTTTTTTCTTTCTTTTTCCAACAGACAAGTAATTAACAAATAATAATATTATCTATTTTCCTTTCTTTCCTAACCAATCTTATCATGTTTTTTTTTTTTCATGGTAAAATGTAATGAGTTAAACAAGGGTGAATGCCATATATTGTTGGTTGTAGGGGTTGCTAGGAGCACACTAACTAAAAGATGGGAGTGCTTAGAGCGCTCTAAAATTATATAGATATTTCATTCAAGACATATATATATACTTCTCTCTTGAAATAGCTCCCACTAGCATAGCTTATGGATCGATCATACATTGCTTATGGGTATATAGAGGTGATGTCTATGGAATTTTGAGGTTGGTGGAGCTTAAAAGGAACAAGAAAAAGAGAGGGATCAAAGCTTGAAGGTCTAAGAATCTCTACAAAGAGATTTGTCTACAAGGGTACGATCCTCTGCCTCTCTCTCTCTCTCTCTATATATATATATGTATGTATCTACATTAGATTCATGCTATATTTCAGAACGGGTGTTCATCTCTACATCTATCAAGTCACGATTTGAGATTGAAGCATTACTTGTTATTGACACTGAAACATTGCTTGTGGTCATGATTTGTTGCTGAGTTATTAGTCCTGTATCTGAATCTCAACCCAGCAATTAATAAAACTGTCTTGCGCATTAACTACGCATGTGATGCAATATAAAACTAGCATTTTCTTTGGGTCCTATTGACATCATTCTAAACCACATGTGGAAATTCAATTATTCTTGAAACAGCTCTTAAGTCATTGATAGGGACGCCAAAATTAGAATTCTTAGGCTCCGTTTGGTTAGATGGAAACAAAGAGAAAATAAAGGAAATTGAATTTATTTTGAACAAATTAGGAGTTCGGTTAGCAGGAAAAGAAAATTTTTGAGAGAAAATTACTTCCCATAACCACCTAACTTCATTGTAAAATTTTCCTACAAAAAACACAGGAAAATTTTGATTTCTTGAGAAAGTTTTATGAATTTACAATATTATCCTTTCTTTTGTGGTAAGTTTCATGTTATTAAAATCACAAAATAGTAATTTCACATATTTTTCAAAAAAAAAAAAAAATTTCTAGAAAATTTATTTTCTTCCCTTTCACTTCACTTTCTTTTATTTCCACTAAGAAGAGAAAATGTAGAAACACAAATAGGAAGTCAAAACTACATTAAATCAGACAGTTGTCCTAATGTTATCATGTGGAACCCCTCTGGTAAAGGCTGCTTTTGAGATGATAAACGTTGAGAAGCTTGTTGCATGGTTGGCCGAGATTGTGGACTGGATAGCAGGCATGAAAGAGCCAGATTCATCATAAAGACCACATCCTCTGCAACTTGATTCGTCGGCTGTGAGAGACGTTGGTCCAATACATCTTTCAGCAGTGTATGACCGGCAGTTGATGATGTCGATGTTGATAAAAATGTGATGAAATCTCCTGGATGGCTTCCAAGAAGTGCTTCCATTGTCACCATTCCAAAGCTATAAACATCACATTTTTCATTGACTTCCATTGTGTAAGCAAGCTCTGCAAAATATATGTGTCCAATCATGCTCAATATTGTCCAGAAAACGAACCAAATATTAGCAGTAGGATATAGGTTTTAAAATAGTTTTCAAAGGCCAATTACCTGGAGCAGTGTATCCAATGGTGCCTGCAAATGAGGTCCAATTGGAAGAGCCTGGCTTCAGAATCCTAGCTATGCCAAAATCAGAGAGGATTGCTTCATGCTTTGAATCTAACAAAACATTCTTGCTGGATATGTCTCGATGGATTATTGGAGGTGAGCAGTTATGGTGCAGGTAGGCTAAAGCATTCGCCAAACCTTTAATAACATTTACCCTCTCAATCCATCCAAACTGCATTGCTGCTTCATCATTGCCTAGCATCTTCTCCAAGCTTCCCCCTTCCATGAACTCATAAACCAAGAAGGCATTTCGCGGATGCAAACAGAAACCAAGGAGCCTCACAATGTTCCGATGTCTTACATCTGTTAGTGCTTGAACCTCACTAGTAAAAGTTTTCAAACTGGCATTCCTGTCATCATCCTCCAACGCTTGAAATTTCTTCACAGCAACAACTTGACCACTTTGCAGCTCAGCTCTATATACACTTCCAAAGGCACCCTCTCCAATGCAATATTTGGAGTTGAAGTTCTCTGTTGCTTCAATGATGTTCTCATATACCAGCTTTCCATCATAGCTCAATACTGCGAACAAATTATCATTTTGTGCATCTTCTGGCTTGTTTTTTCCCTTGTTCCTCACTCTCACCCAAACCAAAGATAAAACACCCACAATGATAAAGAGAACAAACAAACTGCCTAAAAGAGAGACCACTATCAAGATCAGGCGACCCTTCTTACCTTTTGCCTCGTGGATCTTCACAGAGGGGCAGGACTTCAAACCAGTGATGTTGCCACACAAGCCTTTATTATTTGTAAATGCTTCTGTTGGAGCTTCGCGAAAGGCTTTGTTGCTTGGAAGAGGGCCCTCCAACTGATTGTAGGATATGTCAACAGATGTCAGGCTTAACATTTGGTTGAAAGTTTGTGGGATGGAACCAGAGAGCTCATTGTGGGAAAGATTCAATATTTCTAAGCGGGGCATTGTTCCGAGCTCTGGTGGTAGAAATCCCACAAGTAAATTCTGACTAAGATCAAGATGTTGAAGTGAGAACAAACTACTAATCTCTAAAGGAACATTTCCTTCAAATCTATTATTGCTCAATTTCAAGGTCAGTAGTTCAATGCAATTTCCTATTTCTTTGATGATTGGACCACTCAGATTATTTGCAGCCAGGTCAAGATGCCTCAAATTAGATAGCATCCCAATTTCTGATGGAACAGTGCCTGAAAATTTGTTATGGCCCAAAGAAAGATTGAATAATGAAGTCAACCGACCAAATTCCCTGGGAATCTCTCCTGCTAGATGATTAGAAGAGAGGTCAAGTGTTTGAATTGATTCCCCAAACTTTGTTGGTATTCTACCAGAAATATTATTGTGGGAGATTTTCAAGCCTTTTAAGCTTCGACACTTCCCCCAATTTGGAGCAAGTTCTCCATAAAATTTATTATAACTCAAGTCAATGAAGTTCAAATTTGGATATATGCCCCAGTCTTCTGATATATTTCCAGTTAGATGGTTTCTTTCAAACCTCACTCTAAACAGGCTAGTGCAGTTTTTCAGGCTTCTTGGGACAGGACCCACAAAATTGTTGTTAAAAATGGTGAAGTTTACAAATACCCTTGAGAGGCATATATTTTGTGGCAGATATCCAGACATCATGTTGTCACCTAGATGCAATGTATTCAAATATGTAAGGTTAACAATTTCATGTGGTATTGAGCCAGTTAATCTGTTGCCACACAATCTTAGAATAGAAAGGGATTTCAGCTTTCCTATTTCAGCAGGAATGAAGCCAGATAACTGATTTTCTTGGAGGGTCAATTGGGTGAGCTTGGTCAGGTTTCCTATACCAGAAGGAATTGATCCAGAAAGTCCGGTTTCGTAAAGGTGTAGAATGGTTAAGTTTCGCAAGTTTCCAATGGAAGCAGGGATTGCACCTCTAAGGTAGTTCCTGAACAACGAGAGCTCAGTAAGAGAGCTCAGATTTCCTATTTCTTGTGGTATAGAACCACTGATGAGGTTTCTGGAGAGGTACAAGATTCTTAGACTTGCTAGTTGGCCTATTTCAGTTGGAATTGTCCCAGATATTTTATTTAAAGAAAGACAAATAAAACGGAGTTTGGAGAGGTTTCCAATATGTGATGGAATGGTCCCATAGAGCGAATTATTAAAAAGGTCAATACTGTGCAAGTTGGGAAAGGATGAGAAGTTGAGACTATGGAGGGTACCTCTCAAACCATAACTTGAAAGGTTCAAAAATGTGATGCTTCTTGACCTGTAACAATTGATTCCATGCCATTTGCAAGGGCTGCCACCAACCCAAGAAGACAGGAGAGACTGGCTTTGATTGTCAAGGCTAGCTTTCCATGTTAGAAGAGCCTTTGCTTCCTTCACTGCACCCGTGGTATTAGTTGCGGAAGCAGCAGCATATTGAGAAGAGGAGACCAACAATAGACTAAAGATAAATAAGAATAAAACACATTGGTTAGAGAGAACTTTTTCTAATAAACTTACCATGACTTTGCTGTAGATGAGTTTGGCTTCTCAAGTGGCAGTAAATTTGATGGTTGGGTGGGAGTCCTTTAACAGCTTGAAGAGGTATATATATAGATGGTGTTAGAGAATCTGACTTATGAAGTCAGTTCCAATAATAGAGGGGCTGCTAACATAAATGCATCAAATATACTGGTCAAAGAAAAGGGACTCAGAGGGTATGAAGCCCCTTGGGGTAGGGCATGACACTTGGTCGGGGGCAATTTGCACTGTTCTCTCCCTCCGCACATGACTAATCAAGATTCATATTCCGCATTGGGTTCATCCCTATAGTAATTGGATTAATTGAGTTGTAGACATGACTCTAATAACATATTAATAACCATCTACTCTAAAAACGTATACTATTAGAGATGGTGTAACTTTAATATATTAAGTCTCTAACAGCTTCCCCACTTTAAAAAAAAAGTCTCTAACAGCTTCCCCACTCCTTGGGAAATCCATCGGTATTTTAAACTTATCAAATTATTTCACACCATCTTAGCGAAAGCATTCAAATAAACTTTTGAATGGCTATTCCCAATTGATATCATTATTTTGGGGGTCATGGTGAGACTTTTTTGGACCACTGCTGGTCATTGTTGAAAGATAATTAATGGTCGATAATAATGCTTGAATGACTTGTCTTTATTTGACACTCGAGACTAGTCATCTATAGTATCACATTTTAGTAAGTAAATAGACAAATAAAATAACTTTACCAATTAAATCACCAAACTCCAATTTCATCGTAGTCATCAAGTGCTTCACATTTCCTTGTAGGCATCAAGATTAATTTGAATTCTCAAACAATAAGATGCTCCAAAACTCAAATAATACTTGACAATGTCAAAAAATAAATAACAATCTAATACGTCAAACTAAAATTACTGTACACTTCTTGGTCACTTTAAAATTTGTCACCTACTGACCTTGCCTAATACATGAAAATGGTTTTTTTTTTTTTTAGAAAAAAGGAGTGAGTTCAAAAGCCTAGTAGGTTTTCGAATTTTAAGAAAATCTAATCTGACTTCTTTACGTCGTTTGATAATGTAGCAAGTTTGAAGAGCAAAAGGTGAACTGAACATATTGGAATTTAGTAGTAGAAGTAAATAAGTAAACATTGAATATAAAAAATAACATATTCGCCAACCCTTTTCTTTATAAATGAATTTGCAATACTTCATAGAATCATCTCAAAATCAGAATAGCAGAATAATACATTTTAACTCTAGAAACTTCAAAAACCAATAATCACAACCACCGCCCCCTTCCTTTGGCCTTAGGGGCTTGAATCCAGTGACCGTGAACACTCGCTCCTCGTTAAACCCGGGCCATTTAGGTTCTTTCAACCCAAGGGAGTTTCTTACCCTACCTATTTAATGCCAGGCACATAAAGAGTTAAAGACCCAAATCAATACTAAAGTATGGTATTCAAACAGTTCCCTTTTTCCAACGTCAGACTCATACTTAGAAATTTCGCCATAAGTCACGTATTTCATAGTCTTGGAGAAAGTAAAATTCTGGACAACCCTTGTAGAGTCTACTTTCATTTCCTAAAATCTCATTAAAAAAAAAAAAAAAATTTAAATAAATGAATAAATATGACATAAAATTACTCAATGGTATGTTGCCCTGAATTTTTTTCAGCAAAAGCACATTTGGTTCAAAATTTGTCAAAAATATTCTATTAAATCCAAATCACATGAAAATGAGGTCATTTAAAAACTGACATACCATATTTGAATACTAGCACTTTATCAAGACAAATAGATCAACCCATCAGTACAGACTTTAAGAAGAACAATAGCCAAAATTTTGATCTATAACAATTTACGCAGCATGATATACTAAATTTAAAAAATTCACAATAAGTTCAAATATCATTCATTAAATGTCAAATAAAGTCCTTTTGCTTGTCCAATCATTTTATCACCAAAATTTAAACTAAAAATACCAAATCAAAATATATTTCTCAGCTCTAAATCCCAAAATGTACCACGTAGTTCATACTTTCAATCAGGAGGCCAATTCAGGGTTTAAAATTCACAACCATATTTCATGCTAAATAAAATAATCTGACAATTAAATCTTATAATTTTCATGTGAGGGAAAATAGCTTTATAACATTTCATCACTTTGGATAAATTTTTCACAAAGTTAAGAGAGAAGAAAACCTACCCCTTTGAGCTTTACTGCCATTTTTTTTTTTCCTTCCTTTTTTTTGTTTCTCCTTCTGTCTAACCTTCTCTGTCTTCCTCCTTTTCTTTCTTTCTTCCCTTCTTCCTTCTTTCTTCTTCTGGCCGCATGTTTCTGTTCTGTCTAGTGTTACCCTCTATTTGCCATTTACTTCAATATACTGGAAGAACTAAAGAAAATTTACTTTGGTAGCTTTACTAAAGCTATCATTATACTATATTAATATATGTATGTACATTAATATATGCTACATGTATATCTAATGTGAGGACCGTAAGGTGAGGGAGAAATTTTTAGATGGTCCCAGGGCTATTGATCCTAGCTAATCATTATTTGACATGTAAGCAAAAGGCTGAATAAAACTTGTACGTTCCGACACATGCATGTCCATTGGTGACTGATTCAGGATCAGTAGTCCCGAAACCATGTAATAACTTGCTCGCTCTTGGTGTGGAGAGGGATCAAAGCTTTAAGGTCTAAGAATCTATTCAAAGAGATTGGTCTACAAGGGTATGATCCTATGCCTATATATATATATGTATCTATATTATATTCCTGCTATATTTGAAAATGGGTGTTCATCTCTACATCTGTCCAGTCTACATGCTTCCAAATTAAAAATGCCCATTTCCCAACAGTACCGCCCAGAGAACGCGATGAAAGGGTGATATAACAGCCACCCAAATTACAAGCATGTCCATAGCAGTTTCACAAAGAAGCAATTTACACACTTACACAAAAATTCAATGGAATTGAGATTGAAGCATACTTTTTATTGATACTGAAACTTTACTTGTGGTCATGATTTGTTGCTGAGTTAACCACTCTATCCATTTCTATTTCCTTTCTGAAAGTGTTTTCTTTTTTAGTAGTCCTGTATCTATATCTGAACCCTGAAATTAATAAAACTGTTTTCTGAAAGCATTACTTGTTTTATACACACATGATGCATATTAAACTAGCATTTTTTTGGGGTCCTATTGACATCATTCTAAACCATATGTGGGGATTCATTCTATCTTGAATCAGCTCTTAAGTCATTGATACAGAGGCAACAATAAGAATTCTTAGGAGAAGAGAAAATGTAGAAACACAAATAGGAAATCAAAATTACATTAAATCAGACAGTTGTCCAAATGTTATCGTGTGGATCCCCTCTGGTAAAGGCTGCTTTTGATCTGATAACTGTTGAGAAGCTTGTTGAATTGTTGGCCGAGACTGTGGACTGGATAGCAGGCATGCAAGAGCTAGCTTCATCATAAAGACCACATCCTCCGCAACTTCATTCATCGGCTGTGAGAGACGTTGGTCCAACACATCTTTCAGCAGTGAATGATGGGCAGTTGATGATGATGATGTTGATGTTGATAAAAATGTGATGAAATCTCCTGGATGGCTTCCAAAGCTATACACATCACATCACATTTTTCATTGACTTCCATTGTATAAGCAAGCTCTGCAAAATTTATGTATCCAATCATGCACGATATTGTCCAGAAAAAAGAAGCTAATCTTAGCAGTAGAAAATAGGTTTTTAAAGCTCTTTTCAAAGGCCAATTACCTGGAGCAGTGTATCCAATGGTGTAATACCCCGTAATTTTAAAGAATGTATTTAAATTAATTTTGTGTTAGGTTAATTAATTTTATTTATTTGTGCATACTACATTATTATATTATGTTCATTTAATTGTGCATGTAAAGTAATTGTGTATGTTAAAATAGTAAATTTATTCATTTAATTATGCATGTATTATTAATAATAATTTTATTTGTTGGTTATGCTTATATTAATCATTATTAGCTAATTAAAGTATTATATTTGTGTTATATAGTATTATGATGTTATAATGTATTCTTTTGTAATAATAATAATTATATTAGTTTAATAATAATAATAAAAAAAAATAATAATATAATAATCATATAATAATAAAAAAATTTATTAATAATAATATTAGTAATAATAATAATAATAGTTATAATAAATCAATGTAATGATGGAAAATTAAATACTAGGATAGAATTTCATTTACTATGGTAGAATGGTGGATCAAATATCTTGATTAAAGATAGCATTGTCTTAAAGCCATATAGGTAGGAATATGAGAAATGGGTGAGAAGTTATTATAAATTAGATATTTGTAATATTTATATTATATATTTTGTGTATAAATTAACTAGCTTGCCTTAGAAAAAATAAAGGGAGTTAGAAGCAAAGTATAAATTCTAGAGAGCTATTTTATAAGAGTGAAAGGAAAAGAGAAAGAGAAAGAAGCTTGGACCGGTGTAGGCAATTTTACCCGACTACGCGCAGACCGGCGGATTTATTTTAAATCCAAAAAGGCAAGTTATTATCTACTTTTCCCCTTTGAATTAATAAATTAATTGTTTAGCTTATTTTTATGCATAGAGCCAAGGTTTGGAGGTTAATAAATTATTAATTTTATTTTATTAAATTAATGGAATTTTAATTATATAGGATGGTATATATTTATTTAATGTCCTATGAAACTAATAATGGCTAAAAATAATTAAATAAGACTTTAGGGATTTTTCTAGAATTTTCTAGATTTTTCCGGGCATTTTCTGCAATTTCCGGCGACCTTCCGGCGAGTTTTCCGGTCGCCGGCAGTGGGGGAGACGACCGGAGTGATCCGGTGCGACGCGGCGCACCATAGGAGGGTGTACGCGCGCATCCTGGCCATTAATGGAGTCTGATTGATCCGGTGCATCGCGGTCCATGATACCGCGGTACACCCGGATCAGGGAACGTTGGATGGAGGAGATGCAGGTGGATTGATCCGGTGGGGCGCGCATGCAGGAAAGCTGATGCAGCCAACCAACCGGAGGACGCCGCGTCAGCAAGGCACCCTTAGTGCGCGCGTGGCAGCGCGTGCGCGCGCGTGGGACTCTCCAGACGCGCGTGGGAGCGCGTGGCTGATGCCAGACGCGCGTGGAGGCGCGTGGGAGAGTGGGGAAAGCTTGGCTGCGCGTGGGGAGGCTCTGGGAGGCGCGTGAGGGCGCGTGTGGGGTCCCTACAGCTGCTGGAAATTACCAGAATACCCCTAGGGCCTGTTTTGTAAATTCCAGAACCTTAAACTTGGATTTTTAGGTACTGTGTTGGTAATTACGGGTTTAACGGGCCACGAAATTATTATTTTAACACCCGTTACTTATTCTTATGGCCGATTAATCTTTTCTAAGCATTTATTGGCTCGTTCGCAGTACGGATACTAATGTGATTTATTTAACGACATTGTTAAATATAAATAATGTTATTATCGTATTTAATGGTATCAAACATTACTGTTAAATTAAATAAGGCCATGGTTTTAGTCAGATAAATTATCCATGATATCATATAGGATGTTTATACTGTTAATTGATATATAAACCATGATTATTATGCTGTGTGCATTTCAGGAAATAAATGGACTGTTTAATTATGTCGCATTTATATTATATGGATGTGTTGCCATATAGAACCATATGAGCTGGCTAATAAGTTTAGACTCATTTATACCTTATGCATTCGTTGCGATAGACAGATGTGTGGCTGTCGGGGTATGTGGTTTAATATTATTGGCATGTGTTGCCTAATTGACATACTCGGTATATTTATTAATATTATTGGCATGTGTTGCCTAAATTGACATTCTCGGTACATTTATTAATAGTGTTGGCATGTGTTGCCTAATTTATATGCTCAGTATATTCATCAGTACTTTGCGAGGTGTTATCACTGTGTAGTTCGTTATAGTCTGTGTTGTCAGTACCGTGCACCATGTATAATAGCTGATTTCCCGGGTAGGGAAAGGCGACACTTGACCACCTAGTGTGAGTCTAAGTGATCACCGTCTATTCTGGTTGAGGTCATGTTATACATCGGATAGTTCCCGTAGGATGTATACAGATATAGTACTCATCCGATTCATAATGATTAATTTATTTGATTCTCTGATTTGGGTCATAGTAGAGAGGACTTGCTCGTGGGGTTGACCCACCATTGTTGTTATTTCAGGATACGGTCAGTATCCGTTTCAAGGCTGAGGTTAGCAGTGTGGGACCATCATCCGAACTCATCTACTCTTACGATCCAGTGCAGGGTAGAAGTTTTATGTAATACTTCAGTTTCAGTTTTTATTTACTTTTGACGTTGAACTCTCAGGGTTATATTTAGGGATCCCTGACGTAGGATTTCCAAGTTGTAATGAAGTACTGCATTAAATAAAGGATGGATGGATGTTGTATTATTTAATGTTTCTTTCCTGTCTAAATTCTTTTAATTCCATCATTTTGTATTCCATGCTTGTATATTGCCAATTGTTTTTGATATCCCTCGTTTTTTGTGTATAAGCCTGATCAACTTATGCGTGGAAAATGTGGGGGTGTTACAGTTGGTATCAGAGCATTCCAGGTTCGAGTGTCTTAGGGATCTGTGATTACTATACTTCCGCGTTGTGTATTCTGATAATTAGAGCCTAAGTATTAGGGTTCTTTGTATTCTTTTAGTCGGTCCATGATAATGTACTGACGTTAGATTCTTTCTGAATTTAAAAGAAGGATGTCTCGGCGTGGGACAAGGAATGCGAACCGTCATCGCAGTATCTCCCCAACTCAAAATGAGAATCAGGAATTTTCTCCTCAAGTTGCTGATATCATTGCACGAGCGGTGGCAGCAGGAGTAGCATCTGCTCTACGAAACCAGCAACCTCCTCCGATAGTACCTGTTCCTGAACCAGTGGCACAGCCAATGTCATGGGACAAAGTTCGTCACTCGTTCATCCGGGGAAATCCACCGACATTTGCGGGGTCCACAGATGTCTTGTTAGCATATCAGTGGAAACAGGAGAGCGAGCGTCATCTTCGGATGGTAATCTGTACCGAAGTGCAGAAACAGATGCTAGCTACGTTTATGCTGATAGGCAATGCATTGCAGTGGTGGGAGTCTATTACTACTGTCGAAGACAGGACCAGATTAACTTATGCTGAATTTCAGACTCGCTTTGACGACAAGTATTTTCCTATGTCAGTAAGATCAGCGATGAAGACTGAATTTCTGGATCTGCACCAGGAAGATATGACTGTGGCTGAGTATGAACAGAAGTTCATTAATTTGTCATTATTTGCACCAGAGGAGGTCAATACGGAAGAAAAGAAGCGAGACCGCTTTGTGAAGGGGTTGATATGGCCGATTAAAGTGGTGATCTTAGGTAGTCCGGCATATACTACTTATATCCAGGTGGTTAATGCCGCCTTACAGCACTGCCAGATGAGGAGTGATTACCGGAAGTCCAAGGGAGATAAGCGGACTAACCGAGACTACCAGACAGTGGAGAAAGGAAGCAGCAGTGGTACCAGGTCCAATGATCGGGGCAGATTTCAAGGACATCAACCTTGGAAGAAAAACAAAGGAAACCTAGATGTGCAGAGGGATGGAGTCCCTAATCAGGGTAGACAAGGTGGGATACCTCAGACCGGACAGGAACAGTGGTCGGGAAATCAACAGAGAAGGCAGGCAGGTCCTTTTACGGGACGTTGTTATCACTGTAGAGAGATTGGGCATCCGGCCAAGATGTGTCCCAAAGCTAAACAGGGACAGTATGGGCAGCCGAGACCTAATCAGCCGTTACCTCTACCGGCCCCACCGATGCCACGTGGGCAAGTTCAGAATTTTCCGGCACTTCCAGCACCACCATTTCCTCCGGGACAACCTCCACAGCAGTTGCATCATGGCAGAGTTTATAACTTCATGCCGCATAATGCGCAGGCTCCTCAGGCTATTGAGGGTATGTTTTCTATACATGGTAGAACTGCTCGTATACTATTTGACACTGGTGCATCACATTCTTTTGTGTCTAGATCTTTTGTTATCTTATCTGGTATGACGACTCAGTTATGTGACCAACCTCTTAATATTTATACACCATTGGGAGTTGGCACAATTTTACGAGAGTATAGCGGTGATATCCTTATAGATATGGGCCGGCTTCGATTTCTTGCAAATTTGTTAGTGTTAGATATGCATTCGTATGATGTTATACTTGGGATGGACTGGTTATCTCAGTACCATGCTCAGGTTAACTGTTACGAAAAGTCTATTGTATTTTCTATACCAGGACAGGAGATGTATCTTCTCGTTGTACCACAACCTGATAGAGGGCCTAGCACTTATTTATTCGTTCTTGAGGAGGACTCACAGGAAGCGACTGCGGTATCTCTTGACAGCATCCCGGTAGTACAGGAATTCCAGGATGTATTCCAGGAAATTCCAGGCTTGCCACCGAGTCGAGAGATAGACTTTGTTATTGATTTAGCTCCAGGCACTACGCCTATTGCTAAGGTGCCGTACAGAATGGCACCAGTGGAGATGCGAGAGTTGAAAGATCAAATTCAACAGTTGCTCAGCCAGGGATTTATTCGCAGAAGTACTTCACCATGGGGAGCACCAGTACTGTTTGTAAAGAAGAAGGATGGATCTCTTCGTCTTTGTATTGATTACAGAGAACTGAACAAGGTCACTATTCGCAACAAGTACCCGTTGCCCAGAATTGATGACCTGTTTGATCAGTTGAAGGGAGCTACTTACTTCTCAAAGATCGATTTGAGGTCTGGTTATCATCAGCTACGAGTCAGAGAACAAGATGTTCCAAAGACAGCATTCCTCACAAGGTACGGATCTTATGAGTTTCGTGTTATGCCTTTCGGTTTAACGAACGCTCCAGCTGTCTTTATGGACTTGATGAATAGAGTATTCAGAGAATACTTAGATCAGTTTGTCATTGTTTTCATTGATGATATTCTGGTTTACTCTAAGTCGGAGAAGGACCATGCCAGACATTTACGCACAGTATTGCAGACACTTCGAGAACATCAGTTGTTTGCGAAGTTTGAGAAGTGTGAATTTTGGCAGAAAGAGGTCAAATTTCTGGGACATGTAGTGTCAGAAGAAGGGTTAGCAGTAGATCCAGCCAAGGTTGCGGCCGTTAGGGAGTGGGGACAGCCTACCTCACCGACAGAGATTCGCAGTTTTCTGGGATTAGCGGGGTATTATCGCCGGTTCATCCAGGGATTTTCCAAAATTGCGGGTCCACTTACTCATCTAACTAAGAAGAATGTACCATTTGTATGGGATGATTCTTGTCAGACTGCTTTTGCTGAATTGAAGAGTAAGTTAACTTCTGCACCTGTCTTAGCCACACCTCAGAGTGGAATCGAGTATTTAGTATTTACCGACGCTTCTCTGAAGGGTTTGGGTTGTGTGTTGATGCAAGAAGAGCGACCAGTTTCTTATGGGTCTAGGAAGCTTAAGCCTCATGAGCTTAATTACCCGACTCACGACCTAGAGCTCGCCGCAGTGGTTTTTGCCTTGCGTATTTGGAGACATTATCTTTTGGGGGAGACTTTTCGATTGTTTAGCGATCATAAGAGTCTACAGTATTTGTTCACACAGAGGGAACTGAATATGAGACAGCGCAGATGGTTGGAATTCGTGAAAGACTATCACTTCTCTATTCAGTATCATCCAGGGAAAGCGAATGTTGTAGCAGACGCACTCAGCCGCCGACCCTATGTTAGCCTTTCAGCTTTGTTTGCAACAGAGTGGGATGCTTTGAAGACTGTTGATGAGTTAGCAGACGCTTTTATGACATGTGTGGTAGTAACTCCTTCTATCATTCATCAGGTCATTCAAGCGCAACTCTCAGATCAACAGTGTATTGATTTGGTTTCGGAGTTAGCCTCCGGAGATGTTCCTTTTTATTCTATAGGGACTGATGGAGGATTGAGGTACAAGGGACGTTTAATTGTGCCTTCAGCTGATAATTTGAGAAATGTTGTGATGAGAGAGACACACACTTCTCAGTTCTCTGTACATCCAGGGGGAGACAAGATGTATCAGGACATGAAACGCCAGTTTTGGTGGGCCGGCATGAAAAGAGATATAGCTATCTTTGTCTCTAAATGTAGCACCTGTCAGATGATTAAGATTGATCATCAGAGACCGCCAGGATCGTTACAGCCACTTCCCATACCAGAGTGGAAATGGGAAAGTATTTCCATGGACTTTATAGAGGGATTACTTACTTCACAGCATAATCACAACTCTATTTGGGTCATTGTTGATAGATTGACCAAGTCCGCTCACTTTCTGCCTGTTCGGTCAAACTTTACGTCAGAACAGTATGCTAAGTTGTATATTGCAGAAATGGTGAAATTTCATGGAGTACCATTGTCCATCGTATCAGATAGAGATCCGAAGTTTGTATCGGGATTTTGGAGGAGCTTTCAGCAGGCTTTGGGTACAGAACTTTATCTTAGCACTGCTTATCATCCTCAAACAGATGGACAGACTGAGCGAGTTAATCAGATTTTAGAAGACATGTTGCGGGCATGTGTTCTTGATTTTAAGGGCAATTGGGAGGAATATTTGCCGCTTTCAGAGTTTGCTTATAACAATAGTTATCAGAAAACTATTGGTATGGCACCATTTGAGGCTTTGTACGGCAGACCGTGTAGGTCTCCTGTCTGTTGGCTTGGAGTTGGTGAGAACAGCTTTTTGGGTCCTGAATTTATTAAGGACACGTCAGAAAAGATCGCTATCATTAGGGATCGGATGCGTACAGCTCAAAGCAGACAGAAAAGTTATGCTGACCGTCGAACTCGTGCTTTGGAGTTTAAGGTTGGTGATCAGGTTTTGCTTAAGGTTTCTCCCATGAAGGGAGTAATGCGGTTTGGGTCAAAGGGTAAGTTATCGCCTCGTTTTGTGGGTCCTTTTATGATTACAGATCGGATTGGGGCAGTAGCTTATCGTCTGGCTCTACCAGATAATCTTCATAGGGTACATAATGTTTTTCATGTATCTATGCTGCGAAAATTTCTACGGGATGAAGATCGATACCAACACATTGATGTGGGTGAGATTGAGTTGCAACCCGATGCAACCTATTTGGAACAACCTTACTGTATTCTCGATCGTAGGAATCAGATACTGCGCACGAAGACTATTCCATTAGTACGTGTACAGTGGAGTCATCATAATGCTACAGAGTCTACTTGGGAACGGGAAGATATTATCCGTGCCAAGTATCCAGAACTTTTTACTACAGGTATGTAGTGAATTTCGGGGACGAAATTCCTTTATTAGGGGGGGAGAATGTAATACCCCGTAATTTTAAAGAATGTATTTAAATTAATTTTGTGTTAGGTTAATTAATTTTATTTATTTGTGCATACTACATTATTATATTATGTTCATTTAATTGTGCATGTAAAGTAATTGTGTATGTTAAAATAGTAAATTTATTCATTTAATTATGCATATATTATTAATAATAATTTTATTTGTTGGTTATGCTTATATTAATCATTATTAGCTAATTAAAGTATTATATTTGTGTTATATAGTATTATGATGTTATAATGTATTCTTTTGTAATAATAATAATTATATTAGTTTAATAATAATAATAAAAAAAAATAATAATATAATAATCATATAATAATAAAAAAATTTATTAATAATAATATTAGTAATAATAATAATAATAGTTATAATAAATCAATGTAATGATGGAAAATTAAATACTAGGATAGAATTTCATTTACTATGGTAGAATGGTGGATCAAATATCTTGATTAAAGATAGCATTGTCTTAAAGCCATATAGGTAGGAATATGAGAAATGGGTGAGAAGTTATTATAAATTAGATATTTGTAATATTTATATTATATATTTTGTGTATAAATTAACTAGCTTGCCTTAGAAAAAATAAAGGGAGTTAGAAGCAAAGTATAAATTCTAGAGAGCTATTTTATAAGAGTGAAAGGAAAAGAGAAAGAGAAAGAAGCTTGGACCGGTGTAGGCAATTTTACCCGACTACGCGCAGACCGGCGGATTTATTTTAAATCCAAAAAGGCAAGTTATTATCTACTTTTCCCATTTGAATTAATAAATTAATTGTTTAGCTTATTTTTATGCATAGAGCCAAGGTTTGGAGGTTAATAAATTATTAATTTTATTTTATTAAATTAATGGAATTTTAATTATATAGGATGGTATATATTTATTTAATGTCCTATGAAACTAATAATGGCTAAAAATAATTAAATAAGACTTTAGGGATTTTTCTAGAATTTTCTAGATTTTTCCGGGCATTTTCTGCAATTTCCGGCGACCTTCCGGCGAGTTTTCCGGTCGCCGGCAGTGGGGGAGACGACCGGAGTGATCCGGTGCGACGCGACGCACCATAGGAGGGTGTACGCGCGCATCCTGGCCATTAATGGAGTCTGATTGATCCGGTGCATCGCGGTCCATGATACCGCGGTACACCCGGATCAGGGAACGTTGGATGGAGGAGATGCAGGTGGATTGATCCGGTGGGGCGCGCATGCAGGAAAGCTGATGCAGCCAACCAACCGGAGGACGCCGCGTCAGCAAGGCACCCTTAGTGCGCGCGTGGCAGCGCGTGCGCGCGCGTGGGACTCTCCAGACGCGCGTGGGAGCGCGTGGCTGATGCCAGACGCGCGTGGAGGCGCGTGGGAGAGTGGGGAAAGCTTGGCTGCGCGTGGGGAGGCTCTGGGAGGCGCGTGTGGGGTCCCTACAGCTGCTGGAAATTACCAGAATACCCCTAGGGCCTGTTTTGTAAATTCCAGAACCTTAAACTTGGATTTTTAGGTACTGTGTTGGTAATTACGGGTTTAACGGGCCACGAAATTATTATTTTAACACCCGTTACTTATTCTTATGGCCGATTAATCTTTTCTAAGCATTTATTGGCTCGTTCGCAGTACGGATACTAATGTGATTTATTTAACGACATTGTTAAATATAAATAATGTTATTATCGTATTTAATGGTATCAAACATTACTGTTAAATTAAATAAGGCCATGGTTTTAGTCAGATAAATTATCCATGATATCATATAGGATGTTTATACTGTTAATTGATATATAAACCATGATTATTATGCTGTGTGCATTTCAGGAAATAAATGGACTGTTTAATTATGTCGCATTTATATTATATGGATGTGTTGCCATATAGAACCATATGAGCTGGCTAATAAGTTTAGACTCATTTATACCTTATGCATTCGTTGCGATAGACAGATGTGTGGCTGTCGGGGTATGTGGTTTAATATTATTGGCATGTGTTGCCTAATTGACATACTCGGTATATTTATTAATATTATTGGCATGTGTTGCCTAAATTGACATTCTCGGTACATTTATTAATAGTGTTGGCATGTGTTGCCTAATTTATATGCTCAGTATATTCATCAGTACTTTGCGAGGTGTTATCACTGTGTAGTTCGTTATAGTCTGTGTTGTCAGTACCGTGCACCATGTATAATAGCTGATTTCCCGGGTAGGGAAAGGCGACACTTGACCACCTAGTGTGAGTCTAAGTGATCACCGTCTATTCTGGATGAGGTCATGTTATACATCGGATAGTTCCCGTAGGATGTATACAGATATAGTACTCATCCGATTCATAATGATTAATTTATTTGATTCTCTGATTTGGGTCATAGTAGAGAGGACTTGCTCGTGGGGTTGACCCACCATTGTTGTTATTTTAGGATACGGTCAGTATCCGTTTCAAGGCTGAGGTTAGCAGTGTGGGACCATCATCCGAACTCATCTACTCTTACGATCCAGTGCAGGGTAGAAGTTTTATGTAATACTTCAGTTTCAGTTTTTATTTACTTTTGACGTTGAACTCTCAGGGTTATATTTAGGGATCCCTGACGTAGGATTTCCAAGTTGTAATGAAGTACTGCATTAAATAAAGGATGGATGGATGTTGTATTATTTAATGTTTCTTTCCTGTCTAAATTCTTTTAATTCCATCATTTTGTATTCCATGCTTGTATATTGCCAATTGTTTTTGATATCCCTCGTTTTTTATGTATAAGCCTGATCAACTTATGCGTGGAAAATGTGGGGGTGTTACAAATGGTGCCTGCAAATGAGGTCCAATTGGATGAGTCTGGCTTCCAAAAGCCTAGCTATGCCAAAATTAGAGAGGATTGCCTCATGCTCTGAATCTAACAAAATATTCTTGCTGGATATGTCTCGATGAATTATTGGAGGTGAGCAGTCATGGTGCAAGTAGGCTAAAGCATTCACTATACCTTTAATAACATTTACCCTCTCAATCCATCCAAACTGTGTTGCTGCTTCATCGTTGCCTGGCATCTTCTCCAAGCTTCCCCTTTCCATGAACTCATAAACCAAGAAGGCATGTCGCGGATGCAAACAGAAACCAAGGAGCCTCACAATGTTGCGATGCCTTACATCTGTTAGTGCTTGAACCTCACTAGTTAAAGTTTTCAAACTGGCCACCCCGTCATCATTCTCTAATGCTTGAAGTTTCTTCACAGCAACAACTTGACCGCTTTGCAGCTTAGCTCTATATACACTTCCAAAGGCACCCTCTCCAATGCAATATTTGGAGTTGAAGTTCTCTTCTTACCAATCATTTTGCCTTGTGGATCTTCAAAGAGGGGCAAGACTTCAAACCAGTGATGTTGCTACACAAGCCTTTATTATTTGTAAATGCCTCTGTTGGAGCTCTCGAAAGTCTTTGTTACTTGGAAGAGGGCCCTCCAACTGATTGTAGGATATATCAACAGATGTCAGGCTTAACATTTGGTTGAAAGTGTTTGGGATGGAACCAGAGAGCTCATTGTGGGAAAGATTCAATATTTCTAAGCTGAGCATTGTTTCGAGCTCAGATTATTTGCAGCCAAGTTAAGTGATGAGCGCTGAAAAGTGCGTATTTAAACCCCTTAAGCTTAGGTATTCTAAAACCTTTATCTATCTTATTTTACCGTTTTGTATTGATTTCGTATTATTTCCATTTTTAGGTACTTATCCCCAAAATAAGCTAACTCAGCTAAATAAGAGCATAATTGAAGCAATTCTGGGATGAATCAAAGAAAGGAGCAAAGTAGAGCAAAAATGAAGAAAGGGTGGAATTTCAACAACTTCGATTGATCTCAAGAAAAGTTCGATCGATCCAACTTTTATCGATCTCAGCACCTCAAGATCGATCTGAGCCAAGTTTGTTCTTATTCAAAAATCTCAAAGTTCGATCAATCCAACTTCCATCTCTGATCGATCGAACATTCTTGTCCTTATCCAAATGATTGATCTTATCTAGTTGTACCACCCTACCAACCGCTTTTGTCCTTTTCCCAAAAATATCTTCAAAATATCTCAGATTTGTTTTTATCCAAAAAGGCGCCGCCATTGAGGATCGATCCAGCTTAAGTTCGATAGATCTCAGCCATGTTCGATCGATCCAAGTCTAAGGTTCGATGGATTAAACTTCCTCTAGTGCGAAATAATTAAATTTCCAGCTCACAAAAAGTTGTCCTTTATCCAATCATTGGGGAATATTTACTGTATGACCCCAGCTTATTTTGGGTGTCATTTAACCTACTTATATAAGGACAATGATTACTTTTTATATCATATCACATCATATGATATCATACCTTGTAGAACTCTTAGGGAGGAAGCAAAAAAGAGGAGGAGGAGGCTAGAGACACCATTAGAGACTCTTCATCAACCAAGGAACAGATTTCTTCCATGGAGCTTGCCCTTGAGGGTTGGAGGACATCATCCATGAGTGGCTAGACATCCTCTTGGGGCTAGAGTTAGCCCTAAACATGCTTTCTACTTCTTGATTTATGTATTTTTGAGGGGATTTGTATTGTGATTCATGTCTTGACACTTTTATATATATAGATCTTGTTTATTCAATGATTTATATGGTTTAATGCTTCCAATTGATCATTTCATTCTATCCATATGTCTATGTATGCTAGAATAGATGTTCATGTGTTTGTCTCTATTTCTTGTGTTATTGATGCATGTTTATGTGTGTTGATGCTATAGATCTAGAGATTATCAAGACATAGTGCTTAATGTCATGTTCTTGTGGTTTATTTGATGGTTCATATTTATTGCTTGATGGATTGTACCTCTCCCTTAGTTTAATTAGTTTAATTTCATGTCATTAGCTTAGTTGTAGTGTAATTGTTAAATGGGAGGACAATCTATGCTTGTTGTTGATGTTCCATACTTATGAAAAGCAAGTAACATGTATCTCTATCCTTGTGATGTGTTTGGTTGTGAGCTTAAAGAAAGGATTAATGACTTAATTTGATATGTTGTGCTATCCACCATGTTGTTTAGACAATATATGCTTAATTTGTCATCCATGCTTGTTGAAACAATCACACACACACACTTATTGCAATACATGCTCTTTTCCTCATTAATCTTTCATTAAAGGTATAGAAAAGCTATGCTTAGTGGTGATCTCTAAATCCCAAGATCTCTCTATCTCTCTTTTATTCTCTCTATTGCATTATTGTTTACTTTAGTTTAATTTACATCTAGTGTAATCCAACTAACCAACCACTATTTTGATCACTCGACCTACTAACCCTAATTTTGATTCCTCAACCTAGTACGACACTCAATCCCTTGGGTCGATCCCTACTCACCCTAACTATATTTTTAGTGAAAGGTAGTAGTGGCAATTTCTAAATGTAAAACTTGGCCACATTGCATAAACTTTGGGTTAGGAGTGCGACGCCCATCAAGTTTTTGACGCCGTTGCCGGGGATTGATTGATTGGCAACGTCGTATTTCTGGAATCAATTAGGAATTAGTACTCTTTTGATCGTGTCTTTAGTTTGTTTTCAATTTTTGTTACTTATTGTGTTTGTTCTTGTTTGACTAGGTGCATTGAGCTAGGAAGCAAGCAAAGGAGTATCCAAGTAAAGGAACTAAGCAAGCAAGGAAAAAGGCTAAAATTAAAAAAATAGCTAAGCTAAGCTAAAAATTTGGAATTGAAGTGCTAAAGGACCTTTGTGAGCTTTTCTTTACTTATCCCTTAGTTAAATCGTCGGACCGCGTGGAGGCTTGTAATTCAATTCTTAGATAAAGCGTAAGCCCGCGTGGAGGCAATTTACTTTTCTTGCATATTGTTTAAGCATGGGAGTATGAGAACATTGTATGTGGAGGAAGGTTGTTGATTGTTGATTTGTTGTGAAGGTGAAGTGTTTGTTGTTATTGCTTGTTGTGTTGCATTGTGCATGTATGGTCGTAGATCATTGAGACCCACTCTTGTCCCTTTAAATTTTCATCTTGAATCCATTGTTCGAAATCCTAAGGGGAGAGGTAGTTCTAGTCAATCCATTTCATCAATGGAAGGACACAATGAGGACCATGTGGAGGACCTTGGTTACACAGACCAATAAGGTATCCTCCACCCCAATGTGCATCATGATAACATGCAAGTACCATTAGGCATGCCAAGGCCATATGTTCATCCACCATAACAACAAGGTTAAGTTCCATTGGAAATGCCAAGGCCAATCTATGTTCCACCACCTCCCATCATTCAAGGCAACCAAGGTGCCCATGTTGCACCTCCAATTGCTAATCCTCCCCTTACTTTAAGAGATCACTATGTGCCTAATGAATATAATGCACACACATACATTCAATTGCCACCATTTAGAGCACACCACTATGAAATCAAGCCACAAACCATTCAAATGCTTCATAATTATCATGGACTTCCAAGTGAAGAACCTTACAAGCATTTGGATGAGTTTCTTGAAGTATGTTCCACCGTAAAATACATGGACATGCCGAAAGAGGTCTTAAGGGTTAAACTTTTTTCATTCACCCTTAAAGACAAAGCAAAATATTGGTTTAACAATCTTAGGCCTTTTTCAATAACTTCTTGGGCGAAAATGCAATAAGAGTTCTTGAAGAAGTACTATCCGGTTTCTAAGACCAATGCTATGAGAACCTCAATTCCAGAATTTTCACATGGGGATGGAGAAACATTTCATGAGGCATGGGAACGCTTTAATGAATTACTTAGAAAGTGTCCACATCATAACATGCCCAAATGACAATTAGTTCAATATTTCTTTGAGAGCTTATCGGACAATTACAAAGGCATGGTTGATGCTTCCATGGGTGGCTCTTACATTGATAGGCATGAGGATGACGTATGGCGTCTTTATGAGAGCATGAGTGAAAATTCTTTGCATCGTACTTTATCTTCAAATAATGGTAGAAATTCTAGTGGTAGGAAGAGTGTTGGCTTACACCAAGTCGACCACTCCAATGAAATTGCCGCCGAAATGAAATCATTATCTCAAAGGTTTGATCAATTTTTGATCAACCAAAACTCGGTGAATCAAGTATCTTCCTTCCCTAACCATTCTCATCATGCATCTAATGAGACATGTATGACTTGTTCAAGTGTTTTACATTTTACTTCCAATTGTCCCCATGGACATGTGCAAAGTGAGCATCATGAACAAGCAAATGCTGTTTTTACTAATCAAGGGAACAATCATTATGGAAATCATTACAATCTTAATTAGAGGAATCACCCGAATTTCTCTTGGAAAAACCAAGGGGAGGGCTCAAACCCTTCCCACGGTGGTTTTCAAGGAAAGTACATTCCACCTCCACTACAAGGCCAAGGTTCCCAAGGTTTTAGATCATCATATCAATCACAAGGAAACCAATTTTCAAATTCTCATTTTCCCAATCAACCATCATATTCCCAAGGAAATGTTAGAAGTCCCGCTTTTGAAGAGAAAGTTTTAACCGCTTTGGACACTTTGGAGGTAAACACACAATTATTTCATTCTCACTCTCAATCCATTGCGAAGCTAGAAACCTAAGTAGGGCAAATAGCTAGCACTTTAAATGCAAGATAGAAGGGAAAAATGCCTTTGAATGCCCCACAAAAGCAGCAATGTGTTGTGGAGACTCATTCCTCATCGGAAGGTCACACAATAGAGTATGTCAATGCGGTGACTATCTTGAGAAGTGGAAGGATTGTGGACAACCAAGTGGGTATGTCTAATGAAGAGAGTGAACCGGTGCAACCACAAGTTGACACCCGTCCCGTTTCATATCATATTCCTCCTTCATTGCATGTGCATGACCATATAAATAAGAAAGTTATGAAAAGTGATTTGAAAAGTGATTTTGAAAAGAAAGATTTGCAAAATGATTTGAAAACTTCTTGTGTTGAAGAGACTTTAAAGAAAAATTCTGAAAAGGTTTTTGAACCAAAAGCTTCATTTCCGGATGCCTTAAAAGGATCCATTTCAAATGACAAGCAAAAGGCCAAAGTAAATGAAATCATGGACGTGTTTAGGCAAGTGAAAGTCAATCTCCCACTTTTGGATGCAATCAAGTAAATTCTGGCCTATGCCAAATTCTTAAAGGACTTGTGCACCCAAAAGAGGAAGAACAAAAGCTAAGCACCTAGAAAAGTGGTCTTAACCGAGCAAGTGAGCTCAATTTTGCAGCATGACACTCTTTCAAAGTTTAAGAACCCTGGTTCACCTACTACTTCATGCATCATTGGTGATTATATCATTAATCGAGCTCTTCTTGACTTAGGAGCTAATGTTAACCTTCTTCCATACTCGGTTTATGTCAAATTAGGCTTAGGAGACTTAAAACCAACGTCGGTAGTTTTACAACTTGCCGACCGATCAATCAAAAAGCCCAGGGGTATTATCGAGGACGTATTGATTAAAATTGATAAATTCTTTTTTCCCGTTGATTTCGTTGTCATTGATACGGAACCGGTCCCAAATCCTAAGAGCTAAATTCCCGTTATCCTTGGCCGTCCTTTCTTGGCAACCGCGAATGCCAACATTAATTGTAGGATGGGGATAATGAAGATCTCATTTGGCCACATGAAGGTAAAGTTGAATATTTTCAATCCAACCCCCAATTCATTTGACAAGCGTGAAGAGATTAATGTTGTAGAAAAATGTCATGACCTTAGAAGTGAAGGAATTGAGTTTTTGTGTGAGACTAAAGTTTCAAAAATTCCATCTTTAACCTTGAAACCAAAGAAAGTTGTTTCAAAATCTTGTTTCGAAAGGGCGTGGAAGCCCAAAGATTGCATTGACTAAGGACCGAAAACGTCTTTTGAGATTAATCCAACAAGTTCCTTAAAGAACCATTTGTTGGGTGGAATTCAAAGCACTTATCACCCCATCGAGGAGGGGATACACTACAAGATGTTTGATCTGGGCTAAAAGAGCCCAACGTCTTGCTAGAGACGTTAAAGACTAGCAAGGCATTTCGTAGGGTGTCAAAACCCTATTCCTCCCTCATTTCTATCTTTAATTTCAATTCCTGCGAAGTCTAGATACTTGTTTTTGGTTCATATACATTGCTAGGAACTGTGATTAGGATTGCATGCACTTTTATGTTGAGATTGAACATTTTGCATAAGTTCGATCGATCTCCAAGGAAGATTCGATCGATCGAACTTCTACCTGCATCCAACACTTAAGAAAATTTTCGACCTGCATCTACCTGCATCCAAATCACCTCTCTGTCCCATTGTTCGAACTTGTTCTCAAATCAATCATAAGTTCTTAGATCGATCCAAACTTCAAGTTCGATTGATCTTGAGTTCCAACACTTAGAAAAATTTCTGAACCCAAAACCTGCATATTTTTAGGTCTCTGTCAGATCGATCGAACATTTTGTTCAGATCGATCTCTATTCTTCATCTCACTATCTTTGACTTTTTAATTTTAAAATTCCAAAAATATTTATTTTCCAAAAATCCCAAAAAGATTTTATTTTATTTTAATTCTTCAAAAATCCAAAAATTTTTATATTTTTAATTTTTAATTTTTAGTTTAAAATTTTTAATGTTTAATAAAAAAAAAAAAAAAATTTTTAAAAAATTTTCAAAGAGAGATCATCTCAGTTCGATCAATCTGAGGTTTCAGTTCGATCGATCGATTTGGTTCGGTGAAGTTTTTAAAAATGAAACCGAGGGTTTCAAGATCGATTTCACAGATCGATCTAACCCTCTTCCAAATCTTATCCCTCGTCGCCGCTGCACCCAATCTTCTCCATCTCAGGCAATTTTCCCTCGTCCCGAATCGGTCTCTCCTCTCGGATCTCGAATCTCATCACTTCTTCGCACCTCATCTCTTTTCTCTCATTTTTGGTAAGATCCGAGACTTCATTTGTGATTTCAAGCTTCAATATGATGTAGCCATGTTTTAAATGTTAGATCAATGCTCTTTTAGTGTTGAAAATCTCCATTGATGAAGTTTGAAGCTTTTTGTTTATATATATACATATGTGTATATATATTTTGTTAGATTTTTGATTTGATTTTGGGAGTATGGGCCTTCTTAGGTGATTAGGATTGATGCTTTGTGTGTTGATGGGCCCACGACCTTGTTCGTGAAGGCCCCGTGTCATCCACGTCACAGATCTGTGACTGTCCACATTCTTTGCAGAGTTCGATCGATCGAACATATTTCTCAGATTGATCTACTGAAATCGATCGAAGTTAGTTACTTAATTTCTCAGATCGATCATGTGAGATCGATCTCACAATTTTTATGATCGATTGAATTTCACAGATTTCATATACACATTCCATGCATCTTATCTTGTGTCCATGCTATCTCATTCATGCCCAATGCCTGTGATTTTCCACATTGGATGCATTTTACACTTATACTGCTTAGCATGTTCACATCTTGTCACTTCCATAGATTCATGTCATTTATCTGTTTTGTCTATCTTACTTGACATACATGATTCTATTTTGTGCTTTAAATTCTTTATTCAGGCACTGACTTCCCTTGCAAGTTTTCAATTATTTTTCAGGCCATAGCTCGGGTCAAGACTGTAGCCTGCGGACACTATCACCACCGAGGCAGGCAGACTTTGGATGATGAGGCCAGTCCATCTCATGCTTAGGACCCATATAGGAGGAGCCAGCTGAGCCCACACAGTTTCCCCATTCTGACAGCAGATTACATTCTGATGTTGGCGCATCTCCTTCACACGGTGACGCTGAGGCTGAGCACATACCATCTCCACCACCACAGCCAGCTTAGCCAGCCCAGGAGTTAGATCAGCCATTACGCAGATACTCACGCCTTCCAGTGGCGCACGAGTCAGTTTTCGACACAGATTTCTTTTCCAGATCGGTACTTACCCGATCAACTTATGACGATATACTACGGAAGGGCTTTGCAGCCATTCTTGCCCCTGTCACATACCCGGTGTACCCGAGGCAAGTACGGATGTTCTTCTAGAACTTCTGGCCTGCCCCGCGTAACACGGCGGAGCTGAGGACCTCTATTGATGGCCATCTGATTTCTATCACTGTGGACACATTATCCAGGTCATGCCATTGTCCACATGACTGCCCTCTAGAGCTACAGAAGACATATCCCAGGCTATACCGGCCTTCATATGCAGATATGGCCGTTCTTCTCACAGGTCATTATGCCGATGGCGAGACCTTCGCCACCCGAACCTATTTCCCAGATGACTTGTGATTCTTTGACTCAGTCTTGTTCCGCAACGTCTTCATGGCCGGCCATAAGATTCAGCGGAGAGGCGACTACTTGATAGCTTTGTACGCTTTCTATATAGGGCATTGGCTGTCTATCCCTGCGCTTATCTGGAGCGTGATGAGAAAGCTCTATGATGAGCACATTAGCAAGGAGAGGCCTAAAAGGGCTAAGTCTAAAAAATTTGGCCACCTTATCACCCAGATCTTGCTAGACCAGCGTTATCCTTTCCATCCACGGGAGCACCCTGAGAGAGGATCCCGTCACTTCTAGAAGAAGGACTGGGATAAGAGCTACAATGCTATTATCAAGAGATTACAAGAGGACGCAGCCGAGGTAGCAGAGGATCTAGAGGCTGAGGAGGCAGCAGCAGCAGCAGACCCTGCAGCGGACGATGCAGCAGTCGATCCGGCTGCAGTACACATGGACATTAATTTAGAGCAGCCTGCAGAGGACGCAGAGCAGCACTCTCCAGTTGGGTGACCCATTCACGATACGGAGCAGGCTCAGGATCATTATTCTTCCGACCCAGCCACACCTGAGGCTCCAGCTCAGACACCCGGCTTTGGAGAGCGTCTTCAGACTCTGGAGGACTCAGTGGTATCTATCCGCGCAGAGACTGTCGCCCTCAGAGCTGACATTACTTCCCTCCGCATGGATGTCATGGCCGCTTTTCATGATCTATCCCGAGACATCCGCGGAGCACGCCTTACCCATCCTACCTCTTCTTCCTGATCTCTTTATCTCTTTCCTCCTCCACTTGATCTCTCATATATCTGTCATACCTGCATGTTTTTTATACTGTTATACTATTTTTGCAGCCGTTTCTATCAGCTCTGATACTGGATGTATTATACTTTATTTTTATTTATATATGTTTTCTATATGGATGTCATATTTTTATATTCTTATTGCTATCTGTTTGACTCCATTAGGTGCATTCCAGTGACTTCAGTGAGAGAGAGTACTGCCCAAAATTTTCAGGACCACCCTTTTACCTTTCTATTTTCAGTTGCTATTCCATTTACACTTGCATGACCACTGTGCATTGTTATTATTCCTTTTGTTATCTGATGAGTTTATCCGAGTGCCTAATTTCAGGACCACAGTTAATCCCAAGTTTGGGGGGGGCTATGTCACCCACTTTGGATACTTCAGTCCCAGCCATTCTTTGCCTTAATTGCACTGGTATACTCTTTCCTTTTGTTCTTTTTGCACATTGAGGACACTGTGCCATTTAAGTTTGGGGAGAATGGTGCTTTGTAGTGTTTGTTTTTAAATGCAAAATTTTGAGCATGTCTTGTGTATTTGAGAGATTTTCTATGATTGGTCCATGATTAACTATGATTTTGATCTTTTGAGGACTATATTGCTTAGAATTTAAAAATTGCTTGACTTGAGAGTCCAATACTCCTTGTATGCCTTGTGGATGCCATTTAGGAGTAAATTTTTCGAAAAATTGATATTTTGCTTGCATATGTGGTCCACATCATTCTGATTTTGTGATTGTTTTGAGATTCACTCTAGTTTTCTACACTAGCACAGGCGCACACTAGCATTCATTTGTGGGGTACATGCTTTGTTGATTATTGAATTGGTTATATCTTAATTGAGCTAGTAGTGCATTGAAAGCTTTTATTTTGACAAAAGTGGATAACAATCCCTTTTCATTGAGTAGCCGGGATTCTAGCCTCATCAAGTATTGAATTTATCGCGCCGAAAGGTGGAGGGCCCAAACTTTAGGTTAATAATTGAATTCAAAAAAAAAAAGAAAAAAAAAGAAGAAGTTGCAAAAGCAATAAAAAGTGAGGATTTCTCCCAAATGGAGAGAAGTGGGAAATGATTAGATGGAGGTTGTCTTGATTTGTAGCCTAATTGATTTGAGCTTGTAAGTTCTTAGGGGTGTTTGAATATCTAGTGCCCTAAAGCCGTCTGGTTTGGGAGTCATTGATCTAACGCTCGACCTCATGGATCGCTAGAAAGCTTAATAGATCAACACATTGCACTATACTTCCATCTTTGATCCTATAAAAAAAAAAAAAAAAAAATCGAGTGAAAAGAATAAGTGCACCTAGAACAATAAAGCTTTAATAAAAGGTCTACTCTTTGTTTTGGTGATCGGTACTAGATTTGTGTGCTAGTTTGAGGGTAAGGATATGATCATTTCTTTAGTTGGCTAAAATAACAACATATTTGATGCCGATTCACTCAAAAAGGATTATAGAGTTGTGTTGATTTGCATGATCATTTTCTTGATGTGTGGAGGACCATACTTGCTTGTTTGATGTTGAAATTTTAGAAAATTGCTTAGAAATGTTTGAAAAATTGCATACTTGAGGTAGTTTTCTCCCAATACTTGTTTGCAATATTGATGCCTCTTTTGTGATGATGAGCTTAATGTTTGTGGGTATCATTTTTGGAAACTCTCACGAGACTTTACTCGTCTACTCAGGGTAACCTAGGGATTTAAAAGGCTTGTTGCATATGCTAAATGTAATCGTGTTCCCTACGAAAGTGGTGTTATCTATTTATTGCTTTCTAGTTCATAGTTGTATAGTTGTTCATTTCATTCCTTTATTTTGTAGTTCATTGCTAGGGACTAGCAATATTTAAGTTTGGGGGTGTGATGAGCGCTGAAAAGTGCGTATTTAAATCCCTTAAGCTTAGGTATTCTAGAACCTTTATCTATCTTATTTTACCGTTTTGTATTGATTTCGTATTAACTCCATTTTCAGGTACTTATCCCCAAAATAAGCTAACTCAGCCAAATAAGAGTATAATTGAAGTAATTCTGGGATAAATTAAAAAAAAGAGCAAAGTAGAGCAAAAAGGAAGCAAATGGTGGAATTTCAGCAACTTCGATCGATCTCAAGAAAAGTTCGATCGATCCAAGTCCAAGGTTCGATGGATCGAACTTCCTCTAATGTGAAAAAGTTAAATTTTCAGGTCACAAAAAGTTGTCCTTTATTCAATCGTTGGGGAATATTTGCTGTACGACCCCAGCTCATTTTGGGTGTCACTTAACCTACCTATATAAGGATAAGGATTAATTTTTATATCATATCACATCATATGATATCATACCTTGTAGAAATCTTAGGGAGGAAGCAAAAAAGAGGAGGAGGAGGCTAGAGACACCATTGGAGACTCTTCATCAACCAAGGAGTAGATTTCTTCCATGGAGCTTGCCCTTGAGGGTTGGAGGACATCATCCATGAGTGGCTAGACATTCTCTTGGGGCTAGAGTTAGCTCTAAGCATGTTTTCTACTTCTTGATTTATGTATTTTTGAGGGGATTTGTATTGTGATTCATGTCTTGATACTTTTATATATATAGATCTTGTTTATTCAATGATTTATATGGTTTAATGCTTCCAATTGATCATTTCATTTTATCCATATGTCTATGTATGCTAGAATAGATGTTCATGTGTTTGTCTCTATTTCTTGTGTTATTGATGCATGTCTATGTGTGTTGATGTTATAGATCTAGAAATTGTCAAGACATAGTGCTTAATGTCATGTTCTTGTGGTTTATTTGATGGTTCATACTCATTGCTTGATGGATTGTACCTCTCCCTTAGTTTAATTAGTTTAATTTCATGTCATTAGCTTAGTTGTAATGTAGTTGTTAAATGGGAGGACAATCCATGCTTGTTGTTGATGTTCCATACTTATGAAAAGCAAGTAACATGTATCTTTATCTTTGTGATGTGTTTGGTTGTGAGCTTAAAGAAATGATTAATAGCTTAATTTGATATGTTGTGCTATCCACCATGTTGTTTAGACAATATATGCTTAATTTGTCATCCATGCTTGTTGAAACAACCACACACACACACTTGTTGCAATACATGCTCTTCCCCTCATTAATCTTTCATTAAAGGTATAGAAAAGCTATGCTTAGTGGTGATCTCTAAATCTCAAGATCTCTCTCTCTCTCTCTTTTATTCTCTCTGTTGCATTATTGTTTACTTTAGTTTAATTTGCATCTAGTGTAATCCAACCAACCAACCACTATTTTGATCACTCGACCTACTAACCCTAATTTTGATTCATCAACCTAGTACGACACTCAATCCCTTGGGTCGATCCCTACTCACTCTTGCTATATTTTAGTGAAAGGTAGTAGTGGCAATTTCTAAATGTAAAACTTGGCCACATAAATATAAACTTTGGGTTTGAATTGACGACACCACCATTAAGATGCGTCAAATTAGATAGCATCCCAATTTCTGATGGAACAATGCCTGAAATTTGTTATTGCTCAAAGAAAGATTGAATAATGAAGTCAACCGACCAAATTCCCTAGGAATCTCTCCTACTAGATGATTAGAAGAGAGGTTAAGTGTTTGAATTGATTCCCCAAACTCTATTGGTATTCTACCAGAAATATTATTGTGGGAGATTTTCAGGCCTTTTAAGCTTCGACACTTCCCCCAATTTGGAGCAAGTTCTCCATAAAATTTATTGTAACTTAAGTCAATGAAGTTCAAAAGTCTTATGATATATTTCGAGTTAAATGTTTTTTTTTTTTTTTTCTCAATCCTCACTCTAACCAAGCTAGTGTAGTTTTTCAGGCTTCTTGGGACTGAACCCATAAAATTGTTGTTATAAATGGTGAAGTTTCCAAGTACCCCTGAGAGGCATATATTTTGTGGCAGATACTGAGACAACATATTGTCACCTAGATGCAACGTATTCAAATATGTAAGGTATACAATTTCTTGTGGTATTGAGCGAATTAATTGGTTGCTGAACAATCTTAGCAGAGAGGGATATTTCAGCTTTCCTATTTCAGTAGGAATGAAGCCGGATAACTGACCTTGTTGGGGGGTCAATTGGGTGGGCTTGGTCAGGTTTCCTATACTGTAAGGAATGTAGAAATTCTCTCTGTAAAATATTCTGCCTCATATATTAGCATTAACATCTTGTACAAGTATATATAGGAAAGAGGGAAAGTTGTACAAGGAAAAAAATAAAAAATATTCCTACTGTTAGCAAATATGATAGCCACGATTTATGGAATGACATACCGTATTAGCATAGATCTGATTATGCTATAGAATATACCATTGAATATTCTGTGATTTGATTTAGATTTGATTTTATTTCCTTTCTTGTAATATGAGCATGTGCTCTTTTTTATCTATAAATACTAGAGTTGTGAATGAGTGAATATATCATTCAAGCCTTTACATATTATAAATCTCATTTAAACCTTTTACATATTTCTCTTCTCTTTCTTCTATATTGTATTTATACTTGGTATCAAAGCCAGGGTGGTCTGACTACAAGCAGTGCATTGCGAGTTCGGCACCACCCATTCGGGAATGGTCTAAGGTGAGATCGCCCATCCGGGAGGTGTCAGGTAGGCAGGGTGATCCGACTTCAATGAGAGTGTTGCGAGTTTGGCACCACCCATTCAAAAATGGTTTGAGGAGACATAGTTTTTTCTTTTTTATGGTCTGAGGAGACATCGTTGATTCTTTCGTCTACATTGTTTAAACATATGTATGAAGGGGAATGGTCTGAGGAGACGTTGTTGATTCTTCCATCTACATGTTTTAAACATGTGTATAAAGGAAAATGGTCTGATGAGACATGATTGGTTGTTTACGGTCTGAGGAGACATTTTTTGATTTGTTGATCGGCACTTTATTTGAGAAAAAATCATCGCTAGTCAGATTTGCACTCTGCAACTTCTAGATTTTGAAGAAGGGTGTTAGCAAGATCGTGTTTGAAGATGCATTGTCTAAGTTGGGTATCTCAGATATCCACGTACCAACTTGAGGGAGAGTGTTAGCAAATATGATAGCCACGATTTATGGAATGAATTACCGTATTAGCATAGATCTGATTATGCTATAGAATATGCCATTGAAAATTCCGTGATTTGATTTAGATTTAGATTTGATTTCCTTTCTTATAATATGAGCATGTGCTCTTTTTTATCTATAAATACTAGAGTTGTGAATGAGTGAATATATCATTCAAGCCTTTACATATTATAAATCTCATACAAACTTTTTACATATTTCTCTTCTTTTTCTTCTATATTGTATTTCTACTCCTACAAATCTGTTCTTAATTTAAAGCAATCAATCTATCCTAATTTACTGCATTCAATCTGTCTTACAATCTTGTTCTAATTTACAATAGTGAGAAATCAATCAAATCCGTAAAATCAAGGGAAATAATATATATCTTCCAACACTCCCCCTCAAGCTAGAGCATAGATGTCTCGAATGCCCAGCCTGTCAAGTGCCTAATTGAAAGTCGTACTTGACACTCCCTTTGTCAAAAAATCTGTAAGCTGATGTTCTGTCTTCACAAACAGAGTGCAAATTAATCTACCTATCAACTTCTCCTTGATAAAATGTCTGTCCACTTCAACATGTTTAGTACGATCATGCTGAACTGGATTGTAAGCAATGCTAATGGCAATTTTGTTATCACAGAAAAGTTTCATTGGATCCTTAGAATTAAAGTCCAGCTCCTTTAACAAAGCCTTCAGCCACAACATCTTGCATATACTATTAGTCATGGCTTTAAATTTTGTTTCAGCACTGGATGTGGCCACAACAGATTGTTTCTTATTATGCTACGTGACTAGATTCCCTCCCACAAAGGTGCAGTATCCTGAAGTTGATCTTCTATCTATTACACATCCTGCCCAATCAGCATCAATATATCCTTCCACTTCGAGATGACCATGGTTGGAGAATAACAGACCTTTCCCAGGAGCTGATTTTAAATACATGAGAATCCTGTGTACAACCAACATGTGTGTTTCGTAAGGAGCATGCATGAACTGACTTACTACACTCATCGCATAAGCTATGTCAGGGCGAGTATGTGCCAAATATATTAGATTCCCAACCAACCTTTAGTATCTCTCTCTGTCTATAGGTGTATCATTTGTGCATTCACCTAACCTGTGATTTTGTTTAATTGGAGTATCAACAGGTTTGCAAGCCAACATTCCAGTCTCAGCCAATAAGTCTAGGACATATTTTCGTTGGGAAACAAAGATCCCCTTCTTTGACCTATCAACTTCAATACCCAAAAAATGTCGTAAAGACCCAAGGTCTTTGATCTCAAATTCTTTTGCCAGATATGCTTTCAGCTTACCCATCTCCTCACCATCACTACCAGCAACCACAATATCATCTATGTACACGATTAAGGCAGTAATCTTACCTCCAAGGGAAAGTTTGAGAAAGAGAGTGTGATCCGACTGGCTTTGGTGGTATCCATATTTCTTCATGGCCTGGGTAAACTTGCCAAACCAAGCTCTAGGTGACTTCTTGAGTCTATATAAGGATTTCCTCAATCTGCATACCTTACCTCTTTTAGAGGAATTAACAAAGCCTGGAGGAAAGTCCATGTATATTTCTTCCTCTAAATTGCCGTGAAGAAATGCATTCTTCACATCAAACTGCTGAAGAGGCTACTCTAAATTTGCAACCAAGGATAAGAGGACCCTTATTGTATTTCGCCACCAGTGCAAATATTTCCTGATAGTCTATCCCATAGGTTTGGCGCCAATCTTGCTTTGAACCTCTCCACTAAACCATTTACCTTATGCTTCACTGTGAATACCCATTTACAACTGTTGATTATCAGAGATAGAAGGAGAGAGAGAGAGACAGAGATATATTATGAAAGAATAAATTGAATTGATATATGATAATGATACAAAGAAGGTATAAATAGGCTAACATCAAACGACTAGTAAATCACTATTACAACGGTTATATAATGTAATTATGGTAGCAATCTAAACAACGGCTATAGTATAATCTAATTATGCTAATATCCCCCCTCAAACTTAAGGTGGTAGAGCAGAAACCAACTTGAGTTTGGAGAGAAAATTTGGAGCGGAAGATGGGAGGCGGATTCGTGAGGATCTGACATATTGCGCAAGACAAGGTTCGTGAAGCGTATGAAGACCACTGATGGAATGTTGTGATAACCCAGATTTTTAAGATTTTAAATTTTATGATTTTTAGTCCAGGTTGATTAATTAATTTTTTTTATTGGTGATTTTGGGTTATTAATATTTTATTATTTAGTGTTAATTTTAATAAATTAATTTTATTTAATTATTTATTTATTAAGTTAGTGGAGTTTTGTACATAATTTTTTTTTTTTTGGCATCAAATGGTAATGCTGTAGCCGAAATGGGAAAAGGAAAGAGAAGTGGTAATGGTGGGCGGGTCCCACCAAAATGATGTTTAATGGGGTTGGATTTTGTTTTTGTTTCATTTATATACATATATATATATATATATGTATATATATATATCATATATGTATATGTGGTTTTGTTTGCTGAAGAGAGAAGCAAGGTGTTGCAGCCGAGAAAAGACAGAAAAGATTGGTAATGATGTGGTGTGGGTCCCACGAAATATTTTTTTGGGGCTTTGTTTTTGTTACTTTATTATATATATATATATATATATATATATATATATATATATATATATATATATTGTGTGTGTTGTGAAGTGGAAAGAAAGAGAAGGTGTGGTGGAAATTAGAGATGAGAAGGAAAAGGAGTAGGTGGCGGCAGAATTGGAAGGAGAAAAAGAAAAGGAATGAAAGAAAGAAAGTAAGTGGGGCGGGGCCACTAACGACTTTTTGGGCCAAATTTTTATGGCTTTGAATTTCCTTCACGTGGGAGTGAGATATTGTATTGGAAAGTAATGATGAAGATAGAAATGATACGATTTTGGTAGACCACTTTTTGACTTGGGCTTGATTTCTGCACGTGTTTTGTTTGTTTGGTGAGCTGAAAGTGGGACTGTGTCGGTGGTATGGCCTTTAAATAAAGAGTGTTTGTGCACCAAGTTTGAGTATATACAATTAAAGAGAGCAAAGTTGAAATACAGAGAGAGTTTGCAGATAGAGGGCAGAGAGTTTGAGGACAGAGAGGAGCTTTGGAGGTTTGCGGACTTGGTGACTTGATGATCCAGTGAGCAAATAAATCTTTTTTAGAGTAAGGTTCTCTATACCTTGAATGGCATGGGGTGGTTTTGCTTCAATGGTTTTTTTTTTATTAAATGTTTTAATTAAATGCATATGTAGTTTGTTTATACTCAGATGAATATGTATATTTTGTGAAGCTGTTTTAATAAACCTCTATGAAATTCTTGTTATGGTTTTTCCTACTGGGATTTTTCGTCTCGCCACCCTCTAGTTTCAGGTACTGAAGATGAACGGGGATTGCTAGATACGGGCTTAGGGTGAAGAGTCGGCGTTGCAGGATTTATTTTATTTATTTAGAGATTTTTTGTGTAAATTTGAGGAAATTGACTTTGTATAAAAGAGGGCATTTTTTATTTATTTATGTTTCTGGGTGTATTTTGATGTATTTGGATTTGAATGAATTGAGGATTTTATTAGAATTTTCGGTCGTGACAAATGTGGTGATGCGGTATCAGAGTTGTGAAGAACCAATACGTTGAGGTGCTTAAAAGCACATGATAGACCAATTACGGCAAGTGTGGTAGCCTTGAGAGAGCTCTTGAAAGCAAATACTAGCGTGGAATCATAGAGTGGAATTACCACTTGAGAGATGCATGGATGCGTATGACAGAATGGGATTACCGCTTGATAGAGTGGTATAACCACTTGAGTGGGGCACAGGCGCATAAGGACCACTTTACGGCAAGTGTGGTAGCCATGAGCTCTTGAAAGCTAATAATAGAATGAAATCATAGAGTGGATTTATCACTTGAGAGACACACAGATGCGTATGACAGAGCGGGATTAGCGTTTGATAGAGTGGTATAACCACTAGAGAGGCGCATCGGCGCATAAGGACCACTTTACGGCAAGTGTGGCAACCATGAGCTCTTGAAAGCAAATTGTAACGTTTCCAATTTTTAGCATTTTTCCATTTTTCTGGGAATTTATTGTCACAGAGGCACTTTCGTCTTTTCACATTTTTCGTACGGATTCTAGTTGAGCACTTGCATTTTGTGCATTTCAATTTATGTGGATTAAGTGGTATTCTATGTGTTGCATTATATATGTGTGGTGTAGAAAATGAAGTAAAAAAAAAGGGAAAAGAAATTCAAAGTGGTGGGACCCACCACTAAGCCTTAAGTGGTCTAGAGACCACCTATTTTTCCTTACAAGCCCTCTCTCTCCCGTAGCTTTTCTCTCTCTCTCTAGTTTTCTTTCATTTTTCTTTTCTTCTTGTAAACCAACTTTGGTCTTTGATTACTCTTTCAATACTTATCAGATTAAGGTGCGACGTTTGAGGCAAAATGAAGAGCACGACGAGCTCTACGCACTAGTACCAGAAATTCCAACTTTGGTGCCCTCCTTGGATTTCTAAATTTGGAACCCATTTCAAGGGTTTTGTCCAATCTTGAGGTAGGGGCTCTTAATCCAAAATTTTCTTGCTCCTATGTGAATTTCATCTTCTAAATTGTTGCAAACATGCTTATTTGTGCTAATTGTAGTTTAAAGTAGTTAGTTTAAAGTAGTTAGAACATGTGTATGTGATTATGTGAGAACTTGTATTAGATGTTTTATGTGAAAAACTTACCTATGTGATGATTTATATATGTACGTCATGCTAGATGTATGGTTGTATGAAAACATGTTGAAATTACTTGTGAAATTATGCTTTACCTACTTAAATTGAGTTGGTTGTGGAATGATGAATATATTCATAGTAGTAATGTATTCATGCACTTACATCGGGCATGAAATGGGAGAATTTGTTTTGAAACAAAAATGGGAGTTTTGGGAAAAGTGTTTTGAGAAAACCCGGTCGCGGCGGGGTTACTAAAGGGCCGGTAGGTTAATGTAATCTAGAGGGAATTAGGGAGTCGCCCTAGCGTGGTCGAGCTGTCTGGGCCCCTCGATGACGTTGCGGGGTTACCAACGATCTAGGGACAGCAGCCAATCCTTCTCTCGGCGCTGAGGGGTTACCAAAGGGGATTACATTAACAGTTTGAAAGTGATGTTTGAGAAAAGGAAATGGGGAGCGACATCGGCATGCATTGTATCCTTGAGCATTCTATTGTTTATGATGAGACTTATTGGCATGCTGTATTACCCCGACATTGTATGATACCCACTCCTATTGTCCTATGCTTTGATTGTCTTCACAGGAACATAAGAGACGTTTCTTAAGCGTCATCTACTGAGCGTATAGCTCACCCCATCATATTCTAATATTTTTCAGGTCACGGTAAAGAATTGGCGGATGACAATCCACCTCAGGCTTGAAAGAATTTGACAAGTATTTTGATGTAAAAAATTTGTAGAACTTGAACTCGTTTTGTAAAGCACATGTAAAATGATGTATTAAGTTTATTTTGGCATGTTAGTGATGTAATGAGGAGTTTTAAATCCATTTTGATGCAATTTGCCTTTGATGTATGAACTAAGTTGAAACTCATGTAGTTGATTTTAAATGATGTTTTAGTATGATCACGGGATGGTATTTTAGTTCATGATTTTGTAAGGCTGTATATTTGATGGATTAGATCAAGTCCAAGTCATTTTTAAAGTTACTCCAACCATCTTAGTGCATTTTCTAGATGTAGTGCCTGTGTTACAGGTTTAAGGCTCGGGATCTTCATTTCGGTCGACCGAAATGGGATTTGGTCGACCGAATGTTTAGCTCACTCTCAGCATCTTCACTTCGGTCGACCGAAATAGAGGTTCAGACGACCGGAGCTCAGGAGCTCATTTCTGACGACCGAAGCTCCACTTCGGTCGACCGAAATGAAGCCGTGTTGGTCACTTTGCATCTTTTCCTCTGGTTATAATGTTGTTCAATGATGGAACGGGTTTGGGACGTTCTAAGGATGTAATTCAAGTTTAATGGAGGCATTTTGACTTTAGAAAGACCGAGTTTGATCTAGGAGTCCTCGGGTTCGAGTAAGGACCCGGTTAACGTTTCGGACCTCTGGGTTCGGGGCGTTACACAAATAATAGAATGGAATCATAGAGTGGATTTGCCACTTAAGATACACGTAGGCGCATGATAGAGGGGCACATGGATGCTTGACAGATGTGTTGATGACAGGGCCGCTTGGAAGCATATGAGAGAGCTAGATCAATGCCGGGAAACTAGGTAGAAACTGGAACTGGTCGGAATATGCCCCCTCAAGTTCTAGAGGGATACTAGGCGTACCTAGAACTTGAATCTGAAACTAAGGCTATTATGAACTGGCCAAAACCTTAACAAAACTGGGCCAAAAATTGATCTGAAAGCTGGGTTGGGCCGAATTTGAAAAAGGGCCAAAAATGAAATTGGCCAAAGCTGATCTGCGCCTTTAGCATTAGCTGAATAAATGAGGAGTGGGACCGGCCCAACAAAGAATATATATATAATGTTGCTATTTGTGAGGGTGGTGTGGAGGGGTCCCACATACCCTTTTGACTTTTGATTGCTAGGTTTAGAAAAAAAATAAAAAAATAAATGAGATTCTTTCTCAATTTCTCTCTCTAGAAAGAGAAGAAAAGCAGAAGCAACGGAGATCTGTTACGAGGGCATCGGCGAGACAGTACGAGAGCCGGGCTTGAGAGATCCAGAGAAGCGGATGGAGGGCTCGCCGACGATGATGGCTGTGGTTTCTGCGGCGGATCGAAGACGTCGTCAATGAAGAATCCAAGCAGCAGAAGTGGATGAAGTGACTGCAGCAGCGAGCAGAAATCAAGTCTCTGCTAGGCGGTGATGAACCCACCCACGGTGGAGATGGCTCTACATAGCGGCGGCTGAGGACAGCGACGCAGAGAGTGGTGGTGAGAGTGACGTCAGAGAGCTGCGCCGGCGGTGAGGATGTCGTGATGTATGTGGTGTGATGACGAAGCAAGGAACAGTGGTGGGGAAAAGATGGCAGTGAAGCGGTGGCAAGCATGGCCGGCAGAGAGGGTCGACAAACTTAGTGTGATGCAGAGGGATGAGTGGTAAGGATTGGTGATGCAGAGGGATGAGCAGGCAAGGATTGGTGATGACCGGCGTTGAACAGAGAACCTAAAGAACCGATAGACGACGAGCATGGGAGTGCTTGGTCGATGGCGAGGAAAATGACTGACAGCGGTCAGTTACAAGGATCTCTGTGGCACGGATGATAGCGACTGTGGATGGCTTGGATGAGGGCGACGGTGGAGATGGATGGAAGCCAAGAATTGGCCAGCTATGGAGTGGTGGCAGCGGTGATGAGCTGCGACGGTGGGGTTAGCGTCAGATGATGGCCACTGCGATGATGAGGACTGAACGTCGGCGAGCAAAGTGCTGTGAAGAACTGGATTAAATTGGTGGCGATGGAAGGATTGATAGTAGTGAAGCGGTGGCTGAGATGGAGCGACGGCAGCGACGGGCTGTGGTCCCGGTGGGTATGGCCAAAGGCAGGAACTGGAGAGACTGGTATACGTTCTGGGCATGGTCGGAGGCCTGAGTCGGACGTACCCACTGTGGATGGAGATTGAGAACTTGGAGGAAAATTGAGTGTTGGGTATGAAGAAAGTAAAGGGAAAATAAAGCTACTATGTACTGATGAGAGAGAGAGAGGAGCAGTAGTACGTGGTAGCTACTAAGCAGTAGCTTGGTTTGATGAGTTTAATTGAGCACTTTGGACCGCTGTCGGAGATGAGGCTTATGTCGCCATCTTCGACGGTGGCTCTGATACCATGTTGATTATCAAAGATAAAAGGAGAGAGAGAGAGAGAGACACAAAGATATATTATGAAAAAATATATTGAATTGATATATGATAATGATACTAAGAAGGTATAAATAGGCTAACATCAAACAGCTAGTAAATTACTATTACAACGGCTATATAATGTAATTATGGTAGCAATCTAAACAACGGCTATAGTATAATCTAATTATGGTAACAACAACCAATTGTCTTCTTTCCCTTTGGTAGCTCAACAAGTTCACATATAGAATTTTTCTGTAAAGCTTCCATTTCTTCAATCATGACAGTTTTCCATTTGGGGTTGTCAAGAGCTTCCTGTAACTTTTTAGGGACAGACACGGATGATAACTGTTTTGCAAATACTTTATAAGATAAAGATAAATGATGTGAAGATACATAATGAGAGATGGGATATTTATAACTGAAAAACCAAAACGAAAGGGAGGTTTTCTTTCTCGAGTGGGATAACGTGCTTGATTCTCAATAACTAATTCAGTAGCATCTATAGTTGCTCAAGTTGATCAATAGGTAAATGAGCTGACTCATTAATAGAAGTATCAATAAAGAGTTTAGAGGAAGGAACTACCTACCAGGAGCGCTTAATTGGTTATTGGGTCGATCAAGAGGTGGCTGAGTTGCCCGTATCTTCTCCCTTCTTGAGTATACAAATCTATGTGGCTCAAGGAATTTCTTTGAAGTCGGTGCAAAATTTTTAGGAGATTCCTTTGAAGTCGATGCAGAAGTTTCAATAGATGATGATACACTGGTTAATGGTAGTGGCGACAGCTCCTAAGACTTCTCTTCATTTCCCAAATTCTCCCCCTGAAGACAAGCATTCGAGTCTCCCCCTAAATAGTAAGCCTGATTTTCAACAAAAGTAACGTTCATGGAAATAATTATCTTTGTTGAAGGAGGGTGATAGCATTTGTATCCCCTTTATGTGGCATAATACCCCAAGAAAATACACTTGAGTGCTCTCAGATCTAACTTACTCCGGTGTTGTTTGTGGATATGAGTATAACAAACACAACTAAACACTTTGGGTGGAATGTGAAGAAGAGTTGGAATAACGTGTGTTTTGGATAATGTTTGAAGAGGAGTTTGAAACTTAAGGACTTTTAAAGGCATTCTATTAATGAGATATGCTGCAGTAAGGACAACATCTCCCAAGAAAGTTTTAGGAACGTTCATAGCAAAGAGTAATGACCTAGCAACCTCTAAGAGATGGCAATTCTTATGCTTCGTTACTTTATTTTGCTGGGGTGTATCAACACACAAAGTTTAATGAATGATGCCATGAGCCTGAAAATAGACACTAAGCCCTCTCTTAAAATACTCCCCTCCATTATTTGGTCGTATAACCTATACTCTTGTGTTAAACTGGGTCAAAACCATTTGGTGAAAGGATTGGAAGGTGGCAAAAACATCACTTTTTTATTTCAACAAATAGATCTATGAAACACGAGTGCAATCATCAATAAAGGAAACAAACCATTTAGAACCTAAATGATTCGAGGAATGCGAGATGGCCCCCACACATCATTGTGAACAATTGAGAAAGGCATAAATTTTTTATTAAGAACTTGAAGGAAAAGAAGTGCGATGGTGTTTGGCTAACACACAACTATCACAATGACAATTAGAAACATCAATTCTGGAGGATAAAGATGGAAACAACTTATGCAAATAGCTAAATGAGGGATGTCCGAATCTTTTGTGGCATAGCCTGCTTTTTTGATGTTGACCTACCAACTATTTGATTTGCTTTTCCATTCGTAGCCCAGTTCATATCCAAGTAGTACAAACCACTTCTTTCTCTACCAAGACCAATCTTCGCTCCCGTAAGGAGGTCCTAAAAAACACAATGAGTATCAAAGAATGTTACAGAACATTTAAGAGCCTTAGCAATTTGACTAATGGACAATAGGTTATCAGATAAACATGGAGCATGTAAGAAACTAGAAAGAGACATCAAAGAAGCAATTAGAATAGAACCTTCCCCGGACACAATAGAAGTAGATCCATTTGCTGTTTTAACACTCTTTGTACTAGGATGAGCGTTATAAGAAGAAAAAAATCTAGATTATTGTGTTTTATGATCAGTAGTACCTGAATTAATAATCCAAGATGACTCAACACGACCAGAAGTGTTCAAGGCTAATCCAAAGTTACCTATATTTGCTGAGTTATATGAAGCCTCTTTTGAGGATAGCTTCTGAGCATACTCTTACATCATTTTGTCTACCTAAACTTGAGAATATTGTGGTTGGGTTGCAAAAGAAGATTGTACATCAGAATGCACATCAAAGGTTCTATGATGTGCTCTAGAATTTTAGTTATTCCACTTGTTTCCACCTTTCTTACGGAACTAGTCTGGATAACCTTTCAGCTTAAAACAAGTCTCTCGAGTATGTCTAACCTTATTACAGTGTGTACAGAACAAAGACTCTTTGTTCTCAGGTTTCCTCGAGGAAGAGGTAACTAGTGCAGTTGGAGTCTGCATAGTAGCTAAGGTTGAACTCTCTTGTGAGACACCTGTAAGCATGGTGGTCTGACGGAGCTCCTCACGTCAAACATAGGCATATGCACCGCGAAGATCAGGAAGAGGATTATACCCTAAAACCTGTACTCTGATCTGATCAAACCCTGGGTCGAGGCCAGATAGGAAATCGTAGACCCTTTCATTCTCAATACTCTGCTTTTGCTTTGTTATATTCCCCAACACACTCCATATCACATAGCTGGAGAAAATCCAGCTCCTGCCAAATGGCCTACAAAGCAGAAAAATAGCTAGCCAATGTCTTCCCTTGCTGTCGAGTCTTATTTGCCTTGCGCCTCAATTCATAAATCTGAGAAGCATGACTACCATCAAAATAGGTTTGAGCCGCGGCTTCCCGAATAACATGAGTTGTGGGAAGTCAAAGAAAACTGGCGCTAATATCCGGAGTCATTGAGTTAAGAAGCTATGACATCAACATGGCATTCCCCTTCAACCAAGTAAAGAAGGAAGGTTCAGTATCCGCCTGCTGTGTCTTCACTCCAGTCAAGTACCCCAACTTTCCCTTTCTTGTGATGTACAACTTCACAAATTGGGACCAGGCAGAATAATTCGTCCCATCCAATTTGTAAGAAATCATCTGTACACTTATGTTATCAAGTTGATTTGTCACAATCGAAGGAATGGGCGGTGTTGTACTAGAATTAGAAGATTTAGAGGTAACGGCAGACATTATTCAATGTGTATGGTGTTTAGAATCTAGGCTTTAAGATGTTGTCCAAGACAATTGCATACTAAGAGAACAAGAATAGGAGGACAAAGAGAATAGGTCAGCGGTAATTGCTCAGAAATTTTTTTCTCTTTATCACACTATTGCTCTGATGCCATGTAGAAATTCTCTCTGTAAAATATTCTGCCTCATATATTAACATTAACATTAACATCTTGTACAAGTATATATAGGAAAGAGTGAAAGCTATACAAGGAAAAGAATAAAAAATATGTGATGTCCATCACTTTTTCAATTTTTTGAGCATTTCTCATTTTCGGCATAAGTGTTTATTTCATTACCTTGGGTTGCGTGCCATATTCGGGATTGCATGTCACGAAGGTTTTATAGTGATTTGGAGTGTTTCATGGAGTTTGGGAAGCATGGATATGCTAGTTAAACCGTTTGGACAGTTTATGAATTTTTGGGCCAAACGACTCGTGTGGGCCCCACGCCGGAATTTTTGGGTTTTGGAGTTATTTTCTTAATTGAAAAATAATTATCTTGGACGTCATTTATATAATTCATGAGGGTGGAATGGTCATTTGCTGATGTGATGGCATGGTTGTAGTTTAATGAAGAGGTGGGGGCGTTTTGGTCATTTCCTTGGTCCACCTTTTGACCCTTTGTGAGTTTGACACTTAAGCATGCACTTGGTAAGTTTCTAGCCACAATTTGTATGACTCCTTATGTAAAAGAGAGCTTCAGCTGATGGGTTCCTCATGTTAATTCAATTTTCTTCTTCCTTTAACCAATTTCGTCCTCCATTAAAGGGGTTTTTGAAGCACCATTTAGAGAGACTTGTAGTGAAAGTTTGATGTTGAGGTGTGAATGAAAAATGACCTAGAGGGAATAAGGTTTCCATTGATATATTATTTGTGGCCATTCCTTAATCCATGGGTTTCAGAAAGTGCCTTGAAAAGAGGAGGATCTTAGTTGTGCTTCAATGGGGAGTTCTTCATCTCATCATCTTCTTGGTGGGTTTGATCATCTCTTGGGTAGCTTTGGAGTGGTTTTGGCAAGGGTTGAAATCCCTTGAGGTAGGATTGTCTAACCCTCAATTCCTTTGCCTTTAGTGAGTTAATCTCTTTCAATTTAAGTTGTAAAGTGTATAAAAATGAAACTGAAGCATGCTGAAACTGTTTGGTTTAAATTACATGCTACTGTTTTGCTCAAATTACTGTAAATTCGTAAATTATCATTTAGAGATGATTTGATATTATGATAATATAGTTAATTAGCTTTCATTAAGAATTAGTTTCACATAAATTGGTTGAGAAATGAATTTACTATGAATTTTTGAAGTTAGAGTGTTCTTGCTGGAAATTCTGGGTTGGGGCAGATTCTGTCGGAGTCTTTCTCATCAAACTTGCTTTAAATGGTAATGTATTTTGGTGAGGTAAAATTTTATCTTGAAAATGTAGTTTTTGAAATTTTAGTGGCCTTTGGATTCACTCAATTTGGATGAGAATTGAAATTTTTATGATTTTTCAAAGATGGAAGCTACAGGCTGGAAATCAGTTTTTAGGCAAATTTTATTTCAAAATTTTGGGTCAAAACTGTTCCAATTGGGAAAGGTTCTTGTTAAACTAAATTGACACTTTCAAAGTACATTGTTTAAGCTTTCATTAGGCTTTGGAATCACTCAATTTGACATAGAATTGAAATTATTATGAATTTTCAAAGATGGAGGTAACAAGTTGTGTATGAATTGTTAACAACTAGTAGGGGTTGTTTTAACCCTCACACCCTTTGTTTCCTTGTGTATTAAATCTTTTAAATTGAACCATTATATGACTTGAATTAGGCTTTCTTTACAAGCATGTTGTGTAATAAAAATCTGAAATTTTGTAGCTTAGACAAAAATGATGTGTTATGTGTTTTAAATATAGAATTTGAGCTCTTAAAATGTTGTTGATGTTTATGTGCTTAGAAACTGAAATTCTAGTAATCACAATGGTTGTATTGTTATTGTTTGATAAGATGGAAATTATATATTTAGTTCACTTCAATTATGGGATGTTTTGTTATAAGTTTGGTGTTGTATTGGTGTTCAAAAATTGAATGATACATTGTCCTTGAAACATGCTGCCAAAGTGTGTCCATAGAATTGAATTTTGATGTGAGTAATGATGTGGTATTAGAATATTGTGAAGCATGTGCATTCATGCATAGCATTAGGCAAGAAAAATGGGAAAAAGATGTTTTGAAATGAAAAAGGGGTGTTGGAAAAAAGATTTGAGAAATGAATTTTGTGAAAACCTGGATGCCAAGGGGGTACCGAGGGTCCGTGGCGTTAATGTAGCCTAGAGGGAATTAGGGAGATCGCCTTAGCGTGATTGAGCTATCTGGGCCTTAAATGACGCCGCAGGGGTACCCAGGGTCAGGGACAGTAGCCAATCCTTCTCTCGTCACTAAGGGGTTATTGAAAGGGGTTACATTAACGGTTTGAAAAGTGACGATTGGTTTTAGAAAAAAAAATGGGGAGCGATATCGCATGACATTGCACCCATTGCATGACATATCCATTCATGACTTGGTTTATAAATGTGATATTGTGGTTATTTTTCTCCCGGCATAACATAGGACCAGCTAAGATATTGATTGGAAATAATGTGGTAATTATGGAGTAATAGAGATGGATATTCTCAGTTTGTGTTTATGATTAGACATGAGTGGTTATCCTTTTGTCTAGGTGCAGTAAATCATTAATACTAAAGGATTCCTTACGTATTAATAGAGGGATAGTCTTTTTACGGTATAGGGGCATACCTTTAGACTGATGGTTGTGAATTGTGATAAGGAGAAATGTGATTCTTTGTATAGAAAGTTGTAATAAGGGAAATGGTTTAGACTCTGTGTATATGGTACTTCATATTCTTCTGTGTTGACTGTTTTGTGAGATAGCATGATGATGTGATGATTATTTTTCCCCTGATTTACATGACTTCCTTTCTGATTCCTATTCTTTGTTTGGATTCATGGGGGTATTAAGGAGTGGTGGTTAGGCATTTCCTGCTGAGCTGTGGTTGCTCATTCTTATTATATATACATTTTTTTCAGGTTATGGACATGAGGTCATAGAGAGAATTCCTCCACAGCCATGGATGGATGTTGGGTTCTATTTGGTTATATATCTTTATATAAATGGGAAATGTATATTTTGAGACCAACATGTATATTTGTAAATATTTTTCCAAAACAAATCGTGTTAAAATATTGTAATTAAAGGGTTATGGGATTTTAATTATGAAACCTATTTTTATATTTTCAGATAATGACATGGAAATGGACTTTGTGTATGTATGTTAGGACATGATACGTTATTTAAAATGACTTTTGAAACAAGGGATTTTCTTATTATCAGCCTTGAGTATTAAAGTTTTATCAAATCTTTTTGGACAGTGTTCCAGAGCTCGGTCAGACGTTTTTGAATATGAGTATTTCTTTGTTCTGTTTTATGTTCACAATCTAGATTACGGTCTAGGGTCGTGACAAAATATTCCTATAAATCTATTCCTAATTTAAAGCAATCAATTTATCCTAATTTACTGCAATCAATCTGTCCTCCAATCTTGTTCTAATTTACAATAGTGAGAAATCAATCACATCCCTAAAATCAGGGGAAATAATATATATCTTCCAACAAGGAATTGGTCCAGAAAGATAGGTATAGTAGAGGTGTAGAATGGTTAAGTTTCCCAAGTTTCCGATGGAAGCAGGGATTGCACCTATAAGGTAGTTTGCAAACTACGAGAGCTGAGTAAGCGAGCTCAAATTTCCTATTTCTTGTGGTACAGAACCACTGATGTGTTTTCTGGAGAGGTAAAAGATTCTTAGACTTGCTAGTAGGTTATTTCAGATGGAATTCTCCCAGAGATTTTATTTAGTGAAAGACGAAGAATACGGAGTTTGGAGAGGTTTCCAATATGTGATGGAATGGTCCCACAGAGTGAATTATTTCCAAGGTTAAGACTTTGTAAGTTGGCAAAGGATGAGAAGTAGTGACTATGGAGGGTACCTCTCACACCATAATTTGAAAGGTTTAAACTTGTTACGCTTCTTGACTCGTCACAATTAATTCCAGCCCATTTGCAAGGGCTGCCACCAACCCAAGAAGACATGACATATTGGCTTTCATTGTCAAGGCTAGCTTTCCATGTTAGAAGAGCATTTGCTTCCTTTTCTCTCAGAGAATTAGTTGCAGAAGTAGCAACATGAGAAGGAGAAACCAACACTAGGACAAAGATAAACAAGAATAAAACGTGTTGGAAAATATTATTATAGGAACCCTTAAATTTTTCCTTGATAGAATATTTGATATGAGAATATCATAGGAGAGATTTGAGCCTATGATAGAATATTTGATTGGAATGATTTATGGTATTAATTTTAGGAATCTTTCATTAATGTATTTTTCATATTTATCACTTGTATTATTTCACCTATAAATAGAGGTGATCATTGTATAGAAAGATTAAGAGAGTATAATAAAGATATGTAGCCCTCTGGGCTTTGTGTGTTGTGGATGTAAGCCTTAGTGGCTGAACCACGTTATAATCTTGTGTTATTCTTGTTTTAGTTTCTCTCTTCAACTTTTATATCTTTCAACATGGTATCATAGCAGGTTTATCATACCATACTCTATACTCTACTCGTTTTGGATCTCTGGATCAACTCATCTTGAATCTCTGGATCAACTCGTCTCGGATCTTCGGATCTTCAGACCAACTCATCTCAGATTTACTCGTCTTAGACTCTCACAACTTCATATTTAGTTTCAAGTTGGACACTTGAGTTAAATCTCCGTGTACCAACTTGAGAGGGGGTGTTGGAAAATATTATTATAGGAACCCTTAAATCACTCCTTGATATAATATTTGATATGAGAATATCATAGGAGAGATTTTAGCTTATGATAGAATATTTGATTGGAGTGATTTATGGTATTAATTTTAGGAATCTTCCATCAATGTATTTTCTATATTTATCACTTGTATTCTTTCACCTATAAATAGAGGTGATCATTGTATAGAAAGATTAATAGAATATAATAAAGATATGTAGCCTTTTGGGTTTTGTGTGTCGTGGATGTAATTCCTAGTGACTGAACCACGTTATATTCTTGTGTTCTTCATTGTTGGAAAATATAAAACATATGTGGAGAAATTAAACGAGAAAAACATAGATTTAGGTCCAACCACTAGGGCTTACACCCACGACACAAAGAGCCCAAAGGGCTACATCACTTTATTATAATACCGTCTCAATTCATACACAATACAATGGTGGAGGCTCTTTTATATAGGAGAAGAAATTATGAGAATGGAAAGAATTAGAAAATAGGAAATAAGGAGGATTTTTCTCCACTGATTCTTTTAGTAACACCAAATCTTCAATAATAGGAACAACATCAATTACCGAAAGATTTTCCTCTACCGATTCATCCATTAAATCTTCAATACTCCCCCTCAAGTTGGAGCATGAATGCCCAACTTGCCATTGAGATGATGAGTAACAACAAGTGTGAATGATGAAGAGAGAAGATGAAGAACACTGCTACCGAACACACCTGCAGCCCAAACAAGTCAACAAAACACTGTCGGAGACACGGCAAAGGCGAGGACAATGCTACCAAACACATCGACAGCCCAAACTAATTGATAAAAACTACCGCAGATACGGCAAAGACGAAGAACATTACTGCTGAACAAATCGGTAGCCCACACATGACACAAATAACACTGAGAAACCCTTAACAACATTTCAAATGCAAGGAAATACCTTAAAATAGGGGTCGAACCTTGGAAGGGAAATTATGCTTTGATACTATGTTGGAAAGTATAAAACATATGTGGAGAAATTAAACGAGAAAAACACAGATTTTATGTGGTTCAACCACTAGGGCCTACATCCATGGCATAAAGAGCCCAAAGGGCTACGTCACTTTATTATAATACTCTCTCAATTCATACACAATACAATGGTGGAGGCTCTTTTATATAGGAGAAGAAATTATAAGAATGGAAAGAATTAGAAATTATAAGGAGGATTTTTCTCCACTAATTCCTCTAGTAACACCAAATGTTAAATAATAGGAAACAACATCAATCACTAAAAGATTTTCCTCTATTGATTCTGTAATGACCCAAACCTGGGGATCCGGATCGCTAACCGGGTACTTACCCGAACCTGAGATCACACAAGGGTATTATGGTCATTTTACGTCATTATAATAGTTCTAGAGTCCATAAGGCTATAACAGTCATTTATCATGTATTATTTCCATTGCCATGCATTTATTTATTTATGAGTTATATGTATTAGTGGTATATGCATATATATGAGCGTATATGTGGCATGAGTGTGGAGAATGATATTTTGTGGCTTGTTTGTAGTTAGTTTATGAAGGAGGGCATTTAGGTAAATGGGGAGATCAAAGGGGAGACTTGTTTTTAACCATTCATTTTAGAAGGGATTGGGTAAAGTATTGACCACAACTTCACTTTCTTCATCTCTCTTTTGGCCAACTCTCTCTTTCTCTTCTCCATTTTACTCTCTCTCTAAATCTCAAGCTTCTCTCTAAGATTTGGGTTAGCTAGGGTGAGATTTAGGAAGGGAGTAAGAAGGAAAGTTTATCCTACTCTCCAAGAGCTATGTTTTAGTACTGGTCTTGATACCATTTGGTTAATTTCGAGCTTGGTATCTAGGAGCTTTGGGTTGCATCTTTGAGGTAGGGATGTTTAAAGTGTTATGTTATGCCTTTTTTTTGAGTTCTCTATTTGATTCCATGCTAGTTGTGTTTAGAAGAGATGATTTAGAGGTTAATGTGGTATCTCTGTACTTAGTAATGAGATCATTCTATAGGTGTTGTTAAAGTGTATATTTGAAATGCTAATTTGTTGTTGTGAAAGCATGCTTAAATGTTAAAGTTGTTATCTTAAGATTTGGGGTTGAAATTGATGATATGTTCTATTTTGAGATCAAGCATGCCAAATTGTTAATGAAAGTGTTGGTTATGTTAAATCAATGTTTATAATGCATGAACCCATTTCATAGCATGAATATGATCTTGGGGAAATTGTGGTTGGTTGATTTTGAAGGGTGTGCTTGGGAATGGTTGTGAGAAAGTGTTTTATCAAAGAAATTGGATTTTGCGAGTCTGGTGCTAATCTTGACCTAGAGGGGGCGCGTACCGGATTTGGACGCGTGACATTGATTTACTAAGCCCTAAATGGTCGTTGAATTTAAGGCCAGGCATAGTAGTCAATCTCACCTTGGTAAAGTTGGTTAGCGTTTTTTAGTATGAGTTGAGTTAGGCCGGGATTGTGGTTAAAAAGGAGATATAGGCCCTAAACCATTATTTGACCACGGTAAATGACTATTATACCCCTATGAACTCTAGAGCTATTATAATGATGTGAAATGACTATAATACCCTTGTGTGACCTCGGGTTCGGGTAAGGACCCGGTTAGCAATCCGGATCCCTGGGTTTAGGTCGTTACAATAAGGGTAAAATAGCGATTTGGTACATTTATTATGGCTTCATAACCCATCAAGGGTAAAACTGTCATTTTCTATGGCCATTCTATGCTTTGGTAGAAGCTTGGGGGTAATTAAGTGATTATACTAAAATATGGGGTCAAGGTGCAAATATTAGCTCATCTAACTGGGTAGATGATTTCATCTAACTGAGTAGATGTATGGTCCAGTAGGTATGTAAAACTGAAGAGCTCATATAACCGAGTAGATTGAGGCATCTAATCGGTTAAAAGGCTATCTAACCGGGTAGATAACTCCATCTAACCCCTCTCTCTGTTCATTCACCTAACCGGGTAAATGAGAGCATCTACCCGGGTAGACGGGAGCATCTACCCGGGTAGATATTCCCATCTAACCGTGTAGATGGGAGAAGCCCATCAAATCCAAGCACTGCCCATTCATTTAATCTGGTAGATACCCCTATCTAACCAGTTAATGATGCTCAATGGTGAAAAGGTCGAAAAACTTGCTTCCCAACCCTATTCAAATGTAACCTTAAAACAACTAAACATGAAAATAAAGCTCCATGGATATCATCAACCCTTAAATATTTCATTGAATCATCAAAATAACATCATTTATACATCTTTTGTGAATCAAAATCATCTTAAAACATTCATACATGTGCAGAAGAATAAGTTTACAAAATGATGAGGCCTTCATGGCTATAATTACAAAGGCTTCACTTAAAGCTCACAAAAGAATAAGGTTATGTACATCTGTTCATTGTCTAAGCAATTCTATTACAAAAGATATCAAAATACATCAATAACTCTTAAGCTTGCGGGGGTGCATCTTCTACAATTTTCTTGCCATGTCTTGAAAATGATAAATAGGGGGTGAACACAACGACTCAGTAAGAGATGCCTAAGGCATTGGCTTTGGGCTCCCTTGAGTCGACATACAAAGAATAGATAAAAGTGACCGGGATCATACACAGAATACGTCATAATAAACACTAGCATACCAACATGTAATGAAATGTTATGCTTCCCCGACCATAATCCCGGCCCAACTAAACGCACACCGAAAACCCGCTAATTGACTTTACCGAGGTGAGATTGATTGCTATCCTTGCCTCAAATCTGACGACCATTTGGGGCCTAGTAAATCAACGTTACGCGTTCAACGGCATACGCTCTCTCTAGGTTGAATTAACACTGGACTCGCGATATCCAGTTTCTTTCACAAAACCATTTTCTCACAACCCTTCCCAAACACATCATTTAAAATCATTTCGACCTCATTTTCCCCAAAACCATGCTCATGCCATGAAATGAAATCTTGCATTATTCAAGAACAACTTAACATGGATCATACCTTCCTTACTCAAATAAGCATGTTTGGCATCAGTAAAACATATTCTCACAATAAATCATGAAATCTCAATATAATAACTTGCACACATAGCATACTCTCAAAAGTAATTTGGTAAAATTGGCTTACTCAATTTGAGAGCTTTACTATCATTATATACAAGAGGAAAATTACAAATATGGAAATAGAATAAAATAAAATCAGAATAAAGAGAATAAAATCAAATTAGAATAAAAATAAAATCCCTAAATATGATCCTATAATGAAGACCCAATAAATCTGCCACAATCATTGAGTCAACTTATAGATATGATTTCCAATACTCCCCCTCAAGCTGGAGCAAATATGTTGAGCAAGACCAGTTTGACTATGGAAGACTGGAGAAGAGAAGGCCTAAAAGACTTTGTGAACACATCTGTAGTTTGTTCTGAAGAGGGAACAAAAATAGGATTAATGATACCTAATCAAACCTTCTCTCGAATAAAGTGATGTCTACCTCAATATGTTTCGACCTTTCATATAAGACAGAATCGGAAGCAAGCATAATGGCTGAATTATTATCACAAAATAGCCTTGAAGAACCTTTCTCTACAAGACCTAACTCTCCAAAAATTGATTGAAGCCAAAGGAGCTCAGAAGTACCTTGAGCCATAGCTCAGTATTCAGCTTCAGTAGAGGATCTGGAGATAACAACTTGCTTATTACTTTTCCATGATATAAGATGATTACTATAGAAAGTACAGAAGCCAGAGGTAGAACGTCTATCTATCTTATATCCAGCATAGTTTGCATCAGTAAAGCATGAGAGTCCAGACTGATTTCCTGAGGCACAGAACAGACCAAGACCAGGGCACGACTTAAGATACCTCAAAATATGGTAGACTGCATCCATATGAGTTTAGCGAGGGGCATGCATGAATTAACTAACCACACTAATAGCAAATGTCAAATCGAGCCTCGTGTTAGTTAAGTAGATAAGACGACCTACCAAACGTTGATACATGGACGGATCTGGAAGTAATTCCCCTGACTCAATAGAGAGTTTGAGATTGGGGTCCATAGGAGTGGAAGCGGGTCGACACCCAAGCATGTCAATATCTTGAAAAATATACAAAACATATTTCCTTTGAGATAAAGAAATTCCACGAGGGGATCTAGCAACCTCAATTCTAAGAAAATATCTAAGAGGACCTAAGTCCTTCACATCAAAGGACTTTTGAAGATGAAGTTTCGCCTGAGCAATCCCTGAAGCATCATCACCTATGATAATGATTTCATCCATATATACCAATAACATAATGCAGCGACCATTATAGCGACGTCGAATAAAGCAAGTATGGTCAGAGTGGCAGCGCACAAAGCCCATGGATAGAACAACATCACTGAAACGACTAAACCAAGCTTTAGGAGATTGCTTCAGACCATAAAGAGACTTTCGCATCCAGCAGACTTTCCCAGCATACTCCCCCTCAGCCCGAAATCCAGAGGGTGGATCCATATATATAGTCTCGAGTAAGCCTCCATTAAGAAATGCAATATTGACATCTAACTGATGCAGAGGCCAAGAATGGGCAGCAGACAAGGAGATAAGCAGTCGCACAGACGTCAACTTTGCCATAGGAGAAAATTAGCACCAAAGTCTTTGCCCAGAATCTGAGTAAAGCCTTTTGCCACCAGCCAAGCCTTATACCGATCAATAGAACCATCGGCTAAGTATTAAAGATCCATTTGCAGCCAACCGTTTTCTCCCCAGCAGATAAAGCAACAAGTTCCCATGTATTATTATGCTGTAAAACATCCATTTCTGTTGTCATGATAGACACCCAATCGGGATCCTGGAGGGCCTTTAATACTGATGGAGGAATAGAAACGATCCTAATCTTGCCTAGGAAGGATTTATATGTACCTGAAAGACCATCATAGGAGACATACTGGGAAATAGGGTGGTTAGTGCTACTAGAGAAACCATATCAATTAGGAGGGTGACGATCACGAGTAAGATAATGGGATGTATGCTCAAGAATGGTAGGAGCCACAGAAGAAGGAGAGTTACCTGGACCTGGTTCTGAAAATGATTCTGGCAGGGGAGGTTGAATACGATGTGATGGCTACAAATGTGTACCACTTTAAAGATACCACTTATAACAATAACACATATATCAATGTAGAATAATGCTATAGTAAGGGGTTGTCGAACCACAAGGATTCAAGCCTTTGCCCCCTCTTATTCCCAAGATGAGTTTTAAAACAACCTAACTCGTTAAATTCAAATCCCCACTTAAAATGGAACGAACTCTGACTTTTTCAAAATGTGGCCCGTAGGCTTGTGTTCGGACGCGAAGCATGGCGTCCGGACGCGAGGTGCTGCTGCTTGGCTTCTTCTTTTCTTCTGCAATGCTGACTGTATCCATTGCCTATTTGGGCCATTTCTTCTTGAAAATCACTTGATGTTTAGGCTCGATATGACTTGCTCTCCAAAAACCCTTAAGACCTTATTTTTATTCCTTTTTAGCAATTAGACCTACAAAAACATAAAAACATAAAAATAAAGATAATCTATATATAAAGATCAAATATTGGGCTTAAATAATGCAATTAAGGGCGTTTAAATATGCAATATTTGGCGCTTATCACGATAGCGACGAGAGTAGACCTGCAAATATGGAGGGGAACCCTACATGGATGAAGAACGTGATTCCAGGACAGTGTGATTTTCAAAGAGAGGAACAGGACGGGCAATATGAGAAATCTCCTTCTCCAGACCACAAGAGAGAGAATCGTGTAGCACCGAATTAGTACTATAAAAAGGAACAGTTTCATGAAATGTCACATCAAGAGAATGATACATTTGTTTAGCCACAAGATCATAACAATGATAGCCCTTTGACATAGCAGAATACCCTAAGAAAATACACCTAATAGATTTATCATCAAGTTTATGACGAGAAGGATTACGGTTATTAACAAAACAAGTACAGCCGAAAACACGAGGCAGAAGGTGAAACAATGTATAATCAGGCTGGAGAATCTGAAGTGGGGCTTTACCACCCAAAACTCAACTGGGAGTACGATTAATCAGAAAAGCAGCTGTAAGAACAGCCATATGCCAATAGAATTTAAGCACATGCATACCACTCAGAACACATCGGACCACAGACATAAGATGATGGTTTTTGCATTTAGCCACGCCATTTTGCTCAAGAGTGTAGGGGCAAGTGAGTTGATGTAAAATCCCCTTTTTATTAAGTTCAGTCCGGAATTCATTCGAAACATTTTCACGTCCATTATCAGAACGAATATTACGGACAATAGTGTTATACTGGGTTTTGATCATTTGAAGAAACTGGATAAATAAAAGAAACACATCAGATTTCTTTTTTAATAAATAAACCTAAGTACAACGAGAATAATCATCAATAAATGTCACATAATATCGATGCCTAGAGAAAGTAGTAACTGGGGAAGGCCCTAAACATCAGAATGAATAAGATCAAACATACTAGGAGCACGACTCATTTGAGAAATATAGCTAGTTCTAGTATGTTTAGAAAGCTCACAAACTTCACATTGAAACTTATGGTCCTTACATGCTTTATTTAACGAAGGAAACAATAAACATAGATACTGAAAGTTTACATGCCATAAATGTAATACCTCGATATTTTAAAGGATTTATTAATTGAAATTAATTACTTTTATTTTATTTTTAAATGATATATTTGATTTAATTTGAATTAATTGCGTTTATTTTAATTTTTAATTGATTTGTTTTATTGAGTGCTTAGATTAATTATTTTATTTTATTTATATTTCATGAATTATTGATATGATGATTGTTGTATGTGCTTAATTATTGATTGAATTGTTGGCGTGTTAATTTAATTGGATTTGGGATTAAGGGAAGTTGGACCAAAAGATGTGGTATTGGGCTTGTATGAAGCCTTATTGGGTTAATTAATAAAGGCCCATGATTATTTAATTATTTAAATGATCAATTTTGTATTAATTATAAATATATATAATTATATATAAATATAATTAATTAATAATTGTTATGGAAAGATATATATAGAGATATATATTTATGGATATATATAGGTCTATACGATTTAATTAACCCATGGATTAATTATGGAAGGTATATATATATATATATATATGTAATATAATATGTGTTTATAGATATATATTATTTAAGAATTATTATTTTATTTGAAAGTCCTAGTAGGAATAGGATTTGGATTCTAATGTGTATAAATATACGCATAAGCCTTTAGGGTTAAAAGTTTACACGTTAAAAAAAATAAGAGAGAGAGAAAAGGAGAAGGCCGACAAAGAGGAGGCAGGATTAGAGAAAGAGGACATCGGATTTGGAAGAGGCAGTCAAGGCTTGAATCTTCGGTTTCATTTTGACACCTTTAGGCGAGTTCTTCTCTAACTTTCCTCTTAGAACTCATAAGGATTTCATCTTGAGTATCAAAATCTAAGGTTAAATTTATTGATTAAATGATGGTTAGAACGGAATATTTAAAATATGAATTATTACATTTTTTTTTTGGAATTGTAGATTTTTATTGTTGTATATATGTGTTGTATATTTTGTTTACATCAACAGATATGCTGGATTTGGACCCAAGAGGGGTTAATTAATGTTTCTAAAATTTCTGGAATTTTTGTTAAATATTCTGGAATTTTCTCATATTTTTCTGGTATTTTTGGTAATTTATTAGAATTTATTTTTATATATTTATTGGAAATATATATATGTATATTATTTATACATATATACATTGTTAGTGGAACGGCGCCTCAATAGGGAAGCAATTCAGTGTGGCGCGGTACATAGAATAATGGTGCGCACACTGATCTAGACCATTAGATTACTTAAATATTAATAGATTGGTTCAGTGCATTGCGGTACATGATATGTTAATGCACATGCGGAATCCAGCGGTTTAATTTGATTGATGAAAGGGAGATAATCTGGTACGGGTGCATACATGTGAGCTCAAGTGAGCTAATCTGGTGTGGGTGCATTTGTGTGAGCTCAAGTGAGCTAATCCGGTGTGGGTGCGCTCACAGTAGTGTTTGAGCTCATCCAATTATGTTGCCTGTTTGTGACATAAAATTAAAACGGTCATAACTTAGTCATCTTAAATCGAAATTGGGTCATTCTTGAGCTCAAATTCAATGATTTTTCGTCCTCTTTCCAATGGTACTAATTTCATTATCAGATTCCTATCTTACTAGAAGATAGTTACGTTTTAGTGAGACGGTGTCGGAAAACTATTTAAACTGATATGGAGAATTTATGGGAAAACATTTGTGACGATATTTAGTGACGTTTAATTTACGTAAATGTCATTAATTAATAGTTTGGTGATGGAAGGAGTTATATATATACTTAATTATATATGTGTATATATGATTTAATTAATTTATGTGTAGGATGGAAGGAATTATATGTATATATATATATATATATATATATATTCATTAATGTATATGTATAAATGATTTTAAATAATCAAGGATTATTATTGAAGGTATTATACATATATATATTATATAATATATGGGTATATGTATATATCATTTAAAATAATTAAATTATTATTCTTATTTGATATATTATATTAGGCTGGTTATTAAATTAATCTTATGCATATAATATGCATGAAATGGTTATGTATGAATTAATTTATTTTTAAATTTAAAGTTGATACATAGTTGAATTGTAGGCATGGATGAGTTGCCATAGGCGTAAGTATTTTGCCTAAGTATTTGTATAAATAAAATACATACACAGAAAGTATGGTTGAATTGTTAATTTAAAAGTATAAATATATATACTTAAATAAGGCATGGTTGAGTTGCCAATGCATAAATAAATATATTTATAATGGCATGGTTGATTTACCAAATATGTAAATAAATATACTTGTAGAGGCATGGTTAATTTGCCAACGTATAAATAAATATATTTAAGGAGGCATGGTTGAGTTGCCAATATATCAATGAAAATATTTATAAGGGCATGGTTGATTTGCCAAAGCGTAATTAAATTGTTACGTGTTAGATGATTAAAATATCATCTATGGTTATTGTATGTATAGACTGGATTATGATTATTTATTCTTAAATTAGAATAATCTAGTACTTACTGGTTAGTGTATTCTTTTATATTAATAAAATAATATTGGTGGAGACATGGATGATTTGTCAATGCTGAGATTTTGGATATGTGATTTAGTTAAAATCATCATCGGGTTTTGGGATTCATTATAATATGCCTTTTATTATAATTTATTATTTAAATGATTAAACAACTAACTAGGATAGGATTAAGGTCAAAGGAGTTTTTTTTTTTAAATGAAATGGTAGATTGGTCTAGGTATGAATATTATTTTAATAATTATTTAATAGGTATGGAAATTTAATAAACCTATTAACGGATGTGATTAGTATAGTATATATAATTATATATAGACATGTATATCGTGCTTTATTAAAGTTAAAACTTTATTAGGTTTGGTTTGATCAGAGATGATCTGCTTATTAGTTTTCAGAGGCCTAGTAGAGTGAACTTGCTCGTAGGGTTTAACCCACGATTTATTTTTCAGGTTATTAGAGGTTCCAGTCTCGTGGTTGAGGATCCGCAGCTGGGAGACTATCATTCATCTATTCATCTTGTGTACTTTTAAATAGTATTGGATTATTGGATAATGTTTTAAGGAGTCCTTGAGTTATGGGATTTCCGAGTTGTAATTGTTGGAGAATCATTAAGTAATATTTATTTATTAGTTTTCTTCAGCGGTTTATTTATTCTTTATTATTCATCTTTGTATTCTGTGCTTGTTAAATACTAAAATTATTTTGATATTCCTTGATTTTGTGTGCGGACTTGATCAATTCGTGTTCCGAAATCAGGGGGTATCACACTAAACATGCATACCATAGACTAAAAATGCGAAAAGAAACATCATAAACACTAGAAGCAAGTAGGACAGAAGCTTGAAGACTCATTCCTGGTGGTTCCCCAAAGTAGTAAAGTCCATCATGCTCATAACCCCTGCCAAAAATCCTCTTCGAACAAAGGTCCTGCAACAAACAATGATCTGATAAGAATATAACTGCACATTGGAGGTTTTTTGTAAGTCAGCTAATAGATAAAAGGTTAATGGCAAATTTAGGTATATGAATGACAGATGAAAGAGTAATATCAGGAGACAGACAAACATCACCCTTACTGTGAATGTAAGATGTAGAACCATCCGTAAGATACATAGATTGGGTAACAGGTATGACATTGGAAGAAAAAACTGATAACTCACCAGTCATGTGATCATTGGCCCTAGAAACTTGGCCTTAACATGAAATGCAGTAGGAGTATCTGTAGCAATAGTGGCAGTGGGAGCACTGAAGGAGCACCAACTCTAGAAATAAGGGAGCCAAACTGGTCCTGGATCTGCCCAATTTGAGACTGAAGTTGGCTCAGTCTAGGAAATACAGTAGATCCACCAGTAGTAACAGGAGTCTCTGCAATAGCCGCAGTACGAGAAGAACCAGTTCCAGATAAACGGTTCCTAGAAAATTGTTGCTTTAGCTCAGGATGAAGTTTGAAGCAACGAGCCTTAACATATCCAACCCTTCCACAATGGTGACAAATAATCTGACCTCCAGAAGTACGTGATCCAAAGTTGGCTACAAAAGCCATACTATCCCCAACCGGCTCAGACACTGGTAGAGGAACAAGTGAGTGCTGAATTAAACGGTACCTGTGTGCTTCACCATCAATAGTAGCAAAGGCTTCCAACAGGGATGGCATTGGTGATGCATTCAAGATTTGAGACTTTAGTGGTTTAAATTCTGGGCGTAATCCCATAAAAAACTGATAGGTATGTTGATGATCAAAACGTTTGACAAGAAGAAAGGTTGCCTCAGGAGGAAATTCACTGAGAGGCTCATATTGAGCTAGTTCCTCCCAACGAGATCTCAAATACCTAAAGTAATCAGCTACAGACAAATTCAGGCCTTCCTGCGAGGCCTTAGCAATATCTTAGTATAATTCAAAAATACGAGCATCATTCCTAGAATGAGCATACATTTGATTCAAAGCAGTCCACAAGTCATTAACAGAGTCATAAAACATGAATATATTATAAATTCATTCCTCCATAGAATTAAACATTCATTCTAAAATGGTACAATTGTCCATATCCCATTGAGCATATTTAGGATCTTTAATATCTGGCATCTTTTTAATGCCCAAAATCCACCCTGATTTGCCTTTTCCACCAACATAGAGGCAGAGGGAACGAGCCCAGGATGCAAAATTACAGCCATTCAACAGCACACTAGTAACTCGTTGAGCCGGTGTGTGTTGCGCCGAAGAGAGAGTTTCTTTATTATTACTTGAATCAGCCATAATATTAAATAGAACAATTCAACAAATCACCAATAATTTCAAATAAAGGAGGAATAAACTTGATTTTGATCAAACCAATAAGCTGGAGACACGGCGGTCTGATATGAAAATGCTACCGAATATCCCGGTAGCCCCAAAAAATTATAAAAACGTCTTCTGACCCTTAGTGCATGAAAAAGACTAAGGGAATACCCCTACAGGGGTCAAACTTAGAGGAGATTGGCTCCCCCTAGGATTGTCGCAACAGCGGCCTGAAGAGAGAGAGGGTCTGTGAAGAACAGGAAAAAAAAGAAGAAGGAGGGGGTTGTGACGAGATAGTGAGTGAGATCAAAAGAGGCGGTGAAAGAGAGACAGAGGGGGGAGGTGTAGGTTTGAGGCTCTGATACTAAAAAATAACTTGGTAAAATTGGCGTACTCTATTTGAGAGCCTGACTATCATTATATATAAGAGAAAAATTATAAATATGGAAAGAGAATAAAATCAAATTAGAATAAAAATAAAATCCCTAAACATTAGCCTATAATGAAGACCCAATCTGCCACAATCATTGAGTCAACTTATAGATATGATTTCCAACACTCTCAACAAATTTAGCATTTCAAATATACATCCAACAATGTCAATAACCATGGTATTTTCATGAAGCACAAATACATCATCTCAAATACAAAAATCATCATTTTAAACAAGTATAGCATTGAATCAATGAGATAGAACTCAAAAGAATTCCAAACATAATGAGTTAGACATCCCTACCTCAAAAGATGAAACCCAAGCCCTTAGCTCCCAAACTCGAAATCCACCCAATATGTGTAAGATCGGTATAGAAATGAAGTCTTTGAAGAGTAGAATCAACTTCTCTTCTTGCTCTTTTTCTAAATCTTGCTCTAACTAGATCAAACCTTAAGATTTGTGTGTGAAAAGGTAGAAAATGAAAAGAAGAAAGAATGAGGAGAGGGATAGAGAGTGAGTGGCGGAGAGAGAGTGGGTGAAATGAGGTGGTGGTTATAAGTTGACCCTATCCTCTTCCAAAATAAGTGGCCTACAATGGGTCAAGGTCCACCACATCATCAAATGTCAATAATGCCCCCCTTAAGTTCACTTGACCACCTGTCATGCACAAAATATCATATCCCACCAAAAGTCACATATACACATACATATGTATACACATATATAACACATCATCACATAAAATAATAAATATATGCTAATGGAGAACAATACCGGGTCCCATACGGGGTGTAGAATGATGTACAGAAAATAAATAAAATATAAATAACGAAAAATTCGGATACAGATTCCTCCATTAAATCTTCAATATTCATGTTTTAGTTTCTCTCTTCAACTTTTATATCTTTCAACAAAACACATAGGTTAGAGAGTAGTTTTTCTAATAAGCTTACCATGACTTTGCTTTAGATGAGCTTGGCTTCTCAAGTGGCAGTAAGTTGATGGTTGTGTGGAATACCATTAACAGCTTGAAGAGTATATATAGATGACGTCTGAGAATCTGACTTTGAAGAGTCGATACCAATAATAGAGGAGCTGGTAATTAAAATACAAATGAACTGGTCAAGTAGAAGGAACTCCCAGTGTGTGAAGCCCCTAGGGCCTTGGGGTAGCAGATGAGACATGGTTTGGGGCAATTTGGCTTCTCAAGTGGCAGTAAATTGATAGTTGGGTGGGAGACTTTGAACAGCTTGAAGATGTATATGTAGATTGTGTTAGACAATCTGAAATTTGAAGTCAATACCAATAGACTTTTTGGGATCATGGTAGGACTCCCTTTTTTTTTTTTTTTTTTCTTTTTTTTTTTTTTTTTTTTTTTTTTTTTTTTTTCTGTAATAACCATATTGAGAAAAAGGTAGATATAGATGCTGGGATTTATATGCCCTGGCATAGCAAATTCCTAAATGGATTAAAGTGACATAAGTTCATGACGTTTCTGAAATATTTATGTTCTTATACAATTGGTGAATTCAATGTATTATGTTTCGATTCATTATAGAATTGATAGTGTCCACTTGATTACAAGAAATATTTATATATGTATGTGATGGCAATCAATGCATGATATATAAATAGTAATTATAAATTGTTCATAGTCGGTAATTATGGATGGACTCATAATTAATTCAGACTTGAACTGGATCCGCGTTAGGTTGAGATATATTGCGAGAGCCGTCGTATGCAATTGCTTCCTATCATCGTCATGGCATTTGACTCTTAAGCATGAGAAAATTATAGACTCTTTTATTAATTAATAATTACTTTGATTTGTTCGGCGGATTCTTCGGGATCTTTAGACCGACACTTTGGGTAGTTATGTGATTAATAGTTAGAGGGTTATATTTTCAATATTTGCATCATTGCTACTTGTATTTATTTTGTATTGATTATGGTTGATCACAAAGTAAATTCGAAGGCCTTCGTGTATTTTTAGACAAAATGATTTATTATATATTTATTTATTTAAATTATTATTTTTGTCAAACAAATGTTTTATTGTGATCGAGTCAGAAATAATCAAAGATACCAAAATAAATATATTAATTAAGTAGTCGGATTGATGGCTTTATTTATCCGATAACTAATTATGCATAGAGGGGTCAAAGTGTAATATTGACTTAGAGGTTATTTATTATTTAATTGGAGTTCAATTAATTTCTTTTAGTGGAGTAGAAATTAATTTATGAATTAATTGAATTGGGTCCATGGACCGGGCCAATTATTAATTCATTGTAGCCAATAAAATAATAGGCCCAATGGATTCTCACTCATAGCCCAACTTGATATTGGAATCATATTAGATTTGAGACATGTAAATTAGAGATTGAGAAGGATTCGTTATTTCCTTTTCTTTACCTTTATGTTGCCTATAAATATACATGGTTTATGTATATTTTGGTGGATGATTTTTAGGAGAAGGAAAAAAGGAATAAATTTTCTCTCTCTAGAAAATAAGGGTTAGTGTTCTCATCTAATAGAGGCTCCCACAAGCCTAGTTTTCCAAGGTCATTCATGGAGGCTTATGAGTGATTTCTAAAGGCAAGACCATTACCAAGAAGATGGAGATCCAAGGAGAAGGCATCTTGCTAAGGGATCTACAATAAGTGAGAACATTCACTTTAGAGGAAAGATTTAAAGGTTTACTCAGACCTTTGATGTAAGTATTCAATCCATTAATTGAATGATACATCATATTTTTATTTTTGCATAAAACTTGTCTCTATGTGATGAATTAAGATCTATGAATTAAAATCCCTCAAAAAGTTTTTAAAATTAACACGTTTCCCAACAATAGAAACCATTGAAGACGAACCAAAGTCAAAATTTAGATACAAAATCAACAATCTGTTTTGGACCACTACTGTTCATTTTTCAAACATAACTAATGGTTAATAATAATACTTGAATTATCTGTCTTCAATTTGACATGCTAGACTAGTCAACTATAGTACAAAATTTAAACAAGTTTTCGTGGAATTAATGCAGGTGGATTTGCTTCTACTCCACCAAGTATTGAGTGAGAATAATAGTTTTTGCGTGAGAAAGATTTGCTACATTCACTCTTCTTTCCAGGTCCATTTGATTAGCATGGTCTTGCCTGTTTGTCAAAAACTCATACAGAGTTATTGGATCTTTACTTCCCACTTTTGTTTTGAAGTTTGCTTCTTGTTTGTTTCCTAGAAAGTATAAACATGTGAATCTGATGAAGAATCCGAGCTTCTTGTCTATCTACAGGTAGTTTGAACTAATATTCCTCCGGTTCCAATTTCAAAGCACAACAATATTACTTCTTTGCATTCTTCAAAGTAGCACAAAACTATTTAGCATTCTACAAAGTTGGAAAGAACGTACCCTGAACAATGAACTTGTCCTCCTAGCGAGGATTTCCATACTGATTAGTGAAATCGACTGTGCATCAACGTGTGCTTGGATTATGCCGTCTACTAGGTCTTACGAAATAATATTACGTCGAGTAGATATTGAACTGTCAGTTCAGCACTTTCAATTTAGCATTTAAGAGCTATTTAGCAAATCAATATGGTAACAAGAATTCTGCAGCATAAATCATGCCTGAACATTTTCCAATCTTGCAGCTGTCTGTACATTTGTCTCATCCTTGACTGTTATAGATATTTCACATATCATAATATACACCATCTCTGCTAGTGAATGATATCACTTCTGTCCAAATTTTAATTAATACAAATAATTAGTTTACTTTTTGTTATTTTAGCATAAGAATTAGTTTAATTAATAAATTCTAAACACTACTGAAACAAAAAATATAAAAAGAGAGGTATGGATGGGAATGTGCCTTGGGGGATTAGAATTGTGACCATGTTTTATGTTGTCGAGGTAAAAACGGCAAAAACTTGTAACCGGAAAACTTGATGGCATGGCTGTTGAATGGTGAATATCTGACAAACGCAACTGATTGTTGTGATTCAATTGATTGTCATAGAATGCAGGAGAAATCCACGTGAAGATGTGACAGAAGCAGTGATTTTATGAGGCAGACGCGGTTGTCTGCCCTTACATACCTACTGAAATAGGAAATATAATATATAATATGCTATAATTTTATTATATTATTCTATAATATACTATTTACATAGTATCAAAATGTTTTACTTCTTCCCTCCCTTTATTCTTTCTTACTCTATTTTTTTTTTACTCTTAATTAAGATTCAAATATCTAATTTTCTTCTTTCTCTTTTTATTTCTCTTTTCCACCCTTTTCTCTTTTTTAAATCTTTGTTTGACATCTCTTTAGACATTTTTTTAAAATAAAAAATTATGTTTATAAACTATAAAGGAAAGAAAAATAGAAAAACTTTTTTCTCTGTATTAGCACACAATTCACGAGCTTACACATGCTCTCTTTATATAAGAGAATACACATACATACCTAGCTGGCTTATTTTTTAATTTCCTATTTTACAGCATTTGACCAATATTCTATTTACAGAAAATATTCTCCAAATATTATATTTACAGCTAATAATATTTGGTAGTATTACTACCAAATCTTTCCTTTTCAACATTTCCCCTCAAGCTGGTTTGAAGATATCCTCCATAGCCAGCTTGCCAATTAGTCGGTCGAACTGTCTTATAGGAAGTCCTTTTGTAAGCACATCTGCAACTTGCTCGGTAGTAGGAATGTATGGCATACAGATTAATCCATTTTCGAGCTTTTCCTTGATGAAGTGTTTGTCTACCTCCACGTGCTTTGTTCTGTCATGAAGCACTGGATTGTGAGCGATTGAAATAGCAGCTTTATTGTCACAGTACAATTTCATAGGCAATGGATTAAAGACCTTTAATTCATCCAATAGTCTCTTAATCCATAACACCTCACAAATTCCATGAACAACTGATCTAAACTCGGCCTCTGCGCTGTTTCTCGTTACTATATTCTGTTTTTTACTCCGCCAAGTGACAAGGTTACCTCCAACAAAGGTGAATTAGCCAGAAGTTGACCGTCTATCAATAGCACACCCAGCCCAATCTGCATCAGTATAGGCTTCAACTCGCAAATGCCCACAGTTTTTTTAACAATAGACCTCTTCCAGGGGTCCCCTTTAGGTATCTAAAAATTCTGTAGACTGCATCAAAGTGTTCTCGTCCAGGTGAATGCATGAACTGGCTAACCATGCTGACTGCAAAAGCTATATCTGGACGTGTATGTGACAAGTAGATCAGTCTTCCAACAAGTCTTTGATACTGCTCTCTATTTAGAACTTCTTCATCTTTAGAATGCTGCAGCTTAAGGTTGGGCTCAATGGGTGTCTCGGCTGGTTTACATCCTAGCAGACCTGTCTTACTAAGTAAATCAAGAACATATTTACGTTGATTCACAAATATACCTTCTTTGGATCTAGCAAACTCTATTCTAAGAAAGTATTTTAATGCACCCAAATCCTTGATCTCAAAGTCAGTTGCAAGTCTCTTTTTCAGTCTTTCTAATTCTTCATTGTCATTACCTTTCAAGACTATATCATCCACATAGACAATTAACACTGCAACCTTACCTTCTCTACTGTGTTTGTAGAACAAAGTATGGTCAGCTTGGCTCTGACAGTAGCCACAATTCTTCACAGCTCTCCTAAATCTCTCAAACCAAGCTATAGGGGACTGTTTGAGACCATATAAAGATTTCTTCAGTCTACAGACTTTATTAGGTCCCAATTTTCCCTCAAACCTAGGTGGCAGATTCATAAAGACCTCCTCCTTAAGATCTCCATTTAAAAAGGCATTTTTTACATCTAACTGGTGTAATGGCCAGCTAAAATTCACAGCCAAAGATAACAAAATTCTGATTGAGTTTATCTTAGCTACAGGTGCAAAATTTTCTTGATAATCAATTCCATAGGTCTGGGTGAACCCTTTTGTTACTAGTCTTGCCTTGTACCTCTCTATGCTACCATCAGCTTTACATTTCACCGTAAAGACCTATTTGCAGCCTATTATTCTTTTCTCCTTAGGTAAATCAACTATCTCCTAAGTACCACTTCTTCTAAGAGCATTCATCTCTTCCATCACTGCTAACTTCCAATTCGGATCATCAAGAGCTAACTGAATGTTTCTCGGGACAAACAAGTGTGAGATTTTTGAGGCAAAAACCCTATGAGTATGAGAGAGTTTTTCATAAGAAAGGTATTTGGCAATGGGATATTTTGGATTTGGATATTTGATTTGAATACCTTTCCTAACAGCTGTAGGAATATCAAGGTCTGATGGTTCTTGAGTAGGAGAAGCAATAGGAACTGAAGATGAGTTAGGATCAGAATTACCTATGATATCTGGAAGTCCAGTTCCCGGAGATTGAGATTGATCAATTCCAAGAGGAATAGGCTGACTTTGACTTTTTTGATGAAGTATTCTCCGAGTATAAACCAGAAGCTCAGTATTAGGAACTTTTGTGCCCGGTTGTAGTGATTCTTCCCCTGTTTCAGATACAATAATGTTTGGCACTATATGACTAGGATTCTCGTCATTGTTTTCATTGGTTTTATCACATTGTTCTTGACTTTGAATTTTGGGAATAACAGTAGGATGGGGTGAAGGAGTCAAAATCAGATTTGGTAAAGGAGTAGGAGATAAATCCCAAAAATTTTCTTCCATCACCTCATTCTCCCCCTGAAGAGAATTTTTGGGAAAGTAGGATTTATTTTCAAAGAAAGAGACATCCATACTTACATAAAATTTTCTTGTTTGGGGATTATAGCACTTATATCCCTTTTGATTAGAAGCATATCCTATGAAAACACATTTTTTAGCTCGAGGATCAAGTTTGGACTGAGTATTATTGGGTATATGAACAAAAGCTATGCAGCCAAAAACCTTTAGAGGTAAATCCGAGTATATCCTTGATAATGGAAAAGTTCTTTTGAAACATTCTAATGGCATGCTATATTTTAAAACACGTGAAGGTATTCTATTAATCAAATACGAAGCTGTTAAAACAGCTTCCCCCCAAAGATATTTTGGAACATTCATTGAAAACATTATAGCACGAGCCACTTCAAGTAAATGTTTATTTTTTCTTTCAGCAATTCCATTTTGTTGAGAGGTATCCACACACGTAGACCGATGATGAATACCCTTTTCTTTCAAAAAACTCCCCAAAATTTCATTAAAATACTCGGTTCCATTATCGGTGTGGAAAATGCTAATTTTTGCTTGAAACTGTGTTTCAACCATTGTGTAAAAATCCTTAAAATTTTTTCCAACCTCAGACTTTTTATTCATCAAATAAACCCAACATAAATGGGTATGATCATCTATAAAAGTAACAAACCATTTTTTTTTCCTAGAGATAGTAGTGACTCTTGAAGGTCCCTAAACATCACTATGTATTAAATAAAATGGTTTTGAAGAAGTATAAGGTTTTGGCAAATAAGTAGTACGATGACTCTTAGATAAACAACAACTTTCACAATAGAACGATGAACAATCCAAACCTTTAAATAAAGTAGGAAACAAATGTTTAAGATATGGAAAACTAGGATGTCCTAGTCTTAAATGCCAAAACATTTTTTGTTCATAAACAGAGTTAGAACTAACACTACTAAGGCCCTGAGCCTTTTTATTACTGGAGAAGTCCCCATCAAAGTAGTAAAGTCCATCTATTATCTTAACACTGCCAATCTTCTTTCCCGAGTTCCGGTCCTGAAATTCATAGTAAGAATCATAGAAAATTACACGACAATTAGATTCTTTGGTTAGTTTACTCATAGACAAAAGGTTACAGGCTAGTTTAGAGACATAGAGAACATTTTTAAGATTTATATTCTCGGATAATTTTATCAAACCTTTTCCTGTAATAGGTGAGAAACTACCATCTGCAATTCTAATTTTTTCAAGACCAGAACATGGTGAGTAAGTGCTAAAAAGATTGGAAAGGCTGGTCATATGATTAGAGGCTCTAGAATCGATGATCCATGGAGTATAATTTAAACAACAAGAAAGGGCATTAAGTGCACTACCTGTTTGTGCAAGAGAAACATTAGGAATACCGGATGGGGAATTAAATTTCAGCAGCCTCAGAAGGGGATCCATCTGCTCCTTGCTTAAGGGACTTGTCTCAGCTTCATTGGTAGTAGGAACCGCACGCCTATTTCTGTCACCAGGCTTGCTACTCTTCCAATTCGCTGGTTTTCCATGGATTTTCCAGCAGTTCTCTCGAGTATGGTGTGGTTTGTTGCAGAAGTCGCACCAAACCCATGGCTTTTCTTCAGGTTTTCGCTGAAAATTGACTGCTTTATTAGCAACAATAAGGGCAGAACTTTCAACAGGTCCGCTGGTAGTCTTCTTCCCCAACAGTACATGTCTGCGGCTCTTTTCTCTTCGAACCTCAGCAAACACTTCACTAATTGGAGGAAGTGGAGTCCTGCCAATGATCCGTCCTCGTACTTTATCAAATTCCACGTTGAGCCCAGCAAGAAATTTGTAAATATGATGAGCCTCCACGATCTGTTTGTAGTGATTGGCATCTTCAGAGGATTTCCATTCATAATCATTGAATAGATCCATGTCCTGCTAAATGCGCTTTAATGAATTGAAATACTTGGTAATCGAGTCTTCTCCTTGCCGAATCTCACTAAGTTTTAGAGTCAATTCGTAGATCTGAGACTGATTTCCCAAATCAGAGTACATCTGATTCACGTTGTCCTAGAGCTCCTTAGCCGTGGAGTAGCACATATAGTTGGAGCTAATATCCTCGTCCATGGAGTTCACAAGCCAAGTCATCACCATTGAATTTTCTACATCCCAGGTCACGTACGTTGGGTCCTCCGATGCTGGTGCCTTCTTGTCTCCTGTCAGGTACCCGATCTTTCCCTGCCCTCTGATGTACATCCGAACGGACTGGGACCACTGTAAATAATTGTCACCATTAAGGCGAATATTGATGATCTGAACTGAGTGAGAATCGATACTGGGGGCTTGGGTTATCGGATTTGTTGACTGGGTTGTGATAGGCGAGGATGAGATGGAAGAACCGTTAGACATGGCTGATCAGTGAAGAAATTATGCAGAAAAGAAAATTAGGTTTTTTTTTTTTTTTTTTTTTTTTTTTTTTCCTCAGGGTGGCTCTGATACCATATAAACTATAAAAGAAAGAAAAATAGAAAAACCTTTTTCTCTGTATTAGCACACAATTCACGAGCTTACACAAGTTCTCTTTATAGAAGAGAATACACGTATATACCTAGCTGGCCTATTTAATAATTTCATATTTTACAGCATTTGACCAATATTCTATTTACAGAAAATATTCTCCAAATATTATATTTACAGCTAATAATATTTGGTAGTATTACTACTAAATCTTTCTTTTTCAACAATGTTTTTAACGGATCGAGTTATTGGATTAAATATTTCATTGTTAACAAATCGAATATGAATTCATTCATAAATAATCTATTTGGTTATCATATCGGATCGGATCATAAACTAACCTTCTAAGATTTAGAATGGATCAAGCACGATCCAGTCTAGAATCGATCCCTTTACAGCCCCCTATGATATTTGTAAAGGCATGAATTGCTCTCTAGTTAGCTAGGATTTCTCTCACCTTGCTCTATACCCCCAAGTAACTTCTAGTTATTCAAGTACTCAAAACTTCCATTATTCTACATAAATTTTTTTGCTAAAAAGGAGTTCTATTAGTGATATGTTGTAGACAATGTGTTATTTCTAACACTTCTTATTTACTGTTCATTTTTGGTTATATTGCAGGCTTTTTGAACTGAGCAAATTAGGTTTGCTTGAACCTCACTAGTAACTGGCCATCCTGTCAGGCTGTCATCATCCTTTAATGCTTGAAGTTTCTTCACACCAACAACTCGACTGCTTTGTAGCTCAGCTCTATATACACTTCCAAATGCACCGTCTTCCATCCAAAATTTGGAGTTGAAGTTCTCTGTTGCTTTAATGATGGTCTCATATACTAGTTTTCCAATCATAGCTCAATACTGTGAACAAATTATCATTTTTTTTAAATATTTTTTTTTAATCTATGTTCCTTATTCTCAGCCAAACAAACGAAAAAACATCCACAATGATGAAGGGGAAATATTTTTTTGACTCCGATCAATGAATTCCAATTTTGGATATATGCCAAAGTCCTGGGAAATATTTCCCTTTAGTTGGTTGCTTTGAAGGTTTGCTCTTCTTAAGCTGGTGCAGTTTCTCAAGCTTTCAAAAAAATGGTTGCCCTTTATAAAGAATCGTTCAAGCATTCCACCATGCATATTTGTTGAGGTAAACTACCAGTAAGCTAGTTTTCACTAATTTCAAAATTCTTCAAATATGTTAAATTATTTACTCTTAAATGAATAGAGCCAGAAAATTGATTGACAGACAACATCAAGATTGGTCAAGTTGCCTATGGTAGAGGGAATGAATCCAGAGAGATGGTTATTTGTTAAATCAAATCTTTCTAGAGATTTAAGCATTCCAACTTCTTGAGGGATGGGACCAGATAGCTTATTGCCATCAAGATATAAATATTGTAACCTGTCCAACTTTCCTAAAGAAGCTGGTATTGAGCAAGAAAGATTGAACCAAGGTTCAGAACCCATTTCTGTAGAATATTAGAACCAGAAAGTTTATTATGATAGACACGTAAAAAAGTTTAGTTGCTCAAATTGTACAAAGATGCTGGAATTTGTGACATTGTGACCCGAATGTTGTTTTAGTCCGGGTTGCGTTGTGGGCCCGTTTTCACCCAAAAATGGTTTTTTAATATCCATTTTATCTTGTGGGTCGTGGATTTGGTTTTAGAACTCTCTTGCAGTCCAGTATATAAGGGAGTGCTATCAGAGAACTGTTGGGATTATATGCTCTACAATCCAATTATTTATTATTTATTTTATTAATAAATATGAAATTCATGCATTGGGTTATACATATATTTGTATGTGATGCATTATACTCCTCAAGTTGCATTATAGGTGACTTAAGTGTGTAAATGAGATTTACAAGCAGGAGATTTGGATTCACCGGTTTCTTGCACCTTGACATTGTTTGCAGTTAGTGATAAAAGTTAGGCACTTTTATCTGCAAGACTGTAACACACTTAACCTATATAAGATAGGATGGCTTGTCTTGACCATTGGGGTAGTTGACTCTAAAGGTAGTGTGTTAGTGTGCTTGGAGTACATTGAACTAGATCACCATAAGATCACACCATACAATGTACTGTCATTATTCTGGTGTGTTTCTTATCTACTAAATTCATACGCTCTAAATCATGAGAGATTTAGTGAACTCAAGTTTCAGTACTAGTTACTTTGACTTACCAATGTGTGAGATCTTTTTTAAGGTCAATAGCACGGTATCTTGGGTGTCTAATGTTGAAGCTCTGGGAACACAAATGCTCAACATGGAATCCACACTCTTTATAAGAGTTGAAATATCCCCTTGATGCAAATTTTAATAAGTTTGATCACTGGAACCTGGCTAGGGCATTTTAGTAAAATGTTTACTAAATTATTTTTCTATTATTTATTTAGAAAAATATTTATTTTGGAAAAATCCTTTTATAAAAGAATTTAATTCAGTGATCATAATGATTAAATTGGTTACTGAAGGAATATAAAATATAAGTAAGCTTTAGGTGGGACGGTATATATTATCCTAGGGCTATTTATAGATATTCGGTAGTGGAGGGGCTTATATGTAGTTGTTTAGGAGATAGGGCTTTGTCGTAATTTCTAAATCTTAGAGTGCAATTCTAATACTATTATGGAACTTATTGTAATTAATTGGATATGATAGAGTTATCCAATTGGAGCTAGCATAAGGAAGCCCTCTTGGATCCTCATCTCTAGCCCTAGACTTTTAACTGACTCTCTCAAGTCATATATTCGGTAACGTTATGATACAAATTTTTTTCTGTTACACGACACAATATACAGAGAATGAGAGAAAAGGTTATGGCTCCACAAACCTACCATTGGGGTCATAGAGATGAAGACTCATTAGTTTTCAAGGCCAAAGAAGAAAGTGAATACCGTTTTCGTATACGACGATTATTCAATCGTCTAAAGGTATGAGATCCTTTTACAATACTTCTTTGATGAAAAGTCACGTGGTTACGCTCTTGAAATTTTTTTAAATGCTTCTGTTGTGCCTTCAATTGACATCAGAGCAACCCACGTTCTTTACATCAAATCATTGTGAATTATGATTTGATTTATTGATAAAGGTCTATGTTTGATTATTTTTATTCATGATCATGGAATTAATTTTGATAGCATGAATAAATCTAGCATGAATAAATCGATGTATTATATTAGACCAGACCCCATCTGATTATTGTGTACCTATTGGTACGATTTGTATTGGGTTAGAGTGACTGCGTAGAGCAGCCGCTGGTAGTGAAAAGAGACTACCTAATGGGTATTATCTTTTTGTTATTATTATTATTATTAGTGTAAAACAGTCCATCAGAAGGGCATCGCTGTTTTCCATTAATAATTTAATACCAAAGGTTGTACTTTTTACATGGTGATTCATATATATATATATATGTATATATATCAAGTATTTATGTGTATATATATAAGGGACGCACCGGCTGGATAAAGGCGATATATAAAACAGTGTTATATATGCAGTCCATATAGATTATTTAAAGGCCTAACAAAATGATGGGCTGCTCGGGCACAGTAAACTAATGGCTTAGAAGGCTTGTGTTTCTTCAATCTGTTATATATATATGTTAAATTCATTGCAGACCACATTGGAAGTCAAATGGTAATTTTTTTTGACTATCTAATTAATGGTCAGACTATTCTTTTTGATCAATTACTTTACTGTTAGTTCAGTGATATATGCGAAATTAGAATTTCGCCTGTGCACAGTATGTTTTATGTAATACCTCTCATTTTAAAAGGATAGTCCTGATATTTATTTTATTGTTTCTAATGCATTTTTACTTGTTGACGTGCATATGTGTTAATTTTATTGCTTTAATTGTGGTTTATTATTTACTTGTTTTCTTTGTTGGGGTTTTTTGTTGTGAGTTTAATTGAATTTGCTTATTTAAATTGTTCTATTTTAGTTAGTGTAGTTATAGTAATTATTTGGTTGTTTTAATTAACTTAATTAGAGGGTTGTTTTAATTAATTTAAGTTTAACTGATGAATTGTTTAAATGTATTTATTTTATTAAATATAATTGTTTTCTAAACTTAACGTGACTGTAGGGTTGGTTGCATGTATGGTATATACATAAGTAGCCGACATTGATATTATAAACTGGTTGGGTTTTACGGGCCGAGTTTCAGTTTAGGGTTTAGGTGGACTTAGATTTAAGGTGGCCTATAAATACATGTAGGGTTTCAGTTTAGGGTTTGAGAACCCAATTCATGACATACAGAAAACAGAGAGACGTGTAGAGGAATCTGGGAGAGAATAGAGAGGGGAAAACAAAAAGGGGTTACCAAAAAAGTTTAGAAGGAAGACGTTGAGATTTTTGGAACCGAATCTCACAGGCAAGTTCTAATACTAACTCTACCTCTTTGGCTTGTGTTCTTTGCATCCCTAATTAAATTCTAGGATGAAATAAATTTAATTTAATGTGTTTTAACTTGGTTTGCATGGTTATTTGGTTTTTAAAACAGTATGTGTTTTCTGTATCTGTAACTTGTGTGTTTTTAAACGGTTTTGCATAACTCTTATTCTAATGATAATTGATTAATGTCTAATGAGTTTAAATAGTTCTGGAAGATGTTTCTGTGCATCGTTAATACAATCCCAGGTGAAAGTAAACCATTAAATTAATTTTTGGTTGCATAGAAATTGTTCAACATCGTGTGTGTTACCGATTGGGTTTTTGGCTTGTTTTAAATGTGTTTGGAAAAATTCTTGTTCCGATTAGTTTTGATTAATGAAAAATGAATTTAATTAACTTTGGAACACTCTAGGACTGAGTTTTAATCAATAATAAACTTGGGTTGAGGAATACAGTTGCCAGACATCGCCGAAATTGGAAACGAAGACGCACAGGGGAAGAGCCTGCTCTAATTAGAGTAGAGCAGGCTCAACAAAAGGGTAGAGCAGGCTCTACCTTAGGTAGAGCCGGCTCTATGGGAGTCTAGAGGCGGCTCCATCATGGGGGAGCCAGCTCTACCTTGTTGTGGAGGCGGCTCCTTTAATTTTTGCTTCCAGTTTTAAGTTTCTGCGAGACTAAGCTACGGGGATTGAATTCTTAACATTCTAGGCTGAAGATAGAGTGTTTCTAAAGGTATTCAGAAGGGTCTAAACCTGTGTTAAATTTTCAGAAGGCCTGGTAATTCATAATCTTCCATAAGAAGCTAAAAGAAGGAACAACCAGAAACTCTTAGGAAAGAGATCAATATTACTGTGATGTGGATAATTCAAGTTGCTTGTTTTAAAATTAGCATTTGAACTAGGAATTTAATGTTTAAATCATATGACAGTGGTATAGGATTAAGCATCACAATTTATATAATGTCGGTTATGCTTAACAGGAAATTAGTTGATGTTTATAAGTCATTATGTATAATCAACTAACCGGATGATATGGAGTAGTTTAAACGAGCATGTTAATTTTGATATTGATATTAGTATGCTGATAGGGGATTAAAGAATGGATTACACTTATTATCTGCGTTCTTAAACTGTTAAAGAATCATGTGTTGTTCATATATGACAAGCTTGCAATTTATATATTCTTGTTGTACTTGTTATAGATGTGTGGATATTGATATTTATAATATCATCTGTATTATTAACAGTTGGATGGATGGTGTTATACTTGTTATGGATTGGTTGATATTGATTTTATCTTATTATTTGTATTATCAACATTGGATGGATGGTTTGTATGCACCGGTCTGGGACGGTGACATACTAGGGGGATTAGCTCAAAAACGCTAAGTCTTACCTACTCTGGATTAAGGGATGGATTAACTACAAAAGTTAAGTCCTACCTGTATTTTGTGTCAAATCACTAAATAGTTGAGTGACACTTTTAGTTTGGAACGGATTTTAAATATATTTTTATGGTGCCACGATATGAGCCTAAGTCTCAGAGTCGTTGGCTAGGAAGCATATATGCATTGGGATGCATAGCTGGCTATGATGGTTGGATGTGTACCTTACTAGGTCTAGGTAGTCATGCCCACCTCAGGTGCGTTTTGCATGGTGCTTACTAGTCAGGTTGAGACGGGCCTGTAGTCCAGTGAGAGTCCTGTAGTGTGATTATATATATCTGTATCTACGGACTATTTAGTTATTGTTGGATTGGTTAGGATGTATATGCGTATCGGGTCTCTGCTTGGGTAGTAGTAGTATAGAACTTGCTAGTGGGCCTGACCCACTTATTATTTTTCAGGTATTGGATGTTTGAGGTCTTTGAGCTTGTTCAAGCTGAGCAGAGACGATCTTTCATTCTACCGACGATGTAGGACTTCTTTCCAGATATTCGATTTGGGCTTTTATCTTCAGTTATTTATTTTCGTTCGGTTTGGATTTTTATTAGGAGTCCACTGGAGATGGATTCCCGAGTTGTAAACTTATGAAGTTTGGATTGTCAAAGTTTAAATATTTATATTTGAGGATTTTTAATTTAGTATTCCTTCAGCTTATTATTATTTCTTAAATTCATTTTGTATTCTGTGTTCGATTAAATATTAATTGTTTGATATCCCTCGGATCTGTGCTCGGACTTGATCACCCGTGGCTCTAGAATCAGGGGGTATCACATTTTATTAGTATGCAGTTTGTTTTGGGATTGAATATATGTGTGCATAAACATAGAATATTTAAGTTGATTGCAGGTAAAGAATAATTATTCAACTTTCTCATGGTCCGGGCTAAGTTTTAATTTATTATTTAATTGCATGTAATGTAATTATTTAATTAGTGGCGGTATTTTAAAGGGCTAATTTAATAAGGATTGATTTTCCCTAGCCGAATAAGTTTATTTTATTTTATCTTGTTTAGAATTTTTGTAGCCCTAAATTGGGTATAGGACAAAGCCTTGTACTATATTTTTAAATTTAGGGTTGAAGTTCTTGAAGAGTTCAAGAAAGGATTACAACAAGATAAGAGTCAAAGGCTTCCAATGGAGGAATTTGAAAGCACAAGGTGATCATGAGATAATATTTAACTGGCCATGAGAGGGGATTAACACTATTTATGGTGTACTATGATATTTATTTGCATGCTTATATTCATGTGATGGTTATATGCTTAAATCATGAATTGCTCTAGTTGTGTTTTATTTAATTTTAAACTGTATAAAATTAGAATTATTTATTTGGGTGGTTTTGGGAAAATTTGCAGTTTCCAATATATTTTCAAAATTTTGATTTTCTGAAAATTAAAATTAAAATTTTTAATTAAATTTTGTGGAAAGTGTAAGATTATCCCATAGCTTAGCTCAAGAAATTGAGATAAGTTAACCCAAATGGTTTAGGCTCATTGAGCCTAATTTTTTTTAAAAATGGATTCCAATATTGTTTAGTATAAAATTAATATTTTACATGGTGATATTATACATGGGATGTATAAAACTTATAGAAAACTTTCTAATTTCAAAAAATCAAGTGGGAGCGGGATTTAATCTTAAATTCCACAGCCTTCCATTATCGATCTATTGTAAGGTGTAACAAGTATCTCTCCACCAATCTTGGGTGCTCCTCTGGAGGGTATTTGTTTCACTGGTTACTAGATATAGATCTCGCAGGATAGAACTAGCGGCAGGCGGATAGGGATGATCACCATTAGGAGACGGACCTCATTCAATTGCACTATTTCTAGACAATGGTATACACTTGACTAAGTGGGAGTACGCTCCACCTATGGGGGTATTTTCACTTAAAGGCCAAGGATAAATCGGTTGCTATATTTCATTTGGCATGAGATGCCTAGACAGTGGGATATGGTGGAAATTGTTTCCGTCTAATCAAGGTAATGACATGATCTCTTGGTAGTGGCATGTTCTTATTACCCCCTGAGAGAAACGAGTGAATACCTATATGGATTATGATTATCAATATTTTCATTACATCAGTGGTTTAGAGAGGCCCACTGAGAGACTATATGAAAATTAAAGTTTAATTACTGTTTCTGAATGTATGCCCTTTTATTTATGCATGAATGTTTATATTTCAGATGTCTAATATTTTCAATCCGCTTGCTTCCATACTTAAGGACAAGAAATTAACCAGGTTAAACTATGTTAACTGGAAGAGAAATCTTCACATTGTGCTCACTCAAGAGTGCCCTCCTGAGCTTAGCTCTAATGACATCTAGGAGCACAAAGAAATTGATTCCAGTGCTGGGGTTGTCAAGGTTAAAGGTAATAAGCAGGATAAGTCCAAAAGGAATTGTTTCCATTGTGGCAAGGAGGGACACAAGAAAATGAATTGTTTGGTATATCTTGCTAAGAAGTACTCTAAAGATATTTTTCATTCACTTGTTACTGAGATATGTTATGTGGTAGGATCTACAGATACCTGGTGTGTAGATTCTGGAGCCACTAACCATGTTTGCAATTTATTACAAGGGTTTCAGGAAACTAGAAAGCTAATTGATGGGGAGATTTATCTTCAACTTGCTTCACAAGCAAGGGTAGCAGTAGTATCAGTGGGAGTGGTTATTTTAAAAATAAATGGTAGGAGTTTATTATTGGAAGATTGCCTTTATGTATGAGAAAACAGAAGAAATTTGATTTCTATTTCGGCTATTTTAAAATCTGGTTTTTCAGTTCTATTTGATTCAAAAGTTTTGATAAAGAAAAATGGAAAGTTTATCTGCTCTGGTACATTGGTGGACGGTCTATATCTAATTACTCCTACACCTCACTCTTTGTATGATACTGAAATGATTGATATATTAAGTATCTTACCACAAAAAAGGAAGATTCCTTCAAATAATTCTACATATCTTTGGCATTTGCGGTTAGGTTATGTTAATCTAAATAGGATCCAGAGACTGGTTAAGGATGGGCCTTTGGGCTTTTTAGTGGTTAAACCATTTCCAATTTTCGAATCTTGCTTGGAGGGTAAAATAACCAAAAGGCCTTTTACGGCCAAGGGGCATAGAGCTAAAGAGGTACTAGAGTTGGTGCATACAGATGTATGTGGTCCTATGAACATCAGGGCTAGAGGAGGATATAAGTATTTCATCACTTTCATAGATGACTACTCTAGGTATGGCTATGTTTACCTTATGCATCGCAAGTCTGAGGCTTTTGATAAATTCAAAGAGTTTCAGGCAAAAAGTGAAAGGCAGACGGGTAAAAGCTTAAAAACTCTTCGATTAGATCGAGGAGGGGAATACCTCTCTAGTGGATTTGAGGATCATTTACGAGAAAATGGGATTATATCCCAAACATTTGCACCAGGCACACCACAACAAAATGGTGTTGTTGAAAGAAGGAATAGAACCTTACTTGATATGGTAAGATCGATGATCAGTTATTCAAGTCTACCAGTATTCTTTTGGAGATATGCTTTGGAAACGGCAATTTATATTCTAATCTTAGCTCCATCTAAAGTAGTTCCTAACACTCCTAAGGAATTGTGGACTGGGCGTAAGCTTAGTTTACAACATTTATGTATATGGGGGTGTCCTGCACATGTGCGGAGAGGAAAGCTTGAGAAGATGGGACTAAGATTAGATGTTTGTCTTTTTGTGGGCTACCCAAAGGGTACAAAGGGTTATTCATTTTATGATCCTAAGGAGTAAAAAGTGTTTGCTGGCATGAATGCTGTTTTTCTCGAGGATGATTATATAATGAATCACTATCCTCGAAGCAAAGTTGTTTTAGAGGAGTTGATAGATACACCAATCAATCAAGGAGTGGATATAACATATGTGCCTAATGAGACACCGGATACCATAGATTTAGAACCTCTTACTATACCGGAACCTCGACGTAGTGGGAGGGTTATCAGGTCACCTGATAAGTTAACGCTCTTGGGAGAGTCTTACGAGATGATTCCAGAAGAGCAAGATCCCTCCAACTATGAAGAGGCTATGAATGATTATGACTCAGGACTTTGGCAAGATGCTATGAAGGCTGAAATGGAGTCTATGTACTCCAATCAGGTTTGGGAGCTGGTAGAACCACCTGCAAACATTAAACCTATACAGTGTAAATGGGTCTATAAGCGAAAAAGAGGATCAGATGGGAAGGTTAAAACCTTTAAAGCAAGGCTTGTTGTGAAAGGGTTTACTCAAAAAGAGGGTATCGATTATAAGGAGATGTTTTCGCCTGTAGTCATGCTTAAGTCTATTCGTATTCTCTTATCCATTGTAGCTCATCTCGATTACGAGATTTGGCAAATGGATGTCAAGACAGCCTTTTTGAATGCTCATCTTGAGGAAGACATCTATATGATGCAACTAGATGGGTTCATAACAAAAGGCTAGAAGCATATGGTATACAAGTTATGTAGGTCTATTTATGGACTTAAGCAAGCGTCTCGAAGTTGGAACATTCGATTTGATCTAGTAGTCAAATATTTTGGATTTGATCAGAATCCAGAAGAATCTTATGTATATAAGAAGAGTGAAAAAAATGTGGTGGTGTTTCTACTTTTATATGTTGATGACATACTACTAATTGGGAATAATGTAGGAATGTTATCAACCGTAAAAATTTGGTTATCTAATCAATTTGATATGAAGGACTTGGGAGAAGCAACTTACATTCTAGGGATCAAGCTTTTGCGAGATTGTAAAAATAGAATGTTGGGCTTATTCAGACTGCTTATATTGATAAGATACTGGTCAAGTTTGGTATGCATAATTCCAAGAGGGGTTTATTACCTTTTAGGCATGGAATTGCTCTTTCTAAACAACAGTGCCCTAAAACACCAGAGGAGGAAGAGCGCATGAAGGTATTTCCTTATGCTTCAGCAGTTGGAAGCCTTATGTATGCTATGTTTTGTACTACACTAGATATTTTTTTTGTAGTCGGCATGGTTAGCACATATCAGTCCAACCCTGGACAAGAACATTGGATAGCGGTGAAACACATCCTTAAATATTTGAGGAGGACCAGAGATTATATGTTGATCTATAGGGGTGATGATTTACTTCCAGTGGGTTACACAGATTCTGACTTCCAGTCAGATAAGGATAACAGGAAATCTACATTAGGATATGTGTTTACCCTTGGTGGACGAGCCATTAGTTGGAAGAGCGTGAAGCAATCTTGCATTGCAGACTCCACCACGGAGGCCGAGTACGTAGCAGCTTCAGAGGCAGTTAAACAGGCTGTATGGCTTAAGAATTTCCTCTTAGAGCTTGGAGTGGTACCACTGGCATGATTTCCTATTATCTTATATTGTGATAATAGTGGGGCAATTTGTAATACCCCTAATTTTAAGAGGATAGTCTTGGTATTTTAATTAAGTATTTACTTGTATTTTTAATTATTTAAATGGTTTTGTTGCTTGTTTATTTGAATTATTTGAGTTAAATGAATTCCTTGATTATTTTTATTTAGTTGTTTTGTTTAATTAAATTGTTGTGTTTATTTTAATTGAATGTTTTAATTATCTAACGTGGATTTATTAGTTGTTTTTATTAATAAATAAATTAAATAAATAAGTTAAATGTTTTGTTTATGCAAGTAGGTTTTCACGTATGTTTTAGGGGTTCTGTATTGATAGCCGACAGAATATGTGAGGACTTGCATTTCTGCATTTTTATCATTTTTCGTACATGATAGCATTCATGCATTTTATTTTTATTGTCGGAAATATGATTATTTTGCAAATGTGTGTTAAATTAATTAAATATCATTATGTGTTAAGAAGTATTATAAACTTTATTATGCAAATGGCATATTTGTCAATTGGTATTTCATAAAGGGCATTGTGGACTTTTTGTTTTACACATGGCATATATGGTATTTGATTATTTTATAAAGGGTAAAGTTGATTTTTATTTTTCAAATGGCATATTTGGCATTTGGTCATTTCATGGGGGTAGTGTCGACTTTTATCATGCAAATGGCATGATTGTGAATTTGATAAAGTTAGAAGGGATTTTAGTCATTTGTTTTTGGTCTAGTCTTTGACCAAAGGTGAGTTTGACATGTAGGTGTTGTGTGTGGCAGCGCCATATACATTTTGAATTATATTGTATAGCAATTGATAGAAGGATATGCATAAAAATATTTCTGTAGAAGTTCGTCACTTTCTTTTTCCCTCTTTCTAGACATTTCTCTGAGGTCATTTTGAAGGTCTTGTGATGAGAATTTGAGAGGGGTTTGTGAATGAAAAATGTTCTATAGGTTGTGAGGATTCTTTTGACACCAAGTTTGTAATCAAATAGTCACTTTGGGATTGTTGAAAGGGGCCTTGAAAGGGAGAAGAAGTAGTTGTATTTCAAGGAGTGTTCTTCAATTTTTTTTTTTTTACAAAGTTGGTGGCTTTGATTCCTTCTTAGAGTTGCTTTAAATTATTGGTAGCAGAGTTTCAAGCTTCTTTGAGGTATGATTACTTAACTCTCATACCCTTTAGCTCTAAGGAATCAATTCTATATGTTTTGTGCTTAAAACATGGGCTGCTACTTGTTCATAATTCTGGAATCACAGCAACCTGAACTTTAAAGGATTATAACTTCCTCATTTTAAATCCAATTTGAGTGATTTTTGAGTCTAAAATGACTAGCTCGAAACAAGATTTCCAATGATACCAATTTTAGCCTTAGATTAGAACTGTGGAAAAAGGTATGACCCTGTAAACATAGGCTGGTACTTGAAAACTAGAATATTGGCTATTATGATATTTCTTGAAATGGGAAATTTTGGTACTTGATTTTCTAAATGTTATTAAGCACTATTTATGTTGTTATGTGGTAAATATGAGTTAGAAAGCATGCTTCTTATGTTAGACAACCATGGATTAATTAGCCTGTTAATTTACCATGCTTGTGTGTGGATTAAAATGCAATACCATGATATTGTTTATGAGTTGGGATTTTCATATTCATTCCATTATCCATATATCATGTTATACAAATGTACATGCATGTCACATGAGCATGGGGATGATGTTGGAATGAAAAGGAAGGTGAAAATGTTTCATTAAATGGTTTTGAAAACTGGATAACAGGGAGGTGCCTTGTATCCGTGAGTTTTGAAAAGGGAATTGAATCAAAGATTTTAAAACCGGATAAGGAGTTCCCTTGTCTGTGCGGTTAATGGGAATCTAGAGGAGACGTAGGGAGTGGCTCTACGTGTAGTTGTGTCACTAGAGCCCCAAATGATCATAAGGAGTGGCCTTGTATCAGGGATAGATGGCCAACTCTCTTCTCGTGGTACTGGGGAGCAGCCCTGGGCAGATTACATTAACTTTTTGTGATGGAAATGGAATTTTTGGGAAGTGAGAAGTGTCAGTGGCATTAGCATTGGCATTGCATGACACTTCATTTTCTTATCTCATATTATATTCTGTTTTCCCGAGCTTGTATGATCCTATTATCCTGTGTCTGTTCTTTGTTTGGATTCATGGAGGTATTAAGGAGTGCGTTTTAAGTAATTCCCGCTGAGCTGTGGTTGCTCATTCCTATTTTATACACATCTTTTCAGGTCATGATATGGATGGTGTGAAGGGTGTTCCTCCTCAGCAGTAGACAGAGTTGAGGCTGGTGTTGTTGTGTTTTATTCCGCATAATAGACTATATTTTGTATTATATTTCTTTAGAGTATTCCTGGCATGAAATAAATGTTATTTCAGATTTTAAAAATTTAAAGTTGTAATATGTGCATCGTACGTATTTATTTTCAGTCTTGTTTTTGAAAAAGGGAAATAGATAGGTGGATGTGTGGTTGAGACCCATTACAAGGATATTTATTAATTTTGAGTCTGTGATTATTTACGTGTTGTGTTCACAATCCAGAATACGGTATCTGGGGCGTGACAGAATATGACTTAGGTTTTCTATAGGTCGATTAAATTATGGTCTAGGGTTTTAAGTAGACTTAGGTTATTTTTGTGCCTATAAATACACGGTTATAATCTGTATCAAGGGTTGGAAAAACCCTATTCACGTACCAAAGATACATAGAGAGTAACAGAGAGTAGTTGTAAGGAAACAAAGCGATGCTTAAGAGGAATGGTACAGAGAGAACCAAGGAGGTTGATTAAGGATTAGAGATGGAGTAGTAGGATGCTTGACGGTGTTCAAAATTGCCAGAAAAGTTGGAGATGACGCCGGGATTTCATAACTGAAATCACAGGCAAGTTCTTTTCTTCCTCCTTCCTTCTGGCTTGTGTTATGTGCACCTAGACAGCCTCTAGGAGATTAATTGGCCACTAACTGAACCATGCATGATGTGTATATGTCTATTTGATCGTCTTTTAACTGTGAAAACTTATCTGCAAAACCCTTCTGTGATGTATGTTGTGTTAGTCTTTGATTTGGCTTAAAACGTCTCACTATTTTAATTTGGTTTTAAATCCTACTGAAACCAACCAAGGTTTGATTGGATAATAGATGTAACTTAAGACCTGTAAGTTTAAATTAGAGGAAGAACAGTAGGGTTCGAATGGCCGAGGATAGAGCAGATAGGCTGAAACGGAGTGAACGGAGGCTGAAAGCTCTTACAGGGGGTGAGAGCCGGCTCCATGGAAGTGGGAGCTGGCTCCCACACGTGTAGAGCCGGCTCTAAGGCTTCTAGAGCTAGCTCCAGGCTCAAAAGAGCCTGCTCTTTAAAATTTAGAGAAGGCTCTCTTTAATAGTGCACTTTCTGATTTTCTTTTTATGTATCGTTTGGTACTGTTAAGCATGGACACTGTACTAATGGGTCGGGTCTTCACAGAGGGACTAAGAGGTTATTTTAGGATGTTATTTGGACCTCAAATTAATTAAAGTTTAATTCTAAGTGGCCGGGATTAACAGTATACAGTTACTGAATTTTCTATGCTATTAACGGATGGAAGACAAAATAATTGCTTAATTAAATTTCAGCAATTTAAGTGGATTTAATGTGTTTATAAAACTTGTTTTAAATGCAAGGTGAAGTCTTTTATTTAACAAACTAGACTTGTAGCATAGTGTGGCCCTGTGCTAAAAGATTAAACGGAATTCAAGTTTACAACTAAGTACGCTGTTGCCGGATGGAAAGAAATAATTTGTTTAATTTAAGGTAGCAATTTATTGGCCTATAATATGATTATAGGACTTATTTAAGTGCAGGATAGAGTCATTGATATATTAGTTTTGATCTGCGCATTCTCTGAACGATAGTTATTAAAGTATTAAATCAGTTCCTGCAACCATATGATTTAGTTCTTGGATTTAAATTGTTAAAACTTTAATCACTTTTCTGCAATTATTTGGATAGTGGTTTTTGCCTGTAAATTATTAAACTATTATATATATGTTGTAATTTACATGGTTATGGAGGATTGTATGCACCGGTATGGGACGGTGTCATATTAGGGACGGTTTAGCTCAAAACGCATAAACCTAACCTAATGCATTAAAGGAATGGATTGGAAAATATTGAATCTTAACTGTGACTAAGTCAGATCAACTGTGAATAAGTTGAAAGGCTTTCTGGATTAATGGATGGTAGTTAAGTTATATCAACTGAATAAGTTGAGTGACTAACTAGTTGATTTATTGTATGTCAGTTTAATAAATATTTGAACTACATACCCTGGTTTTGGACGGACTTTATATATATATGTTTATGATACCACGAGATGAGCTTGAGTTCAGACTCGTTGGTTAGGGTGAGTATAAGCAGTGGATGCGTAGCTGGTTATAATAGGTTGAGGTGTACCCTGTTAGGTCAAGGTACTCATGCCTATCTTTGGGTGCGTACTCGCATGTTGCTTTCTATTCAGGTTGAGACCCCTATTATAGACCAGTGAATGTCCCTCAGTGTGGATATATTTTTATGTATGGACTGGATAGATATTGTGAGGTGTCTACGGTGTATCTGCGTATCGGGTCACTGTATGGATTACAGTTAGATTAGAACTTGCTCGTGGGCCTAACCCACTCCTTTATTATTCTTTTCAGGTATTGGACGGTTTCAGTCTCAAGCTTGATCGTGCTAAGTAGAGACTCTCTGTCATTCCACCAGCAACGTAGGATTTTATTTCACGCTTAGTTTTGGATTATTTTTATTTTCAGTTGTTCAGTTTCAGTTGAAGTTTTATTTCAGGGTCCACTAGTTAGATTCCCAAGTTGTAACCTTGGAGGTTTTGGAAAGATTGGATTATTAATATTTTCAGTTTGGAGGATTTTATATTTCTTTTGGTTCTTTATTTAAATTCTTAAATTTCTATTCTGTGTTCGCTTTAAAATACTTTAATTGTTTGATATCCCTTGGGTTTGGGCCTGGGCTTGATCAACCCGTGTCTCAGATCTGAGGGGTATCATAGTTGGTATCAGAGCACTCCAGGTTCAAGTGTCTCTAGGACGTTTCGTATTAAGACTTTCGTGTAGCATTTTCTTTTGAGTAGAGCTTATGTTTAGGATTCATTGAATTCTTTTACGGTTCATTTAAACTCGTACTGATGTCTGTCTTTCTATGTTAACAGCATGGTTAACACTGGAAGAGGACAGAACATGAACAGTTGATAGAGGAGAGCGGCGCGTAGACAACAGGAACCTCTACAACGTCGGCAAATGGAGGAAGAGCAGCAAATGCCAAGGTTTTAGGAGGAGCAGGAGGATGTTCAACAGGCTCAGGGACAGGTCAGAGATCCAGAGATTCCTCCACACCTCAATGACCTTGTTGCTCGGGCTATAGAGGCTGGGGTAACAGCTGAATTCCGGAACCAACCACAGGTTCAGCAGGCACCTATACCAGCACCAGTGGTTCAGATAGATTCTTGGGGAAAGGCTAGGAGTTCTTTCACAAAGGGGAGTCCACCTGTGTTCTCAGGCTCCACCGATACGAAAACAGCTCACCAGTAGAAATAGGACATTGAGAGTCATCGTTGTTTGGTTCAGTGCACGGAGGTGCAGAAGCAGATGCTTGCTACCTTCAAGCTAGTTGGGGATGCACTACAGTGGTAGGAGTCAGTTACCACCCAAGAGGAGAGGATGACATTGACTTATGATAAGTTCAGTGCTCGCTTTGACGAGAAATATTTTCCCTATGCAGTCAGGGCAGCTATGAAGACCGAGTTTCTAAATCTGCAGCAGGGAAACATGACAGTGGCGGAGTATGAGCAACAGTTCACGCGCTTATCACTTTTTGCTCCGGAAGAGGTGGATACAGAGGAAAAGAAGCGGAATAATTTCATCAAGGGACTGATGTGGTCTATTAAGCGAGCTATCACAGGGAGTTAAGCTTACACTACCTATGATTACACTACCTATGATCAGGTGGTGGACGCCACACGTCAGCAGTATCAGTTGACGGTGTATATCAGACATGCTAGAGGTGAGAAGCGAGGTGACAAAGACTCTGCTAATCAGTCAGCAGAAAAAGGAAATGGCAATGGACCCTAGCATAATGACAAGGGCAAGTTCCAGGGACAACAACCTTGGAAGAAGCACAAGGGTGGTTCAGATGCTCACAAGAATGGGGCACCTATTCAGAGGCAGCAGAATGGGGGACCACAGGCAGGACAGGGTCAGCCACCAGTTAACCGACGGAGGAGGCCATTTGGTACTTTCCAGGGTAGTTGCTACACTTGTGGGCAGTATGACCATACCTCGAGGCAATGCCCTAAAGCAGGACAGGGACAGGGACAGTATGTGTAGTAGGGACAGAGGGTGCCAGTAACTTTACCAGCTCCACAGGTTCCACGGATTCAGGGATAGACACATTTGGCTTTACCGGCACCGTTGCAGACTCAGGGACAGGCACCATAGCAGTTACACTATGGCAGGGTGTATAACCCCATGTCGCAGGATGTTCAGGCACCTCAGGCTATTGAGGGTAAGTTTCCTATTCATGGTTTGTATGGCCGTGTTTTATTTGATACGGGTGCTACACACTCATTTGTAGCTAGGACTTTTGTTGCATTATCTGGGATGAGGACGAGGGTATGGACTGGACTTCAGGGTATTTCGACACCATTGGGAGACACAGCCATTTTACATGAGAGTGATGGGCTTGTGACACTAGATATTGGCAGACTCAGGTTTCTAGCCAATCTACCTTATGACGTGATACTTGGGATGGATTGGTTATCTCACTACCATGCCCAAGTTAATTATTTTGATAGGTCTATTGTGTTTACCATACCTAGTCAGGACATGTAAGTCGTCGCTATGCCGCGTTCTAGCAGGATCACTAGCACCTATTTGTTCCACATGGAGGAGGAAACGGAAGAGGGGACTACTGTATCATTGGATAACATACCAATTATAAAGGATTTCCCGGATGTATTTCAGGAGATTCCAAGGTTGCCACCTAGTCGCGAGATCGATTTTGTGATAGATTTAGCTCCAGGCACTGCGCCTATTGCAAGGGCACCCTATAGGATGGCACCGGTGGAAATGAGAGAGCTAAGGGATCAGATTCAGCAGTTACTCAGCCAGGGTTTTATCAGTAGGAGTACATCACCTTGGGGAACACCGGTTCTGTTTGTGAAGAAGAAGGATGGTTCGCTTTGCCTGTGTATAGATTACAGGGAGTTGAACAAGGTTACTATTCGTAACAAGTACCCTCTACCCAGGATCGATGATTTGTTTGATCAGTTACGGGGAGCCACATACTTCTCCAAGATTGATCTTCGTTCTGGGTATCATCAACTAAGGGTTAGGGAACAGGATGTTCCTAAGACAACGTTTCTCCCGAGATATGGTTCTTATGAGTTTCGTGTCATGCCGTTTGGGACAACTAATGCACCTACAATGTTCATGGATTTAATGAACAGTTTTTCGAGCTTATTTAGATCAGTTTGTCATTGTCTTTATTGATGATATCTTGATCTATTCTAGGTCTGAGGATGACTATGCTGGACATCTTCGTATAGTCTTGCAGGCGCTTCGTGAGTTATATGCCAAGTTTGAGAAGTGTGAATTTTGGCAGTGGGAAGTGAAGTTTTTGGGTCACGTGGTGTCAGAAGGGGGATAGTGGTTGATCCAGCCAAGGTTTTAGCTGTGGTGGAGTGGGGATAACCTACTTCACCTATCGAGATTCGGAGTTTTCTCGGTATGGCAGGATATTATCGTCGGTTCATCCAGGGGTTCTCCAAGATAGCAGGACCACTCATTCATCTGACTAAGAAGGGTGTACAGTTCGTGTGAGATTAGCACTGTCAGCGAGCTTTTGATGAGCTGAAAAGGAAGTTGACTTCTGCACCGGTTCTAGCTACTTCACAAAGCGGGATAAAGTATCTTGTTTACACGGATGCTTCGTTGCAGGGTCTTGGATGTGTTTTGATACAGGAGAAGTGACCAATTTCTTATGGATCTCGGAAGCTTAAGCCTCATGAGCTTAATTATCCAACGCATGATTTGGAGTTGGCAGCTGTGGTCTTTGCCTTACGTATTTGGAGGCATTATCTATTGGGTGAGTCCTTCAGGTTATTTAGTGATCACAAGAGTCTACAGTACTTGTTCACTCAGCGGGAGCTGAATATGAGACAGCGTAGGTGGTTGGAGTTTATGAAAGACTATCATTTTTCTATACAGTACCATCCAGGGAAAGCGAATGTGGTGGCGGATGCACTCAGTCGCCGACCTATTGGTAGTCTTTTTGCTCTGTTCACTATTGAGTGGAATGCATTGAAGAAGGTGGATGAATTGTCAGATGCGTTTATGACTTGTATGGTAGTTACACCTTCTATCATTCACAAGGATTTGAAGGCACAACTCGCAGATTAGCAGTGCATTGACAAAGTTGCAGAGATAGCTTCCGGCGAGGTTCCATTTTACTATGTTGGGGCTGATGGAGGTTTGAGGTACAAGGGACGGTTAGTGGTACCTTCTGCTGTTGATTTGAGGAAGGATGTGATGATTGAGACTCACCACTCTGAGTTCTCTGTTCATCCAGGAGGCGATAAGATGTATCAGGATATGAAGTGGCAGTTTTGGTGGGCAGGTATGAAGAGGGACATTGTTGTTTTTATTTCTCAGTGTAGTACTTGTCAGATGGTTAAGATTGATCATCAGAGGCCGCCAGGAGCTCTACAGCCACTACAGATACCGGAGTGGAAATGGGAGAGCATTTCTATGGACTTTGTGGAGGGATTGCCGAATTCTTTCAAGGGTCATAACTCCATTTGGGTCATTGTGGATAGGTTGACCAAATCAGCGCATTTCTTACCTATTTGTACTGACTACACCTAGGAGCAGTTGGCAAGGCTTTACATTTCAGAGATTGTGAAGCTGTATGACATTCCATTGTCTATTACATTAAACAGGGATTCGAGCTTTGTGTCTGGCTTTTGGAAGAGTTTTCAGCAGGCTTTGGGTACGGAATTGCACCTTAGCACTGCCTATCGTCCTCAGACTGATGGATAGAGTGAGAGGGTTAATCAGATCATGGAAGACATGCTACGGTCGTGTGTTTTTGACTTCAAGGGATACTGGGAGGATTATTTGCCACTTGTGGAGTTTGCTTATAACAATAGTTTCCAGAAGACTATTGGGATGGCACCTTTTGAGGCGTTATACGACCGACCGTGTCGATAGCCCGTTTGTTAGATGGAGGTTGGCGAGAGCAGATTCTTGGGTCCTGAGTTCATCAAGGATACTTCTGAGAAGATAGCTCTTATTCGAGATCGTATGCGTATTGCCCAAAGTAAGTAGAAGAACTATGCTGATCGTCGTACTTGGGTATTGGAGTTTCAGGTTGGGGATCAGGTTCTACTCAAAGTGTCTCATATGAATGCGGATTGAGTTGAAGCTGTTGCTTATTAGTTGGCACTGCCGGATAATTTAGACCGCGTACACAACGTATTTCATGTGTCCATGTTACGAAAATTTTTGCGAGATGAGGATCGGTATCAGCATATCGATGTTGGGGAGATTGAGTTGCAGCCGGATGCAACTTATCTGGAGCCACCGTGTCGTATTGTCGATCGTCGAGATCAGATCCTTCGTAATAAGGTGATTCCATTGGTGCGTGTTCAGTGGAGTCATCACAATGAGGCTGAGTCCACTTGGGAATGGGAGGATGTCATTCGCTCGCAGTTTCCTGAAATATTGGAAGAAGGTAAGAGTGAATTCCGAGGACGGAATTCTTTTTGTTAGGGGGGAAGAATGTAATACCCCTAATTTTAAGAGGATAGTCCTGGTATTTTAATTAAGTATTTACTTGTATTTTTAATTATTTAAATGGTTTTGTTGCTTGTTTATTTGAATTATTTGAGTTAAATGAATTCCTTGATTATTTTTATTTAGTTGTTTTGTTTAATTAAATTGTTGTGTTTATTTAACTGAATGTTTTAATTATCTAACGTGGATTTATTAGTTGTTTTTATTAATAAATAAATTAAATAAATAAGTTAAATGTTTTGTTTATGTAAGTAGGTTTTCACGTATGTTTTAGGGGTTCTGTATTGATAGCCGACAGAATATTAGAGATATAGTTCAGCATGGGGACATTGTTGTCACTAAGATTGCATCTACAAATAATCTTCCAGATCCTTTCACTAAGACTCTACCTACTAGGGTTTTTTAGTCTCACGTTGAAGGTATGGGTGTTAGATGTAATTGTAATTGGTTTTGAGTGCAAGTGGGGGATTGTTGGGGTTATATGCACTACAATCCAATTATTTATTATTTATTTTATTAATAAATATAATATTCATGCATTGGGTTTTACATATATTTGTATGAGATGCATTATAGTCCTCAAGTTGCATTATAGATGACTTAAGCGTGTAAATGAGATTTACACGCAGGAGATTTGGACTCACCGGTTTCTTGCACCTTAGCATTGTTTGCAGTCAGTGATAAAAGTTGGGCACTTTTATCTGTAAAACTGTAACACACTTGACCTCTATGAGATAGGATGGTTTGTCTCGACCATTGGGGTAGTTGACTCTAAGGTAGTGTGTTAGTGTGCTTGGAGTACATTGAACTGGATCACCATAAGATCACACCATACAATGTACTATCATTATTCTGGTGTGTTTCTTATCTACTAAATTCATACGCTCTAAATCCTGAGAGATTTAGTGAACTCAAGTTTCAGTACTAGTCACTTTGACTTACCAATGTGTGAAATCTTTTTTAACGTCAATAGCATATAAGGGAGTGCTATCAGAGAACTGTTGGGATTTTATGCTCTACAATCCAATTATTTATTATTTATTTTATTAATAAATATGACATTTATGCATTGGGTTTTACATATATTTGTATGTGATACATTATACTCCTCAAGTTGCATTATAGGTAACTTAAGTGTGTAAATGAGATTTACAAGCAGGAGATTTGGATTCACCGGTTTCTTACATCTTGACATTGTTTGCAGTTAGTGATAAAAGTTAGGCACTTTTATCTGCAAGACTGTAACACACTTAACCTATATAAGATAGGATGGCTTGTCTTGACCATTGGGGTAGTTGACTCTAAAGGTAGTGTGTTAGTGTGCTTGGAGTACATTGAACTAGATCACCATAAGATCACACCATACAATGTACTGTCATTATTCTGGTGTGTTTCTTATCTACTAAATTCATACGCTCTAAATCATGAGAGATTTAGTGAACTCAAGTTTCAGTACTAGTTACTTTGACTTACCAATGTGTGAGATCTTTTTTAAGGTCAATAGCACGGTATCTTGGGTGGCTAATGTTGAAGCTCTGGGAACACAAATGCTCAACATGGAATCCACACTCTTTATAAGAGTTGAAATATCTCCTTGATGCAATTTAATAAGTTTGATCATTGGAACCTGGCCAGGGCATTTTAATAAAATGTTTACTAAATTATTTATTTAGAAAAATATTTATTTTAGAAGAATCATTTTATAAAAGAATTTAATTCAGTGATCATAAGGATTAAATTGGTTACTCAAGGAATATAAAATATAAGTAAGCTTTAGGTGGGATGGTATATAATTATCCTGGGGTTACTTATGGATATTCGGTAGTGGAGGGGCTTATATGTAATTGTTTAGTAAATAGGGCCTTGTCGTAATTTCTAATTCCTAAAATGCAATTACAATACTATTGTGATGCTTATTGTAACTAATTGGATAGGATAGATAACTCTATCTCTATCCAATTAGAGCTAGGATAAGGAAGCCCTCTTGGATCCTCATCTCTAGCCCTAGACTTTTAATCGACTCTCTCAGGTCATATATTCGGTAACGCTACGATACAATTTTTTTTTTTTGTTACATGATACAATATACAGAGAGTGAAAGGAAAGGTTAGGGTTCCACAAACCTACCACTGGGGTCATAGAGATGAAAACTTATTAGTTTTCAAGGCTAAAGAAGAAAGTGAATACTATTTTCGTATACGACGATTATTCAATCGTCCAAAGGTATGAGATCCCTTTACAATACTTCTTGATTTGATGAAAAATCACGTGGTTACGCTCCTGAAATTTTTTAAATGCTTCCGTTGTGCCTTCAAGAACACTAATAGCCGTAGTTGGAGAGTGTTAGTGTAATGTTATGCTTTAATATTATAAAATATATATATAAAATAAATGGAAAAGTTGGTGGGCCCCCCTTATCATAAGTGACCAAGGGTCATTTACAGACCCATTTGTTCAATCAGCCCTCTCTCTCTCGCGACTGCTCTCTCTCTTTCTCTTTCGGCTTTCTTCTTTTTCTTTTTGTTTTCCTTTCACAAAAGCTTTAATTAATCTTCAATACTTAGTGATTTTGGGTGCCGTTTGCGGCAAATTAAAGCTCACGGCGAGGCCTACAAGTTGATAGGAGTAATTTCTAGTTTGTTGCCTCCTTGAATTTTCGAATCTTGGGCTTTGGATTTGGGGATTTTCATAATTTTGGAGGTAAGGGTTCTAATTCACATGTTCTTGAGCCTTTTTGTGAATTACTCTACTTAATTGATGATTAGCATGCTTAAATTGTAGAATTTTTTTTGCTTTATTACATATATAGATTGTGCCAAAGTTATGACTATGTATTGCTTGATATATATGATAATGAAGCATGTAAATTGTTGATTTATTCAAGTTTATTGTGCCTTTAGTGCTAGATTGGTGATTAGAAAGCATGAAAGATAATTTTTGAATTTTTTTTTTTTTTTTTTTTTTTTTTTTTTTTTTTTTTTTTTTTTTTTTTTAATGTTGTAAAGCATGTCTAAGTATTAAATTTTCATACCTATTATGATTAATTTGCTAGAAATTACTATATGGAAGTGTGTTGATTTGTGAAATATGAAAATCTTATGTTGATTTGTGATTTGTAAAAATCCTTCATTTGACATGGCATTGGGAAACATGAAACATTCATGCATATCATTGGGAAGGAATGGGAAAAATTGATTTGAAAGAAAGGAAATGGATTTTGGGAAAGAATTTTGAAAATGATTTTTGTGAAAAACCCGGCTGCCTCGGAGTTACCTAGGGACTGTGGCGTTAGTGAGGCCTAGAGGGGACTAGGGAGATCGCCCTAGTGTGGTTAAGTTACATGGGCCCCAAATGACGCCATGGAGTTGCCATGGGTCAGGGACAGTGACCAATCCTCCTCTCGTGCGGCGATGGAGTTGCCATGGGACGGGTTTACTAACGGTTTGGAAATGATAATGGTAATGGTTTTGGGAAAATGGGGAGTGACATTGCATGCTACGACATTTTAGTGCATGGCATATTTATTTGTGGTGTTGGATTAATGATGTGGTATCGTAGTTATATTTTTACTCTCGGCATGGTATGATCCCAATTTCCTTATTCATATTCATTGTGTGGATTCACAGGGTCTCAAGAGGTGTGCCTTAGGCACTACGTACTGAGCGATTTTGCTCACCCCTATTATTTAACTTTTTTTCGGGGTTCGAAAAAGAAGTGGCGGATGACAATCCCTCGCAAGCTTGAAGAAGATTAGGAGTTGTATTTTATTATCTTTTGTATCTTAGCCCATTTTTTTTTGTAGTATCTCAAACTATGTAAAAGAGTATTTAATTTTGTAAATCATGGCCCTGTAACATAACTAAGATACTTGATTTATTTTTGTTGTAAACTGAGACCATGTAAATGCTTAAGTTGAAGGGGATGACGATGATGGACTAATTTGGGATGGTTGTTGATGTTGTGGTATTAGGGAATGCGTTATATTTCTTTTGTATTGTGCATTGGGGCAGTTTGGATAAGTCTTGAAAGGCCGTTGTTTTTTTTCATTTGAACAGGTTGTTGTGGGACCATTTTTTAGCGGAGGTCATGCCGAAGTTTTAAATTTTATTTTATTTTATTTATATATATATATTTATTATTATTATTTTTGGTATTCAGTTTATGGTCGTTACAAATTTGGTATCAGGGCCTTGGTTCGAAAACCATTAGGACGACGGGTAGAGGCCTACATAGGGGTTGCATGGGAAGTCATTTGCATAGTTTATGTGATTAATTGGTAAAGTGTTTTGCTATGTGCAAAAGCATGCTTAACTGTTTACTTGTTTACATGCTTACGTGTGTATATGCTTATATTAATGTGTTCATTGCCTAGTCTTGCATGCTAAGTGTTAGTATAGCATCATTTTATGTTGAGTTGTTCACAATTAGACCTTAGTGTTATCGTTATTGAATCGTTTTATTTGTTTTTTAGCATGATGTCACGGCGTGAGGAAACTAGGGAAGTTGGCCCTAGACCGACTAGGGGTAATGTTGGCGACAGCTACAGCTCCAATTCGGAGGAGCTAAATGATGAGGACACACTTCTTAGGGACTTAATTCCCCTGAGAATTGTCCCTACAAGGAAGGATAATGTTGAAGCACCCGTAGAAGTGGGTGAAGGTTCTATGGCACTGGAGTTGAATCGTTTGTTGCAAAATGTCGGGAGGGCAACGATTATTGCTCAGTCGCAGGCAGCACCACAACCTATAGTTCAAGTTGAGGAGACGCCAGCTTAGAAGCGTCTCAAGATCATTAAGGGGTTTTCTCAGCTGATGCCGGTTATGTTTGAGGGCGGTGCGGATCCAATAGTAACAGACGACTACATGGATCAAGAAAGACACAGTTAACCTCAATGGATGTGACAGAGGATCACCTAAAGATCATCCTAGCAACTTCTAAGTTTGCTAAGGATGCCAAACTTTGGTGGAAGATGGTTACGAATCGGCATAAGGTGGAAGAGATGAGTTGGGACAAGTTTAAGGAACTATTTTACGAGAAGTATTTTCTGCTTTCTAAAAGATGGGAGTTAAAAGACCAGTTTCTTGGCCTTATTCAAGGCAATATGTTAGTGGTGGAGTATGAGAACAAGTTCACTTCACTTTCTCGCTTTGCTCCGAAAATGGTAAGAGATGAAGTTGACAAGACTCAAAAATTTATTTTCGGTCTTAATGATAGAATGAGGCCGTTGATAACGGCACAGTTTATCAAAGTTTATTATGAGGCAGTAGAAAGGGCCTTGATGCTTGAGGCTGATATTAAAGATAAGGATGCAAGAAGGGAGCAGTGGAAGTAAAAGAGAAATGCAGGGTCATTTTCAGAGGGACCTTTAAGGAAGAGGAATAGGGGTGGTTCATCTCAGTTTCAGGGGCAGCAGTCAGCACAATCCGCTCCTACCACTCCTATGCCAGCAGGGTCTGCCAGGAGTGGTGTCATTTGTTATCGTTGTAATCAGCCGAGTCACTACAAGTCAAAGTGTCCACAGATATCGGTTAATTCTGGGGCTTGTTTTGGTTGTGGCCAGCAGGGCCATAAGGTTAAGAATTGTTATAATCAGGGAGTAGGCACCGGTAGTGGCAGAGGGTCACAGCAGAGGCCGTCACAGTCGGCTACAGTTCAGTCAGGTTTCAGACCACTACCACCACAGCCTGCCATGTCTTCTCAGGGCTCACGACCAGCTAGGAGGGATACTCCTACTGTGTCGGCACAGCAGTCTAGTGTTCAGATTAGTAGTTCATAGGCACAGGCACTACAGGGACGTGTCTTTGCACTTGCACTGACTGATATATCTCCTGGATCTTCAGTTCTCCAAGGTATATTTCCAGTGTTTGGTTCTTGGGCCCGTGTTTTGTTTGACTCTGGTGCATCTCATTCCTTTATATCATCATCATTTGCACTTGCATCGGGGTTAGAGGTCAGTTTCATGGATCGGGCGTTGTGTGTTGATACGCCAAGTAGGGTTTCAGTGTCTTTGAGTTGAGTTGTGCGGGATTGTTCCATTGTGATAGCCGGACAAATTTTTATGTTTGATCTTATCCTCCTGGAGATGACTAGCTTTGATGTCATTCTCGGGATGGATTGGTTAGCTTTCTTTCGTGCCACGATTGACTGTTTTAGAGGTAGAGTCATAGTTTGCACTCCCGAGGGAGACTGTTTCTTTTTCATGGGAGATCAGAGTGATTCCTACATTTCATCGTTTTATGGAGTTCGTGGACGGAGTCGTGGTGATTACTTCTTGGCTAGCCTTATAGCCGAAGAAGATGATGTTGTGAAGAGGATTATCCTGCGGTTGTTCGTGATTTTCTGGATGTGTTTCCGGAGGATTTAACAGAGTTGCCTCCACAACGAGAAGTGGAGTTCTTTATTGATTTGATGCTAGGTACCACGTCGATTTCTATGGCACCGTATCGTATGGCACCAGTTGAATTAGAAGAATTAAAGCGGTAGCTTGATGATTTGAGGATGAAAGGTTTCATCCGACCGAGTGTGTCACCGTGGGGTGCACCGGTCTTGTTTGCTAAGAAGAAAGATGGTTCTTTGAGGTTGTGCATTGATTACAGGAAGTTGAATCGTGTCACCATTAAGAATAAGTATCCTTTGCCAAGGATAGATGATTTGTTTGATCAGTTGAGAGGGGCCAGTTATTTTTCGAAGATTGACTTGAGGTCAGGCAACTATCAGTTACGGGGTCAGGGATGAGGATATCCCAAAGACAGCATTCCGTATACGGTATGGACACTATGAGTTCTTTGTTATGCCTTTTGGCTTGACTAATGTGCCAGCGGCATTCATGAACTTGATGAACTGCGTCTTTCACGATTACTTGGACCAATTTGTGGTAGTTTTCGTGGATGACATTCTCGTGTATTCACAATCTCGAGAGGAGCACGAGGTCCATTTAAGTATTGTTTTACATATTTTGCGGGAGCACCGATTGTATGCCAAATATGAGAAATGTGAGTTTTGGCTACAGGAGGTGAAATTTTTAGGGCATGTTGTTTCAGAAGGTGGAGTGTCTATGGATCAATCAAAGGTTGAAGCAGTTTTGACTTGGGAGCAACCTAAGAATGTTTTTGAGATTCGGAGTTTCCTTGGCCTAGCGGGTTACTATCAGAGATTTGTGAAGGATTTCTCTCATTTGGCAGCTCCTATGACCCATTTGACCCAGAAAGGGATCAAGTTTACGTGGAATGAAGCCTCTGAGTTATCCTTTTAAGAGTTGAAGACAAGATTGACTACAGCTCTAGTGTTGGTGATACCTGAGCGAGGCTTGGGTTAGGTAATTTATTGTAATGCTTCATGTGATGGTTTGGGATGTGTGTTGATGCAGGATGGTAGAGTAGTGGCTTATGGGTCTCGACAATTGAAGACTCACGAGCTTAACTACCCTACTCATGATTTGGAGTTAGCGGCAGTCGTATTTGCTTTGAAGTGTTGGAGACATTACTTGTATGGTGAGAGATTCGAGGTGTACTCGAATCATAAAAGTCTCAAGTACCTTTTCTCCCAAAAGGACTTGAACAATAGACATAGGCGATGGGTTGAATTCTTGGAAGACTACAATTTTGACTTGCAGTATCATTCGGGAAAGGCAAATGTGGTAGCAGATGCCTCTAGCCAGAAATCTGGTGGAACTTTGGCTAGTTTGGCCATCTAAAAATGGAAGATGCTTGAAGATCTGGCAGAAATGGGATTGTATTGTTTTGATGATGATGTTGACAGTGAGCTAGCATTCTTGTTTAGTCTTATGGCTCAGCCTATTCTTGTTGTATGAGTGATTAAGTCACAGAGACAGGACCTGGATTTAGATGCCATTCACGCTTTGATCTCCAGTGGTGAGACAGTGAAAGATTGGGCCTTGCATGCAGATGGGGGTCTGCGATTCAGGGGTTTGTTGGTGGTTCCTACGGTTTGTCGTGAGGACGTCTTACGGGAGTTTCACACTTCCCGCTTTACAGTTCATCCAAGTGGTACCAAGATGTATCACAATTTGAGGCATCAGTATTGGTAGAACAGAATGAAGAACTATGTTTTACAGTTTGTGGCTAGATGCCTTACCTGTCAGCAGGTGAAGGCCGAGCATCAGAGACCAGTTGGTTTGTTACAACCATTGCCTGTAGCGCAGTGGAAATAGGAACATATTGCTATGGATTTTGTGACAGGTCTTCCAAGGTCACGGAGGGGCAATGAAGCCGTATGTGTCATCGTTGATAGATTGACTAAGACGGCTCACTTTTTGCCTATTAAGGCAACAGATGATGCAGAGAAGCTTGGTGTTCTTTATGTGAAGGAGATTGGAAGGTTGCATGGAGTTCCAGTAACCATTGTCTCAGATAGGGATGCCAAGTTCACTTCGAAGTTCTGCGAAGGACTTCAAGTAGCGTTTGGTTCAGCGTTGCGTATGAGTACGACATTCCATCCATAGACGGATGGCCAGTCGGAGCGTACTATCCAGATCTTGGAGGATATGCTTCGAGCATGTGCGCTTGATTTGGGAGGTAGTTGGGAGGATCACCTTCCACTTATTGAGTTTTCCTATAACAACAGGTATCAGGCGAGCATTTAGATGGCTCCATTTGAGGCATTGTATGGTAGACCATGTAGGTCTCTTGTTTGTTGGATTGAGGTGGGTGAGACAGCTGCCTTAGGACCCGACATTGTCCTTGAGACTACTGAGAAAATTAAATCTATCAGACAGAGGCTACTTACAGCTCAGAGTCGACAGAAGAGCTATGCAAATAAGCGAAGACGGCCGTTATCTATTGAGGTGGGAGACCATGTTTTTCTACGAGTTTCTCCACGGAAGGGTTTGATGAGATTCGGGAATAGTGGCAAGTTGTAGCCACGATTTATTGGACCGTTTGAGATTTTGGACCATGTAGGAGAGGTTGCCTACAAACTTGCTTTACCACCACAGATGGACAGAGTTCACAATGTTTTCCATGTGTCGGTGTTACGGAAGTAAGGGCTGGATCCATCTCATATTTTGAGTTGGGTTGATGTGGACATTGATGAGGATGTTTCCTACGAGGAGGGACCAATTCAGATCCTTGACATATAACAGAAGGTGTTGAGGTATAAGACGATACCCATGGTGAAAGTTCTTTGGAGACACCACGGAGTCAAGGAGGCTACTTGGGAGCTCGAACAGGAGATTCGCTCTAAGTACCCAGCGTTGTTTTCTTCCTCAGGTATGTCGTGATTTCAGAGACGAAATCCTTTTAAAGTTGGGGAGAATGTAATGTTATGCTTTAATATTATTATATATATATATATATATAATAAATGGAAAATTTGGTGGGCCCCCCTTATCATAAGTGACCAAGGGTCATTGACAGACCCATTTGTTCAATCAGCCCTCTCTCTCTCGCGACTGCTCTCTCTCTTTCTTTCTCGGCTTTCTTCTTTTTCTTTTTGTTTTCCTTTCACAAAAGCTTTGATTAATCTTCAATACTTAGTGATTTTGGGTGCCGTTTGTGGCAAATTAAAGCTCACGGTGAGGCCTACAAGTTGATAGGAGCAATTTCTAGTTTGCTGCCTCCTTGAATTTTTGAATCTAGGGCTTTGGATTTGGGGATTTTCATAATTTTGGAGGTAGGGGTTCTAATTCACATGTTCTTGAGCCTTTTTGTGAATTACTCTACTTAATTGATGATTAGTATGCTTACATTGTAAAATTTTTTTTGCTTTATTATATATATATATATATATATATATATATATATATATATATTGTGCCAAAGTTATGACTATGTGTTGCTTGATATATATGATAATGAAACATGTAAATTGTTGATTAATTCAAGTTTATTGTGCCTTTAGTGATTAGAAAGCATGAAAGATAATTTTAGAATTTTTTTTTATGTTGTAAAGCATGTCTAAGTATTAAATTTTCATGCTTATTATGATTAATTTGCTAGAAATTGCTATATGGAAGTGTGTTGATTTGTGAAATATGAAAATCTTATGTTGGTTTGTGATTTGTAAAAATCCTTCATTTGACATGGCATTGGGAAACATGAAATATTCATGCATGTCATTGGGAAGGAATGGGAAAAATTGATTTGAAAGAAAGGAAATGGATTTTGGGAAAGAATTTTGAAAATGATTTTTGTGAAAAACCTGGCCGCCTAGGAGTTGCCTACGGGATCGCGGTGTTAGTGAGGCCTAGAGGGGACTAGGGAGACTGCCCTAGTGTGGTTGAGTTACTTGGGCCCCAAATGACACCATGGAGTTGCCATGGGTCAGGGACAGTGACCAATCCTCCTCTCGTGCCGCCATGGAGTTGCCATGGGACGGGTTCACTAACGGTTTGGAAATGATAATGGAAATGGTTTTGGGAAAATGGGGAGTGACATTGCATGGTACGACATTTCAGTGCATGGCATATTTATTTGTGGTGTTGGATTAATGATATGGTATCGTATTTATATTTTTACGCCCAGCATGATATGATCCCAATTTCCTTTTTCATATTCATTGTGTGGATTCACGGGGTCTCAAGAGGTATGCCTTAGGCACTACCTACTAAGCAATTTTGCTCACCCCTATTATTTAACATTTTTTCAGGGTTGGGAAAAGAAGTGGCGGATGACAATCCCCCGCAAGCTTGAAGGAGATTAGGAGTTGTATTTTGTTATCTTTGGTATCTTAGCCTATTTTTTTTGTATTGTCTCAAACTATGTAAAAGTGTATTTATTTTTGCAAATCATGGCCCTGTAACATAACTAAGATACTTGATTTATTTTTGTTGTAAATTGAGACCATCTAAATGCTTAAGTTGAAGGGGATGACGATGATGGGATAATTTGGGATGGTTGTTGATGTTGTGGTATTAGGGAATGCATTATATTTCTTTTGTATTGTGTATTGGGGCAGTTTGGATAGGTCTTGAAAGGCCGTTGTTTTTTTTCATTTGAACAGGTTGTTGTAGGACCATTTTAGAGGAGGTCATGCCGAAGATTTTTTTATTTTTAAATTTTTTTAATTTTAATTTTAATTTTTTATTATTTTCGGTATTCAGTTTAGGGTCATTACAGTTAGAGAGAGAGGGTTTGGGGACTAAAACTTGTAATATCTCGTTTCTTGTATTGTGAAATCTTTTTTCGAATCTTCATCATGGATAGGGAGAAAGTATTAAATACCCCGGGGGTATGGTATCCCATGCAGTGGGAATCGTTGAATCATGAATGTGGTAGTGGGTCCCACCACATCCAATGGCTGTGATGATGTACCATACCCCCATGGTATTTAATATTTTCTCGCAGATCGGGGTGAATAAAAACTGTTGGAACTAGTAAATCGGTACAAACCAAACCGAACTGTACCGTTGTTTCGATTCTTTTACGGTTCGATTCAGTTTCAGTTCCAAAATAAGGAATCGTTAGTTTACGGTTTCGATTCCAAGTCCACTAAGATCAAACAAAACCAAACTATATATATATATATATATATATATATATAATATTAATAAATAATAATAAAAATAATTATTAAAAGAGAACCGTGGTTCGGAATTAAACCGAACCGGTGGTTAGGTTTGATTCCAAGCCTTAACGGTTTTGGTTCTAGTTCCATTTTTTTAAGAATCGTTGGGTTCAGTTTGGTTCCAATTTAGCTTTGAACCTGACTGTATACACCCCTAATTGTAGATGTAGTGTTACGCTTTGATTCCTAAAGACTTAATTCATGAAGAAAGAATGGTAAATCGGACCTGATGCCCAAGTCCCAAAGCACGGAAACAACACAACAGGAACCCCGTCAATAGTGTGACCACAATGGTACATAAATAATGCAATAATAATCTCACACAACCCTTGTGACTATAGGAGAATGACAAAAGAAAATGGTACATATAATGGTCATACCCTATATTGCTCATTTCAGCCCCCGGTTTGCACTAGAAAGATATAAGGATTGAAAATAGAGGTCAAGTGAGTAAAATAAACTCCCAAAGTCCCAAATAACTTCTATTTAAATAAAGTTTCATAAATAAGATCACTTGGTGGTGATAAAAACCCATATTATAAATCTTTCTTGGAGGCCCTCTCAGATTGCCTTCATTTTGATCAAGAAAAAGTAACGAGAGTAAAAGAGACGATCAAGACAAGTTCTCAACTTTAATGCTTGGTTTAGGGAACTTACTAGACAAGTTCCTAAAATTACCCTTAAAATCATTAAATAAGTCCCCCAAACGACCTCCCAAACAATGACCTCTCAATTAAAGCCTGAAAAATCGCCAAACATGGAGCTCCAGGGCAGCGGAACCAATCCGCCAAACGCAACCAGTCCATCTTGGCCAGTGGCCAAATTCTGGACAAACATATTAAACATGGAACCGGTTTCCCAAAGTGGAACCGATTCTGATAGGGGCAGAATGTTCAGTTTGACCCTCAAATGGTTCATTTCGACTGCGACCTTGAATCAAAGTCTTCCCCAACCTTGAACTAAAACCAAATGACAACCAAAGAGCACAAAAGTGAGCATAATGAGGGCCTAAATGAATTTGAGAATATCCATGAACTCCCACACATGAGGAATACAAAAAAAATGGGGTACAACCCATCTCATTTCAAGTGCAAAATGAAGGCCGGCAAGACCATATCCGTTCATATCATGCTAGTAATTATGCATGACATGAAATAACCATGGGGATTGTAATAATGATACATATAACATCTTAGCTACTTGTCTATATACATAACACACAAAAATTGTGGCCGGTTTAGCCTCATTGTACACCATTATACATATAGTGTCATGAGAGTACATTGGTTACACATTTGAATAAAGTACAATGAAAGCCACTACAAGAATGGTTAAATGACATCAGCGGTCATCCAAAAGTCCATCAAGCACACCAAGTTTAGGATGAGGAGTATCCTCCAATACAACTCCTTTCCCTGAAAAATGAAGGGGTGAGCATCAAAGCCCAGTAGGAAAGAAATGTTATACAACTCATCTACATTTTTTGAATCTTACAAACACAAAAGTATGCTAGGCAATGCAAAAAGGGTCATGCTCCCTAGTCTAGTTCACAAAACATGGTAGGCCATTATCACAATTAATAAAATTCAATGCAACATTATGCTTCAACAAGTAAAATAGATTCGTTTCACTATATATGAACATGTGTAAAACAACAAAACAATAGAATACCCAGGTTGCAATTATATATCAAAATAACCAACTTGACAAACACTATTCAAAATCAACAACGAAAGTGCACATTTCATCATATGTAGACATTTAGAAAATGATGAAGCAACAAAATATCATAAGTTGCAATTATATACTCCCTCTGTCCTAATTTAAGTATCACTTATGGGGAGTAGTAATTTTTAAGGGGACATATGGGACATGCTTTGTCTGCCTGAAAAATTATTAACTTGCCTTTATAAGTTTTGAATATTCAAGTTTGAAATTTTAAATTCTAAGAATATATATGGAAATATGTGAAATATATTGTTTAAAAAAGGAAAGTAGACACTTATTTTGGGACAGACAAAAAGGGAAAGCATGACACTTGTTTTAGGATGGAGGGAGTAATAAATAACCAACTTGACAAGATAATGATCGAAATCAAGAACCGCGATACCTCGTAATTCACACACATGCCCGAACACGTGCTTTAGCCTCGTGCCATTTCCGGGCTACTAGATTACCCACCGGTGGCGTACTAATTGGCCAATTTGTGGGGATTTCCAATCCCAAGGGGCATGCCTTATCTCCTTAAAACTCGAGTATATCCGAAAATCACAAGTAATTCCCAAGGTAAAACATATACCATCTTTACCACTTTAAGCACTTCACAAACACACATAAGTGAACAATAACTCAAGCAACTCAAGCCCTAGTATCAAACTACTATCGTGGCATGCTTTCAAATGCAATGACATTAAAATCAACAACGTTGTGATTCATTCATTATAATTCAAAAGCATCTTTGAGGCAATTTGTCAAACACATGGTGACCATTATTTTAATAAGTGATACATATACATGTTTTCATGATTTCTATTCCTATAATAATCTCAATAACTAGCTCAATGGAATTTTAGCATGTTCAAGAGGCACATCATATAGAAACCATGATATAACTCATATATATCATGTCTAATATACAATCTCGAATCACATACTTAATTCCACACCTTAAGCAATAAACCCCCAATCTAAAAGTATAGAGCATTGTACACATATATTCCTACATATACATGACATCATGCTTCCTACAATTCAAAGTCAACAAAGGATCTTGACAAGTCCACAATAACACGTGATCATGCTTAAAGAGACTCTTAAGAGAATTAATACAACATAGTTATGCACACATATCATGCTTTAACAACAATTTCATACCACAAACTCAACTCCATACTTTTAAGCAATGAATACTTAATTTAGAAACATGAAATACTATGTATCATTACATACCCACTACACCACACTTAGGTTTACACAATTATACGCACACAAGCATGCTTCACACATACCTTTGTGATTATAAAACATAAAGAATGCATAGATTAATAGTATATCACACCCCTACCTAAAAGAAGAAGCAAAACCTAGAAGACCTACCAAATTTGAAATGCCCTAAATGCAAAATGAAAACTATAGAATCGAAACCCTCGTCGAGCTCCTTGTCTTTCCCTTCTACTGCATCTCCAGATTTAAAGGGAAAATTGATGATAATGGAGGTTGAAGGTTGGATCTCAAAATGAAAAAAAAAAGAGAAGAAGAAATGTGGGGAGAGAGAGGTGGGTGGTCGGCCAAACATGTGGTCTCTTATCTCTCTGTCCTCTCTTATATATATAAGCTAACCATACACACAAAGTCAAAGCATGGGCTCCACCTTCCTTCTTAATTTACAAATACGAAATATATATACTAATGAAATAAGGATACTTAAGTAATTTACCTATCATTTCTTCTATGAATTGAACTTTGCCATTGAAGGTAAAGTTAACAAGCTCGATGAGGGCAACGAATTGATCGGAGCTGATTTTCATTTGGACCACCTTGGGAATTTTAAAAAATTGGGGCATTTGCTTGATTTTTGAGGTAGGGGTTTCTAAAGCCCATATTCTTTGAAATTTGTGAATCAATTCCTTTGTATTGTGTTTATAGCATGTGTAATTGTGGAGTTTGTTCATGGCTATTGGGGTTTCTATATATGTGAAGTATGATAGTGTGTTCTATGTGAAAAATTTATTAAATTATATGTTTATTTGAATTATTGTGAAGATATATGCTTGATTGATATTACTACATGCTTTACTTGCCTAAAATGTCATGGTTGAGAAATTAAGAGCATGATAATTGTTGTGTTAATTTACTTCCAAAGCATACAAGTACGGTTATAGTTTTGATGTAAGAAAATTCATGTTGGTATGACATTGAAATGCATGTAACATTCATTCATTTGCATTGGGTGAGAAATGGGAAATTGATTTTTGAATTGAGAAATTTATTTTGGGAAAAGTTTTGAAAGGATGTTTGCAAAAACTGGAAGGTAAGGAGTCACCTTGTGTCTGTGGCGTTAATGGAAGCTATAGGGAATGTAGGGAGACTTCCCTATGCGTGGTTGAGCTACCTAGGTCCCAAATGATGCTAAAGAGTTGCTTTAGGCTAGAGATAGTTAGCTAATCCTTCTTTCATGGCGCCGAGGAGTCACCTCAGGTTGGGTTATATTAACGGTTTGGCGGTTCTTGTGTTGGCAAAATGGGCAGTGACATTGGCATTGCATCTCATTGCATTCATGGGACTTGGATTATAGGATAATGGTTGTGATGAATATTTTTTCCCAAAATAAATATGACCCATTTTCTATATTCCTATGCTTTGTGTATGATTCACAGAATTATTAAGAAGTGCATTTTAGGCACCTTGTACTGAGCCGTTGTGCTCACCCCTTTATTATCATTTTCAGGTCATAGCAAAGAAGTAATTGACGATGGACCCTCACAAGCCTAGTTGGGGTTAATTAGTGCATTTTGTAAATTTTTGTAATTCAACGCTTATGTGACGGCCCTGGTTTTACAAACCCAGTGCATTAGTGATGACCTGAAAGTTGACCCATTAACGGATCCGGAATGCGAAAGTGAATAAAATAAGTAAGGTCTCTAGAGATGTACGTCATCCCTAAGACACCAAAATGACTCCCTATGAAGCCACGAAACTCAATGTGACAAGTGCGAAAACTAGGGTTTCAAAATCTGATAAGAAATGAACCAAGGGCAAAATGGTCATTTCATGCTGGATTGGATGTAACTGTGCATACTATTGGATAGTCAATGAGAAATCAATGAATTTAGACATAAGAATCGCCTAATTCGGAGTTCGGACGAAGAAGTTATGACCAAAACAAAAACATAAACCAAGGCTGCCAAATATGGCACTTGGTGCGTGCATTGCGGGTGGCCGCCAAGGGCTATGGGCCCTTGTAAGCAAACAATGGCGGACTATCGCCAAAATTGGTAGGCGCCCTCCAAATTCCAAAGTTGTTGCCTAAGGACCAAAATGAGGGTTCGGGTGATATTGAAATCGCCTAAATTGAATATGCAACCTTAAAAATACAAGCACAAGACCCCCGGAAGTTTCAGAACGGTCAATACGCTTTTCAAAAAAAGTTGATGAATAGTGCCCATGTCCAAACTTAAAAAAAAAGGCTAAACCAGAAAATTAGATTTGACGCGTGGTTTTCGAACTTAGACGACATTTTTTGGAAAAATGTTATGAAGAAAACCCCCTAAAATCACATTTTCTAAGTGACCATGCCAAGACTGAAGTTTATTTTTCGAAAGAAATACCCCAAAAGCCCCTTATATCAGATTTGCAATAAAAATGAAAATGCATGCCCCATAGGTGTACATTTCAAACAAATAAGGTGTTGTGTGCAAAGGTGAACATGCACGTAAACATAATATGCATATTTAAGTGCGCTACAAGTGCCCACGGCCTCTATAAACGCCAAATACTAAATATGACATGTCAAACCTCAATGTTCAGAAATTTGCTTATAAAAGTAAAGTATGGAAATCAAGTATATAGAGATAAACAAAAAGGTGTTTGGCCCTTGGCCACACATCATACATATAAAATGGATCCTAAATAGTGTACTTAGGCACACGTTACATAATGCAAGGTAAAAACATCGTATGAAACCTAGCTATGCATTACAACTTCAAAAGTGAAATGATAACACTTACATGTGTGCAAAATTACACAAAGAGACATAAATATAACCATGCCCACCTAGGGATGTTGTGCATCCCAAAACAAGGTTCCCGTACCCGAAAAATATCCCAAACAACTAGGGTGAATAAACAAGTTACTCGCTGGAAGAAGTGCATGTGTATACTCTAAAGTTTCAAATATCTTGTAAACTCAATATAAACTAATACAAGGGTTCATTCCACCTAGCGTCTATGTTATAAGGAGAATTAAGGGATCATCTCAAGCTACACAAGTATTTGAAATGATAAATACAAGACGTACAAGTATACAAGCACAAGTATATTAAACGAAATTGAAACATACACGGAACAAGTATACAAGGCGCAAGTATACTAAATGAAATTGCAAGACATATGAAGCAAGTATACATGGCATGAGTATACTAAGTGTAATTGAAAAATACAAGAAGCAAGTATATAAGACTCAAGTATACTAAATGGAATTGAAAACGCAAGAGGGAAGTATACAAGGTTCAAGCATACTAAATGAAATTAAAAGTGTAAGAAATAAGTATACGAGGCTCAAGTATACTAAATGAAATTTAAAACGCAAGAGGCAAGTATACAAGGCTCAAGTATACTAAATGAAATTGAAAATGCAAGAAGCAATATACAACGCTCAATTATACTATATGAAATTAAAAGTGCAAGAAACAAGTATACAAGGCTCAAGTATGCTAAATAAAATTTAAAACGCAAGAGGCAAGTATACAAGGCTCAAGTATACTAAATTAAATTGAAAACGCAAGAAGTAAGTATACAAGGCTCAAGTATACTAAATGAAATTGAAAACGCAACCACCAAATCATAAGCTATAAGTAATCGATGATTAACAACTTATAATTGAATGCGAAATCAAGTAGTTGGAAAGACTAGGACATGTGGTCTCTAGACCAAATAAGTTATACCGGGTAATTACGACCCATAAGGTACTACCTATTGCACACTAATGTCGTAGGGAGAACTCCTATCTCCCATACTAGAGCCGAACCCTAGCCGTGACATTTTTCAGTCCTTACAAGCTTTCCAAAATCAACAAGTTTATGACATAGACATAATAACAATGTATGAAACTACCTACCAAGCACGAGTAGGGTGAAACCACACAAACCATGTCCTAATGTTTCATGTCTATAATGGCATACACCACGTCGTATCTTCAATATGTGATTCGTTACACATACAATGGTATACAATATGTCGAATCTTCAATGTGCGTTTCGTTACACGCTACGATTATAGTATAAAACAACTAAATCAAGTTAACATCTGCAAGCTACAATTACTAAGCATATAACAACTTAGAAATAAGCTCTCAAGGTAAACATAATTAATATCCTACAAGAGTTTATCATCTCAACAAGACAAATCTCTAGGAATTAACAAGTTATTGAATCAAATAACCTTTCTACACAATATTTATAAGCTGCACATGCTTTAAATTTTAAAATATTAATTAAATCAAGTTACTATCATGCAAGCTACAATTACTATATATATTACAATCTAGTAATAAGCCTTCTAAGTAGATATTATTAATATTATTTAAGATTTCATCATCATAACAACAAAATCTCTAGAATTTAGGACTTTAGTAAATGAAATAATTTACTTACACATGAAATACATACTATACATGCTTTGAATTGTAAAACCGTAAGTCAAGCATATAATTTATACCGTTATATGCAATACAAGAATTCTATAAGCATGTAATCAACGTATATTATGCCCCAAATATATTTAAACCACAAAGGAAATAAACATACAACAACCCCCACCTCAATAGAAAATTGAATCTCTATAATCCAAGGCAAACAAGCTTTAAATCAAAAACCATTCAAGGGTGTTCTAGAGGAGGATGAGGGGAAGCTTTAGTCTCCCAAAGACTAAGCTAAAAAATGGATGGAAGGGGACCAAAATCAAGGTCACAAGTCTAGGTTTCAAAGTTCTCTAATGGAGGCAAGGTGAGAGAGAGAAAGAGAGAGAGATGAATACCTAAAATGTGATTTTTGTGTATTTCTCCACTCATTATGTGCACTAACACTACCTCTCTCACACTCACACTTTCTAAAATTGCAAAAAAGTCCCTCACCAAAATACAAATTGCAAGAAGGTCCCTCTTCCAAAATATCTCCAAAATAAATTTGCAAAATGGTCCCTCCCCAAAATATTTTAGAAATTAAATTACAAAATGGTCTCTAAGACAAAAAATAATTACACAATTACCCCAAAAAGCAAGAATGTTTCCGAAGAAACGATGCATCCATTCCATTACATGAAAAGTAAACAAGCAGTATGCTTTTCTATAAAGGTAAAACTACTTATTTCATATAAATCAAATATAATGGATGCATACAAAGCCGGAATCAAATCTAAGCACAAACTGTGAGGTTACGCGAAAGAAAATGATAAACGGGAAAAAGATGAAAAAAAATGCCCGAAAAAAAAGAGAGAAGATGGCACGGCCTTCACAAGGATGATACCAATATCCCGATAGAAAAAGTGTCGGGAACTATTCCCGAGCACTCATGATGACTCGAAGGGACAAGACTAGAACTCGGAAAAGAAAACATCAACGGAAAAAGAAAATCAGTAAAAATGGGGGAAATGACAGGGTCATTACAGCTTAGGCTCCAGTATTATTTTGTAGAACATTGTAATTGTGGTATTTTGAGCCCTAACTTGTAACCATATTCTTTGGTATTATTTTGATGTAAATTCCAGTGTTGTTATGGCTATTAAAGTAAGTATGAACCATTTTGCTACTTTGGAATGAATTAAATGGAAATGAAATGTTTTAATGCCTATATTGATGTTTAAGGTTATGGGATGGTAATTTTATAATTGTTATAAGTTAGGACAGGTTTGGTATGGCCTAAGTATTCATGACTTAGGATGGATGACAACCAATAAGAGGCCAAATTTACCATTTTCTAGGTTCACTTGATCCATCGAGCTCCCACTTGATCGATCGATGACTTCCATACTTAGAAAAATTTGAGAAAACTTCAAATTTCATGCTCTGAGCTCCATCATTTGAGCTTGGACTCGATCGGTTAAGTTAGGCTCGATTGATCGAGAACTCTTACTTGCCCACTAGTTGTTAATCAAATATTCAAATGGCCATAACTCCCTCATTTCAAACCCAAATTAGGTCATTCTTGAGCGTAAACTAACCGGCTCGAAGTCAGCTTTCCAATGATATCAATCCCATCCTCAACCTGAGTTTGAAACCTCAGATTATTTGAGTAAAAAGGTTTAACTCACTTGTGTTAAGCATATAGCAATAGAACTCCTTCTACTTGTCTCCAATGCTTAGGGATGGCTATTTATCCTACCTCGCCTCGTTTTTGGTAGTTTTAGGGAACTGTTTAGCTTATTTGGGTGGGGATGGTTTGATGTATTGAAAACCCAGATTTTAGAGAGAGAAAGAAGTTTAGAGAGAGAGAGAGAGAGTAAGTTTAGGCTGAAAGAAGAAAGAAAAATGACCCAAAAAATTTATATATGGTCCTTTAAGCAATGAACATCAACGCGGGCCTCGGTTGACTCTAAAAATGACTAAAACACCCCCGTATGCAATTACACCATATAAGCATGCTACAATGATATAATTGTGATACCCCCAGATTTTCACGTGTAGGTTGGCCAGGCCCACACCCCGAAAATACAGGGATATCGAAATGATGTGGCAATAAACGAACACAGAATACAAAAGGATAAATAAGAATAGATAAAATGCTGAAATGAAAACTAAAATGATAATCCCATATTTAAATCCTCAGAATAAATTTTCATTAATAATAAATCATTCTGATACAACTAATCCTCCAATAATATAACTCGGGAATTCATACTGTGTGGACCCCTAGAAAATCTAAAACTGAACAAGTAACAGTTATAACTGTCTATATCTCAATACTGAAACATAAATGAATCTCCTATGTAGAATGGAAGAATGAAGTAGACTGATCTTTACTCAATACGAATCATCTCTACACCTGAAGAACACCTGAAAAATAATAGTGGGTCAGGCCCACGAACAAGTTCTACTTTACTACATTCCAAACAGAGACCCGATACATATATACATCATAGTCAACTCAACAATAACTAAGTAGTCCATATATATATATATATAGATACACACTATAGGACGCTCATAAGGCTATTAGTCTGCCTTAACCTGAATAGTAGGTAACATGCAAATCGTACATTTAGTGGGCATGAGTACCTAGCCCTACCAGGGCATATAAATGTTTACTATAACCAGTTATCCATCCCAAGCAATATATGCACCCTAACCATGATCCTGAGACTTAAGCTCATATCATAGCTCATAACTATATATATATAAAGTCCATCCTAATCCAAACATAAAAGTAAACTATGGTATGTCATCCAACTGTTTCAGTTGACTTGACATGAATATATGTAGGATTTAACATTTTAGTTAATCCATTCCGTTATACATGAATAGGTAGGACTTAACGTTTTTAGTTAATCCGTCCCTAATATGCCACCATCTCATACTGGTGCATATAATGCATACAAGCCATCAGTGATGTAATAGTTATAATATCATATCAAATAAATCCAAAAATAAGCATAATAGAAATCAGATATATGTATGATCATATTATGCAGCCAATATACGATTAAAATCGTATAACCTCCATTTAAATTGCTAGAATAGTTTTAAGCAATTAAATCCTCCATTATCAACAGGCAAATTCAATTAGAATTTCATACTAATTAGTCCTTATCATAATAAAATCAGAAATAATACATGATTACATTATACTACCAATAGATGATTAAAATCATATAAACATACATAGATAATTGCTAGCATAACATTAAACAATTAAATCATCCATATCCATTGACAATCATGTAAATTTATTGAAAATTTCATATTGTTCAAGTTCTTAGCATAAGAATGTAGATTATGCATTCTGGAAATCAATTAGGTAAATTTAAACCATTTAAATCGTCCATTACAGTCTAGGTAACTATTTAGAACCCCTATAATCAAATTCAAACCCAAAAATACACATTCTGTATAATTCCAGCAAAGGAGCATGCTCTCAAGACGAGGGAGTATGCTCTGTCCATAATGGAACCGCCTCTATCTAAGAGGGAGCCACCTCCCTACCTTATGGAGCCGGCTCCCTTTAAGAGGGAGTCGTCTCCCAACTTGCTACTCCTCTTCTTCTTCATCTCAGGCAACTTTTGGACACTCTGATCGCCTCCGTTAAGGTTCTTAAACATATGTTCTAAGTCCCAAACGATCTGAATTAATTTTATAAAGTTATTATACATCTTTTACATCAATTTAAACAAGATTCATGCAAGAATTTCAAGATCAAACAAGTACACATATTAATAACTAATATCAGTTTTATTTCAATTCAAGCATGCATATAAGGCCAATTTAATATCTGATTAATCCTAGAATTAACCTAGGCATGCATAAAACATGAATCTAAGGGAAATAATAGGAGAAGAACTTGCCTTAAGGTTTTGGATTGAAACCTTTTCTTCTTTTTCCTAGATTTTTGGTGACATTTGGCTGCCGTCAACCTCCTTCGTTGCTCCTGGTTCAACCCACAAGCCAGCCTCTTCCTCCTCCTCCTCGGTTCATCCTTCTTGGCCGAAACCCTTTCTGTAACTTTCTCTCTTTCTTTCTGTAATATATCTATATCACGTACTATTCACAGCCCCTTCTCTACAGACTTAATGTGTATATATAGGCTAACCAAATAACCCTAATCCTAATTGCAATCCAAGTCAAATAATAAAAGAATAAAAGAAAATAGAAAAATACATGTATATATATAAATATATCATACTAAGTCTGTAAACGTGATATACACTTATATATTTATATATATAATTAACTTGTAACTATATACATATAAACTAATTATAATTACTATTATTACTAACTATTAATTAAATATAATATCCTTATATACATATATACCATTATATATATGTACAACAATTCAAGGGTAAATATCCACACCCATTAATACTCCTATCCAAGTAGTCCATGTGATCCAAATGGTTGGTCTATTACTACTATCTATATCCATCCTTTAAAATACAAATAAAATAAAATACATGTAAATCTAACAAATAAAATTACAATTAATTCACATCATTTACGCACACAATTTAATTAAACAAATAATACAAATAACAAATAGACAAATAACGAATAAATCAAGTAACACTTTAATCAATTAAACACATAAGCAATTAGTTAAATAATCAATTAAACAATTAAAAATGCAATTAAAAAAAATAAATAAATACCGAAACTACCATTTTAAAATTGGGGGTATTGCATTATTCCCCCCCTAACAAAAGGAATTTCGTCCTCGGAATTCGCTATTACTTTCTTCCCTTATTTTTAGAAATTGTGAGCGAATAACAACCTCCCGTTCCCAAGTAGACTCAACCTCATTATGATGACTCCACTTAACTCCAATATATCACATAGTATACATGGCTCCTATATTTAAGAAACAATATAATCATACTTCCCATAGGTTGTATCTAACAACAACTCAATCTACCCAATATTTATACAAGGGTAACTATCCGCATTCCTCCAGGTTCCATAGTATATATGCACAAAACTCTTATGCACCCAGCACTTAACGATTTGGTAACGCTAATTTATAGGCTACTGCCTCAATTTATAAACCAAATCCGCGAAAAGTTAATAAAAATAAATAAAAATCGACCTTCGTCCAAAAATCGCATTTCTTCCTATATGGAAGACATTACGAGCAAACTACTTCCTGATAGAAAACTCTAGTGTACGAGTTCGACTATTTATGAAAAAAATGTTGCCGCCCCTGAAATAAAATATCTTCAAAAGATATTTACGACAAACACCCCAAGAAAAGAAAAAGATTCTGAAAAACTATGCATTCATGCCCTCATGGATATCGGGAGCAACCAGAGTACTTTACTGCAAAAGTAAAGATACGTATTTCGTGGAAACCACTTAGAATGAAGATACGTGAAGTCAAAAATCAACTCCGAACACAAAAAGTGAGGTTATGCCAACAAAGTGACAAACGGGGAAAAGACAAAATAGGGAAAATGATGAAAAGTGAATAATGTCGAAAAAATGAAAATGTGAAAATGACGCGGTCCTCAAAAGAAGTTGTCAATCTAAAGAAAAGATTCTCAGAAATCATTCCAGAGCACCTGAGATGACACTAAGTGATGAGAAACTGAACTCAGAAAGGAAAAGATCAACGAAAAAAAAATATCCGTAAAAATTTGAGAAAAAGGAAAGGAAGGAATATAACCGGGTCATTACAATTTGGGGCCCAGATAGCTCAACCACGCTAGGGGTTTTCCCTAGTTCCCTCTAGGTCACATTAATGCCATGGACCCTTGGTACCCCCTTGGCGTTCGGGTTTTCATAAAATCTTTTGTGAAAAACCTTTTTTTCCCAAAAATCATTTATTTTCTTTTAAAATCAATTTCCCATTTCTTCCCAATTCTTATGCATGAATGAATCATGTCATTTCATGCTATGTCAATACTTATAATCATACATTTAATTTAAGTCTAAACTACTTAGCATGCTTTACAATAATTTTCAAAAAAAATACAACGTGCTTACATTCAACAATAATCAAGCATAGTAAGCATTTAGAACATAAAATTAATTCATACAAGCATGCTATTTCATGTAATTTCAATTAAACATATAGTCACATACTTTATTTACAACAATTTAATCATTTTAAAAGAAAAATCAACACAATTAACATGCTAGACAACAATTCAAGAAGGAAAATTCACAAAGAAGCAAGAAATTGTGTATTAGAAACCCCTACCTCACTTAGATGCAAAAACCCCCAAATGGGTCTATAAATTCGAAATTCCTGGGGTTGGCCAAATGAGGAATTGCTTACATCAAAGTGTAGACCTCTCTATGCTCTCCATTTTGCTGCAAACGGCACCCAAAAATTCCAATAATTGAAAAAGGAATTAAAGATTGAAGCAAAAAAGAAAATAAAGTGTGAGAGGAAGAGAGTGCCGGGGAGAGAGAATGAGAGAGAGAAATGTGAGGGCAAAGTGGTGGTCTCTTGGTCACTAATATGATGGCGGTGGTTCATACCACCACGATGTCAGAAAATTCCAGAAATTGGAAAATGACAAAATTCAGGAACATCGCAATCTCCCCAACTTAAAAGGATTTCATCCCTAAAATCAAACCATACTTAGGGAAGAAAACAACGCTGGATACTTGGAGCGAACCTCCTGTTCGAGCTCCCAAGTAGCCTCCTCAACTCCGTGATGCCTCTAGAGAACCTTCACTAATGGTATCATCTTGTCCCTTAACACTTTCTACCATGTGTCAAGGATCTGAACTGGTCCTTTGTCGTAGGAAACATCCTTATCAATATCCACATCAGCCCAATCAATAATGTGGGATGGATCTGACTCATACTTCTGCAACATCGATACATGACAGACATTATGGACCCTGTCCAGCTGTGGTGGCAAAACAAGCCTATAGGCAACCTCTTCTACCCCATCTAAGATTTCAAACGGCCCAATGAATTATGGCGATAATTTGCCACTCTTCCCGAACCTCATTAACCCCTTTCGTGGTGAAACCCAAAGAAAGACATGATCTCATACCTCAAAGGATAGCGGTCGTCTCCACCTATCCGCATAACTCTTCTGTCGGCTCTGAGATGTAAGCAATCTCCACCTGATCAACTTAATCTTCTCTGTAGTCTCGAGTACAATATCAGGTTTTAAAGTGGCTGTCTCACCCACCTCAGTCCAACAATTAGAAGACCAATAAGGTCTGCCATACAACGCCTCAAATGAAGCCATCTCAATGCTCGCCTGATAACTATTGTTGTAGGCAAACTCAACAAGTGGAAGGTGATCCTCTCAACCACCTCCCAAATCAAGAACACAGGCCCAAAACATATCCTCCAAAATCTGGATGGTATGCTCCGACTGGCCATCCGCCTGTGGATGGAATACCGTACTAAAATGCAATAGTGAGCTAAATGCTGCATGAAGTCCCTCCCAGAACTTCAAAGTGAACTTGGCATCTCTATCCGACACAATAGATATTAGAACTCCGTGCAACCTCACAATTTCCTTCACATATAGTACACCAAGTGCCTCTATATCATCTATTGCCTTAATAGGAAAAAAGTGAGCTGTCTTGGTTAATGTATCAATAATGACCCATATGGCCTCATTTCCACTCTGTGACTTAGGAAGACCTGTCATAAAATCCATGGCAATCTGCTCCCACTTCCACTGCGCTACCGACAATGGCTTCAACAAACCAGCTGGTCTCTAGTTCTCAGCTTTCAACTGCTGACAAGTAAGTCATCTAGCCACAAACTGCGCAACTTCCTTCTTCATCCCATTCCACCAGTACTAACACCTTAGATTGTGATACATCATGGTACCACCTGGATGAACTGCAAAGCGGGAAGTATGAAACTCCCGTAAGACTTCTTCATGGCAAATCGTAGGGACAACCAACAAATCCCTGAACCATAGACCTCCATCCGCGTGTAAGGTCCAATCTTTCACTACCTCAGCATAAAAAATCAGAGTTGAATTGCGACCAAGTTCGGATCTTATCTCTGTGACTCAATCACTTGCCCGACAAGAGTAAGCTGAGCCATAAGACTAAACAAGAATGCTGACTCACTGCCATCATCATCATCAAAGCAATGCAATCCCATTTTTGCCAAATCTTCAAGCATCTTCCATTTTTGCTAAACTAGCCAAAGTCCCCTGAGATTTTCGGCTTAAGGCGTCAACTACCACATTTGCCTTACCCAGATGATACTGCAAGTCAAAATTATAGTCCTCCAAGAACTTAACCCATTGCCTCTGTTTGTTGTTCAAGTCTTTTTGGGAGAAAAGGTACTTGAGACTCTTGTGATTTGAGAACACCTCGAATCTCTCACCATACAAGTAATGTCTCCAAAACTTTAAAGCAAATATGACTGCCACTAACTCTAAGTCATGAGTAGGGTAGTTAAGCTCGTGAGTCTTTAACAGTTGAGACCCATAAGTCATTACTCTACCATCCTGCATCAACACACAACCCAAATCATCACGTGACGCGTCACAATAAATCACATAACCCAAGCCATGCTTTAGTATCACCAAATACTAAAGCCGTAGTCAACCTTGTCATCAACTCCTGAAAGGAAAACTCACTGGCTTCGTTTTATGTAAACTTAATCCCTTTCCGGGTTAATCTGGTCATAGGAGCTGCCAAATGGGAAAAATCCTTCACAAATCTCTAATAATAACTCGCTAGGCCAAGGAAACTCTGGATCTTAAAAATATTCTTAGGTTGTTCCTAATTCAGAACTGCCTCTGTCTTTGAAGGATCAACTAACACTCCACCTTCTGAGACAACATGTCCCAAAAACTTCACCTCTTATAGCCAAAACTCATATTTCTCATATTTGGTATACAAACAGTGTTCCTGTAGAATCTATAACACTACACTCAAATAGATCTCATGCTCCTCCTGAGTCCGTGAATACAAAAGTATGTCATCCACGAAAACTACCACAAACTGGTCCAGTTAATCGTGAGAGACACGGTTCATTAGGTCCATGAATGCCGCTGGTGCATTAGTTAGGCTAAAAGGCATAACAAGGAACTCATAATGTCCATACTGCGTATGAAAAGCGGTCTTTAGGATATCCTCATCCCTAACCTGTAACTGATAATAACTTGACCTCAAGTCAATCTTCGAAGAACAACTGGCTCCCCTCAACTAATCAAATAAATCCTTCTATCCTTTGCAAAGGATACTTGTTCTTAATGGTGGCATGATTCAACTTTCGGTAATCAATGCACAACCTTAAACAACCATATTTCTTCTTAGCAAACAAGACTGGTACACCCCACGATGACACACTCGATCGGATAAAACTTTTCACCCTCTGATCATCAAGCTGCTTCTTTAATTCTTCCAATTCAATCAATGCCATACGATACGGTGCCATAGAATTGGCGCAGTACCAGGCATCAAATCAATAGCAAACTTCACTTCTCGATATGGAGGCAACTGAGTTAAGTCCTCTAGAAACACATCCAAAAAATCGTGTATAACCACAGGATAATCAACCCCGCACATCACAACATGTTCGTCGACATCTGCCGATCCCGACCCCTAACACCGTAAAATAAAGGAGTAAGAGGATCACACCGATCTCCCACAAAACAGAAACAATCCCCATCCGGGGTACACACTAAAACTCTACCCCTAAAATAGTCAATAACAACTCTAAAGGATGACAACCAGTCCATCCCAAGAATGACGTCAAACCCTATCATCTCAAGAAGGATGAGATCGAACTCAAGAACCCGCCCGACAATGGTAATGGAACAACTCTTACAAACTTTACCAAGAGTGACTGAACCCCCAATAGGCATGTTAACACAAAGCATTCTGTCTAATTGACTGACTTCCAACCCCAATGCCCGCGCTTCATCAAATGATGAAGCGATGAAAGAGTAAGAGGCACTAGAATCAAACAATACACGGGCCCAAGAATAGGACAAAACATACCCCTGACAATTGAAGGATTGGAAGGTGGCTTGGCTGGAGTGAGTGTAAAGACATGACCCTGAGTCATTTGCCCTTGAGGACCACCTGTCTGATTACTAGACTATTGAGTGGGTGCACTTGAAGAAGCCCCTCTACCTGGTCGAGAACTCTGAGCTGTCATAGTTGGCTGAGACTGGACTGTGGCAGACTGCTTCTGCCTCTGCTGTGAACCTCTACCTCTGCCTGAACCACTGCCCCACTGTGGACAATCCTTTGCCATATAGCCTGGCTGGCCACACCCAAAACACCCACCAAACGCCACTTGAATCTGAGTACACTGGGACTTGTGGTGCCTTGACTGCCCATACTTGAAACAAACTACTTGGGCTACCTGAGTCTGAGTGCATTGGGACTTGTAATGTCCCGGTTGCCAGCATCTGAAGCAAGTAACATTCAATCTAGAAGACTCCATGGACACTGAAGCTGTGGGTGCGGATCTGACTAACTGCTGTCCCTTGAACCCTAACTACTCATACTTCTGCTTCTTACTTGATTAACCCTCGGAGAAAGCACTCATTCTCTTGTTGTACTTATAGGACTCCCTGATAGCCTTGCTGTCCTTGCTTTCAACCTTAACCACTAAGGCTTTTTGCACTACTTTTGTATACTCTGTTGGCTCTGAGGTAGCTACAATTGGCCTGATGGTAAGATCGAGGCCATCGACAAAATTTTCTATTTTCCCTTCCTCATCATTGGCAATCCCCGATGCAAACCTCAAAAGCGACGTAAACTTATTCTCATACTTTGTAACGATCATATTTCCTTGCTTCAACCCATCGAACTCTTTATTCAATTCCCTCCACTTAGGTGCCGAAAAGTACTTCTCATAGTACAACTTCTTAAACGTATCATATGTCATGGTGTCCAAATCGTGTGAGTGAGAAATGGTCTTCCAATAGATCTCAGCATCTTTAACAGAATTATAAGTCGCCAATGTGATCTTTAACTTATCCGTCGCCAAATTCATAGCATTGAGATGCTTCTTCACTCTATCCATGAAACTGTCCACAACAAGTGGATCAGGGCCACCCTCAAATAAAGTCGGCATCAACTTCACGAACTTAGCAATGTGGTATAGAGTCTCATCTGACTCACTTTTCTTTGGAGATGGTGTCGATGGAGGCACAACTTGTGACGATGATGCCCCTACCGGCCGAAACACATCATGAAGGACTACCTAAACGGCCAACTTCAACTGCTCCTCACTTATCTGAAGAGGTGGATCAACAGTCTCCCTTGCTTGTCCCCTTCTTAGTGGGACTAGATCACGCAACAAGACATCATCATCAACTTGCTCCTGATCCCTCTCCATGGTATTGGAGCTAGAACTCTCTCCGGGATCCTTTCGTGGTGGCATGACGCTATAAAACGAGAGAACGAAGCAAAACAAAGACACTAATACACACGAGAACAGAGTCTTCACATGAACGACTCAACAGGAAATTATAGCACTTAAACACTTTCCATACTCCCGAAAAAACCCCAACCAATGATGAGCTTGATCATGCTACACTGCACATTAACTTTAAATAATTAACACGTAATCACATAAACAGGTAAGCAAACAAGTAAGTAAGCATGCTTTTTAAACATTTAAATACTTTAACACGTAGCACATAAACACATAAACATGTAACCCAACCTCCCCATGCAATCCTAGGTAGGCCTCTACCCGTCGTCCTAATGGTATTCGAACCATTGCTCTGATACCAATTTTGTAACGACCCGAATCCATAGGTTCGAACCGTTAACCGGGTCCTTACCCGAACCTGTGGTCAACTAAGTTAATGCCATCAAGTCCAATGAAAATACATCATCATTACATCCTAATTATGACCCATGAATACTTCAAACGACTTCCCAAGGCTCGAGGTTAACTACACCAAGAGGAGAAGGCAAGATACACAACAGTAGCATTTCGGTCGACCGAAATGGAACTTCGGCCGGCCGAAATAGCTTCTGTACTGGTCGACCGAAATGGCCATTTCGGTCGGCTGGTTGTGGTTTGAACAGTGACTGAAGCTACTGGAAGTTTCAGTCGACCAAAATGGCCATTTCGGTTGGCCGAAATGACTTTACGAGCTAATAAATCTGCAAAAAATAGCTATGAATTTTAGAGTGAACTAATGGCTACTATAGAACTCTAAAACTATATAATTCTTTCTTTACATATGCAAAATCATTAGTTACAACCTCACAACATCCAACCATCAACATAAAACATGATCTATTACATAAAATAATTGCCATGATCAAAGTGTTTGAATTAATATCCAATTTATAGGCCATGTAGCAAAAATAACAAAATTTACAAAGGGTTTATGATTATAACTTTGACAAGTGACACTCCACTTTACAATGAGATCTTAGTTCATGTTTACATACAAAAGACATAAAACAAAAGTCCCAATCCCCGTCTAGAGTTGTGATGGTGGGTTGTCATCCAACACTTCTTTTCCCGAACCTGAAAAATATTAATAATAAAGGGGTAAGCATAAGCTTAGTAAGAAGTGTCTAAGACACACTTCTTATGTCCCCGTGAATCCATACAATGAATAGGCAAAAATGAATGGGATCATACTATAGGGGGTACATATCAATAACCACAACGACAAGTGTATAACCAAAGTTATCCAACGCAAATACACCATATATGCAAATAAAGTGCAATGACATGCAATGTCGCTTCCCATTTCCGAAACATTTCCATTTTAACTTCTAAACCATTAGTGTAATCCAACCCAAGGAACCTCCAAGGCGTTACGAAAGGAGGATTGGCTAACTATCCATGACCACAAGACACCTTCAAGGTATCGCATCGGGTATAGTTAGCTCAACCACACTCCCTTTTAGACTACAATAACATCACGGACCACTAGGCGTCCGGTTTTCGCAAACACTTTTAGAAAATATTTCCCTAAAACAATTTCATTTGTTTTAGAACACTTTTCCTTTTTTTTTTTTTTTTTTTTTTTTTCCTCTCTCTCTCCCAATGAATGCATGAGTGCTTTATGCTTCTAATCATAAATGTAACCATAACATTCTCATATACGCTACTCAAGATAAATTGCTAAAATATACAACTGATGCTTTCAATCATCATTGATTCAACATAGTAAGCACATAAAACAAGAATTTAATCCTATGTAAGCATACTTATTCACAACACATCAACTATCACATATTTGCACATTCCATATACATCATTTACATCATTTTAAAGGTAATTAACATAAAATGAGCATGCTTAACATAAATAAAGTAGATTTAACTCACAAAAGCATACGAACTTTTGGATTAGAGACCCCTACCTCAATGGATGAGAAAAGAACCAATTTTTCAAGCCCTAATTCAAAAATCCCAAAGGTGATGAAATGATGCTTGGCTCCTATCAAATTGAAGATCTCAAAAAACTCTCTAACTTTGTTCAAGGAGGTGCCATCAAATTCCTACAATGCTAGGCTTAATCAAGCCTTGAAAATGAAGGAGAAAAGAAAAAGAAAAAATATAGAGGAGAGGAGAGAAGTTGTTAGGTATATAGAGAGAGAATGAGGCCAAATATGGCCTTATCGCCACTAAAACAAATGGGCTAGTGGTGGTGGGTCCCACCACTAAGAAATATCTTCCTTTTTTTTCTTTTTAATTTACGCCACACATGAAAATGCACACAAACCATATAAAATCCACATATAACACACTAAATAAAATAAATGTGATGCAAATGAACCCAAGCAAAACCTCCGTATGCGACAACTCCTGTAGCGGGTCCCACTCGGAACTTTTCGGCCCAAAAAATATAAAAATGCCGAAATAGCAACCGGTGCATTTTCAAGGGTCCTAAACTCAAGAAAATGGCCCAACTAAACCTCGGACACACCCGACACACCCCACAATGTCCGTCATGTAGAATGAGAAAAAGATAAAAATACCCCCGAAAATAAGAAAATTCCAGAAATTGGAAAATGATAAAATTCAGGAACATCACAATTATTATGTGAAATTAAGTATCCCTTCCATCCTCATCATCATTTCATAGACTACACATTTGCAGAATCCGTGCTCACAGCTTGCCATCTTATCAACTATAACATACTTTTAAATACATTCCCATTTCATTTTCATAGTTGGATCATATAACTACTTCACATGCCTGGTCATGTAACACAAATTTTAGCATTTAAACATGTAAGCATTTAGCAAATAGGCATGCCTCCAAAACTGTAAACATATAAACAAGTAGCAAGTAAGCATGCTTCATAAAACGGTAAGTACATAAACACAACCACGTAATCAACGCAGGTCAACCTTCTACCTCTCTAGGCAAGCCACTACCCGTCGTCTTTAGGTTTTCAAACCTAAAGCTCTGATACAAAATTTGTAATGACCAAAAAAAAAAAATAAAAAAAAATAAAAAAATATTAATAAAAATAAAAATTTCGGCATGACCTCTATAGAAAAAGTCCTACTACAACCTGCTGAAATATATGTAAAATGTAATGGTCTCACTTAACCTCAAAACTAATCTATCCTGCCTCAATGCACAATACAATAATATACAACATCCCCAAAATCATACATACCAAATGTCCCGTTCCTCCATCTCCTCCAAACAAGGAATTACTTTAATTACATTAAGTTACAATCCATGAAATATATTTATTTACACAAATTCTGCCATTACAACACTATACAAGTTACACTTAATTTTTTTTATTTTTATTTTTATTTTTTTTTTATAAAAGGTACATGATCATGTTTCTATACAAAAAGACAACAAAATAAGAGTTTTAGTGATGAGTGCTGAATATTTGATATTTGAGCCCCTAAATATATGTATGTTAAGGCCTAAACTGATACTTCTATCCATTATTAGACTAATTTATATTTAACGTGTGTTTATAGGTACTTTCCTAGAGAAACGGTTAAAACTGGGACTTTATGATGATATCGAAGCTTACAGAGTCGTTGCCGGTCAGAGCTTAAATAGTGAAGTTTGGAGGCATTCAGAATCCAAAGCTCGATCCTAAGTCTTGAGACTCGAGCCTTACAAGTCAACAAAGAAATGTAAACAAGGCATTGAAGCTCGAGCCTTGTCCCTTCGAGCTTGAGCCCCAACTATTGGTGCTTGAGCCTTGACCTCCAAGCTCAAGCACAAGGTGTTAAAATTTGAAGAATTAATTTCCAAGTTCCCAGACCTTGTGCCTAACCTCAAGGATCGAGCACCATTACACAAAGCTCGAGCCTTGAGTCCTTAAAGCTTGAGGCTGGTACCTAGTGCTCGAGCCCATGAAGCTTGGATCAAGCAATGTTAAAAAAGATGAAGCCCGAGAATATTCTAAGTGTCGAAGAAAATGACGCTTCGGAAAATAATTGAAGAAATTTTGCTAAGTGTCAAAGTGAAGATCAAACACCAATCCTTGAGGCTCGAGCACTAACTCAATGAAGCTCGAGCCTGAACCTTAAAGCTCAAGCCTTCCATGGCATGTCAGATTTAAGTTACGGGAATGTTTTCTTTTCAAAATGTATCTTATTCCAGATGGGCCAGAAGACCTAAAAGCCCATCGAGCCTTTATTTTCTTCTATAAAAGAAGGCATAAGCTTTGATAGAAGAGGCCCTTTTTTTCTCGTATGTTTTTAGAAGGCTAATACTGTGGTGGCAGATTTTAGAGTTTTCATAACCTTAGAAGGTGAAGATCCTGAGAAGAGAAGTGCCGTCCGTAACGATGGAGACGGCTCCAGCACAGATGACATCCGGCATCGTCATGAGTAGTTAATTCCTCTTTTAGGGCACTGATGTAACCCAATCTAGTATTAGGTTTGATTGTTCTTAACTCCGGTATATTTTTAATGTATATTATATTTTTGATTATATGACTATGAGTAATTAACTAGGGCACTGATATTTTTAATGGATTTAATATTTTAAATAGATTTCAAGTTGTTATTAGCTTGTCTTAGATATAATGGTTTGTTTTCTATTCTCAACCTATCTTATTGGATGGTATCTGACGGAGCCTTGCCGGTCATAGGAATAGAGGTCATATAATGGTGTTCTAATGTTTTTATAAAAGAATGTTTTCATAGTGTATGCTTAGGAAAGGTGGATTATTTACAAAGTAGTTAGAGTAGGTAGGTGGATAGTCCTCGCTAACCACAGATAGGTTATAGTTAACTGAATTTTATAGAACATCTTTCTTTAAAGCCTAAATTGAATGAATGTTATTGAGTTCAATTCATTTAAAACATAATTTGTTAAATTCTCAGAGTTGAAACAATTAACCATAATATGATGATTGTGGTGAAGTCAAAACCCTAAGACCTTTTTCTTTCTGATAACTTAGTTTAATTTAGCTTAATTTTAGTGTAATTTTAGTTTTTGATCATAACAATCAATCAAACAATTTCACCAGTTACTTGTAAACCATTGAATTAATTAAAAGCCAAATTTCAATACTCATCTCCCTGTGGGTTCGACCCTCTCTAGATAGTGCTATCCTACAAGGATTCGTTCTATTGTGAGTGGATAAATAAATAAAACTACAATTTTCGGCGCCGTTGCCAGGGAGATTTGTTATTTAGTTTAGTTTTTAATTAGTTATTTTTGTTTACTAGTCTTCGAACTTTCTAATATCTCACCTTAATTCTTTTTCTTTTTAGGTACAAGAAAGTAACAATGAAGACAAAGACGCTTAAGGGATAAAAGCTTTGGTTTATTAAACCTTCTGTGAGTTTTTACTGTTTTCTTTTACTTGGGAAATTTTATTTTTGTCACTTTTAGGATTAGTGGAATTAATGCATGTTAACTCGGTCAAAACCATTAGTGCATGATCCTGAAATAGAGAGAACTCCTAGTCAGCTAAGAAAACTTAAAAAACATTTGAATAATATAGGAAGTTCCTCCGATAACATGGTTGAACATCGTGATGCACCGGGTAAAGGCAATGGTAATGGAGGACGCCACCTATCCCTCCACAACTACAATTAATGGGCCATTGCATTCCTACCGCATACACTTTTCCTTCGTGCTTTGTATTTCCAGATGCTGTTGTGACCCATTTTGAGATCAAACTTGCTATGATTCAAATGCGTCCTACCTTTCATGGGTTTTTAACAGAGGATCTTATACGCACTTGGATGTATTTTTGGAATTGTGTTCAACTAATAAGTTGACCACTCTTACCAATGATTCATTCAGGATGCGAATTTTTCAATTTTCTCTTAAGGACAAAGAAAGAACTTGGTTGTATTCACTTCCACCAAATTCCATATCAATATGGGGGATGTTGCAACAAGAGTTCTTGAAAAAGTACTACACAATAGGTAAAACCTGTCAAATGAGAAGGGAAATCATGGCATTTTCCCAAATCTCGGGAGAACAGTTCCATGATGCTTGGGAAAGATATAATGATCTTTTAAGAAAATGTCCACACTATGATATTGCTCAATGGCACTTAATACAGATTTTCTATGATAGTCTTTCTGATTCTTATAGAAACATGGTTGATGCATCTAGTAATGGAGCCTTTCTGTGTAAAAGTTTGGCTGACGCTTGGGAAGTGTTTGAGGCCCTAAGTGAAAATTCAACGCAATATATGTCTTCTTCTAGGTCTAGGTGATGAGCGTTAAAAAGTGCGCAATTAAACCCCTTAACCTTAGGTATTCTAGGACCTTTATCTATCTTACTTTCTTATTTTAGACTAATTTCATGTTATTGCCCTTTTCGGGCACTTATCCCAAAAATAAGTTAATTCAGCCAAATAAGAGCATTAAATAAGCTAACTCAAGCTGGATGGAAGAAAGGAGCAAAGTGGAAGCAAAATGAAGCAAAGTGTGAAGATTCAATATGTTCGATCGATCTCAGCAATCCTTTGATCGATCTGGAGTTAATCGATCTGGACACCTCAAGATGGATCCAAGCCTTTGTTCTTATCCAAAAGAATCCACCAAGTTTGATCGATCCAACATCTCTTCGATAGATAAAAAATATTCGATCTTATCTACACCTATCACCCCACCTACCACTTTTGTCTCTTTCTCAAAATATCCCAAAATATCTCAGAGATTTGTCTTTATTGAAAAAGGTGCCACCAAGGATGATCGATCTCTGCAGCATTCGATGGATCTCACCTAAGTTAGATTGATCTCAACACAGTTCGATCGATCGAACTTCCTCAAGTCTGAAAAAAATAAGTTCCAGCTCATTAAAAGTTGGCTCATGGTGCAATCATTACAAGGGCCCTTGTGCATGAGTCCAAACCATTGGGTGTGACATTTGAGCCTCCTATATAAGGGTTTTGAGCCATTTTTACATATATCTATCATCTCATAATACTTAGAGATATACGTAGAAACTTTCTTAGAGGGGAAGAAAAGAGAGGAGGGGAGGCTAGAGATACATTCTTGGGAGTTCTTCCATTCTTCTAGGGTTTCCATCAAGAAGGAGGTCATTCCTACCATGGAGATAGCCCTTAAGGGTTAGATGACTACTTCAATGAGTGGCTAAACATCTTCTTGGGGCTCGAGTTAGCCCCAAGCATGCTCTCTAGACTCTAATGCTTTGTATTTTGAGGGGATTTGTGTTGTAATCTTGTCTTGACACTTATTTTATATATGAATCTTGTTTATTCAATGATTTGTGTGGTTTAATACTTCTAATTGATCATTTCATTCTGTCCATATATCTATGTATGCTAGAATAGATGTTCATATGTTTATCTCTAGTTTTTGTGTTATTGATGCATGTCTATGTGTGTTGATGCTATGGATCTAGAGATTATCAAGGCATAGTGCTTAATATAATACTATTGTGGTTTATTTGATGGTTTATATTTATGTTTTGATTGATTGTGCCTCTCCCTCAGTTTCTTTAGTTTAATTTTCATGCCCTTAGCTTAGTTGTAGTGTAGTTACCTTAGTTATTAGATTGGAGGACAATCCATGCTTGTTGTTTGATGTTCCATGCTGTTGAATGCAAGTAGTATTATTCTCTAACTATGTGATGTGTTTGGATTGTGAGCTTAAATAAAGGATTAATGGCTTAGTTTGATGTATTGTGCTATTCACTAGGTTGCTTAGACAATATATGCTTAATTGGTCATTTATACTTATTGAAACAATCAATCACACACTTTCAAATTGCAACACATGTTTCCCTTCATTAATTATACATTGAATGTTTAGAATGGTGATGTTTAGTGGTGACCTCTAGATCCCAAGACCTCACTCTCTTGTTTTCTCTAAATTTCATTTAAATTGCTTATTCTACATTGAACTTGTTTAGTTTAGTTTGTAGTCTAATCAACTAAACATACCACCTTTTGATCACTCGACCTACTAACCTTATACATTGTTTTCATTGCAAGCACGCCTAAAATCCCTTGGGACGATCCCTACTCACCATAGCTATATATTTAGTTAGAGATAGTAATGGCTTTTACAAATTTAAAAATTGTCCACATTGCACACTCACACTCATTTACACATCTTTAGACGTTGGTGCGATGACAACACCAAGTTTTTGGCTCCGTTGCCGGGGATTGAATTGGCAACGCCGTGTTTCGGAAACAATTAGGAATTAGTAATCTTTTGATCATGTCTTTACTTTATTTTTTTTTTAGTTACTTATTGTGTTTGTTCTTATTTGATTAGGTACATTGAGCAGGGAAATCGAGCAAAGGAAGTAAGGGAGCCAAGTGAAGCTAAGCAAAAACTGAAAGAACTAAAATCTAAAAATTTGCAAAGCATAGCAAGGCTTGAAACTTAAAAGTTTAATTGAAGTTGCTTAAGGACCCTTTGTGAGATCTTTCTAACTCAATCTCTAGTTAAATCGTCGGCCCGTGTGGTGGCAAGTTTTTAAATTCTTAGATAAATCGTGAGCCCGTGTGGAGGCAATTTAATTTTCTTTGCATATTGTTCAAGCATGGGAGTATGAGATCATTGTATGTGAAGAATGTTTGTTGATTGACTTGTTGTGGGGGCGAAGTGATTGTTATTTGCTTATTATTTGTTTAGCTAGTGTATGCATGGTCGTAGGTCATTAAATTCTACTCTTGTCCCTCCTAATTTGCATCTTGAATCGGTTGTTCATAATCCTAGGGGAAGAGGTAGTTCTCATCACTCCATTTCACTAATGGAGGAACTAAATGAAGACCATGTGGAGGACCTTGTTCACATAGACCAACAATGTGCATCATGAAAACATTCAAGTACTATTGGGCATACTGTAATACCCCTAGTTTTAAAAAGGATAAAATTGGGATTTTTATTTATTTATTTATTTGTTGATTAATTGATTTAATTATGTGATTTAGTTGTTTTATTTTTCTTAAGTGATTATTAGTGTGTATTTAAATTAATATTGTTTAATTGTGAATAGTGGGTATGTATTTAATTATTTATTGTCTTGAATTTATTTATGTGTTTTGAGTGATTATTTATTTGCTTTCCTTATTTGTTTTATGTGTAATTAATTAATTAGGTTTAGGGTGTTACGATTATGTAATTATGGGTGCCGACTTATAGGAGGTTGGAATTAGGGTTAAGTTTTTTATGGTAGCCAATATATTTAACTTTACAAGTCTGCTAGGGTTAAAAACAAACCTATGCACGTAAGAATTCTTGAAAGAGAGAACAGAGGCACACATAATGGTTTTGAGAGGAAACTATATGGGCCACCAGTTAGGAGTTCAACCGTGACCTGAAGGTCGTATCAAGGAGGAAGGAGTGGATGGATTATGGTATTGGAACTGAGTAGTAGGAAGGTTGCCGGTCGTCCGTTCGTCGAAAACTCCATAGACGACGTTGTAAGGTTTCAAACTGAAACCTAAAGGCAAGTTTCATTCTATCTCCTTCCTGTAAACTTGTGTTCTGCGCATTCTATATGGTCTCCAGGAAATTAATTTAACTTTAAAATGGAAGGTTGATACAAGATTATCAAACTGTAACCTATTGCATGCTTAATTAACTGGTCTCAGTTCTCTTGCATAAATTGTGTTATTTTCGATTTAGATTTTTGTCAATTGATTTACATTGGAACATGAAGGGCTTCTAGGGTTGTTTAGACTCTAATTGAACCTTGTAAACTTTAAAAAAAAAAATAAGAACCAAAGGATGGAGTTCGCCGGTAGCAGAGAGGGCAAACAGGGGAACCATAAATTGTTTCGTTTATGGTTTATGTTTTGTCAATTAATTCATATTCAAATTGGAGAAGCTTCTAGGATTGTTAGGACTTAAATGGACAATAAAATTTATTTAATTAACGTGCTTGAATTTAAAGGAATTTAATTGCATGAAATTGAATTTGTTTTAGAACTGCTTTTATGGTTGGATTATGTACCTGTTTTAACCATGATTTCTCTTGAATGTACACTTGTTTTGAATCATGTAGTGATGCAAAACTATTTCTTATAATTAGTTGGGATGGTCTGGAACTTAAAACAGTGGGTTAGGAACTTGAACAGGGGCAACCGGAAAGTCAGAAAGTGTCCGGAATTGAAGAAAACGGAGGTACAGATAATGGAGCAGGCTCCATTCTTCAAAGGAGCCGGCTCCATTGAGATGGAGCAGGCTCTAAATTATTTTGGAGCCGGCTCCAAGAGGATAGAGGAGGCTCCAAAATATAATGGAGCCAGCTCCACTTTTGGTAATGCATAGTAAGTGCATTTTTGTGGTTTTTCTGATTTCAGGGGCTTAAATGAAATTATTGGAAAGTGGTGTGGGGTTTTAGATGTTTAAAATTAACCTATTAAAACCATAAAATAGTTAGTATATGCTAGTGTGTTAATATTAATGGACATCATGAATTTAAAAAAAAAAAAAAAAAATTAATGTGCATGTTGTTCAGGAAGGAGAAAGTTTTAAATTTCTAGTTTGGTTAGCCAATTGAATGGATTGAATTGAAAGATATTTTAGGGATGTTGTACCAAAGATATTTGTGATATATTTAAGTTCCATGAGGTTTGGTTGGGTTGTGGTTGTGGACATCATGTAATTTAAATACATTGTTGCATGCTGTAGGAAAGTGGATGAGTTTTTATTTGCCGGTTTGTTTTAACTAGTTTATTTTGGTAAATATAAAATACCATTGGGGTTGTATATAATGTGTTGTGAGACTTCTTAGTTGACATATTATGTCAAGGATAGGTTTTAACATGGAGGATTAAAAAGGACGTCATGTAATGAAACGATAATTTTCATGCCATCAAGGATTAAGGAGGATTTTCATTACTAGTCCTTGTTTTAATAATTTAAATGAACTAGTATGAGAGTATGGTTAGGGATGTCTAGTATAATGTGCTCAGCTCATATTTCTGATAGTCATTATACCATGGTGTGGGTGTTAATTGATGAACTGTTGAAATTTCTGTTTTGTCAATTGGATGGATATGGATGGTTTAAATTGTCTATCAATGCTTTAACAATTTAAATGGAAATTTTATGATTATAATCATATACTGGATGCATAATTTGGTCATACATTTAATAGACTATATTTATGTTTATTTTGGAGTATGGTTGATGAATATTTATTATTAATTTGTCAACTATATTGGATGGAGGATGGTATGCACCGGTATGGGACGGTGGCATACTAGGTATGGATTAGTTCAAACACTATAACCTACCTATTCTGGATTGAGGTGTGAATTTACCATAAAGGTTCAGTTCCACTCATATTTGTGTCATATCAATTATGAATTGAATGACCTACTTTGGTTTTTGGATGGATTGTTATACTTATATTAGACCACTACAAAAGATGGATGATATTTTGTATTAGGAGTATACGGACTTTATATACATATCATTATGATGCCATGGTATAAGCTTGAGTCTCAGGACCATGGTTAGGGTGCGTATATTGCCTAGGATGGACAACTGGACACAGGTGTTGTTCCCTGGTAGGTCTAGATACACATGACCACAGTATGTGCGATTTGCATGGTATCTCTACTCAGGCTGAGACAGACCCATTGGACTAGTGAGCGTCCTATAGTGTGTATCTATATCTATATGGACTATTTTAGCTATTGCCGAGCTATCTAGGATATATCTGCGTATCGGGTTTATGTATGGATTGTAGTAGTATGGAACTTGCATGTGGGCCTGACCCACCCTTATTTTTCAGGTGTTCGTGAGTACCAGACTTAGGGCTTAATCGTGGTGATGCAGATACAGACACTCACTCTTCCGACTATATAGGAGTTTCTTTCTTATTTTAGTTTTGGGTTTTAATTCTGTATTTCAATTACAGTTGAGGATTATTAGGGGTCCACTTGGTGGATTCCCGAGTTGTAAGGATTGTAAGGTTTAAATTATATTAATATTTTATTTGAGGGATTTTTCGTATTTAGAATTCTTATCAGCTTATTATTATTTTATCTTATTTTATTTATTTTTATATTCTGTGTTCAATTACATATTGATTGTTTGGTATCCCTCGGATCTGTGCTCGGACTTGATCACCCGTGGCTCTAGAATCGAGGGGTATCACACATACCTAGACCATTCATTCACCCACAACAACAAGGCCAAATTCCATTGGGAATGCCTCGGCCAATTTTGCTCCACAACCTCCCATGGTTCAAGCTAATCAAGGTGTTCGTTTAGCACCACCAATTGTGAATCCTCCCATTACTTTAAGAGACCATTATGTGCCTAATGAATATAATGCACCCACTTGCATTCAATTGCCCCCATTTAGAGCACATCACTATGAGATTAAACCGCAAACCATTCAAATGCTTCCCAACTATCATGGACTTCCAAGTGAAGAACCGTACAAGTATTTGGATGAGTTTCTTGAAGTGTGTTCCACCGTGAAATACACGGACATGCCAGAAGAGGTTTTAAGGCTTAAATTTTTTCTTTTCATCCTTAAAGACAAGGCAAAATATTGGTTCAACAATCTTAGGCCTTTTTTGATAACTTCTTGGGCAGAAATACAACAAGAGTTCTTGAAGAAGTACTACTCGGTTTCAAAGACCAATGCCATGAGGACTTCCATTCGTGAATTTTCTCAAGGGGATGGGGAAATATTTCATGAGGCATGGGAAAGGTTTAATGACTTGCTTATGAAGTGGCCACATCATGACATACCTAAGTGGCAACTAGTTCAATATTTCTTTGAAAGTTTACCAGATAATCACAAGGGTATGGTTGTTGCATCTATGGGTGGTTCTTATCTTGACAAGCATGAGGATGATGTGTGGCAATTGTATGAAAACATGAATGAGAATTCAATGCATAGATCTTTATCCTCTAAAAATGGTAGAAATCTAGGTGGAAGGAAAAATGTTAGCTTATATCAAGTTGACAATTCCAATGACATAGCCGCCGAGATGAAACCCTTATCTCAAAGGTTTAATCAATTTTTGATCAACCAAACTTCGGCGAATCAAGTATCTTCCTCCCCTAATCATGTTCATTATTGTGCATCTAATGAATCTTGCATGACTTGTTCAAGTGTTTTACATTCTACTTCCAATTGTCCCCATGGACATGTGCTAAGTGAAAACCATAAGCAAGTCAATGCTACATTTGTCAACCAAGGGAATAATCCCTATGGCACTCATTACTATTCAAGTTGGAGGAACCATCCAAACTTGTCTTGGAAAAGCCAAGGGGAAGGCTTAAACCCTCCCCAAGGTGGTTTTCAAAACAAGTATGTTCCACCTCCAAGGTAAGGCCAAGGTTCCCAAGGTTTTAGATCATCATCATTTCAATCGCATAGTAATCAATTATCTAATTCTCATTTTCCTAACCAATCATCATATTCTCAATGAAATTCTAGGAGTCTCGTTTTTGAGGAGAAAGTGTTGACCGCTCTAGGCACTCTAGAGGCGAATACTCAATTGCTTTATTCCCATTCTCAATCCATTGCTAAGCTAGAAACCCAAGTCGGGCAAATAGCTAGTACTTTGAATGCTAGAGAGAAAGGGAAGATGCCGTTGAATGTACCACCAAAGCAACAATGTGTTGTGGAGACTCATTCCTCATCAGAAGGTCACACAATCGAACATGTCAATACGGTGACAACCTTGAGAAGTGGGAGAATTGTGGACAACCATGTGAGTATGTCCAATGAAGAGAATGAACTGGTGTAACCAAAAGTTAATACCTATCCCATTTCACATATTATTCCTCCTTCATTGCATATGCATGACCCCTTTGTTGAAAAAAGTAATGGGAAATGATTTGAACAAAGTTTTGAAAGATGATTTGAAAAATTCTTGTGACAGTTTGAAAAATTCTTGTGTTGAAAATTCTTCAAAGAAAAATTTTGAAAAAGCTTTTGAGTCTAAAGCTTCATTTTTGAATGCCTTGAAAGGATCCATTTCTTTTGAAAAACAAAAGACTAAGACCAATGAAATCATTGATGTGTTTAGGCAAGTAAAGATCAATCTTCCACTTTTGGATGCAATTAAGCAAATTCCAGCTTATGCCAAATTCCTGAAAGATCTTTGCACCCAAAAGAGGAAGAATAAAAGCCAAGCACAAAGGAAAGTGGTCTTGACCGAGCAAGTGAGCTCCATTTTGCAACATAACACTCTCCCAAAGTTTAAGGACCCCGGTTCACCTACTACCTATTGCATAATCGATGACTATGTTATTAATCGGGCTCTTCTGGACTTAGGAGCAAGTGTCAACCTTCTTCTATATTCGGTATATGTTAAATTGGGCTTAGTGGACTTGAAACTGAAGTTAGTAGTTTTGTAACTTGCCGACCTATCCATCAAAAAGCCCCGGGGTATCATAGAGGATGTTTTGATTAAGATTGATGAGTTCTTCTTCCCCGTTGATTTCGTCGTCATAGACACGAAACCAGTTCCGAACCCCAAGAGCCAAATTCCCGTTATCTTTGGCCGTCCCTTCTTGGCAACCGCAAATGCCAACATCAATTGTAGGATGGGGATAATGAAAATCTCATTTGGCCACATGAAAGTGAAGTTGAACATCTTTAATCCGACCTTGAATTCCATAGACAAGCATGAAGAAGTGTGTGTTGTAGAAAAGTGCATTGACAATGAACTTGAAAAACATGATTTTTTGCTTGGAAGTTCTAAGAGTTCATCTTCAAACTTGAATTCAAGAATTGTTGTTTCAAAAGCAAAGTTTGAAAGGGCATGGAAGCCCAAGAATTGCCTTGATGAAAGACCGTTAATTCATTTTGATCTAAATCTAGCAAGTTCCTTAAAGAACCATTTGTTGGATGGGGTTCAAAGTGTTTTTCTCCCTGCCAAGGAGGGGATGCATAACAAGATATTTGATCCGGGCTAAAAGAGCCCAACATCTTGCTAGAGACGTTAAAGACTAGCAATGCTTCGTAGGGTTTACAACCCTATTCCTTCCTCATTTCTATTTTATCTTTCGTTTCTTGCGACGTCTAGATATATTCTGGGTTCATACACATTGTTGGGGATTTTGGCTGCACTTTTAGTTCTGAAATAGGCATCTTGTGTCTGTTCGATCGATCTCAAAATAGGTTTGATCGATCGAACTTCATTCTTGCATCAAACCTGCATATTTCATCTCTCTATCCCATCGTGCGAAATGTTTTGGGATCGATCTGAAATTCCAAGATCGATCCAAATTCTTTTTGGATTGATCTTCAGTTCTAACACTTAGAAATTTTTTGAACCCTATATAAAACAACTCTCTGTCTGATCATTCGAACTTGTCTGCAGGTTTTTACCTGTTCAATCGATGGAAACATCTTCTAGATCGATCTTGGATTGATCGATCTGTGTTCTTTTGTTGACTTTAACTTTGACTTTGACTGTATTTTGATTTTGATTTGATTTGATTTTATTTTCAAAAAAAAAGAAAAAAAAGAAAAAATTAACTTCCAAAAAGATTTTTATTTTATCTTATTTTTTCCAAAAATCCAAAAAAAAAAAAAAAAAAAAAAAAATATTTTGAATTTTGAATTTTGAATTTTGAGTTTTGAATTTTTAAATATTTAAATTTTAAAAATTTTAAAAATATGTTTTACAAGGTTAGATCGATCTGAGTTCTTTTCAGATTGATCTATGTTCGATTGATCGAAGATATTTCCAGATCGATCAAGTATGTTGGAGGTAGTTTTTAAAAATCCCTAGGGTCATTTAATCGATTTGGCCATCGATCTCAACCCTTATCACCTCCCACCGCTGCAACTTTCCTTCCCAACCTCCGGTGAGCCTCTGACGACCTTCCACAAGCTTCGAAACTTCATCTCCCTTCTCAGATCTCATCTATCTTTCTCGGACCACTTCTCTCGTTGAGTTTTGGTAAGTTTGGACTTTATATCCATTTTCGAGCTTTAATCTTGAGTGGTACCCATGTTTCCATGATAGATCTGAGATTCCATGTTTAATTTCTTGCCATTTTTGATGTTTTGAGTATATATATATATATGTGTGTGTGTGTGTGTGTGTGTGTGTATATATTTTTGTATTTTTTCATTTCCGATGTGATTTTGGGGGTCATGTGTAAGGATAAGTGATCAATCTTGTGTTGTTGAGGTGTAGGGGGACCCACAAGCTTGCTTGGGTGCCCCCCATGCCTTCCACGTCATAGATCTGTGACTTTTTGAATTTCTCACAGCAGTTCGATAGATCGAAGTTTTCTCAGATCGATCGAACTTAGTCCTGATCTATCTGAGAGAGATAAATCTCATATTCTCCTGATTAATCGAACTTCACAGATTTGTTTATGTGCACTTCACACACCATCCATAGTGTTTGTGTTAGTTTCTTGATGCCCAATGCCTGTGTTTTCCACATTGGATTCATTCCATACTTATCATGTTTAGCATGTTTCACTCATTCATTGTCTATACCTGGCTGCATTATCACTTGTATAGATTCATGTCCATTACTCTGAGTTATCTATCTTACTTGACATACATATTTCTATATGTTGTGCTATAATTCTTTATTATCTGATTGCTGACTTTACAAGTGTTTCGTTCTTTTACAGGCCATAGCATGGGTTAAGACAGTTGCCCATCAATAGTATCTGAGGAGGGTACGACAGTGTATAGAGGACCAGGTAGGACCTTCACATGCTTAGGATCCAGTTCCAGATCTAGCTCCAAAGCAGGTTGATCAGGTTGAGCAGCCTGAGCAGTTAGAGGGTGTGATACCCCTCGTTTCTAGAGCCACGGGTGATCAAGTCCGAGCACAGATCCGAGGGATACCAAACAATCAATATGTAAACAAGCAAGAATAAAACTGAATTAAGAATAAGATAAAAACGCTGAAACAAAACTAAAATGAAAATCCTCGAACCTTAAATAATAAATTAATATAATTTAAATCTGTACAACTCGGGAATCCACCTAGTGGACCCCTAATTCCAAAACTTTAGATAAATTTACAGAATTAAAATTCAAAACCAAAATAGAAAGGAAATCTTATGTAACCGGAAGAGTGAGTGTCTGTATCTGCATCAACACGATCAAACTCTAAGCCTGGTACTGGCGAATACCTGAAAAATAGAAGTGGGTCAGGCCCACATGCAAGTTCCAATCTACTACAATCCGTACATAAACCCGATACGCAGATACATCCTTGATAGCTCGGCAATATCCACTATAGTCCATATATATATACACACACTATAGGATGCTCACTAGCCTATAACATAGTTCAGCCTGGGTAAAAGGTGACATATAAAACACGCTTTTCAGCGGCCAAGTACCTAGACCTACCAGGGAACATTAGCTATATCTAGCTACCCAACCTTTGCAATATACGCACCCTAACCATGATCAAGAGACTCAAGCTCGTATCATGGTACCATAAATATATATATAAATTCCTTCCTAATGCAGAAACATAAAACAACCATCCGTTATGTCGTTCAACTATTTAGTTGACAGGACATGCATCCATGTAGGATTTAACTGTTTTAGTTAATCCATTCCATATGTATGAAGGGGTAGGACTTAACTTTTTGATCTAATCCATCCCTGATATGTCACCGTCCCATACCGGTACATATAATGCAAATAATCCACCAGTGATGCACATTCATTAGAACATCAAGTATATCCATGAACCAGCATAATAGAAAACAGGTATTATTAAGATCGTATTATGCATCCATTATATGATTATAATCATAAAACTCCTGTTAAATTGTTATAGTACTGTTAAACAATTTAAATTATCCACATCTATCCAATTGACAAAACAAAAACTAAATCAGTTCATCAATTGACAACCATAGCAGGGTATAATGATTTAACCATAAATCATTCCTTTAAATTGTTAAAGTAATGATAACCAACTTAAATTATCCAATTCCATACAATTGATCGAACATAAATTTTAACAGTTCATCAACTAACATCTATAGCACAATATAATGACAAATAGAGTTACAACTGTGCACATTATACTAGACTGCCAAAAATACCTCCATACTAGTCCAGTTTGTTTGCTAAAACAAAACTAGTAATCACAACCTACATCATCCTTGACAGCATGCCAAGTAATGCTTAAATTACATGATGTCCCTTTAATCCTCACTATAGATCATGTGTCTGATATAACGACACTCAGAAATCTACCCGGAGTATATCTTATGAAACCCCAAAAGTATTCCCATACAAGTCCATTTAGTTCGCTAAAATAAAGCTAGCAACTAAAACTCCTACAACTCCTGTCGGCATGCAACCTATCAATTAAAATTACATGACGACCCTAACCATAGCATAGATAACCGTCTTGGAACTGAAACATGTCATTTATATCATTGGTATAAATTCCTAACACTTACCTTTATAGCAGTTCATTTAATTTGCTAGCCAACCAACGATTCCAGTTCTCCTTCCTTCTTGACAGTATTGGACATTCTTATTTTAAAATTTATGTTGTCCATTCCCATAACCTGAATCAATACATCTTAGGTCTTAAACATGCTCTGTACACCATTTAAGAACCCCCATGAAACTCCAAAATTACCCTTTTGCCCCTGAAGTATCAAAAATTACCAGAAATACCCCCAGAGGGGTTTCTGTTCAAAGGAGCCGGCTCTTCATCTTCCAGAGCCGGCTCTCCCTCATGGAGAGCCGGCTCTACCTTCTTGGGAGCCGGCTCCCTCATTTAGGGAGCCGACTCTCTTCCCCTGAGAGCCGTCTCTGCTCCATTGCTTCATCTCTGCTTCGTCTGGTTGCCGTCTGTGCTTCCGGCGAAGTCCAGTGTTCTATTCCATACCTTTTTAAGATTATTAAGGTTCCATTAATGCTCTTAAACCCCTTGAGACTCCTCCTATCCCAATGTGAACCAATTGACAAACAAAACTTAAACTACACACACAGTTTATGCAAGAATAAGTTTAAACTTTAAAACGCAGAACAAATTTCAGAAAACATCAAGCATGAATAAAGTCTATTTTTAAAAGTTTAATTAAGTTCCTGGAGTCTATATAAGATGCACTGAACACAAGTTTACAGGAGAGGAATAGACTGAAACTTGCCTTAAGATTCCAGTTTGAAACCTTCACCGCCGTCTCTAAGTTTCAGAATTTCCAAGACTGCATTCCACTTCTGACCACCATTCCTGTTCTCTGTTGTTTCTTAATTCCATCCAGAAACAACCCCTCTATTCTTCCCCTATTCTTCCCCCTTTAGCCTCACAGCTTCTCCCTTAAGTCTCTCTCTGTTCCTCTCTTCTCTAGTTACGGGGAAAAGGGTTTTTCAAACCCTTGCAGACATACAACATATATATATATATATATCTGCCCTATCAACCCTAATCCTAATCCCAGCCTAACCATATGTCGGCTAATTAATCCCTATAGAAGAAAAACCCTAATCCTACGACCATATAAAAGGAATCCATACTAACTAAGTCATTTTAAAACACACGTCATTAATCCAAGTAAATCACAATTATTTTAAATAATTAAAGTAAATCATAATTACACAGCTAAAAATACAACCAACATACAATTACAGTTAAATAACTTATTTAAAGAAAAACCAATACAATAAAAAAAAAATATTAATTTAAATAACCACTTTCAAACAAATAATAAATAAAACAAAACACCTAAGTCACATAATTAAATTAATTAAACAAAACTAAATCCCCATTTTACCCTTTTGAAAACTTGGGGTATTACATTCTTCCCCCCTAACAAAAGGAATTCCGTCCTCGGAATTCACGAAACTCTGAATTAATGACTTTGCAAAATTCATTTCCATTTCTGTGTGGCACAGCCCCTTTAGACGAGCTCCACCAAATTCTAACATATCCAACAATATACTAAGATTCTATGTTTAAGAAAATAGCATAAATGTACAATGCCTAGATTGTATCTAGCAACGAGCCAATCTTACCCAATATTTAATGAAGGGTAACCATCCCTATTCCTTCCAGTTCCATAGAACTAACACATAAAAGTCCTATGCATCCAGCGCTTAACAAGTTGGTAACGCTAAACAATAGGCTACTGCCGAAACCAATAACCAAAACCCGTGAAGAGTCAGTGCGATACATAAAACTGAATTTCCTCCAAAACACATTGCTTCCGATACGGAAGACCGCTCAAACAACCTTTCCCTGATAGAAAACTCCCATGTACGAGTTCAACTAGCTACAAAATCCGACTGTTGCCTCCAAACCGTGAGCACTCATTACCAAAAGAGAGCATGGTTCTCCAATGTATCCTTACATAAAGTCAAGGTCTTATTAGATAACCTCGCTTCCATGTCGGACCAACCAGTAAGAGATCGACACAACCCGACTATCTAAAATCCCAAACATTGTCGTACGAACCTCCTTGTGCCAACAATAGCACAGATAATATCTGAAACGGTAAGTAACGCTTTCAATTACCCATGCCAACCTAGGATATATATCCTAAGCATATTTTCCATGATTAAATAGAATATCACGATCCCATTTCCTGTCTAGAGATGCGAAGCATAGTTGTTGCTCCAACACCTTCAGAAAGCTCCTTTGACATAGCACCGGTTATCTTCCATATTGAATAATCACATGCTATAACTCCGTTATCAGCGCAATGTACAACTGAAAAGAAATGCCAAAGTAAACTCCACTAAAGTGTAGTCCACAAGCAAACTTGCTCTATCCACTACTCTTAAACCATATGGAATTAATATTCCAACAAATGTCAGTAATTTCTACCAACCATCCCCTCCTGATTAGTCCTAATCCCATTTCGATATAAGAAAGGACTAAAACCTCCAGTGATATCCAAGTATCAATTTTCCACCTTACTAACAGATGATACTTTTGGAGACAGTTATGTACATGTCCCTATCCGTACCGCACCAAAACTAACATTGTATGTCAGGATGCAAACCATAACCAGTTGACTGCATTGTAAAATTTATGAATTTTACAGCTCAGTCACTCCGACCTTCCTAGAAGCAGAAAGATAACTACCAATCTTCCTTCAGTACCTTAAACTCATCTGAGTAAGGTACTACCTCCTGTGGGGTCAGCTCAAATATTCCAAGTTAACCACTTCCATTTCCCTGGTAACAGCAGGTGTTATAATTTCCATATGTTAAACCACAACAGATTGTGCAACAACCACTGAAGGTTCAATTACCATACCGGTTGATAAGATCCTCCTCTTCCCTATTACTTCCACCAGACAAAGCTTAACGCAAAGTGTGAATCACCACATCTATCCATCTAAGCCGTCTCGTGATCCGTGCTATTCGTAGGAACTGATATCTTACTAGTTCCCAAAATAGACAAAATGAAACTGATTTAATTTTATCAGTCAACAATCTCCCAACCAGAATCCTGACCCTTATGTAGAATCAGTAATCTCTTATCTAAATCCGTGGAAACTACTTTGTCAGTCCCGCTCTAGCATGAGAAGTGGCCGCAAGGATCTAATGATCTTTGACGGTCCATCTAGATTATTTACCAAACATCAGACTTTGAGATAGATATTAGATGTTCGGTCTCATCTTCAAGTCTTTGACATCTTACTTTTCTAACACAAGTAAGTGTCTATTAGACATCTCGTTTAACTGCAACCACATATGGAAATATTTTCATCCTCCAAATAGTCAAAAAAATTTTGAGCAACAACTACTTGTTGCGAACGGTAACCTAAAAAAAAAAAAAAAAAAAAAATTCCATATTATTTGTGCAAATGAGTGACTCTGCCTCCTCCTCGATATGCACCGCCAGCACCTCCTCCTAATGACACCCCCTGATGAGAATAAAATTCTTGATTAAGAATTGACTGATGACTAGTAAATTCGTCTACTATCCTCAGTCGGTGTCATTCCAACAAGTACTTAAACCAGTACCAAAATCCTCTTACTGATTTAGGAACACCAGTTTAAAATTTTCCTAGAAGATATTCAGCCAAGCCAGTTCCTTCGATAAACCAGCATGACGTTACAGCTTATCCAATGAATCTATATCATTTGACTCAAAACTGCTGGTTTTTCTTATCCCATCCTGAACACATATTACAACCACGCATGTCTAGGTTCATTTGATTGACTAAAGTTAGATATACTAACCAAATCCTATGATCACATGCCTACAATCCTAGCGTAATTAACGCTATTCCTCCAAAACGGTAATTAACTGATACTTGACGAAAAAGAAACACATAAAGCATACACAATAAAACATAATAAACTCCTACGTAAAACATCGTTCTTCCTAGCAAAGAAAATCTCTTTTAGAAATCAACTTTACCCGATTGGTTCACAATCTCCTTTCTACAGTTTCAGAGGTAATCAGCCAACCTCAAAACATAGCTCAAAACCAACTCCATTTGCCTCAGCAAATGCCAAAGGCTTAACCTTCATCCTCCTTATACACAGGATACAAACCGTCTAATGTAGCTGTATAAAGCAACTTAGATCGTCAAGACCTAATCCCCATACTCCCCGGAACGTGCTATATAATCTTTGCTTCGTTCTGAGAAGAACTTCATCCGATTCCCAAACCCCTGAAGAGTTCCTTTTATCTACCTCATTTAAAGGTAATACACAAGGTTAACTATCCACCTCAACTCTATAAGTATCGTTCACTATACTATTAGCGAACAAGATCACTTTCACGTGATCCTTGATTTTTAACATTTAATACCCTCTTTCTTGGGTTTATTGAAATCTCCTCCACTAGAATCCTCTTTGGACTCCTATTCCTCGGTTGTCTCCTTTATGAGAATAACTAAAATTGTGTTAGGCCCTTTATACGGGGACCTAAAACACACTCCTACATCCCTCTTTGGCTTATACTTCTAAAAGTAACGCCAACCGAAACTAAACCTTCAATCCCAAGTTCTACTTCTGATAGAGAACTCGATAACGTACTCCTCTACTCCTTCGGTCTGATTTGCTGTCGCCACAGACCCCATCCTCCTTCTAGTGTCAACCATTCCATAATTATGGAATATAATTGACATTAGAAGCTCCTCCTAATGAACTATAAAAGAGTACAACAAATCCTAATATGGCTCTAAGTTTTTAAGAGACGCAACGCGGAAGATTTCTAACAAAAGACACTCCTAAGGACACTAGAACCTAGAGTGCTCTGATACCAACTGTGATACCCCTCATTTCTAGAGCCACGGGTGATCAAGTCCGAGCACAGATCCGAGGGATACCAAACAATCAATATGTAAACAAGCAAGAATAAAACTGAATTAAGAATAAGATAAAAATGCTGAAAGAAAACTAAAATGAAAATCCTCGAACCTTAAATAATAAATTAATATAATTTAAATCTGTATAACTTAGGAATCCACCTAGTGGACCCCTAATTCCAAAACTTTAGATAAATTTACAGAATTAAAATCTAAAACCAAAATAGAAAGGAAATCTTTTGTAACCGGAAGAGTGAGTGTCTGTATCTGCATCAACACGATCAAACTCTAGGCCTGGTACTGGCGAATACTTGAAAAATAGAAGTGGGTCAGGCCCACATGTAAGTTCCAATCTACTACAATCTGTACATAAACCCAATACGTAGATACATCCTTGATAGCTTGGCAATATCTACCATAGTCCATATATATATACACACACTATAGGATGCTCACTAGCCTCTAACATAGTTCAGCCTAGGTAGAAGGTGACAAATAAAACACGCTTTTCAGCGGCCAAGTACCTAGACCTACCAGGGAACATCAGCTATATCTAGCTACCCAACCTTTGCAATATACGCACCCTAACCATGATCAAGAGACTCAAGCTCGTATCACGGTACCATAAATATATATATAAATTCCTTCCTAATGCAGAAAGATAAAACAACCATCCGTTATGTCGTTCAACTGTTTAGTTGACAGGACATGCATCTATGTAGGATTTAACTGTTTTAGTTAATCCATTCCATATGTATGAAGGGGTAGGACTTAGCTTTTTGATCTAATCCATCCCTGATATGTCACCGTCCCATACCGGTACATTTAATGCAAATGATCCACCAGTGATGCACATTCATTAGAACATCAAGTATATCCATGAACCAGCATAATAGAAAATAGGTATTATTAAGATCGTATTATGCATCCAGTATATGATTATAATCATAAAACTCCTGTTAAATTGTTATAGTACTGTTAAACAATTTAAATTATCCACATCCATCCAATTGACAAAACAAAAACTAAATCAGTTCATCAATTAACAACCATAGCAGGGTATAATGATTTAACCATAAATCATTCCTTTAAATTGTTAAAGTAATGATAACTAACTTAAATTATCCAATTCCATACAATTGATCGAACATAAATTTTAACAGTTCATCAATTAACATCCATAGCACAATATAATGACAAATAGAGTTATAACTGTGCACATTATACTAGACTGCCAAAAATACCTCCATACTAGTCCAGTTTGTTTGCTAAAACAAAACTAGTAATCACAACCTACATCATCCTTGACAGCATGCCAAGGAATGCTTAAATTACATGATGTCCCTTTAATCCTCACTATAGATCATGTGTTTGATATAACGACACTCAGAAATCTACCCAGAGTATATCTTATGAAACCCCAAAAGTATTCCCATACAAGTCCATTTAGTTCGCTAAAATAAAGCTAGCAACTAAAACTCCTACAACTCCTATCGGCATGCAACCTATCAATTAAAATTATAGGACGACCCAAACCATAGCATAAACAACCCTCTTGGAACTGAAACATGTCATTTATATCATTGGTATAAATTCCAAACACTTACCTTTATAGCAGTTTATTTAATTTGCTAGCCAACCAACGATTCCAGTTCTCCTTCCTTCTTGACAGTATTGGATATTCTTATTTTAAAATTTATGTTGTCCATTCCCATGACTTGAATCAATACATCTTAGGTCTTAAACATGCTCTGTACACCATTTAAGAACCCCCATGAAACTCTAAAATTACCCTTTTGCCCCTAAAGTATCAAAAATTACTAGAAATACCCCCGGAGGGGTTTCTGTTCAAAGGAGCCGGCTCCCCCCCATGGGAGCCAGCGCTTCATCTTCTAGAGTCAGCTCTCCCTCATGGAGAGCTGGCTCTACCTTCTTGGGAGCCGGCTCCCTCATTTAGGGAGCCGACTCTCTTCCCCTGAGAGCCGTCTCTGCTCCATTGCTTCGTCTCTGCTTCGTCTTGTTGCCGTCTGTGCTTCCGGCGAAGTCCAGTGTTCTATTCCATACCTTTTTAAGATTATTAAGGTTCCATTAATGCTCTTAAACCCCTTGAGAGTCCTCCTATCCTAATGTGAACCAATTGACAAACAAAACTTAAACTACACACACAGTTTATGCAAGAATAAGTTTAAACTTTAAAAAGCAGAACAGATTTCAGAAAACATCAAGCATGAATAAAGTCTATTTTTAAAAGTTTAATTAAGTTCCTGGAGTCTATATAAGATGCACTGAACACAAGTTTACATGAGAGGAATAGATTGAAACTTGCTTTAGGATTCCGGTTTGAAACCTTCACTGCCGTCTTTAAGTTTCAGAATTTCCAAGACTGCATTCCACCTCTGACCACCATTCCAGTTCTCTGTTGTTTCTTAATTCCATCCAGAAACAACCCCTCTGTTCTTCCCCTATTCTTCCCCCTTTAGCCTCACAGCTTCTCCCTTAAGTCTCTCTCTGTTCCTCTCTTCTCTAGTTACGGGGAAAAGGGTTTTTCAAACCCTTGCAGACATACAACATATATATATGTATATATATCTACCCTATCAACCCTAATCCTAATCCCAGCCTAACCATATGTCGGCTAATTAATCTCTATAGAAGAAAAACCCTAATCATACGACCATACAAAAAGAATCCATACCAACTAAGTCATTGTAAAATACACGTCATTAATCCAAGTAAATCACAATTATTTTAAATAATTAAAGGAAATCACAATTACACAGCTAAAAATACAACCAACATACAATTACAGTTAAATAACTTATTTAAAGAAAAACCAATACAATAAATAAAAAAATTTAAATAACCACTTTCAAACAAATAATAAATAAAACAAAACACCTAAGTCACATAATTAAATTAATTAAACAAAACTAAATCCCCATTTTACCCTTTTGAAAACTTGGGGTATTACAGAGGGGTATCCTTAGCCAGCTCCAGCTCAGTCCTCATCAGCTGATTCCAGACTACAGTCTTCAGCTATTACATCTTCATCCCATTCAGATGAGGTTGAGCATATACCTTCTCCTTCACCACCACCGGCACAGTATGGCCAGGACTGAGATAGACCTCTCCCAAGATACTCACGCATTCAGGTGGCACGTGAGTCGGTGTTTGAGATTACCTTCTTCTCCCGGTCAGTCTTGATTCAGGTAGACTTTGACGACATCGAGCGGCACGGCATTTTAGCCATTTTGGCGCCAGTTACTTATCCTGTTTTCCCGCGGCTAGTTCGGCTATTCTTCCAGAACCTTCGGTTGGCCTTGGGTAATCTATCAGAGCTGCAGAGCACTATCGATGGCTAACCCATCTGGATCACAGTTGACACATTAGCCAGAGCTTCTCGGTGCCTTCCTGTTTACCCTCCTGACCTTCATTATCATATCTTGAGGAGGCCTTCTAATGGAGACATGGATATTGCATTGATAGGCCACTATGCAACTGGCAAGACATTTGCTACATTGATTTATTTGCCTGATGATCTTTGGTTCTACGATTCGGTCTTGTACCGAAACGTATTTATGGCTGGCCATAAGATCCAGAGGTGTTTAGACTTCTTGGCTGCTTTATACGCATTCTATATAGGCCATTGGGTATCTATTCCGGCACTATACCGGAGTGTCATGATGAAGCTCTATACAGACTACATCAGCAAGGCGAAGCCCAAACGGGCTAAGTACCTTCCATTCGCTCATCTTATTACTCAAATCCTACGGGACTAGTGCTTCCCTTTCTATCCACAGGAGTGTTCTGAGACAGGGGCTTACAACTTCGTCAAGAAGGACTGGAACAAGATTTATAATGCTCTTATCAAGTGCCTGGAGGACGATGCTATCTTAGCAGATGAGGAGGTGGAGCTTGCAGAGATGGAGGCGGCAGTAGCAGCAGCAGTGCCAGCAGAGCATGATCCAGCAGACCCACTGGCGGTTGCGGACATGCATATGGATATTGATTTGGAGCGAGAGCCAGCATATGAGTCACCATATCACTCTCAGGCAGGGTCGCCATTATATGTCCCGGAGCTTAGTCAGGATGAGCATCCTTCTCCTGACCCAGTCATACCTAATGCGCCAGCACAGACACCCGGCCTAAGAGAGCGTATATAGATTTTGGAGGACGCCGTTGTTTCTCTTCGATCCGATGTGGCCTCCCTTAGCACTGATGTTGCATCTCTCTACTCAGATGTGATGGCTGTGCTACGAGATGTATCTAGAGATATCTGGGGATCACGCCCTGCTCGCCCGACCTCCGCTGCCTGATCTCTCTATCTCTCTACTTTCATTTATATATCTGTGATATTACTGTTACATTGCTACTGTTTTGATATTTTTGCGGCCAGTCTATTAGCCCTGATACTGTGATGTGTTGTACATTATTTCTTTTTATGCATGATATTTTTGGATGTCTGGATTTTATATTGATATATCTGTCTGTGATTGACTCTATTTATCAGGTGCATCCCAGTGATTTCAGTAAGAGAGTGCTGCCCAAAATTTTTCAGGACCATCATTTTCCTCTCTCCTTAGTTCATTTCTTATCCTATTTACACCTATATGTCCACTGTGCACTGTTATTATCCCTTTTGTTATCTGATGAGTTTTATCCAAGTGCTATCTTTTCAAGACCGCAGTTAATTCCAAGTTTGGGGGGGGGGGGGGGGGGGGTTATACCACCCACTTTGGATATTTGCATCCCTGCCATTCTTTGCCTTAGTTGCACTGGTATACTATTTCCTTTTGTTCTCTTTGCACATTGAGGACACTGTGTCATTTAAGTTTGGGGGTAATGAGTGTTAATTACAATATTTGCTTCCAATTCAAAATTTTAAGCATGACTTATGTATTTGAGGGATTTTCTATGATTGGTCCATAACTAGCTGTGATTTTGATCTTTTGAGGACTATATTGCTTAAAATTTAAAAATTGCTTGACTTGAGAGTCCAATACTCTTTGTATGCCTTATGGATGCCATTTAGGAGTAAATTTTTTGAAAGATTGATATCATGCTTGCACTTGTGGTCCACATCATCCTGATTTTATGATTGTTTTGAGATCCACTCTAGGATTCTACACTAGCACAGGCATACACTAGCATTCATTTGTGGGGTACATGCTTTGTTGATTATTGAATTGGTTATATCCCAATTGAGCTAGTAGTGCATTGAAGGCATTCATTTTGATAAAAAGTGGATAACAAACCCTTTTCATTGAGTAGCCAGGATTCTAGCCTTATCAAACATTGAATTTCTCGCGCTGAAAGGTGGAGGGCCCAAACTCTAGGTTAATAATTGAATTTGAAAAAAAAAAAAAAAAAAAGAGAAAAAGTTGCAAAAGTAATAAAAAAAGTGAGGACTTCTCCCAAAAGGTGAGAAGTGGGAAATGATTAGATGGAGGTTGTTTTGATTTGTAGCCTAGTTGATTTGAGCTTGTAAGTCCTTAGGGGTGTTTGAATACCTAACGCCCTAAAGCCGTCCGATTTGGGAGTCTTTTACCTAACGCTCGACCTCATGGATTACTAGAAAGCTTAATAAACAACACATTGCACCATGCTTCCATTTTTTATCCTTAGGATTTAAAAAAAAAAAAAAAAAATCGAGTGAAAAGAATAAACGCACCTAGATCAATAAAGCTTTAATAAAAGGTCCATTCTTTGTCTTGATGATCGGTACTAGATTTGTGTGCTAGTTTGAGGGTAAGGATGTGATTATTTCTTTAGTTGGCTTAGATAACAACATATTTGATGCTAGTCCACTCAAAAGGATTCTAGAGTTGTTTTGATTTACATGATCATTTTCTTGATGTGTGGAGGATCATATTTGTTTGCTTGATGTTGAGATTTAGGGAGATTGCTTGGATATGGTTGAAAAATTGCATAGTTGAGGTAGTTTTCTTCTAATACTTGTTTGGAATATTGGTGCCTCTTTTGTGAGAATGAGCTTAATGTTTGTGGGTATCATTTCTGGAAACCCTTACAAGACTTCACTCGTGCACTAGGGGTAACCTAGGGGTTTAAAAGGCTTGTTATATATGCTAAATGCAATCGTGTTCCCTATGAAAGTGGCATTATCCATTTATTACTTTCTAGTTCGTAGTTGTTTAGTTGTTCATTTTAATCCATTACTTTGCAGTTCATTGCTAGGGACTAACAATATTTAAGTTTAGGGTGATGATGAGTGCTGAAAAGTGCGCAATTAAACCCCTTAAGCTTAAGTATTCTAGGACCTTTATCTATCTTACTTTCCCGTCTTAGACTAATTTCATGTTATTGCCCTTTTCAGGCATTTATCCAAAAAAGAAGTTAATTTAGCCATATAAGAGCATTAAAGAAGCTAACTCAAGCTGGATGGAAGAAAGGAGCAAAGTGGAAGCAAAATGAAGCAAAGTGTGGAGATCAGCATGTTCGATCGATCTCAGCAATCCTTCGATCGATCTGGAGTTAATCGATCTGGACACTTTAAGCTGGATCCAAGCCTTTGTTCTTATCCAAAAGAATTCATTAAGTTCGATCGATCTAACATCTCTTTGATCGATCGAAAATATTTGATCTTATCCACACTTATCACCCCACCTACTACTTTTGTCTCTTTCCCAAAATATCCCAAAATATCTCAGAGATTTGTCTTTATTCAAAAAAGCACCGCCAAGGATGATCGATCTCTGCAGCATTCGATAGATCTCACCTAAGTTCGATCGATCTCAACACAGTTCGATCGATCGAACCTCCTCAAGTCCGAAAAAAATAAGTTCCAGCTCATTAAAAGTTGGCTCATGGTGCAATCATTGCAAGGGCCCTTGTGCACGAGTCCAGACCATTGGGTGTGACACTTGAGCCTCCTATATAAGGATTTTGAGCCATTTTTACACATATCTATCATCTCATAATACTTAGAGATATACTTAGAAACTTTCTTAGAGGGGAAGAAAAGAGAGGAGGGGAGGCTAGAGATACATTCTTGGGAGTTCTTCCATTCTCTCCATGGTGGGGGAGCCGGCTCCCTTGAAAAAAAAACCCCTACGGGGTGTTTTCGGATGATTTTATGAATCCAGGGGTAAAAAGGGAATTTTTGGAAAGTTATGAGAGATTGTTAATGTTAAAAATTAACATGTTAAAACCCTAAAATAGTTAGTTAGAATGGTGTGCTAATTGTAGGAGACATCATGAAATACAAACAGTTAATGGGCATGCTGTCAAAGATGGGGAAAGGTTTAATTGCTAGGCTGTTCTAGCAAATTAAAATGGACCAGTATGGAAATTATTTTTTGGGTTCTATATATATGATTGATATATCATATCTGAGTCCCAGGAATGTTGGTATATGATACTAATGGATTTCATGAAATTAAAATAAAAATATGCATGCTGTCACGGGATATAGAAGTTTATTTGCTAATGGTTGTTTTAGCCAGTTAAACGGACCGCCAGGAATGTATTTAGGATTGGAGTGTATGTGCTCAGTTTATACTTCTAAGTATCATTATAGCTTGCTGTGGATTCATAATGGAGGATTAAATGGACATCATTAAATGTATATAATGATTTGCATGATGTTAAAGATTGGGGAATGTTTAAATTGCTAGTCTGGTTTAGTAAACTTAATGGACTAGTATGAAAGGATTTAGTTGGGATTTTGGGTATAATGTGCTCAGTTATTACTTCTGATTGTCATTATAACATGCTACGGATGTAAATTGATTTACTGATATATTCTCTGTTTTGTCAATTGGATGGATATGGATGGTTTAAATTGGCTATTAATACTTTAGCAATTTAAATGGAAGTTTTATGATTATAATCATATATTGGATGCATGATAGGATCTTATCAATATCTGATTTCTATTATGTTGGTTTTTGGATATACTTGATGTTCATTTGAGTGTGCATCATTTATGGATCATATGCATAATATGCACCGGTATGGGACAGTGGCATATCGGAGATGGATTAGATCAAAAAGTTAAGTCCTACCTCTTCATACATATGGAATGGATTAACTAAAACAGTTCTGTCAATTAAAACAGTTGAATGACATAACGGATGTTTGCTTTACTTTTTTGTACTAGGAAAGATTTATATATATCTTTATGGTACCATGATATGAGCTTGAGTCTCCTAATCACGGTTAGGGTGCGTATATTGCCTCTGATGGAGAACTGGACCTAATGACGTTCCCTGGTAGGTCTAGGTGTGCATGACTACGCTACGTGCATTTTGCATGTTACCTTCTACTCAGGTGTGATGACTATAGGTTAGTGAGCGTCCTATAGTGTGTATCTATTTCTATATGGATTATTTTAGATATTGTCGAGCTATCTAGGATGTATCTGCGTATCGGGTTTATGTATGGATTGTAGTAGGATGGAACTTGCGTGTAGGCCTAACCCACTCTAATTTTTCAGATGTTCGTCAGTACCAGACTTAGAGCTTGATCGTGTTGATGCAGATACAGACACTCACTCTTCCGACTATATAGGATTTTCTTTCTTATTTTAGTTTTGGATTTTGATTCTGTAAATTTATTTATCGCTTGGGATTATTAGGGGTCCACTAGATGGATTCCTGAGTTGTACGGATCGAAAAGATTTGAATTATTTAATCTTTTATATTTGGAGGATTTTTACATTTAGAATTCTTTTCAGCTTATTATTTATTTCCTTTTAATTCTTTTGTAATCTGCTTGTTTACATATTAATTGTCTCATATCCCTTGGATCTATGCTTGGACTTGATCACCCGTGGCTCTAGAATCGAGGGGTATCATAATTAGTATGTCACCTTACCGTCTCGTCTGTGGTAAAGGGTGCCATCTTCCTATAGAATTCGAATACAGAGCTTTCTAGGCTATAAAAAAGCTCAATTTTGATATGAACTTTACTGGACCTAACAGGAAGCTTCAACTAACAGAGCTCGAAGTATTACGTAATGATGCTTATGAGAGTGCTAAGATTTACAAATCAAAGACTAAGGCATTTCACGACAAGCATATCTTTCGTAAGACTTTTGATGTGACGACCCAAGCCCGGAGGTCCGAATCGTTAGCCAGGTCCTTGCTTGAACCTGAGGTCACCTAGGTCAATCTTATCATTTCTAATGTCAAAATATCATAAGTAGGATCAAAATAAGTTCTCCCAAAGGCTCAGAACATAACCCAAGAGTCAAAAGTAGGATGATAAGGAAAGAAGAGCAAAACAAATCCAACAGGTGCACTTCGGTCAACCGAAGTGGAGCTTCGGTCGGCCGAAGCAAACCCTCAAGAACTGGTCAACCGAAACCCTCCATCGGTCGACCGAAGGGTGAGATCCTGAGAGCAAGAGGATGGTTCGGTTGACCGAACCCCATTTCGGTCGACCGAAACATGCAGATCGTGAGAGCACCTACTTGGTTCTGTTGACTGATGCACCATTTCGGTCGACCGAGATGGCTCCTTCGAGCCCTGAAGCTGGAACTGACCTGCTGCCTTATGGAAATGAAAGGGGGACTAAAATGGAGACTTTGCAATGGTTTGAACTTGAGTTAAATCATCAATCATGAGTTACTCTACGGTAATAGATAAGAGAACCAACACGTAATCAACTTAACACATCATTGAGATCAACTACATGGAGTTATGAACTTGAACTTTACATCATGAACAATTTACATCAAAATGGATTTAAGGTTCGAGTTACATTATCATTTACAAGCCAAATGAACTTAACACATTTCGTGACATGTGCTTAACAAAGCGAGTTCAAGTTCTACAAAATATATATCCAAAGTGTCCTTCGAGTTCTATCAAATCTGTGGTGGATTATCATTCGCCAATTCCTTTCCATGACCTGAAAAGTTATAAGTATATGGGGTGAGCAATTTGCTCAGTAGATGGCACTTAAGACACGCTTCTTGTGTCTTTGTAAATCCATACAAATAATAGAGTAAGGGGGATGGGGATCATACCATATCGGGATAATACAACACAACCACTAATCTCAACATAAACATTGTAATGCAATGGAATGCTATGCTATGCATGCTAATGTCACTCCCCATTTTCAACATTCAAACCATCGCTTTAAAACTGTTAATATAACCCGCCCTTTGGTGACCCCACAGTGACACGAGAGAAGGATTGGCTAGTGTCCCTAACCTTTGGTACCCCCGCGGTGTCATTATGGGGCCCAGCTAGCTCAACCACGCTAGGGCAATGTCCCTAGTTCCTTTTAGGCTATATTAACACTCCGGCCCTTTGGTACCCCCGTGGCGACCGGATTTTCATAAAACAAGTTCATCAAAAACACTTCCCCAAAATTCCCTTTTTCATTTCAAAATGATTTCTCCCATTCATGCCCAATGTTAGTGCATAAATGCATCAATGCCATGTCCATGTTCATATTTCTCAATTAACTCAAGTTTGACTAACAAAGCTTGGTTCACAAGAATTGATAAGGAATTTACAACATGCCTTCATATATTAAAATTTTAACATTTTAGACATACTAAAATTAACACATAGGCATGCTCTTCACATGGATCATTTAATGCATATAGTCACACAAGTAACATTCATGTATACACAACAACCAAACAATTTGCTAGGTTCTATACAATTTAATCATGCTAAGCAAAAATTCATGTAGAATTAACTCATTAAAGCATAAGATTTCATGGATTAAGAATCCCTACCTCTTAGAATGCGAAAACCCTCAAAATGGGTTCAAATTTTGAAAATTAAAGGGAGACCCGAAGCTGAAATTGTTGGTACTCACGTGTAGAGCTCATCGTGGTCTCCATTTTGCCTCAAACGACACAAAAAAATTCCATGTTTTGAAGATGGAATCAAAGCTTGAAGTTTGTTTCCAAAAAGAAAAGAAAAACAAATGAAGAATGAGAGAGGAAAATAAAGTTACGGGGAGAGAGAAAGTGAATGATCAAAAATGGTCTCTAGACCATTAGAAGTGTGAGTGGTGGGTCCCATCACCAACCTTTCTTTTCCCTTTTTCTTTTATTTGCAATTCTACACCACAATTAAATATAATGCACCACCACACAATTACTACATAGCTCACATAATTCAAAATGTATGAAATGCAAATGGACTCAACTAAAATCCCGTACAAAAAATGTGAAAAGACAGAAATGCCCTCGCATCAACGAAATTTCAGAAAAATGAAAAATGCTAAAAATTAGAAACATCACAATTGAGCCTGGGAAGAAGGTTTGGTTGTTTAACACATGACTGAAACTTTTTCCTGGCAAACTGAAGTCACGTTGGGAAGGTCCTATTGACCTTGAATCTAAGGCTTTTGATGATCATAATTCATTAATGATGTTCTATGCATACTAATGTCTACCTTGAGCAAAATTACAGATCTAAGCTTTAATCAAGACAAGACATGACACAGAAAAGCAAAAATGAAGAAGCATCATGAAGGCATGAGAAAAGGTCAAAGGAATCAAGACTGAAAGACAAGTCATCAACATCTCATCAAATGGGGTTAGCCAGGATGGTGAGCTTTCTAGGAAACTTTATATAATGAGTTGTGGTCTTCATAAAAAGGTATTGCATTCATTTGAGAAACATATCCTTGCAATCTTATGACCTTTTTATCATCATACACATACTTCATATCTTCAAAGAGTATTGAGCTTCAATTTATTCATACATACTCTAGAGTGAGTTGAATCTTGTACCTTAGATCTAAGAAAGATCATCTTGTACTTCAACAATCTTATTCAACTCTTGTAAGGGCTGGTGTGGCCCAAGGAAGACTAAGAGAAAGTGTTTCTCTTAGCATTTAGAAGCAAAGAAGGGCTTCTTGTAAAAGGTTTGTTCTCCACCCGTAAAGAGGTGCCATAGTGGATTGGGAAGTCTCAAGAGGGGTCATGAGCCGAGGAGTAGGAGTTTCCGAATCTCGCTAAAATCGCCGAGTACTTGTTTGTAATCTCTCTCTTTATCTCTTATATCTATTGCTTCAAGTTCTTTTGAATTTATTTCTTGATAATTGCTGATAGGTGTAACTTAGACTTCAAATTGCTTTGTTAAATTATTATTGAGAAATTTACTTTGCTATTGCACATCAATTGAAATTAAAAATTAACCATTATTTGCTAAAACTCTATTCACCCCCCCCCCCCTCTAGAGTCATTAATTGGGCAATAGGTCCATATATGGTAATTTCTGTTACACCATATGGTGCAATTGAGATACAAGATTGTAAAACTGGACAACTGTCTAAGATCAATGGACAGAGACTTAAATCCTACATAGAGGGTAGTGTGCAGAGAGGTATAGTGGAGGCAGTAGAACTTCATGATCATATTTACTTGGACTAGAGAGGTTAGATTTCGTCGGGCTATTGGCATTAAACTTAGCATGTTGTCGAGCTATCAACGTTAAACTTAGCATTTGTAAGTTGTACCATAGTTTTATTTTATTTTTATTTATTTTAGTTTGTTTTTTAATTATTTTTATAGGTTTTAGGTAATTTTTTTTTGTTTATTTTAGGTTTAAATTAGATTAGGTTTAAATAAAATAAGAAAAGAATAAAAAATAGAAAAATAGAAAAAAATCTAAAAATTTGTTTCAATGCTTGAGACTGAAATTTGGGGCTTGAGCATCAGTTACTAAAGGCTAGAGCTTGAATTTAAAGCTCGAGTCCTCCATCATCATGAACTTTAGGATTTGTGGCAGCAGGCTCGAGCTCACATCTTATAAGCTTGAGCCTTAGGTTTTTAAAATTTTAAAATCAAGAAACTGAGTACTCCGTCTTCTACTACATAAAGGACATCCATCCCTTATGACATTTATCCCTTATAAAGTCCCTCCAAGTTTTTTCCATATTCATATCTGGTGAAGCTTCACATTCTCCTCGCAGATTTGCAGGAAATATAGAGGTAAAGTTCTTTTTCTTCATCCTCTTTCCATTGTCTCTTCCTTAGATGAATAAATTTCTACATCTAGAGAGGAAAACATGAGTTACTCCTTGGATGAATGATTCTTTAGACCTTTATACATTATCAACATATATGAGTTGTTTAGATCAATTCTTGATTGATTTAGGAACTGATTTTTGAGATCTGTTGTGGTGAAGTCCAGGTAAAGCTCGAGCTCTGCAGTTTTAAGCTCGAGCATTGGTTGAAGCTCGAGCCCGAAAGGTCAACCTCGAGCCTCAATTTCCAGATTGCAGGATTTTGGGAATTTTGGGTGATTCTAGGGATTTTATTGCAAGATACTATTAATTGAAACTAAAGATGGTTCATCTTGCTCCTTCTAAGCATGCTAGGGTGACTAAAGATGTTGTGCCAAGTGCTTGGAAAGAAATTCCAATTTCTTATGAGACAACTTTTGATTATCAAGCATTCATCACTGATCCTCTCACTAGATGGGCTATGAAATCTTTTAGTTATAGGCATCTTTTGCATCTTATGGTTCCTGTAACTAATATTACATATCCTTGCCTTGTTTGCTTGTTTTATCTTAATCTGGTTTATAGTGAGGATGACCCTTGGGAGCTTAGGACTATGATTGATGGGCATGAGTTGATTATCAATCCTTGTGCCATTACTGTAGCTTTAGATTATTATCATACACTTCATGAAGTGGTAGATGAGAGGCGTAGTTATCCCATTTTCATACCTTTCCCTTGGGTACCAATTGCAGAGAATTTAATTCAAAAGTTGTGTGATGGACGATTTGCCAGGAGAAAGCGTAGTAGCACTACCAAGGCCAAAATTCCTAAGAGGTTATGGATTCTAGATTCTATCATCTCTGCTAATGTTCATCCTCTTGGACATAAGAACATTAGGAATATTGATTTTCTACAGGCGCTTTATGCTATTCAGTTTGAGCATTGGTATTCATTTCCTAGGATGATTTTCTGTCAGCTATTGGAGTTTTGGTCAGAAATTGGACCACACAAGACTGTTCCTGCACATATGCTACCTTTTCTATATATGATTACTAGATTGTTAGAGCCATAGGGTTTTATGGTAGGTCCAAAAGAAAAGTCATGTGATGAATCTCCAAAGTTTGGAATGAGGGAATTGAATAAAGTATGGGCACATATGCCGGCACATTGCCGCAATGCAGTAGAGTTTGGTGATGAGGGATACATAGCAGTTACTGCTAAGAGGGAAGATGATGATGAGGCTACGGAGGATAAGATAGATCTCTTCAATAGCCAGTCGCCACCGCGAAGGATGCCAGTTCTAGCAGCCCAGCCTGAGAGTTCTTCTTAGGCTGAGATTCGAGAGCTTCAGGCCAGGGTGGCCGAGCTGCAGGAAGGATAGATGGTGCTGCGGCAGATGCTGACTGCGCAGTAGAACATATTAGAAGAATTACTATGCCGTACTCTGTCCGCTCCATCTACTTTTATAGATACTCCTCCACCTCATATGGATTAGCTTTCTAGGGCATTTCTATATTTTCTTTTGTTAGTTAGGCATTTTTGATGACTAGGACAATATTTTTGATGTATTTATTTCTTTATGTTGTATATCTATCCTAAGTCTGTTATTTTGAAAGCATTGTACTCATTTTGCTGATATATATACATACTTTTTGCCTATACTTTCCTTGTGTTGCTATTTGAGCTACTAGTAATATTTCTCTATTACTACTCCATATGCTTGATACTCTGATGTGTGTTGGAGTTTGTTGATTTTGACAGATACTGCAGATTAAGTTTGGGGGTGATTTATTTATTTAACCTTCTGTGCTTTATATTGGTCTATCTTTGCTAGTCTGCATGTATGGTAATAACTTTCTAACTCTCTTTGATTAACACACTGAGGACAATGTACACAATAAGTTTGGGGGCAAGGTACTTGGGAGAAATTTAAATTTTTGCTCACACAAGGACATGATTTGTTAGTTGATATTATAAGCATGAGTTTGAGTCTGTTGATTGTTGTTTATTCTGTTGCAATCTTATGTTGGTTAGAAATGGTTTGTATGCTAAAATATTGTGAAAAGGGATTCTTGGAAAATTTTGAAATCAGTTGGTGGCCTATTGTCCACTCTGTTAGAATGATCCTTGTTTAATGAAATTAATCTTTGAGATGCTACACTTTGCACATATTCACACTTGCTTGACTTATGTGGGGTAAAAACTAGAAGTCTTGTTTTGTTTTGAATTAGACTGAGATGAGCAGGTAGCTTTGATAATTTTGATAACCAATACATATAAAAATAAAAAAATAAAAAATGGGTACGTATGCAATGCAATAAACGAAAAAAAATCTTCACCAATGTGAATGAAAGAAAAAAGAAATTGAAGAAAAGAAGTAGAAAAGGATTAAGTTTAGGTCTATACCTAGATTACTTGAGTGATTAAATCCTTAGGGGTGTGTTATGACACCTAATGCCCTAAGACTATCTGGTTTGGGAGTCAATGGCTGAAAACTTGTTACATAAGGGGTTTAGGTTGCTTAGATTGCTTGAACAATTAGGTCCGGAGGGATGTTTTATCACTTAAGGCCCTAAGACCATCTAGTCCGAGAGTCATTGGCTGAAAGTTCGTTACATGGGTAATCTAGAAAGCTTAATAGACCTAAACATTGCACAATATCCTTTTTGAAAAATTACATACCTTAAAAAAAATAAAATAAAATGCCTTGGGAGTTGGAATTTGAATAGTTTGTCTGTGAGTTGAGGAATAGCAAGGAATGAATGCAAGTATGGATAGTAAGCCACACGTTGAATTGTAAGTTCACTTGTAAAAAGTGTTTTGGGGATTAAGATTGTTGAATGAATGATTAAACTGACATGTGGGGACCATGGTTGCTAAATTAAAATTGAAAGTTAAAAGTTTTTCTGATTACATGATTAGTTGTACTTGCTGTATTAGACTGATTAATGAACTGCAGGGATAATATGATTTAAAAATAGGCTTGAATGAGCTTACTGTGTAATTAAGGCACTGCTTTGAAAAGTTTGTGGGTATCTTCACAGGAAACTTTCACAAGACTACAACTTATTCACTAGGGGTAACCTAGGGGTTTAAAGGCTTGTTGCATAGGCTAAATGCAACCGTGATTCCCATAAAAGAGGCTTTTTTAGTTCTCTATTGCTAAGGGACTAGCAATATATAAGTTTGGGGGTGTGATGAGCGCTGAATATTTGATATTTGAGCCCCTAAATATACGCATGTTAAGACCTAAAGTGATACTTCTATCCATTGTTAGACTAATTTATGTTTAACGTGTGTTTATAGGTACTTTTCCAGAGAAACGGTTAAAATCGGGACTTTATGATGATATCGGAATTTACAGAGTCGTTGTCTGTCATTTAGAGCAAGCCGAGAGCTTAAATAGTGAAGTTTGGAGGAATTCAGAATCCAAAGCTTGAGCCCAAGTCTTGAGGCACGAGCCTTACAAGTCAAAGAAGAAAAGTCAACAAGGTATTGAAGCTCGAGCCTTGTACCTTCGAGCTCGAGCCCCAACTATTAGTGCTCGAGCCTAACCAAGGGTGCTCGAGCCTTGACCTCTAAGCTCAAGCACAAGGCGTCGGAATTTGAAGAGTTGATTTCCAAGCTCCTAGACCTCGTGCCTAACCTCAAGGATCGAGCACTATTACACAAAGCTTGAGCCTTGAGTCCCTAAAGCTTGAGCCTGGTACCTAGTGCTCAAGCCCATGAAGCTTGGATCGAGCAATGTTAAAAGAGATGAAACCCGTGAATATTCTAGGTGTTGAAGAAAAAAACGCTTCGGAAAATAATTGAAGAAATTTGGCTAAGCGTCAAAGTGAAGATCGAGTACCAATCCTTGAGGCTTAAGCACCAATTCAACAAAGCTCGAGCTTGAACCTTAAAGTTTGAGCCTTTGTTCCTCAAGCTCAAGCCTTCCATGATATGTTAGATTTAAGTTATGGGAATGTTCTCTTTTCAAGCCGTATCATTCTAGATGGGCCAGAAGACCTAAAAGCACACCAAGCCTTTATTTTCTTCTATAAAAGAAGGCATAAGCCTTGATAGAAGAGGTCCCTTTTTTTTCATATTGTTTTAGAAGGCTGATACTGTGGTGGCGGCTTTAGAGTTTTCACAACCTTAGAAGGTGAAGATCTTGAGAAGAGAAGTGCTGTCCGTGACGATGGAGACGACTCCAACACATATGACATCTGGCATCGTCATGAGTAGCTAATTCCTTTCTTAGGGCACTGATGTAACCCAATTTAGTATTATGGTTTGATTGTCCTTAACTTTGGGATATTTTTAATGTATATTATGTTTTTGATTATATGACTATAACCAACTGAGACAACTCAGTTGGATTTAATATTTTAAATAGATTTTAAATTGTTATTCCCTTGTCTTAGATATAATGGTTTGTTTTCTATTCTCAAGCTATCTTATTGGACGGTATCTGGCCTACCGGTCATAGGAATAGAGGTCATATAATGGTGTTCCAACATTTTTATAAAAGAATGTTTTCACAGTCTATGATTAGGAAAGATGGATTATTTGTAAAGTAATTAAAGTAGTTAGTGTAGGTAGGTGGATAGTCCATACTAACCGTAGATAGGTTATAGTTAACTGAATTTTATAGAACATCTTTCTTTAAAACCCGAATTGAACGAATGTTATTCAGTTCAATTCATTTAAAACATAATTTGTTAAATTCCCAGAGTTGAAACAATTAACCATAATATGATGATTGTGGTGAAGTCAAAGCCCTAAGACCTTTTTCTCTCTAATAACGTAGTTTAATTTAGCTTAATTTTAGTTTAATTTCAGTTTTTAATCGTGACAATCAATCAAACAATTTCACCAGTTACCTGTAGACCATTGAATGAATTAAAAGCCAAATATAAATACTCATCTCCCTGTGGGTTCGTCCTTCTCTAGATAGTGTTATCTTACAAGGATTCGTTCTATTGCGAGTGGATAAATAAATAAAATAACATCTAGTCGAATCTTAATTTGAGATGGGTTGTCGCTCGCCCCTTCTTTCCCCAAACCTGAAAAATGTTAAAATAATGGGGTGAGCATAAGCTCAGTAGAAGGTGTCTAAGACACCTCTTGTGACCTCGTGAATCTAAGCAATGAATAGAAATAAAGGGAACGGGATCATGCTATATCGAGGAAGAATACAATACAATTTCAAGGGTAAAAATAAAAAATATCGTGCCATGAAATGGAATGCTGTGCTATGTCACTCCCCATTTCAAAATCACTTCCATTCATCACTTTTTAAACTGTTAACGTAACCCGCCCCTTGGTACCTCCTTCGCAACACAAGAGAAGGATTGGCCATTGTCCCTGACCCTTGGTAGCCCCGTGGTGTCATTTGGGGCCCAGATAGCTCAACGACGCTAGGGTTTTTCCCTCATTCCCTCTAGGTCACATTAATACAACGAACCCTCAGTACACCCTTGGTGTCTGAGTTTTGACAAAACCTTTTGTCAAAAACCTATTTCCTAAAAATCATTTTGTTTCCTTTTAAAATCATTTCCCCATTTCTTCCCAATGCTTATGCTTGAATGTATCATGCCATTTCATGCCATGTCAATACTCATAATCATACATTTAATGCAAGTCTAAATCACTTAGCATGCTTTACAATAATTTTCAAAAAAAATACAACATGCTTACATTCAACAATAATTAAGCATAGTAAGCATTTAGAACATAAAATTAATTCATATAAGCATGCTATTTTATGTAATTTCAACTAAACATATAGTTATATACTTTATTTGCAACAATTTAATCATTTTAAAAGAAAAATCAACACAATTAACATACTAGACAACAATTCAAGAAGGAAAGTTCACAAGGGAGCAAGAAATTGCGCATTAGAAACCCCTACCTCACTTAGATGCAAAAACCCCCAAATGGGTCCAAAAATTCGAAATTCCTAGGGTTGTCCAAATGAGGAATTGCTTAAATTAATGCGTAGATCTCGCCGTGCTCTCCGTTTTGCCACAAACGGCACCTAAAAATTCCAACAATTGAAGAAGGAATTAAAAATTGAAGTTTCGAAGCAAAAAAGAAAAGAAAGTGTGAGAGGAAGAGAGTGCCGGGGAGAGAGAATGAGAGAGAGAAATGTGAGGCCAAAGTGGTGGCCTCTAGGTCACTAATATGATGGTGGTGGGTCCCACCACCGAAGAAATTTTTTTTTTTTTTTTTATAACTTTTATTTCACACCACAATATAAAAATACCACATAAAACACATAAAATAAATTAAATGAGGTGCAAATTCCAGTAGTGGGTCTCACACGGGACTTTCCGGTCCGAAAAATTGAAAAAATGCCGAAATAACAACCCTTGCATTTTAAAGAGTCCTGAACTCAATGAAATGCCTCAATCAACTCTCGGACACACCAAACACATCACGGTGTTCGATACGCAAAACGAGAAAGAACGAATAGAAAACTCTAGAAAATAAAAAATGGTAAAATTTGAAAACATTAGATTTTTGTATAGCATTGGGCAATGAAATGGGAAAATTGATTTGAAATGAAAGAAAAGGGGATTTTTGGGAACAAGTTTTGATAAAAGGGTTTGTGAAAACCCGGTCACTTAGGAGTTGCCAGGGTCCGTGGTGTTAATGTGACCTAGAGGGAATTAGGGAGACCGCCCTAGCATGGTTGAGTTACTCGGGCCCCAAATGACGCCATGGAGTTGCCATGGGTCAGGGACAGTAACCAATCATTCTCTCATACCGCCATGGAGTTGAAATGGGACGGGTTATGTTAATGGCTTAAAAAGTGATGAATGGAAGGGATTTTTAAATGGGGAGCGACATAGCATAGCATTCCATTCCATGACTCGACATTGTCTATTTATGACCTTGAAATTGTGTTGTATTTTTCGTGGCATGGCATGATCTTGATTTCCCTTATTTCTATTCATTGTTTGGATTCACGGGGTCACAAGCGGTGTGTCTTAGGCACCACTTAGTGAGCAATTTGCTCACCCCTTTTGTAATATTTCTTTTTTTCACCATTTTCTATTTTTTGAAATTTTCTGATTTTGCGAGGGCATTTTTGTCTTTTCTCGTTTTGCGTGCCTGTCATCGTGGGGTGTGTCCGATAGTTGGTTGGGGCATTCCATTAAGTTCAGGACTCTTGAAAATGCAACAGTTGCCATTTCGGCAATTTTTCATTTTTCGGGCCGGACGGTCTTGTGTGGGACCTGTTACCAGAATTGTCGCGTACATGGGTTTTTGTTTAGGTCCATTTGCATTTCATTTATTTTATTTAATGTGTTTTATATGGTAATTATATGGTTGGTGTGCCCATATATATGTGTGGTGTAAAAAAAAAAGGAAAAAAGAAAAGATATTTCTTTGTGATGGGACCTACCACTATCTCATTTTTAATGGCCATAAGGCCATTTAGGCCTCAATTCTCTCTCTCCTTGCACTAGCTCTCTCTCCCTCATTTCTCTTAATTTTTCTTTTCTTTTTCTATCAAAATTTCAAACCTTGATTACTTCTCAACCGTTTGGAAATTTTTGGTGCCGTTTGCGGCAAAACTGAGAGCTTGTTGAGATCTACGCATTGATAGGAGCGATTGCTTATTTGGTGCACCCTAGGAATTTTGAACCTAGGCTTGGATTGGGGATTTTTGCATCCAAGTGAGGTAGGGGTGTTTAATTTACGACTTCTTGGATTTTTGTGAGTTACCTTGTGTAAATTGTTTCCTAGCATGCTTTAATTGTGTTGATTCCTTTAAAGTGACTAAATTGTTGTATGTGGTGCATATGATTATGTGTATTAGTTTGTATTATGTGAGAAAGCATGCTAAAATGTTTATATTTCATGCTAATTATGTTACATGAGTTGAATTTTGTGACTTAGAAGCATGATATAAAATGTTGGAGATTTTCTACAAAGCATGTATATTATGGATAGTTGATTTGTGTGGAATAAGATTTCTTGTTGGCATGGCATTTAAATGTAGAAAACATGCACGCACTCATTAGGAAGGAAAGGGGAAAAATTGGCTTTGAGAGAAATAAAAATGGGATTTTGAGAAATGGTTTTGAAAAAGGGGACAGACATGCATGGCATTGCATATCATTTTATGGCAAGTTCATTCTTGACTTGGGTTGTTGATATTGATATTGTGGTTATTTTCTCCCCGGCATGGTATGAACCTAATTTATGTATTTTATTCATTATGTGGATTCACGGAGTCTCAAGAGGTGTGCCTTAGGCATTCCCTACTGAGTTTTATGCTCACCCCATCATATTAACATTTTTCAGGTCACGGGAAGAAGGTGGCAGATGATTATCCACCGTAAACATGGGCGACACTTAGAAGAATATTTTGTACCCTTTGTATTTTAAATCCGTTTCTTTATAAAAAAATCATTTTGGGATGTACAAGTTGTAAAAGATGGCTTTGTAATGTAACTTTGAATCATTAATAACATTTCGTTATAAATTGAATTAAATGTAAAGACAATGTAGTATCATTTAAAAAAAAAAAAGTGTGTTGGGATAGGATTGGATGAATTTCAAGGTTCCTACTAAAGCCTTTCTTCATTTTCACAATTGCAGCATTCCAGTAGTTAAAACCTAGTTCGCAGAGCCATTTTGGCCGGCCGAAATGCCTATTTCGATAGACCAGTTCTTCCAATAACCTCATTCACTATTGAAATCACAACCGGCCGACCGAAATGCCTGTTTCAGTCAACCGGTACAAAGGGGGATTCACTTCGGCCGGCCGATGTTTCACTTCGGTCGACCGAACTATCTCTGTTTGGTTTTTTCTTTGTTATTTTCTCTAGTGATATCCATCTAGAATATTGGAAAGTTGTATAGAGCCTTGTAAAGCGTAAATATGACCTAAGAATAATGTTTTTGACACTAGACTTGAAGTGTTGACTTAAGCGACCTTGGGTTCGGGTAAAGACCCGGCTAGCAATTCGGACACACGGATTCGGGTCATTACAAAATTGGTATAAGAGTTTTATGTTCGAAAACCAGAGGACGATGGGTAGGGTTGACCTAGAGGATATAGAATTAAGTTTGACGGTGTTGTATGCTTACGTGGTTATCACTTGTTTAAATTGAAAGAGTGATTTATCGCTATATGTTTACATGCATGCTAAATGATAATGTGATTATTATTATTAAGTTTATTGTTTAGTAAATGTGAAAGCATGCCTATTTGCTAAATGTTTATGTGTAGTTAATTATATAATTAAGTTGCCTAATACATACATGAATTGTTACATGTTTAATTGTTAACCGTTTACTGTTGATGCAAGCATACTTAATTGATTACGTATTTAAAGATTAAGTATTTATTTCTTATGAAAGCATGAATTATATAATGTGATGACTTTTATTTGAGCACGATAGTTATGATCCTATTTTAGGACGTAGTTGCACGCTTAGGTTTATGTTGTGGTTCACTAGAGAGTGGATGTAGGCATAGCTTATTTGTTTCGTTGTTGACAGGTTTGAGTATTCATGGCAGTGTTGTGTGTTGGGTTGCGGAAGGTTTTGACCCACGTAAGTGATCGAATGAATAATGTAAGCACCGTAGCTCGTGGATTGAGCTACTTTATGTCTTCTTGTTTTAATCATTTAGTTGTCTTTGTAGAATCGTGTTTGAAGACAGGGTTTCAGTGGGATAGGGCTAAGATAGAGAGGTAGATAATAATCCACAAGTACCAGAGGACGATGTTTTATTAGCGAGGGCTGTAGGCTCAGCCTTTCAAAATTTAGCAAGTACCACAGCTCCTCAAGTAGTACCACAACCGGTTATTCAGCCACAGGAGACAGAGATGGAGTGGAACCTTAGGTACCTACTCCAGTTTAATAAACTCATGAAAGTAGCATTTGAGGGAGGTCCAGACCCATTGGTAGCAAACGATTGGTTACATAAAGTTAAAAAGCATTTCAGGGCAATAGTCGTGCCTAATGATCGGTTGAAGATCACCTTAGCCACGTATAAGTTTATTAGCAATGCGGCAGCTTGGTGGAAGACCATGACTAGCACGCATGATATTGATAGTATGAGTTGGGATGCATTCAAGAGTCTTTTATTTGATAAGTATTTCCCGCAGACTAAGAGACGGGAATTGATAATGCAGTTTGACAGTCTTGAATAAGGTGACATGTCAGTGACAGAGTATGAGAATAAGTTCGCTTCTCTTTCACGTTTCGCTATAGATGTGTTAGGGAATGAAGAAGAGAAGACATGGCGGTTTGTATATGGTCTAAATCATTTTATTAGGCCGGGGCTGACGGTTTTGGGATTAAAGAATTATTCAGAAGTGGTTACGAGAGCACTAATGGTAGAGGCAGAACCTAAAGATTGGCAAGAAAGGAGTGGTATTGTGGTTTCACAAGAATGAGGTACGAGTCTGGGTACTTCTTCTGAGTGCCAGGATAGGAAGTGGCACAGAGGTGCTTCATTGTTTTCTCAAGAGCAGTGAACGGCATGTGCTACTCCTATTGTTGGTGCTTCTTCAGGGTCTTTTAGGGCGAGTGTGGTATGTTTCCATTGTAGGTAGCCAGGACACCGCAAGGCGGAATGTCCTCTTGATAGACCTCGTTCCAGAGTTTGTTTTCAGTGTGGTTAGTCGGGCCACATGAAGAGGGATTGTCCACAGAGGAGATGAGACATTATTGTGATTGATTCTTGCATAACGGGGGATACCTGTGAGATTGGGTAGATGCCTGTGCACAGTTATGCTGGATGTAATGGGGGCTACCTTTGAGTTTTGTAATCAGGGTTACCTGTGACTGTGTTGTAACAGGGGATACCTGTGAGTCATGTCAGTTGTAACGGGGGACACCTATGAGCAGGCTTGTGTTGTAACGGGGGATACATATGAGTCGTGTCAGTTGTAACGGGGGATACCTGTAAGTCAGTTTGTGTTATAACGGGGGACATCTGTGAGTCGTGTTGCATGGATGTCTGTGAGTCGTGTTGCATGGTTGTTTGTGAGTCGTGTTGGATGGTCGTATGTGAGTCGTGTTGCATAGTTATTTGGGAGTCGTGTTGCATAGTTATTTGGGAGTCATATGTGCATCTTGTCATGTTGTTGCTAGTGCGTCATGTCGTGTTATAACGGGGGCTACTTATGAGTCGTGTTGTGTCGTAATGGGGGATACCTATGAGTCTGGTGCAGTAACGGGGGCTACCTGTGACTGTTATAACGGGGGATACCTATGAGTTCTGCAATGGGGGATACCTGTGAGTTCTGTAGCGGGGGATACCTGCGAGATTGGGTGTGATAGGAGATGCCTGCACACTGTTGTTCTGGTAACGGGGGCTACCCGTGAGTTTGGGTAGATGCCTGTTCATTTTGTGTAGTGTTGGGTTCATCTGTGTCAGGATGGTGGACATATCTCGTAGTGTGGTTTCGGACTGGACGATGTTGATGATGCTTAGTGTGAGCCCTTGGGGCAGGATATAGATCGAGAGGTTGTGCATGGGTTTCATGTTGTAATGATGTACCAGTTGTGACCGTTATGTATTAAAGTAGTGATGTATTTATAAGACTATATGAGTATTCCAGACAGTTATATTGGATAATGATGTGTATTTATTGAACAGTTGAGTTCTCATTTAATGGTTTTATTGATAGATTAATGACGAAAAGGTTTTAGCCATGTTACTTTAAAGGTTATTGAGGTAGTGGTCAGCGTTACCTAGTTGTTTCTATGAATAGAAGGTCTAGATTTTCGCTTATAAGGTTTTTCTTTAGGCAGGATGAGACGCGATGTCTAGGGAGTCGTTGTCTAGCCCTAGTGTTTTGGAAAGGGGCACTGTTCTCTATTACGTGTGGATGTTAGGTGTATGAGTTGCCGATCGAGCTATTTCGTTTTTGTGTAGCTCCTCTTTCTTGGCATCGCGTATGCAAAGTATTGATAGGTTCATGTTCAGTTTTGTTACAGTAGAGGGACTCGATCTTCCTCCTTCTTGTTTTAGTCCTAGGAAAGGACTTTGTTGCCCGTGAGTTTTGTATCTCCACATAAGGGATTGTGCGTGTCTGCGGACGGAAGGACTTTATAAAGTTTCCTCTTTTATTAAGGATTTAGAGTAAGGGTGATAAGCGCCGAATATTGCATATTCAAGCACCCTTTCTTGCTTGAGTTAGGTCCATTAATGAAGTATAATGTACAGTTTTACTTTACTTGTGTACTTTTGTCTTGTTTCAGGTCGGTTTCCCCGAATATGATTAAAAAAGCGGTTTTGACATCATTCTTGTTGAAGTAGGTGCGCTGTTGCTGGGGACCGTCTTTTCGGCTAGGCCTCTTGAGTCCTTGTATGCATGGAGTTCGTGGCTTAGTGTTCAAAGTGGAGACCGCGTCAACGTTCCGGCTCGAATAGGCTTACAAGAAGCCTTGATGAAGTTGCAGCCACAAGGCCTCGCGGGCACCTGCCAAACTCCTCAACTCTCTGCCTTATTTGGCGAAGCCCCGCAGAGCTCCCGCGGAGCCCCCGCTGAGACACCGTAGGCGCCTGCCGCGCCACCGCGGGCGCCCGCCGTTTATGCCAGTAGCTCCCCTCAAACTTTGAACACCCGTTGGTGCCTTCCAGCGTTCCGCGGGCGCCCGCGGATCTGCAGATGACAGTTACCTACTCTGGATTTCCTACTGATTTCGGTCCCCTTTTGCAATTTTTGTGGTCCTAATTGCTCTAGGGTGGTTGGAGTTTGTGAGGGGGGAGGATAGAAAGTAGATTTTGTGGTAGAGAAGGAGGAGGCTTGTTTTGATCTCTTATATCTCTTTCTTGTAAAGTTCTAGAGGGAGAGGGAGGTGTTCTTGAGGTCTTGGGTTCTAGCTTCCTTGAGGTGCGAAAATGGAGGGTGGATTTGCTTCTTCTCCTTCTTTCCTTGCATCCATGGGTAACTAAATCCTTCTCTAGGGAGGTGATGAAACCCTTCCTTGTAAGCATGTTTAATTTTTGATTTATTTTGGGGAATGAAATGTATCTATGGGCCAAGTTTCATAATCTAGAGCATATTACAATGTGTAATGAATGTTATTGTTTATAAATGATCATGTTGAATTAAGTGCTCTTGTCTTATATTATTTGTTCTCATGGTTATATGGCTAACATTTTCATGGTGACAATGGAAATAAGATTATGAAATGTTTTTAATGGCATGGTTTTTAAGAAATTTGTTAATCAATAGCTTAGGACTTCCTTTTGATGGGTTAATCTTGTCTCTTGACTCCATGTGCTTTTATCATTTGGTTGAGAGTTTGATAATCTCTAGCTTATTGAGCATGTCTAAGGCTACACCATAGTTTAGGTAGCTCAAGCATGTGAAGCTTTGATAGGTTATTCTTGCCTTGTAATTTAATGAATTTCTTGAAGATATTGTAGTAACCATGTGTTGTTATGTAACATGGTCACATATATACATTATTTCCCCAAGTCAATCATATATTTAGCATGCGTAAAGGGTTGGAGTAGATTCAGTTCCCTAGTCTTCTATTTTTGAATTTCTTTTCTCTAAAGTTCTTGCAAGTTATTATTTTATGCATTTTAAATTCTTAATTTTAGTGACAAACCAACAAAACTCTATATCCCCTTTCATTATTCAAAAAGTGATTCTAGACACCTTGGTTGCCATAAACTAGCAATCCCAATGGTTCAACTTACCCGACCAATAGCCCTATTTTACAATGATTTGTGCTATTGTAAAGGTTGATGTATAATTGTCACAACCGAACAGAGGGCTTGTTCTGGATCGTTCGACTTACCTCTATGGTATGAGGTGAAGTCCTTGGTTTGGTGGGAATCATTTTGTGAGAACTTGCATTTTTAACATTTTCCAGACATGTTGGCATTTATGCATTTTTATTTTATTATCGGGATTATGATTAATTGCAAATGTGGTTATTTTATTTAAATGTCATTTAATTATGAGGGGCATTATTGACTTTTATTGTGTAAATGACATTTATTTATTTTGTTGAGAGGTATTATGGACCTTTTGCTATGCAAAGGACATAGTTGGTATTTAGAAATTGTTAGAGGGTATTATAGACTTTTGTTATGCAAATAGCATATTTGGCATTTGATTATTTTATAAAGGGCAAAGTAGACTTTTAATATGCAAATGGCATAGTTGGCATTTAGAATTAATGGAAGGATTTTTTAGTCATTTCATTAGGTCTTGCTTTTTGACTTCATGAGAGCTTGACACCTAGATGCATGACGAGGCTATGTGTTGTATTTAATTTTTATTTTGCAATTGAAAGGTGAAGATACAAAATATAGTTCTGCATATGCCATGTTCGTACTTTCCTTTTTTTATATAGTCACCTTCTTGTCTTGTAAATTTGGGATTCTTGTGTTAAGAATTCGGGGAGGGTTTGTGAACAAAAAAGATTCCTAAGATCATAGACTTCCTTTTTGATGTTGAAGTTGTGAGCATTTTCTACCCGTGGGGTTGTCAAAATCTGATTTAAAAAGGGAAGGGTTGGTTGAATTTCAAGAGGTGTTCTTCACTTTTTTTACAAAATTGGTGGCTTTGCTTCCTTCTTGGAGTTGCTTTAAATTGTTGTTTAGCTGTTCAAGCTTCTTTTGGAGGTAGGATTATCTAACCCTCAATTCTTTTGCCTTTAGTGAGTTAATCTCTTTCAATTTGAGTTGCAAAGTGTAAAAGAAACAAAACTGAAATTCTGTGCTGCTCAAACTTAATTACATGCTACTGCTTTGCTCAAAATCATGTAAATTCGTAATTTATCTTTTAGAGATCATTTGATATTATGATAATATAGTTAATTAGCTTTCATTGACAATTGGTTTCACTTAAATTGGTTGAGAAATGAATTTCTTATGAATTTTTGAAGTTAGAATGTTCTTGCTGGAAATTCTGGGTTGGGGCAGTTTCTGTCCGAGTCTTTCTCATCAAACCTACTTTAAATGGTAAGGTATTTTGATGAAATAAAATTTCATCTTGAAATATAGTCTTTGACATTTCAGTGGCCTTTGGATTCACTCAATTTGGACGAAAATTGAATTTGCTATGAATTTTTGAAGATGGAAGCTATAGGCTGGAAATCAGTTTCTGGCATATTTTTATTTCAAATTTTTGGATCAAAACTATTCCAATTGGGATGGGATTTCATTAAACTAAATTGACACTTTCAAAGTACATTGTTTAAGCTTTCATTAGGCTTTGGAATCACTCAATTTGACTGAGAATTGAATTTGATATGAATTTTCAAAGATGGAGGTAACAAGCTACGTATGAATTGTTTTGTTGTTTAGAAACTTTGGGACATGACACAATTGTGCATTCATCTTGCATGGTCATGGGGTTAAGATTGGAATGGAAAAAGGAAGTGAAAGCATCTCATTAGATTATTTTGAAAACTGGATAACAGGGAGGTGCCTTGTATCCGTGAGTTTAGAAAGTGGGATTGAATCAATGATTTTCAAAACCGGAAAACGGAGTTGCCTTATATCTGTGCAGTTAATGGGAATCTAGAGTAGATGTAGGGAGTGGCTCTACGCGTAGTTGTGTCATTAGAGCCCCAAATGATTACAAGGAGGTGCCTTGGATCAGGGATAGATGACCAACTCTCTTCTCGTGGTACTGGGGAGCAGCCCTGGGCAGATTACATTAACTTTTTGTGATGGAAATGGGATTTTGGGGTGTGAGAAGTGTTATCGACATTAGCATTGGCATTGGCATTGCATGACACTTCATTTTATTATCTCATATTATATGTTGCTTTCCCGAGCCTGTATGACCCCTTTATCTTTTATTCGTTATTTGTTTGGATTCACGGAGGTATTAAGGAGTGCGCTTTAAGCAATTCCTGCTGAGTTGTGGTTGTCATTCCTATTTTATTCACATCTTTTTAGATCATAGCATGGATGGTGTGGAGGGTGTTCCTCCTCAGCTGTAGACAGAGTCGGGGATGGTGTTGTTGTGTTATATTTTGCATAATAGTCTATGTTTTGTATTATATTTCTTTAGAATATTTCTGGCATGTAATAAATATTATTTCAGAATTTAAAACTTTAAAGTTGTAATATTTGCAACTTATCTATTTATTTTCAGTCTTGTTTTTGTAAAGGGAAATAGATAGGTAGATGTGTGGTTGAGACAGGTTATAAGGATATTTATTGATTTTAAGACTGTGATTATTTGTGTGTTGTGTTCACAATCCAGACTACGGTCTAGGGCCGTGACACATTCCTAGAGGTCATAACCGATGCGGCGTGTGACGCGACGTGTTAACCACTATGTATGTTTTTTTAAGGTCTTGATGTTAGCAGTGGTATCTAGTAGCTGTGATGCGACTCGTGTGTTGAGAATGGTTTGACCGTGTGTCGTGAATCGCGTGTTTAGAGTAGACATAGAGATTGGTATATATGTATGCTTGAGGATTAGACCTGAAGAGAAGAATGATGTTGGTGTTGAGGTCAGATCGACGATGGGAATAGCTTGGCCAACCATTTATCTGAGTCAGTCTTTCCCTAACATAATGTCGGGTCAAAGGTCAATTATTATTGCTTTTAGTATGTTTAGTGATGGACGAAGTATGGTGAGGTGCGTTGTGTATGTGTGATTGTATGATCCCATTTTTGAGTGAGTCTCATTTGGAATAGATGGTATTCTTTGCACATGTTCTGGTGATTGTTGTGGATGAAGGGGTACTTGGTACGGGACTACATGTCCAAGGAGTTTTAGTTGTTGGATCTGTTGATCCTTGAGCTATGCTAATAGGTTATTTTCCCGGGTACCTAATGGTATATTTGACAAGTCGAATGGTTTCCTTAATTACAGTCGTGGGTGTTCAGCTATGATGTAGCTGTTGAAGGCAGTAGTTATCAGAGATGATTTTATGGGTACCTTTGGATTAGCGAGTTGAGCTCGTATGTTGGTTCGTTAAGCGGTTTTGTAACCACTATTTTGTGGGCCTTAGGATGTTTGGTGCAGATTATGTGAGGCACTGCTGGTTAGACTTACCGTGTAAGGGATTCAACAGTTTCCTGGTGGGATGTCTCGTGTGAACCACGTTAGTGCGATTTTATGTATCGGATTGGTTTTACCTAAGTTGAGTGTAAAAGTGGTTGGTTGAGTGTCGTGGTGACTTGGTTAGAAGGATGATAATCCTAATGTTCTCTTTGGTTAGGATTTGGTGGAGTCACGGAGTGTGGTTAGGGACTTGTGCCTTGTGTGCTTATAGGTGACGATAGAGAGTTTTGTTCGGTACTGCAGTGCCTTTTATCATTCAGTTAGTTGATTGTGGGGGATGTGGTCAAGTGTGGTTGTGGTCACTGTTTGGTCGAGGTTGTGTTGAGTCACAAGCACAGGGTTGCAAGTGAGATGAGACGTGAATTCTTCGTGTCGAGGTTCTCGGTGTGGTGTGGTGCGTGGGGTGCTCGGAGACATACTCCGTTTTAACATCCTTTCATTTTTATCATATAAGGTGGGTTAATTTCGGGGACAAAATCTTTTAAAGCTGAGGAGATTGTAATATTTCTGTTTTTCACCATTTTTTATTTTTTGAAATTTTTTGATTTTGCGAGGGCATTTTCTTCTTTTCTCGTTTTACGTGCTAGACACCGTGGGGTGTGCCGGGTGTGTCCGAGAGTTGGTTGGGGCATTCCATTGAGTTCAGGACTATTGGAAATGTAATGGTTGCCATTTCGGCATTTTTTCGTTTTTCGGACCTGACAGTCCCGTGTGGGACCTGTTACCAGAATTGTCGCATACGGGGGCTTTTGTTTGGGTCCATTTGCATTTTATTTATTTTATTCAATGTGTTTTATATGGTAATTGTATAGTTGGTGTGCCTATATGTATATGTGGTATAAAATAAAAGGAAAAAGGAAAAGATATTTCTTAGTGGTGAGACCCACCACTATCTCATTTTTAATGGCCATAAGGCCATTTAGGCCTCAATTCTCTCTCTCTCGGCACTAGCTCTCTCTCCCTCATTTCTCTTCATTTTTCTTTTCTTTTTCCATCAAAATTTCAAACCTTGATTACTTCTCAACCGTTTGGAAATTTTTAGTGCCGTTTACGGCAAAACGAAGAGCTTGTCGAGATCTATGCATTGATAGGAGCAATTGCTTATTTGGTGCACCCTAGGAATTTCAAACCTAGGGCTTAGATTGGGGCTTTTTGCATCCAAGTGAGGTAGGGGTTTTTAATTCACGACTTCTTGGATTTTTGTGAGTTACGTTCTGTAAATTGTTGCCTAGCATGCTTTAATTGTGTTGATTCCTTTAAAATGACTAAATTGTTGTATGTGGAGCATATGATTATGTGTATTAGTTTGTATTGCGTGAGAAAACATGCTAAAATGTCTATATTTCATGTCAATTATGTTACATGAGTTGAATTTTGTGACTTAGAAGCATGATAAAAAATGTTGGAGATATTTTACAAAGCCTGTATATTGTGGATAGTTGATTTGCATGGAATGAGATTTCTTGTTGGCATGGCATTTAAATGTAGAAAACATTCATGCACCCATTAGGAAGAAAAGGGAAAAAAATTGGCTTTGAAAGAAATAAAAAGGGGATTTTGAGAAATGGTTTTGAAAAAGGGGAGAGACATGCATGGCATTGCATTCAATTTTACGGCATGTTCATTCTTGACTTGGGTTGTTGATATTGATATTGTGGTTATTTTCTCCTTGGCATGGTATGAACCCAATTTATGTATTTCTATTCATTATGTGGATTCACAGGGTCTCAAGAGGTGTGCCTTAGGCACTCCCTACTGAGCTTTATGCTCACCTCATTATATTAACATTTTTCAGGTCATAAGAAGGAGGTGGCGGATGACCATCCACCATAAGCATGGGGGACACTTAGAAGAATGTTTTGTACCCTTTGTATTTTAAATCCGTTTCTTTGTAAAAATATCATTTTGGGATGTACAAGTTGTAAATGATGGCTTTGTAATGTAACTTTGAATCATTAATAGCATTTCGTTGTAAAATGAATTAAATGTATAGACAATGTAGTATCATTTTTTTTTTTAAAAGTGTGTTAAGACAGGATTGGATGAATTTCAAGGTTCCTAACAAAGCCTTTCTTCATTTTCACAATTACAGCATTCTAGTAGCTAAAACCTAGTTCGTAGAGCTATTTCGGCCAGCCGAAATGCCTGTTTTGGCCGGCCTATTCTTCCAGTAACCTTATTCACTGTTGAAATCACAACCGGTGGACCGAAATGCTTGTTTCGCTCGATCGGTACAAGGGGGGATTCACTTCGGCAGACCGATACTTCACTTCGGTTGACTGAACTGTCTTTGTTTGGTTTTTTCTTTGTTCTTTTCTCTAGTGATATCCGTCTAAAATCTTGGGAAGTTGCATAGAGCCTTGTGAAACATATATATGACCTAAGAATGATGTTTTTGACACTAGACTTGAAGTGTTGACTTAAGTGACCTTAGGTTCGAGTAAGGACCCTGTTAGCAATTCGGACCGACGAATTCGGGTCGTTACACTTTTATATTAACATTTTCAGGTTACGGAAAAGAGGTGGCGGACGACGATCCACCACAAGTTTAGACGGGATTGGAGATCTACTTATTTTGCTATCTTTTGTATTAGAACTTTAGTATTTTTTAAATGTAATCTTAATTATTTTGTGAAACTTTAGTTTAATTAGTATAATATTGTAAGTTATGGACTTTTAAATTTTAGCTATATTTCATGGACTGTAACTTGATGTAATTAAAGTGCGTACCTTGTAAAGGATTATGGGACATGATAGATTAGTTTTAAGGCCAAGTGAGACCATTGCATTTTTATGTATTTCAACAAGTTGTAGAGGGACTTTTTCTGCAGAGGTCATGTCGAAATTTTATATATTATTTTTATTATTATTATTATGTAACGACCCAAATACACTGGATCCGTATCATTAAACGGGTCCTTACCTGACCCAGAATCATCTGAGGGTAATACGGTACTTTCACGTTAAATTTAAACATTAACGTCTAAAAAGGGCAAGATGGTAATTTGCTACAAATCACATGGTTTGAGACCCAAAGGACATAAATGTATTTTACTTGTATCACATAATAAATAAAATAAAGTCCCGGGCAACGTGGTCTTTTCGGTGGTTAAAATATAATTATTGCATTTTATTGGGTCATAAAATAAATACTTGTAACATAAATTGGGTGCCAAAATGTAATTTGGGAAACTAAATAGAACTCATATGTGGAACGTGAACCGGTCGACGTATGCACATTATACGTCAACTGGTTTGGGTTATGAACAGTGGAAAACCCACTGCGGAGATGCCGGTCGACGTATGGAATTTTTACGTCGACTGGTTTGGGGTCAGGATACCGACATATGGGAAGCCATACGTCGACTGGTTTGCATCATGTGCAACAATGACCCACACTGTCAAGATACCAGTCGACGTATAGGAAGTTATACGTCGACCGGTTCTGGGTAATTCTCACTTCCACTTCCCACTGTCCAGTATGCACCCATATACACCAACATTTGATAATTAACTATCCACGCCACTGCACTCACGTACGAAATTAAACACATTACAACATCTAATACAATAATAACAACCACGTTGTTAACGTAATTTACCACACGTTAATTTAAAATACACAAACTGATTTTGAGTGAATAAGGCGTAATTACATTACCCAATGACCATGCACATGATACTTCCACGTATTTTATATGTTGCCAAAAATAATGCATTTTGTGTCATGCACTTTACAAGATAAGTTCAAGTCCCACAAAATACATTAAAAAATGCCTTTAAGTTCCCTTAGCTCTGTGGTGGATTATTATTTGCCAATTCCTTGCCATGACCTGAAAAATGTTAGATATATTGGGGTGAACAATTTACTCAATAGGCAGCACTTAAGACACGCATCTTGTGTCTCCGTGAATCCATACAAAGAAAGGAACGATAGGAATATGGATTATAGCATGTCGGGAAATAAAACATCATATCCAATCTCAACGCAAACAATACGATGCAATGTAAATGCAATGCATGCCAATGTCGCTCCCCATTTTCAAAACCATCCATCTGTCACTTTTCAAACTGTTAATGTAACCCCCTTTGGTACCTTCTCAGCGCTGAGAGAAGGATTGGCTACTGTCCTTAGATCGTTGGTGACACCGCAGCGTCATCGTGGGGCCCAGATAGCTCAACCACGCTAGGTCAATTTTCCTAGTTCCCTCCAGGTTACATTAACCTACCGGCCCTTTGGTGACTCCGCGGCGATCGGGTTTTCACAAAACTGATTCAACAAAACACTTTCCCAAAATTCCCCATTTTCATTCCAAAAATCAATTCTTCCCATTTCTTGCCCAATGTAGATGCATAGATGCATTAATGCTGTGTACATAATCATTATCTCACAATTAGTTCAAATTTAGTCATCAAGGCATACATTCACAAGAATTCTCCAAAGAGAATACAATATGCTTTTACATAATAGAAATCTAGCATGATGGAATTATAAATTCAACACCTAGGCATGCCCTTCATACATCATTTATAGTATATTAACAACACCATGAACACAAAACTTAACATACATCATGCTTTTTACACAATCAAGTTTACACACACATTCACATAAATTCACATATTCTTACTTAAGTCATTTTAAACTAAAATCAAAGCAATTAAGCATGCTAAGGCACAATTCAAGTAGATTAATTCACTAAAGCGCAAAAACTTCGTGGATTAAGAACCCCTACCTTAAATGTGATGCAAAACCCTAAATGGGTCACAATTTTCGAAGGCCAAAGGGAGCACCAAATCTAGAATTTCTGATACACAAGCATAGAGCTTGTCGTGCTCTTCGTTTTGCCTCAAACGGCACTCAAAAATTCCATGGATTGAAGATGGAATCAAGCTTCAAAGATTTAAAGTAAAATGAAAACGAAAAAGCAAGAACAAGAGTGAAATAGAGGAACTTACGAGAGAGAGAAATGAGAAGGCAGAATTGTGGTCTCTAGACCACTTTTGATATAGTGGTAGGCCCCACGAATTTTATTTCTTTTCTCTTTATTTTTTACTTGAAATTTTACACCATATAAAATGCATCACCTTTTAAATGTCACACCATCATATAAATTAAGATGCACCAAATGCAATTGGACCCAACCATAATCCCATACGTAAAACGTGAAAAGACAAAAATACCCTTACTTCGACGAAATTCCGAAAAAATGGAAAATGCCGAAAATCAGATACGTCACAATCTACCTTCCTTAAAGAGATTTTGTCCTCGAAATCTACTCTCCTTAAAAGAAGGAGGTTCACAACCACAGTCTTTCCAAGAACACCTCACAAAATCCCGAGACTAAGAACTCAACAACCATATTGCCTTTGACACCAACGTCAACACGCAATCATACACTGCCGCCAGAAAACTCAATGATCACCACCCCATGAGGGAACTCATCACTCACAACATCATGCATAAAACCCACTGAGTCCTATACTCGACTTAAGACCAACACTGGTCTCCTCTACACTACTACATAATACTTTGGAGCTCGAAAAAGGATGGTCACAAGACCTCGGAACATGACAGCATCCTATCATACTCATCCTTCTAAAGGGCAATCTAGACCCTAAATGAGGAACCTCATCTGGCACACAATCAGACTCAAACCCAATCTACACGTCACTGTCCAACCAATACTCGTCATCCAACATATGGCTATACTCCTACAAAATCATATAATGATCACCAACCACACTAACCGATAATTATAATAGTGGTCAACCTTAAGATAACAAAATGATGAATCCCTCAACAATTATTCAATCATGAGTCACCAAAACAGCAAAATGTACTACCCTGTATTCTGAACACAATTCCTCAAAACGAGATCCTCAATAATGAATGATTGTACTACTAACTTGTTATCAAACACCCAATACCATCTAACACCTTTTGTCACCCAAGATAAATCATGTAAATCCACATTGTCATATCAATACAATGCACAGTACCATACTCTCACTATCACCAACAAATCGGAACGATCATTGACCTTTGACCCGACATCGTGCTGAAGAGGGATTGATTAAAGATAAATGGTTGGCCAGGCCATTCTCATCCTCAATCCGATCTCAACACAGACATCATTCTTGTCATCAGGTCCGAACCTCAAACATAGTCTCATACAGTCCACAAAACAACCACAAGATCGATTCTCTAATCAATCCATCACTTCAAATAACCTCAACAACTATACAATCACGTACCAGCACTAAGAATCTTAATCATTTCTCAATCACATAACCCATAACAACTAAGAGTAACATGGCATCAAATATATTAATCATCGACTAGCTCATAAGATCCCTATTCTCCCTATAGCACCATACCACACAAACAACTCCCTAAGATCATTCAATCAATTATTACCTCTTTAGAACATATAATATGACTGTCTCATACCTGTAACCTCAAAATCAAAGTCAATCATTCCTATTATCCCTCAATAGAATCACATATTCACTTTCTCCAACCACAAAATTCTAAAGCAATAACGACACTTATCCTCAAAACACTACTCGAATCAGACACCTACAAAATCATCCAAGTACATGAGTCATATCATATCACGTCACTTATTCATCCTCAAAATTTCCTTCATGACAACATCCTTGCCGCCACCGCAATTAACAACACTAGAAACACAGTTCCTATTCAACCAAAACCTCTACCGGCGAACCCCAACAGCATAACAAACCACCCCTAAACCTGTCCACCCACGGACGTGCACAACTCTTAATTGGAGAACAAGACTCACGACAATCAATGTCCTAGCCAGGACTAGAATAAACGGAAAGTGTAACAAGCCCCGCTCTCTCAAGAGACTAACGACTCAAGCCTGAGTGTACCCGACCACCTGTCACACGTTATCCATCAATTGTTCAACCATGGACACCTAATCTCTTCTGAGACGAAATGAACTCCTTACACGCAAGGAGTAAACCCAACTGGAACACACACGGAACTATGAACACAATTCTAGACAACTTTGCCACAAACAAACCGTCACACCCTATCAACATAAACACCTCGCATAAGATACTCCAAAACGCCCATGCTAACCTAAACCAATCAGAGAAAAGCACCATCACCCTTAACATACTAACACTAGGAACCATCACTGTACATTGGACACTGCATCCCATCCTACTTGATAATCCCCTAATGTGAAACTTTATGAATTATAACGACACTTAATCATCTGTTCCACCTCTACCTTGTGAAGGCGACACTGCCTCAATCACTATATGCGCAAGACCCGTAACCTCAATCACAACTGTCCACTGGCTCCTTAAAAGAAAAAGGTGCCCATCCGGTAACACCACTCTCACTAGTTCTAAAAGTTTAAGCTGTCTACAATCACCTCAACTGGCATACAATCCCCTCACATACCTGTCAATACAGAACAACACTCATAATTTTCAACCTACATTTGGATCATACATCGAACCATTATGCTCGTCAATGCCAAACTTCTCGTCATAACACCCTCATTGCCATTCATTTAAGACAACGGTTCAAGCCCATCACCCCATCAAGCCATCAAGCCACTACCAAGCAATTCTTTTTTCAATAACCTTAATATAACACCGTCACAACAATAAAATGAGCACTAACACCGTCACAACAATAAAATGAGCACTACTCTCAATACTTCCTATAACGACTAATATTTACTATTTGTAAATATCATCCATACGGCAATGCCATGCCAACAAAACCTCAAAATAAAATGAGCATAAAAATCCAAAATGCTCAACACCCAACTGTCTCCTTAAAACCATCAATAATGCGATCAATCCCCACTGTCTTCCTGAATACTGGGATCACCCCTAAACTAACTTACTCTACATTACAAGAACCTCAAGTACTAATACCCTATGATAATCCTTCCTAAAATGACTGCACAACTCTAATCCCTTGGAAATAACAAGTTTCCACTACCAACCACTCCTTCAGTAACTCGACATGAAAACACAGATCATTCATGATACTTGACACTATAGTCAACAACCTACTACAAGAAAAAGGAATTATACGTGGCATTCTACAAAAACAACCCCCAGAGGAAAACAACACTACGTTAAATGGTCAAACACAAAGACTATAGCAGACGACGACTACAAAACAATGGTCTCCCATTAGTATCCAACTAAACACTCAAGTCATACCTACAACTGATCTATCTAGCAAAACAAAAGGGTATACAACTGTTACACCCTGAACATTGTCATTACCTAACCAATCAGTACAATTACTATCCAACACAATGGGATGTCCACATAGATTTCATCTGAGTTGTGTGCTCGTAGCTCGCTCAGTGTGTTAACCTTCTGGTGCCACCTGCACATGCTCACACACACCCGCCCACAAGGCCACAAAACAAATAAATCAAATAGAACAGGCCACCAAGCCCAAGAGGTAACTCCTCATCCTGGCTCAACACAATCTGTGACCAATACTCTATGGTCGCCAAACAACATCACACTTAGTTTCTACCTTCTTCACTGGAAATCATAACAAAAGGTGTAACCTACTCATCCCGTCGCCAACTCAAGATCAACCTCAACTTTTACTCCCAAAATGACAATCTAAAGAACAAACTCTCAACCTTAAACATCAGTGAACTTCTAAATAAGAATCCAAATACCAACCCGTACAACACTTGAATCTCACAAGTCACACTCTGCAACCCACCTCACATCTTGTGACATCACATCAACTTTGCATACGTGAAAAGAATCCCATGACTCACATACCTTACTCTACTAATCCATCATCCCAAGAGTCCATTCGCTACACCGAGGAAACACAACACAAACTCTCGCCTGTGCAAGAAAACGAGGACTCCCATCTCGGAAGACACCTAAGATTAACTCTTCCACCGTTACTAGTCTCTAGGGAAAAGACTCCTAATGGAACAATGCGTCTGGATCAAATCGGACTCAAAGGATCATGCTATTCATATCACCCATGCTCACAACACTGATACCTTTCCCAGTCGGAGGTGATAATTCGTAAAACTAATATAACATAAAAACGCTCCTGCTAAACAATTACATACTGAAAACATAACTCCTATTCATGGATCATTTAAGTTAGTGCTACACATATATAATATATAAGCATATGATCACATAAGCAAATTAGCACGTAGGTAATTAAATAGATAAGCAAGTAAACAAGTAAACATGATTCTTCAGATATCAAAACACGTAACAATTAATCTCATACGTAATGCAAATAACTTCCCATGCAATCCTACATAGGCCTCTACCCATCGTCCTAAGGTTTTCGAACCATGGCTCTGATACCATTATGTAACGACCCAAATACACTGGATCCGGATCATTAAACGGGTCCTTACCTGACCCAGAATCATCCGAGGGTAATACGGTACTTTCACGTTAAATTTAAACATTAACTTCTAAAAAGGGCAAGATGGTAATTTGCTACAATTCACATGGTTTGAGACCCAAAAGACATAAATGTCTTTTACTTGTATCACATAATAAATAAAATAAAGTCCCGGGCAACGTGATCTTTTCGGTGGTTAAAATATAATTATTGCATTTTATTGGGTCATAAAATAAATACTTGTAACATAAATTGGGTGCCAAAATGTAATTTGGGAAACTAAATAGAACTCATATGTGGAACGTGAACCGGTCGACGTATGCACATTATACGTCGATTGGTTTGGGTTATGAACAGTGGAAAACTGACTGCGGAGATACCGGTAGACGTATGGAATTTTTACGTCGACTGGTTTGGGGTCAGGATACCGGTTGACGTATTGGAAGCCGTACGTCGACTGGTTTGCATCGTGTGCAATAATGACCCACACTACCAAGATACCGGTCGACGTATGGGAAGCTATACATTGATCGGTTCTGGGTAATTCTCACTTCCACTTCCCACTGCCCACCACTACATCAAAAGTGGTCTAGAGACCACAATTCTGCCTTCTCATTTCTCTCTCCTGTAAGTTCCTCTCTCTCACTCTTGTTCTTGCTTTTTCTTTTTCATTTTACTTCAAATCTTTGAAGCTTGATTCCATCTTCAATTCTTGGAGTTTTGAGTGCCGTTTGAGGCAAAACGAAGAGCATGACGAGCTCTACGCATGTGTACCAAAAATTCCAGATTTGGTGCTCCCTTTAGCCTTCGAAAATTGTGACCCATTTAGGGTTTTGCATCACCATTTAAATATCACACCATCATATAAATTAAGATGCACCAAATGCAATTGGACCCGACCACAATCCCACATGCAAAACGTGAAAAGACAAAAATACCCTTACTTCAACGAAATTCCGAAAAAATGGAAAGTGCCAAAAATCGGAAACGTCACATATTATTATTATTTTGGTATCTTTTTGGGTCGTTACAGTACGTGTATCGTATCGTATTTGTATTTTGTATTAGTGTTCATGATTTCTAGGTTTTTAGCGTTCAAACTCATCACCCTTGCTTTCATTTTTTTTTGCCTTTAAGAAATTTAGGCATTGTAATGACCCAAACCAAGGGTCTAGATCGCTAATCAGTCCTTAATCAAACCCGAGGACACGCTAGGGGCAAAAGGTCATTTTTTAATATGAGAGGGTAATAAGATCTCAAAATAGTCAAATGAAGTCTAAAAAAATTATTCTAGTTATTCCGTGATACTCGGTGAGGTTCTATGGTCATCAATATGAATTCCCAAAAAAACCCTTACCCGGTTCAAAGGGAATTTTGACGCTATCCCACTAATGACCATAACTCTCAACATGAATGAATTTTAAGGTTAAGGTTGGTCTCATTGGGAAGCTAACTCAAAATCCTTGAAAATAGACTTAAGAATGTCCCTATTTGGGTTCGGAACGAAGAAGTTATGACTGTCCGAAATTAAAAGTTCCAAGTTGACAACTGAAGAAGACAAAATGGTGAACTGGGGGACTTGAACCAGTTCAGTGGGGCTGAATAGGTTCAAGATGGGTAGTGTGCCCATTCTCGAACCAAAATCCCCCCTTGAACCAGTTCAATGGGGCTGAACCGGTTCAAGATGACCAGAACCTCAAAAATGTCCCAAACAGCCTAAAATTGTGATCATGTGTACTCTAGCACTACTTTGGTCCCATGGTGACCTTACTCAAAGCCCAAACCTATCCCAAATCTTCCATATAATGATGAAACTAACATTGCTAAGTGGTACTAAAATCGAATAAGACCAAACACGAGTCCGATACATCATTAAAATTAAGCAAATCCGTCATACATAAAAAAAATATGGCCTTAAGGCCTTACATAGATATTGAAATCATAATGAGGCCACAAAATACAAAAAGAATGGTCTCGAGACCATTTCCAACCATGTGGAAGATACAAATTGATCCCTAATATTATTTATAACAAAAGGGCTGAAATACACATTAAATACAAAAGTGTCTAAGTTCGTCAGCCCGACTAAACTGGTGGTGGATTGTCATCTGCCACTTCCTTGCTCTGACCAGGAAAAATATTAATAGTAAAGGGGTGAGCAAATTACTCAGTAGGAGGTGCCTAAGACACACTTCTTATAATCCCGTGAATCCAAACAATGAATAGAACAATAAGGAACATGATCATGCTACGTCGGGAGAAATACAATATCAATTTTAAGTCCAAATGAATAAGATGGTGCTATGAAATGCAATGCCGTGCTATGTCGCTCCCCATTTTCAAAACCATCCATCACTTTTCAAACCGTTAATACAACCCATCATTTGGTGACTCCTCGGTGACACGAGAGAAGGATTGGCTACTGTCCCTGACCTTTGGTACCTTCGCGGCATCATTTGGGCCCAGTAAGCTCAACCACGCTAGGGTGTTCTCCCTAGTTCTCTCTAGATCATATTAACGCCATGGACCCTTGGTAGCTCCGCGTCGCCCAGATTTTTTACGAAATCACTTTAATAAAAACTTTACCCCAAAACCCCTTTTCATTCATTTCAAATCACTTTGCCCTTTTTTATGCCCAATGCCATGCATGAATACACCATGCTTCTCAAATGATATGATAAGAGGGAATTTCTAAAACAATACAAGTTAACATCCACCATACACAAAACTTAGAGGAAATTTAAAAAGGGCAAGTAATCCACATGCTTCATATTACAAAATCGAACAAATTAACACAATAAGCATAGAATTTCAAGCATGCTTTCCCATACAACCTCAATTAACATACATAATCATATACTCTATATACACAATTAAGTCATTCTAAAGTAAAATCAATGCAATTAAGCATGCTAGGCAACAATAACAAGGAATTAACTCACAAAGGTACAAGAATACATGGATTAGGGACCCCTACCTCAAAAGGAAGCAAAATCCCCAAAAATTGCCCAATCCAAACCGTAATTTTTTAAATTCTAAGGTGCACCAAATGGAACTTGGCTCCGATTAAATCGAAGATCTCGATGCGCTCTCTAACTTGCCGCAAACGCATTAAAAATCTCAAAAAGGTGAGAGAGAAATTGTAGTTTGAAGTTTGCTCAAAAGAAAAAGAAAAGGTGAGAAAGAGAATGAGGGAGAGAGCAACAGGAGAGAGAGAAGAAATGTGAGGCCAAAATGGCCTCTTGGCCATTAAAAGTTGTAACAATTGGTGGTGGGTCCCACCAATGAAAAAAAATCTTTTTAAATTTAATTTTGCCACCACAAAATGCATATGCACTAATATATATATATATATATATATATATCATAGCCACCAATTAACAATTAAACAATTAACTTATACATAAAATTAATCATGCATGGTATGTAATTGACCCGTGACACAACTCTCGTACACAAAAATCCTGATAGCGGCTCCCACCCGGGACCGTCTGACCTGAAAAAAGGAAAAATGCCGAAATGACAACCCTTACATTTCCAAGAGTTCTAACTCAAGAAATGTCCCAACCGACTCTCGGCACACTCCACGGTGTCTGGCACACAAAACAAGGAAAGACGAAAATACCCTTGAAAAATCAGAAAATTCCATAAAATGAAAAATGGCGAAAATCGGAAACATTACAGGCATCCATTTGTTTCTACCTTGACTCAACTCTCACCATCCACGTTGAAAACTTTGGAAGATCAATGAATAATTTTCACTCTCTCTATCATCCGTCTCTCATCAACATCATAATTGTTGAAAACAAAACCCTAGCTATCATTATTTTTTAAAATTTCTCATAAATTAATTTAATTTAATTTTTTTAAAGAGTTTTCAATTTGATTTTGCTATGGTAGTTGAACAATTTTCCGATCCGTCACTGATTTGATCACTGATTTGAGGAAAGCACCCTCTTCTTCAGCAGAGGTAGAAGCTACATTCGGTAAAGAGAACAAAATAACAAACAGGACTAGGAAAACAAAGGTATACATGTCAAATCAGGACTAAGGTTAGAAATCCCATGTTAGAAATGCCATGATATTGTTTGATGTGTTGCAACTGATAGTTTAAAGCTCTAATTTGTAATACTATTATTGTACAGGTTCCGTATAAAAAAATTAGTTTAACTGACTAAACCATAAAAAGTTCAATGGAATTGAGATTGAAGCATTACTTGTGGTCATGATTTGATGTTGAGTTAGCCATTCTATCGAATCTTTTATTTTATTTTTCCTTTCTTAAAGTTTTTCTTCTTTTTAGTCGTCCAGCATCTGAATCTCAATCCTGAAATAGAAGTGTCTTCCACTATCAACTACACGTGATGCATATAAAACTAGCATTTTTTTGGTCCTACTGTCATCAATCTAAACAAAACATGGAGACTCATATATCTCATCTTGAAACAACCCTTAATTCATTGATATGAGAGGAGAAAATGTAGAAATCTTAGAAACACAAATGGGAAGTCAAAATTACATGAAATCAAACAGTTGTCCTAATGTTATCATGTGGAACACCTCTGGTAAAGGCAGCTTTTGAGCTGATAACTGTTGAGAAACTTGTTGCATGGTTGGCCGAGATTGTGGACTGGATAGCAGGCATCCAAGAGCTAGCTTCATCATAAACACCACATCCTCTGCAACTTCATTGATCGGCTGTGAGAGACGCTGGTCCAATACATCTTTCAGCAGTGTATGACCGGCAGTTGATGATGACGTCGATGTTGATAAAAATGTGACGAAATCTCCAGGATGGCTTCCAAGAAGTGCTTCCATTGTCACCACTCCAAAGCTATACACGTCACATTTTTCATTGACTTCCATTGTGGAAGCAAGCTCTGCAAAAATTTTGTCCAGAAAAAGAAGCTAATCTTAGCAATAGAAAATAAGTTTTTAAAGCTTTTTTAAAAGACCAATTACCTGGAGCAGTGTATCCAATGGTGCCTGCAAATGAGGTCCAGTTGGATGAGTCAGGGTTCAAAAGTCTAGCTGTGCCAAAATCAGAGAGGATTGCCTCATGCTCTGAATCTAACAAAACATTCTTGCTGGATATGTCTCGATGAATTATTGGAGGTGAGCAGTCATGGTGCAAGTAAGATAAAGCATTAACCAAACCTTTGATAGCATTTACCCTCTTACTCCATCCAAACTTCATCGCTGCTTGATCATCGGTTAGTATACTTTCCAAGCTTCCCCTTTCCATGAACTCATAAACCAAAAGAGCGTGTCGCGTATGCAAACAGAAACCTAGGAGCCTCACAATGTTGCGATGTCGTACTTCTGTTAGTGCTTGAATTTCGCAAGTAAAAGTTTTCAAACTGGCCATCCTGTCATCATCCTCTACTGCTCGAAGTTTCTTCACAGCAACAACTTGACCGTTTTGCAGCTCAGCTCTGTATACACTTCCAAAGGCACCCTCTCCAATGCAATATTTGGAGTTGAAGTTCTCTGTCGCTTCAATGATCTTCTCATATACCAGCTTTCCATCATAGTTCAATACTGCGAACAAATTATCATTCTGTGCATCTTCTGGCTCGGTTTTTCCTTTGTTCCTCACTCTCAGCCAAACGAAAGATAAAACACCAGCAATGATAAAAAGAAAAACCAAACTTCCCAAGAAAGAGACCGCTATCAAGATCAAGCGACCATTCTTACCTTTTGCCTTGTGGATCTTCATTGAGGGGCAGGACTTTAGACCAGTAATGTTACCACACAAGCCTTTATTATTTGTAAATGCTTCTGTAGGAGCATCACAAAAGGCTTTGTTGCTTGGAAGAGGGCCCTCCAACCGATTGTAGGATATATCAACAGATGTTAGGCTTAACATTTCGTTGAAAGTTTCCGGAATGGAACCAGAGAGCTCATTGTGGGAAAGATTCAATATTTCTAAGCGGCTCAATGTTCCGAGCTGTGGTGGTATTTCTCCCAAAAATAAATTCTGACTAAGGTCGAGATATTGAAGTGGGAACAAAGTACTGATCTCAAAGGGAATACTTCCCTCAAATCTATTAATGCTCAAATTCAAGTTTATCAGTCTAATGCAATTACTCAGTATTTCCTTGGGAACCAGACCACTCAGATTATTTTCAGCCAAGTCAAGATATTCCAAGTCAGAAAGCATTCCAATTTCTGATGGAACATTGCCTGAAAGTCTGTTATTGCTCAAAGTTAGATTGAATAATGAAGTCAACCAACCAAATTCCCTGGGAATCTCTCCTTCTATATGATTACATGAGAGGTCAAGTGTTTGAATTGACTCCCCAAACTTTGCTGGTATTCTACCAGAAATATTGTTGTGGGAGATTTTCAAGCTTCTTAAGCTTTGACACTTTCCCCAATTAGAAGTAAGTTCTCCATACAATTTATTATTACTCAAGTCAATGAAGTTCAAATTCGGATATATGCCAAAGTCTTCTGATATATTTCCAGTTAGTTGGTTGCTTTCAAACCTCACTCTAACCAAGCTAGTGCAGTTTTTCAGACTACTTGGAACAGGACCCACAAAATTGTTGTTATAAATGGTGAAGTTTTCAAGTATCCCCGAGAGGCATATATTTTGTGGCAGATACCCAGACAGCATGTTGTCACCTATATGCAACACATTCAAATAAGTCCAGTTATTTAATTCTTGTGGTATTGAACCAGTTAATTTGTTGCTGAACAATCTTAGAAGAGAGAGGGATTTCAGCTTTCCTATTTCTGCAGGAATGAAGCCAGATAACTGATTTTCTTGGAGGGTGAATTTGATGAGCTTTGTCAGGTTTCCTACATTGGAAGGAATTGGTCCAGAAAGTTGGTTTTGAGAGAGGTATAGTATGGTCAACTTTTCCAAGTTTCCAATGGAAGCAGGGATTACACCTCTAAGATTGTTCTGGTACAATGAGAGCTCAGTAAGCGAGCTCAAATTTCCTATTTCTTGTGGTATAGAACCCCTGATGAGGTTTCTGGAGAGGTAAAAGATTGTTAGACTTGCGAGTAGGCCCATTTCAGATGGAATTCTCCCAGAGATTTGATTTAAAGAAAGGCGAAGATAACGAAGTTTGGAGAGGTTTCTGATATGTGATGGAATGGTCCCATAGAGTGAATTATTAAAAAGGTCAAGACTGTGTAAGTTGGCAAAGGATGAAAAGTTGAGACTATGGAGGGAACCTTTCAAACCATAACTTGAAAGGTTTAAACTTGTGATGCTTCTTGACTTGCTGCAATTGATTCCGGCCCATTTGCAAGGGCTGCCTCCAACCCAAGAAGACAGGAGAGACTGGCTTTCATTGTCAAGGTTAGCTTTCCATGTTAGAAGAGCCTTTGCTTCCTTTTCTCCCACTGTTCTCTTTGGAGCACCCAGAGAATTAGTTACAGAAGCAGCAACATGAGAAGAAGAAACCAACACAAGGACATAGATAAATAAGAATAAAACACATAGGTTAGAGAGTACTTTTACTAAAAATCTTACCATGACTTTGCTTTAGATGAGCTTGGCTTCTCAAGTGGCAGTAAATTTGATGGTTGGGTGGGAGACCTTTAACAGCTTCACAAGGTATTTATAGATGGAACTGGCTGCCCCACTGCTTGGGAAAGCCATCTGTAATAGAAATTTTATTAAATTATTTCCTACCATCTTAGGGGAAATAGTCAAATAAACTTTTCAATGACTATTCTCATTTCATATGCAATTACATGGGAATAGACAACTAATACTACAATACTCTTGCTTACGAACGGTAATTTCTTATTCGATATATACAATTACATTGGAATAGACAACTAATACTACAATACTCTTGCTTATGCATGGTAAGTTGCCATTTTTGACTTTTGGGCCGTGGTCATGGTAATACTTTTTTTTTTTTTAAGTGACGGAGCAAGAAAATTGTTTGAATGGGGTGGCCTTGAACAAGAGAAAAAAAGAATTCAAACTACCATAATAAATATATATATATATTTTTTAACATTAGTTTGTATTTTTATTGAGTACAATGCAACTTGATTGAATTTTTTGAACCATAAAAAGAAAAGAAATGAATTTCATTATTATCAATATTTAAATACATGCGTACATTCATACATATAGAGTCTAGAGAGAGATTATCTGAGTATATGAGGACAATGAAAACTATAGTTCTTGGAAGAACTGAAAACTATAGTTCTTGGAAGAACTGATCGATCTTCACAATTGTGCGTGTGTTTGTGAGTGACAGAGAGAGAGAGAGGGAGAGATGGGGGCAGATAAAATTATAGGTGTGTAATATAAATAAAAAAAAAACTATATTACCGGTGAGTAATATAGTTGTACTTTTAGAATTTGTCATAATTTAGTTGGAGTGGGAGCAAGTAGTGACATTTTGTCATAATTTAGTTGAAGTACTTTTAGAATTTTAAGAAAATTATAGGTGTGTAATATAAATAAAAACTTTCCGTTGGGGCGGCAGCGCTATTTAGATCCATGGATGACAACCATATTGTGAAACAGGGTTTTTTTTTATTTGTATTAGGTGGTGTGTCAAAGGAAGATATAGAAACCATTGAGACAAATATTTTAATTTGTACTCGGTGGTGTGTGTTAAAGGTAGATATAGAAACCATTTAAGATCAACCAAATTCAAAATTGGATACAATATTGTGAATCAGTTTTGGGCACTGCTGGTCATTTTCAAACATAATGGTCGCTAATAATTGTGAGTTGCACAGTGCGAAAGCTGTCAGTTACTCCAGTTTAATATTTGGTATTCCTAATGACATAGAAGGAAGTGAAAAGGTCTCTTGCTTAATTTTGTGATTGTTTAAACATCCACCAATCACTCATATAAACAATAAAGTAAAATAATTTAAGTTTGAGAGATCACACCGTGATTTTTAGTATTGAAACCCTTCAGGGAGAAAACCACGAAACCTAGCCGTCTTTGGCGAAATGAATCCGCTAAGAGAAATAATAGACCTTACCTTCAAAACTTGAATCCCTGAAGTTCAATCTCGTGATGCTTCAATTGATATTGCAAGAAACTCCAAACCAAGTGCATAGGACGGCACTTATATATGTTTGGATGGCTAGAACTAGTGGCATTGTAATTTGGAGAATTGGGTTGTTTAAATTCTTCTGTTTTATCCAGATCAACCATGATTTTCCTTTTTGCTTTTCCAATAATCTTTCCAGAGGGGCTACGCACTTTGAGGGCTTTGCTAGAATGTTGAGTAGTGGTTTGCCCTTTGAAATACTAATTTCTCCATTAGAGGATTCTTCATCAGAAGAGGAGAGCTGGGGTTAAAATTCTTTTTTGACAATAGATGGTCCCTGCAAAAGGAAACATAAGCAAGGTCCAGGATATAAAAAATTAAGTCCAGCCATGTTGAAAATACTTGAGAATTTTTTCCTTTTCTCTTTGCTTTATACAAAGCATCTTCTTCTTCTTCTGGTAATTTTATATTTTCTTCTTCGAGTTCTTCTTCTTCTTCATCGTCACTTGAGGAAATACTTTCAACGCTTACATCACCACTTTCGGCCACTCCTTCAATTTTGTTGGACATTGCAGTAGTCTTTTCTCTACCTTCATCCTCCTCGCTCTCCTCGAGTATTTCTTCTTCCTCATCTAGAATTTATCAGATCAATTTTCAGTATATAGAAGACTGACAGATTTCAAAAAGGAAAAATGGAAAGTAAAAATTTGCAATAAATATATTTGTACTTGGAGATAGGGGCTTGAAGGAAGCTAATATGGAATCACAAACAGTCTTGTGATTTTTTGTCCGGGTGAAAGAAATATAAGTTGACCACCATACATCAAATTCATTGGTTAACCGAGGCTTGCTACTATGGCCTTGGAAGTTAAAAATTGCTCTTTTTGCTGCGTAAGCTTTGTCAATTGCTGCAAATTGCTCAGCATCGATAAGCCTTACTCATTGGTTAAAGAACCTATTATAGGACTTGTAAGGTGGCAAAGGAATCATTTGGGTAAAATCCATTTGCCTAGCCAGTTGAGCTGGATTGTAGAACTCAATGCCTCATAAGCTATTCTTTAGAGTGGGCTGGGCAATGCTGTAATGAAGATTATGGGCAAGAAGAAAGCTAGCCCAAATATTTTTTTAATCTTTAGAATATTTTTTGGTAGACACTCCAGGGGATGGAACCAACCATGACAGCATGCAACCAAGGGAGGTAAATGGGTTAAAGAATCCATCATCACCAGTCTCATATTGGTTGTTGAAATATTTGAAGTTTTCAGCAAAACTGAAAGGAGAAGGGTCCGCTGTTGCCAAAGAGTAGCACATGAGAGATTTTCCAGTTTGAATGGCTAGTGGTGAAGTTCTACTTTGGAAATACACTTTAAGCCACATCTGGAATAACCAGAAGGGACCTTGGAACCTTGAGAATTTTGAAGTAAGCAAGTCATTCAAGCCTCTGTACAAATAAGAAAGCACGAGAGGAACCAGGGCTAAATCTCCATTTATGGCTAATGAGATTGCCACTTGAACAAAGTCTTTTGTGACTTGGCTAGATCGAACACACAATAAATGGCCAGAAAGCTAACAGATCAGGAAAGCAATGTGTTATTCTTCTTGAACTGGCCAGTTTTCTTACAATGTTTGATAAAAGGAAGGTGAGAGGAGATGAATTTCTTACTTCTAGTGTTTTTAGTAGGGAAAAGGAATTTATTAATGTAAAAGGGTGGCACTTACATCATCTCCATGGGGCTTAAAACCTGTAATGCAACAAATATCCCTCAGAGTGGGAGACATCATGCCACATTTAAGGTGAAGGGAATCAGTGGTCGAAGACCAAAAGAAGAGAACTGGAAAGAGGAGGTTCGGATCAAGTGTAATGGAAGACTTAGTGATTTGAATGATGTCAAATATGCCTTGCCTTTTCCATTGTGAAGAAATATTTTCATCTTTGGAAAAACGACTCACCCAAGAAGACCAAGATGAACGGTATGTTGGCTAATTTTTGATGTTGAAGGAGGGTTTCACCTTTTTTCCTTTCTTTGAGATAAAAGGAAATTTCGACTCAAAGGGGAGAGACGGCTTACATTGAGGGTAGAATTCGGCTAATTCAGAAGGGGCTATGTTGGTGAAAGCTGGACTCAGCCCAACTGAAGAATCTTTGAAATGAACTAGAGGCTCAAGATGAAGTCTAGCAGGGTTTAAAGACTTCAAAAGCATTTGAATATGGTGGCTATGGCTTCGGGTCTTGACTTTGGTTTCAATGGAAGGGGCTGGCAGGGATAAGCTAGTGGTTTGTTTGGAGGGTTTCTTAGGAGCCATAGTTCATGATTTTCACAGATTAAGATTTCCTTTCCTTTAGGGTTTCTGGGTGGAGAGAAAGAAAGTAAAAGAGAAAAGAAAGGGCTTTTTGTGGTTAAGTGATGAGGATGGAAGGCATATGTATATATATATAGGAACAATGAGGGAGGTATTAAAGTTCAGATACGCTTTTCGAGGATTGGTAGTTGGGGTTTTCAAAATTTAAAAGGGAAGTTTTATGGATTTTGGAAGTTGAGTGGTGTAAAGCCATAAATGGATAAGAGGTTTATGGGAATATGGAATATGTTTTTAGGAAAATGTGGCATAGGGAAAATCAAGAGACTAGTCGAATAACGTGCAGGAGATCTTTTAATGATTACGTTGAGTTTCCAAAGTCCAAGGATGTCTTTTAAGGGTGGGTAGTTGGAGGATTTCAAAATTTAAAAAGGAAAATAGCAAGGATTAGGGAAGTCTGACAGTTTTAGTGCCATAAATGAATAGGACTCCTGATGGAATACAGAATGGATGATAGATGAGATTGTTGCAGATGAAGCCGAGGGAGCAGCCATGTGTTACATAGAAGCTTTCCTTTTAATGATTATCTTGAGTTTCCAAGAGTCTAAGGACGTATTTAGAGGGGGTTTAGCTGGAATTTTGAAATTCAAAAGAAGGAAGTAGTGCGATTTTTTGGGATGTCATAAATGGATTAGATCTTGTGAGATACGGTATTTTTATAATTGGCGGCAAAAGAGATTGGTATGGGTGGAACCAAGAAGCCAACTGTATGAAAGATTGAAGGTTGGATGACCGTGATGGTTACATTGAAGATTAAGTGGGCCATGATGGCAAAAATTTAAATCCCATGCCTTGTCAACAAATTGTTCCACAAGGCATGGAATTTGGGGGGCATATGTTTACTCCATTATTTTTTGCTCAATGGAAAGAGGACAAATTGTGAGTTTTAACAAGCTTGCCATATTAGATTAATCTACTAATAGAGAAGAGGTACATGGCGAGTTCTAATGGAACTTGTCACGCCAGAGCGTAACTCTGATAAATTTCCTTTAGAATATTAAAACCATGGGGAATTGTTAATTGAAAGAAAGTGGTGAGTCCTATTAGGACTTACCAACTTTGGATATAATGTTCTAAAAGTATAGGAATGTGGCATGGAGTCACTATCATGAGTGCAACCTTATATGAATATTCAAGTCAAGATCAACCAACCAATGGCTCATTAACACGTTGATCGGTTGATCAACTATACATCAACCTTCGCAATAGCACGAATCATTGTAAAATAGGGCTATTGGTCGGGTAAGTCGAACCACTGGGACTGCGCTAGTCTATGGCAACCTAAGTGTCTAGAATTGTTCTTAGAATGATAAGGGGTTTATAGAGGGTTTTGTTTGTTTGTCACTTAAACTTAGAACTTAGAATGCATAAAATAGTAATGTTCTAGGAAGTAAAGAGATATAATACAAGTAGAGAAGCCTAAGGAAATGAATCCACTCCATCCCTAAACACATGCTAGATTAGAGCTAAATTGGGGAAACAACATAAATATGTGACCATGGAATGCTACAACCAAAATTGCTACATTCCTTCAAGAAATTCATGAAATCAATGGCAAGTATAACCTATCAAAGATTCACATGTTTGAACTACCTAAACTAGTGTATAGCCTTGGAGATGCTTACTAAGTTAGAGATTATCAAGCCTTTAATCACATGATAGGAGCACATGAAGTCAAAAGTCAAGAATAGTCCATCAAAGGAGGGTCCTAAGCTATGGAATATCAAGATTCTCATACAACATGCCAAGAAACCCATTTCACAATCTCATTTCCAATGTCACTATAGAAATGCAAGGCATACAATCATGAGAAAATATGATCTAAGACAAGATAATACATTCATCATAATCATTTATAAGAAATTAGGCTCATTACATCAAGTGTAACTCTAGATTGTGAAATAATCACATATATACATCATTTTCCCCAAAATAAACTAAGGCTAGAACATGCTTACTAGAGAGGGCTTCATCACCTCCCTAGAAGAGGGTTTAGTTACCCATGGTGGCCTTAGATTGAAGAAGAAGCTTGATCCTCATCTCCATTTTCGTGCACCCTCCTTGAAGCTTCAAGAACTCCTCCTTCCTCCTCTCTTCTCTCTCCTATATCTTGTAAAAATGTAGCTTGATCTATTGTGTGGCTCTTATCTCTCTTATCTACCACCAAAAGGCCACCAACCAACATCTCCAACCACTTCATTAAAGAGGGAAACAAAATGAAGAAACCAAGGTGCAAGTGGGCTGAAATGAGCCATTTCCGAAGGGCATTCTGCCCAAAATTCAAGCACTCTAAGCAAGGCCTCGAGCACTCGAATTTAGTGTAAAAAGCTCCATGCTTCACTTGCTCCGCCCAGACCTACTTTGGTTAAACAGCCATAACTTTACGCTCCAAACTCCGAATGATGAACCATTTGAAGATTTAGAAAGCTAATTCAGAGCTCTAAATATTTCATGTTTTGGTGGAGATCCAATTCTCAAGGATGGTTGGTCGAAAATGAAGATCAAGGCAGAATTTCATTGCTGCCAGGCAGTTCTGCGCACCTCTGGTAACAAGGCCATAACTCTCTGCTCCGAGCTCCGAATGACAAAACGTTTGAAGATTTAGAAAGCTAATTCAGAGTTCTAAATCTTTCATGTTATGAGGGAAGTCCAGTTCTCGAGTTTGGAAGGTCAAAATGGCAAGTAAAGTCCAGGTTCTACTGCTGCCAGAATTCAGTATTGGCACCTTTTGTTGCTCAAGATTCCACAAGGCCTTATTCTTGTTCCATTTTGGCCAATGAATCTGAAAATGCATAAAAACATAGAAATGAAGATAATCTACATAAATTAACATACAACGGACTTTACTAATGCAATTTAGGGCGCTTGAATATACAATATTCGGCGCTTATCACACCCCCGAACTTACATTTTGCTAGTCCCTTAGTAAAACTACAATGAAAAACTTAATGAAAAGACAACCATGGGCTTGCTACTACAAAAATATCATCCATGGTAAAATAAGATATATACATTGCTCAAAAATAACTTGAAATAGAAAAAGAGCTGGAGATGGGGTCATTGGGAAGACTACCTTGCATATATGAAGCATTGATACAAAAATTGGCTAAATACATTTCCACATACATGCATCAACATCAAAGTCTATATAAATAACTCAATTATCATCTCTTGAATGGAAATCAACTCTAGCTTCAGTGAAAGTGAATTGGATTCTCAACATGCGGCTTTTACTTTCTTTTCCAATTCCAAAGCACAAGTTTTCAAATCATTGAATTCCCCTTTAAATGAGGTCCCTAAGGCATGATTTTATTTACAAGACAACTTTTGTTGCTTGTTGACAATTTATTGTAACTCATAAGCGAAACATAGAATGGTTGTGCAATGCTGAAGTCCCTTAAGCTTTCTAACCAACTTATGTAGCAAGCGTTAGGCCAACAACTCCCAAACCAGATGGCTTTAGGGTGTTAAGTGTAGAGACACTCCAAAGGGCTTAATAGCTCAAGTTGGAAAGGCTACGAACTCTAGCGAACCATGTTTATTACAATTTTTTTGAATGACCGTGCAATGTTTAAGTCCCTTAAGCTTTCTAACCAACCCCTGTAGCAAGCGTTAGGCCAACAACTCCCAAACCAGACGGTTTTAGGGTGCTAAGTGTAGAGACACTCCTAGGGCTTAATAACTCGAGTTGGAAAGGTTACGAACGTCAACTGATCATTATTTTCTTTCTTTCTCAGTTTTTTTTTTTTTTTTTTTTTTTAGATTTTTTTTATATTTTAGATTCATGCCAAAAGTATTCATCCATTAGGTTCATCAAATCAGATTAACTAGGCCAAGGTCAAGGTCAATCAAGTTGCATGCCTCGCAGTTAAGTTTCCAATGTGCATCTGTGCATTATGAAGCTTAAAAGAGTGTCAAATCCAGCGAGAATTTAATTGAGACATTTATACAGACTAATTTGAATCTACATGATCATTTCAACTCAAATTTTTCTTTATTTTCAAAAATTTCAAGTGCTTCTATACACAAAGTTTTAAACATATGCTTCATCTCCAACAAGTGTCAAGTTATACTATCATTGCTTAACAAAAATTATGAAACCAAAAATGCATAAATGCACCCCCAAACTTGAATGTCACATTGTCCTCAATGTGAGAAGACAAGTAAATCAAAATAAGCACAGAGAGGGTTAAAGAACAAAAATACCAAGTGGAGTGACAAAGGCAAAGATGTTCAGCTATGTGAGTGCGCAAAAGCGTCTCCCAAACTTGGACAGGAAGACCTGTCAAAACACAACTAATATACACATGTAAAAGCATAGGCTCTTAAGAAAAATCAAAACAGAATTAAAAACACTAACCTGAATTGTAGTGCAAGATAAAAATCCAAACAAAACACAAATGCAGACATTAGCCACAAGTGTAAAATGGATAGTAAAAGAATGCCAAAAGTGTGCCATTATTTTTTTATTTTATTTTATTTTTTTGAATGGCATGCATGAGGGTGTTGTGGAGGAATTAAGGATGGGGTTGATTGAGTGTGAAGGGTGGTGGGTGGTTAGGGAGTGAAGGTGCCGAAAGAGAGAAGGCTTGTGTGAGGGTTGGTTGGTGAATGAGAGAGGGGTGAAGGTTGGGGTGGTGGTCGGTTTGGTTGGTGTGTGCATGGTGTTGATGTGAATGGTTGGGATTGTGTTGGGAGGGTGGCCGTGGAAGGCATGCATGGTTGAGGATGATGAGGGGTTGCTGAGAGGTTAGTTTGTGGGTTGAGGTGGTGGAAGTTGATGGTGCATGCAAGATGCCGAAAGGGTGGGGTTGGTGTTGGAAGCTGAGGGAAATGAGGTGTGGGTTGCTTGGGTTGCATAAGGATTGCATGGTGGATGAGATAGAGAGATTGGTGATTGGGTGTGTTGAATGAGAGAGAAAAAAGGTGGAGGTTGGTTGGCTTTGGGTTCATGCATGGGAGTTGCTGAGATGAGGGGGCATGGTTGTGTGGCTTGGTAGGGAGAGGGATGGTTGAGAGGGATGGCATGCATGCTGTTAGAGGAGGTTGTGGGTTGGAGAAGAGAGAAGATGGTGGTGTTGGTGTTTGATTGAGGTTGCATGGTGGAGTGGGTTGAAAGAGGGAGATAGGAGTGGATGCCGAGAGGGTTGGGTGTTGTGAGGTTGGTTGATGGGTGGTTTGGTTTGTAGATGAGATGGCCGAGAGGAAGAGAAGGCGATGAGGGTGAGGCAACGAGTGCTCGGGGCGTTGGCATGAGGTGTTCGAGCACTCGCTAGGGGGAGCTCGAGTGCTCGAAATGGAGCCAGTAGGTTCGGTATGTTGGGGTTGGCTATGGAGAGAGAAAGAAGGTGGAGTTCGAGCACTCCAAATAGGATCGACGAGTGCTCGAACTGAGAGCAGTGAGTTGGGTGGGTTGGTGCATGAAATTCGAGCACTCGAAATGCCTGCTTCGAGTGCTCGAAATACAGGCAGAGAGGAGAATGGTTGCATGGTTGTGTGGGATTGGCAAGCACTCGAAATGAAAGCTAGAGAGCTCGAAGGGAGGGCAGTGAGCTTGGGATGAGATTGGTTCACATTTCTAGCACTCGAAAATGGACTTAGAGCGCTCGAAATACAAGCAGTAGCCTCGGAATGGTTTTGTGCAAGCTTCATAGAGCTTTCGAGCACTCCAAAGAGGAAATAGAGTGCTCGAAATGAAGGCAGTAGCATTGAGGTTGAGAGATGAATTTTTGCATGCATTGTAACATTATGCAGTGAGGTTGAGAGATGAACTTTACATGTCATTCCATTAGGTGCCTCATTCTTATGCATTGTGAATGTATACATGATCAACTAAGAGCTGAAGAATTGATAAAACCTTGCAACATGCTTCCAAATCAATGCATGGATGGATTATTTTCACCTTGCATGCATGTAAAATAATGAAACTTTGCATATTAATACAATCCAATGCATGGATGGATAATTGTCAAACTCTACACTTCATTGCAATGCAAGGAAAATTTTGAAAATTTTTCAGATTGTGCAATTTTCCTCCAATGAACTTCATTCCATTCCATGGAAAATTTTGAAAATTTTGTTTTTAAACTTTGCAATTTTTTTTTTTTTTTCAAACTTTGCAATCATCTCAAATGCATGGAAATATTTTTTTTTTTTAAAAACTTTGCAACTCCATTTTAATTCAATGCATGGAAAAATTTAAACTTTGCACTTTCATTCCAATGTAATGCATGGATGGAAAATTTTGAAAACTTTTCAACTTCTTTCTAATGCATGGACAATTTGGAAATTTTTTCAAAATGTAGTACCTTTCCAACGCATGGATGATTTTGAGAAACCATGATCCAACAATGCATTGAAGATGAGAGGCTATGCATGTGAGTGCCATGTCGAAAGTCCGAGAAAATTGCCTGATAGAGCCAGAAACTTCCGGGAATGAAAACAAGAGTTGAGAAGGTCTAAGAAGTCAGTCTAAAAATGTGGAACACAACTTAAGATAGTTCCAGAGAAAGTTAAATTTTGGCATTTCTTAACCATTTCCCATAAAATTTCATGGCTCAGGCAATTGAACATTAGGGAGGCATTGAAGTCGAAAGAATTGCTCCCCATGGGTGCTAAATTTAACGTCGATAGCTAGACGCACCGAGATCAGGTTAGTCCTCCTTACCCTATACCATGTCTCTCTAGAGAGTCATAGGTCCCCAAATAGGATAATTCTTTTAAAAGTGGACGAGGAAGACTTTGAAGACAAAAGTGGAAAAGAGGTAACGGAAAGACCTCAACCCACTCTTCTTTCTCAATGAAGAACTTTGGACTATGGGGCTGATTTGGATTATAGGAAGATGGATTAGGTGAGGGTGCACCAAGCAACGACTTATGAAGGGTCATATTGAGCACGGGAATGCTCAACAAGTTATCCTTCAGAATTTCAACATCCTCCCCACACTTATCCGGTGGTTCGGGCTCAACAACTTGAGACAACTCAAGTGAGGGAATAGGATGAGGTGCAAGCTCCCAAGAAAGAGATACATTTGATGTTGACCAAGGAAGAGAATGAATAGGTGGATGAATATTAAGCAAAGAATTCACCTCCGAAATGGAATTGTCAACATTAAAATCCTCACAATTGAAATGAGCCAAACAAGCTTTTAGAGGATCCTCCATTGAAGGAGGTGCATCAAGCAAAGGATTATTTAGGGGTTGTTCTGGAGTTTTAAAGGATGCAATCTCATCATCTTTTTCCTCATTTTTAACCACAAATTCTTCCATTTTATGAGTGGCAACAATTTGATCTTCAACCACTATTTCATCATTTTCATATATGATGACCACTTGATCATTCTCATGATGAAAGTTACTAGGAGTAATCTCATCATTCATAGAATTTTCTTTTGGATTGGCCATAAATTCAAATGAAAATGTTTCCTCCTCTTCATGATTTTTAGCATTAATCCTTTGTTGAATTTGAGATATTTGGTCATCTATCATTGCACTAACTTGGGACTGGTGATATGGTACCACTTGATTGATAGACTCTACTGTGGATTGCATGCTAGCAAGGGAGGCCAATAGTTGATTGTTGGAGTCCATCATTTGCGTGTGCATAGACTCCATCATTTGTTTGTTAGCAACAATTAGCTCATCCAATGGAGACGGTGGAAAAGGAGAAGAGGGCGGGAAAGAATGATCATTGGGTTGAAAAGGTTGCATATGAGATTGTGGGGTTGAATTTCCTATGTCATGCCACAAGAAGTTTTGTTGGTCTCCCCAACCCGAGTTATAACCATTGAAGTATGGATCACTACCCGATTCAGAGAAATTTGCATTTGGTTGCTCTAGATAAAAATCCGAGAATTGTCTCGTTGGAAGACAATCTCTTGTATGATGTGTATTACTAGAGCAAAAAGCACAAAACGCATGTGGTGTGTAGAATTGAGTTGGGAGATAATTATTCTCCATCTAGGAGTTAAACATCAACAACACACAACATAATCAACACAACAATTCTTTATCATCAACTCCACATACAATGATATTCCCTTTCTCCTCAATTATCAAGACAAAAATTAAAATGGCCACGACAAGGACCGATGCTTGGAATTGAAAATACACAATTGAAAAAGCATCGACAAGGGCTTGCAATTTATCTACTTCTAAGCTTAACACATGCACGATATTCACAATTTGAAACTAGAAGTCACGAGATTTACCTGGGGTCCTCTAGACTTACAATTTGCTAGCATTCCCACGGCGAGCTTCGAGTTCCTAGAATCTCACTTACAACACAAAAATGGTTAAACCACACAAGAAATATTCACAAAACACAGTATTCACAATCAAACTAAATTTAACCCTAGAAACTTCGGTTGCTAAACCGTTTGCAGTCCCCGGCAACGGCGCCAAAAATTGATCGGTTGATCAACTATACATCAACCTTCGCAATAGCATGAATCATTGTAAAATAGGGCTATTGGTCGGGTAAGTCGAACCACTGGGACTGCGCTAGTCTATGGCAACCTAAGTGTCTAGAATTGTTCTTAGAATGATAAGGGGTTTATAGAGGGTTTTGTTTGTTTGTCACTTAAACTTAGAACTTAGAATGCATAAAATAGTAATGTTCTAGGAAGTAAAGAGATATAATACAAGTAGAGAAGCCTAAGGAAATGAATCCACTCCATCCCTAAACACATGCTAGATTAGAGCTAAATTGGGGAAACAACATAAATATGTGACCATGGAATGCTACAACCAAAATTGCTACATTCCTTCAAGAAATTCATGAAATCAATGGCAAGTATAACCTATCAAAGATTCACATGTTTGAACTACCTAAACTAGTGTGTAGGCTTGGAGATGCTTACTAAGTTAGAGATTATCAAGCCTTTAATCACATGATAGGAGCACATGAAGTCAAAAGTCAAGAATAGTCCATCAAAGGAGGGTCCTAAGCTATGGAATATCTAGATTCTCATACAACATGCCAAGAAACCCATTTCACAATCTCATTTCCAATGTCACTATAGAAATGCAAGGCATACAATCATGAGAAAATATGATCTAAGATAATATAATACATTCATCATAATCATTTATAAGAAATTAGGCTCATTACATCAAGTGTAACTCTAGATTGTGAAATAATCACATATATACATCATTTTCCCCAAAATAAACTAAGGCTAGAACATGCTTACTAGAGAGGGCTTCATCACCTCCCTAGAAGAGGGTTTAGTTACCCATGGTGGCCCTAGATTGAAGAAGAAGCTTGATCCTCATCTCCATTTTCGTGCACCCTCCTTGAAGCTTCAAGAACTCCTCCTTCCTCCTCTCTTCTCTCTCCTCTATCTTGTAAAAATGTAGCTTGATCTATTGTGTGGCTCTTATCCCTCTTATCTACCACCAAAAGGCCACCAACCAACATCTCCAACCACTTCATTAAAGAGGAAAACAAAATGAAGAAACCAAGGTGCAAGTGGGCTGAAATGAGCCATTTACGAAGGGCATTCTGCCCAAAATTCGAGCACTCTAAGCAAGGCCTCGAGCACTCGAATTTAGTGTAAAAAGCTCCATGCTTCACTTGCTCCGCCCAGACCTACTTTGGTTAAACAGCCATAACTTTGCGCTCTGAACTCCGAATGATGAACCGTTTGAAGATTTAGAAATCTAATTCAGAGCTCTAAATATTTTATGTTTTGGTGGAGATCCAATTCTCAAGGATGATTGGTCGAAAATGAAGATCAAGGCAGAATTTCATTGCTGCCAGGCAGTTCTGCGCACCTCTGGTAACAAGACCATAACTCTCTGCTCCGAGCTCCGAATGACAAACCGTTTGAAGATTTAGAAATCTAATTCAGAGTTCTAAATCTTTCATGTTATGAGGGAAGTCCAGTTCTCGAGTTTGGAAGGTCAAAATGGCGAGCAAAGTCCAGGTTCTACTGCTGCCAGAATTCAGCATTGGCACCTTTTGTTGCTCAAGATTCCACAAGGCCTTATTCTTGTTCCATTTTGGCCAATGAACCTGAAAATGCATAAAAACATAGAAATGAAGATAATCTACATAAATTAACATACAACGGACTTTACTAATGCAATTTAGGGCACTTGAATATACAATATTCGGCGCTTATCACACGTGGTGAGTTCTACTGAATTTGCTTAGGTAGATTAATTCTTTTAAGATTTGAGTTTATTAAAGAAAAGTCCTATTCTTATAGGAAACCAATTAAATGGATATTTTCATTTAATTACGAAATCAAGGTTGATTAAGCAAAATGTGGGGCTGGATTTTCTCCTAAAATCTAGGGAGTTCTCAACAACTATGTCTGATTAAGTCAAGCAATGAGGAAGTGGGGTGTTGTTTCCAGAAATATAAAATATATTCCTAAATATATATATATTTTTATACAGCCCACGTTGGGATAAAGGAGTTGTAATTTTGGAGGCCACGACGCCATAAATTTTGAACATGGAAGAAAAGTTTCAAGAAGAGGAGCTATAGGAGTTATGGATGCAATCCACGTTAAGAAGAACTGAAATTTAGGAGTTCATGGCATCGTGAAGTCTAAAGTCGGAAAGGAAAAGGAGTATGGGTGATGATTGGTGTCGTGGATGTATATATATTCATACATATGTGTACACTCACAATGAGGAGAAGTGGCTGTAATTTTGGACACGATGCCATGAAAGGAAGGAAGTCCAATTGGAAAAGTTACCTAAAGCCAAGGGAACGTGGATGTGTGTATAATTTTTACATACATGTATTACGGAGGGAAGGATTCTGCAGAAGGAAAGACTTTAAAGAACATGGGATAAGTGGCCAAACAAAATGCATCAGTTGAAAGTGGTGGTCTTACATACAACTACTACCACTAACTGAAGTGGTTGTCAAAGAATGTGGATAACAGGGTTACTAAAATCGTGCTTGAAGCAAGAAGAACCAGAAGACATGGGACATGTGTCAGTTTATGGAGAAGACAAGTAGAAGATCCATTCTAAAACTACCCATGATATAAGTTCGTGGAAGACTAAAGGGACATGGTTCAAGTTAAACCTCAGAAGAAATCTACAACAAGAAGGAAGGAGGAAGAAGATGGTGGTAGAAATAAAAGGAACTGCCGAGAACATGGGACACTTGGCAGTATCGGACTAGGCCAAGTGGAAGTTGTTGAAGTCGCCACATCTCAGTTATTGCATGCAAGGAGGTCTATAAATAGTGCACCAAGTATTAACTTGGAAACCCTGCCTGCCCAATACACAACACATCAATTCAGCATCTTTGCTATTCACGTATCTCTCATTTCAATAATGAATTTACATATTGTCTAAACCTAGCACTTTGCTAGTCCATGCACTTTCCATTCCAGCAATGAATTTACATATTTTTTATATTGAGTCCAGTACTTTGCTATTCCATATAGCATTCATTTCAGCAATGAATTCTTATAATGTTTGAGTTAAGTCCAGCACTTTTTCCGTTTCTTCTAGCCGAGCACTGTATTTCCATGTCTCTAAATTTCCAGTTATACACTTCAATTATCTTAATTTCCAGTCCTGCACTTTAAATTACTTTAATTTCTAGTCTTGCACCTTCAATACCATCTTCATTTTCATTAGCCATAGAATAGTTTGAAGTCCTTGTTCAAAGGCAAAAAAGACCCTTCGAAGGTGGTCATTCCAGACCTTCGTACAATCATCTGATCCTTACAAATTTCCTGTAACGACCCGGAAAGATACCAAAATAATAATAATATCTATAAAAATTTCGGCATGACTTCCGCAGAAAAAATGTCCCTCTACAACCTGTTGAAATACAAAAATAAATGCAATGGCTTCATTAGGCCTTAAATCTAACCTATCATGTCCCAACGCACAATACATATATTATATTACATTCCCAAAATGGTTACATACATACAAAAGTCCCGTTCCTCTATCTCATCTAAACAAGGGACACATTTTAGTTACATCAATTTACAGTCCAAAAATGTAGTTATAATTTAAAAGTCCATAACTTACAACATTGTACTAATTAACTAAAGTTTCACAAGTTAGTTAATATTACATTTACAAAATATTAGAGTTCTAATACAAAAGATAGCAAAAATAAAATAAGTTTCCGTGCTCATCTAAAATCTTGGTGGGTCGTCGTCCGCCACCTCATTTCCTTGTCCTGAAAAATATTAAAAAAATAATGGGGTGAACATAAGCTCAGTAGGAAGTGTCTAAGACACGCTTCTTATATCCTCGTGAATTTCACACAAAGAATGGGCAAAAAGAAACGGTGTCATACCATGAGGCAAACATAATCTCAACCATAGCAACAAGAATCTAGCAAATGTCAACAAATCACAAAATTTTCCCATAATATCATGAAGTGCAATGTTATACAATGTCGTTCCCCATTTCCGAAACAATTCCGTTTCAACAACCAAACCGTTAGTGTAATCCGACCCAAGGCACCTCCAAGGCATCACAAAAAAAAGGTTGACTAACTATCCATGACCACAAGGCACCTCCAAGGCGTCACATCCGGCCTAGTTAGCTCAACCATATTCCCTTCTAGACTACACTAACAACACGGATCACTAAGCGCCTCCTAGGCATCTGGTTTTCGCAAACACCTTAGAAAATATTTTTCCAAAAACAATTTCATTTATTTTAAAACATTTTTCCCTTTTTCTTTCCCAATGGATGCATGAATGACTAATGCTTCTAATCATCAATTCAACTATAGGTTTTCACACATTCCATTTGCATCATCATCACAATTTAATAAGAATTTCTAAACATTCATTTTATTTATTTATTTATAATCATAGCATCAATTCTTTCAAAGTAATAAATATATAAATAAATAATCATAGAACATACAACATATCAACACTAAGCATCAACACTAAGCATGCTTATTTACTGAAATGAAAATGGATATATATGTGAACTCAAATAACACATAGAACACATTTATCATTTTCATTACACATAACTACAACAACAACAAACTAGATAATCTAAAATTAGCATGCTTAGGATCAAATTTATGGAGAAAAATTCACAAAAGACACAAGAAGTTGTAGATTAGAACACCCCTATCTCAAATTGATGAAAACCCCCAATTTGAGCCCAAGAACCCTAGAATTTTGAACTCCCTAGAGTGCACCAAATAATGATTGGCTCCTATCAAATTGAAGGCCTCGATGAGCTCTCCGACTTTGCTTCACAAGGTTCTACCAAATTTCAAAGGGATAGAGCTAGATCAAGCTTGAAATTACAAAAAGAGAAAAAAAAAATAAGAAAACTGCCGAGAGAAGGCTAGACGTAGCTGAGAGAGAGGAATAAAGGAGTCTGCATAATGGCCTTATGGCCTTTTTATGGTGGTTAAAATATTGGTGGGGCCCACTGGCTTTTAAAAATCTAATAACTTAACATACATACATATATATATATATATATATATATATATATATATATGTAAAAACTTAAAACATTACATTTCCAATTGGATTACTGAAAGTACAAATAATTTTTCCCTAATTGTAGAGAGAGAAACTTTACACTCCCAATGATTTTTCACCACTTTTCCCTCTTAATCCCCTTTATTTATAGACGGTTATAACCACCACTGAGCTGGACCTACCTTGTTCTCTTTTGGTTGGACTCGACTCCCTCATTTTAACATGGGCTTCTGAAATGACTTTATGGACCTGGGCCTATCCGGCGCGAACTTGCTCCATCCCATTTGTCCTCACCCGACCCGTCCTATGCAATATGGATCACACCAAACCCGGGTCATTTTGGTGTCCTCATCTGGCCCCAATAATCTCTTTCCTCATTAATGAGGGTGAGATTATTGAAAGGACACGATCTTGGTCTGATGGCTTGGAGCAATGACTCGAGGAATCGAACGGCTGGCATAAGAACCCAAGTTTCGAGATCTGCAGCGCCACTTTTTGCCTTGACCTTTGGAGTTTCATGTCGCTTTTACTTCTCCTCTTTATAAATTCTGGTCTCTCAACCTTCACCCTTCCTCTTACCTTTCGCTTCTACTCTCTGTTGCTTTCCTGCACATTTCGGCGATCCTTTTTAATTTCTCCGGCAAGTTCTTCCGGCAAGTCCTTCCTTTTTGATTTTTAGCTACTGTGCCGTCGCTGAGTTCATCACAAACTGTCAAGGTTAGTTTTTTTTTTTTAAAACCTCTCCTTAAAAGACGCCTTTACTGCCTAGGACTCTTCCCCTTTTTTATGGCTTCCCCTAACCTGAACGTCATTCGATCCAAGAATTATATTCCTCGCGACGTTTCTCTCAGAGTCTACCCAACAAACTTAGACGAGAGATCTGGCGAGGGTCTTCTTCCTGGGGAAGTTTTATTCTCCGCCGTTCACTTGAACGTCATTAGGTTCCCCGTACACCTGTTCTTTTGTTATGCTTTCAACAAATTGGGGCTCTGCCCCCTACAAGTTAACCCAAACTTTCTTAGGGTAATTTCAGTCCTCCTACTCTTGAATCGTGATAGGGGTCTCAATCTTGACATTATTGACCTTCTCCTCTGCTATCGGATTAACAAGATTTCTCAAAACGACTTGTACTATCACTTCTTTCCTATTGACAAACGGTCGATCTGCACTGATAAAAGCTCATTTGAAAAAGGTTGGAGGCGGAATTTAATTGTGGTTGGTGGGAATTGGCGGACTCCGCTTGGCCATTCCTTCCCTATCCCTTTTTCCTTTGGAGCATGTTCTGTCTCTGGCTACAAAAAGCTGAAAACACATCCTACCGAATGCCACTATGAAAGTTGTCTTCCCCGTTTTTGCACTTTTCTTTATAGATGCCTTCAAATTCCCCATGATGAACTAGTTTATAGCGTCTACAGGGCTAGGCTAGATACCTTGCAAGAAAGTGTGCTGAACGATGTCCCTTCAGCTACTGATTTGCTTACATCTGATAATCTCTCTGACATCTCTCTTTTAGGGTCTACAATGGAGAACATTCAGATCTCATCGTTCAGCAGGAGGAGGCGTCCTGCTCCCACCCCTCTTAACGCTCCTACCACCATTTCATCATCTACACCTGCTTCCACATCATCTCTCCTTGCTGTCTCTACCCCAGAGCAAGTCGCGGTTGCCCCAGTTGTGATTCAAGTCTCAAACCATTCTGCTGATGCGCCCTCTGAGCTCACCCATGCTGAGAACCCTATTATGGGCCATACTGCTGAAGTCCGTCCTGCTGCCCCTGTCATCATGCCATCAAACATCTCGTCCAACACTTCCTCAGAGAGCACTCAGGATGCTAGAAATTCTGAGGACAATGGGGGGCCAGCTAATGCTGTTCTGTCGGAAAAGAGTTTAGGAAAAAGGCCAATGCCTGAGGGCGGTCATGATCAGAGTGACATCCCACCGACCTGAAGGATCAGGACGGCTTCTTTCAGGGTTACTGAACCATCGCCCCTTGCCCGGTTCTTCATTCCTGAAGGCGAGTTGGCCAGAACCTCTGGTCCAATTCCATCCGTTCTTCCATAGCGACCTTAGCTCAACCGTAAAGATGGATCAACCATTAGCCCCACTGACTCAATATACAAGGACCCCCTCACCTCATTTGCTTTCTACAAGGGTTTCTGGACCCCCAAAGACCTTGAAATCCAGAACAAGCTATCCTTTGGTGAGATGTTCCAACGGTTCCCAACCACTGCTATGGAGATGACTCTTCTTCTACTGAAATGTGTTCCTTTTCTGTTATGATTCCTTAGTAATTAGTCTGACCTGAATTTCTTTTTCTTCATGCAGACTCTATCGGGATGTTCACCTTTCAAAAAACAATTAAAACTCTGAACAAAAAACTTAAGTCTCTCTCTGTGGGCCTTAAAAGGTCTGTTGAAGCAGAGACTCTTCTTGAGGCTAGAGTTGCTGAGCTAGAGTCTAAGCTTAGGGACTCAGAGAAGGGAGTTGCTGACCTAAAGGCAGAGAGAGATGGTCTGGCAAACGAGAGGGATTCCCTCAGAGTTGAACGGGATTCCCTGAAGACTGAACGGGATTCTCTTCATGAAGAGGTTGACATCTTAAAAACTGAGAAGAGTGTGGCTCTAACAGAAAGGGACTCTCTCAAAGCTGAAAAGGGAAACCTTCAGCACTCTTTCATTGCTGAATGGTTATCGCATGCGAATTCCCAAGAAAAACTTCTAAACGAACGGTCTTCCCTGATGAACATGATCGGTAGAGTCGAAGGGGGTATGAGAGCTCTCCTTGCTCGCTTTACCAGGACCAGTGCCATCTGGTATGATGAAGGGTACAGAGACAGTTTTGTTGACCGTTCTCCCCCTAAAGGTGAATCAAGTTCTTATGCTGGTCCTGATGAACTAGATGCTTCTCTGGACATCCACCCCCCAAACAATTATCAAAATCCATCATGCGACCCAGCTGAGAACATTTTTATTGAATGCATAGAGGTCGCATCTTCAGGAATTGTCCCACCCTTTCATCCCCTGAACATTCTTCCCCTTTCTACCATCGTGCCCTCGTCCTCTGTTGCTGCCGACAGACCTATGCCTGCTGAGGGGGTGATTCATTTCAACTCCCCTTCTAAGGATGATAGGGCAGATGAGAATGGAGAAGCTCTCGATGGTCCAGAGGAAGATGGTGGCAAGAATGACAAGTTACAGCCTGGAGAAGATCAGAACTGACACCCAATAGCAATTTTTTTTTTTTTTTTTTTTTTTTTTTTTTTTTAAATCTGCATGTATGGTACTATGTACCTTGAGGCCTTTTTGGTTATGAATGATAATGCTTTTGCTCAGCATCACTTTCCTCCTTTGAGTTTTCTATTTTCAGCTTTGCAGTGTATTTTCACAAGTGCTTAACGTTCGGCCATGTCACCATTCTGTCCTTTTCTTACTCATTTGTGAGCAAGTGTTTGGCGTTCGGCTTGAAGTGCCAGCTGCCACTAACTTGCTGAATGCCTGGCGCTCGGCTTGAACGCCTCTTGCCACTGGGCTTTTTTTTTATTTTTTGAGCAAGTGTTTGGCGTTCGGCTTAAAGTGCCAGCTGCCACTAACTTGCTGAATGCCTGGCGCTCGGCTTGAACGCCTCTTGCCACTTGGCTTTTTTTATTTTTATTTTTATTTTTTGAGCAAGTGTTTGGCGTTCAGCTTGAAGTGCCAGCTGCCACTAACTTGCTGAATGTCTGGCGCTCAGCTTGAATGCCTCTTGCCACTTGGCTTTTTATTTTTATTTTTTGAGCAAGTGTTTGGCGTTCGGCTTAAAGTGCCAGCTGCCACTAACTTGCTGAATGCCTGGCGCTCGGCTTGAACGCCTTTTGCCACTTAGCTTTTTTTTTTTTTTTTGAGCAAGTGTTTGGCGTTCGGCTTGAAGTGCCAGCTGCCACTAACTTGCTGAATGCTTTGCGCTCAGCTTGAACGCTTCTTGCCACTTGGCTTTTTTCTTCTTCTTCTTTTTTTTTTTTTTTTTTTTTTTTTTTTTTTTTTTTTTTTTTTTTTTTTGAGCAAGTGCTTGGCGTTTGGCTTGAAGTGCCAGCTGCCACTAACTTGCTGAACGGGAAGAGTGTAAATTTTTAACAAAGAAGAGACTTTTTATAAAGCATGGAAATTTGGTACACTTGCAAGCATGCAATTTAGGGCGTACACATTACTTGAAATTAAACTCTACTTTTACTGGTAGTACCTTTTCAGAGACGTAGCATTCCATGGCTTATTGACCACCCTTCCTGTCATAGTTTCTAGGACGTATGCCCCCTTCCCTATGACCTCTGCTATTCTGTATGGACCTTTCCATGGGGAGAACATCTTTTTGACTATTCCCACCTTCCTTTTCAGAACCAGATAGCCAAGAGCGAAACCCCTGTGCCTCACCTTCTTGTTATGGCTATTCACAAACGTCTGTTGATAAGAGGCAAGCCTCACTGTAGCCGCATCCCTTTTTTCTTCCAACAAATCAAGATTGAACCTCAGCATTCTATCATTCTGCTCTTGATCCCACGCCAAGCTCCTTACAGTTGGAACCAAATGCTCGACTGGTATCACCGCCTCGGTGCCATAGGCCATAGCGAATGGGTTCTCTCTAGTTGGCCGTCTTGAGGTTGTTCTGTAAGCCCACAAGACGTTCGGTAGCTCATCTAACCATTTGCCCTTTTCATTCTCCAGCTTTTTCTTAATACAAGCAAATATTGTCCTGTTTGTGATCTCGGCTTGACCATTAGCCTGGGGATGACTGACTATTGCTAACTTCTGATTGATTCCATATTCCTCCAGCAGTTCTCTCACTTGCTTGCTATCGAGGTTGGTTCCATTGTCCATCACGATTGACCTTGGTACGCTAAAACGACAGATAATATTGTTCCAGATGAAACGTCTTACTTGAGTTTGGGTGACACTAGGGTACGGCTCTGCTTCTACCCATTTGGTGAAGTAATCAGTAGCTAGCAGAATGTACTTATTCTGCGATCTTGCAGTCGGCAAAGGGCCAACCACATCCATCCCCCACTGCGCGAAAGGCCATGGGGTGGCCATTACGTGCAGGTCTTTAGGTGGTTGATGTATCAATGACCCGAACCTCTGGCATTTATCGCATCTTCTAGAGAATTCTTCTGCATCTCGTGCTATGTTTGGCCAGAAATACCCCTGTGTCATTGCTTTGTGTGCTAAAGATCTTCCTCCGGAATGATTTCCGCATACTCCCTCGTGAATGGTTCGCATAATATGTTTAGCTTCTGCAGGGGTAGCACACTTCAAATATGGACCCGAGAAGGAGCGTCTATATAATTGATCGTGCACAATGGCATACTTTGCTGCGCTGGACCTAATTTTTCTTACCTCGTCCTTACGCTCGAGGAGTGTACCATTACGTATGTAAGCCATGATTGGATCAATCCAGCTCGGCTCATATGGTATAACATTAACATGTTGAGTGCTTGGATTAGGCAGCTCTTCAAAAATGGAAGGTTGGATCAGTATGTCGACCGGGATGACCCTAGCTAAAGTATCTCCAGAACTGGATGCACTACAAGCCAAGTGGTAAGCATCTTCGTTGTACTCTCTCGGCAATTGGATAAACCTGATCTGATCAAAGGCTTTCGCCTCACGCAGAACCGCAGTTCGGTATGCTTCCATGGTCTCATCCTTGGCCCCATAGTCCCCATTGACTTGTCGAATGACTAGTTGTGAATCACTATAAGCAATCAGATTCTTAATCTTCAGTTCTTTAGCCAACTTCAGCCCAGCAATCAACGCCTCGTATTCTGCCTCATCGTTGGTCGCGTTAAACTCTAGTCTTATCGCTTGGCTCAGCGTAGTTCCTTCTGGTGTTTGCAATTGAATTCCAATCCCGGCCCCCATTTGATTCAAGGAGCCGTCCACGAAGAGCTTCCACTAGGAACAATTATAATCTTCCACTGCATCTTCATTATCATAGTTAAGTAGGAAATCCGCCACCGCTTGACCTTTGATTGCCATCCTGGGCTCGTACGCGATATCAAATGAACTCAATTCAATGGCCCACTTGGTCATTCTCCCCGACAGGTCCGGTTTGTGCAGGATCATTCTCAAAGGGAAAGTTGTTAAAACAACGATTGGATGAGATTCAAAATAATGTTTAAGCTTCCTTTTTGCGTTGACCAGTGACAAGATCATTCGTTCGGCCCTAGAGTACCTTCTCTCCGATTCAGACATTATCTTACTAACATAAAACACCGGGATCTGCTTGCCCTCTTTGCAACGGATCAGAACGACACTGGTTGCTATACTGGACACCCCGAGATATAGAAAGAGTTTCTCATTTGGTTCTGGAGTAGACAAAACTGGAGGATTACGCATGTACTCCTTTAGGCTGGTTAGCGCCTGCCGTTGCTCATCCCCCTAGGTTTGTCTTCCATGCCCTCGAATTGTATCAAAGAAAGGTTTACAGCGGTTCAAAAGCTTGGAAATAAATCGGCTCAGTGCGGCTATCCGGCCTGTGAGTGCCTGCACCTCTTCAATTGTCTTTGGCTCTGCATTTCTGATCAAGGCTTCTGCCTACGCTGGGCTGACCTCAATTTCCCTATGATTGACTACATGTCCCAGGAATTGACCGGAGCTTACACCGAATGAGCATTTGGCCAGATTAAGCTTCATTCCATACTGGCGCAACATATCGAACACATCTTGCAGGTACGCTAAATGATTGCTCTTCTTCTTACTCTTGACCACCATATCATCAATATAAGCCTCGATAGTGCTGCCCATTTGGCCCTTAAAAATCTTGCTGATCAGTCTCTGATAAGTGGCTCCAGCATTTTTTAATCCGAATGGCATGACTTTGTAGCAATAAGTCCCTCGTTCAGTAACAAATGAAGTTTTCTCTTCATCAACTGGGTCCATAAGAATTTGATTATAACCGGAATAAGCATCCAGGAAGGTTAACCGCTCATATCCTGTGGTAGCATCTACCATTTGATCAATCCTGGGCAATGGGAAACTATCCTTTGGGCAGGCTTTATTTAGGTTAGTGAAGTCGATGCATACTCTCCATTTCCCCATTCTTTTTCTGCACTACAACAACGTTAGAGAGCCAGGCCGGGAACTGAACTTCTCAGATGAATCCGGCTTGAAGCAGCCGATCAACCTCCTCAACTATAATCTGATTTCGTTCTGGAGCAAATCTTCTTTGCTTCTGCTTCACTGGCTTTGCATTCGGATCCACATTGAGGGAATGGCAGGATACAGCAGGATTTATCCCTGGCATATCTGAATGGCTCCATGCGAATACATCCGCATTCCGAATCAAGAAATTAGTCAACTCTAGTCTCTCTTCTTTAGTGAGTCTGGTTCCTACCCTTGTTGTTCGGTCTGGTTTCTCATGATCAATCTTCACTTCATGAAGGGGTTCTGTGGTCAGAACTGGTGGCTCCTCCCCCCCATCCTTGCTGAGAGGAGGGTTCTGTAATTACTATTTTAGACTGGCTGAACGGATGGGATTTTTTCCTTTTCCAGTAGATTTTAAAGTTACTGAATAACATTCTTTAGCCGCAACCTGGTCCCCGTGTATATCTATCACCTTGGTCCCCTCCAGACCCAAACATCGCATCACTTGATGTAAGGTTGACGGAACGCCCTGAATTCTGTGAATCCATCCTCTGCCCATCAAGAGGTTGTATGATGGATGAATTTCCACTACCACAATACTTTCAGTCAAAACCCGCTCAGTGGCTTGTACTGTCAATTCCACCATTCCAATGGGTTCCACTCGCTTCCCATCAAATCCGAGTAACGAATTTCCTGTGGGTTTGAGTTTTTCAGATTCGATCTCCAGTCGGTCGAACGTCACCTGGGCATGACATTCGCACTACTTCCTAGATCAATCAGGACTCTCCAAACCAGGCACTCTGCAATCGTCAGACTGACGACTAGTGGATCTTCATGAGGAATCTAAACGCGTAGCAGGTCTGTTTTGTCAAACTTTATCGATGTGGATGCGTTCTGCTGGTGCAAAGCATGCACACTACCAATTCTTCTTTTCAGCTGGGCCTTGCGTAACCTCGTTCTGAGCAACTCTTCTGACTCCGTCGTTTGTTCAGGCCGGCCACGAATTGCATTTATAATCCGGATGGGCTAAGAGTTGTGTTGGTTCGGCCTCTGGTTCCGCTTGATTTGTTCAGTCGGGTGGTTATGCTCTTGCGCCGGACCTTGAACATAGCTTGCAAATTCCCCCTTTGTGATTAGCATCTCTACCTGCCTCCTTAGGTTCCTGCATTCGTTAGTCTGATGCCCAAAATCACTATGGAAAGCACAATGTTTAGTCTGATCCCTCTGTTCAAGAGGTTGCCTGATTGGTAGAGGAGGACGAAACTTATCTTTGTTCTCCTGGTATAGCCTTGCTAAGGTGACTCTGAGTGGAGTGACTGATTCCTCCTCCCTAGGCCTCTTCTCCGCCTTCCATGAGGGGTGACGTTGCAGTTGAGCTTGTTTTTGCCGGATCTTGGCTTTGGACTTCTCCTCCATCGAAATAATTGACGTCTTCCTTGAATTAACTGCTTCTTCCTCCTTAACATGAACAAAACCGTCAGCTCTCTCGTTCAGCTCGTCCATTGTCTTTGGCGTATTAACCACCAAGCTGGTGTGGAACGGCGTCCCCCAGTTCATTACGAGTTTAAATGCTTGGACTGCTGTTGACGGGTGACACTCCATTACCATGCTTTTAACGAGGTTGAACCGGGTGAGAAAAGCTTGGAACCGCTCATCCTCATGCTGCTTCATTGTGAAAAGGCCGATACATCCTTAGTCGGACGCTTATTCCCATAATACTGGCTTATGAACTTATCGCATAAGTCCTGGAAACTGGCGATTGAGCCTTGAGCCAGATTCTTGAACCAATTGAGAGCTGGTCCAGCCAAGCTCATAGGGAAACACTTGCACATCAAAGGATCATTATTAGTATTCAAAGCCATTTTCAACTGAATATGGTATATGTGATCGACCGGATCGGTTGTTCTGTCAAACAGAATGAAGATCGGCATGGAAAACTTCTTCGGATTCGGCGCGTTCATAATTTCATCAGTGAATGGCGATACGACCATCCTTGCTGAGGAACGCAATGCTTCGTTTTCTCTTGAAAACCGTGACGAAAATCCTCGATCAGTAGATCTCCTTTCTGAGCTACGGTAATCCACTGTCGCTAATGAAGGTCGGTATGGCGGATCGAACGACCTATCCTCCGCAAATTCACTCCGCCATGGTGACGTAATCCTATGTTCATATGCCGGTGCTTCCTCCCTCATAATCCGTTTGTGATGTGGTTCCAGATGAACAGATCCTTCCCGATCCTCTTCTCGGCCGACATTCGAAGGCAGATTACCTATTATACCTTTATCACGACGTGGACCACCACGATTGACATCTTCTGGATCACCTTGACGATTAGCTGGAATGGAGTATCGTGAGGCTCTTGCAATTTCGTGAGGCTCTTACGATACTCCATTCCAGCTCGTAGCTCTGCATTTTCTTTCCTCAAAGCATCGATCATGTTCATTAGCTCATCGAGCTTTGACTGCTGGCCGTTCTCCAAAGAATTCGAGTTCGCCTCTCCGATCATCATTCCAGATCGGAGCAAAGTCATCAACTGCAGGCTTCTTGACCAAATCGGAGTTCCGCTAACGCGCGTACACCATATCTGAACTTACACTTACCGAATTTAGTCCACTACTGGCCGGATTCAGTAATCACAACAGATCGCAACCGCACGGTTCACCGGATCAAGCACGGATCTGATCTACTTAGATCAGACGCCAATTTTTCAAAATCAACCGGAACCTGGACTCGTCAAGACAGATTGTATTATTACCAATGCTGATTCAGCTTTTGCAGATTAATCGTCTTCCTCGCAGAAAGCGTTGAATCGATCCGATCTGGAATGATATTAATCAATCCTTCCTGTTTTTCCTACAGACGGCGCCAATTGACAGTACAAAGAATTTTTCCCTAATTGTAGAGAGAGAAACTTTACACTCCCAATGATTTTTCACCACTTTTCCCTCTCAATCCCCTTTATTTATAGACGGTTATAACCACCACTGAGCTGGACCTATCTTGTTCTCTTTTTGCTGAACTCGACTCCCTCATTTTAACATAGGCTTTTGAAATGACTTTATGGACCTGGGCCCATCCGGCGCGAACTTGCTCCATCCCATTTGTCCTCACCCGACCCGTCTTATGCAATGTGGATCACACCAAACCCGGGTCATTTTGGTGTCCTCAATTACTGTTCGGATTTCCACTTTGGAACTACTGTAGTTCTTGGAACACTCGCACACCACACTATTCTATCCATATTCCACACTTTTCGGAGAGTGGAACAGGCACTTCCCCGCGAGCCGAACACCAACACCCATGATATTGAGACGATAACTTAGGAAGTCTTCTAAGGGCTCTTTTATGAAATGTATTTCCCAAGGACCGCAATGAGGGAAATGAGAAAGAAGTTCGATGGCATCTACCATGGGAGTATGAGTGTCATGATGTATGAGAATAAGTATACGTCTCTCTCTCGCTATACACCGGATTTAGTACGAACCGATGAGAACAGGGCCTTGAAATTTCAGGATGACCTATACCTTGACATTAGTCCTGTGTTTCAGTCTTGGATTTGAGGGTCTATTATGAGGTTATGAGGTGGGCATTGCTTATGGAGTCAGTTGAAGAGGAATAGAGGTAGAGGATAGGGACTCACAGTGGATTAGGGAGTCCAAAAGGCATTTCAGGGGTAAAGCTTCATCTTTAGGGAGTCAGTTGAAGAGGAATAGAGGTAGAGGAGGAGGAAGGGGTAGTTTATACTCACAAAGTCCCAGCAGTAGGCATGTCCTGTACCCACAGTTCCCTTATCTTTGGGATCCACATGTGAGGTGGTCTGCCACCATTGTCATCAGCTAGGACACATCAGACTACATTGCCCACAGCTTCAGACACGTACTACACAGTCTTTTGCTACTTCGACTAGACTTCTGAATGCTTACTTCAGTTGTGGTCAGACGGGACATTTCAAGAAGGAGTGCTTATAGAGGGGGAGTGGATCACGTGATGGTACGGGATCACAGTTCAGGAAGTCACAGTCATCCGTGATCCAGTCTGGATCCAGAGTTCCTCAGACACCACAGCCTGTAGCTTCAGTTCAGGGCCTATGACCTACTAGGGGCTCTACACCTAGTATGTCTTCACATCAGTCAGGGTATCAGGGTGGTGGACAATAGAGTTCAGGAATGTAAGGCAGAGTTTTTGCTCTTTCTCAGGTGGGTACTTTAGTGGGACCTTTAGTTGTTCGAGGTATCTTTCCTATGTTCAGTTCTTGGGCTAGAGTTTTGATTGACTCAGGTGCATCATATTCATTTATTTCATCATCATTTGCATATTCATTGGGGTTAGAGATCACGTCCTTGGATGGGGTATTTTGTGTTGACACACCGATTGGGGACCAGTTATGTTGGATGGGATTTGTCAGGGTTGTGCTATTGAGATAGTCGGGTGAACATTGTGGTTTGACTTCATTCCTCTTGAGATGACGAGTTTTGACGTCATTCTTGGGATGGATTAGTTGTCCTTTTTTCCAAGCCACCATTAATTGCTTCCGAAGAAGGGTGATCGTATGTACTCCCAAAGGAGATTATTTTGGTTTTGTGGGAAATTAGAGTGATTCCCACACTTTAACCGTTTATGGTATTGGTGATTGGGGTCACCACAGGTTCTGCTTGTCCAGTCTTTTAGCCTAGGAAGAATAGAGTTTGGGTGATAATTTTCTAGCCGTGGTTGGTGAGTTCATTGATGTCTTTCCAGAGGAGTTGACAGAGTTGCCTCCTATATGGGATGTTGTGTTCGCCATTGACGTCATACCCGGTACTGCACCCATTTCTATGGCGCCGTATCGCATAGCACCGACGGAGTTAAATGCGTTAAAGAGCCAGTTGGATGATCTGAAAGCAAAGGGCGTCATTCGCCCTAGTACTTCACTGTAGGGAGCATCGATTTTTTTTTGTGAAGAAGAAGGATGGGTCTTTAAGACTTTGCATCGACTATCGCAGGTTGAACCATGCTACGATCAAGAACAAGTATCATTTGTCGAGGATAGATGACTTGTTTGATCAATTGAAGGGAGCTAAGTGTTTTTTAAAGATAGACTTAAGGTTGGGCTACTATCAGTTGAGAGTTAGGGATGAGGATGTCCCTAAGACCGCTTTTCGCACATGGTATGGCCATTACGAGTTCCTTGTGATGCTATTTGGTTTGACCAATGCTCCAGCAGCTTTTTTGGACTTGATGAACCATGTGTTTAGTGCCTATCTTGATGAGTTTGTGGTAGTATTTGTTGATAAAATACTCATGTACTCATTTTCGGAGGAGGAGCATGAGTCTCACTTGAGAACAGTGTTGCAAATCCTTAAGGATAATCGGTTGTATGCCAAGTACGAGAAGTGCGAGTTTTGGCTATCGAAAGTAAAGTTCCTTGGACATATTGTCTCGGGAGGAGGAGTTTCAATTGATCCTTCGAAGATTGAAGCAGTGATGGATTGGGAGCGTCCGAAGAGTGTATTTGAGATTCAGAGTTTCCTTGGCTTAGCCGGCTATTATCGAAGATTCGTTCAGGATTTCTCTCGTTTAGCGGCACCTATGACTCGACTTACCTGCAACGGAATCAAGTTTGTATGGAATGAGGCTTGTGAGCTAGCCTTTCGACAGTTGAAGACCAGATTAACTACAGCTCCAGTTTTGGTGATTCTTGAACATGGTTTGGGTTTTGTGATCTATTGTGATGCTTCACGAGATGGTTTGGGTTACGTCTTGATACAGACATAATAAGTAGTTGCTTATGGGTCTAAACAGTTGAAGACTCACAAGCAGAACTATCTGACTCATGATTTGGAGTTGGTGGCAGTGATTTTCGCATTGAAGGGATGGAGACATTACTTATACGGGGAGAAGTTTGCGGTTTTCTCCAACCATAAGAGTCTCAAGTATCTTTTCTCACAAAAGGAGTTGAACATGAGGCAACGACGATGGGTGGAGTATATAGAGGACTATAATTTTGATTTGCAGTATCACCCAAGAAAGGCTAACGTTGTGGCAGATGCCTTGAGTAGGAAGTCACATGGAAACTTGGCTAGCATTGCCATCCGGGAATGAAAAATGATGGAGGATTTTGCAGAGATGGGTTTGTATTTCAGTGATGATGATGCACCAGCTACTTTGTTTAGCCTTGTGCCTTAACCAACCCTTGTTAGCAGGGTAATTGAGTCATAAAAGCAGGATAACGAGATAGAGTCCAATCACACACGGATTTCAGGTGGCGAGTTTGTGGAGGGTTGGACCTTACATTCAGATAGAGGTTTTAGGTTCAAAGAAAAGATGTATGTCCCTTTACCTTGTCGTGATAGTGTCCTTCAGGACTTTCACCACTCTCGACTTGTAGTTCATCCAGGTGGTACTGTGACGTTTCTGATTTTCAGCATTTTTCATTTTTCCAGAAATTTGTTGGTACAAGGGTATTTCTGTCTTTTTGTATTTTGTGGTTGAGTCCATTAGCATTTGTGCATTCTAATTTATATGATTCATATAGTATTGTGTGGTGGTGCATTATATGTATAAGTTGTGGTGTAAAATTAAAAGTAAAAGGAAAAAGGAAAAGTAAAAAAAAAAATGGTGGTGGGACCCACCACCCACTTACTTGGTGGTCTAGAGACCACACTTGGTCTCTAATTTTTCCTTTCTCCCGTAAGTCTCTCTCTTTTCTCATTTTCTTATAATTTTTCTTCCATTCTCACAAACAAGCTTTGAATCAAGATTTCTCCTTCAATCCTTTGAATTTTGGAGTGCCGTTTGAGGCAAAACGGAGAGTACGACGAGCTTTATGCGTGAGTACCAACAATTTCAGCTTTGAGCCTCCTTAAGGACTTCGAATTTGGAGACCCATTTAAAGGGTTTTGCTCAATTTTGAGGTAGGGGTTCTTAATCCATGAAATCTTGTGCTTTTGTGAGTTATCTTCTCATAAATGGTTGTTTAGCATGTTTAACTTGTATAGTATCTAGTCATTTGCTTAGTTGTTGTGTATATTGGTCAATTCTGTAATTATGTGTGTTGAATGATCTATGTGAAGAGCATGCTTAAGTGTTGATTTTCAAATGCCTATCATGCTAGATTTTTATTGTATGAACACATGTTGTAAATTCTTTGGAAATCCTTATGAACCATGCTTTGTTAATTAAATTTGAGTTGGTTGTAGAATGATGGACATAGACATGGCATTGATGCATTCATGCATCAACATTGGGCATGAAAAAGGGAAACATTTTTTTGATATGAAAAAGGGGGATTTTTGGGAAGAAGTTTGATTAAAATGTTTTATGTAAACCCGGTCGCCGCGTGGGTACCAAAGGGCCGGAGGGTATATAGCCTAGAGGGAACTAGGGAGATTGTCATAGTGTGGTTGAGATAGCTAGGCCTAAAATGATGCCGCGGGGGTACCAAGAGTTAGGGACACTAGCCAATCCTTCTCTCGTGTCGCTGCGGGGTCACCAAAGGGGGGGTTATATTAACCGTTTGAAAGTGATGGTTTTGAATGATGAAAATGGGGAGTGACATTGGTATGTATTGCATTCCATTGCATCATATTGTGTTTACTTGAGATTGATTGTTATGTGATATTGTCCCGACATTGTATGATCCCCATTTCCAATTGCTCTATTCTTTGTATGGGTTCACGGGGACACAAGAGGCGTGTCTTAAGTGCTTTCTACTGACCACTTTGCTCACCCCATATAATTAACATTTTTTAGGTCATGGCAAAGAGTTGGCGGATGGCAATCCACCACAAAATTGATAGAGTGCTGGAAGTTCATTATTTTTCTATTTTGTACTGAGGCCATTCTTTTGTATGTCTATTGTTTTGGAAATGTAACAAATGTTATTATTCATGGCCTTGTAGCTCAAGTATGAGACTTAGTTTTTAATTGATGTAAATGGAACTAATGTAAGTATTATGTTAATGTCGTGTAATTGTAATAAATAATCTTGTAAGATGATTAGGTGATGGTACTCATGTTCATGATCATAGTATATCGTATTTTGATGGTTTAGCTCTTGTATAAATCCTTCCAAAGTCTCCTCAGCCATATTAGTTCATTTCTAAGCATAGCAAGTCAGTTTCAGGTAGCAGGGCTCGAAGAAGCCACTTCGGTCGACCGAAATGGTGCATCGGTCGATCGAACCCCTCTTGTTGACTCTCGGGATCTCCTGTTTTGGTTGACCGAAATAGGGTTCGGTCTACCAAAACCATTCATATGCTCTCAGTATCTTACCTTCAGTCGACCAAAGGGTTATTTCGGTCAACCGGTTTAGGAAGGCCTGCTTCAGTCGACCGAAGCTCCACTTCGGTCGACCGAACTGTACTTGTTTAGTCTTCTTTGTTCTTTCTTCCTTTGTAATCCACTCTTGACTCGGGAGAATTACCTAGAACCTTGGGAAAGCTTAATTTTTTATCCGAATGAGCATGTTTTGATACATGAAATGTTAGGATTGAAGTAGATGACCTCGGGTTTGAGTAAGGAACCGACTAACGGTTCGGACCTTCGAGTTCGGGTCGTCACAGGTACCAAAATGTATCATAACTTGAGACGCCAATTTGGTGGAAGGGTATGAAACGGGATGTTGCACAGTTTGTGGCCAAGTGCCTTAGTTGTCAGTAAGTAAAGGCCAAGTATCAGAGGCCAGTGGGTTTGTTGCAACCATTGCCAATAGCAGAGTGGAAATGGGAGCACATTACCATAGATTTTGTGATGGGACTTCCAAGGTCGAAGAAGTGGAATGACGTCGTTTGGGTCATAGTCGACAGGCTAACAAAGACAGCTCACTTTTTGCCTATGCAAGTATCTGATGATGCAGAGAAGCTCAGTAAGTAGTATATAGGGCAGATTGTTAGGCTCTACGGGGTTCCAGTGTCCATTGTTTCAGATAGGGATCTACAGTTCGCTTCTCTTTTTTAGCAGGGTTTTCAGGAGGCTCTTAATACAAGGCTCCATTTTAGCACGACATTCCATCCTCAGACTAATGGTTAGTTAAAATGTATTATTCAAATATTGGAAGATATGTTATGAGCTTGCATCTTAGATATTAGAGGTAATTGGGAGGATCACTTACCTTTGGTGGAGTTTGCCTATAACAACAATTATCAGACCAGCATTGAGATGGCACCTTTCGAGGCATTATATGGCAAACCTTATAGATCTCCAGTTTGTTGGACCGAGGAGAGAGAGACAGCTACCTTGGGTCTGGAAGTTGATTGGATAGCAGTTGGTCACATCTCAGAGTAGGCAGAAAAGCTATACTGACAAGAGGATGAGACCATTGTTCTTTGAGGTGGGAGACCATGTTTTTCTCAAGATCACTCCACGCAAGGGATTGATGCGTTTTGGGCGAAGTGGCAAGTTGTCTCCTAGGTTCATTGGGCCATTTGAGATCTTGGATTGCGTTGGTGAGGTTGCGTATCACTTGGCGTTACCGCCACATTTGGATAGGGTTCACATTGTCTTCCATGTTTCCATGTTGAGGAAGTATGAGCCAAATTCGTCACACATTTTGATATGGGCTGACATTGAGATTGATGAGGATGCGATTTATAAGGAGGGGCCAGTGCAGATTCTCAACACTAGGTACCCGAATTTGTTCGCGACTTGAGGTATGACCTGATTTTAGGGACAAAATCCCTTTAAGTTAGGGAGGTTATGTTGACCAAGTTTATTTTTTTATTTCCTTTTATATTTATTTTTAATTGCATTTTGTTATGTTATGGGGCCTAGGTTGACTAGTTGGTGAGATGTGTGTGGATGAGAATGTGTGCGATATGTCTGTGTGTGTATAGAGAGAAAAAGTGTAAGCTAGGCCAAAATCCTCTCATTTCTCCCACTCTATCGACACTCTCTCTTCTCTCTCCCACTCATTTCTTTTTCATTTTACTTTAACCATTTCACCTCCAACCTTTGAGATTTTGAGCTTCCTATAGAAGGGAAAGTTGATGGGGGACTACGAGAGGAATAAAACCCCTCAATCAATTTTGGATTTGGAGCACATTTTTCCTTTGGAGTAGCTAGGGATTGCTCCTAGCTTGAGGTAGGGGTGTATTATGCTTATAACCTAGGAGTTCTTGGAATTTTATGACCATTGCATGAGTTATGCATACACTTGTGTGTGTGGGTTAGATTAGAAAGCTTATATAATGACTTAATTGTATGTCCATAATGTTTTATTGAATTCTTATGTTAATTTTCTTGTGTAACATGTTATTTATTTCATTGTTGACATTATTGATGTTTGTTAAAGTGTTACATCTTAGCGTAAAGAATTACTTGTAATTAAAGTGCCTTGCATGTTGTGGTTGTTCATGAAATTATCATATATTTGTTATGTTGTGAAGGTTAACTTTGAAGATATATAATTCTATGATAATTTTACACACTTGAAATTTGATATAATGATAACATGAAATCGCATGACTTTAAAATACCCAATTTTTTGACATTGGATCAAAGATTATGCCATTATAGTGATTTGGACCATAGGGCATGGATTGTGTGATTAATATAATTTATGTGCGCTTGTAAGGTGCAATTTGGGCATATCATGGTATATGGATTATTTTGTGGACTTGTTTATTGATTTTGAGAGATACTTAGGGGTTGTTACTTTGAGAGTGCGAGGGCTTGGCGCTCACGGGTGAAACATGAGTTTCTCCACTTTAAATTGGCCAATCATTTAGTTTCCGATGAACTAATAATCCAAGAATGACTATTTTTATTTAGGCGCATAGCATGGCTATGTGACCGGGAATGTGCGTGTGTTCCGAGTTATCCCATTACCTGATTTCGACTTTTATTTCCAAGTTGTCATTTATGTGTTATTGCAACTTGTGGATTTATGTACATTACATTATATGGTTTATGTTTGTCTTAATGAACAGATTAATATTATTTATGCTAGACTAGGATGATCCTATTTAAGTTTCTCTTGAGACTAGACGTTTTGGAGCATTTCCCTTGTATTGTATGGTCATGCATTGTTTGTAAAATTTTGAGAAACCTAGTTTATATTCATGAGACATTCCTACGAAGCAATTCGTTGCTCACCCCGTCAATTCTTATATTTTTTAGGGAAGGGCATTGCCCAAGAAGAGGTTCCTCATCCCTAGCTTGATTGGGATCTCGACATTGTTTTTAAGCTACTTGTGATAATTGTAACGTCCATTATGTAACTTACTTTTAGACTTGTATTTTGACACATGGAGCATTTTGGATATGCTTATAATATTCTTTTGGATGAGGGAAATGACGAGGAACTCACCCATCTATCTTTTGGAGTTCTTATGGAATTTCCTCTCTTATCTCTTCTCATGTAATCCCTTAGCATTATTTCTCACTTTATGGATTGTAATGAGGCCATGGAGGTTATAACTTTTATTTGGATCTAATATATTGTTTATAAGCCAAGTTTATGAAACTATAATGAGCGCATGTGTTGGAACCCATACTAGTAATATGATTTAGTTTAGAGATTTTATTGTAAATTAATATCTTTCTATGTTCACATTTTTATTGAAACCACTATCTAATTTATAAGCTGTGGTTCATCCAATGCACATATATATATAAGCCACTAACTGGGACAACCATTCTTGCTTGCCATGTCATTATTTGTAATCACATGATGATTGTATATATGTATGTAATGACTTAAATTAGGTGGTTGCTTCATGCTTGTTATCACATATACATATATTTGTACATTGATATCAGGATCATTACTTATCACCATGTGGTGGCCCATGCATATAGATCATTTGTTATTCAAAGATTGACAATTGCATTATGGTATCTACACGGTGTCGCCCAGTGTAACGACTCGGTCATTTGCCTTCCTTTCCTTTTTCCTGAAATTTTAGGAATGAACTTTTTTCGTTTAATTTTCTTTTCTGAGCTCTGTTTCGTGTTGCTTAGTGTCATCTCGAGTGCTCAGAATTGGTTTCTGAGACTCTTTCATGTGAATTGACAACTTCCTTTGAGGACCGAGTCATTTTCGCATTTTTCGTTTTTGGACACTATGTGCTATTTCGTCCTTTTCCCTATTCTGTCTTTTCCCCATTTGTCACATTGTTGGCACAACCTCACTTCTCATACTCGGAGTTGGTTTTTGACTTCACGTGCCTTCATCTTGAGTGGTTTCCTCGAAATACGTATCTTCACTTTTACAAGAAAGTATTCTGTTTGCTCCTGGTGTGCATAGGGGCATGGATGCAAAGTTGTTTGAAATTATTTTCTTTTCTTGGGGTGTTTTTCGTAAATATCTTTTGAAGATATTTTATTTTAGGGGTTTTTAAGAAAATATTTTTGGAAGATATTTTCATTCTGGGCCATAAGTGCAGTTTTCACTTTTTGGAGGGGCCATTGTGCAATTAATGAAAGTTATTGCAAAATGTCTTGTTTTGAGCCTGGATCCTCGTACGGGATTTATTTTCAGATTTCATCGAGTTGTGTACTCTTGGAATTTCCTCCTGGTCGATGTTTTCCAGTTTCAGGGTTTTTGGCCCTAGTTTTCGCCAAATTTGTTTTGGGCATAACTTTCTGCTCGGGACTCGATCTCTGATACCATTTCTTCCGTTGTTTATATTTTATCATTTTGAATCTTTTTTGTTCACAAAGTTTTGCCATTTGAGCGCGTCTACTCAAATTTTACTTTTTCGAACCCGGCAGGGCCCGTTCGGGGCACTTTTTGAGATTTCTATTAAAGGGGGGTGAGATATTTCATTTTTCATCTTCTCCTCTCTTCATGCACAACCTGGAGCTCCCATGGCAGCCCAAGGGGTGCTGCCATCTTCTCTCTCCTCTTTTGGTTCACTTTTCTTTGATAGAAAGTCTTCGGCCTTAACGTTTGTTGTTCCCCTCGCCGTACTCTACCTTTTCCCCTTACTAGAATTTAGTTTTGACCATTTCTGGAGTTTGGTTTTGAGGTCAAGTTATGATTTTCATGGGGCTTCTTGCGGATTCTTGTTCACGGTGTTGTCCCCGACAAAACCTCTCGGTATTGTCGAATTCGGAGCACTTTTATTTTGGTGGGCCTTTGGGATTTTTATCTCAAATTGAGGTAAGAGATGTTCTAGGTTTAAATTCTTGTGATATAGTATGCTTGTGATGCTTATACTATTTGTTTGCATGATTAAATATAAAATCTAGAGATTTTATTATTTATTTTTCTTGTACGGGATCTAATTTTCCCGGTTGCTCATGACTTGGTTTAAACATGTAGCATGATTTTATATTGCCCCTTGATATGCTCATTGTCGTGTATTAGAATTGGAACATTTGAATAAGTATTAAAGATTTTATTTAATATTTATCCTAGGTGAAAGATTAATTCACATGGCCTTAACTAGCTTGAAATTAATATGTGTTAGCATATTATATTAGGCCTTGGCATGCTCTTAAACATAGTTGAATTTGAAAGTAATTGGAGGTGTTTTGAAAATTAGTAATTATTAATTAATTTGCCCCGAGTGCATTATTCACTCCTTTTGAATTCCGACTTGATATTCTTGATTTACATACCATATAGCTTCACATATATTTGATTTAGAATATTCGGTGAGGTTTTGAAACCTTTCATTTAATTAAATTCCATGTTTAAGATTTAATCCTCATGGTGATATACAACTTGGAATTGAATTGTGGCATGTTAGAAAATTAAGCTTTGGTGTGGTTGTTCACATATGTTAAATTGGGATTAATTGCATGAGAATTACAACCTTTATTCTATATTTAACTTTAGTGAAAGTTTAATTTACATATGTGTAACTTGCATGAAATAAGCTTGTAATGTGATATTACATTAGTCCTTGGCATATTCTCTAAGATATGTTAAATTGAGAGCATTTGGTTAAGTTTGAAAATCTAGAGATTTTAATTAAAAGAATTAATTAAAATCTATTTTGCAGTCCCATTAGCTTAATTAAGGTTTTAACTTGATATTTGTATTGGCCATGACTTGTTTACTAGTATATATTAATTTGAGACTATCTGAAGTTGTTTTAGAACCTTGGGATTTAAATTAGCATGATTTAATTAAAGTTCTACTTTGTTGTTCCAATAACCTAATTGAGTTTTAGAATGGATATAGGTGATGACCATGCCATGTTCTTTAATATGTATTAATTTGAGGTTATTTGGAATTGAATTAGAATCTGGAGAATTTAATTATTTTTTATTTAATTAAATTCTATCGAATTGAGCCATGGATTTAATTGTGTTTGAAAGTCGTTTCTATATCAAAATCCTGGACATGGACTTGTTGTATATTCATTTGGTTATGTTTTGAGCATTGGATAACATAGTTGCTATGTTTATACTCATGAGAATATGTTTTCCTTATTGAATATATTGTTGCCTTGTGTAATGATTTGCACATTTCATATTTAGCATCATTCATGCATAGCGTGTAACGAATCTCACACTGAAGATTCGACATTCATCACATCATATTAGTTGCGGACTTAGAGCATGTATTGTATAGGTTTCCAAATTTGGTTGTGCTTGGTAGATAGTTGATTATCTTGCATATTCATGTTGATATATGCGTTGTTGCACAACTTGTTGATTTTGGAAACTTGGGGATGTCGTTGTTTGGCTATGGCTAGGACGTGATTCTAGTACTGGGGATAGTCCCGCTATATATAGTCTAGTGTGCACATAGGGAGGTTACCCATGGGCTAGTAACCCTAAAGTAACTATGTTATTAGTCTGATTCGGCGTGACGTTCAAGTATCCACTTTGTTTGATTTCGCATTTCATTTTCAAGTTGATAACTAGATGATGTTGTAACTTGTTGTTTCTTATTTGTCGTTCCATTTTAAGTTACAGGATGTTAACTTTGCGAAATTATGCTTTATGCGTTGTATTGGAAGTTCCAATGTTGGTTAAATTGCATCGCTATTGAAAATTATGTTTTGACGTTCTAATAAAGCTTAGGATTGATCCTATTGATTCATTTATAACATAGACGTTAGGTGGCATGAACCACTACTGTTATTTTGTGCTTTAGATTCTAAGTTGATGGCTTTGAGAACTTAAACCTTGTTGCATTGTATAACATGCTCTTTTGTTGTTGAATTGCATGGATAATGTGATTCTTGTTAACTTGTATTCAAATATGCTTTTGTTATATTGTATGGATTACTCTAGACCTAGTTCAATTGTATTGAAAATGCAATTCATGTTAATATATGCTCAAGTATTCTTCTTGTCGTGTTCTTTAGATTATCCCAACCATGATTCGTTTCATACACGTATGTATATCATGATTCTTGTTCCTTAGACTCTAAGGTAACTTAGGATACTCCTCGAGTCTCACTTGGACATAGACGTTAGGTGGCATGAGCCCCTTTAACATGTTTCACCTTAAGGTGATAAATTTGTAAAATGCTAGGTCGATGCATGCTCATCTCCTACGAGTAGCTTTATGTTACTCACCCCTACGATACTAGGGCATATTTCAGGTACGAAGACTTGGTTTGTGAAGCCTAGCATTCCTTGGATGTCGAGTAGCTTTCAAGTTTCCATTTTATGCAAATGTTAGCATGAAATGTCATTTTGTAGACTTGTATGTCAAAATATGTATGTTTGATTCCAAGTATGTAATGTGTACTTAAGTACACTCCTTTCAATGTATTTAATATGTATAAGATGAGGCCAGAGGCCAATGACATGTATATTGTATTCTATGCAACTTTTTAACTTCATGAAATGTTATGAAAAACTTGAAAAATCGCAAGTCATTGCTTCACCACGGTTGCATCGGGTGTGGGAATTCCATTTTCATTCTTTCATAGGGTCTTATTAATCATGTATGAAGTGTGGCCAAGGGCCAAACGGTCATTTGATCCCGTTTTGCATTTTTGGATTCCATGTTTTCCGTTCCAAGTCCATTTTTGCCTTTTTGCCCGTTGGGGGGTCGGATTTTGCATCGCCTATATTTTTAAGCCATAGACCATTGTAGCGTGTCTAAATAGATAAGTTACGTTTGTGTGCATAGTCGTTTCCGGGCAAAACCTCATCGTTTGTGTTTTGAGCCTCTTGTGAATTCATTTCGCATTCTTTTTTTGCATATTCTGATCTAGGGGCATTATGGACCTTTCACCTCAGTTTTATTTTCTTCTTTCAACATAGTCGCTTAGAAAACGTGATTTTAGGGGGGGTTTCTTTTTCGTGTTTTTCTAAAAAATGTCGTCTTGGTACCGGAAATCCCTCATGAAGTTTCAGCTTCCAGTTTTCATTTAGCAGCTTTATGACCCTCTTTGTTCACTTCTGATCTAGGGGCATTTTTGGGATTTCACAGTGAGTTTTTTTAGATTCTGTCTGCACAATCGGGTAGAAAACTCGATTTTAGAGGGGGTTTCTTCTTCGTGTTTTTCCAGAAAAACTCATCTTGACCTCCGTTTTGAGCCTCAGTTCTGGGCAGATCAAAAAAAATGTAGCAGAAGCCAAGGGCTGCCACCAGCCATGTCTTTATGCGCCAGCATGCACGCCGGTGGGCTCGCGCGTGGGCGCCGTGTGCACCATGGCCCCTCGTCGGGCCGCCGCGACGGCAATTCTTCTTTTGGCTTTTCTCCTTCGTCCGGACTCCGATTCAAGTTAATTTTTTTTTGAGCTTGACTAATTTTTCGCTGTCTTTCCAACGGTGTGCTCGGTTGCACCCGGTTCTTCCTGGATAATTACCAGTTTACCCTTTTTGCTTTAAGTGCTCGTTTTTCTTCGTCATGCCGTTTCTCCTTCGTTCGGACTCCGAATCATGCGATTCTTGAGTCCATCTTGATTAGTTTTTTGTTGTCCTTCTAGCAGTGTGCTTGGTGGCACCTGAATCTATAGTTTTCAGAAATGACTATTTTGCCCCTGGGGGTTTATTTGTCATGTTTTCGATCTTTTGCTTCCGCATCAATTCTTGTTGAGTTCCACGACCTCATGGAATGTCACTTTGACTTCTTAGAGTCTTGTTTTCTGTTTTTGCTTCCGCATTCGGATCCGTTATCGAATCATCCTTACGGTTCATCACAGGACACGCTTGCCTAAAAACCAGGGTCGTCACACCCAGGTTGCTAAAATTGTTGACCATGTGTCTTCATTTACTATTTTTTTTTCTGTAAAATTAATCCCCACTGTCTTGCCCACCTTCAAATATTATTTTCTTTAAACATTATTACTACTATTATTATTATTATTATTATTATTATTATTTATGTGGTGAATGACACCAGTTTTCTCTAATGAATTAATTATTTAATTATCTATTTTTATTTATTTTCTTTTATTTCTTCGCAACCCGAGTCGTGGGATTCAGGGTGTAACATATCATTATTCTTTAGTAAAAACAAGTAGTCAGCATAATCCAAGCACGGTCAGACCCTGAAATTTATTTTAAGATGGTCGACCTCTGATTTGTTAAAAGAATTGAAACTCATCGTCACCTAAGAAGCATAGATACTTCTACAAGTGCAACATACACATATTTTATACATGTCGGATATCAATACACCTAAATACGTGTCTGATATGTTATGACCCGAACCCGGGGGTCCGAATCATTTACTAGGTCCTTACCCGAACCCGAGGTCATGTAAGGCATTACCGTCATTTTCTATGTCAATGCATAAAATATATATATGTCATCCCAATACTCATAGTACATCATATCACTAACATCACAGAAAACTAAAAAATGCAGGTAGAATGGCAGCGGTGTCTAAGTCTATGGATACAAGTCATACGTCCATACTCCTCCGGTTTCCTGAAAATGTTAAGATAATAGGTGAACTCAACAGCTCAATAGGTAACACCGGTTTTGGACTCCCTTAAGCCAACAACCAAAGAACGAGAACAGAAAAGAAGCCAGGGTCATGCAATTGGAGTCTGTACAACATTTATAACATAACAATCAATACACGCAGTCACATATCACAATTCTTCAAAATCATACACATGATATGATGTGTGATGCATCCTATCCCAAACTTGGTCTATACCGACCCAACACTCACTTTTCAAAAACCCACTAATTGAATTTACCGAAGCGAGATTGATAGTTATCCCCGGTTCAAATTCTGGCAAAGCTTGACAACTATTAAATGGCCTAGTATCAATTTTTTCACGCCCTACACCGGGTCGTGCTCCCTCTAGGTCAAGTTTGCCCCGGACTCGTGAAATCCGGTTCATTTTAAAATCATTTCCTCATAATCCTTTCCAAACACATTTCTTTAAAAAAAATCATTTCAACCTCACTTTTCCCAAACCATGCTCATGCCATGAATGGAATCATGCATGAATGAAATTAACATACACATGCTTGCATTTCATTAATTTAACTATACATACTCATCATCGTCATCATGTATATACATATAACCTCAAGAAAACATTTCAACGTAAGGCATGCTCTTTAAACACCTTTGCAACCAAGTGCATATATATATACATACATAAACAATATCATCTAGAGCATGCTTTGCCACATAAACACATAATTAACATTTTAAATTCCAAATTTATTATTTTAATCATGCTTAACAAAAAATCAAGTAAACGAACTCAACTAAAGTCAAAACTTAATGGTTTAGACATCCTTACCTCAAAAGTAGCCAAAATGCATCCCTGGCAGGAAAAGTCAACATCGGTCAACATGGTCAATGCCGGTCAACAGAAGTCAACGCCGGTCAACGGCGGAGGAACGAAAAACTGTTTGGTGGGAACGTAGCCGTCGGTGAAGAGATTTTACTGTTCCAAAGGCGTGGCTCCGAAATTTAACTCTAAGTGGCCCAAAAGCCCCTCCGAAGCCTTAGATCCAAAAACTTCAAAAATTCATAAAATAATTACCGCTCCTCTAAAAATTAAATCCTTTGACTATGTGGTAGAGAACGACGAGATGAACATTTTCCATATTGGAACTAACACCGGAAACCCGATCGATCGGCCGAAAAATAGAGGAGAAGCTTAAAGCTTTAAAAAGAAAAGAAAAATGAAATGAATGCGAGAGAGAGAAAGAGAGAGCAGCAACTAGAGAGGAAAATAGTGAAGAAAATAAGGGGCTTTACCCCTTTTGGCCCTAAAATGAATAAGTGGGGTCCATGTGACCCAAAAAATATCTTCCTTACCTCAATATATGTATACATACACACGTATACATGCCACAAACACACCTTGATAAGCGCTAAAAAGTGCGCATTTAAACCTCTTAATCTTGAATTTTCTAGGTCCTTATTCTATCTTATTTTTCCGTTTTAGTCTAATTTCATGTTATTTCCCTTTTCAGGCAATTATCCCCAAAATAAGTCAATTCAGCTGAATTAGAGTATTAAAAGAAATAATCTCAGGCATAGTGGAAGAAAGGAGCAAAGTGGAAACAAAGTGGTGAAAAAGCCTTCTCTGATCAATCGAACTAAGCTATGATCGATCACACTGTGATCATTCTAACCCTGCCAAGATGGATCGAGCCTTTTGTCCTTATCCTCATGAAATTTTCCTATTCAATCAATCCAACCTTTCCTCCGATTGATCAAACCCTTTTGTTCTTATTCTCACCTACCACTTTTGTCCTTTTCTCAAAAATATCTCAGCCTTATCCTTATCCAAAAAGTGCGCCGCCATGGTTCGATTGATCCGAGCAACCATGTAATCAATCAAACTGCCTCAAATTGTGTGAAAAAACAGAGTTCAAGCCAAATTAAACGTGTGCTCGTGGTACAATCATTTTGAGGTCCTAGTGCACGAGGTCTAACCATTGGGTGTGACATTTGAGCTACCTATATAAGGATTTTGGCTATTTTTAGTAAAGGAGGTTAGTTAGAGAAAAAAACTTGGCTTGAGATTAGAGAAAGAAACATATAATTTAGGAAAGTTCTTCCACTCATCTAGGATTTCTACCAAGAACACAAGCGGAGGATGATGAATTCTACCATAGAGATAGCCCTTGAGGGTTGGATGACACCATCAATGAGTGGCTAAACCATTCTCTTGGGACTAGAGATAGCCTTAAGAATGCCTCCTAGACTTTGATGTTTTGTAATTAATGGGGATTTGTGTTGCATTTCTTGTCTTGACATCTTATGTATATAAATCTTGTTTCTATAATGATTTGTGTAGTTTAATACTTCCAATTGATAATTTAATTCTGTCCATATGTCTATGTATGCTAGAATGAATGTTCATGTGTGTACCTCTAGATTTTGTGACATTGATGCATGCCTATGTGTGTTGATATTATGAATCTAGTGATGGTCAAGGCATGGTGCTTAAATAGATTACTCTTATTGTTTATTTAATGGTTTATACTTATTTCTTGATGGATTGTGCCACCTTCTTAGTTTAATTAGTTTAATTTTCATGTCACTAGCTTAGTTATAGTGTAATTGCCTTACTTTCTTAGATAGGTGGACAAGCCATTCTTGTTGTTTGATGTTCCATGCTTATAAATGCAAGTGGTATATTTCTCTAACCTAATGAGTGTGAATTAATATTGGACTTATGGAATGATTAATGGCTTAATTTGATATGTTGTACTATTCACTAGATTGGTTAGACAATGTATGCTTACTTAGCCATCCATGTTTAATATTTCAATTAATGGCACACACTTTCATTTACAACACACAATCCCCCTAATCCATTAAATATTGAATCTTTAGGAAGGTAATGCTTAATGGTGAACTCTATGACCCAAGACCTTTCTCTCATATATTTTCTCTATTTCTAGATTGTTGCTTACTTGCATTATTTTAAGTGAACTATTAGTTCAATCAAATAAAATCATCTTTTTATCATTCGACCTACTAATCCATCATTGATTCCAAGAATACCGCTCCTTTCCCTTGGGTAATTGTATTCTATAAATTCAAACTTGGCCACACTACATTTTACCACACTTTGTGCAATTAGGTACCGACCACACCAAGTTTTGGCACCGTTGCCGGGAGATTGGCAACGCCATATTTTGGAATTAATTAAGAATTAATACTCTTCTGATATTGTCTTTATTTTATTTTTGGTTACTTATTGTGTTGTTTTTTATTGGCTTGGTGTATTGAGCCAAGGGAAGTGAAGCAAAAGGATTCTAAAGCAAAGAATTAAGCTAAGCTAAGCTAAGCAAAGCAAAAAGCATAAAAAGCTAAAGTAAAAAGAAAAAAATTGCGAAGCAAAACAAGGCAAAATTTAAAAATAAATTGAAGTTGCTTAAGGACCTTTTGTGAGCTTTTCTAACTCAGTCTCTTAGTTAATTCATCGGCCTGCGTGGAGGAAATTTTCATTTGTTAGATAGATCGACGGCCCGCGTGGAGGCAATTTATTTTTCTTGCATATTGTTGAAAGCATGGGAGTATGGGATCAATGTATGTGGAAGTTTGTTGTTAATTGACTTGTTGCGGAGGAGAAGTGATTGATTTTAGCTACTTGCTAGTTGTTGTTTGTTTTAATTGTGCATGCATGGTCATAGGTCATTGAATCCTACTCTTGTCCCATTTAATTTTAATCTTGAATCGGTTATTCATAATCCTAGGGGAAGGGGTAATTCTAGTGACTCCATTTCATCAATGGAGGAAAATAATGAGGACCATGTGTAGGACCTTGTTCACATCGACCAACAAGGCATCCTTCACCCTAATGTGCATCAACATCATGATAACATTCAAGTACCATTAGGCATGCCTAGACCCTTCATTCCACAACAACAAGGCCAAGTTCTAATGGGAATGCCTTAGCCAATTTTTATTCCACATCCACCTCCCATTATTTAAGTAAATCATGGTACTCGTATAGAGCCACTGGTTGTGAATCCTCCTCTTGCTTTAAGAGAATATTATGTGCCAAATGAGTATAATGCACCAACATGCATTCAATTACCTCCATTTAGAGCACACCACTATGAGATTAAAGCACAAACAATTCAAATGCTTCCCAATTACCATGGGTTACCAAGTGAAGAACCTTACAAGTATTTGGATGAGTTTCTTGAAGTGTGTTCCACCGTGAAATACACGGACATGTCGGAAGAGGTTTTGAGGTTAAAACTCTTCCCTTTCACCCTTAAAGATAAAGCAAAATACTGGTTTAATAATTTGACGGCTTTTTCGATAACTTATTGTGTAGAGATGCAACAAGAATTCTTAAAAAAGTACTATCCGGAATCAAAGACCAATGCAATGAGAACTTCAATTCGAGAATTTTCTCAAGGGGAAGGGGAAATGTTTCATAATGTATGGGAGCGATTGAACGATTTGCTTAAGAAGTGTCCACACCATAACATTCCTAAATGGCAACTAGTTTAATTCTTCTTTGAAAGTTTGTCGGATACCTATAAAGGAATGGTTGATGCTTCTATGGGTGATTCTTATCTTGATAGGCATGAAGATAATGTTTGGCGCTTATATGAGAGCATGAGTGAGAATTCAATGTATCGATCTTTATCATCTAAAAATGGAAGAAATTTAGGTGGAAGGAAGAATGTCGGCTTATATCAAGTTGACCATTCCAATGATAGAGTCGCTGAAGTGAAGTCTTTATCCCAAATGTTTGATCAATTTTTGATCAACCAAAATTCGGTAAACCAAGTGTCTCCCTCCCCTAATTATACTCATCACCCTTCTAATGAATCATGCATAACTTGTTCCAGTGTTTTACATTCTACTTCCAATTATCCTCATGGACATGCACAAAGTGAACACCATGAACAAGTGAATGCCGCTTTTGTCAACCAATGGAATAATCCCTATAGCACTCACTATAATGCCGGGTGAAGGAACCATCCAAACTTTTCTTGGAAAATCCAAGGGGAAGGCTCAAACCCTCCCCAAAGTGGTTTCCAAGGCAAGTATGCTCTACCCCCAATGCAAAGCCAAGGTTCCCAAGGTTACCGTTCATATTTCTAAGCATCACATGGTAACCAATTTTCAAACTCTTATTTTCCAAACCAATCTTCATATTCTCAAGGAAATTCAATAAGTCCCGCATTTGAAGAAAAAGTCTTAGCCACTTTGGGTACTTTGGAGGCAAATACCCAATTGCTTCATTCTTATTCCCAATTGATTGCAAAGCTAAAAACCCAAGTCGGGTAAATAGCTAGTACCTTGAATGCTAGGGAAAAAAGGAAAATGCCTTTGAATCCACCACCAAAGCAACAATTTGTTGTGGAGACCAATTCCTCTTCGGAAGGTCACACAATTGAACATGTGAATGCGGTGACCACTTTGAGAAGTGGAAGAGTTGTTGATAATCAAGTAGGTGTTTCCAATGAAGAGAGAGAACCGGTGTAACTAAAAGTTAACACCCATCTCGTCTCACATCCTATTCCTCCTTCATTGAATGTGAAAGAATCTATTATTAAAAATGTTGCCAAGAATGATTTTAAAAAAACTTTTGAGCCTAAAGTTCCATTTCCGGATGCTTTGAAAGTATCCACTTCTCTTGAAAAACAACAAAACAAAGCAAATGAAATAATTGATGTGTTTAGGCAAGTGAAAATCAATCTTCCTCTCTTGGATGCAATTCGACAAATTCCGACCTATGCCAAAATTTTGAAAGATCTTTGCATACTTAAAAGGAAGAACAAAAGCCAAGTACCAAGAAAAGTTATCTTAACCGAGCAAGTAAGCTTGATCTTGCAACACAACACCCTCCTAAAATTTAAAGACCCCGGTTCACCAACCACTTCTTGCACTATTGGTGATCATGTCATCAATTGGACTCTTTTGGATTTAGGAGCGAGTGTAAATCTTCTCCTTTATTCAGTTTACGTGCAATTGGGCTTAGGTGATTTGAAATCGACGTTGGTAGTTTTGTAACTAGCCGGCCAATCAATTAAGAAGCCCCGGGGTATCATTGAGGATATATTCATTAAAATTGACAAGTTCTTCTTCCCAGTTGATTTCGTTGTCATTGACATAAAGCTAGTCCCAAATCCTAAAAGCCAAATTCTCGTTATCCTTGGCCATCCTTTCTTGGCTACCGCTAATGCCAACATTAATTGTAGGACAGGGATAATGAAGATTTCATTTGGTCACATGAAAATGAAGTTGAACATTTTTAATCCAACCCCTAACTCTATAGACAAACATGAAGAGATATGTGTTGTTGAAGAATGTTTTGAAAATGAAAAAAATGAGTCTTTGCTTGGTATTGATACTTCATATGGGTTGTCTTCTAAAAAAATTTCAAAAGAAAGTGTGTTCAAATCAAGTGTTGAAAGGGCATGGAGCCTAAAAGTTTTGTTGATAAAGGGCCATCAATTTCATTTGAATCAAATCCAACAAGTTCCTTAGGGAATAGTTTGTTGGGTAGGGTTCGAAATTTCATTCACCCCATTAAGAAGGGGATATATACTAAGATTTTGGATCTAGGTTAAAAGAGCCCAACATCTTGCTAGAGACGTTAAACATTAGTGTTTTGTAGGGTTTTTCAACTCTATTCCTTCCTTATTTCTATTTTATTTTCTTTTCTTGCGTCGTCTAGATACAATCTGGGATCATATATGTTGTTTGAGACTTTGATGGGGAGTACATGCACTTTTATCTCCAAAATAGGCATTTAGTGCCTATTTAATCGATCATAAGAGATATTCGATCGATCGAACATCATCTCTGCATATTCTCATCTCTCTATTCCATCATTCAAGATTCTCTGCATATTTCAGGTCTCTGTCTATCGTTCAAGCTATCTCTCCGATCGTTCCAAGTTCCCTCGATCGATCTAGTTATCCTTATGATCGATCTCAATTCTATACTAAGAAAATTTTTGACTCTCTGAAAATTTCATCTCTCTGTCCCATCGTTCGAAGTTGTCTGTAGGTTTTTAGTTCTTAGATCGATTAGGCTCAGATCGATCATTCTTGGATCGATCTGAGTTCTTCTTTTTGACTTTGACTTTTCAAAATTCAAATTTCAAAAAAAAAAAAAAAAATCAAAAATTCAAAAAGATTTTAAATTTTCAAAAATATTTGGTCGTTTTTTAGGTTTAATCGATCTGAGCACCTTCATAATCGATCCATGTTCAACCGATCTGATGACCATATGATCAATCACACATGTCGGGGATAGTTTTAAAAAAATAGACCTAAAGGTTATTTGGATCGTTCATTTCATCGATCCAAAGCCCTTCTCCCTCATCCCGACGCTCTCCAGTCATCTTCCCCATCTCTGGCGAGATTTCGGCATCTCCAAGCTCCATTTCCTCCATTCCCGATCTCGTCCCTTTTATCTTTTCATCTCTCTTCTCGGATTTCAGAGAGTTAAAGTTCCCTTTTTAAGTTTTTATGTTGATTCTTGATTTATTCTTATTGCCATGCTTAGATTCCATGCTTTTAAGGTTGATTTTCTTTTCATTTTTGGAATTGTAGGCATGTGTATATATATGTATATATGTGTATATGTAATTTTTATTTTTGAATTTGATTTGGGGGTCACGTGTCGTTTTAAGTGACCGTATTTGCATTGTTAAGGTGTATAGGGGGTCATGAGCTTTGAAGTGACTATTTGGATTCGCTCCCTGTCTTCCACGTCACAAACGGGTGACATTTCCTTTCTCAGCAGGTTCAATTGATACCACCAATGCTTTGATAGTTCAGAATACAATCGATCCAATGTATATCATGATTTGATCATTCAAACTGCACTGTTTAGCATATTGATACTCCTATAACCTCTCTTGTGTTTCATGCTATCATATTTATGCTTAATGCCTATGTTTTCCACATTGTTTACATTCTTTGCCCGTTATGTCTAACATGTTTTACATTATTTGATCATTCACTGTCTATACTTGGCTTGCACAACCTCTTGCATAGATAGATTCATGTGCTTAAATACTGTGATATTTGCTTCATTTTAAACATCGTGTTGTCTATCTTAATCTGACAAACATGTTTCTATCTTTTGTGCTTTCATTTCTGTTTCTCATATACTATTTCATGTTACTGACTATAATTACAAGTGTTCTTTCTTTTTGCAGGCCATGACTAGGTTCAAGACCACAGCTAACCGGACTTATGAGTGCTGGGTAAGGCAGCAGATAGATGAGCCTGAGGAGCCAGCTCCTGCACTGTCCAACCATTCCTCTTCTCCATCTTTTTCATCTCAGGAGGGTGAGCCTATGCCACTTCTTTCACTTGCTCCCATGCCACTACTGGCACAGCTTGGGATAGTATGAGACAGGGTTGCTTGGAAGTTTGCGTGCCTTTCAGTGGCGTATAAGTTTATATTTGATGAGGATTTCTTTGCATTGGCGGCTACGACCAAGTGGTCATATGACGAGATCTACCACTGCCGTCTTTCTCCCATCTTAGCCCCAATGACCAATCCAGTCTACCCAAGATTAGTTCGGCTGTTCTACCAGAACCTTAGGTCGAGTCTGAGTAACTTGGTCGAGCTACAGACTACCATCGACGGGCATCTTATCCGTATTACTGTTGAGACACTATCGACAGCGTGTTAGTGCCCACATACCTGCCCTCCGGGCATTGATTACCCAACTTTGCAGCAGCCATCATTTGCAGATATGGCCACAGCTTTTCATGGCACCATTACTGCCGCCGACACTTATGCTACTCGGACCTACCTGCCTGACTGCATGTAGTTCTTTGAATCAGTTTTATACCGAAATGTATATATGGTTGGGCATAAGATCCAGCAGCGAGCAGATTTCCTTGCAGCCTTATATGCTATCGATACAGGGCACTGGTTTTTAGTTCCTACACTCTACTGGTGTGTTATAACGAAGCTGTATGATGATTTCATCAACTAGAGTGACCCGTAGCGGCCCAAGTTCCTTCTTTATGCCCACCTAATTACACAAATCCTCCGGGACCAGCACTACCCATTTGACCCAGAGGAGGTCACCGAGTCTGGGGCGTGCCATTACAGAAAGAAGGACTAGAATAAGAGCTATAATGCTCTTATTAAGAGTTTGGAGGTAGAGGCAGTCCAGGCAGCGGAGGATGCAGCAAAGGAGGAGGCAGCAGCAGTGGCAGAGGCAGCAGCAACAGCGAGAGTTGGCATTGACTTGGAGTAGGAACCTCCAGTGGGATCACCACATCCTTCTAAGGAGCAGAGCCATCATTTCCAGAGCTAGGACGAGTATCAATCTTCTGATGACTCTAGGTTGCACCGTCGGGATGATCCATTCATTCCCGAAGCTCAGGCTCAGCCAGACAGCTTAGGGCAGCGTATTTGAACATTAGAGGATACAGTCCTCTCCCTCAGAGCAGATGTGCCCACTCTCTGAATAGATGTCACGACAGTGTACAGGACATTTTTAGACATATCTGGGGGTCACACCCCGCCAGACCATCATTTTCTGCTTGACCTCTCCTTATCTCATACTTATATTTCTAATTTTAGACTACTATTTTGATACTATTACTTCATTTTTGAGGCAAGTCTGTTGGCCTGTTATCTGTGATGTACAGTATACTTTCTTTATTTTTGGATATTTTGGATGTCAGGTTCATATTTTGATATATCTGTCTATGTTGAATCCATTATCAGGTGCATCCTAGTGACTTCAGTGAGAGAGTGCAGCCCATATTTTTTAGGACCATTCTTATCCCTCTCTCTCTTTGTAATACCTCGAGAGGTATCACACTCTTTCATTTACTATCCCACTTACACTAGCATGTCCACTATGCACCATTATTTATCCCATTTTGTTATTTGATGAGAGTTTGTACCAATGCCATCTTTTCAGAACCACAGTTAATCCTAAGTTTTAAGGTTATACCACTCACTTTGGATACTTTTGTCCCGACCATTCATCACCATAACTACACTGGTATACTCTTTCTTCTTTCTTTTGTTCTCATTGCACATTCAAGACATTGTGCAGTTTAAGTTTAGGGGTAATGCGTGTTCTTTGCATTCAATTCAAGATTTTGAGCATGCCTTGTGTATTTGAGAGATTTACTATAATTGGTCCATGTTAGCTATGATTTTGATCTTTTAAGGACTATATTGCTTAGAATTTAAAAATTACTTGACTTGAGAGTCTAATACTCCTTGTATGCTTTGTGGATGCCATTTATAAGTAAATTTTTCGAAAGATTGATATCTTGCTTGCATTTGTGGTCCACATCATCTTGGTTTTGTGATTGTTTAGAGATTCACTCTAGGATTCTTGTCACGACCCAAAAATTTTAATAAAATCCTCGATTTATACAAATCCAAATACATTAAAATACACCCATTATCATAAAAATTGCCCTCTTTTGTACAAAAATCAATTTCCTCAAATACACAAAAATTTTCCAAATAAAAAAATTAAATCTCGCAATGCCAACTCTTCAGCTTAAGCCCGAATCTAGCAATCCCCGTTCATCTTCGGTACCTGAAACTGGAGGGTGCTGAGACGAAAAGTCCTAGTAGGAAAAACCATAACAAGAATTTCATGGAGGTTTCACAAAATAACTTCATAAAATATACATATTCATGTAAGTATATAAACAAAATACATATGCATTTAGTTAAAGCATTTAATAAAATCATTCAAGCAAAACCACTCCAAGCCATTTAAGGTATAGAGAACCATACATGAAAAATAATTGTCCTCACTGGATCATCAAAGCCTCAGGCTCCCGGCCTCCTCTGTAACTCTCGGACCTCTTTCTGTGTGTCCTTAAACTCTCGACCCTCTCTGAAATCTCTCTAATATTTCTATTCTGTTTGCTCATTAAATACACAAGACAAGATACCATATTATATAGACACTTAAACCGACACAAAATATCACATTCAACCAACAAAAATCAAAAGTGGACCCCGCCACCCACTATCTTCATTATCTCTTCGGCCAACCGCCCATTTCCTTTTTTATCACCATCTGACACTATATATGTATATATATCATATATACAATGGCACAAAACCAATAAAATCTCTAAAAATCTTCATATACATCATCACCAAACCACAATAGTAGCCCACGTGCACAAGACCAAAGCTAAAGAAATTTTTGGCCAAAAAAATCAACCCGTGGGACCCGCACCACATCATTACAATTTTCCTTCCTCGTTACGTTTTGCCTTGCTGCCACCTTTCATTCCATCAATGCAAATTATATATATAAATCATATATATACAATAAATCAAAACCCATTAATCATTTCAAGTGGGACCCGCCAACAATTGCTTTCTTCCATTTCCCTTTTTTTTCTTTCCCATCTCACTACTCCCTTCCTTATGCTTCTTTCATTCATCTGACCAAGTGTATATATATATATATATATATACATCATATATATCATCTAATAAAATCAATAACCCAATCTACAAGTGGTAAGTCTCAAAATAAAATAATTCGTTTTGTCAACTAAAAATCATAAGATAAATATAAATTAAAATCCTAAAAATCCGGGTTATCACAATCTCCACCACTTACAAGAATTTTGTCCCTAAAATTCAAAAACAGTTTTCGTATACCCAAAAACACCAATAACCACAAAACAAAATCTAAATCCTTACCCCAGGCGATGTGAGATAATGTGATGTGTAGGACATTGTGGTAGCTGCTAGTATTAGTCACTCGCCCATACACTCTGTAACCATTGTGGTAGCTAGTCGATGTGTCACCTGCCCACTAAAAAAAACAATAACAAACCTAGGTTACCTGCCTAATCACACTAACTAACCATCCCAGTAGCTACCAGTGAACCCCATCCACCCACACACACCCGGCTACGAGTGGTGCCTATCCAGTACTACACATTCACCCACTCACACCCGTCTACATCATCACTGCATTCACACTTCCAGCTAGGTACAGGCTCTGATACCATTTTATCACGACCAGAAAATTTTAATAAAATCTTCAATTTACACAAATCCAAATACATTAAAATACACCCAGTATCATAAAAATTGCCGTCTTTTATACAAAAATTAATTTCCTCAAATACATAAAAATTCTCCAAATAAAAAAAATTAAATCTCGCAACGCCAACTCTTCAACCTAGGCCCGAATCTAACAATCCCCATTCATCTTCGGTACCTGAAACTGGAGGGTGGTGAGACAAAAAGTCCCACTAGGAAAAACCATAACAAGAATTTCATGGAGGTTTAACAAAACAGCTTCACAAAATATACATATTCATGTGAGTATATAAACAAAATACATATGCATTTAATTAAAGCATTTAATAAAATCATTGAAGCAAAACCACTCCAAGCCATTCAAGGTATAGAGAACCCTACATGAAAAAGAATTTTCTTCACTGGATCATCAAAGCCTTAGGCTCCCGGCCTCCTCTGTCTGTCCTCAAACTCTCGGCCCTCTCTAAAATCTCTCTAATATTTCTATTATGTTTGCTCACTAAATTCATAAGACAAAATACCATATTATGTAGACACTTACACCGACACAAAATATCACATTCAGCAAACAAAAATCAAAAGTGGACCCCGCCACCCATTATCTTCATTATCTCTTCGGCCAACCGCCCATTTCGTTTCTTATCACCATTTAATACTATATATGTATATATATCATATATACAATGGCACAAAACCAATAAAACCTTTAAAAATCTTCATATACATCATCACCAAACCACAATAGTAGCCCACGTGCACAAAACCAAAGCCAAACAAATTTTTGGCTAAAAAAATCAACCCGTTGGACCCCGCACCACATCATTACAATTTTCCTTCCTCATTATGTTTTGCCTTGCTGCCACCTTTCATTCCATCAATGCAAATTATATATATAAATCATATATATACAATAAATCAAAACCCATTAATCTTTTTAAGTGGGACCCACCAACAATTGCTTTCTTCCATTTCCCTTTTTTTTCTTTCCCATCTCACTACTCCCTCCCTTATTCTTCTTTCCTTCATCTGACCAAGTATATATATATATATACATCATATATATCATCTAATGTTGATGTGGTTTACTCTTTGAATGACAAATACTAGTCATGTGGCTAAATGGTATCATCTATCTTGAGGTTTGTTCTTTAACACAAGGCTGCAGGCTAAATGGGCTGAAGGCTAAAGGCTAAAGACTGAAGGCATTTCAACACAAGGCTGAAGACCGAAGGCTAAATAAGCTGAAGGCTAAATGAGCTGAAGGTATTTCTACACAAGGCTGAAGGCTGAAGGCCAAAGGCTAAATAGGATGCAGTAAGTATCATCTGGTTTAAGTGTCAAGTGTCAACTGTGAAGGGCAATTATGTAATCTTAGCCACATCCTCAAGGATATATATACGTATGCTTTGGTACCTGCATTACACTAAAATTGGACCTGCATTGTGACCACTGACACATCTCAGTGGTCCTAAAAAAGAATGTCAGCTATGCTCAAGAATGTGACGCGTCTCAGTGGTCCTAAATAAAAATGTGACACGTCTTAGTTGTCCTAGAAAGCTGGTATTTGAAAGAATATTTCATTCCTTAGAGGCTAAGTTTGGACAGAAATGGAATTTAGTACTCAAACTTGTAACCTATTATAGCTGGTAGAATAGTGACAAAATTAGCTGAGGTGGCAGGCCTGCATTGGTCTATTGCTCTAAAAATATCTGAAATATGCTCTCTCAATCATTGGCTAGAGGTGACAGGTGTATATCCGTGGTGTATGAGGCCTTGTGTAATTCAGTGTCACTATAAATATGCTGCTATAAAGCTCCTTTGGTTTTGAGCCTCTTGAATTTATAGTGCACTGACTTAAAGCCTTATGAGCTTCAATTGAGTTGATGTGAATGAGAGTCTCATGAGGTAAGATGTTGAGTGATTTTTAGAATAAAGTTGTGAGGTTCTGAGCTGAATTTAATCTCTGAAATCAATGAGAAAAGGGACACTAAATCACTAAAGCATTGAAGATCCGGTGTTGCTAATTTTCTGGTATAAGAAGGGGGCTGTGGAAGTTTAAAAATTTCTGTGGAGGTTTTTGTGGTTTAAACAAGGCTCAAGCAAGTTTGTTTGTGATTTTTACATCTACAAGAGGTGCTCACTTGTACAAAGTTAAGCTGAAGTAAGTTTTGATATCTTAGACCCTCTTTCAAGCCTGTTTCTGATTTAGCCTACTGATTTGAGTATACACTGCCTATATCTTGCTATGAGTTACATGTTCAGCATTCTAGTAAGTTTCAATCACTGATTTGAGGCTATTAAAATTAAAAAGTTGCCACAGACTTGATGTTGTTGTTGTTTGGCCTTGTACATCTAAGTTATTAGAGGTTTAAGCCTGAAAACTGATATTTGAGCTTTGAAGAGAATATACCATGCTATTCTTGATGTGATTTCTATCTGAGCATGTGTATTAATCTGAAATATAACTGAGGATCTCAAGCATACTATGTCAAGCAAGTTTTTCTCTGCTGTTTGATGTTAATCTATGAAAGAAAAACTCATTGAATCAACTCTTAGGTGTGTACTGATTGCTGAGATGAAGCTGCTGTCAAATTAGCTGATGCAAGGGCTGTATTGAGTTGTGACTTTGGGTCTCAAGCTGCTGTGGTCTATTCTGAAGGTTGACACAGCTATTCTGTGCCGAGGATACTTTGAACCAAAGTTATTTTGAGCTGAAGCTACTCTATGCTAAGGCTATTATGTACCGAGGCTATTCTGAACTGAAGCTATTTTGAGCTGAAGCTACTCTGTGCTCAGGCTACTCTGTGCCAAGGCTATTCTATGTCGAGGCTATTCTGAACTGAAGTTATTTTGAGCTGAAGCTACTCTATGCTGAGGCTATTCTGTGCTAAGGATATTCTTTTCTGAAGCTTTTTGTGCTGAAGTGTGATAACCTTACTGAGCTTATTGAAGACATTGTTTGTGCAAGTGTGCTATGATTATGTGAAGCTATGAGAACCTGCATTTACTCAAGGTTCAAGTGATTTGACTGATTTACCCTTTCCTAGGGTCTTGAAGCCTTGTACGATGAACGCGTTATGTACTTATTGTCTATTAATTAAGAATTATTTGAGCAAGTCAGTTGAACTAATTCAAGGTTGGGGATCCTAGTGTGAGCTACACGTGAAGCTACAATATGACTTTACAGTTCAATCCTTCCAGTTGTAGTGAAAAGAAAGCTAGGGTTTCACATTATTCTACTTCAAGTTATGTGTGTTCAATCTTATCTTGTATTGTAGCTGAAGCATTGTGTACTTGGTGTATTGACACCTTATTCTATTATTGATTTGGCTATTGAGAGCTTGTAAGTCCAAGCAGGATTGGTTAAGACAGGGGGAGTGCATGTGTGCTTATTGTTGATGAGCTTGTGTATGTGTAGGTGGAGTGAAAGTCAGTGTCCTAGTGAGTACAAGGTGGTTGGAAAGTGGGGCAGCTGAGTGAGTAACTATTTGCATACAGCAAGAGTTGTTGATGAGCTAGTGTGTTGACACTTGTCAATAATGGTAGTGAGGCATGATCCCTTACCCCATTGATTGATTAAGCTATTGAGAGCTTATTGAGTCCAAGCATGGTTGCTTAGGATAGGGGGAGTGCTCAGATGCATTGTGGTGTACTAGTGTGTATGTAGTGGTTGTGAACACTAGTGTCTATTCTAGTGCATGGGTGTATACCAAGAGAATGAGACAGCTGAGTGTGTAGCAAGATACATACAACTAGTGGATGCTTTTATTGGCTGAGGCCAAGAACCAAAATTTTTCCCTATTCAGAGGGTTTTTTATATATATATATATTGTGTTATATGCATCATATGTGTTTAATTTATTTGAACAAATTAATATTAAAGAAGTTGAATCAGACTAATTCACCCCCCCTCTTGGTCTAACAATTGGTATCAGAGCCTCAGGTCTGCTATTTTGAGGTTTAACGTACCTGCAGCAAAGATCCTATCAATGGAAGAAGGACTTGATCTAGATGTTGTTCTTGTCTTAGAAGGTTCAAACTATGATTATTGGAAGATTAGAATGAAGGCTTACTTAATGTATTTGTCTTATGATATATGGGATGTAGCAATCAATGGTACCAAATTTCAAAGTATAGAAGACTATTTTATAAATGATCTTAAGGCAAAACAAGTGTTGGTCAGAGGGCCGAATCAACTGGATTTCATGACTATCAAGGATTGTAATTCATCCAAGGAGATTTGGTATAACCTTAGGGCTGTTTATGAATCCCATGATGAGTTTGAAGAACCAGCAACAACAAATACTGGAAGAAATACTATGTCAATTTAGTGCACAAAAACTTTGGTTCAAAGGGATAAGATTAAAGAAGATGTTTGTACTGAAGTGTTCAAGACTTAAATTTCAATTTTGATTTCATTCTCACTTATTGTGTTCAGCATATTGAAGATCAGATCAAAGAAATTCTTAGAGAAAAATGAAAGTCTTTCACTGCCTGTGACAAATGAGAATACACTCAAACTTGATTCAAATGTTGAAGATGGTTGCAAAGCTCTAAGGCTGATGAAGAAAAAGACTGAATACTCATTTAAAAGCTGTTTGAATTTCAAAATGTTGTGTCTGAAGTGCTCTCTCTCTCACACCTCAAAAGGAAGATCAGTGATGGTTCAAGAAAGTTCGAAGAATGTCAAGTTCAAAAGGCTATTCAAACACAACCATAATGTTAAAGACAACAAGCTCCTCATTAATCTCAAAATTATGAGGTCACCCTTGAAGGCATATCCAATGAGTATGTTGATACATATATTTTCCAAGATCAGTTACATGTCTATATCAAGAAATGGAAATGGCACAACCTCAAGTGTCAGATATTCAAGGCTTATTCAATCCATGATGAAGAATAAGTGTTCTAATAAGTACCTCTCTCAGAACTCCAATGAAGAAATCCTTATAAATGCAACATACTCAAAGCCAACTCCTCTTAGAGATAAGGTTTTTCATGATCAATGCTCTTCTATTGTCTGTCAACTCTAAATCTCCTTAAGGCCACCTCCTCTCAGAGACAAGTTGTTTTATGTTATTCAAATGCCTCTTGCTATTGTTTGCTAGTGCTAATACGTGTTCTGAAGAGCTAAATAATCTTGAAGTAAGTTTAGAGCTTCTTCATGGTCAATTTTGGTGCAAGCCATCAATCAACATCTACTACAGTGATATGCTTGATCATGCTCAAGGTGAAGGTAAATTCAGCATCTTAAACCTACTGTACTCAGTTGTATGCTGCAATATATTCTTATGTTTGGACTGTGAATGTGATTATTCTTCTGATGGCTAAGTTTTTATTATTTGAGCATGCTGAGTTTGTCAGTTTGTGACTATCCATGTTGAAGATTTACCTGAGAAATAACTTATTTTGGTCCGGGTATGTTGAACCACACAAACTCATGTGTTCACCTAGTTACAAGGTTGTGTTGGGTATTGACATTGCAATTCATTGTTGTACTTGGTGTTCTACTTCTCTGAGCATTTCTATACAATCTATATACAATTGAGAGAGTCAAAATTCAGAGATTTCCTGTGCTGGAATATCAGGTTTGCACCTTGCATAGTGTTTTAGTAGTTTTGATAATTATGGACTGTTTTGAGCTGAAAACTGATAGTACCTTGCTTGAAACTGAAATGTAATGACTTGAGCATGTGTAACATTATGAATGTAGTTGTGGGAGCTTGATTCAAGAAGGACCAGTCTTCTCTCTAAAAACGTACCCCTCAAAATATATTAATACAGCAGTAGTAATTAAGCCTGTTCCAAGCTAATAGCCTCTTTCCATTCAAGTTGCTGTGTGGTGCCCTTGCTTGTACTTCGTGTCCAAACTGTTGGATTAGTGATATACATTATTTTCAAGCTGAAGGAGTCTTTGGTTGTTGAGAATTTGATCTTCGTATATTACTGCTATGAGCCTATTCTTTGTTTTGCCTTGCTTTATAATTTGGTCTTATCATCTAAGCATGTGTATATTGACTATTGAAGGCTGGGGGAGTGATGTTTGGGGTATCTCTAAAGCTGAATTGCAAATTTGTACTCTGAATTATATTTCTATAGAGTTTGTGTGGAGACTGATGTGAGCAAAAAAATCTTTACTTGTCCTTATTCTACCATGTTTTACTAATGATTCTTATCATTTGAGCATGAGTATCTCACTAAATCAGAGTTATTACAATTCATAGAAGTCCAAAATGCTGTTCGAATCAGTTTCAATTTCTTGAACCAACTCTCTAGATAAAACTACTGTGCTGTGAACTTGTAGAATTTTTAAACCTTCTCAGTCAGATTTCTTCAAGTCTAATCCTCCTTAGAAGTGTGAATTCAGTTGGTGTTAGATCAAAGGAATAGACTTCTATGTCTATGCTGTGGTGAAATCTTCAAATTGTCCTTGAAAATCACTTGTTGCAGAATCAAAATCTAAGATTGGTTTAACAAAGAACTCTAAAATTCAACTGCTATTCACTGATTGGTGTTGTTTTTAACATGAGTGGTTTGTTGTTTCATGTCAATGGAAGTCTTTCTTCAGCTCTCAACTCAAAGAAAATTTTTGGATGGTAGCATTTCAAATGAGCTTATTTTGAAGAATTCACTGGAAATAGCCGTATCCTCACCAATCCAACATCACCATTATCTGTTACTGTAATTTTTTCATTGCCTTATATTATTCCTAGTCCTTTATCTCTTTATTTTGTTCCCTCAAATGAAAGTAGTCCTACCCACTGCATTGAAGGTTCTCATCTCTCTATTATGGTGGCTCTGATATTTGGCCCATTTGACTTTCAATGTCAAAAAGGGGGAAAAGACTAGGTTTTTGTCATTAAAAGGCAAAAGGGGGAGATTGTTGATGTGGTTTGCTTTTTGAATGACAGATACCAGTTTTATGGCTAAATGGTATCATCTATCTTGAGGTTTGTTCTTTAACACAAGGCTGAAGGCTAAATGGGCTAAAGGCTGAAGACTAAAGACATTTCTACACAAGGCTGAAGACCGAAGGCTAAATGGGCTGAAGGCTAAATGAGCTGAAGGCATTTCTATACAAGGCTGAAGGCTGAAGGCCGAAGGCTAAATGGGCTGTAGCAAGCATCATCTGGTTTTAGTGACAAGTGTCAACTGTGAAGGGCAATTATGTAATCTTAGCTACATCCTCATGGATATATATACGTATGCTTTGGTACCTACATTGCACTGAAATTAGACCTGCATTGTGAGAAATATAGTGCTGAGTAGAGTTAAATCTATTTTGACATGTCACAGTGGTCCTAGTGAAGAATGTCAGCTATGCTTAAGAATGTGACATGTCTTAGTGGTCCTAAAAAAGAATGTGACACATCTTAGTGGTCCTAGAGAGCTGGTATGTGAAAGAATATTTCAATCCTTAGAGGCTAAGTTTGGACAAAAATGGAATTCAGTACTTAAACTTGTAACCTACTATAGCTGGTAGAATAGTGACAAAATTAGCTGAGGTGGCAGGCCTGCATTGGTCCATTGCTCTAAAAATATCTGAAATATACTCTCTCAATCATTGGCTAGAGGTGACAAGTGTATATCCGTGGTGTATGAGGCCTTATGCAATTCAGTGTCACTATAGATATGCTGCTATAAGGCTCCTTCGGTTTTGAGCCTTTTGAATTTACAGTGCATTGACTAAAAGCCTTATGAGCTTCAATTAAGCTGGTGTGAATAAGAGTCTCATGAGCTAAGATGTTGAGTGATTTTCAGAGAAAATTTGTGAGGTTTGGAGCTAAATTTAATCTATGAAACCAACAAGAAAATGGACACTAAATCACCAAAGTAATGAAGATCTGATGTTGCTGATTTTCTGGTATAAGAAGGTGGCTGTGGAAGTTCAAAAATTACTGTGGAGGTTTTTGTGGTTTGAACAAGGCTCACGCAAGTTTGTTTGTGATTTTTACATCTGCAGGAGGTGCTCACTTGTACAAAGTTGAGCTGAAGTAGGTTTTGATATCTTAAACCCTGGCCTCTTTCAAGCCTAATTTCTGATTTAGCCTAGTAATTTGAGTATACAATGCCTATATCTTGCTATGAGTTACATGTTAAGCATTTTAGCAAGTTTCAATAACTGATTTTTGGCTATTGAAATAGAAAAGTTGCCATAAACCTGATCATATTGTTGTTCGGCCTTGTAAATCTAAGTTATTAGAGATTTAAGCCTGAAAACTGATATTTGAGCTTTGAAGAGAATATACCATGCTATTCTTGATGAGATTTCTATCTGAACATGTGTATTAATCTAAAATATTACTGAGGATCTCGAGCATACAATGTCAAGTAAGTTTTTCTCTGCTATTTGATGCTGATCTATGCAAGAAAAACGCATTGAATCAACTCTAAGGTGTGTATTGATTGTTGAGATGAGGTTGCTGTCAAATTAGCTGATGCAAGGGCTGTATTGAGTAGTGACTTTAGGTCTCAAGCTGTTGTGGTCTATTCTGAATTTGACACGGCTATTTTGTGCCGAGGCTAATCTGAACCGAAGTTGTTTTGAGCTGAAGCTACTCTGTGCTGAGGCTACTCTATGTTGAGGCTATTCTGTGCTGAGGCTATTTTGAACCGAAGCTGATTTGAGCTGAAGCTACTCTATGTTGAGGCCACTCTATGCTGAGGCTATTCTGTGCCGAGGCTATTCGGAACCGAAGCTATTTTAAGCTGAAGCTACTCTGTGCTGAGGCTACTGTGTGCTGAGGCTATTCTGTACTAAGAATATTTTGTACTGGAGGTTTTTGTGCTAAAGTGTGATAATTTTGCTGAGCTTATTGAAGACATTGTTTATGCAAGTGTGCTAAGATTATGTGTATGAGAACCTGTATTTACTCAAGGTTCAGGTGATTTGACTGATTTACCCTTCTTAGGGTTTTAAAGCCTTGTATGCTGAACGTGTTTTGTACTTGCTGTCTATTGATCAAGAATTATTTGAGCAAGTTAGTTGAACTAATTCAAGGCTGTGGGAACCTAGTATGAGCTACACGTGAAGCTGCATTATGACTTTATAGTTCAATCCTTCCATTTGCAGTGAAGAGAAAGCTAGGGTTTCACATTGTTCTATTTCAAGCTGTATGTGTTCATTCTTATCTTGTGTTGCAGCTGAAGTATTGTGTACTTGGTGTATTGACACCTTATTCTATTGTTGATTTGGCTATTGAGAGCTTGTAAGTCCAAGCAGGATTGCTTAAGACAAGGGGAGTGCATGTGTGCTTATTGTTGATGAGCTTGTGTGTGTGTAGGTGGAGTGAAAGTCAGTATCCTAGTGAGTACAAGGTCATTGGAAAATAGGGCAACTGAGTGAGTAACTACTTGCATACAGTAAGTGTTGTTGATGAGCTGGTGTGTTGACACTTGTTGATAATGGTAATGAGGCATGATCCCTCACCCCATTGATTGATTAAGCTATTGAGAGCTTATTAAGTCTAAGCATGGTTTCTTAGGACAGGGGGAGTGCTCGGATGCACTGTGGTGTACTAGTGTGTGTGTATTGGTTGTGAAAACTAATGTCTATTCTGGTGCATGGGTGGGTACAGAGAGTGAAACAGCTGAGTGTGTAACAAAATACATACAACTAGTGGATGTTTTTATTGGCTGAGGCCAAGAACCAAGGTTTTTCCCTATTCAGAGGGTTTCCTTATATATCTTGTGTTATGTGCATCATATGTATTTGATTTGTTTGAACAGATTAATATTAAAGAAGTTGAATCAGACCAATTCACCCCCCCCCCCCCCCCTCTTGGTCTAACATCTAATAAAATCAGTAACCCCATCTCCAATTGGTAAGTCTCTAATTAAAATAAAATAATTCATTTTGTCAACTAAAAATCATGGGATAAATATAAATTAAAATCCTAAAAATCCAGGTTATCACAATTCTACACTAGCACAGGTGCACACTAGAATTCATTTGTGGGGTACATGCTTTGTTGGCTATTGATTTGGTTATATCCCAATTAAGCTAGTAGTGCATTGAAAGCTTTCATTCTTGATAAAGGTGGATAACAAACCCTTTTCACTAAGTAGCCGGGATTCTAGCCTTATTAAGCACTGAATTTCTGACACCGAAAAGTGGAGGGCCCAAACTCTAGGTTAAAAAAAAAAAAAAAAAAAAAAAAAAAAAAAAAAAAGTTGTTGCAAAAGCAAATAAAAAAGTGAGGACTTCTTCCAGAAGGTGAGAAGTGGGAAATGATTAGATCAAAGTTGTTTTGATTTGTAGCGTAGTTGATTTGAGCTTGTAAGTTCTTAGGGGTGTTTAAACATTTAATGCACTAAAGTCATCTGGTTTGGGAGTCATTGACCTAACACTCGACCTTATGGATCGCTAAAAAGCTTAATAGATCAACACATTGCACTATGCTTCCATCTGTGATCCTTAGGGTTAGAAAAAAAAATTGAGTGGAAAGAATAAGTGAACCTAGTTGAATAAAGTTTTAATAAAAGGTCCATTCTTTGTCTTGAAGATCGGTATTAGATTTCTGTGCTAGTTTGAGGCCGGATGTGATCATTTATTTAGTTGGCTTAGATAGCAACATATTTGATGCTAGTTAACTTAAAAAGGATTCTAGAGTTGTTTTGATTTGCATGATTATTGTCTTGATGTGTGGAAGACAATACTTGCTTGCTTGATGTTAAGATTTTGGGAGATTGCTTGGAAATGTTTGAAAAATTATATACTTGAGGTAGTTTTCTCCCAATGCTTGTTTGGAATATTGGTGCCTCTTTAGTGAGAAAGAGCTTAATGTTTGTGGGTATCATTTTTGGAAACCCTTACGAAACTTCACTCATCCGTTAGAGGTAACCTAGGGATTTAAAAGGCTTGTTGCATATGCTAAATGCAATCGTGTTCCCTACGAAAGTGGTGTTATCCATTTATTACTTTCTAGCTCATTGTTGTATTTTCTTCGTAGTTTATTGCTAGGAACTAGCAATATTTAAGTTTGGGGGTGTGATAGGTGCTGAAAAGTGCGCATTTAAACCCTTTAATCTTGAATGTTCTAGCACCTTACTCTATCTTATTTTTCTATTTTAGTCAAATTTTATGTTATTTCCCTTTTCAGACACTTATCCCCAAAATAAGTCAATTCCACTGAATTAGAGCATTAAAAAAAGCAATCTCAAGCCTATTAGGAGAAAGGAGCAAAGTGGAAACAAAATGGTGAAAAAGCCTTCTTTGATTAATCGAACCAAGCTACGATCGATCACACTTTGATCGTTCCAACCCTGTCATGATGGATCGAACCCTTTGTCCTTATCCTTACGAAAATTTCCTATTCGATCAACCAAACCTTCTCTTCGATCGATCGAACCCTTTTGATCTTATCCTCACCTACCACTTTTGTCCTTTTCCAAAAATATCTCAGCCTTGTCCTTATCCAAAAAGTGCGCTGCCATGGTTCAATCGATCTGAGCAGCCATATGATCGATCGAACTGCCTCAAATTATGCGAAAACCCAGAGTTTAAGCCAAATTAAAGGTGTGCTCGTGGTACAATCATTTAGAGGTCCCAGTGCACAAGGTCTGACCATTGGGTGTGACATTTGAGCCACCTATATAAGGATTTTGGCTATTTTTAGCAAAGGAGGTTAGCTAGAGAAAGAAACTTGGCTAAAGTTTAGAGAGAGAAACATACAATTTGGGAAAGTTCTTCCACTCATCTAGGGTATCTACCAAGAACACAAGAGGAGGAGGATGAATTCTACCATGGAGATAGTCCTTGAGGGTTGGATGACAATGTGGCTAGAGATAGCCCTAAGCATGTCTCCTAGACTTTGATGTTTTGTAATTAATGGGATTTGTGTTGTATTTCTTTTCTTAACATCTTATATATATATATCTTGTTTCTACAATGATTTATATGGTTTAATACTTCCAATTGATCATTTAATTTTATCCCTATGTCTATGTATGCTAGAATGAATGTTCATGTGTTTATCTCTAGATTTTGTGACATTGATGCATGTCTATGTGTGTTGATATTATGAATCTAGTGATGGTCAAGGCATGGTGCTTAAATGGATTACTCTTGTGGTTTATTTGATGGTTCATACTTATTTCTTGATGGATTGTGTCACCTCGATCCTTAGTTTAATTAGTTTAATTTTCATGTCACTAGCTTAGTTGTAGTGTAATTGCCTTACTTTCTTAGATGGGTGAATAATCTATTCTTATTGTTTGATGTTCCATGTTTATCAATGCAAGTGGTATATTTCTCTAACTTAATGAGTGTGCATTAATTGTGGGATTTTAGAAGGATTAATGGCTTAATTTGATATGTTGTGCTATTCACTTGATTGATTGGACAATGTATGCTTACTTGGCCATCCATGTTTAATATTTCAATTAATGGCACACACTTTCATTTACAACACACAATTCCCCCTAATCCATCAAATATTGAATGTCTAAGAAGGTAATGCTTAGTGGTGAACTCTATGACCCAAGACCTTTCTCTCATATATTTTCTTTATTTCCATATTGTTGCTTACTTGCATTATTTTAAGTGATCCATTAGTTTAATCAAATCAAATCATCTATTGATCTTTCGACCTACTAATCCATCATTGATTCCAAGAATACCACTCTTTTCCCTCGGGACAATCCCTACTTACTTTAGCTACATTAATAGTTAGTAGTGGTAGTGGCATTCTATAAATTTAAACTTGGCCACACTACATTTTACCACACTTTGTGCAACTAGGTACTAACCATACCATATCTTCTGGCACGTAGCCATCCAAATATGCACTAAATTAATAAATATGAAGCGTAACAATACCGAAAAATAATCTGGGTGCGAGTCCCGCCCGGGACCTCCCAGGCCTGAAAAACTAAAAATTGCCGAAATGGCCAACAATGCATTTCTAAGAGTCCTAAACTTCGTAAAAATGCCCAAACCAACCTTCTGGACTCACCCGGCACACCCCAAGGTGTCCGGCTTGTAAAACGAGGCAAAAACGAAGTAATTAAAAAAAATTAAAAAATCCCTGAAAATGAAAAATGGAAAAAAAGTCAGGATCATTACAATCTACCCTCCTTAAAGAAATTTCGTCCTTGAAATCTACCTTTCTTAAAGGAAGAAGCCCGCAGTCACTGTTCGTCCTAGGAAATATCTCACAAGACTACAAAACTATGAGTTGATCAACCCTATTGCCTTTGATACTGGACGTCAACAGGAAATCACAAACCACTGCCACTAAAACATAACGCGCACCACCTATAAAGGCACTCATCACTCACAACATCAGAGCACAAGACCAACTAGATTTTACACCCGACTCAAAACTAACACCAGTCCATTCAACACTACTACGCAAGGCTTCGAAACCCGAAAGGAGAACAATCACATGACCATTGAATATGACAACATCCAATCTAGACCCACCCTTTAAAAGATACACAAAATGCTCGACAAGAAACCCTGTCCATCTCATAATCAAACTCAAACCCAAATCTACAGATCTCTGTCAGACCAAACACTCGCTATCTAACATATAGCTACACCATCATATATCGGTACGAGCAAATACCAACTGCACCATTCAGCAATCATTACACTTAACAACCTCAAGATGACTAAACAACGAATCTCCCAATGATTACATAATCATAAGTCACTAGAACAATAAAACGAACTATCCTGTACCTAGGACACAAATCCACAAAATAAGATCTTTAATAATCAATGGTCATAACACAACCCTTTATCGGACACTTGGTCATACCTAACACCCCTCATCACCCAAGACAAATCATCTAAATCTACACTATCACACCGATACAATGCACAGTACCATAATCTGACTATTACTAACAAGTAGAAACAATCATTGACCTTTGACCCGACATCATGCTAAAGAGGGACTGATTTAGGAGAAATGGTTAGCAAGCCATTCTCATCATCGATCTGATCTCAACACAGACGTCGTTCTTGTCTTCAGGTCCACACCTCAAACACAATCTCACACAGTGCACAAGACAAACATAATATCCACTAATTATCAATCTATCGATCTGCGGGACCTCAACAACTATGCAGTCACATACCAGCTCTAAAATCCTAATCATACCTTAATCACACAACCCATAACAAGCTAAAAGTAATACGACATCAAATACTATAATCATAGACCAGCATAAAAGCTCTCTAATCTCTCACAACACCCATACCAGGTAGACAACTCTATAACATCGTTCGATTCAATTCTTACCTTGTAAAACACACAATACGAATATCTCATGCCTGAAATCTCAAAACAAAAATCAATCATTCCCATTATTCATCAACGGATTCCCACATTCATTTTCTCTAATCACGTAGTTCTAAGGCGACATTGACACTTGTCCTCAAGACACCACTTAAATTAAACATCTATAAAAACATTCGAGTACATGACTCATATCACATCACCTAACCATCTTCGAACTTACAGTTCATGACACACCCCTAGTCATCACCACTAGTACCAAACACTGGAAACACACAATCCCTATTCGGCAACTCGTGCCTCACATACCACCGATTGATTCCACTTTCAAAATAAGCACCACTAAAACCAAAGACCCCACTTCCCTCTGTAGAGTGAGTAGACCTAAACAACCAAACCTTTACTAGTGAACTCTAACAGCGTAACAAACCACAAATAGATTCATCCATCTGCAGATGCGCACAAATCCTATGATACCCCTCGAATCCGAGACATGGGTTGATCAGGCCCAAGCCCAAACCCGAGGGATATCAAACAATTAATTAATCAACAAGCATTGAATACAAAAGATAAACAACTAAGAATAAATAAAAGAGCGCAAAGAGAAACTAAAAAATAAATCCTTAAGTTAAATAATAAATAATCCTCCAAATAAATAATATCCAACACTTCCAATATCATTACAACTCGGGAATCCATCTAGTGGACCCTAATAATATCCCAACTGGAAATAAAACTGAAAAGAAGATAACATAGATAGAACCCTACATCAGGTCGGTAGAGTGATAATGACTGTCTCTGCTCAGCATGATCAAGCTCTAAGACTGGAACTGTCGAACACTTAAAAAATAATAGTTGGACAGGCCCACAAATAAGTTCTACTCTACTACAATCCAAGCAGAGACCCGATACACGTATGCACCCTATTCAACTCAACAATAGCTAAGCAGTCCATATATATATATACACACACACACACACACTAAAGGAACCTCACTAGACTATGGGGTTGTCTCAACTTGAATAGTAAGTAACATGCAAAAACGCACATATAGTGGGCATGAATACCTAGAGCTACCAAGGTACACAACTCCACTATATCTAGCTACACATCTCTGGCGATATACGCACCCTAACCATGATCCTGAGACTCAAACTCATATCATAGCACCATAATCATATATATATATATATATATATATATATATATATATATATATATAAATCCGTATAAGCAAATGTCATCCATCTGATACAGTGGCCTGACATGAATAAGGAGGACTTAGCTTCTTTGGGTAAGCCATTCCCTTATAAATAAATAGGTAAGACTTAACTTCTTTGGTTAATCCATCCCTATAATGCCACTGTCCCATACCGGTGCATTAAACTATCCAGTCCAATAAATGATGTAACAGAGTAATAATACATCAATTAATCCAGAGATAATATGATACACATTATACAGATTAATATTGCATTTATTTAAGCAATACAACAGTTTAAATAGCATGTAGCTAACTTACCTTCCAAGTAATTAACCTACATCTCATATAAAAAATATAAAGTTTCATAAACATTGCTTAAAACCATTTAAACATTAATTTCAATTGTTAAAGCAACTAAATTAATCCTTTCATCCAATCTAAACAACATATACGTTATTTAATTTCCAAACTATCCACGCCCTTAGCATATATAGGTATATTATGCATTCTGGGATCTTCCCAAGTCCATTGAACCCATCTGTAAGGATTAAATCCAGTTTAAAATGATTCTGGTCCTTAAAACTCAAAATCCCAAGTCGCAGTCCAACCGAGTCGGCTCGATTGCCAATTGAGTCAACTCGGTTACTAACCGAGACGGCTCTGTTCGTCCCGAGGCCCCAACTCAGTCGACTCGGTTCCAATCGAGTCGGCTGGGTTAGCAACTGAGTTGACTCAGTTACAACTGAGTCGGCTCGGCTCGCCTGGGCTTCGTCTCTTTCGTTGGTTCAGTTTCTGTAAACCCTAAAAACTCCATAGTTAAGAGTCATAAGCTCCAATCTAAGTCCTATACATCCATACTAGATTATTTTAAGTGTTTTAGTAAATTCAACTAAAACAACAGTGCGTGCATCAAAAATCTAAGAATGAAGAAATCAAGAACATGAAACTAAAATCATACAATCCTTTGTTTTAGTCCGATTAAGCATGCATAGTTATTCAATTTTAATTGTTTAAATCTCTTCGAATATCCTAGGCATGTATAGAAACACAGATCAAATGGAGAGAGTAATAGAAGAACTTGCCTTTAAGGTTTCGAAATGAAAACCTTATCTCCTTCATCTCTGATTTTCCAGCAACCCTTGGTGATCTTCAAACCTCTCTGTTGCACACCCTAGACCATGCACAGCCCTCCTTTCTTTCCCTTGGGTTCGGCCTCCTCACTTGGCCGAATCTCCTTCCTCTTTCTCAGCTCTCTCTTTTCTTCTCTCTCTATATGTAATATATATTACGTATATAATCTAGCCCCCTTCTACAGACCCTAATAACATATATATATAGGTTTTACAAAATTTAACCTAATCCTATACGTATTCCAAGTCTGCTACCTTAAGGGAAAAGAAAAATAGAAAAGGAAAATAAAATCATACTAAGATAATAATAATACTACTAAAAGAACTAACGTAAATATACCTAATATATATAACCCTATATACATATATACCCATATATATATGAATCACTATCCATGGGTAATAATTTGTACCCGTTAAAACTCTTATCCAAGTAGTCCATGCGACCCATGAGTTTGGTCCATGACTACAGTCCATAACCATTAGAATAAAATAAAAATAAAATAAAGCAAATACAATAACATTTAAACCATTTAATTCTTAACAATTAATTACAAGGAAACACCTAACATTTAAGTAAACAAATACACATCATCAATCATACAATTTAATTAGACAAGTTTTTCAAATAAACATATAATCAATTAATTCAAATAAATAATTAAAATAATTAAACAAATAACCAAGAAATCACATAAATAATTTAAAAATACTATTAAAACAATTAATAAAACACCGAGACTATCCTTTTAAAATTAAGGGTATTATAAATCCTAAATAGAGAATAAGACTTATGACAAACGACGTCCTTGTCAGGACTAAAACAAACAGAAAGGGTAATGAACCCCGCTCTCACAAGAGAATGACGACTCGCACTTGAATGCACCTGACATCCTATCACATGCTACTCACCAATCGTCCAATCGTAGACACCCAATCTCACCTGAGATGAAATGAACTTCTTACGCACAAGGAGGTGAACTAACCGGATACTCGTACGCAACCATGAACTAAAATCTAGGTGACCTCGCCACTAATGGATCGTCATACACTATCAACATCGGAACCTCACATACGCTACTCTTTAATACCCATGCTAAACAAAACCAATCAGATAAGAGCACCAATTGCTCACATCGTACTAACACTAGAAACGATCACAGTAAGTTGGATACCGCATCCCATTCTACCTAGAATCAGTGAATCCCAAATGATAACCTCTAAGCCATAAAAAGACACTTTACCACCCATTCCATCTCTTCCTTCCTAGGCGATACTACCTCAATCACCGTGCACATAAGACCCATGACCTCAGTCACAACAACCCACTGAAGCTTCAAAAGAAAAAGGTGCCTACCTGGCAACATTGTCCTCATTGGCTCTAAAAGACTAAACAGTCCACAATCGCCTCAACTAGCACACAACCTTAAACCATCAACTCACAATCTCTAATCCATCCTCGGATCATACCTTAAACTATTATGCTCATCGGTACTAAACACCACACTATAACACTTCTATTGCCACTCATTCCAAATAACAGTTCAAACCTATCATCCCACCAGACTATCAAGCCACTACCAAAGGGATTCTTCCTCAAACATCCTTAAGATAACACCATTATAATAAGAGAATAAGCATTACTCTCGATACTCCTCACAACAACCACAACTTACTACCAGAAAAGGACCTCTATACGGTAATGCCATGCCAACAAATCCCAAAAGGAAAATAAGCACAAACCCCAGAATGGTTAACCAATTGTCTCTTCAAGGCCCTCAACAACATAATCAATTACTAGCGCTTAACCGATTACTCAAACCACTCCTCCTAAGGAAATCTGCGTGTCTAAATAAGAAAACTTCATATCCCAGGTTCAACATCATTATCTCCCCTCTTCACCGTTCCTCATAACACCCTTGGCTACGACTAAAGTCAAATGGGGCTACTAGCTAATTCTACATAATCACCCTCATCCCAATCATTCCAATCGACATTCTATCTCTTTGAATCCTCAAACAACAAGTACCACCTCCTGATACTCAAGATGCAACTTGAAATACAACTCCAGTCCACAGCTTTCAAATTCCAAAACGCAATCCATTTGGTAACACAATACCCATCATCTATCAATTCATCTGCAAACAACCAAACATACTAATGACCACATACTACCTGCCTCATCGTGCAACCCTGCACTATACAGCTAAAACTAACCACTATACCACACCTCGATACTCTCTTAACAATCGTGATAACTTATAACCCCGCTCATCTACTGAGCTATATAATCAACTCACTGAGAGTCAATTACCCGCAACACGCTCCTGTAGCTGTCCAAAATGAGGATCACTCCTCAACTAACCAGTTTCTAAAATAGACTCTTATAAGACCACGAAATGATCCACATCCTGTAAATGGTCATCCGGCACTGGCATGACTCAGTCAATGCCTACGTCACCCTAGACCTACAGAGTCCAACAAGTCCTCTTAACAATCGTAACCAATACGCTTCCTCGAACCGTACTAGAATACCCGAAATATACATACACAATCACTAGACCATGCTCAAGACTTTGCCAATCCCCGTCACACCTATCGCAAACCGGTTCAAAAAGAACCTTTGTACTAAACCGTGACCTAAGTCACAAACACTAACCCCTAAAAGTCATATATGCCTCACGAAAACCTCACATCTTACACCTAACCTCCACGATCACAGGAACCCACGCACTAACACAAGAAACTCATACATCTCACCCTCGACATCTCACTGTGCCATACGCAAACCTTCAAAAGTCGTGCCCCAAAACTACACCCCAAAATAACGGGAAAACTGAAGCAACTATGCACCAAATAGCTCGATCCACGAGTTAAAGAGCTACGCCATTTGTTCAATAAGAACCAACACCCAAACAACCCTGGAGCAACCAAGCTCCTCATTTACTCAGGTCAAAACTCACATAACTAGCTATGCAACAACAAGTACTTTATCGTACTAGAAACCATCCCGTACTCAACTGCATGCACACACATGAACAAATATATATATAATAATTGTACTGTATACCATGATACAATCGTGTCCCATCATTTAAGATCTAAACAACCATGACTCACTACCCTTTAAAATAAAACTGCACAAACTGTGCTTACCACTCGCCGTTGCCATGCACCTCAAACTTATCATCTTATCACAATTAGCATGCTTTCAGATCACGTATACACTTCATTTACATATACTGACATTTAAACACGTAATCACTTAGCAAATAGGTATGCCTTCAAAACTATAAACGTATAAGCAAGTAGCAAGTAAGCATGTTTTATAAAATAGTAAGCACATAAACACAAACACGTAATCAACACAGGTCAACCTTCTACCCCTCTAGGCAAGCTATTACCTGTTGTCCGAAAGGTATTCGAACCTAACGCTCTGTTACCAAATATATAACGACCCGAACTTGGGGGTCTGAATCGTTTACCCGATCCTTACCAGACCCCAAGTTCATCTAAGGCATTACCGTCCTTTCCTATGTCAATGCATAAAATATATATACGTCATCCCAAGACTCATAGTACATCATATCACTAATATCACAGAAAACTCACAAATGTAGGTACAATGACAGCGGCGTTTAAGTCCATGGATACAATTCATACCTCCATACTCCTCCGATTTCCTGAAAATATTAAGATAAGGGGTGAGCTCAACAGCTTAGTAGATAATGCCTAAAACACCAGTTTTGGACTTTTTTGAGCCAACAACCAAAGAATGGGAATAGAAAAGAAGCTAGGGTCATGCAATTGGAGTCCGTACAACATTTATAACATAACAATCAATATACGCAATTACATATCACAATTCTTCAAAATCATGCAGATGATATGAAGTGTGATGCATCCCATCCCAAACTTGGTCTATACCGACCCAACACTCACTTTTCAAAAACCTGCTAACTGACTTTACCGAGGCGAGATCGATAGCTATCCTCGGTTCCAATTTTGGAAAAACCTGGCAACCGTTAAAGGGCCTAGTATCAATTTTTTCACACCCTACACCGGGCCGTGCTCCCTCTAAGTCAAGCTAGCCCTGGACTCGCGAAATTCGGTTCATTTCAAAAACATTTCCTCACAATCCTTTCCAAACACATTTCTTTTAAAAAAATCATTTCAACCTCACTTTTCCCAAACCATGCCCATGCCATGAATGGAATCATGCATGAAAGAAATTGACATACACATGCTTGCATTTCATCAATTTAACCATACATACTCATCATCGTCATCATGTATATACATATAACCTCAAGAAAACATTTTAACATAAGGCATGCTCTTTAAACACCTTTGCAACCAAGTACGTATATATATATATATATACATACACAATCAAGATCATTTAGAGCATGTTTTGCCACATAAACACATAAATACATAATTAACATTTCAAATTTCAAATTTATCATTTGAATCATGCTTAACAAGAAATTAAGTAAACAAACTCAACTAAAGTCAAAATTTAATGGTTTAGACATCCTTACCTCAAAAGTAGCCAAAATGCATCCCTGCCGAAAAAGTCAACGCCGATCAACGCGATCAATGCCGGTCAACAGAAGTCAACGCCGGTCAACGACGGTGGATTGAAAAATTGTTCGATGGGAACGTAGTGGCGACGAGGAGATTCTATTGTTCCAAAGGCGTACCTCCCGAATCCGACTCTAAGTGGCCCAAAACCCCCTCCGAAGCCTTAGATTCAAAAACTTCAAAAATTCATAAAATAATCACCGCTTTATCAAAAATTAAATCCTTTGACTATGTGGTAAAGAACGACGTTAGGAACATTCCGTCAAGGAACCAACACCGGAAACCCGACTGATCGGCCAAAAAATGGAGGAGAAACCTAAAGCTTTAAAAAGAACAAAAAAATGAAATGAAGGCAAGAGAGAGATAGAGCAGCGACTGGAGAAGAAAAAAGTCAAAAAAATAAGGGGCCCTAGCCCCTTTTGGCTAGGGCTGCAACTTGGGTGGGCTAACCTAGCCCAGCCCAACACCAACCCCAACCCAAAAATTTTGAAATTTAGACATACAATTCACAAATCGGGCTCATGTTCAGGTTGGGTTTTGTCAAAACCCAGACATATTCAGGTTAGGCCCGGGCTCAACCCGAACCCAACCCAAAACCCAAAATTAATTTTTTTTTTCTCCTTTCTCTCTCCTTTCTCTCTTCCTCTCTCTTCTTTCTTATTTTCAGACATTTTTCATATTTTTAAAATACAAAAAGGGAGTTTTTCTTTTTAATTAAATGTGTTGGTTTTTTTTTTTTTTTTTTTTTAAATAATTGTTTTTAAGAGGCCCAATAGTTTTCATTAAGAAGTTGATTTATCTTCTTTGCAAGTTTGCACTTCTGATCTATAGCTATATCTATATTTATATTATTACTATTACTAATTATAAAAGTGTATAGATTTTTCATTTTTTATATACATTTTTCTTCGCTTTTTATCAATTATAATTTTATTTTAATTAATCTGTATACTTTATTTACTTATAAAAGTGTATACATAATTTTACTTATAATTATTAATAGATAAACGAGCTAATAAAAGTTACTATCTCTTTTTGCACTGCCTAATGTTTTCATTTCAGTTATTAAAGTTTAAAAGGCACCCCAAGTCTTTACCATTGGTTATTTTAATTTTATTTATAATTATTAATACATAAATGAGCTAATAAATAAGTTACTATCTATTTTTGCACCCGCCTAATGTTTTCGTTTCAATTATTGAAGCTGCGTTTTTAATTAGTTATTTTAATTTTATTTTCACTCAATTTTTATCAATTACGAATTTTATTATTCAATGATTTTGCCTAATGAAATCTATGCAAAGGTATTATAAAAGTGTGAACATTTTTTTTTAAAAAATATTATTTCTATACATTTTTTTTTTAAAATATAAAAAATAATCTACACTACTTATAAAGAATTAAAGTGTATTAAAAAGAATTTCATTAAAGTGTATAATTTTATCATTACACTCCTACACCTTCGGAATTTTCAACTGTTGCATCTTTATGAAAAATAAGTTTTTATCAAATAATAATATTTTAAATTATTAATTTAATACAAGAAGTTGGATGACCAAATGTCCAACCATTACACCCCTACACCTTTGGGACAGGTGCAATATTCTGGATACGTTTTATCCCACTTTGAAGAATGGTAAATAGTTTCATGCTACTTTGAAGATCGCGAAAGCACTATTGTTGTGCCTTAAAATTAGAATCAGAGAAATATTAGTTCAAACTATATGTACATTGACAAGAAGCTCCGACTCTTCACATAATTTTGTATCAGCAGTTGACCATATAAACAAGAAAGATTGGTTGGGAGTAGGAATTCTCAAACAACGTATGCTTTTACTTTCTAAGCCTTTAAAATGTGAACATAGAAAAGAATTTCATGGAAGTTCTAGGAAACCAACAATAACCAAACTTTCGTATATAAAAAATTCCAAATAATTAGTGGTGCTACTATTGATGATGACTAGTGCTAGAATGTCAAATTAAAGATAGACCATTCAAACATTATTATCCACCTTTCTGTGTGAACAATCACCAGAAGCAATCCAAAATAGGTTCACGATTTTGAATCGAATTTTGACTTTGTTTGACCAATCTCTAATAGACACAATACCCACAAAAGTCAAGTATCAGAAATTACCATTCATAAGCAAGGGTGATGAAGTCCTTCTTCAAGTTCACACACCTATAATTAGTTGCGTATCTATTCACATGTAATCCAGCCATTCAAAAGTTTTTTTTTTCTTCTTCGGCAAGTGACTCACACCCCCATGTTTTCTTACGGGGACCTAACCTTCAAAAGTTTATTAGACTATTTCCACTAAGATATGTAGTGGGAAATAATTTGGTAAGTGTTGGAAACGAGGCATTAACAAATATAAATTTTGAATGAGATTTGGAATAGATTTTGCTAAGAATTTTTTGCAAATCTCTAGACGAGCGCATTTCTCTCTACAAGGAGATGAACGTAGTATATTTATATTCTCAAATCTATTTCCGGGTGAATGAGAAATTAGCTCCAAAGTACGGTATTTTGATAAGCTTAAATGGGTATGCAAAATATGTGAAGTGTTTGTTCCACATAGAAAAAATGTTAAAACCAATTGAAATTTAAATAAGCCAAATTTGGGATTTGGGCTTGGGCTTGGGCCTAATTATAAAATCCAATTATTCTTTTTACTAAATGGAATTTTGGATTGGACTTTTATTTTTGGGCTGGGCTTATTTAAATGGGTAGTTGGTTTTTGAATTTAAATTAAAAGTTAGTTTTTCCAAAGAGTTGCATCTGTTTCTAAAGGGTTGCAACTGGTGCTGAACCAACATGACCCATGGTTGCACCCATACCCGCAAAGGCACTTTGCTTCCTATAAATACCCCCCTTTGGGGTCATTTGCTATCACACCAATTTAGAAAATCATTTTTCTCTTTCTGAATTATCTTCTTCCTTCTTTCTTCTTCTATAATTGTCTGTGGGTTCGAGCCCTAGTCTGTGAGTTCAAGCCTTAGTCAGTTAGTTCGAGTCCGACTTCGAGTTAGAGAGTACTACACCAAGCCAGTTCGTCAATTCTTTTGGTTTGCAGTGCTACTACCGAAGGAAGATAAGTCGTTGTATTCTGGTAGATAGACGTCACTGAGTCCGTTAGCACCATAACGGGGCGAATTTATTTTTGGATATAGAATCAAATTCTAGCCTCGACTTTTAATCAGGCTCCTTTATTTATAGTTTTTTATTTTATTATATTAAACTATATATTATAAGTAATTATATATATAGATTATTATTTTATAATAATTATATATATATATAAAAAACATTATATTTTTACATAATATTTAAATAAATAGTACTATAGTATATGGTATACTTAGATCATATTTTGGACAAGTGTAAGTTCCTACGGAGCAGAATCCTCTCCTGTGGAACAATAGAATCTGTTCCCTCCTGTTCGCATTGTTCATGCACTGTAGCGGTGGTAAAAAGGGCCAAACAGGACTTTGGGTAAAAAAAGGTATACACACACACATATACATATATAAACAATACATACCCACACACACAGATACATATACAAACAATACATACCCACAGATACGAAATTCCAGAAATTGAAACTCAGGTTTAAGCGGCAAATTGGAAATTCTGGAACAGATTTAGCGCCTCTTCTTCTAAGCTTCTTTCTTGTTTTTTCTTCTTCTCTCCCAATTTTTCTTCCTTCTTTCCAAATTTACAATTTCCGCGCCTCTTGTTCTAATCTTCTTTCTTCTTCTTCTCTCCTAATTTTTCTTCCTTCTTTCCAAATATACAATTTCTTTCCAAAGGTTTGGTTGAATGTCGGAGAAGAGGAATCTACAGTGACGAATCGCCTCTTCTAAATGTGTAACTTTCTTTCTTCTTTTTCTCTCCCGATTTTTCTTCCTTCTTTCCAAATTTACAATTTCTTTCCAAAGGTTTGATTGAACGTCGGAGAAAAGGAAGCTACAGTGATGAAGGTATAACGCCTGTTCTTAATCTTCTTTCTTCTTCTCTCCCAAAATATGGAAAGAAATAAATTGGTCTTTCCTACATTGTCCCAGCTTTCCTTAATTTTATTCTTTCCAAAATTATAAATTTTTTGAAAAGGTTTGATTGAACGGCGGGGAAGAGGAAGGTGTAGTGTCGTGTGGTTGATTTAAGGCCGAGGAAGATGAAGCTACAGTGCACTGATTTTGTAAGTGAATTTGTGAATCGTATGACATTGTGTTTCATTAGTTTTGTTTGGTTATTGTTGAAGTGTTATCAAATTGTGAAAAATTGAATCAGAAATTGTGAAAATTATATTATTAAATTGTGAAAAAGTTGTTATATTCTGTATTATATGTTATGTTTTAAAGTTCCAATTGAAGATGTTAGAATAAAATTTCCATTGTATTCCTGTAATGCAGTGTTTTATTCATGATAAATACTACAATATATTTGGGATATTATGTATAATAAGAAATGGAAGTTTTACATTTCCAATTTAATATGTTAGCATAAATTGAAGAAGAACTAATTCAGATTCTTTTCACCACAACCTTCTGTTGTTGATGGTTGTAATAGTGATTTGGATTTGAAAGCACCCATTTTCTTATGTCTATTGACATTGATAGTTGGCTTGTTCATGTCCTTTTGACCCTTTATTTCTATCTTCCCCTTTTTCTTCATCTTTGTCAAGAAGTGATGACTGGGTTTTGAATTAAAAAGTCACTGTGTCACTGTGTGTGTATGTGAGAGAGAGAGAATGGGTTCTCTGGGACTTGAAGTTGCAAAGAAGGCAATGTGGCTCTATCCAAAGGTCATGGGTTTTAATCCTTGTGAGAGATGGTGGCACTATGCTTGCTACTCCAATAGATTTGTTTATGTCTTTGGGGTATGTATCTTTCTTTAAAATAAGAGAAATTAACTATTTATTTCATTTTTTCTTCTTCTGATTATTCATTAATAATAATGCTATTTGGAGTGTTTTTTCTTTGATCATGGTGTTTGGATTCCTTTTCTTATTTTACTTAATTTACTCTGTTACCATCTGTGTGGTAGCTTTCATGATGTTCTCTGGTTATTTTTATTATTAACATTATTCTTATTATTTTTTATCTATTTAGTTTTGAGTTTTGGGTAACAATTTATTCCCTTTTTTGTTCTAGTCTGTTGGTATAGTTATCTTTGGCTAATAACATGTGCACTTTCTACAAATGGTTTAGTTTTTTCCTATTATCTCTTTAATATTTGTTTCTTGTTGGTTTGTCTTTATTTTAATTTCTCAAATTAGTTGGGATGTTATTTGGTTGCATGATTAGCTGTATCACACTACTACTCTTGGTTGCATGACATGGAAATGTTTTTCCAATTCCTATTGTTGTTTCTTCTTATAACCCTAACTTAACATGGTTGCAATGTTGCTCAAAATAAGCCCAAAAAAGTTTGCAACTTCATGTTTGATTTGGAAAAAGTTAAATGAATAATTGAACACAGTTGTTATTTTTATGAAAATAGAAGGTCCAAAAAGGTTGGAAGTGCATGTTTGACTTGGAAAAAGTAAAATAAATCATTTATGTTGTTAATTGTAGCAAAATTAAAATATGTGTAGTTGAGGAAGTTGGTTCCCTACCCTGATACATTATACTATCTTAAATAATGTTAGTAGGTCAGAAAATATTTCCAATTAATAATCCATACCTGTAACACAGCCATTCGTTCAAATTAAATTTTTTTTTTTATATTCTAGGTTTCTGATTTGAATTATTGGAATGGAAGAGGTATTAAATAACATTGAAGACACCACATATACAGAAAATGCTCCTATTGCAAGGGTAGATATCGTAAAATGGAAACCAAGAATAGGTATGAAGTTTGAAACTGAGGAAGAGGCATATGATTTCTATAATTCATATGCCAGTCGAGTCGGTTTTAGCATCCGCAAAGAGTATTTTAATAAGAGCAAGAAGACTGATAAACTGTCATCGAGATTGTTAATATGCTGCAAGGAGGGTTTTAAGGGTGACGACATTTGGGACAATAATACAAAGACTCCCAGGGCCGAAACATGAACTGGTTGCCCTGCTCGAATGCTTATACAAGTTTCCAAGTATACGCATAAGTTGGAAATCATAAAATTTGTTGAAAGCCACAACTATCCATTAATGATTGATGAATGCATGCACATGCTGCCGTCCCAACATAGAATTAGCTGTGTTCAGGCCATTGATTTGGAATTGGTTTCTAATTCAGGAATAAGCCCTCGCAATTCATATGAGTTGATGGGAAGGCAAACTGGTGGAAAAGAATCAATCGGGTACATGAAGTTGGATTTGCTAAACCATATAAGGACCCGAAGACAAACTGAGCTCGAATATGGAGAGGCAGCATGGCTAATGAATTATTTTGAGACTCAGTCTTGTGAAGATCCATCTTTCTTTTATGCATTCCAATTGGATAGTGATCAAATGATCACTAACATATTATGGGCTGATTCAAAAATGATAGTTGATTATTGCAATTTTGGAGATGTTGTAAGTTTTGACACAATATACAAAGTTGTACATGACAACAGTCCATTTGGAAGTTTCTTGGGGTTAAATCATCACCGGGAAACCACTGTGTTTGGAGCAGCGTTCATGTATGACGAGACTGCAGAGTCGTTTATCTGGTTGTTTGAATTTTTTTTGAAAGTAATGTTCGGTAAAGCGCCAAAGACGATCTTCACTGATCAAGATGCTACAATGGGAAAGGCATTGATGCAGGTGATTTCAATTCAGATCTTCACTCTTTGCATTTCCTTTTGCATTATTACGTACTTATATTATAAAAAATAATTTTGCAGGTGATGCTAGGGACAAAACATTATTTGTGTGTTTAACACTTAATGCAAAATGCACAGAAGCATCTAGGGTTCTTGTTTAGACGTGCGCAAGGCTTTAAGAAGGTGTTATCAAAATTAATGTTTCAAATTGAGGAAGAGAAAGAATTTACTAGGAAATGGAATTTAATGATAACGGAATATGGTGTTGTTGATAACACGTGGCTTACAAATCTATTAGGTTTGAAACATAGATGGGCCATGGCATTTATTAAACATGCCTAGTCCGCGAGTATCCACAGCACACAACTGAGTGAAAACTTCAATGGTTGCTTGAAGGCATACTTATCCAGGCAACTAATTCTTCCAGATTTCTTCACACACTTTGAAAGGATGTTGTCCGACAAGCGTTACAAGGAGTATGTAGCCGAGTATAGGTTGTTCCACAATCTACCTCAACTGAAAACAAACTGTAACATATTTGTAGAGGCGGCAAACCTGTACACAAATGTTATATTTAATAGTTTCCGGGAGGAGTTCTTAGCAGCTGGTGCCAGTCAGAGGATCATTGGTTACAGTCCCATCAAAGGCAACAAAGGCTGTGTTTACAAAGTCGTTGGTGAGCATGGAATGCAACGCGACGTGATGAGGATATCAGAAGATGAATTGTTATGTTCTTGTTGTAAATTTGAAAGGGAGGGTAATATGTGCAAGCATAGTTTGAAAATCCTAAAGGATTCCATGTTTGCTAATACATTGCCTCGTCGATATATATTAAGAAGGTGGACTAGAAGTGCAAGAGATATCAGCTTAGAGGAAAATCTTGTCGGTGAAGTGATTACCGATGTTGATCCAAAAATTGAGGTTAGGAGACGGCACAGGGTACTTTGTTGTATTCTGACTGAAATTTTGTCAATTGTATCGGAGGATAAGGACAGATACAATGATTTGTTAGTGAAAGCCATGGAGTGGAAAAAATTTGCCCAATCAAGTTGTAAGCGTAGGTTTGCTGAGAGGAATGCAATTTATAGTGGTGGTGAAGGCAAAAAGCAATATCATGGGAGCAACATAAATACTGACAAAATCCCCAATGGCCTTAAGTGTAAAGATACACGGAAAGGAAAATTGAAGAGGTTAAAACCAACCATGGAGCTAAAGAGTCGCAATAAGACAAAATCAATGAAACAAACAGTTCAGCTTCAGGTACTTTTATCCCCTTATTATTTTTCAAGTAGTTTCATAAGTAATACCAGTTCTGTGTATTAAATTATGCATATGTAATATTTCTCATAATTGTATTGTAGAATTGCAATGAAGGCCTTCAATCCAGAGAGGTAGGTGCCAGTACTCATAGTGGAACAATCCCCTACCACGTGTTAGTCAATGTGAGTATTGTTGCATAGCTATTTTCAGCACATTGCGTAACATTTGTGTTGTTTTTTTGTTTAGTTATTTTTCCCCCTAAATGATACGAGTGTATTGAATATAAACAAATATTACATGGAGAGAAATGATGGCATACCCTCACTAAAACAAAACATAGTCCTAGAAATGCTTCCCTCTCAAACACCTAAACTACTAAGCAATGGAAAGTTACAAAATGTGTTGGAGATGAAGTCCCATCACATCTAAAACCCCCCATAAAATACAATCTTATCATGCAATCTATTTGAACTGGTTTATAACATAGGTAACACCTTGCTGCTAATGCAAAGGGTCGTTGTTGGAAGAATTGTTAAGTAATAACTAATAATTGCTCTTTGCATAACTAAGACTGAATGAATAAACCATCTAGGTCTGTTAGACCACGAGGGGGGGTGAATTAGTCTGTTTAAACTTTATTTTCTTAGTTAACAAAACCAATCAAGCCAAATCAAGCACATGACACAAGATATACAAAGAAACCCTCTCAATAGGGAAAACCTTGGTTCTTGGCCTCAGCCAATAAATCATCCACTAGCTGTACGTATCTTGTTACATACTCAGCTATCTCACTCTCTGCACACACCCTTGTACAAGAATAGACATTAGTTTTCACAGCCAATACACACACACTAGCTCACCAATATGCTCACAAGCACTCCCCCTGTCCTAAGCAACCTTGCTTGGACCCAAAAGCTTTCATTAGCTTAATCAACAATGGGGTGCAGTGTCAAAGCCCCACTACCATTTACAATGAAGTGTCAATACACTAAGTACAATCAAGTGAAGCTGTAACACAATGTTTATATGCAATATACAGCCTTAAGTGAAAGATGAAAATGAAACACTAGTGGTAAACTTCTCTTCAACAAGAGGGATAGATCTATCAAAAACCAATACAACTTCACATGATGATCAAACTAGGTTCCCCTAGCCTTGTCTCAGCCAAATACGCTTGCTTGAGTGATGTACTCAATTAGATAAGCAAGGTAACACAATGATAGCTCCTAAGAGGCTTAAACCCTAAAATCAAGGGTAGAAAGGTCATATCACAGTGTAGCTTCACCTCAGCTCTTTTCAATGCTTTCACTGTCTTGAAACTTCAATATAAACTTGCTTGAATGATAAATTCAATCAACACACCAAGAAGAGAAGTAAACAGTTGACAATAGGCTATATAATAGATTTCAATGGGCAGATCAGTAAATGTATAATGTAGCTTCAGTATTCACCCTTTCTCTAATTTCACAGCCTTAATTAACTCAATAGACACTAGCTCAGTTAATTAACACACTCACCACAGCAATAGAAACACATCTCAACTCACAAGAGGTTCACAGTTCAAGTACTTAAACTGAAGCTTCAAATTCTTTCTTGTAGAATTCTGCAGATGTTAGGTTTGGTAAGTCAAAGTGCAATGCAGCATTAACTTAGGCTCACTGTAGCTTTCAACAAAATTTTCTCAACATATAGAACTTGCTCAGATCAGTAATACTCAATATATAGCCAAATAACACTGAATTTCAGTTCAAGGAGTTCTTCAAGACAAAACTCTGCTGTGACTTTGCTCTAAGGGACAATACTGTAATTTGACAGCTAAACATAGCAGCTCACAATGCAAACAGTCTTGTATAATCAAATTACATCTGCTTAGATGAAGAACATAGCAATCAAATAAGTATATTGCAGTTACAGCTCTCACAATAGGCTATTTTCTGTAGAAACACAACTATCACTGTTTTGAAGGGCAAAACTGAAATTTCAGCATATAGCAATTCGAAACTTAGGTCCCCAGCATTGTTTCAATATACTAATCATGTTTAATGGATAATCTAGGTAGAAGCAGCATGTTATATCACTCTCACTGATTTTAATCAACTCAGCTTCTAATACCCTAGCTCAAGTAGTATTTAAGAACAACAAAGCTGCTGAGATGGTTTCTCTTTGCAGATATCAATTTGAGCAGCTTTAATTACATATTTCAATCATGTTCAGCTGTTATAAACACACTTCTCAGATAGATACCCATATTCACACTTCATATCAGCAGATATTTGCACCACAAACTTAAATAAAGCAATTTTGAGATACTGAAACTTACTGCAGAGGTAATATGTGCTTGTGGTCACTTAGAACAGTTGTAAAGTAGCAAAATACATTTGCTTAAGCTCAGCTTCAGTTCTTAGAATACTCACAGTAGTTTTAGATTTCCTTAAACACCAAATTGCACCAGGAAATCAGCTACAAACAGGCCTCTTTTTCATCCTCAAGTTGTATACTCTCACAGGTGTTATTCTGAGGTATTTTCAACTCCCTTAATTTACCACATACTCATAAAACTTCCATGATATTGATTCTCTCGAGTTTCTCGCAAAGACTTCTTGAAATGTAGCCTCTCTGGAGATTTGTAAAGTTCAGCAAATGAGGCTTAAAGCAAGTTGCTGCTATAACATTGTATTTATAGTCTTCAACTTGAAACCCTAGCTGAGGATAAGGCTGAATAACCGTGTACCAATCAGGTTATAGAGTATTTTCTATAAATCCTTAGGTGTGTGGACCACTTTTCTTTGACAGACCCTACATTGGCCTTGTACACACACACACCTGCACACATCAGCTACAGAGAAAAAGATAAGCTTTTTGGCCAATAAATTGAATATCACATCCACCAATGCTCACAGCAGGACCACTGACCACATGTAAGCCTTATGAAGGACACAATGTAGTGTATATATATGTGTACTGAATTGCCAAAATTGCCCTTGAGAACTTTACATATCACTCACTGTTTTACAGCCACTGTTAAGTCTTAGAAATTTTTATCTAAGCTCTAATACACAATGCACCATCTCAAGCAAGTATAGGTTAACCATTTACATGTGTAGAATGACACAAATACCCCTTGTGACCTTGTAGTTGACAAACAACCCCTAGAAGATAGCACTTTAAACAACATCTTCTTTTGACATTAAAAGAGCAAACAATAGAATCAACAAGGTCTACCCCCATACCAACAGAAGCTAGCCCAATCCACCTCTTCAATTTTCGGTCTCGCAGCTTCCCTTGCTGCTTAACATGTTCATTATGGTTACAACTTATTATCTGGTCAAATGTTTTACAACATTTATTTTGTAGGGCTGTGAAATTCTAGTTGAATTTCTCAATGAAAAAAGTTATGTGACGCCACCACAACGTGTAATGCATCAGACAAGGTTTTCGCAACCGCCTGGTGAAGTAACTACTCCATTAACTAACCAGGTATGTTTGCTGTTAAGATGGAACCAACATATAAATTGCAATATACAAAGTTGCTTAATTATCTAATTGATTATTTATAATATAAAAGGAAAAATATAAAATGTTGCAGACCTTTGTTACCGATTCATGCAATTCCAATACCAATTATTCATATGATGATTGCTTCAGTGATGGTTTCAGAATGGATAAGGTACGTAGTTGTCCTCATGAACTCAATTCATACCACTATATTATTTTTTTCAATTTTACTTTGTGTTGTTATGGTATCTAATTTGATTGCATTTTGTGGCATGATCATATTGAAAGATAGCAGATTTAAACAATTGCGAATCGAGTGTCAGGCGAACATCCGAAATGCCAATCGCGGAGATGGACCGACCAATTCAACAATGCTGTCATAGTTGACAATCATTACATTATATATTTCACATTATTTTTATAATGTTGCTTACTGAACTCTGCTTAATTGTTGGTGCCTTTTATAATAATATGGGGGGGGGTTGGGGAAATTTGTATAATGTTTATTTTTATGAACATATATAATAAGTGGTTTTGATCAATTATTATGAAATTGACTATACTCTTGACATATGACTGTAACTCAAGTATTTCAATTGAGGCAAATGCATTTAAAATATTTGCAAGGGCCAAATTAATAGAATACAAATGCAACAACATTGTGATTCAATTATGCAACTACATATGTAGCAGTTATCCTAATACTGATATACATATATTCGTTATAATTTATGAGAAACATCATAATAAATTTGTAAGACAATTTCTAAAGCCCAAAGGAAACTCATCCAAATATAACTCTCAGCTGATCATTTATGCAAATATATATGTCAATTATATCTTTACATTTTTATAAAGAATATCGTTACAAGTTTATCTAATGTAACCCAAAAAATTTGTAAGACAATTTCCAAGGCCTAAAGGAAAATCATCCAAATATAACTCTCAATTGAGCCATTTATGTAAATATATATGCTAAATTTATCCTTAGACTTTTATAGATAATATCATTACTAGTTTCTAGAAAATATCCCAATAAATTTGTAAGACAATTTCCAAGCCCAATCTGAATAGAACTCTTAACTGATCATTGATGCAAATATATATGTTTTATTTATCCTTGTAATTTTATAAATAATATCATCACAAGTTTATAGAAAAAGATCCCAATAAATTTGTATGACAATTTCAAAGCCCAAAGGAAAATCATCCAAATATAACTCTCAACTGAGCTATTTATGCAAATATATATGTTAACTTTATCCTTATATGTTTATAAATATTATCCTTACTTTTGTATAAAAATTATCCCAATAAATTTGTAAGACTATTTCAAAGCCCAAAGGAAAATCATCCAAATATAATTGTCAACTGAGCTATTTATGCAAATATATATGTTAACTTTATCCTTATATGTTTATCAATATTATCCTTATTTCTGTATAGAAATTATCCCAACAAATTTGTAAGACAATTTCAAAGCCCAAAGGAAAATCGTCCAAATATAACTCTCAACTGAGCTATTTATGCAAATATATATGTTAACTTTATCCTTATATGTTTATAAATATTATCCTTACTTTTGTATAGAAATTATTCCAATAAATTTGTAAGACTATTTCAAAGCTCAAAGGAAAATCATCCAAATATAACTCTCAACTGAGCTATTTATGCAAATATATATGTTAACTTTATCCTTATATGTTTTTGAATATTATCCTTACTTCTGTATAGAAATTATCCCAATAAATTTGTAAGAGTATTTCAAAGCCCAAAGGAAAATCATCCAAATATAACTCTTAACTGAGCTATTTATACAAATATATACGTTAACTTTATCCTTACATGTGTATAAATATTATCCTTAATTCTGTATAGAAATTATCCCAATAAATTTGTAAGACAATTTCAAAGCCCAAAGGAAAACCATCCAAATATAACTCTTATCCTTGTATTTATGCAAATATATTTGTAAACTTTATTCTTAGATGTTTATATATATTATCCTTACTTCAATATAGAAATTATCTCAATAAATTTGTAAGACAATATCAAAGCCCAAAGGAAAATCATCCAAATATAACTCTCAACTAAGCTATTTATGTAAATATATATGTTAATTTTATCCTTAGATTTTTAAAGATAATATCATTACTAGTTTCTAGAAAATATCCCAATAAATTTGTAAGACAATTTCCAAGCCCAATCTGAATAGAACTCTCAACTGATCATTGATGCAAATATATATGTTTTATTTATCCTTGTAATTTTATAAATCATATTATCACAAGTTTATAGAAAAAGATCCCAATAAATTTGTAAGACAATTTCAAAGTCCAAAGGAAAATCATCCAAATATAACTCTCAACTGAGCTATTTATGTAAATATATATGTTAACTTTATCCTTATATGTTTATAAATATTATCCTTACTTTTGTATAGAAATTATCCCAATAAATTTGTAAGACTATTTCAAAGCCCAAAGGAAAATCATCCAAATATAATTGTCAACTGAGCTATTTATGCGAATATATATGTTAACTTTATCCTTATATGTTTATCAATATTATCCTTATTTCTGGTAGAAATTATCCCAACAAATTTGTAAGACAATTTCAAAGCCCAAAGGAAAATCGTCCAAATATAACTCTCAACTGAGCTATTTATGCAAATATATATGTTAACTTTATCCTTATATGTTTATAAATATTATCCTTACTTTTGTATAGAAATTATTCCAATAAATTTGTAAGACTATTTCAAAGCTCAAAGGAAAATCATCCAAATATAACTCTCAACTGAGCTATTTATGCAAATATATATGTTAACTTTATCCTTATATGTTTATGAATATTATCCTTACTTCTGTATAGAAATTATCCCAATAAATTTGTAAGAGTATTTCAAAGCCCAAAGGAAAATCATCCAAATATAACTCTTAATTGAGCTATTTATGTAAATATATACGTTAACTTTATCCTTACATGTGTATAAATATTATCCCAATAAATTTGTAAGACAATTTCAAAGCCCAAAGGAAAATCATCCAAATATAACTCTTATCCTTGTATTTATGCAAATATATTTGTAAACTTTATTCTTAGATGTTTATATATATTATCCTTACTTCTATATAGAAATTATCTCAATAAATTTGTAAGACAATATCAAAGCCCAAAGGAAAATCATCCAAATATAACTCTCAACTAAGCTATTTATGTAAATATATATGTTAATTTTATCCTTATATTGTTATAAATATCGTTACTATGTTATATAAATTATCCCACTAAATTTGTAAGACGATTTCAAAGCCAAAGGAAAATCATCCAAATAGAACTCTTATCCTTGTATTTATGCAAATACATATGTTAATTTTATCCTTATATGTTTATGAATATTATCCTTACTTCTGTATAGAAATTATCCCAATAAATTTGTAAGAGTATTTCAAAGCCCAAAGGAAAATCATCCGAATATAACTCTTAACTGAGTTATTTATGTAAATATATACGTTAACTTTATCCTTACATGTGCATAAATATTATCCTTACTTCTGTATAGAAATTATCCCAATAAATTTGTAAGACAATTTCAAAGCCCAAAGGAAAATCATCCAAATATAACTCTTATCCTTGTATTTATGCAAATATATTTGTAAACTTTATTCTTAGATGTTTATATATATTATCCTTACTTCTATATAGAAATTATCCCAATAAATTTGTAAGACAATATCAAAGCCCAAAGGAAAATCATCCAAATATAACTCTCAACTAAGCTATTTATGCAAATATATATGTTAATTTTATCCTTATATTGTTATAAATATCGTTACTATGTTATATAAATTATCCCACTAAACTTGTAAGACAATTTGAAAGCCAAAGGAAAATCATCCAAATATAACTCTTATCCTTGTATTTATGCAAATACATATGTTAATTTTATCCTTATATGTTTATGAATATTATCCTTACTTCTTTATAGAAATTATCCCAATAAATTTGTAAGATAATTTCAAAGCCCAAAGGAAAATCATCCACATCATCCAAATATAACTCTCAACTGAGCAATTTATACAAATATATATGTTTATTTTATCCTTATATTTTAATAAATAATATCATACTAGTTTATAGAAAATATCCCAATAAATTTGTAAGACAATTTGAAAGCCGAAAAAAAAATCATCCAAATATAACTCTCAACTGAGCTATTTATGCAAATATATATGTTAATTTTATCCTTATATTGTTATAGCTAATATCGTTACTATTTTATATAAATTATCCCACTAAATTATGTAAGACAATTTTAAAGCCCAAAGGAAAATCATATCATACTATAACTCTTATCCTTGTATTTATGCAAATATTTATGTTAATTTTATCCTTATATATTTATGAATATTATCCTTACTTCTTTATAGAAATTATCCCAATAAATTTGTAAGACAATTTCAAAGCTCAAAGGAAAATCATCCAAATATAACTCTCAACTGATCATTTATGCAAATATATATGTTCTAGTATCCTTGTATGTTTATAAATAATATCATCACTTCTTTATAGAAAAAAATCCCAATAAATTTGTAAGACAATTTCCAAGGCGCAAAGCAAAATTATCCAAATATAACTCTCAACTGAGCCATTTATGCAAATATATATATGTTTATTTTATCCTTATATTTTAATAAATAATATCATACTAGCTTATAGAAAATATCTCAATAAATTTGTAAGACAATTTCAAAGCCCAAAGGAAAATCATCTGAATATAACTCTCAACTGAGCCATTTATGCAAATATACAAATTTATTTTATCCTTATATTTTAATAAATAATATCATACTAGCTTATAGAAAATATCTCAATAAATTTGTAAGACAATTTCAAAGCCCAAAGGAAAATCATCCGAATATAACTCTCAACTGATCATTTATGCAAATATATATGTTCTAGTATCATTGTATGTTTATAAATAATATCATCACTTCTTTATAGAAAAAAATCCCAATAAATTTGTAAGACAATTTCCAAGGCGCAAAGCAAAATTATCCAAATATAACTCTCAACTGAGCCATTTATGCAAATATATATGTTTATTTTATCCTTATATTTTTATAAATAATATCATAGTAGTTTATAGAAAATATCCCAATAAATTTGTAAGACAATTTTAAAGCCCAAAGGAAAATCATCCGAATATAACTCTCAACTGATCATTTATGCAAATATATATGTTCTAGTATTCTTGTATTTTTATAAAAAATATCGTCACTTGGTTATAAAAAAAAATCCCAATAAATTTGCAAGACAATTTCCAAGGCCTAAAGCAAAATCATCCAAATATAACTTTCAACTGAGTCATTTATGAAAATAAATATGTTAACTTTATCCTAAGGTTTTTATATACTATACCCTTACTAGTTTATAGAAATCTTCCCAAAAAATTTGTAAGATAATTTCCAAGGCCCAAAGCAAAATCATCCGAATATGACTCTCAACTGATCGACTAATGCAAATACATTAATGACATGGCAATAATGTATTGCCATGTCATCAATGTAGTGGGATGGTGAAGCTTCCAAATTACTTTCCAAAGGAAGCTTTCAAATAGTTTGTTAACAACAATTATTCTTGGCCAGCCACCTATTTTGCTTCCAAAAGAAGCTTTGTAATATACTTGGACACCAAGTATAGTTTTTGGCTATAAATAGCCTTGCAGTCATTCCATGAAAAGCATCCGACCAAGAGACAATATTTATGCAGCTAAAGAGAGTATATTGGTTATGTGTTTGTAAGAAAATTCGTTTGTCTGTACAATCTTCAAGTGTCAGTTGAAGCTTGTGTTTGGGTGGGTTTTTTTTCTGTTTATGTAAAGCATATACTGTTTGGGTATTTCTTCTAATTATTTTTATTCTATTTTTTTGTCATCTTTATATTTTACTTCTAATTATTTTTCCAAAGTAATTAGTTTTTCTCATCTTCTCATGAATTGAACCATTTTCCTTCTAACTGACTTTGTACCTAGTTTCATGGACTGAATAATACGTCACGTCCTAATAAACTAGTTGTATGCGTAGGTTTTCAAATTATTTTTATTCTATGTATTTGTCGTCAAATACATATTTTACTTGTAATTATTTTTATGATAATTATTTTTCCATAGAAATTAGTTTATATGTTCTATTCTCTTGAATTGAACCACTTTCCTTCTAACCTGGTTTGTACCTAGTTTCATGGACTGAACTGCATGTCACGTCCTAATTATCTACTATATTCTGAATTGGTGTCACACTTTAATAACATCCAAATAACTTCAACTGACCTACTCATTTATTACATTTAAGAAACGTCCTTCTTCCATGCTGGATTGTAGTTCAGATTTTAAATGCAACTTACTCTTCTAACAGCAAACAAATTAACAAGTATCTAATATATGGTCCACAATCACCTATTTTTTACTATAAATAGTACAAACTCGTCTAAAACCACTAGACAACCAAATATGTCATCAAGGCAGCATGCCCAAAGTAGTTCTGGCTCACGAGGTCCCCGGAGAGGAAGAAGAGTGAACCCTCCTCCTCCTCCAGTGAACCCTCCCCGTCCTCCTCCTCCTCCTCCAGCACCCCATCATTTTGCCCCTAATCTAGAGTATCTACTGATGAGGGTCAATAACCTATCGATAGAACTGAATCAGCTTTGGCGGTTATGCCGTGCCATGAGACGAAGGATCCACCGCCTGGAGAGGGATTTCCAGGACGAATCCAACTCTGCCATAGTGGAGGTGCTGGGGAAACAAGTGACTCAACCGCCTCCTAACCTAAATATTGATCATTCTGTGGTTGTTTTGTGCTTCTCTCATGGTGCTCTCTGTGTGTGATATTCTGCTTAGTTTATGTATGGATGACATGTTCCATGTCTACTATATCCTAACTTTTGGTCATTCTGTGGTTGTTGTGTGGTTCGCTGATGGTGCTATCTATTTTTCAGTGGTTATGGGGGAGATGGTTGGTTGTTTTATTCGATTCTATGAGCCATTCAGGTCCTTTGGTTTAGGTTATTTTTTACTTCTTTGGATATGTAAAATATAAATCCGCAGTATTGGTTGACTTACATATATATGAAGTGTGAACTCTATCATTATGTGTGATACTTTCTCTTTCATTATGCGTGATACTTTCAGAACATGAGTTTACACAGGTTCTTATTTTCTGAATTATATGAATCATAATATATTTTTTTAGATGACAGACAATTAAGTAGAATGGGTAATGAATTGCTATCAGTGTGGCAGTTTCCATTTAAAGGTTGGAAAAAAGGAATATATTCTTGAAATACTGTGTACAATTAATTGCGAATCGACGGGTAATGAATTTCTATCAGTTACCATTTAATTGATTACATATATGGCGGTTACCATTTAAAGTTTCCAAGATAGAGGAAGGGTTACCATTTAAAGGGAGGGTTACCATTTCAAAGAAGGGTTACCATTTAAAGGAAGGGCTACATATTTAGACGGTTAGATTAAACTTGTATTCAAATTGGACTCCTCTAAAAAAAAACATAACAGATTGAACAACTCTTATGGAGATAATGCTGCAAAATATGATTGATGACGTGGTTAGCCGAATTGATGCCATATGTTTCAACTCTTACCATGACAAGTATGAGTGGTGAGTTATTTCTAAAATATTGCATTGAATTTTTGATGCATTACTGGTTTTTTACCATTCCGAGATTTAATTTATTTAGGTAACTGCAACAACTTGGGAATACATCTTGGACCACTTCATGGGACCATTATGATGTAGCAGAGCAAATACTAGCAAGTGAGGGCCCACAGCATGTAATCGGAAAGAGGTGTATCTACTTACAATATTGTTTTGAGTGTATGAATAATGATGCAAGGTTTATAAGGGGTGTGGTATGATTTCTACTATTTTATATTAAATATTAATTTTCATAAATTAATACTTTACAAATGTAAATCATAATATATGTTTGTATGGTTGTTGTAGGTTGAATGGATTGTGTACAACCAAAGCAAATGATTGGCATTCCTGCGTAGAGGTGGACTTGAGTGTACATATGTCATGTGTATTACGTTATTGTTTGGAGACGAAGTACATAAGGAGGCCAGAATTAATTTATTAAATGTGCTATGGAGAAATGAACAACTCAGGGGAGCGTTGAAAACCGCGCGAAAAAAATGCTTACAGTGATTCACAAGGGGAAATGCTACAATAATCGATTCTTTGAACATATCCCTCAATGCTATGAAGAAGGCAACCACATGAACTGGTGATGTTGGATTCTTAACAAAGAAGTCATTACTTGCCATCGTTGTTGGTGTGATTTCAATGTCATGGTGTTGCAAGGAAAGCTTTCAAGTAATTATATAGAATTATAAAATTCGTTGTAAAAGCCTTGAATGGTTTATGTGAAATAAATGTCATGTATTAGACTTGACGTAAACATTATGGTGTTACTAAAATAAATTAGGGTTTGGAAGATGAAATATTTATTTTGGCTTATTGTTTGTATTCGGTATACATATTGTTTGCCTCCACTCTATTCACTATTCATCAAAATGTCCATATGTCCTTACTATCCTCACTCAATACTGCAACCTGACGTATATGTAAAAATTTCAAAATTTGTTTAAATTGTCAACTGATCAAATTATGAGGTTTTGAAATATAAAAATCTAAATGGGTTACCGTTGCTTGGCGGTTGTCAGTGACCATTTTGGTACTTTGGTAACGTTACTGTGACGTTTCCGATTTTCAGCGTTTTTCATTTTTTGGACTTTCGTTGGTGCAAGGGTATTTCTGTCTTTTCGCATTTTGTGGTTGGGTTCATTTGCATTTGGTGCATTTTTATTTATGTGGATTAAGTAGTATTTGTATGTGGTGCATTGCATACATTTGTGTGGTGTAGATTTTTAGCATAAAGAAAAAGGGAAAAGAAATTCGAAAGTGGTGGGACCCACCACTTTAGCTTATATGAGGCTAGAGACCATTCTGGTCTCTCACTTTCTCTCTCCCCGTAATTCCTCTCTTCATTCTTCTTTTCTTCTCCTTTTCTTTTCCTTTTGATTTTAAAACTTCAAATCAAGATTCTATCTTCAATAATTTGAATTTTGGAGTGCCGTTTGAGGCAAAACGGAGAGCACGACGAGCTCTACACGTTGGTACCTACAATTTCAGTTTTGGTGCTCCATAGGAATTTCGAAATTGGAGACCCATTTTGAGGGTTTTGTACAAATTGAGGTAGGGGTTCTTAATCCATGATGTTCTTGTGCCTTAGTGAGTTAACTCTTCATAAATGGCTAATTAGCATGCTTAATTTAGGTAGTTCCTAGAAAATTGTTTAGTTGTTATGTATTTTGTAAATTGTGGGACTATGTGTATTAAATGATCCATGTGATGAACATGCTTATGTGTAGGTTTATGTGTGCTCAAAATGCTAGATTATTGATGTATGCGAGCATGTGCTATATTCCTTCGAAATTCTTGTGAACTATACTTTGTAAACAAACTTGAGCTAATTGTGAAGTGACGATCATTGACATGATATTAATGCATCTATGCATTTACATTGGGCAAGAAAAAGGAATAATTGATGTTGAAATGAAAATGGGGAATTTTGGGAAAGTGTTTTGTTGAATCGGTTTTATGAAAACCCGGTCGCCACGGGGGTACCAAAAGGCCGGAGGGTTAATATAGCCTAGAGGGAACTAGGGAGTTGCCCTAGCGTGGTTGAGCTTGCTGGGCCCCATAATGACGCCGCGGGGGTACCAAGGGTCAGGGACACTAGCCAATCCTTCTCTCGTGTCGCTGCGGTGTCACCAATGGGCGGGTTATATTAACCGTTTGAAAGTGATGGTTTTGAATGCTGAAAATGGGGAGAGACATTGTCATGCATTACATTGCATAGCATCTCCTTGTTTATACTTGGAAGTTGATTGTTGTGTGGTTTTATCCCGACATGGTATGATCCCCATTTCCTATTGCTCTATTATTTGTATGAATTTACGGGGACACAAGAGGTATGTCTTAGGTGCCACTTGCTGAGGAAATTGCTCACCCCACATACTTAATATTTTTCAGGTTATGGCAAGGAACCGGCAGATGAAAATCCATCCCAAACTTAATGGAGTGATTGAAGTTTACTACCTTGTTATTTGTACTTAGGCCATTCCATGTATATTTGTTGTTTTAGGAATGTAACTATGTTAGTAGTCATGGCCTTGTAACATAAGAATGAAACTAATGTAATCATTGTAAATATCTACATGAAGTTGTAGCAAGTGATGTTGTAAAATGATAATTGATGTCATATTAATTTACGATTATTCAATGTTTCATAATTGATGGTTTAGTTCAGATCCGGGTCATTTTAAGGTCTCCATTTCAGCTTCTCTTTAATCTCACAAGTGCAGTGCCTCAGAAGTATGTTTCAGGCTCGGCAGAGCCATTTCGGTCGACCAAAATGGTACATCAGTCGACCGATTCTCTTGCAGCTCTCGGGATCTCTCATTTCGGTCGACCGAAATGGGGTTCGGTCAACCGAACCATCTTCACACACTCTCGGCTTCTCTCATTTCGGTCGACCGGTGGAGAGTTTTGGTCAACCAGTATAGGAGGGTCTGCTTCAGTCGACCAAAGCTCCCCTTCGATCGACCGAAGTGCTTCTGTTTTGGGTTTCTTGATCTTTCCCCCGGTTATCCACTCTTGACTCTCGGGTGAACGACTTAGAGCCATGGCAAAACTTGGTTTTGATCCGAATGAGTATGATTAGACGTTAGACATGATAAGTTTGACGTAGATGACCTCGGGTTCGAGTAAGGACCCGGCTAACGGTTCGGACCTCCGAGTTCGGGTCGTTACAAAATGGTATTAGAGCAATGGTTCGAAAACCTTTAGGACGACGGGTAGAGGCCTACATAGGGTTGCATGGGATGTTGATTGCATTTGTTATGTGACTAAATTGCTATTTATTTATTACTTGAACAAGCATGCTTAATTGTCTATGTGCTTACGTGCTTAAATGTTTATGTGAAGGTGTTTCTTGTGTAATTTTGCATGCTTAGTGTCGTTACGGCATCATTTCATGTTGAGTCAACCACTGTAGACCTTAGTGTCATATTTTTGAACCGTTTTCTCGTTTTATAGCTTGATGTCACGACATTAAGAAACCAAGGAGGTTGGTCCTAGGCCGACTAGGGGTGATGTTGGCGAGAGCTCCAGCTCCAATCCGGAGGAACTAAATGATGAGGACACACTTCTTAGGGACTTCAGTCCCCCAAGAGTTTTCCCCACAAGGAGGGAAAATGTTGAAGCACCCATAGAAGTGGGTGAAGGTTATGTGGCATTGGAATTGAATCGTTTGTTGCAAAGTGCCGTGAGGGCAACGATTGCGGCTCAATCGCAGTCGGCACCACAACCTACAGTTCAAGTTGAGGAGACGCCAGCTCAGAAGCGTCTCAAAATCATTAAGGGGTTTTCTCAGTTGATGCTGGTTATGTTTGAAGAAGGTGCGGATCCAATGGTAGTAGATGACTACATGGATCAAGTTAAAACTCAGTTAACCTCAATGAATGTGACGAAAGATCATTTGAAGATCATCCTAGCAACTTACAAGTTCGCTAAGGATGCTAAGCTCTGGTGGAAATCAGTCACGAGTCGGTATAAGGTGGAAGAAATGAGTCGGGACAAGTTCAAGGAACTATTTTATGAGAAGTATTTTCTGATTTCCAAAAGATGGGAGTTAAAAGACCAGTTTCTTGGCCTCATCCAAGGCAACATGTCAGTGGCAGAGTATGAGAACAAATTCACTTCACTTTCTCGCTTTGCTCCGGAAATGGTGAGAGATGAAATTGATAAGACTCGGAAGTTTGTTTCCGGTCTTAATAACAGAATGAGGCCGTTAATCACGGCACAGTTCATTAAGATTTATTCTGAAGCAGTAGAGAAGGTTTTGATGCTTGAAGCTGATATCAAAGATAAGGACGCAAGAAAGGAATAGTGGAAGCAAAAGAGGGGTGCAGGGCCATCTTTAGAAGGATCTTCTTGGAAGAAGAACAAGGGTGGTTCATTTCAATTTCAATGGCAGTAGACTATACGATCCGCTCCTACCACTCATATACCAGCTGGGTCTGACAGAAGTGGAATTGTTTGTTTTCAGTGTCAGCAGCCTGGGCATTACGAGTTCAGTTGCCCTATAAGATCGTCTGTAGTTTCTTCAGCTCCAAGGGTTTGTTATGGGTGTGGCCAGCAAGGTCACTTGATTCAAGACTGTCCGAGTCAAGGAGCAGGTACTGGTAGTGGCAGAGGGTCACAACAGAGGCCGTCACAGTCGGCTACAGTGTAGTCAGGGTTCAGACCGCCACCACCACCACAGCCTGTTATGTCTTCTCAGGGTTCACAAACCGTTAGGAGGGATGCTCCTACTATGCCAGCGTAGCAGTCCAGTATTCAGGGTGGCAATTCTCAGGCACAGGCACCATAGGGTCGTGTTTTTGCACTCGCACCGGCTAATGCATCTTCTGGACCGTCAGTTCTTCGAGGTATCTTTCCAGTGTTTGGTTCTTAGGCTCACATTCTTTTTGACTCTGGTGCATCTCATTCCTTCATTTCATCATTATTTGCACTTCCATTGGGGTTAGAGGTCAATTCCATGGATCAGGCGTTGTGTGTTGATACGCCAGTTGGGGTTTCAGTGTCTTTGAGCCAAGTTGTGCGGGATTGTTCCATTGTGATTGTCGGGCGAACTTTTGTGTTTGACCTTATCCTCCTGGAGATGACTAACTTTGATGTCATCCTCGGGATGGATTGGTTGGCTTTCTTTTGTGCCACGATTGATTGTTTTAGAGGTAGAGTTACAGTTTGCACTCCTTAGGGAGATTGTTTCTTTGTCGTGGGAGATCGGAGTGATTCCCAGCCTTCGTCATTGTATGGAATTTGAGAACGAAGTCATGGCAACTATTTCTTGGCTAGTCTTCTAGCCGAAGGAGATGATGTTGTGGGAGAAGACTATCCGGAGGTAGTTCGTGATTTTCTGGATGTGTTTCCAGAGGATTTAACAGAGTTGCCTCGACACTGAGAAGTGGAGTTTACTATTGACTTAATGCCCGGTACCGCACCAATTTCTATGGCATCGTATCGTATGGCACCAGTTGAATTGGAAGAGTTAAAGAGGCAGCTTGATGATTTAAGGATGAAAGGTTTCATTCGACTGAGTGTGTCGCCGTGGGGCGCACCGGTCTTGTTCGCTAAGAAGAAAGATAGTTCTTTGAGATTGTGCATTGATTACCGGAAGTTGAATCATGCTACCATCAAGAACAAGTATCCTTTACCAAGGATAGATGATCTATTTGATCAGCTAAGGGGGAGCCAGTTGTTTCTCGAAGATTAATTTGAGGTCTGGCTATTATCAGTTACGGGTTAGGGATGAGGATATCCTAAAGACAGCGTTCCGTACACGGTATGGACACTATGAGTTCCTTATTATGCTTTTTGGCTTGACTAACGCGCCAGTGGGATTCATGGACTAAATGAATTGTGTTTTTCATGATTACTTGGACCAGTTTATGGTAGTTTTCGTGGACGACATTCTTGTGTACTCACGGACTCGGGGAAGAGTACGAGATCCATCTGAGCACTGTTTTACAGATTTTGCGAGAACACCGATTGTATGCCAAATATGAGAAATGCGAGTTTTGGCTACAAGAAGTGAAGTTTTTAGGCACGTTAATTCAGAAGGTGGAGTGTTAATTGATCCATCAAAGATTGAAGCTGTTTTGAATTGGGAGTAACCTAAGAATGTTTTCGAGATCCGGAGTTTCCTTGGTCTAGCGGGTTACTATAGGAGATTTGTGAAGGATTTCTCCCATTTGGAAGCTTCTATGACCCGATTGACCCGAAAAGGAATCAAGTTTGTGTGGAATGAAGCCTGTGAGTCATCTTTTCAAGAGCTGAAGACAAGGTTGACTATGGCTCCAGTGTCGGTGATACCTGAGCGTGGCTTGGGTTATGTGATCTATTGTGATGCTTCATGTGATGGGTTGGGATGTGTGTTGATGTAGGATGGTAGAGTAGTGGCTTATGGGTCTCGACAGTTAAAGACTCATGAGTACAACTACCCTACTCATGATCTGGAGTTGGCGACAGTCGTGTTTGCCTTGAAGTGTTGGAGACACTATTTGTATGGTGAGAGATTCGAGGTATTCTCGGATCATAAAAGTCTCAAGTACCTTTTCTCTCAAAATGACTTGAATAACAGACATAAATGATGGGTTAAATTCTTGGAAGATTACAATTTTGATTTACAGTATCATCTGAGCAAGGCAAATGTGGTAGCAGATGCCTTAAGCCAGAAATCTAGTGGAACTTTGGCCGGATTAGCTATTCAGAAATTGAAGATGCTTAATGATCTGGCAGAGACAGGATTGTATTGTGTTGAAGACGATGGTTGTAGTGAATCAGCATTCTTGTTTAGTCTTGTGGCAAAGCCTACTCTTGTTATAAGAGTGATTGAGTCACAGAGATAGGACTCAGATTTAGATGCCATTCACGCTTTAATCTCCAATGGTAAGACGGTGAAAGATTAGACCTTACATGTAGATGGAGGTCTATGATTCAGGGGTTTGTTAGTGGTTCTTACAGTTTTTCGGGAGGACGTCTTATGGGAGTTTCACACTTCCCGCTTTGTAGTTCATCCAGGTGGTACTAAGATGTATCATAATTTGAGGCGTCAGTATTGCTGGAATGGGATAAAGAAAGATATTGCACAGTTTGTGGCTAGATGCCTTACCTGTCAACAGGTGAAGGCCGAGCATTAGAGACCAATCGGTTTGTTACAACCATTGCCTGTAGTGTAATGGAAATGGGAACAGATCGCTATGGATTTTGTGACAGGTTTTCCAAGGTCACGGAGAGGTAACAAGGTTGTATGGGTCATCATTGACAGACTGACCAAGACGACTCACTTTTTGCCTATTAAGGCAATAGATGATGCAGAGGCACTTGGTAATCTTTACGTGAAAGAGATTATAAGGTTACATGGAGTTCCAGTAACCATTGTCTCAAATAGGGATACTAAGTTCACTTCAAAGTTCTGGGAAGGACTTCAAGCAACGTTTGGCTCAGCGTTGCATCTTTGTACAACATTTCATCCACAGACGGACGGCCAGTCGGAGCGTACTATCTAGATTTTGGAGGATATGCTTTGGGCATATATGCTTGACTTGGGAGGTAGCTGGGAGGATCACCTTCCTCTCATTGAGTTTGCATACAACAACAGTTATCAGGCAAGCATTGAGATGGCTCCATTTGAGGCATTGTATGGCAGACCATGTAGATCTCCCATTTGTTGGACTGAGGTAGGCGAGACAGCCGCCTTAGGACCTGACATTATACTAGAGACTACTGAGAAGATTAAATTGATCAGATAGAGATTGCTTACAACTCAGAGCTGACAAAAGAGCTATGCAGATAGGCGGAGACGACCGCTTTCTTTTGAAGTGGGAGACCATGTTTATTTACGGGTTTTTTCACGGAAAGGTTTGATGAGATTTGGGAAGAGTGGCAAGTTGTCGCCATGATTCATTGGACCGTTTGAGATTTTGGACCGTATAGGAGAAGTTACCTACAGACTTGCTTTGCCATCACAGATGGACAAGGTCCACAATGTTTTTCATGTGTCGATGTTACAGAAGTATGAACCGGATCCATCTCATGTTTTGGATTAGGTTGACATGATTGTTGATGAAGATGTCTCCTATGAAGAGGGTCCAATGCAGATCCTTGACACACGGCAAAAGGTGTTAAAGGGCAAAATAGTACAGTTAGTGAAAGTTCTTTAGAGACACCACGGAGTCGAGGAGGCTACTTGGGAGCTTGAACAGCAGGTTTGCTCTAAGTACCCAGAGTTGTTTTCTTCCCCAGGTATGGCTTGATTTTAGGGACAAAATCCTTTTTAAGTTGGGGAGATTGTGACGTTTCCGATTTTCAGCGTTTTTCATTTTTTGGACTTTCGTTGATGCAAGGGTATTTCTGTCTTTTCGCGTTTTGTGGTTGGGTTCATTTGCATTTGGTGTATTTTTATTTATGTGGATTAAGTAGTATTTGTATGTGATGCATTGCATACATTTGTGTGGTGTAGATTTTTAGCATAAAGAAAAAGGGAAAAGAAATTCGAAAGTGGTGGGACCCACCACTTTAGCTTATATGAGGCTAGAGACCATTTTGGTCTCTCACTTTCTCTCTCCCCGTAATTCCTTTATTCCTTCTTCTTTTCTTCTCCTTTTGATTTTCAAACTTCAAATCAAGATTCTATCTTCAATACTTTGAATTTTGGAGTGCCGTTTGAGGTAAAACGGAGAGCACGACGAGCTCTACGCATTGGTACCGATAATTTCAGTTTTGGTGCTCCATAGGGATTTCAAAATTGGAGACCCATTTTGAGGGTTTTGCACAAATTGAGGTAGGGGTTCTTAATCCATGATGTTCTTGTGCCTTAGTGAGTTAACTCTTTATAAATGACTAATTAGCATGCTTAATTTGGGGAGTTCCTAGAAAATTATTTAGTTGTTATGTATTTTGTAAATTGTGGGACTATGTGTATTAAATGATCCATGTGATCACATGCTTATATGTTGGTTTATGTGTGCTCAAAATGCTAGATTATTGATGTATGCGAGCATGTGCTAAATTCCTTTAAAATTCTTGTGAACTATACTTTGTAAACAAACTTGAGCTAATTGTGAAGTGATGATCATTGACATGATATTAATGCATCTATGCATTTACATTGGGCAAGAGATGGGAATAATTGATATTGAAATGAAAATGGGGAATTTTGGGAAAGTGTTTTGTTGAATTGGTTTTATGAAAACCCGGTCGCCGTAGGGGTACCAAAGGGTCAGAGGGTTAATATAGCCTAGAGGGAACTAGGGAGTCGCCCTAGCGTGGTTGAGCTAGCTGGGCCCATAATGACACCGCAGGGGTACCAAGGGTCAGGGACACTAGCCAATCCTTTTCTCGTGTCGCTGCGGGGTCACCAAAGGGCGGGTTATATTAACCATTTGAAAGTGATGGTTTTGAATGCTGAAAATGAGGAGAGACATTGTCATGCATTGCATTGCATAGCATATCCTTGTTTATACTTGAAAGTTGATTGTTATGTGGTTTTATCCCGACATGGTATGATCCCCATTTCCTATTGCTCTATTCTTTGTATGGATTCACGGGGACACTAGAGGCATGTCTTAGGTGCCACCTGCTGAGCAAATTGCTCACCCCACATACTTAATATTTTTCAGGTTATGGCAAGGAACCGGCGGATGAAAATCCATCCCAAACTTGATGGAGTGATTAAAGTTTACTACCTTGTTATTTTGTACTTAGGCCATTCCATGTATATTTGTTGTTTTAGGAATGTAACTATGTTAGTAGTCATGGCCTTGTAACATAAGAATGAAACTAATGTAATCATTGTAAATATCTACACGAAGTTGTAGCAAGTGATGTTGTAAAATGATAATTGATGGCATATTAATTTACGATTGTTCAATATCTCATAATTGATGGTTTAGTTCAGATCCAGGTCATTTTCAGGTCTCCATTTCAGTTTCTCTTCAATCCCACAAGTGCAGTGCCTCAGTAGTAGGTTCCAGGCTCGGCAGAGCCATTTCGGTCGATCGAAATAGTGCATCAGTCGACCGATTCTCTTGCAGCTCTCGGGATCTCTCATTTCGGTTGACCAAAATGGGGTTCGGTCGACCGAACCATCTTCACACACTCTCGGCTTCTCTCATTTCGGTCGATCGATGGAGAGTTTCAATCGACCGGTACATGAGAGTCTGCTACGGCCGACCGAAGCTCCCCTTCGGTCGACCGAAATGCTTCTGTTTTGGGTTTCTTGATCTTTCCCTCGGATATCCACTCTTGACTCTCGGGTAAACGACTTAGAGCCTTGGGAAAACTTGGTTTTGATCCGAATGAGTATGATTGGACGTTAGACATGATAAATTTGACGTAGATGACCTCGGGTTCAAGTAAGGACCCGGCTAACTGTTCGGACCTCCGGGTTCGGGTCGTTACAGTTACAAATATAACCCCTATAAATTTGGACTTTCCTACATTGCAAATCCTAATTTCTCGAGCCATCCATCTTCATCGTTGAAGCGTCTTAGTCAAATACGCCTTCTCAGTTTTTGGAACCTGTAATCACAAAGGTACAATGGCTTCCTCATCCAACAGTCGTGCAAGTCGAAGAAATTTCAGGCCAACGAATGTATGTATTGCGGATCGACAATCTTCTTCTTTGTTTGCAGGCGTGTTTTTTATTTTTATTTTTTTCCATTCTTTTTGTTGTTTTTTTTACTGATGTTGAACTGATATTATAGCCCATTAAATTCGTTTTAATTTCTTCTTATGTTTTCTTTTCGACTTTCAGGTGTCATCTTCCACCTAACCACCTAACCACCTATAAGACTTAAGGTATATGAATAAAAATTGTTAGTGTTGAGATGAACGTAATATGGCAGACACTAAAATCATAGGGAAAGAAGGCAAAAACAAAGGAAAGCTGTATTATATATGTCCGAAGGAACGCCACGAACATTGCGGCTTCTGGGAATGGTGTTACCCTATTTCAACTAACATTGTTCAAAGTGCAACTTCAACTAACCCACATGAATCACCATTTTCTCAGTCCATGGCAGAAGACATAAATTTGGTGGATGATGTGGAGGATCGAAATTATGAACGTCCAATGTGTGCTTCAACTGTGAGACTTCTCGAAGCTAGCAATGCAAATGTGAAACTGCTAGCAAAGTTTGGGTTTTTTATAACAGCCTTATGTTTTTTGTTAATTGTAATAATTTTTCTTCACCTGTGATGTGATTATGAATTTATGTGTTTTACACTAATGGATGATGTGGATGTTCCCTATAAATTTGTAATCACATTTTGCACAAGTTTATCAAGCTATATGAATAGTTGTCCTTCTCAAGTTTTACCAAACAACAATTATATAAAATTATTTCCATTATACCCGTCAAAGAAGTAAACCCTAAAGTCAACAAAATTACAAATTCATTGGGATGCTTCTTAGAAATGATGAAAGATAATGTCTATATAACTATCAGCATAAGTTACACATACGTATTTGCATAAGTGGATCCCTTAGCGAGGTATTTCGATTGTAATAGGAATTTTAAATTTATCCTTATATTTTTATAAATAATTTCAATAACAATTTTTATTCAACACCCCAATAAATTTGTAAGACAATTTCCAAGGCATAAATGAAAATCATCGACATACAACTATTAAGTGATACATTTATTTTTCCATATGTAATATTTATCCTTATATTTTTATAAATAATGTCTTACTACTGTGGAAGCTTAACCATCACAGTACATTGATGAATCAGTTGAGAGTTATATTTGGATATTTTCCTTTAGGCCTTGGACATTGTCTTATAAATTTATTGTGATGTTTTATATAAATTATTACGACATTTATGTATAAAAATTTAAGGATAAATGAAATAGCTATATTTGCATAAATTGTCAATTAAGAGTTGTATTTGGATTGTTTTCCTTTGGGCTTTGGAAATTGTCTTAGAAAATATTCCGCTTTTTATGACACACTTATGTTTTTTTTTTAACTTGTAATTATCTTTCTTCACCAGTGATGTGATTATGAATTTCTGGGTTTTACCCGAATGGATGATGTGGATGTTCCCTATAACATATTTAGAACATTAATTTTAAGGATTAAACATTGAGAACTATATATTAAACGAGATATAACATGCAAATTGTTTTGAAGCAATTAACAACAATGACATAAAGGATTGCAGGTTCAAATTTTAAACATGCTCAAACTCATAGTTCTAAGCTTTCTTTATTGCTCTTGTTGCTTCATGGAATCATGGATGAATAGATACATGAATATTATAAATTTGAAATTTTATATCATCATATTAAAACATTCAAGTTCATACACCCAAATGTTCACTTAATTAGTGTCAAAAAAATAAAATTTAAATACTAATAGATTTTGGTGACTAAATTCAAAAAAAAAATTGCTATATCGTGACCTTAAAATTAAGAATGAATAGTCAACAATTTTAAAACTTAATTGCTAGCAACTTAATTGCCACCAAGTGACCATCTAATGTTATGAGTACCTTATTACATGGGTAGTTATATCATAAACAGTACACATATAGGATTAGCACATAAAGATAACGCCCATAATCAAACGGGGTCTGGAACACAACAATAGCTAAATAACAAAGAATTGAATAATCAAAAACCAATAACAATTAACTGGCTTCCAAGTAAACCACAAAGAAGAGGTGAGAATTTTGAACCCTCATTTACAAAATTTGTTAAGTACAAACATATCTTGGTCTATAAAAGAGATAAAAGACATGTTCCAAAACTATGAACTGAAGCAAACATCCTTGGATTTTTGTCCGCATACAACACAAATAAGGTCTAATGATACTCTGGAGCTAACCCCCAATATTCTGGGACTTGTTCAGGATAACTCCCTCATATTTGACTTCAAACCACTTCATGGCATCCTCTTTTGTGACCCTGTGCTGAAATCCAATGGTAGACTTGCACCTACAACGACGCCCACACTCGATAACCTGGCAGTTCCACGACAACATAAAAATCCATACCGTAAATGGCAGTTGAAGGATCGTACCTGAAAGTTGAAGGCAAAATATCAAACAAGAATCAAAGATACAAACAAGTTGGTACATCTCTATTTCATAACAAAGCATGGTTCTATATACAATGAGGCAGAAAAAACTCAACCAACCCAATGATGAACTTGAAAAAGGTCCTAACACGTTTCAATCTGATTCAGATTAAAGAATCTGGTCCCAGATTGACGAGATTGAGGAAGGGAGATAAGATCATACTATCCTTCAAGATGATGACGAAATAAAACTAAAAATATATGCATAATTATAGAAATCATAGATATAGAAAGTGAACAAGCCAAAATACACATAAAACTATAATTATATTAGGATAGTGAATCCACAAGTTCATCCAAATTAAATTAGCGAGAGTAAACTAATATTAGCGAAAGTAGACTAAGTTTATATGGACATATTGAACGTAGACCCAATGTTGCGCCTGTTAAAAGAGGAAGAGTTGTTTGCCTAAAAGGAAAGCGACACAGACGTAGACCAAAGCTTTTGCAGATTGTGCAATTCTACTATCTAGATTGCAACTTTAACACTACAAGGGCTGTCAGACTCAATATAATAGTAGAATATAACAAAAACAGCTTCTTATCTAACTATCAACACTCCCAAAAAACATACCTTCCATTTTTAAGTCACCTAAACCCCTTTTCTTAGATTTCTATATTAAAATGGTCTACCATCAAAAGACGTGTTGTAATTAACCGACATTCCATGGAAATAAGATGTCTAATAATCACACAACTCTTATGGATATGGATTAGTGGAGAGGGAGAGGAGACGGGGAGATATGCATCTTACAAAGCACCTTAACTATTGAATTATGTCATAGTCCATTTTGGCATACAATAAGACACACCTATACATAATCATCTGAAATTGAGTATATAATGCATTCCTTTAAGTTGATCAAGACATGCTCATATAACACTGTCAAGTACTGATAAAAAAAAACTTTGCATATAACACTGTCAAGTACTAATGCAACATAATATATCATTGATTGAAATGAAGTAAAGTTATGAAGAAAGATCTGTTACTTGATTCAGAAACTAGGTTGCAACAGTGTGCACCATTCCCTCAATAACCAGGAACCCCTAACTCTCACATGTAGTTGGCAACACCATGACGCCATAACTTCTTTTGATTACTTCAATAAAATCAATTTCATTTAGGACACCGTAGTAGTAGTATTTCCTTCATGGATAAGATCAAAATCTGCCTCATACTCCAAAAAAATGGTCACATTGTGCATTTTGACAAATGAACAAACAATTAATTACCATGAAAGGCTGGTAGCATCTATACTGTCAAATAAATTAATAAAACATGTAATCCACTCATCAATGTTGTTCTATTCATTCCAAAAGCACAGATATATTAAGAGGCAGATGGTGCATATGACCCGAGACTCATATATCATTGTTTTATAGTTACAAGTTCTTTGTTCACAAATAAAAAAAATTCAACCTTGTCTTTGTTCATGCAAAACAGTGTTCAGTTCACAAAAATCATAATTATCTGTGTTCAGCAAATATTCATTAGGTTAAGCCAATCTTTAGGTCTATTAATTTAATTTTTCCTATTGTATGTTCATCTATACTTAAATCGGAATAATATTTATTAAGGCAGTACCTGTAAAAGATGATGAGTTTCATGGATAGTGTCATTTGCGTTTACCTAGTTTCATTCTAAGCAAGGCCTAAGTGACCCACTCTCAAAATCTTCCTTATAAATATAGCATTGACATCAATCATCTCCTTGAACTTTGGCGACCTTATACAACTCCTCTCGGACTCTATTCCTAGGATGATCCAATAGTTCCACAAGGACCTCAGAACGCATTGGCTTGCAGTCTACCTGTAATATTACAAAATGTTACTGTCAGACAATACTACAACTTATACCTTATGTATTTTACACATACATAGAAATTATAATGATAACACTACTTACACAAAATTTCTGATTGAAGTTAGTGTCATTCTAGAACTGCATATACCTCATAACCAACACACCACAACTATTCCTGATATGCAAATACTATTTAACTGATCTACTCAGCAAAGGATAGTATTGGATTTATGATACGGTGAAAAAAAAAATTATTATGCACTTGTATTGAAATATATGTTTACTTACAGATCATCCTGGAAAGGGATTTTATGGTCTGTCTTTGTTATGTAAGCTGGCTAGTTGTCTTCCCCCAGGGCAACCACAACAAACTCATTCTGTAATACACATGAACCTAAAGTAAGTATGCATTTTTGATAAACCAAACTTTAACAAATGGGGTTGATTTCATTAGATAGATGTCTACCACACAATCCCCAAATGCTTTCTATCTGTACGATCGTTCAATTCCACATAGGTAGTCCACTACTTTGTTGGGTCGGTTGACAATGAGTAGAAACCAATGTTTGTCAATGATTACAGGGAACAATAACTATACAGTAATGACCATAAACTTAGAGACAACAAAACATATTGGTAAAAAATAGGACGATTCAATCATTCGTACTTAAAACGTCTTCTACTTTACTGTAATGCACAACAAATTACTCCAAAATCAGTAAACTAACCAGCTCAGAATCCTTGAAGACCGTCGAATCTTGAAGCTTATTTTATAAAAGGCCTGCACTTCTCTGCAGTGTCATATTTAATGACATTGTGTTAATTCAGAAACTGGATAGTGCAACTATCAAAATAGTGGTGCTTCACATTCCCTCCTTGATCTTGGTTCAACCATTACCCAGAATTTGACAATCTAATTTCACAAATGCAATTTTAATAGGTTCATCATATCATAACCATACACAACTTTATTAATTAATTGAAAATTAATGCACCAAGTTCGAGATCTAGTTCGGGTGAAACAACTCGTGTATGTCCCTCCTTGTAAGATGCATATCGTATATGGAAACTAGAATTTCACTAACAAATATACAGAGTATTTACAAATTAGTATACGTGCACTAATACAATGGTTCTTCGTAAATAATAAGGCCCAAACGACAATACAATGAACAACAATATATGGACTTAGGAAATTCACAAATGTGGGTTACACTTACCCTTTATCTTGATCATCAGCTTGCGCGGCAGCATAACTCAACAATTTCTTCTGCTTTGGAGTCAATTTAATTTTTTTACTATCCCTCAATACCTATGGAGAGAAGCAATATGGTACGGGTTTTCTGCTCCTAGCACCTCTTTTGACTTGTTTCACCGCATGCTTCCCTTTACCATGTAAACTTTCCGACGCAACATCAATGACTGAAGAACTGGGAGTTATATGTGCTGCTCCTAGGTTCTCCTCCAAAGCCATGCCCACAACGTCATTCAACTCTATCCTCTCATCCTCATTCAGTATATCCTTGCTGGTGGGACTAAAGTGGCCATGATCTGTACCACAACATTCTGCTTCCTCACCTCTATCAACAGGAGAGTCAAATGTTTCCCTCTCAACTTCATTTTCAGAATTGAGTGTCGTATCTTTGTCCTCAACGGACACTCCCCCATCTCCTGTGGAAACACTTAGTTTTCCTCCAGGCCCTTTCGACTTTTTTCTGACCAATCTCTCCATTTTCTTCACCTTCCTCTTCAACATTTTCCTGTTTTCTGCTTCTGTTTCCATTTCATTGCGAATTTCTTTAACGCAACGCTGCATACAAAATTGTAATTGCTGTCACTGATCAATGGCATATTCACAATTTCATTGATACTCATTAACCGTAAAGTAATATATCGTTACCTCAACCTCACTTTCCGAAGAACTACCATTGTCTTTTTCACCTCCAAACCACAACGATGACGGAGACTGGGACACATTCGCCTTGAGAGGAATTAACTATTCCAGATAAATATTTCGAACCAAATGTACGTCACCAAGGAAACGGTATCATATACAACAAAAATTGGGAACTTGCAAATACTTGTAAAATTTAGTGTCATACCTGACCCATTCCAAAACCTCCCATTTTCAACTCCCATTTTAAGCGTTCCCGTACTAGGGATGTGTCCCAAAAAGCAAGACTACTTTTTTCGCCCGTGGTCGGATAACAGGGGTATTCCACTTTACACCTCATCAGATATAGCAGCTGAATTAAAATGCAGCAACTTTAATCAGTCATGATTCATACTAATCACATAAGTTTTTTGCAAAATATAAGTACGTTATGTTATTTACCTGCAAGAAGAGCACGCATCCGATATACTCGTGCTTCGTTTTTCCACGTCCTTCAGATTCACCCAAGTGAGCCATCAAAGTTTCAAGCACATACGTACACCAGTTGTACGACTTGATTTCATGCACATTATGCACAGCCTTTAATTCTTTGACATGTGCACTATAACGTCCATTGGGCGTTAGAAACGCAGCACATGCAAAAAGAACAAACGCTCTTTTGAAATCATCACCAGCCTCACACTGTTCTACCCTTTCCATCAGCTCATTTACATGCAGCCCACTTCGATATCCACCTTCAGTTACCCAATCAGCTTTAAAAAGCTGACATGTAGGAATGTCCATGATTCCAACGGGTAACCCAAAGATTTTGTGGACATCGATTGCATTTATTGGCAGATATTGATTATCTTCAAGTTGAATGCACCGTTTCTTTATGTCCAAATGGCCAATTATGTAATCAAAGAGTGCGGTAGACAAATGCTCACATTGTAGGTTCAACAAATAGCCAAAACCTATATCTGTCACATCCTTCCTCTTTTCGTCTCCAAGTTTCACTACTATGTTAATGAATTTCGCGATTGAGCATTTGTTCCACCCACTTTTCACCTTGTATTCAACCTACAACATCCCAATAAATTTCATGTCACATTCAAAATTTCATTTAACTACCAGTACGGAAGCATCAATTGCATTCTTTTGTACTTTATATTATGTTATCAACACAATAACCAATTAAATTAATAATTTAATTGAACTCCCCAACTTACCTTCTCCTTCTTCTTTTTGTTAACTGATAAGCCTCCATGGCTTTTGAACTCAGCATCACGTAATCTTTTATCGTCATAATATGGACCCTTTTCCACCATGGTCATACCATTCCAAGCATCCTTGCATTTTATTTCTAATATTTTTTTACCTCCCCCCTTCGTTGGCCCATGCACGTGTTGATAGTTCTTCATAAAAGCAGCCCTCATAAACACAATATCATATACAATATAACTAACTCAACATTAGACTTATCGATTCAAACATAAACAAGTTGAACCAAATATTTCCTAAATGTTCATATTTACCAAACTAACACATCAGTAAAACATCAATTCCATTTCAAAGGCATGCAGAAATTATGTTCTACCATTATTAATAATTCATCCTAAATAATCAATTTCCATGTGAACGTAAATATCAGACAAATGAAAAATAATTCATAGAAATGCTATTCTTAACATTAATACTAAAATGAACGTATATTTACTTGAACAAAAGGTAAACTCCTCCTCCACGCCCCATATTATTAACTGATGCGCTACTGCTTGGCTGCGGATCATAATTCTCTTCCTCCGCCTTAACATTGTAATCCTCATCACCAAGGTCAGATGATTTACGGGTATGACTACGACTACGAGTAGTTGATTTAGGTGGGGGAGGTGTACGCCCTGCAGAAGAAGATTGATTACGCATGGTTTACATCATACATTGGAGAGTAGGAGAAGGAGGCGGATCAACGATATTGTCTGCATTTTTTTTCTGTATAGGTAATTTTTTCGTACATGACCTTTCTTTTAAGCTATCTACTTCTTCCGACCTATTTGTAAACCACTCTTTATAGCAAAACAAAGCACACTCTATTATGCACAAACAACCTTTCCACCAATGTCAGTCAACAAAATTTTAACCATAAACAGATAAAACAAACACACACACAATTAACTGCAAAAATGGTTCAACAACAAAATCATACCACAAAACAACAGATACAACACACCAATTACCATTACAAATTATATAAAACATTGCATTCCCTTACACAAATAATATTTTTCATAATTTGCAATTCATTTTTCCACAATTTAATAATCACAAATAACTTCTATCACGAATTATACTGGACTATCTGGGCCACATATCGGAACCGGCGGGAACAAGCATAGGAGAGGATTCCTGCCCGTGTGAACGACTAGAGTAGACTGCAGAATTAAATAATTGAATAGACCTTTAATTTAAACAACTTAGAACCACTCCATTGCATACTATTTTGTATGGTCTAAAGCGCATAACATGTAAATACACCCTCTCAATCATATGATTAGTTAAATGCTTTATGAATTATAATTATTAAGTAGAAAACACAGTTTGTAGCTACAATTTTCTAGGCCATTGTGTTGTATGGTATAAACTTGTTTTATGAATTGCTATAGCACAATTATAAATTAGAGTTTGAAAATTTTGCAATGTATCTCATTTTGATGATCTAAAGAATTTAATACATATACTATCATCTTCTTCAAATTTAATCTAAATTACATGACTGGAAGAGATTCCACTGCAAAATTCCAACAAACCACTATCTATCTACCCTTCGACTATTGAGATGTGCAGAATTTAGACGATGATCTTTCACATTTCAAATTAATCAAACATAACTAATAAAACAGAATTTAATATACTATATTCAATCAAATTAAACCTCTGACTTTAGAAAGGGATGGACAGAATTTAATAGGGTTCAATCAATTTATACTGTATTCTTTATTATAGAATAACTTTTCCAGGATTTCACAAATAATCAAACAAAACTAATAACATACAATTTAATATAGTGTAATAACACATAATTTATTTATCACGAATAACTTTTTCAGGATTTCACAAATAATCAAACAAAACTAAAAACACATAAATTAATATAGTGTAGTCAACGAAATTAAAACCTCTGCGTTTCCGAACAGAATTTAATATAGTTAATTCAAAGAAATTAAAACTTCTGCGTTTCTGAAAACCTTCCGCTCCGTAAACCTAACTCCCACCACTGTCACAACAGTTCGACAACTGTAACAATAACAATAGCAACCTCTTCTCGCGACCTTCTTCCACTTCCACCTCCACTTTGAAACCTAAGTCCGACCTTGACCTTCTTCCACCTCCACTTCCGAAAACACCTTCTTCCACATCCACTTCCGAAAACCTAATCGCCTCTACTCCACTCCACTTCCGAAAACCTAATTCCGACAACCTCTTCTCGCGATCTTCTTCTAAGTCCTCCTCAATCGTTCCTCAATCGCCTTTTTCGCCTTTTGAAAGTACTTCTCCTTCCGACAAAAATGAAGGATAATTTGGGGGATTTTTTAATGTCAAGGATATTTCAGTAAATTCCTCTAAATATACACAATATAATATATACATACACTAACATATACACTACAATGTATAAAAGTAAAGGCAAGTAAACGTGGATGGTAACTTTTTCAGCGCCAATTTGCTTTAACCGACGTGGCACAATTTGGGCCACACATCGGAACCGGCGGGAACAGGAACAGGAGAGGATTCCTCTCCAAGTTCCTACCACCTATAAATACACCTCTTCAGGCTGTTAAAGGTCTTCCACCCAACCATAAATTTACCACCAATTGAGAAGCCAAGCTCATCTACAGTAGGGTCATGGTAAGCTTATTAGAAAAGGTACTCTCTAACCTATGTGTTTTATTCTTGTTAGTCTTTGTCCTTGTGTTGGTTTCTTCTTCTTCTTCTCATGTTGCTGCTTCTGTAACTAATTCTATGGGTGCTGCAAAGAGAACTGTGGGAGAAAAGGAAGCAAAGGCACTTCTAACATGGAAAGCTAGCCTTGACAATGAAAGCCAGTCTCTCCTCTCTTCTTGGGTTGGAGGCAGCCCTTGCAAATGGGCCGGAATCAATTGTGACGAGTCAAGAAGCATCACAAGTTTAAACCTTTCAAGTTATGGTGTGACCCTCCATAGTCTCAACTTCTCATCCTTTGCCAACTTACATAGTTTTGGCCTTTTCAATAATTCACTCTATGGGACCATTCCATCACATATTGGAAACCTCTCCAAACTCCGTTTTCTTCGTCTTTCTTTAAATAAAATCACTGGGAGAATTCCATCGGAAATAGGCCAACTACGAAGTTTAAGAATCTTTTACCTCTCCAGAAACCTCATCAGTGGTTCTATACCACAAGAAATAGGAAATTTGAGCTCGCTTACTGAGCTCTCGTTGTTCGGAAACTACCTTAGAGGTGCAATCCCTGCTTCCATTGGAAACTTGGGAAACTTAACCGCTATACACCTCTATTATACTTTACTTTCTGGACAAATTCCTTCCAGTATAGGAAACCTGACAAAGCTCACCCAATTGAACCTCCAATAAAATCAGTTATCTGGCTTTATTCTTGCAGAAATAGGAAAGCTGAAATCCCTTTCTACTCTAAGGTTGTTCAGCAACAAATTAACTCGCTCAATACCACAATAAATAAATAATATTGCATATTTGACAATATTGCATTTAGGTGACAACATGTTGTCTGGGTACCTGCCACAAATATATGCCTCTCGGGAATACTCAAAAACATCACCATTTATCACAACAATTTTGTTGGTCCTGTCCCAGGAAGCCTGAAAAACTGCACTAGCTTGGTTAGAGTGAGGTTTGGAAGAAACCATCTAATTGGAAATATAGCAGAAGACTTTGGCATTTATCCCAATTTGAACTTCATAGACTTGAGTCTTGAGTTATAATAAATTTTATGGAGAACTTGCTCCTAATTGGGGGAAGTGTCAAAGCTTAAAAAGCCTCATAATCTCCCACAATAATATTTCTGGTAGAATACTAGCAAATTTGGGGAATCAATTCAAAAACTTGACCTTTCATCTAATAATCTTATAGGAGAGATTCCCAGGGAATTAGGTAGGTTGAATTCATTATTCAATTTAACTTTGACAAATAACAAACTTTCGGGCAATGTTCCAATAGAAATTGGAATGCCCTCTGACTTGGAACATCTCGACTTGGCTGCAAATAATCTTTAGTTCATGTTTCGATAGAAACTTAAACCCTCTGATTTTTTACTTTAGAAGGTTAAAAATTGTGACTAAACTATAACTTTTGGTGATTTAATCTATTAACTCTTCACCTTTTTCAACCTACAAATAAAAATAACTATTTTTATGTAGTTTTGAGTTCATACAAGGAACCAGAGTTGTCAGACTGAGCCAAAATAATGGTTTTTTATACATACTAAAATGTTTTTAAGGCCAATGACTTTAAGCTAAATGCTTAGTTAAAGATTATTAATTGGTTCGATAAGCTAAAGATAAGGAAGTTGGATCCATTATGCCTTATTACATCTCGCCAATACTCACCCACCAAGTAGCAGCACTAGGTAATGGTATTCACATCTTTATGGGCTTTGGTAAAAAAAATTGAAGACAAACTTAACTTTTAAATTTATTTTACACAAGGTAACTCATAGACTCAGCCCATTAGTCCGAGTGAGTTAACCTCTTAATTAAGTTAAAAAAGAGTTAATCATATTAAAACTTAAAATGAATACCACGTTGCACTTCAATTTAACCAATTAACACGACTTGGAGTGGTCCAGTTCCCAAAGAAATACTAAGAAATTGCATTAAACTACTGACCTTGAATTTTAGCAATAATAGATTTGAAGGGCATGTTCCTTTGGAGATTAGTACTTTGCTATCTCTTCATAATCTTGATCTTAGTTAGAATTTACTTGTGGGAGAAATACCATCACAGCTCGGAACAATGCTCCGCTTAGAAATATTGAATCTTTCCCACAATGAGCTCTCTGGTTCCAACCCATACACTTTCAACCAAATGTTGAGCCTGCCATCTGTTGATATATCCTACAATCAGTTGGAGGGCCCTCTTCCAAGCAACAAAACCTTTCACGAGGCTCCAACAGACGCATTTACAGATAATAAAGGCTTGTGTGGCAACATCACTGGTTTGAAGTCCTGCCCCTTCTCATGAATATAGTCTGTTTACAGCCTGTAATTAATTAGGAAAGTTGACTATTCTGCTACATGTAATCTGCTAGCTTGATTATAGGAATATTCTGATGCATAAAATCTGCTAGCTTGATTATAGGATTCTGATTAGCTTAATTTCTGGTAATTGGCTAAATTAATGTACTGAGTGTATGTGTTGGGTTCCTATATAAACCCACATGTACTCACATCTAAGTCATATACAAGAAATCTTCTCTTCTATTTTCTTGCTCTTATTTACAACATGGTATCAGAGCAAAAATGCTCCTGAGACCTAACTCCCATCTTCCTCTTCTTCACCCAGTCTCCACCATTGCTCTCTATTGTTCTCATATCAAAAGTCTGGTGCCTTCTAAAAATTCTAGTTTGTTATTATTATTATTATTAATTTTTTTTTTTTTTTTATTCTGCTAGAGTTCTATTTAGTTTTACATTTTCTTAGGTAAACAGTTTAATATCTATTATTTGTTTTATTATGTAAAAAAAAAAAAAAAAAAAAAAAAAAAAAATAGAAAAAAGAAAAAGAAAAAAGGTTACAGTTTTGTCGACTCTATGGCACAATATAGCCTTGCTTAGAAAGAATCCTCTTGCTAAACTCCTTGCTTGGATCCTGTTCTTACTCGGATCTCATCTCATTCTTGCTTGGTCTCCATGGGTGACAAAACAGATGCTAAAGATTCTATGTTCTTTGGTTCTATGAGCAATATCAAACTCAAGGGTCCCAATTACCTTCAATGGGCCCGAGCTGTCCAAGTTGCTTTGAAAAAGCGAGAGAAGTTCTCTTATCTTAAGTCAACCAAACTTATTGATGCCAAATTGGTTTATGTTTGGGAACAAAAAGATGCCCAAATTATGACTTGGTTATAGAACAGTATGAAGCCTGAGGTCTTCAACAATGTCTCTTTTCTTGAAACCTCTAAAGAGATTTGGGATGCCCTGAAGGAAATGTATTCATCTGAGCAAAACATCTCTCGGATTCATCAACTTTATGAGGATCTTTTTTCCACTATACAAGGAGATCGCTCTATTGAAGATTATTACTCCACCTTGAAAGGTATGTGGGAGGAATTGAATGTGTATCAGCCTTTGACTACTGATGTGGATACTCAAAAACGATATAGGGAAGAATTTCGAGTCGCAAAATTTCTTTCGGGACTTCGACCCAAATTTGCTCCTGTTAGTTCTCAAATTCTCACTGGTATACTTTTGCCATCTACTAATGAGGCCTATAATCGAGTTCGGCGGGCCAACGTATCTGTTCCAGAGAAAGTTGATCACTCTGCCCTTGCAGCTTCCATTGGGGCTCTGATAATTTCCATAATGGTCGTAGGGGACATGTTTCAAATAAAGGTCAAAATTTTCAAGGTGGTCGCAGTGGCATCAAGAAATATACTCTTTATAAACGCACCAACCATACTGTGGACAAATGTTGGAAACTCCATGGCAAGCCCACATGGGCTAATCATGCTTGTTGAGGGGGAGATCTCCACTCTTGCTGATGAAGAGACTGTGGCACTTTCCAAAGCAGAGTATGACTCACTGATGGCATGCACTCATGTTTCATCTACCTCAACTGCCACCTTGGGTACTTCAGGTAACACTTGTCTCCATTTGGATTATTAATTCTGGAGCCTCCGATCATATGACTAGTAATCCCACTGTTCTTTCTAATCTTTCAAGTACTCCCTCTTCTTCCTTTGTTACAATTGCTAATGGTTCTAAGTCTCTAGTTCAAGGGGTTGGCACAGTTACTACCCCTCGTCTAACTTTCTCTTTTGTTTTATACCTACCTCAATTTCCTTTTAATTTATTATCTATTTATAGAATTACCTCTACCTTAAATTGTTTCGTCACCTTTTTATCCTTCTCATTATGTTTTTCAGGATCTAAAGACGAAGAGGACGATTGGTGGGGGATATGAAAAGGATGGTCTCTACTACCTCCAACCCTTTCCGATATTAACTTCCTCTGCCTTTCATACCACAACTTCTCCATAAAAGTGGCACTGTAGACTTGGACATCCATCAACTGCCAATCTGCGTCTTTTAGTCCTTTCTTCACATTCATTTTCTACTTTTAATTGTGAAACATGTGAGCTCAGTAAACATCATCGAGCCACTTTTAAATGTCGACCTGATGGTCCTTGTTTACATCCTTTTAAGTTGGTTCACTTCGATGTTTGGGGTCCAGCGAGAACAACTGGTTTGTTTGGTGCACATTATTTCATTTCTTTTATTGATGATCATTCCCGTTTGACTTGGTTATATGTTCTTAAAGATTGCTCTCAAGTGTTTGAAGCATTTAAATCATTTTATGTTAAAATCACTAATCAATTTAATGCCAAGTTGCACATTCTTCGTACTAATAATGCTCTTTAGTATAAAGTTCATAACTTTCAACACTTCTTTGAGTCGAGGGGTATCACTCATCAAACCTCATGTGTTAATACACCTCAACAAAATGGAGTTGTTGAACGAAAGAATGGTCCAATCCTTGTTGTTGCCCGTGCACTCATGCTTCAAATGAATGTGCTTAAACACTTTTGGGGGGATGCTATTCTCACAGCAGTATACCTTTTAAATAGAATGCCATCTCGGGTTCTTAAAGGGAAATCACCTTTTAAAATGTTCTTCCCTGATAAAGATCCTTTCTGTCTACCTCCAAAGGTTTTTGGATGTATTTGCTTTGTCCATAATTTAAATCATAAACGTGATGAACATGACTCTCGTGTACACAAATGTATATTTCTTGGTTATTCTCGTACTCAAAATGGGTACCGATGCTATAGTCCTACACTAAGAAAACATTTTGTATGTGCTGATGTGACTTTCTTTGAAAATGTTCCCTATTACTCTACGGAGGGTTGTCAACTACAAGAGCCTTTACTCCAAGAGTTTGTTCGGCCCATACCTATTCTTTCTGTGCCTTTATATCCTATTAGGCTCATCCCTTCATATCCTAAAGTCTATGTTCATAAACATCTGCAGTCTTCTCATTGCCTATTTGAACCAATTACAGCACCAATAGCACCATCCTCAAAGCCTCCATTGCTCTCCTCGGCGCCTGCAGATCCTATTCCTCCATCTAGTCCTGACATTCCCATTATCATTCGTAAAGGTAAAAGGTCTTGTACTAAGCACCCTGTCTCTAATTTTGTATCTTATGATCATTTATCTCCTTCATTTAAGGCTTTCACAATATCTTTATCTTCTGTCTCTGTTCCTAAGACATATAAGGAGGCACTTTCCCATCCTGGTTGGCGAAAAGCAATGGAGGATGAAATGCATGCTTTGCACTTGAATAATACTTGGACGCTTGTTCCTAAGCTCGCAGGCGCACACATTGTTGGTTACCGATGGATTTGCACAGTGAATCAAAATCCAGATGGTACTGTTAACAAGCTCGTCTTGTTGCTAAGGGCTTTACTCAAACCTATGGTCTTGATTACACTGAAACTTTTTCTCCTGTGGCCAAGCTAAACTCAGCTCGTATTATTATCTCTCTTGTTGCAAATCTTGATTGGCCCCTTCATCAACTTGATGTTAAGAATGCCTTCTTACATGGAGATTTGAGTGAGACAGTGTACACGGCTCAACGACCTGGGTTTCAGTCCAAGGGGGAGTGTGTTTGTCATCTCCATAAATCTATTTATGGACTCAAACAGTTTCCTCGAGCATGGTTTGACAAATTCAGCAAAGTTGTGGTTACTCATGGAATGACTAGAAGTCAGGTTGATTACCCGATGTTCTTGAAGAAGACAAAACATGGTATTGTGATATTGGTCGTCTATGTGGATGACATTATAATTACTGGAAGTGACAGTAAGGACATTCAGACTTTGATTGGTCATCTTGGTTCAAACTTTTTTACTAAAGATTTCGGCAAGCTTCATTATTTTCTTGGTATTGAGGTTGCGAGATAAAAGAAAGGCATTTATTTGTCTCAATGGAAATATGTTCTTGATATTTTGAGAGATATGGGTTATCTTGGAGCCAAACCTATTGCTACACCTATGGAGGCTAATCAGAAATTGATGTATGATGTTGGTGACTTAGTTGATGATCCTGAGATGTACAGAAGACTAGTTGGTAAGCTAATTTACCTGACTATCACTCAACATGATATTTCATATGCAGTCAGTGTGGTGAGTCAATTCATGACCAACCCACGAGTCCCTCACATGAATGCAGTTGTACATATTCTAAAGTACCGCAAAGGTGCTCTAGGCCGTGGTCTTCTTTACCAATCTTCACGACATCTTCGCATTGAAGGGTATAGTGATACAGACTGGGCAGGTTCTCCCTCAGATAGAAGATCAACTACGGGTTATTGTACTTTTATTGGGGGGTAATCTTGTGACTTGGAGAAGTAAGAAGCAATTAGTTATTGCTCGATCTAGTGCTGAGGCTGAATACTGTGCAGTGGCTCACACAACTTGTAAGCTAACTTGGTTGAGAAGCCTTCTACAAGAGTTTGGAATCTCAGTGCAAGATCCAACTCCTCTCTACTATGATAACTAGGCCGCCATTCATATTGCTAGCAATCCAGTTTTTCATGAACGAACAAAACACATTGAAGTGGATTGTCATTTCATTCATTATAAGGTGGCTGCAGATGAGTTTGTGACTCCTTTTGTGCCCTCTCGCAATTAGCTAGCTGACATCTTCACTAAAGCTCTTCCAAAGAATGCATTCGACTCTATTTGCAGCAAGCTGGAAGTTGTTGATATCTACTCTCCAGCTTGAGGGGGAGTGTCATGAATATAGGCTGTTTATAGCCTGTAATTAATTAAGAAAGTTGACTATTTTGCTACATGTAATCAGCTAGCTTGATTATTGGAATATTCTGATGCATAAAATTTGCTAGCTTGATTATAGGATTTTGATTAGCTTAATTTCTGGTAATTGGCTAAATTAATGTACTGAATGTATGTCTTGGGTTCCTATATAAACCCACATGTACTCACATCTAAGTCATATACAAGAAATCTTCGCTTCTATTTTCTTGCTCTTATTTACAACACCCCTCTATGAAGATCCACAAGGAAGAAGGTAAGAAGGGTCACTTGATCTTTATAGTGGTCTCTTTTTTAGGCAGTTTGTTTCTTCTCTTTGTCATTGTGGGTGTTTTATCTTTCGTTTGGCTGAGAGTAAGGAAGAAAGGAAACAAGCCAGAAGATGCACAAAATGACAATTTGTTCGCAGTATTGAGCTATAATGGAAAGCTGGTATATGAGAGCATCATTGAAGCAATAGAGAACTTCAACTCCAAATATTGCATTGGAGAGGGTGCCTTTGGAAATGTATATAGAGCTGAGCTGCAAAGCGGTCAAGTTGTTGCGGTGAAGAAACTTTAAGCATTAGAGGATGATGACAGGATGACAAGTTTGAAGACTTTTACTAGTGAGGTTCAAGCACTAACAGAAGTACGACATCACAACATTGTGAGGCTCCTCAGTTTCTGTTTGCATCCGCTAAATACCTTCTTGGTGTATGAGTTCATGGAAAGGGGAAGCATGGAAAGCATATTAAGCGATGATCAAGCAGCGATGAAGTATGGATGGAGTAAGAGGGTAAATGTTATTAAAGGTTTCGCTTTATCCTACATGCACCATGACTGCTCACCTCCAATAATTCATCGAGACATATCCAGCAAGAATATTTTGTTAGATTCAGAGCATGAGGCAATCCTCTCTGATTTTGGCACAGCTAGACTTTTGAAACCAGACTCGTCCAATTGGACCTATTTTCTACTGCTAAGATTAGCTTGGATACACTGCTCCAGGTAATTTGCCTTAAAAAAATCCTCTCTGATTTGGAGGCACCATTGGATACACTGTTCCAGGTAATTTGCCTTAAAACAATAAAAAAAATTAAAACTTTAAAAACCTATTTTCTACTGCTAAGATTAGCTTCTTTTTCTGGACAATATCGATCATGATTGGATACATTTATTTTGCAGAGCTTGCTTACACAATGGAAGTCAATGAAAAATGTGACGTTTATAGCTTTGAAATGGTGACAATGGAAGCACTTCTTGGAAGCCATCCAGGAGTTTTCGTCACGTTTTTATTGACATTGACGTCATCATCATCCTCAACTGCCAGTCAAACACTACTGAAAGATGTGTTAGACCAACGTTTCTTACAGCCCATGAATGAAATCACAGAGGATGTGGTCTTTATTATGAAGCTAGCTCTTGTATGCCTGTTATCCAGTCCACAATCTCGGCCAACCATGCGAGCAGCTTCTCAACAGTTATCAGCTCAAAAGCGGCCCTCACCAAAGATGTTCCACATGATAACATTAGGACAACTGTTTGATTTTTAATAATTTTGACTTCCAATTTGTGTTTCTACATTTTCTCCTCTCCTAAGATTTCTAATTTTTGCCACTTATCAAAAAAAAAAAAAAAAGGATTTCTAATTTTTGCCTTTGTATCAATGAATTAAGGGTGGTTGTAAGATTGGTTGAGTCTCCATGCATGGCTTAGACTGATGAATGTAGGACCTAAAAAAAATGTAGTTTTATATGTGTAGTTGAGAGTGCAAGACACTTCTATTTCTGGATTGAGATTCAGATGCCGGACGACTAAAAAGAAGAAACACTTTCAGAAAATAAATAAATAAATCGATAGTATGGCTAACACAACACCAAATCATGGCCACACGCTGAAGAAGCTGGTGCTCTCCTCAAAACAGGGACGGACCAGAAAATTGTTCAACTACCATAATAAACAAAAAATGATCATTTCAGAATATTTTTCAGAATATACAAACTTTAAAATAAAATAAAATAAAAGCAAGAAGAAAAAAAAAAAAAAAAAAAAAAAAAAAAAAAAAAAAAAAAAAGCCAATTAAATCTTTATTAGCAAAAATGTCCTTCTAAAGCCAACTGTAGCAGCCCCATAACATGAACCAGAACACTACGTACAACAAGTCAACCACGCTAAACCCATGAAAATTACGAAGAAAAAAAAAATGAAAATCAAACCCAAGCATGAATCACAGAAACAGAACAAGCTGATAGCAACCTCAAATCTCCAAACCCATGAAAATTATCAAAATAGAAAGGGTTAATTATACTCACACCTCCTGAGGTTTGCCCTATTGACAGCGAGATGAAAGTTAGCATATTTTTTAACAATGACACCCCTTAAGTTTGTTCTGTTTAACAAAGACACCCCACACATGATAAAATGACTAAAATGCCCTTTGACTTGTCAATTAAACTATTGAAATGTTAAAATTACCGATTTAGCCTTCTAACTAATTTTAATTAACTAAGCTAACCTTTCATCACTAGACAGAATATACCTATGTCTGATATATATATATATATATATATATATATATATATATATATATCACTAGACAGAATATACCTGATATATATATATATATATATATATATATATATATATAGATATATATAGGTAGGAAGAGAATGGGAGAAGATGAGAGGAACAAGAATAGGGTGGCGGCACACCACCACAGCCACAATCCCCATTGCCACCTCCACCAACGCCTCTCTTTACCCTCTAACCTTCGCAGCCCTGCCACACCCAATCCCACCACACTCCACAGTCCTACCACTCCCACCACCACTACCACCACTTCACACCCCTATCACACCACCCCACCAACACCACTCCATAGCCCCACCACACCCACCACCACACTCTACCACCACCACTTCATTTTACACGATTCCTGCATCTCTGATATCGTAGAATTCAAGTTTACCTTCACAACCCCACCACCACCAAGCCCTAGCCGAATTAGGGTTTTAGTTCCCCCAAATGCAACACCGACTAGTCTGATCAATTCATCGAGGTTCGGATGAGGACAGACAGTGCTTTGTTTGACTCTTCTGGTCGTATGCCTAGAATTGCCAATTTGCCCTAACATATTCCGTGACCTCGCCGCCAACAGGGGAATTCCGGTGAGGGTGAACGGCTACGACACGCGATGGTTGGGCTCGGAGTGCGCAAAGGAGGCGGTGAGAGGATCGGAGAAGAAGAGGGATTTGATGCGTGTACCAGTATGGAGAGATTGTTAACAAGCTTGACGAAGATGGGTTTGGTGTGGTGTGTTAATTATATATATATATATATATATATATATGATTGAACCAAGTTCAATTCATTTATGGAAACTGGAAAGTAAAAAAAAACAAATATGTGGTTTATATTGTGGTGGCAATGGTGGGTGGTGGTGGTGATAGTGGATGTTGCAGTGATAATGGTGAGATTCTAATGAAGGTGAGGGTAGAGAGAGGGTTAGAAAATTCTGGGTTTTGGAGGAGATGGAAGAGAGAGAAACCTATGGTTAATAAGGGTAAATTTGGCATTTAAATTTTTGATATTTTAGATTAATGTTTAATATTTTATGGAAGGGCAATTTCGTATTTTCTTAACTTTTTAGGGTTTGTTTGGATCAAATTTCTAACAAGGGGTGTGAGCGTTCAAAAATGGCCCAACTTTCATCTGATTGTCAATATGATAAACCTCAGAGGGTGTCACTGTAATTAACCCAAATAGAAAAAAACCCAAAACCCGTGAACTAATCAACGTCAATCCCTCTTTGGGGAACCCACTTGGCTTCCAATCTACTTATAACAAAATCAATTTAAAAACTCCTAAAAAAAATGAAATAAATTTTGGAGAAAATTAAAAAATAAAGATAACTAGGATTATGTTGCAAACCATTATGATGTTCAACAGAGAGAGTTTGTACTTGGGCTAATGAGGACTAGAATGTGCGAAATTTTAAGAGTGAGGGGGTGAGTTTGAATATCCAAAATTTAGTGGAGACTCGTGTAACTACCTGAACCCGGGGTCCGAATCGCTAACCGGGCCCTTACCCGAACGCAAGGTCATCCGAGGGTAATACTGTAATGTTTCTCATTTTTTCCATTTTTGGGCATTTTTCAAATTTTTTGAATTTGTTTATCGCCTCGTTCTGCGTGTCGAACACTGTGGGGTGTACTGTGTAAGTTTTGAGAGTTGGTTGGGGCATTTCTTCGAGTTCAGGACTCTTAGAAATGCATTGTTGGTCATTTCGGCATTTTACAGATTTTCGGGCTGGGAGGTTCGAGTGGGACCCGCACCCAGATTTTTCGTGCACAAGTAATCTTTTTGGGACCGTATGCATTTTATTATATTTATTTGGTGAATATTTATGTGACTATATGCTTAGATGTGTGTTTATAGCATGTATATATGTATATATGTGTGTAATGGAGACAAAGTGGATATTTTTTTGGGGACATGTGGGACCCGCTTGACTAGCATATGCTTTAAGGACCACATTTGTTGTTGGAGGTTCATTTCCTCCTCTTCTTTCTGCCGAACGTAACTTTCTCTCTCTCTCTCTAAACTTGCAGATTTCAAGCATTGATTTCACCCTTTTTCTCTTGGATTTGGACCTTGCCATAGACGGCAAAGTTAACGAGCACAACGAGAGCTTCAGGTTGATCAGAACGGATCTTCATTTGGGCACACTTTGGATTTTTGATAATTTAGGGATTTTGGGGCTTCTCTCTAATTCTTAAGGTAAGGGTTCCTAAAGCCTATATTCTTTTATTTTAGTGAATTATTTCTATGAAATTTAGCTAAAGCATGCTTAATTTGTAAATCTTGTTTATGGAAATTAAGGTTGTATATAAGTGAAGTGTGATAGTTGTGATTTATGTGATAAATGTGTTGATATATCTATATCTACTTGAATTGTTGTGAAGAAACATGCTTGATTAAAGTTGTTATATGCCTCACATGTTTAAATGCCATGATTGTAAAGTTAGATATGTGGAAAGTGATGTGTTAATTATCTCTCAAATATGAAAACATAATTACATTTTTTTGTATGAGATTGCAAGTTGGCATAATGACGGCATTATTGAGGCATTCATGCATGGACATTGGGCAAAAAATGGGGAATTGATAAAGAAAAGAAAATAAATTGATTTGGGGAAAAGTTTTGAAAAGAGGTTTGCGAAAACCCAGACCGCTAAGAGTTGCCTAGTGTCTGTGGCATTAATGGGACCTAGAGGAAACTAAGGAGACTGCCTTAGCGTGGTTAAGCTACCTAGGCCCCAAATGATGTTAAGGAGTTGCCTTGAGTCAGGGATAGTTAGTCAATCCTTCTCTCGTGGCGCTATGGAGTTGCCATAGGCAGGGTTGCATTAACAGTTGGAAAATATTATGAATGGAAATGATTTTGGAAATGGGGAGCGACATTAGCATCGCTTTGGCATTCCATTACATAATGCAGATTGATTGAGTTAAAATGTTGATTTATTCTCCCCTAAATAAGTATGATCCTATTTACTATTTTCTATGCTTTGTTGGGATTCATGGGGTCATTAAGAGGTGTGCTTTAGGCACCTCCTACTGAGCCGTTGTTCTCACCCCTTCATTATCATTTTCATGTCATGGAAAGGAAGTGGGGGATGATGTTCCTCCACAAGCTTAGGTGGGAGTGGTACTAGAGGAGTGTTGTTACCTTTTGTAACCAAAATCTCATTTTGTAAAGCCTTAGTACATGATATGGATAAGCTTTGTAACTCGTGGCTTTGTAATTATAATTATGTTCTTGAGTATTATTTTGATGTAACTCAAGTGTTGTAATGGCTATTAAAGCATATAATGAACTATATTACCACTTTTGGATGAATGGAACAAATATGAATTATTTTGAATGTCTACATAGATGTTTTGGTTTGTGAGACGGTTATATTATATATGCTGTAAGTTGGGACAGGTTTTTCATCATGCTTTAGATCACAAATGAGCCCGTTTGAGTTTAGGACCCCTTGAAACCAAGGACCTGCAGGAATTTTCAACTTCTAAGGCCTGTCGGCAGGATGGTGAGACTAGGCAGTCGACAGACAATGCATTTTGAGGCAAGTCAAAGAATTAGGTTTCTAGATGCATCATTTCGGCCGTTTGACTAACCCTGTCAGCCGACTGTTCCTATTGTTTCGGCCGGCTGACACTAGGTTATCAGCCGACCGACGCAGTTCTGCTCATCTACCCTTATGACCCTTTTTAGATATTAGTGTTATGGTATACTGTAAGACTTGGAATGATGTATAAATTATGTATTGACATTGGAAATGGACCTAGTGCCCTTAGATGACCTCGGGTTCGGATAAAGACCAGGATAATGATTCGGACCCTCGGGTTCGGGTTATTACAAATACAGTCGTTTCCATGGTTAAAATATATTTAATGCACTTTACTGGGTCCTACGATGTATGATTGTACCATAAAATGGGTGAGGAATGTGCAAAATGGGGAAAAGAATCAACATGCACGGCTATAGGACTCAGTTGACGTGTGCCCCTCAAGCGTCGATCGGTATGTCCCTACTATCAAAGGTATCAAAAGAGGTGATCTGCATACCAAAATTAGATGAATTACATATTGCTTGTAATTAGGAATATTATTTGTGGATACCCAAAATCTTTGGATATGATTGTTGTAAGCATTCTTTGTATAGAATAGTAAATATTATTATATAAAGGAAGTCTCTCGAAGGGAAAGGCAGACAAGTTTTCTCTAGAACTTCTCTTTGTTCTCTTCGTCTTGTCACTTGCATAGTAGCTTTGGCTATTGCACAATTAACGAGATACCAGTCGACGTATGGGAGCCACGCGTCGACCAGTACTCCGCAAAAAATGGCTCTAAGACCTGCTTAAGTGTCTTATGTCCTTGGCACCGCGTTTGGCTCAAATGTGAGCCAAGATATGGTGTGGAACCTGCCCCAAAGCAAGCATTTAATTGAAGACAACCACAAAATGGCATTCATACATCACAATAGAGTTAAAATACTTTTAATTACACCCATGGATGGCTATGAAATCATAGGGTGGATTAGAAATCACAATGAGACCACCAAAGATGAATGAATGGTCTCAAAGTCATTTTTGTCCTAAAAATACATATAATTAGTCGTCAAATACAAGTTTAACAAAAATACTACATCATTGAATTACATAATGCCATATACATCAAAAGTATGTACAAGTATATGGTCTACACTCTAAGTCCAGTAAAAGAAATACTTCATCACTTCAAGGGTGGGATTGGGGGTTGTCCATCACCTCTTTCCCGTTTCCTAAAAATATTGAATAGAGGAATGAGCACAACTGCTCGGTAGAGATTGCCTAAGTGGCATCTATACAAATCAAGTAGACAAATGTATGTTTATATATAGCAAGAAGTGGGGTTAATGAAATGGGATCATGCCAGGATCACTCAATGTCAGTTATTTCACCAAAAGATCACCATAATCAATTATAATGGGATGTAATGCATGAGATGAATTATGCAAGCGCATACCACACACACACGTCCACATTTCCATACATCCACACCGAAAACGTACTAACTAACCAGACTTTGGGTACCTCCCTCCGTCCCTAGGGAGAATTTGCTATCGTCCCTGGCAAAGGGTACCTCCCAACTATCATTTGGGGCTCGAGTCACTAAATTACTCACGGATACCTCTCGTGTCCCCTATAAGCTAGCTAGTACCACCGATAAAGGGGTATCTCCCCAAGACCAAGTTTGAGAAAATCTTTCCTCAAAGCTTCTCAAAATTTCACAATTCATATTCCACATTCATCTCTACACACCACACCTAAAGATCATGAAATACCATATGAGTGTAAGTATAACCTACTTCAACAATTTTACTTCTCATCATGTATTTAAGGAATTTCAAGATTTTAACAACACTAAATTCATAGAATTGACTTCACATAAGCAATGAATTAACATGTAGTATCATAACCACAATAATGTCACATCATGCTTAGTATCACGTTAATCAATTTACAACTTAAAGCATGCTTGCCATAACATATATCAATTTTCATTGCAAGATGACATCAAATTAATATGGTTTCTTACAAATAGTAATTAAATTAACATAATGATCAAAATTTAATCACAAGGGGAGCATAGAACCACATATGAGCCAACAAATTTAGTATAAATCACAACATACATGAAACCCTAAAACGTTACTACACAATGAACATCAAATTAGCATGCTAGTTAATAGGAAAAACATGGTATTGACTATAAGAGTTAAGGACTATACAAATTAGACAATTCTACCTCAATATGCAAAAGCCCTAATTTTAAATTTCCCCTAAAATCCTCCAAATGTAAATATGTTCGGATCAAAGTGTTGCCCTTTATGAGTTCTCAATTCCAAGTGTAAAGGGATGAAATCATGGATTTAAGTGTGTAAAACTTGGGTTTATAGAGAGAAAAAGAGATATATAGAGAGAGGGAGTAGTGCACTGCTGAAGAAAAAGAGGAAATGCAAAAAAAATGAGGTCCACCCCCACTTTAGTCACATTTTTGGTCAACCCATGGGTCTCATTTTGACCCATAAATTGTCTAAAATGCCCTTTTATGCAATATTTACTACATGCTACAATTGTATAATTAAATCCATATACACCTATATATGAATCAAACAATATTTATGAGATGCAAATGTACACGAAAAATATTTCTGAGCATGAAAAATCTAGGCGTGGGGCCTGCACAGGGCCTCCCAGCCCGACAATATGAAAAATGTTACAATGACTAGAAATACATTTCTAAGAGTTCTAAACTCAAGGAAATGCCATAAATGAACTCTAGAACCCACACAACTCACTAAACGGTGCAAAAATAAAATAAATACAAAAAAAAAATATATTGAAAAAATACGGAACATCACAGCTCATTTATATATGGGTTTTTAGCCAATATTTTGAAGAGGCATTATTATAATTTTAACAAAATCTTATGTAAAATGAAAATAATAATAATAAAAAAATCAATGGGGGCATCTTGCCCCGGTAGGTTCGGCCCAGCCTTCAACACCTTAACCTTTCTAGCTAACTTCATGGACTCTTCCAAAGGCTCTCCAAAACACAAAAAATCAAAGCCGTGCAAAGAATTTGTTTTGATAAGTCTCAATCTCTGTCCCTTCCCAGTTTCATCAATTTAAGATGTTTGTAACCCTCTTTAAACTTAACTAATAGGGCTCTTCTATGGGACACAACTTCATGAATATCCATCTGGACCAACAAATTGCACAAGGAGAGGACTTGACACTTCAAGCTTCAATTATGGAGAGTTAAACCAGTAAAAGTGAGAAAAGTCTGCCTATTCCAAATTCTACTATTAGAATATCCATTCTTTCTAAAACTGGCGGAACTTCTACAGGCTATGCTCCTTCCATCCCAGAGGCAAGTCTTTATACTTTTAAACTTCACCTCCTTTCTTTCTTTCTATCTAATAAAAACTTGTTCTCACTTCAAGCCACACCTTCATTGTCTACCTCAACCTTCTTCATGGTGCAGAGAAGAGCCCTTCCAGCTTTGGCCAATCTCTATAAAGTGATCAAGGCTACCAAATCATCCAGTACTTCTACCTCAAGTGCCAGTGTCGTCATGTTTCCAGGACTTTCAGATGATGCTATCATGGTGGCCAAAGAAAAATTATTGTCTTATCTTGCTCATGATGTAAAGGATGTAGTATCTTTCCACCAGAGTTTGGCCAGCACCATAATGACCCTAAAAAAACATCCTGAATTGCCAAAGTACGTCCAAGCTTCTTTGACCAAACTAAAACACCAACTCCAATTCATTGTTGCCCATGTGAGCTCTAGTTCTTCTACAATTTTTGAATATTAAAAGGAGGTTAGGCTCAAAGATAAAGCTCTTAAGGATTTCCAACTCTCATTAGAGCTCTACCCAGAAATCAAGGAACAAGCTAAAAAGCTTATGGCCAAGAAAAAGGAATTGAATAAAGAACTGGCTAGGATCCAAAGGGAATTGGAACAGGTGGAACTTAAAGAATTTGAATTGGACCAAACAGCTAGTGCCCTTGTCAATGCATCTGAGCCTTTGAGGAAAGAACGGGAAAAACGGGTTAATGAATTTCCACAATTTGAGGATGCTAAAGTTAAGGCATTGGTTACTCTCGAAGAATCAACGAAACTTTGGTTGGAATTTAGAAATAGTCTTGCCTCTATTTGATGTAGTTTGATGAGCACTGAATAGTGCGCTTTTAAACCCCTTAAGCTTAGGACCTTTATCTATTTTACTTTACCATTTTAGATTGATTTCATGTTATTTCCATTTTCAGGCACTAATCCCGAAAATAAGCTAACTCAGCCAAATAAGAGCTTAATTGAAGCAATTCTGAGATTAATCAAAGAAAGGAGCAAAGTGGAGCAAAATAGAGCAAAAGAAAGAAAAAGGGTGGAATTCAGCAAGTTCGATCGATCTCAGAGAAAAGTTTGATCGATCCAACATGATCGAACTCAACACTTCAAAGATAGATCCAAGTAATGTTGTCCCTTTTCAGAGATCCCAAAGTTCGATCGATCCAGCTTCCTTCTATGATCGATCGACCATTCTTGTCCTTATCCAAATGATTGATCTTATCCAGCTATACCATCCTACCAACCACTTTTGTCCTTTTCCCAAAATATCCCAAAATATCTCAGAGACTTGTCAGTATTCCAAAAGGTGCCGCCTAGGTTCGATCGATCTCATCAACATTCGATCGATCCAAGTCCAAGGTTCGATCGATCGAACTTGTGCTGGCAGTGAGCTGTCTTATTCCCGTGCGTGCCCAAAAGCCCACCTACCACATAGTACAGGATTAGATATTTTTGGAGCTATATTCCTGACTTAGTGACTAAGAAAAGAACCTTCTATATAAAGGGAAGTGACCCATTTTGTAAAGAAGCTTTTTATTATTTTACTTTTACATTGTAATTTTTATTTCTCTCTCTACAAAAGTTAGAGATCAGGGTTATAAGAAAAGATGGAAGTGGAGGCTCATCTCAAGAACCCATCTCTAGATCCACTCTCTCTCCATCTCTAGAGCTTCAAAGAAGAAGAAGAAGAAGAGGAAGAAGAAGATGGAGATTCCATGATTACATCCACCTCCTCTATAATTGGCTAGATCTATACTTAGGGCTTAGATGAGCCCTAAGTCTTGTGTAATCTAAACCCTTGTATTTCTATTTTTGGGGATTTATATATATATTGTTGTGATTAGTGCTCTAGCCTTGTGATTGTTGATTTAATTCTTCCTTATGATTCTCTATTTTAATTACATGTTGTCTTATGTGTGATTATTTGGGGAATTGATCTCTACACTAGATTCTCTATGTTGGTTGCATGTCTATGTGTGATTAATTAAGGATTTAGTGATGGCTAAGCATGGATTCGTCAATTAATTTGATGGTTTATACAATTACTTGATGGGTTGTTATACAATTTAATTCATGCTTGTAGGTAGGTAGACAATCTATGCTTGCTTAGATATTCCATGGCTTATTATTACAAATTCCATGATTCTCTAGATTGATGTGTGCTACAATTGTTACTAGTTAGATGGGTCATGCTTAAAATTGATGGGTTGTGCTACATTTAGTTTAGGTAGACAATTCATTCTTAAATTAGATGGTCCATGCCTAATATTGCAATTGGTAGTCGCATTTTGTTCACAACAATGTATTCTCCATTAATGGAAAGTAAGTGGTTAATTACATGAGCTTAGTGGTGATTCCAACACCCTAAGACATCTCTTCATATCTCTTAAATCCCTATCTCAACTTAGTTTTATTTTAATTGCATTTTCATTAATTGAAGTAGTTTAATCATCTCACCAAATCTCTTTGCAATCTTGTGATACATTAGAGTTAAAGTTAAATTCCAACACGTATAATCCCTTGGGACGATCCCTACTCACTCTTGCTACGTTAGTAGTAGTGTTGGTTGTGGTTTTTATAAATTTAAACTTGACCTAAAAGGCTTTTCTTGAACCGCACATTCACAACATTATTTTGGGGTATATCGAGCGGCCTCGTCATAGTTCTTTTATGAAACTTATGGGTTAATGGATGGGAATAAATAGATAACTTTTGAAATTACTTATGGCCAGTTCTTAGGGTTAGTGGCCATTTTAGAATTTGTAATGAAGTCGAGTATCTAATGGAATGATGTTTTATTTCTCAATTCTTTTGCATATGCCTCTTCTATAATTTATATGAAAATTTTATAAGTCATTGAAACTGGAAAATTCTTTCATATACTAACAAGAAGGCCTAGCCATAAAATAACTTTCCATAACAAAGGAATTCTAAGAAATAAAAGAAATTACCACAATGGAAATGCATGTATACACAAGAAAGATGAACAATTTCTAACATGAACAAAACCTAGACCATGTAGTATAGCTTCTTTCTCACTGAAATGGTCTATACTTAGGAAATTAGCTGATCTTGGAAATACAGCTAAGTCCGCTTAATGGCTCTAGCCAATGTACCTTTTCAAGTACTTAGCCTCTTCTTGAAATGAATTCTTCATACATTTTGACTTAGCTACCAAAATGGCCAAAGCATGCCCATCATGCTTCCTTTCCAACTTTCTGGTTTACTTGGAAAGGAAGGTACCAGCCATATTATGTGGCCAGTTGAAAGACTGTAGATTTCCAATCCTCATAGATAGAAGGGTGATGCTCTTTCAGGTATACCTCATTTACAGGATGCTTATGGGACCCTCCATCTATGTTCATCAATCTATAAGCCCCTTTTTCCAAAGACTCGTTCCACCAAGTAAGGACCATCCCAATTAGGTGTCCATTTTTCATATTCCAAGGTTTTGACTCAAGGTGGAAATTTGACTTGCCATACCAAGTCTCCTTCAACAAATGTCTTTGCCTCGACCTTCTTATTATATGCCCGCATAACTTTCTTTTTTTGAGCAATAATATGGTCTAAGGTATTGAGACAAACTTCATCAAGGACTTCTAGTTCTGCCAACATGGCACGATTGTAATCTGTTGGAGTTAGCTTATTTTGGAAAACCAACCTTATAGACTTAATGGTCATTTACATTGGAAGAACGACATTATGTCCATATCTAAGCATATATGGTGTGACGCCCATACTTAATCTTTTTGAATTACTGCAAGCCCAAAGGGCCTCAAAAAGCAGGTGATGCCACTCCTTTGGATAATTCTCAATCATCTTTTCAAGGATGTTGAGAATTACTTTGTTGGAAGCTTCTGCCTGTCTATTTGCTTAGGCAAAATATGGAGTAGAACTGATCACTTGAATGCCACATTCAGCACAATAATCAATAACCTCGTTTCTAACAAAGGAAAGGCTTCTATCTGTGGTGAAAGTTTCTGGAATTCCAAACATGTGTATAATGTGATTCTTGATAAAATTAATCACTGTTGACTACTCACAGGTCTTTAATGGAATGGCCTCCACCCACTTTGTGAAATAATCCATTGCAACTACTACATAAGTAAGGCCGTCTGTAGATGGTGGCCTTAACTTTCCAATAAAGTCCAAAGCCCACCCTCTAAAGGGCCATATTTTCACTATTGGCTGCATGTTTATAGTTGGAACTCTTTAGACCGAATCATGTTCTTGGCATGCAATACAAATTTTTGCAAACTCTATGCAATCTTTTAATATGCCTTTAAATAATAACCTTACCTTCTCAGAAGCCATCTCATTTTGATTCCAGCTTGATGTGCTCCACATATTCCAAGGTGTGATTTTGCCATCACTCTCATGGACTCGTTCCTGCCAAGGCATCTTAACAAAAGTCCATCTTCTTTACTCTTTTTATAGAGATCTTTATCCATCAAAATATAGTGAGGTGCCAAAAGCAGAACTCTTTTGTCCACATTGGCACTAGGATCCAGCAAGAAATGAATAATCGGTGTTCTCCAATCATCCACGCCTAATATATCTATATCAACATTGAAAATCCCCCATACCTTCTTGGTAGGTTTGATTCTTTCTGGCTCGTCAGACTGGAAATGACCTGCCATCTCATATCCTGACTCTACTGAAGGAAGAGTCTTTCTTTTGATTGTGATCAAGGTCTCTTCTACACCCAGTGGGACTTTTACTCGAGAGGCTAGTTATACTAGATCATCAGCCTCTATGTTCAAATGTCTTAGCCAATATTTGAGTTGGAAATCATCAAACTGACAAAGTAATTCCAAGGCCAAAGAGTGGAAAGGCCTCAAATGCCAGTTGAGACATCTATATTCTTTAGAAAATTGGCTAAGTATCAAGTTAAAATCTCCAATGATCTGGACCTTATCTAATTTTAGCTCTACCAGGATTTCCAGCCCAATAATTAGTGCCTCATACTCAGCTTGGTTATTCAAACACTTGAAATCCAAGAAGAAATAAAATGTGGTTTTTCTTCCTTTTGGTGAAATGATGACTATTCCAACTCCTCCTCCATCATGAATACTTGATCCATCAAATATGAAAGTCCAAGGTGTATAGTCAAGGTAGAGATTATCCGCCTCATCACATACTTCTAAATCTATCTTGGTAGAAGGATGATCTACTAGAAATTCTGCCACTGCGCTTCCTTTGACAACCTTTTGTGGAATATATTTGAAAGAAAACTCCATTAAAGACAATGACCACTTTCTAATACGTCCCATGATCAAAGGCCTCGAGAGCATATACTTAATCAAATTTATTTAAGAAATTATATACACGGCTACTGGCAACATGTAGGTTTTTGACTTCATAGCCGCATAATATAAGGAAAGACATAACTTTTCAATGGAAGTGTACCTACATTCTACTGGAGTGAGCACCCTACTTAGATAATAGATGGCTTGCTCCTTTCCCCATTCATTATTCTGGGCTAAAAGGGTTCCAATTGACTCATCAACGGCTGATAAGTATAATCCTAAAGGCCGCTTCTTGATTGGAGGCATCATCACTGGAGGGTTGGCCATGTAGCTTTCCAAACCTTCAAAGGCTTGCTGATGCTGTTCTATCCACTTAAATTCTTCAGCGCCTTTCAATTTCAGCAATGGGGAGAAAGCATGAGTCTTTCTAACATGGTTGGCAATGAATCTCCTCAAATATCCAACCTGACCAAGAAATCTTTGTAGTTCTTTCTTAGTTGCCGGTGGCTTTGCTTCAATAATCACCTTTGCTTTATTTTGATCTATCTCAATACCTTTTTGGTAAACCAGGAAACCCAGGAAGTTTCCAGCTGAAACACCAAAAGCGCACTTCAATGGATTCATCTTTAACTTGTGATGCCTCATTCTTTCAAAAGCCATTTTCAGATTATGAAAAAGTTAAACTTTGGCTGAGGATTTGATGACTACATCATCAATGTAGACTTCTAAGAAATGGCCGATCATGTCATGGAAAATGTCATTCATAGCCCTTTGATATGTTGCTCCGGTATTCTTCAACCCAAATGGCATGACAACCTATTCAAATGTTCTAATGGATCATGGACATCTAAAGGCTGTCTTAGCAATATCTTCTTCTGTAATATAAATCTAGTTGTACCCAGAATATCCATCCATGAATGAAAGAATTTCATTCTTAGCAGCAGAATCCACCAACTGGTCAGCAACAAGCATAGGGTATTCATCTTTTGGAGTTGCAAGATTTATATTCCGAAAATCCACACATACCTTTAGCTTGTCATTTTTTTAATAACTGGAACAATGTTAGAAATCCAGTCAACATACCTGGCAGTTCTTATAAAACCAGCCTTATGTAGCCTTTCTATCTCTTCGTTGACCTTTTGAACAACTTCTTGGGACATCCTTCTTGGAGGCTGATTAAAAGGCTTGAAATTTTCCTTGATTAGCAGTTTATGCTCTACCAGTTATCTAGAAAGTCTTGGCATTTCCTCATACGTCCATGCAAAACAATCTTTATATTTATGAAGTAAGGAAATTAATTTTTCTCTAAAGGTTGGTTCCAAAAGCTTACTGATATAGGTAGGCCGAGGGTCTTACTCCGTTCTAAGATTAACTTCCAAAAGTGGATCTTGCACTTCAGCCTTAAGATCATCTAACTTCATTGACGCTGCCTTCAAATCTATTAGTAACTTGTCTTAAGTATCTTCCATTATCTCCAAAACATTGGTTGAAAATGAGGTACTGGTAGTTGCAGTCCTTTCCAGGTGTAGTTCGGCTAGGTATGCTTTCAACTTGGCAAAACAGCAATTAACCGCCTGGCTAAGTACTCTATCTTCTTCAGGCTTCTCTTTTATAAAACTTTTTTTTAAAAGGCAGCATTGAGCACCGGCCTTACGTAGAATTGTTGGCCTTAGTGTTCCTTGGAAAAGATACCTTATGTCCTCTTCGGTAAGAGTTCTTCTCATGGTGGCCTTCCTTGGACGGCCCTTGCTATCCTTTCCAATAAATCTAATTAGAATGAATTCTTCGCTATATAACTCAGCATCTGCATGGTAAACCCTTGCCACAATGGCCGGTTATCAGCCTCTACCACTTTTACCCCATCTCCATCCCAAAATATCAGTATTTGATGGAGTGAAGATGGAATGCAAAAGTTCGGGTGAATCCATTTACAGCCTAAAAGCAAATTATAGGCCGCTGTGGACTCAATGACGAAGAAGGCTGTGATTGAAGTTCTATCTCCCACCGTTAATACCAACGATAGAATTCCTTGTGTCTTCATTTTTCCTCCTGTGAATCCATTAGTGGATACATCAGTTGGAATAATGTCTTCAGGCGACTTTCCAAGCATGCATATGACATTGACTGGAACAACGTTCAGAGTTGAACCATTATCTACTAAAACTCTTGCCAAGGGTCTTCTTTCCACCAGTACATTGACATATAAAAGTTTGAGCTGCTTAGTCATACCATATGGTGGCTTTTCCAACACAATTTTTTTTGGAGTCGTGGAGCTGTTTTCTTTAATTACAACCCCTTTTAATTTCTAAAGATGCTCAGCTTCATTTTTGAAAACCTCTTCTATATGGATACCATTATTTGGTTCCATTATGAATGGACCAGAACAAGACTATCCAGGGCTTTCCATGGGAGGACTTGTGTCTACTATATCTCCTTCCATTGAAGTTGGCTGATTTGGATGTGGCTCAAAAAATAAAGGAAGAACCGCTACTATATTGTAAGTAAACTTACCCGAAAGGTTGCCAAAACAAATCCTCTTGCTGCTACTGGAACTGTTGGAGATTTCCAAGTCCGTTTGCTCTTTTATAGGAAAGTTGTATGTCATCAAGGAATTTCCCACTTCTGAATCAAGATCTAGCAAATCATCAGGATCTTTTTCCTTTCCTTTGGCTAGAAGTTCTGATAAATCTGATGGCTTAGTATTCTTCTTTGGCCCATTGCACCAACCATGGCCTTTCTCTCATAATTTTCTTTTGTTAGCCCTTTTTCTTTGTTGCCTTCACTTTTGTGTGTCAGTCAAATAAGAATCCTCATGAACAGGTAACTTGGGATGATTAAGCCTCTTCCACCTTTCATTTTACGAAGTGGGGGGCTTAACCATTCTTGGACGGAGATGTTCATTCCCTTTTCTGATCTATACTTCTGAGGCCAATCTTGGCCTGGAATACCTGTCACCTTCAGAGGTTCTGCCTTGCCGCTTGTTGCTTTCATACCTTCTGCTAGGATGAGGCCTTGCCTCATAAGGAACCCTACTCCTTTCCAAATTCCTTAGAAGGAATTCTAGTTTCCTTACCGATGACTTTCTTTCTGTATAGACTCGGCTTTCCTTCTCTAGAATGGTTACAGTAACTATGTTTTCCACCTTTTGGAAAGTTAACCGGTTATAGACCTTCCTTTTCTGACCTCGGTCATCATTGGAAAGCTTCTCATTCTGCTTCTCTTTTGGAAAATCTCTACGGTAACCTTCATTCTAAATTTTACACTTGGGGCAATAACCCTGCTGGATTAAGGCAATCTGAGCCTCTTAGAGTTGCTTTTACAACTCAGCCACTATTTTTTTCCATGGATGTTGCTGCCTTAGGAATTTCTAACTTTCTACTGGCTGCTGTATCTATTAAATCCACCTTCTTTTTGGGATGCTCCAGGACCAGAGAAGTAACGTTTGTTGCAACGACACTGGGGAAAGGATTGCCATTAACACCTATTAACTCTGATTTCTCTGGAAACTTCAGCTTGTCATTTTTAATTACTTTCTACATAATATTACAAAAAACTACACAATTGTTAGTGGAATGGCTCCACTAATTATGGAATTTGCAATACTCTTTCTCGGCCATTTCAGAAGCCGTTGGTATCTTATGGCCTACTGTAAAGATCAGTTGTTTGTCAGCCATGAGCAAATTAAAGATATGCTCGACTTTGGAAATGTCAAAAGAGTAACTCCTGGAAGGGTCTACCCCCTTCCACTTGGAACCAAAGGTGGCCTGCAAGTTGGTCGTGACTGATTTTGATTTTGCCAAAGCCTCGCAAGTATAAGCCTTCTTTGTATTGAGTTCAGCTATATTAACTTCCAAATCTCCCTTTATTCCAGTGGCAAATACCTCATAGTTAAGATCACGATAGTAAGTGCCCTTAGAAGAAGACTTACGGTCTTGCTCTTCCTGAAGGAGATCTTCATACTTAGCCACTCTGCTAGCCAAGTCGAATAAATCATGGAACAGCACTCCTTCAACTTCTTATGAAGTTCAAATTCTAAACCATTGACGGCCATTTTCATATATTCTTCTGGTGGCAAAGACAAATTGTGTTTGTATTTGGCCCTTTTAAATCTAGAAAGGAAGCTGATCACCGACTCTTTAGGTAACTGATGAAGTCTAGAAAGGTCTGCCATGGACACCTCAGACTCAGTACTATAAAACTAAGTATAGAATAAATCCTCAAATTGTTGCCAACTTTGGATGGAGTTGGCTGGCAAGTTGGAATACCACCTGAAAGCATAGTTAGTCAATGTATTTGGAAACAAATATACCTTTAGCCATGGATTAGCTACTACTTCTCCACATTGGACAGTGAAACGGCTGATATATTCTATATGTGGACTGTTCACCCTCTCCATTGAATGTTGTGAATTCCTTTAATTCTAAAATTCCTTAGATACTCAACTTTGTTAATGAACTCTGGATAGGGCTTTCTGTAAGCTGGTCTTCCACCTCTTCGAGTTAGACTAAATTCCTGTTGGAGGAATTCTACGAATTGACCTCTATCAAATGCCATGGGCTGTGGAAGGTTTTTATCTAGCCTCCCTTGAGGCTAATTAACCCCTTGATGCCCCCCACCTGCCATCGGCAGTGGGTTGGCATCAAAAAGGTTATTCCTTTAATGGTTCCTTCCTTCTTGGTCCAAAAGTGGCTCCCTTGAAAGAGGCTGCCCCCAACCGCCATCGGTATGGCCACATGTGGCCTTAGAGGTGCAGGTGTGGCTGGCTGAATGTTCACAGGTGGAACATTCTATTGTTCTTGAGGAATATGGTATGGCCATAATTGGCCAGGCTGGTCATGCCATGTCCGCTGTGGGAATGCCACAGTTGGAAAGTTCTGAACTTGCTGAGTGGCTAGCATGGACACTGATTATGGAATGGTCATCTGTGCTGCAGATGCGGTTGGAATGTACGTCTATGCCATTAGAAGGGATTGCATCTGCTGTAGAGTTGGAAGGAATGAACTTACATGTTGTTGAGAGAGACTGCCTTCAACAAAAGTAGCCGGCTTACCGACTTGGAAAGCCGACTGTGGAGTCTTTTCAGAATTGCTTGGCCGAGTGGCTATGGCTTGTGTCAAGCTTCCAATGGACCACTCCAACATAGACTCAAATCTATAAGAGATTTGGTCTACCATTTCTGTTAGCTTTCGCTCGTTAGCAAGAGCAACTTTTGCATGATCTTGGCTAGCCTTAGTGTGATAACCCGGATTTTATAAAAAATTCAAGTCGTGACAAAATGGTATCAGAGCATTTTCTTAGAATTTCCAGGTCATGGAAAAGAAATGGCGGATGACCATCCACCGCAAATTTAAGAGTTGCTAGAAGATCATTTTGCTATTTTTTTTTTTTTTGTAGATAGGCCATTCTTTTTCTAAAGCTTTATTTTGAGAAATGTATTAAGTTAGCTCTCTTGGCCCTGTAACTTTACCATGCACATTGATTCCATTTTGTTGTAAATTAAAGTCAAATACAAAGACTATGTATAAACTCCATGTAAATGAATCAAATGATGTTGTAATGGGATCAAGGGTTGGTATATTTGTCCATGATTATAGTATGTCACATTTTTTGAATGTTTGGGACAAGTTTAGATCATTTTAAAGTCCCCTGACAAAAATGGTATCAGAGCTTGTACCCAGCCGAAAGTGTGAGTGTAGTGATGTTGTAGACAGGTGTGAGTTGGCGAGTGTGTAGCACTGGTGAGCTACCACTCGTAACCAGGTGTGTGTGGGCGGATGGCGTTCACCGACAGCTACTGGGATGGTTGGTTAGTATGTTGGGCAGGTAGCCCAGATTTGTCATTTCTTTTTAGTGGGTGGGCGGGTAACGCATCGACTAGCTACCACAACGGTTACGGAGTGTGTGGGCGGGTGACTAGCACTGGCAGCTACCACAACGTCCTAGATATCACTGTAGCTCACATCGCCTGGGGTAAGGATATAGATTTGGTTTTGAGGTTATTGGTGTTTTTGGGTATACGAAGGCTGATGGATCTTAATTTCGGGGACGAAATTCTTTTTAAGTGGTGGAGATTGTGATAACCCGGATTTTAAAGATTTTTTATCCTATGATTTTTAGGTATTAAGATTGAGTATTTAAATTTTTATTGGAGATTTTGTTTTAGAAGTTGATTTGATTTTGTTCTTATATTTATATATAACAATCTGATGGGTGGTTAATGTACTAATGTGGTTTGTTTTTGTATAGTGATTTATGGAATGAAAAGAGAAAACTGAGAAAGGTGGCAGCAAGGTGTAGAAATTAGAGATTAATGGAAATGGTTTTGTATTGGCGCGGGTCCCACAAACTTTGAAGGTTTTTGTTTGGTTTTGTTACCTTATATATATATATATATATATATATATATATATATATATATATATATATTGCATCTATTGAAAGAAGGGAGTTGGGCAGGTCTGCCGAGAAGAAAAGAAAGGAAAATTGCGGGTCCCACTTGATATAGATATTGATGGGTTGAAATTTGATTTTTTTGTTGCATGTGTATGTGATATATATATATATATATATATATATATATATGATACATATATTTATATATATACATTGGTCAGATGGAGATCAAGAGCCGATTTAGAGAAAAAGAAAAGGAAAGATGAAAAAGTTGTAATGATTTTGTGGTTCCTATTTGTTGCCAAAAGTCTATGGCTTCACGTGGGCTATCTGAATGATTTGATTTTGTATATATATATATATATATATATATATATATGTTGCGAGATGGCAGGTGGGCTACTACAGACTTGATCACGTGGGTTGGATTATGATGTTGTATTAATTGATATGATGAAGATAGAAATGAGTGTTTTGGCAAACCAACTTTTTGACTTGGTTTTTATGCAGGTGGCCTTATTTTGTGGTGAGCTTTTGTGTGAGGAGTCGGTGCATTTGCCTATTTAATGTGTTGTGTTGTGAATGAAGTTAAGGCAGATAAGATAGAAAAACAAACGGACTATACACAGAGAGAGTGAGCCGAGAAAAAATAGAGTGAAGACAGAGAGAGTTTGAGCAGACAGTGAGTGAGTTGAGAGTTGCAGAGGGCGCAACAAAAGCTTGAGGACTTTGATGATCCAGTGAGGATAATTCTTTTTCAGTGTAGGGTTCTCTATACCTTGAATGGCATGGGGAGGTTTTGCTTCAAATGATTTTATTAACTGTTTTCATGAAATGCATATGTTTATTTTGTGAAGTTGTTTTGTTAAACCTCCATGAAATTCTTGTTATAGTTTTTCCTACTGGGAGTTTTTGTCTTACCACCCTCCAGTTTCAGGTATTGAAGATGAACGGGGATTGCTAGATTTGGGCTTAGGCTAAAGAGCTAGCATGGAGGATTTATTTTATTATTCGGAGAATTTTTTTGTATATTTGAGGAAATTGGCTTTGTATAAAAGAGGGCATTCTTTTTGTGATCCTGGGTGTATTTTGATGTATTTTGAGTCGAATAAATCGAGGATTTTATTTGAAAATTTGGGTCATGACAAAAAAAGGTATCAGAGCTTGTACCCAGCCGGAAGTGTAAGTGTAGTGATGTTGTAGACAGGTGTGAGTGGGCGAGTGTGTAGCACTAATGAGCTACCACTCGTAACCGGGTGTGTGTGGGCGGATGGCGTTCACCGGCAGCTACTGGGATGGTTGGTTAGTGTGTTGGGCAGGTAGCCCAGATTTGTTATTGTTTTTTAGTGGGTGGGCGGGTGACGCATCGACTAGCTACCACAACGGTTACGGAGTGTGTGGGCGGGTGACTAGCACTGGCAGCTACCACAACGTCCTACATATCACTGTAGCTCACATCGCCTGGGGTAAGGATATAGATTTGGTTTTGAGGTTATTGGTGTTTTTGGGTATACGAAGGCTGGTGGATCTAAATTTCGGGGACGAAATTCTTTTTAAGTGGTGGAGATTGTGATAACCTGGATTTTATAAATTAAAAAAAAAAATTGGGTCTTGACAAAATGGTATCAGAGCATTTTCTTAGAATTTTCAGGTCGTGACACTTAAATTGGTCTTGTGCAACTCTGGCCAAGTCTTGGGCGACTCTTGCTTGGTCTTGTGCAAACTTGTCTTGTTACATAGCCATTATGCGGATGTTATCCACGATGGGACCATTTGCCATTGTTTAGGCAAACTTTTCCACCATATCACTGTCGTCAGGTGCAAATCATGAACCTTCAGCTGGAAGTTCACTAGTTTGCAACTTTTCAATCTTGGTAGGGTCTTGGATAGACTTGCCTTGCCTTCTTCTACTAGCCATTGAACAATTTGTCTAGATGTCCCGCCGAGCGTGCCAATATGTTCGGCTCGCAGGGAAACACCGTTTCCACTCTCTAGAAAGTGTGGAATGTGGATAGAATAGTGTGGTGTGTGGGCATGCCAGGAACTGCAGTAGTTCCAAAGTGGAAATCCAAACAGTAATCCAGTTAGAAATTTATAAAGATTAGACGATTGTACGAAGGTCTGGAATGACCACCTTCAAAGGGTCTTTTTTTCCTTTGAACAAGGATTTCAAACTATTCTATGGTAATGGAAATGAAGAAGGTATTGAAGGTGTAAGGGTAGAAATTAAAGTAATTTAAAGTGTAGGACTGGAAATTAAGATAATTAAAGTGCATGACTGGAAATTTACACACACGGAAATACAGCGCTCGGCTAGAAGAAACGGAAAGAGTGCTGAACTTAACTCAAACAGTATGAGAATTCATTACTGAAATGAATGTTATATGGAATAGCAAACTACTGCACTTAACATAAAAAAAAAATATGTAAATTCATTGCTGGAATAGAAAGTACATGGACTAGCAAAGTGCTAGGTTTAGACAATATGTAAATTCACTGTTGAAATAATAGATACATGAATAACAAAAATGCTGAATTGATGTGTTGTGTGCTGGGCAGGCAGGGTTTGCAACTTAATCCTTGGTGCACTATTTATAGACCTCCTTGCATGCAATAACTGAGATGTGGCGACTTCAGCAACTTCCACTTGGCCTAGTCCAATGCTGCCAAATATCCTATGTTCTCGGCAGTTCCTTTTATTTCGGCCACCATCTTCTTCCTCCTTCCTTCTTGCAGTAGATTTCCTCTGAGGTTTATCTTGAACCATGTCCCTTTAGTCTTCCACGAACTTATATCGTGGGTAGTTTAAAATGGATCTTCCACTTATCTTCTCCATAAACTGACACATATCCTATGTCTTCTTGTTCTTCTTGCTTCAAGCACGATTTTAGTAGCCCTGTTATCCACATTCTTCGACAACCACTTTAGTTAGTGGTGGTAGTTGTATGTAAGACCACCACTTTCAACTGATGTATTTTGTTTGGCCACTTATCCCACATTTTTTAAATTTTTTCCTTCTGCAGAATCCTTCCCTCCATAATGCATGTATGTACAAATTATACACACATCCACGTTCCTTTGGCTTTAGGTAACCTCTTCCAATTGAACTTCCTTCCTTTCATAGCATCATGTCCGAAATTACAGCCACTTCTCCTCATCATGAGTGTACACATATGTATAAATATATATACATCCACGATGCCAATCATCACCCATACTCCTTTTCCTTTGTGACTTTAGACTTCATAATGCCATGAACTCCTAAATTTCAATTCTTCTTAACATGGATTGGTGTCCACAACTCCTGTAGCTCCTCTTCTTGAAACTTTTCTTCCATGTTCAGAATTTATGGCATCGTGGCCTCCAAAATTACAGCAATTCCTTTATCCCAATGTGGGTTGTATAAAAATATATATATATAGGAATATATTTTATATTTCTGGAAATAACACCCTAATTCCTCATTGCTTGACTTAGTCAGATATAGTTGTTAAGAACTCCCTAGATTTTAGGAGAAAATCTAGCCCCATATCTTGCTTAATCAACCTTGAGTTCGTAATTAAATGAAAATATCCATTTAATTGGTTTCCTATAAGAATAGGACTTTTCATTAATAAAATCAACTCATAAAAGAATTGATCTACCCTAGCAAGTTCAGTAGAACTCGCCACGTGTTAATGAGCCATTGGTTGGTTGATCTTGACTTAAATATTCATATAAGGTTGCACTCATGATAGTGACTCCATGCTACCTTCCTATACTTTTAGGATATTATATCCAAAATTAGTAAGTCCTAATAGGACTCGCCACTTTCATTCAATTAACAAGTCCCCGTGGTTTTAATATTCCAAAGGTAATTTGTCAGAGTTACGCTTAGGCGTGACAAGTTTTATTGGAACTCGTCATGTACATCTTCTTTATTGGTAGAATATATCAATAAGTCCATGTCATACCTCCTTCTTTTGGATAATTAGAGTATTACTTGTTAAAACTTGCCATTTGTCATCTTTCCATTAAGTAAAAAGCATTGGAGTAAATAGTCGGTGATAGATCTCCACCAAACCTTAGCATCACGTGTGAATGAGAAGGATGCTAGAGAGGTCCTAAACCGATCTGTGGGTACTGCTATACCGTCAAGCTTCTTGATAGCACACAGGTGACGAAAGAGATGACACGTGGATTTACAATGGCCATAGAGGAGATGGTTTGGAGAGTTACTGCAGGATTGAGGCCTCCAGAGCCGGCAGTGGCTAACCCAGCTATGGACTACCTCATGACCTTTCAGAGGCTCAAGCTTGAGCCATTTGCAGGGGGTTTTGACCCACTAGTGTCAGAGTCTTGGCTTGACCAGACGGTCAAGAAGATTGATGGTATAACAGTACCCACAGATCGATTGAGGACCTCTCTAGCATCCTTCTCATTCACACGTGATGCTGAGGTTTGGTGGATATCTATCACCAACTGTTTACTCCATTGTTTTTTACTTAATGAAAAGACGACAAATGGCTAGTTTTAACAAGTAATACTCTAATTATCCAAAAGAAGAAGGTATGACATGGAATTATTGATATATTCTACCAATAGAGAAGACGTACATGGCGAGTTCCAATGGAACTTGTCACGCCTGAGCGCAACTCTGACAAATTACCTTTGGAATATTAAAACCACGTGGAATTGTTAATTGAATGAAAGTGGCGAGTCCTATTAGGACTTACCAACTTTGGATATAATATCCTAAAAGTATAGGAAGGTAGCATGGAGTCACTATCATGAGTGCAACCTTATATGAATATATAAGTCAAGATCAACCAACCAATGGCTCATTAACACGTGGCGAGTTCTACTGAACTTGCTAGGGTAGATCAATTCTTTTAAGAGTTGATTTTATTAATGAAAAGTCCTATTCTTATAGGAAACCAATTAAATGGATATTTTCATTTAATTACGAAATCAAGGTTGATTAAGCAAGATGTGGGGCTAGATTTTCTCCTAACATCTAGGGAGTTCTCAACAACTATGTCTGACTAAGTCAAGCAATGAGGAATTGGGGTGTTATTTCTAGAAATATAAAATATATTCCTAAATATATATATTTTTATACAACCCACATTGGGATAAAAGAATTGCTGTAATTTTGGAGGCCACGACGCCATAAATTCTGAACATGGAAGAAAAGTTTCAAGAAGAGGAGCTACAGGAGTTGTGGACACCAATCCATGTTAAGAAGAACCAAAATTTAGGAGTTCATGGCATCGTGAAGTCTAAAGTCACAAAGGAAAAGGAGTATGGGTGATGATTGGCATCATGGATGTATATATATTCATACATATGTGTGCACTCATGATGAGGAGAAGTGGCTGTAATTTCGGATATAATGCTATGAAAGGAAGGAAGTTCAATTGGAAGAGGTTACCTAAAGCCAAAGGAATGTCGATGTGTGTATAATTTATACATACATGCATTACGGAGGGAAGGATTCTGCAGAAGGAAAAACTTTAAAAAATGTGGGATAAGTGGCCAAACAAAATACATTTGTTGAAAGTGGTGGTCTTACATACAACTACCACCACTAACTGAAGTGGTTGTAGAACAATGTGGATAACAGGGCTACTAAAATCGTGCTTGAAGCAAGAAGAATAAGAAGACATAGGATATGTGTCAGTTTATGGAGAAGACAAGTGGAAGATCCATTTTAAAACTACCCACGATATAAGTTCGTGGAAGACTAAAGGGACATGGTTCAAGATAAACCTCAGAGGAAATCTACTGCAAGAAGGAATGAGGAAGAAGATGGTGGAAAAAATAAAAGGAACTGCCGAGAACATAGGACATTTGGCAGCATTGGACTAGGCCAAGTGGAAGTTGTTGAAGTTGCCACATCTTAGTTATTGCATGCAAGGAGGTCTATAAATAGTGCACCAAGGATTAAGTTGCAAACCCTGCCTGCCCAGCACACAACACATCAATTCAGCATCTTTGTTATTCATGTATCTATTATTTCAACAATGAATTTACATATTGTCTAAACTTAGCACTTTGCTAGTCCATGTACTTTCTATTCCAGCAATGAAATTACATATTTTTTTTACGTTAAGTGCAGTAGTTTGCTATTCCATATAGCATTCATTTCAGTAATGAATTCTCATAATGTTTGAGTTCAGTTCAGCACATAATGTTTGAGTTCAGTTCAGCACTCTTTCCTTTTCTTCTAGCCGAGCACTGTATTTCCACGTCTCTAAATTTCCAGTCATGTGACGATGTCGCTTGTAAACGCCAAACTAAATGTAGTGAATGTGTGGTTCAAGAAAAGCCTTTTATGTCAAATTTAAATTTATAAAAACCACTACCAACACCACTACTAACGTAGCAAGAGTGAGTAGGGATCGTCCCAAGGGATCATACGTGTTGGAATTTCAGCTTCGACTCTAGCGTACCAAATGATTGCAAAAGAGAATTGGGTTGGTTGATTAAGCTAAATTGAATTCAACTAAATAAAATAATATGAAGTAAACAAGAGAGAGAGGTCTTGGGGTGTAGAGATCACCACCAAGCAATACTTTTCTATACTACTAACAAGTGATCAATTGAGGGTAATGGATGTGTTGCAATATGATAATGGTGTATATGTATTAGGTTGATTCAATTGGCAAGGATGACAAATCAAGCAAGTATTGTCTAAACATCATGTGAAGAGCACAATATATCTAAACAATAGAGCTTATATTGTCTAGACAACATGGGGATAGCACAATAGATCAAAACAAGTCATTAATCCTTCATTAAGCTCACAATCCACATGCAACACAATGTTAGAGGAATATGCCATTTGGACTCACAAGCATGGAACATCAAACATCAAGAGTAGATTGTCCTCCCATCTAACATTACACTACCACTACACTAAATCTACACTACTAGCATGAAAATAAAGCTATCTAGACTAGGGGAGAGGCACAAACCATCAAGAATAGGCATAAACCATCAAATAAACCAAAATAGCATTCATTAAGCATATCATCTTGATAATCTCTAGATCTATAGCATCAATACACATAAACATGCATCAAAAACACTAAATCTAGAGATAAGCACATGAATATCCTACTCTAGCATACATAGACATATGGATAGAATAGAATAGTCAATTGGAAGCATTAAACCATACAAACCATGAAATAATCAAGATTTACATATACATGAATATCAAGATGTATCATACAATACTAATCCCTCAATAATACACAAGATTAGAGTATAGAAAGCATGCTTGGGGCTAACTCTAGCCCCAAGAAGATGTCTAGCCACTCATGGTAGTAATGATCCAACCCTCGAGGGCTAACTCCATGGCTGCTCCTTGTTGGTGAAGATCTCCTCCAATGGTTGCTCTAGCTTCCTCCCTTCTTCCTTTCCAAGAATAGCCTCCAAGATGATTTTCAATGTGTGACAAGAGACTCTAGAGCCTTTTCCAAACACTGTATCATATTCTTTATATAGGTAGGTCAAATACACCCTCTGATGAGCTGTGGTCATGCAAGGCATATTCTCCAATGATTGGATGAAGGACGGAGTAAATGAGCCGGACTTTAACTTTTTCTCGTTGGAGGAAGTTCGATCGATCGAACCTTAACTTGGATCGATCGAAGATGGGTTCGATCGATCGAACTGCATCTTGGATCGATCGAAGTGGTCTGACTCCTCCGGATAAGGACAAGGCTGAGATATTTCGAAGATATTTATGGGGAAAAGGACAACAGCGGTTGGTAGGCGTACAGCTGTGGATAAGATCAATCATTTGAATAGGACAAAATAGGGTTCGATCGATCGAAGGTGATGTTCGATCGATCGAACTTGGAATTTTAGCAAAGGCCAAGGTTGGATCTATCGAGAAGTACTGTGATCGATCATAGATGTTCGATCAATCGAACTCTAAGTTGGATCGATCGAACTTTTCAGCTGCACAACTTAATTCCTTTTTGCTCCTTTCTTTCTCCACTTTGCTCCCTCCTTTGGTTTATCTCAGGATTGCTTCAATTAAGCTCTTATTTGGCTGAGTTAGCTCAATTTTGGGATTAGTGCCTGAAAATATAAATAACACGTAATAAGTCTAAAACGGCAAAGTAAGATAGATAAAGGTACTAGAATGCTTAAGCTTAACGGGTTTAAATGTGCACTTTTCGGTGCTCATCACACCCCCAAACTTAAATATTGCTAGTCCCTAGCAATGAACTAAGAAGTAAAGGAATGAAATGAACAACTAAACAAGTATAAACTGGAAAGCAAGTAAAATGATAACACCATTTTCGTAGGGAACACGATTGCATTTAGCATATGCAACAAGCCTTTTAAACCCCTAGGTTACCCCTAGTGGATTAGTGAAGTCTCGTGAGGGTTTCCTGAAATGATACCCACAAACATTAAGCTTATTCTTTCAAAAGAGGCACCAATATTGCAAACAAGTATTGGGAGAAAACTACCTCAAGTATGCAATTTTTCAACCGTTTCCAAGCAATCTACCAAAATCTCAACATCAAACAAGCAAGCATGGTCCTCCACACATCAAAAAAATGATCATGAAAATCGAAACAAGTCTAGAATCCATGTGAGAGGTCCGGCATCAAGTGTGTTGCTATCTTAGCCAACTATAGAAGTAATCACATCATTACCCTCAAACTGGCACACAAATCTAGTCCAATCATCAAGATAAGAAGTGGACCTTTTATTAAAGCTTTATTGTTCTAGGTGCGCTTTTTCTTTTCACTCTATTTTATTTTTTTTCTTTTTTCTTCTTTTTTTTTTTTATTGAGGATCAAAGATGGAAATATTGTGCAATGTGTTGATCTCTTAAGCTTTCTAGAAGATTCATGTAGCGAGCTTTAGGTCAATGACTCCCAAACCAGATGGCTTTAGGGCATTAGGTGTTAAGACACCCCTACGGACTTACAAACTCAAATCAACTAGGCTACAAATCAAGACAACAACCATCTAATCATTTCCTACTTCTCACCTTTTGGGAGAAGTCCTCACTTTTATTACTTTTGCAACTTTCCTTTTTTTTTTTATAATACTTAATTATTAACCTAGAGTTTGGGCCCTCCACCTTTCGGCGCGAGAAGTTCACTGCTTAATGAGGCAAGAATCCCGGCTACTCAATGAAAAGGGGTTGTTATCCACCTTTATCAAGAATGAAAGCTTTCAATGCACTACTAGCCCAATTGGGATATAACCAATTCAATAATCAACAAAGCATGTACCCCACAAATGAATGCTAGTGTGCACCGGTGCTAGTATAGAATCCTAGAATGAATCTCAAAACAATCACAAATTCAGGATGATGTGGACCATAAATGCGAGCAAGATATCAATCTTTTGAAAAATTTACTCCAAAATGGCATCCTCAAGGCATACAAGGAGTATTGGACTCTCAAGTCAAGCAATTTTCAAATTTTAAGCAATATAGTCCTCAAAAGATCAAAATCATAGCTAGAAATGGACCAAGTATAGAAATATCCCTCAAATACACAAGACATGCTCAAAATTTGAATTTTAAAGTAATACTAAAATATACACCAATACCCCCAAACTTAAACTGCACATTGTCCTTAATGTGTGAAGAGAACAAAGGAAAGAGTATACCAGTGCTTTAGACATGAATGATCAGGATAGAAGTATCCAAAGTGGGTGGCATGGCCCCCCCAAACTTGGGATAAACTGTGGTCCTGAAAAGTTTGCACTCAGATAAACTCATTAGATAACAAGATAGGATAATCAGTGCACAGTGGACATGCAAGTGTAAAATGGGATAAATAGAGAATAGAGAGAGAGGTGTAAGAGTGGTCCTGAAAAATTGGGCAGCACTCTCTCACTGAAGTCACTGTGGTGTACCTGATGGAGTCAAACATACAAATATGAGATACTAAGAGACATCCATAATCAAAAAGCAATATATAGAGAATATAAAGTGCAGGTACATCAATAAAATAATAAAGCTGACAAACCGGCCGCAAAGTATAATACAGTAACAGTGACAGTATAATACAGATCCAGAATAAAAGAAATGAAAGCATAGAACAACTGGAAGTGGAGTATCAGGAGGCCTGATCGTGAAGATCTGCAATGGCTGGAGGTGCAAGTGCGGGTGCAGGTGCAGGGAGTCGGCTGGAGAGATCGGCAAAGCAAGCCATGACATCCGCCCTGAAAAAGGTGAACTCAGCTCGGTGGGCAGTGATGTCGGCACGCATGGCTACTACGTCCTCCTCCAGTGTCTGCAAGCGTGCTCCGAATCCGGGAGTGGGAACTGGAGACTCAGGCAGAGATGCCTCTGAAGAAGACTCCCGAACTCGCTCCTGAGCAGCGGCTCGATCACTGGTATCATCGGCATCAGCATCATCTGCAGCATCGGCATACTCCTTAGCAGGTCGCTCCAGGTCAATGTCCATGCGATCGGTAGCCGGACCGACTGGTGAGTCGTCCGCTGCGATATCTGCTGCTGCTGGAGGTGCCGGCTGTGCCTAGGCTGCCTCCTCCTCCTCCTCTAGTTCAGCTGCTGCCTCTACAGCTGGCTCCTGAAGACTCTAAATAAGAGCATTATAGCTCTTATTCCAGTCGCTCCTCCTATAGAAGCTAGACCGTGCAAGGGGCTCCTCATCTGGGGGCACTTTGTAGCGCTGGTCAAGAAGGATCTGCGTGATGAGGTGTCCGAAGGGTAAGACCTTGGACCGCTTAGGGTCCTTCCTGGAAATGAAAAAATCATACAGCAACCTCATCACGCTCCAGATGAGGATTGGGATAGATACCCAGCAGCCCGTGTAAAAAGCGTAAAGAGCTGTCAAGTAGTCCTGACGCCTCTGGATCTTATGGCCCGCCATGTAAATATTCTGGAAGAGAACTGTGTCGATAAACCAGAGGTCGTCAGGCAAGAAGGTCCTGGTGGCGAATGTCTAACCACCGGCATGATGGCCTGTCAAGGAGACAGCCATGTCAGAAAATGAAGGCCTATGCAGCCTCGGGTATGTCTCTGCAAGCTCAGGTGGACACCGGTGTGGGCACCGGCAAGCACGGACCAGAGTGTCAACTGTGATGACAATCTTGTGGACGTCCAGTGTAGTGATCATCTCTGCGGTAGATCGTGGCGAGGGCTGGAGATGCTGAAAGAATAGCCGCACCAGTCGCGGGTATACAAGGCCGGTGACTGGGGCAAGGATGGCTATGAGGCCCTGCTGCATGATATCCTGATAGCCAGACCGGGTCAGGATAGATTCGGAGAAGTACTCAGTATCGAAGTACGACTCCTGAGCCACGGTCATGGCTGCATATCTCGGCAGCAACTGGTCACGGCGCTGAGCCGGTAGAGGTGGCTGCGGTGATGGCATGGCGGCTGCATCTGCCTGATGGCGCGCAGGAGAAGGTGATGGTGTGAAGGCTGGAGGAGCCTGGGATGTAGATGGCACGTGGTCAGCTCCCTCCTCAGCCTCGTGGGATGGGGACTGAGGGGAAGTAGCCTGTGTGGGCTCCTCCTGAGCATGAGATGGCTCTGCAACCATCTCTATCCTGGGCCGTATATGTCTGCGGGGTCGCTGTGGCCCCGAAGATCGCCTGGCTGTACTCTTATACCGTGGAGCCATGATCTGCAAAAAGACAAGAAAATTTCAATATAAGTCAGTGACAGATATAAGAATTTAAGTGCATAATAGAAACATGTATGTCAAATAAGATAGACAAAATACAAATGACATGAATCTATGATGATGATGAAATGTGAATCATGCTAAGCAATGTAGGTATGAAATGCATCCAATGTGGAATATCACATGCATTGTGCATATAAAGATACCATGAAGACAACATGAGATGAATGGAGTGTGTATGTGTGATCTGTGAAAGTTCGATCGATCGAACTTTAAGTTCGATCGATCACAGAAATTTTCGATCGGTCGAAGTGAAAAATATTCAAAAGTTGGATCGATCGAAGTGAATTGGATCAATCCAACACTTGGATCGATCGAAGCATGAAAGTGCACAAGATTGGATCGATCGAAGGTAGTGAAATGAAGTTCATTACTTCGATCGATCGAAGCACAAGTTCGATCGATCGAACTGTGCGAATGCCGAATCTGAAAAGTCACAGATCTATGAGCTCTAGAGCACGGGGCCCACACAAACGTGTTTGTGGGCCCATCTACACACCAAACATCTAATCCTCAACACCCAAACACTTCCCGAACTCCACAAATCACATCACAATCCCCAATTTGGTTCGGCCGAATGGATATGTATATGTATATCATGTAACAGGAAATTCAAGCTTCAATAATGGACGATTTACACATTTATAACATGATTCGACATAGAAAATCAATAACATGCATCAATTTAAGCTTGGAATCAAGAAAATTGCATTCGGTTTACCTCTAAACTGAGAGAGAAGAGATGAGAGAAAGGTGTGAAGCCGCGGGGAAAATGAGACTTGAGTTGGCCGGAATTTGCTGGCCGGAGATGGGGAAGATGATTGGGAATTGGGTTTTTGCCGGATTAGGATGAGATTGAGAGAAGAGGGAGACTAGGGTTCGGTTTCCTTTTGAAGTTGGATCGATCCAAAGTGATCGATCCAACTCGGTTATATTTTAAAAACACGATATGTAGAGTTCGATCGATCGAAGATGGAGTTCGATCGATCGAACTTAGGTTTCCACTCTTAATGGCATTTTTTTGAAATTTTGGATTTTTTTTCTTTTTTTTTCTTTTTTTTTTTTTTTTTTTTTTGAAATGAATTTTGAAAAATCAAAGGAAATTAGATTAATGAGATGCAAATTTCGATCGATCGAAGAAAGATTTCGATTGATCGAAGAGGATAAAGAATGTACAAGTTTAAGGGTTCAAGAGTTGACACGTGTTGGAACCTTGGATCGATCGAACTTGGAATTCGATCGATCGAACATGAAAATTTTTGAAAAGTCCCGAGAGCATGCATTTTGGAATTTGGATGCAGGTCTAAAATTTTTCTAAGTGTTGGGACTCATGATCGATCGAACCATATGTTGGATCGATCGAAAGGTAGTTTAATCGATCGAAATGGTTTACGATCGATCGAACTTTTAAAAATTTGGAGATCCCGAGAGCATGCATTTTGGAATTTGGATGCAGGTCTAAAATTTTTCTAAGTGTTGGGTGCAAAATGAGAGCTGGATCGATCGAGTCCATAGTTAGATCGATCGAACCAAAGTTCGATCGATCGAACTAAAACTTGGATCGATCGAAATTATGCCTAAATGCTCAAAATGACTTGAATGCTCATGCAATCCCTTACTCAGTTCCTTCCAATGTATATGAACCACAAAAACAGTATCTAGACTTCGCAAGAATCAAAATGCAAGATAGAAATGAGGGAGGAATAGGGTTTTGACATCCTAACGAATTTCAGTGCTAGTCTTTAACATCTCTAGCAAGACCTAGGGTTCTTTTAACCCGGATCAAAGATCTTGCAATGCATCCCCTCCTTTTTGGGATGAGAGATATTTCGAGTCACTCCCAACAAATAGTTCTTAGAAGAACTTGTTGGGGTAAACTCAAAAGACATCTTGAGTTCCTTGTCAAAACTTTCCTTGGGCTTTCACGCCCTTTCACAACAAGAGTTCGAAATCACTTTTCTTGCATGCAATGCTGAAGATGAAGATGAAGGCTTTGAAACATTGTTCATGCACAAAAGCTCATTCCTTTCACAAGCAAGATCATGATATTCCTCTACCACATTAACCTCTTCCTCATATTTGTCAAATGGATTGGGTGTGGGGTTAAAGATGTTCAACTTCACTCTTATGTGCCCAAAAGAAATCTTCATTATCCCCGTCCTACAATTTATGTTGGCATTTGAGGTTGCCAAGAAAGGACGGCCAAGGATAACCGGAATTTGGTTCTTTGGATTGGGCACCGGTTCCGTGTCAATGACGACAAATTCAACCGGGAAGAAGAACTTATCAATCTTAATCAACACATCCTTAATTATCCCCCTAGGCTTCTTAATAGATCGGTCGGCAAGTTGTAAAACCACCGACGTCGGTTTCAATTCACTTAGGCCCAATTTGATATAAACCGAATAGGGAAGAAGGTTAACACTAGCCCCTAAGTCAAGAAGTGCCTAATTGATGACATGTTCACCAATAACACAAGATGTTGTAGGTGCACCGGGGTCCTTAAACTTTGGCAAAGTGTTGTGCTGTAGAATGGAACTCACTTGTTCGGTTAAGACCACTTTTTTTGACGTTTGGCTCTTGTTCTTCCGCTTTTGGGTGCATAAGTCCTTCAAGAATTTGGCATAAGCCGGAATTTGCTTAATTGCATCCAAAAGTGGAAGATTGACTGTGACTTGCCTAAACATATCCATTATCTCATTGTTCTTGGTCTTTTGCCTTTCTTTTGAAATGGACCCTTTCAAGGCATCCGGAAATGGAGCTTTTTCAAAAACTCTTTCAGCATTTTCTTTCAAAGAATTTTCAGCATTGGACTTGTTCGATTCATTGGATTTCAAATCACTTTTCAAAGAAGAATCATGAATAACATTTTTCAAAGAACTTTTCTCAAACACATTTTTCAACACTGTTTTCAATGAATCTCTTTGGAAATCATCTTTCAACTCATAATTTAAGGGCTTCTCATTCTCAAGATCATGCACATGCAATGAAGGAGGAATAGTGTGTGGAACGGGACGGGTGACAACTTGAGATTATACCGGTTCACTCTCTTCATTAGGCATTCTAACTTGATTGTCTACTACCCTACCACTTCTCAAGGTTGTTACCGCATTGACATGCTCAACATTATGCCCTTCCAATGAGGATTTGGTTTCTACAACACATTGTTGTTTGATTCGGGCATTCATGTGCATCTTTCCCTTCTCTATAGCATTAAGTGTTTCAGCTATTTGCCCTACTTGGGTTTCTAGCTTGGCAATTGATTGAGAATGAGAATGCAACAATTGAGTATTTGCTTCTAGAGTGCCCAAAGCATTTAAAACCTTTTCCTCAAAAGCGGAACCTCTAGAATTTCCTTGAGAATATGATTGGTTAGGAAAATGAGAATTAACAAATTGATTTCCTTGTGAGTTATATGGTCTTGAACCTTGGGATCCTTGGTTTTGAAGTGGAGGTGGAATGTATTTCCCTTGAAAACTGCCTTGGGAATAGTTTGAGCCCTCCCCTTGGTTTTTCCAAGAAAAATTAGGATGATTCCTCCAACCGAGATTGTAATGGTTACCATAAGGATTGTTCCCTTGGTTCACAAATGTTGCATTAACTTGCTCAATGGGTTCATTTTGAATTTGTCCATGAGGACAATTAGAAGTAGAATGAAGAACACTAGAACAAGTCATACATGATTCATTTTGAGCTCTAGGAGAATGGTTAGGAAAGGAAGACACTTGATTCGCCAAGTTTTGATTGATCAATTGATCAAATTTTTGAGATAAAGACTTCATCTCGGCGGTTATATCATTTGAGTGGTCAACTTGATGCAAGCCAACACTCTTCCTACCTTGAGAATTTCTACCATTCCTAGATGACAATGTTCTATGCAAAGAGTTTTCACTCATGCTCTCATAAAGACGCCACACGTCTTCCTCTTGCCGGTCTATATAAGAACCTCCCATTGAAGCATCAACCATGCCTTTATAATTATCCGATAAGCTTTCAAAGAAGAATTGGACCAATTGCCATTTAGGCATGTCATGGTGAGGACACTTCCTAAGCAATTCATTGAAGCGTTCCCATGCCTCGTGGAAAGTTTCTCCCTCCCCATGTGTGAATTCCCTAATGGTGGTTCTCATAGCATTGGTCTTCGAAACCAGATAGTACTTTTTCAAAAATTCTTGTTGCATTTCTGCCCAAGAAGTTATAGAAAAAGGCCTAAGGTTGTTAAACCAATACTTCGCCTTATCTTTAAGGGTGAATGGAAAAAGTTTCAGCCTTAAAACTTCTTCAGGCATGTCCGTGTATCAAACGGTAGAACAAACTTCAAGAAACTCATCCAAATGCTTGTAAGGTTCTTCACTAGGAAGTCCATGAAAGTTAGGTAGCATTTGGATAGTTTGTGCTTTAATCTCATAATGGTGTGCTCTAAATGGTGGCAATTGAATGCATGTGGGTGCATTATACTCATTAGGCACATAGTGATCTCTCAATGCGAGTGGTGGATTAGCAACTTGAGGTGCAACATGGACACCTTGGTTATATTGAGCTTGATTAATGATGGGGGGTTGTGGTGCATATATTGGCCTTGGAATTCCCATTGGAATTTGGCCTTGTTGTTGAGGAGGATGATGAATGTATGGCCTAGGCATGCCTAATGGAACTTGCATATTATTATTTTGCACATTAGGGTGAAGGATGCCTTGTTGGTCTATGTGACCAAGGTCTTCAACATGATCATCATTGAGAGTGTCCATTGGTAGATTGGTTCTATGTGAACTTCCTCTTCCCCTTGGATTCCTAATAGTGGATTCTAAATGCAAATCAAGAGGGACAAGAGTAGGTCTCAATGAACGACAACCATGCATGCACAATGCAACACGAATAAGCAACTTTTTCAACAATGCAATTAAACTTCACAACCACAATTTTCAAATGCAATGTATGTCAAATAAATGCCTCCACGTGGGCCCCCGATTTAACTAAGGAGATTGAGTAAGAAGGTCTCACAATAGTCCTTTAGCACTTCAACTCCAAATTTAAAAGATTAGCTCAGCAAATTTTTTTTTTTTTTTTTTTTTTAGCAACTCTTCATTTTTAGCATTTTTTTTTTCCTTTTTGCTTGCTTTGCTCCTTAGCTTTGAAGTTCTTAGCTAGCTCCTTGCTCAATGCACCTTGTTAATGAAGAACAAACTTAATAAGTAATCAAAAACAGAAAATAAAAAGAAAGAAAAGACACGATCAAAAGAGTATTAATCCTAATTGAATTTCACAATTCGACGTTGCCAATTTAAAATCCCCGGCAACGGCGCCAAAATCTGACAAGGTCGCTTGTAAACGCCAAACTAAATGTAGTGAATGTGTGGTTCAAGAAAAGCCTTTTATGTCAAATTTAAATTTATAAAAACCACTACCAACACCACTACTAACGTAGCAAGAGTGAGTAGGGATCGTCCCAAGGGATCATACGTGTTGGAATTTCAACTTCGACTCTAGCGTACCAAATGATTGCAAAAGAGAATTGGGTTGGTTAATTAAGCTAAATTGAATTCAACTAAATAAAATAATATGAAGTAAACAAGAGAGAGAGAGAGGTCTTGGGGTGTAGAGATCACCACCAAGCAATACTTTTCTATACTACTAACAAGTGATCAATTGAGGGTAATGGATGTGTTGCAATATGATAATGGTGTGTGTGTATTAGGTTGATTCAATTAGCAAGGATGACAAATCAAGCAAGTATTGTCTAAACATCATGTGAAGAGCACAATATATCTAAACAATAGAGCATATATTGTCTAGACAACATGGGGATAGCACAATAAATCAAAACAAGTCATTAATCCTTCATTAAGCTCACAATCCACATGCAACACAATGTTAGAGGAATATGCCATTTGGACTCACAAGCATGGAACATCAAACATCAAGAGTAGATTGTCCTCCCATCTAACATTACACTACCACTACACTAAATCTACACTACTAGCATGAAAATAAAGCTATCTAGACTAGGGGAGAGGCACAAACCATCAAGAATAGGCATAAACCATCAAATAAACCAAAATAGCATTCATTAAGCATATCATCTTGATAATCTCTAGATCTATAGCATCAATACACATAGACATGCATCAAAAACACTAAATTTAGAGATAAGCACATGAATATCCTACTCTAGCATACATAGACATATGGATAGAATAGAATAGTCAATTGGAAGCATTAAACCATACAAACCATGAAATAATCAAGATTTATATATACATGAATATCAAGATGTATCATACAATACTAATCCCTCAATAATACACAAGATTAGAGTATAGAAAGCATGCTTGGGGCTAACTCTAACCCCAAGAAGATGTCTATCCACTCATGGTAGTGATGATCCAACCCTCGAGGGCTAACTCCATGGCTACTCCTTGTTGGTGAAGATCTCCTCCAATGGTTGCTCTAGCTTCCTCCCTTCTTCCTCTCCAAGAATAGCCTCCAAGATGATTTTCAATGTGTGACAAGAGACTCTAGAGCCTTTTCCAAGAACTGTATCATATTCTTTATATAGGTAGGTCAAATACACCCTATGATGAGCTGTGGTCGTGCAAGGCATATTCTCCAATGATTGGATGAAGGACGGAGTAAATGAGCTGGACTTTAACTTTTTCTCGTTGGAGGAAGTTCGATCGATCGAACCTTAACTTGGATCGATCAAAGATGGGTTCGATCGATCGAACTGCATCTTGGATCGATCGAAGTGGTCTGACTCCTCCGGATAAGGACAAGGCTGAGATATTTCGAAGATATTTATGGGGAAAAGGACAACAGTGGTTGGTAGGCGTACAGCTGTGGATAAGATCAATCATTTGAATAGGACAAAATAGGGTTCGATCGATCGAAGGTGATGTTCGATCGATCGAACTTGGAATTTCAGCAAAGGCCAAGGTTGGATCTATCGAGAAGTACTGTGATCGATCATAGATGTTCGATCAATCGAACTCTAAGTTGGATCGATCGAACTTTTCAGCTGCACAACTTAATTCCTTTTTGCTCCTTTCTTTCTCCACTTTGCTCCCTCCTTTGGTTTATCTCAGGATTGCTTCAATTAGGCTCTTATTTGGCTGAGTTAGCTCAATTTTGGGATTAGTGCCTGAAAATATAAATAAAACGTAATAAGTCTAAAACGGCAAAGTAAGATAGATAAAGGTACTAGAATGCTTAAGCTTAACGGGTTTAAATGCGCACTTTTCGGTGCTCATCACACCCCCAAACTTAGTTATTGCTAGTCCCTAGCAATGAACTAAGAAGTAAAGGAATGAAATGAACAACTAAACAAGTATAAACTGGAAAACAAGTAAAATGATAACACCATTTTCGTAGGGAACACGATTGCATTTAGCATATGCAACAAGCTTTTTAAACCCCTAGGTTACCCCTAGTGGACTAGTGAAGTCTCGTGAGGGTTTCCAGAAATGATACCCACAAACATTAAGCTCATTCTTTCAAAAGAGGCACCAATATTGCAAACAAGCATTGGGAGAAAACTACCTCAAGTATGCAATTTTTCAACCATTTCCAAGCAATCTCCCAAAATCTCAACATCAAACAAGCAAGCATGGTCCTCCACACATCAAGAAAATGATCATGAAAATCGAAATAAGTCTAGAATCCATGTGAGAGGTCCGGCATCAAGTGTGTTGCTATCTTAGCCAACTGGAGAAGTAATCACATCCTTACCCTCAAACTAGCACACAAATCTAGTCCAATCATCAAGACAAGAAGTGGACCTTTTATTAAAACTTTATTGTTTTAGGTGCGCTTATTCTTTTCACTCTATTTTTTTTTTTTCTTTTTTCTTTTTTTTTTTTATTGAGGATCAAAAATGGAAATATTGTGCAATGTGTTGATCTCTTAAGCTTTCTAGAGGATTCATGTAGCGAGCTTTAGGTCAATGACTCCCAAACCAAATGGCTTTAGGGCATTAGGTGTTAAGACACCCCTACGGACTTACAAACTCAAATCAACTAGGCTACAAATCAACACAACAACCATCTAATCATTTCCTACTTCTCACCTTTTGGGAGAAGTCCTCACTTTTATTACTTTTGCAACTTTCTTTTTTTTTTTTTATATAATAATCAATTATTAACCTAGAGTTTGGGCCCTCCACCTTTCGGCGTGAGAAGTTCACTGCTTAATGAGGCAAGAATCCCGGCTACTCAATGAAAAGGGGTTGTTATCCACCTTTATCAAGAATGAAAGCTTTCAATGCACTACTAGCCCAATTGGGATATAACCAATTCAATAATCAACAAAGCATGTACCCCACAAATGAATGCTAGTGTGCACCGGTGCTAGTGTAGAATCCTTGAATGAATCTCAAAACAATCACAAATTCAGGATGATGTGGACCATAAATGCGAGCAAGATATCAATCTTTTGAAAAATTTACTCCTAAATGGCATCCTCAAATTGTTTCAGAGACCTAACTCCCATCTTCATCTTCTTCACTCAGTCTCTACCATTACTCTTTATTGTTCTCACATCAAAAGTCTAGTGCCTTCTAAGAATTCTAGTTTGTTATTATTATCATTTTTTTAAAATTTTTTTTTTATTCTGCTAGAGTTCTATTTAGTTTTACATTTTCTTATGTAAACAGTTTAATATCTATTATTTGTTTTATTATGTAAAAATAATAATAATAAAGGTTACAGTTTCGTCGATTCTATGGCACAGCATAGCCTTGCTTGGAAAGAATTCTCTTGCTAAACACCTTGCTTGGATCCTATTCTTACTCGGATCTCATCTCGTTCTTGCTTGGTCTCCATGGGTGACAAAACAGATGCTAAAGATTCTCTGTTCTTTGTTTTATGACCAATATCAAACTCAAGGGTCCCAATTACCTTTATTGGGCCCGAGCTATCCAAGTTGGTTTGAAAGCTTGAGGGAAGTTCTCTTATCTTAAGTCAACCAAACCTACTGATGCCAAATTGGTTGATGCTTGGGAACAAGAAGATGCCGAAATTATAACTTGGTTGTAGAACAGTATGGAGCCCAAGGTCTTCAACAATGTCTCTTTTCTTGAAACCTCTAAGGAGATATAGGATGCCCTGAAGGAGATGTATTCATCTGAGCAAAACATCTCTCGGATTCATCAGCTTTATGAGGATCTTTTTTCCACTATACAAAGAGATCGCTCTATTGAAGATTACTACTCCACCTTGAAAGGTATGTGGGAGGAATTGAATATGTATCAGCCTTTGACTACTGATATGGAGACTCAAAAATGGTACAGGGAAGAATTTTGCGTCGTAAAATTTCTTTCTTCAACCCGAATTTGCTCCTGTTAGTTCTCAGATTCTTGCTGGTACACTTTTGTCATCTGCTAGTGAGGCCTATAGTCGTATTTGGCGGGCCAACCTATCTGCTCCATAGAAAGCCGATCACTCTGCCCTTGCACCACCCATTAGGCGCTCTGATAATTTCCATAATGGTCGTGGGGGACATGTTTCGAATAAAGGTCGAAATTTTCAAGGTGGTCGTAGTGGCCTCAAGAAATGTGCTCATTGTAATTGCACCAACCATACTGTGCACAAATGTTGGAAACTCCATGGCAAGCCCACATGGCTTAATCATGCTACTGTTGAAGAGGAGATCTTCACTCCTGCTGATGAAGAGACTGTAGCTCTTTCTAAAGTAGAGTATGATTCACTAATGGCGCGTACTCATATTTCATCTCCCTCAACTGCCACCTTGGGTGCTTCAGGTAACACTTGCCTCAATTCCTCATCCAATCAGCCATGAATTATTGATTCTGGAGCCTCCGATTATATGACTGGTAATCCCTCGTTTCTAATCTTTCAAGTACTTCCCCTCATTCCTTTGTTACAATTGCTAATGGTTCTAAATCTCCAGTTCAAAGGGTTGGCACAGTTACTACCCCTTGTCTAACGTTCTCTTCTGTTTTACACTTACCTCAATTTCCTTTTAATTTATTATCTGTTCATATAATTACCTTTACTTTAAATTGTTCCGTCACCTTTTATCCTTCTCATTGTGTTTTTCAGGATCTAAAGACGAAGAGGATGATTGGTGGGGGATATGAAATGGATTGTCTCTACTACTTCCAACCCTCTCCCATATTAACTTCCTCTGTCTTTCATACCACGACTTTTCCATATAAGTGGCACTATAGACTTGGACATCCATCAACTGCCAATCTGTGTCTTTTAGTCCCTTCTTTACCTTCATTTTCTACTTTTAATTGTGAAACGTGTGAGCTCAGTAAACATCATCGAGCCACTTTTAAATGTCGACCTGATGGTCCTTGTTTACATCCTTTTGAGCTGGTTCACTTCGATGTTTGGGGTCCAGCGAGAACAACTGGTTTGTCTGGTGCACGTTATTTCATTTCTTTTATTGATGATCATTCCCATTTGACTTGGTTATATGTTCTTAAAGATCACTCTCGAGTGTTTGATGCATTTAAATCATTTTATACTGAAATCACTAATCAATTTAATGCCAAGTTGCACATTCTTTGTACTGATAATGCTCTTGAGTATAAAGTTTATAACTTTCAGCACTTCTTTGAGTCAAAGGGTATCACTCATCAAACCTCATGGGTTGATACACCAAAACAAAATGGAGTTGCTGAACAAAAGAATGGTCCAATCCTTGTTGTTGACCCTCGTGCACATAAATGTATATTTCTTGGTTATTCTCGTGCTCAAAAATGGTACCGATGTTATAGTCCTACATTAACAAAACATTTTGTATGTGCTGATGTGACTTTCTTTGAAAATGTTCCCTATTACTCTACGGAGGGTTGTCAACTGCAAGAGCCTTTACTCCAAGAGTCTGTTCGTCCCCTACCTGTTCTTTTCGTGCCTTAATATCCTACTAGGTTCATTCCTTCATATCCTAAGGTCTATGTTCGTAAACGTCTCCGGTCTTCTCATTGCCTATCTTAACCAATTACAGCCCCAATAGCACCATCCTCAAATCCTCCATTGCTCTCCTCGGCGCTTGCAGATCTTACTCCTCCATTTAGTCCTAACATTCCCATTGCCATTCGTAAAGGTAAAAGGTCTTGTACTAAGCACCCTATCTCTAATTTTGTATCTTAAGATCATTTATCTCCTTCATTTAAAGCTTTCACAATATCCTTATCTTGTCTCTTTTCCTAAAATATATAAGGAGGCTCTTTCTGTCACGTCCCTAGACCATGGTCCGGATTGTGAACACAACACACAAATAATCACAATCTCAAAATTAATAAATATCCTTGTAACTTGTCTCAACCACGCATCCACCTATCCATTTCCCTTTATAAAATCAAGACTGAAAATAAATAGATAAGATGCCAATATTAAAACTTTAAAGTTTTAAAGTCTAAAAGAACATTTATTACATGCCAGGAAAATTCTAAAGAAATATAAGACAAAACATAGTCTATTATGCGGAACAAAACATTACAACGCTAGCCCTGACTCTGTCTACAGCTGAGGAGGAACACCCTCCATACCATCCGTGCCATGACCTGAAAAGATATGTATAAAATAGGAATGAGCAACCACAGCTCAGTAAGAATTACTTAAAGTGCACTCCTTAATACCTCCGTGAATCTAAACAAAGGACGGATAAAAGATAAAGGGATCATACAAGCTCAGGGGAAAGCAACATATCATATGAGATAATAAAATGAAGTGCCATGTAACGCCAATGCCAATGCTAATGTCACTGACACCTCTCACTTCCCAAAGTCCTATTTCCATCACAAAAAGTTAATGTAATCCGGCCAGAGCTGCTCCCTATACCACGAGAAGAGAATTGATCATCTATCCCTAATCCAAGGTAACTCCTTGTAATCATTTGGGGCCTAGTGACACAATTACGCGTAGGCAACTCCTACGTCTTCTCTAGATTTCCATTAACTGCACAAACAAGGCAACTCCTTGTCCGGTTTTAAAATCTTTGATTCAGTTCCCTTTTTCTTTTCCAAACTCACAGATATAAGGCGCCTCCCTGTTATCCGGTTTTCAAAACCATTTAATAAAACATTTGCACTTTCCTTCTCATTCCAACATCACCCCCCATGCTCATGTGAGATGCATGTACATTTGTATAACATGTGCACAGATAATGAAATAAATATAGAAATCTTAACTCATATACAATATCATGGTATTGCATTTTAATCCACACACAAGCATGGTAAATTAACAGGCTAAGTAACCCATGGTTGTATAACATAAGAAGCATGTTTTCTAACTCACATTTGCCGTATAACAATGTAAACAGTGCTTAATAACATTTAGGAAATCAAGTACAAAACTTCCCATATCATAACAACCAACATTCTAATTTTCAAGTAGTAACCTATATTTACAAGGTCATAACTTTTTCCACAGTTAGAATCTAAGGCTGAAATTGGTATCGTTGGAAAGCTTGTTTTAAGCTAGTCAATTTAAACTCAAAAATCGCTTCAATTTGGATTTAAAATGAGGGAGTTGTGGTCAGTTGAAGTTCAGGTCACTGTGCAGGAAATTATGCAGATTACAGCGCAAAACTGGCAGCCTATGTTTACAAGATCATAACTTTTTCCACAGTTGGAGTCTAAGGCTGAATTTGGTATCATTGGAAAGCCTGTTTCGAGCTAGTCAATTTAGACTCAAAAATCGCTCAATTTGGACTTAAAACAAGGATGTTATGATCCTTTAAAGTTCAGCTTGCTGTGATTCCAAAATTGTGAAAAACAAGTAGCTGCCTATGTTTTAAGCACAAAACACATAGAATTGATTCCTTAAAGGTAAAGGGTGTGAGAGTTAAGTAATCCTACCTCAAAGAAGCTTAAAACTCAGCAACAATCACAACTTAAAGTAACTCAAATGATGGATCAAAGCCTTCCAAGGTAGAAAATGAAGAACACTTCCTTCTTTGTTTGCAACCAAAACCCTCTTCTTTTAACACCACTTTCCAAACCCAGCAACAAAAGAAATGGACTCAAGTTTGATATCAAAAGAACCCTCACTATCTAAGGAACATTTTTCCTTCACAAAGTCCCATCAAAATCCCAACACAAAGCTTCCAAAATTTAGCTTAAAATGTATCACTATGGAAAGGAAATAGAAAGCACGAAAATTGGGTTTTACCAAAATGGTTTCTAAGAACAAAAACACTAGGCATACTATATGTTATAAAATGAATGGTTATGGTGCAACCACATACACCTACACATGTCATCCCCTCCATGGATTAAAACCAAAATCATAAGAAATGACTCAAAAGTCCTTTTATTTCCTACTAAATACAATTCATGCCATTTACATGATAAAAGTCAAGAATACCCTTTCACAACTAACCAAATGTCAATTATGCTATTTTGCAAAGTAAAAGTCTACTTTGCCCTTTATCAAATTATCATATACCATGTATTCCATTTGTAAAACAAAAAGTCCATAATGCCCTTTATGAAATACTAAATGACAAATATGCTATTTGCATAACGTAGTCTATAATATTTCTTAACACATAATGATGTTTAATTCACATTTGCAAAATAATTATATTTTTGACAATAAAAATAAAATGCATGAATGCTAAAATGTTCGAAAAAATAATAAAAATGCAGGTCCTCACACTTTCCCATCCTGGTTGGTGAAAAACAATGGAGGATAAAATGCATTCTTTGCACTTGAATAATACTTGGACGCTTGTTCCTAAGCCCACAAGTGCATACATTGTTGGTTACCGATGGATTTTCACAGTGAAGCAAAATCCAGATGGTACTGTTGACAGGTTAAAAACTCGTCCTGTTGCTAAGGGCTTTACTCAAACCTATGGTCTTCATTACATTGAAACTTTTTCTCCTGTGGACATGCTAAACTCAGTTCATATTATTATCTTTCTTGCTACAAATCTTAATTGGCCCCTTCATCAACTTAATGTTAAGAATACCTTCTTGCATGGAGATTTGAGTGAGACAGTGTACATGGCTCAACCACGTGGGTTTGAGTCCAAGGGGGAGTGTGTTTGTCATCTCCATAAATCGATTTATGGACTTAAATAGTCTCCTCGAGCATGGTTTGACAAATTCAAAAAAGTTGTAGTTACTCATGGAATGACTAAAAGTAAGGTTTATCACTCGGTGTTATTTAAGAAGACAAAACATGGTATTATGATATTGGTCGTCTATGTGGATGACATTGTAATTACTGGAAGTGACAGTAATGGCATTCAGACTTTGATTGGTCATCTTAGTTCAAACTTTCTTACTAAAGATTTGGGCAAGCTTCGTTATTTTCTTGGTATTGAGGTTGCGAGATCAAATAAAGGCATTTATTTGTCTCAACGAAAATTTGTTCTTGATATTTTGAGAGATATGGGTCATCTTGGAGCTAAACCTATTGCTACACCTATGGAGGCCAATTAGAAATTGATGTCTGATGTTGGTGACTTAGTTGATGGTCTTGAGATGTACAGAAGACTAGTTGGTAAGCTAATTTACCTGACTATCACTCGACCAGATATTCATATGTAGTTAGTGTGGTGAGTCAATTCATGACCAACCCACAGGTCTGTGACCACCCAGATTTTTAGGATTTTTAATTATATTTATTTCATGATTTTTAGTTGTCTTATCTAATTTTAAATTGGAGATTCATGATTAAGCTATTTGATTTATTTTTTTTGCAATTGAAATTATATTACTTTTCTTGATCTGATGGAGATTACAGCAAAATGGAGCAGTAGATGGACAAAAATTGTGGAAAGAGAAATGGGTTATGATGTTTTTTGTGGGGTCTACTAAGGAGCTAGATGTGTTCTTGTATGCATATTATATATATATATATATATATATATATATATATATATATATATATATATATATATTGCATCTGCCTTGAGATAAGAAGAATGAGTGCTGCCAGCCGAAAATTTAGAGAAAAAGAAAGAAAGGAAAAAGGGAAAAAGAAGAAAGAAAGGAAAAAGTAATGATGTGGTGGGGCCCACGAAATTGATTTTGTGGCAATAAGTTCTTTGAACTTAGTCCTTCACGTGGGGGGTTGTCTGATAGGCTTGAAATGAGTGTATTGGAATTAAGGAATGAGGTGATAAGGTTTTGGCAAACCCACTTTTTGACTTCGGCTACTTTATGCACGTGGCTTTTATTAGCTGATTTTTGTACTATTGGTGGAATGCATTTGCCTATATAATTGTGTATTGTGTGTCACTAAATTAGTACACAGAGAGAGAGTTTGAGGAGAGAGGGACGAGAGTTGCAAATAGGAGCTGAGAATTGTATAGGAGACCGGAGGTTTGAGGACTTGGTGATCCAGTGAGGAAATATTTCTTTTTCAGTGTAGGGTTCTCTATACCTTGAATGGTTTGGAGTGGTTTTACTTCAATGGTTTTTATTAAATGTTTTAATTAAATTCGTATTTATTTTGCTTATATACTCACATGAATATGTATATTTTGTGAAGCTGTTTTGTTAAACCTCCAAGAAATTCTTGTTATAGTTTTTCCTACTGGGACTTCTCGTCTCACCACCCTCCAGTTTCAGGTACCAAGGATGAACAGGGATTGCTAGATTCGGGCTTAGGTGGAAGAGTTCACGTTACAGGATTTATGTATTTATTTGGAGAATTTTTTGTGTATATTTGAGGAAATTAACTTTTTGTATCAAAGAGGGCATTTTTTTTATGATCCTGAGTGTATTTTGATGCATTTGGATTTGAATAAATTAAGGATTTTATTAGAATTTTTGGGGCGTGACAAAATGGTATCAGAGCATTTTATTAGAAAATTTGGGCCGTGACAGGGTCCCTCACATGAATGCAATTGTACACATTCTAAAGTGCCTCAAAGGTGCTCCAGGCCATGGTCTTCTTTTCCAATCTTCAGGAAATCTTCACATTGAAGGGTATACTGATGCAGACTGGGCAGGTACTCCCTCAGATAGAATATCAACTGCGGGTTATTGTACTTTTATTGGGGGTAATCTTATGACTTGGAGAAGTAAGAAACAATCAGTTGTTGCTTGATCTAGTGCTGAGGCTGAATACCGTGCAATGGCTCACACAACTTGCGAGCTAACTTGGTTGAGAAGCCTTCTACAAGAGTGTGGAATCTTAGTGCAAGATTGTAATGTTTCCAATTTTTTTTTTTTTTACCATTTTCCATTTTCTGGGATTTTTTATTTTTGCAAGGGCATTTTCGTCTTTTCTCGTTTTACGTGCCAGACACCGTGGGGTGTGCCGGATATGTCCATGAGTTAATTGGGATATTTTACTAAGTTCAGGACCCTTTTAAATGCAAGGGTGGCCATTATGGCATTTTTTCATTTTTCGGGTCTAACGGTCCCGTGTGGGACCTACTACCGAAATTGTCGCATACGGGGATGTTGGTTGAGTCCATTTGCATCACATTTATTTTGTCTAATGTGTTATATGTGGTTGAGAATTATTATGTGTAGGAATATATATATATATATAATTTTGGTGTAAAGAATAAAGAATAAAAAGAAAAATTTTAATTAAAAAGTGGTGGGACCCACCACTTATCTTTAAGTGGCATAGAGGCCATAATTGACCTCACAATTCTCTCTCTCCCGTAACTCACTCTCTCTTCCTTTTCTCATCTCATTTTTTTTTCTCTTTCCAAGTGAAAATTCAATCCTTGATTATTCTCTCGTCTTTTGGAGTTTTTGGATGCCGTTTATGGCAAATTAGAAAGCACGTCTAGATCTACGATTTAATCAGAGCAATTCTTGGTTTGGTGCACTTTGAAATTTTGAATCTAGGGTACAAAATTGGGGGGTTTTGCATTTCTTGAGGTAGGGATTCTTAATCCATAAACGTCTTGTATTTTTGTGAATTTCTCTTCATTATTTATTGACAAGCATGCTTAATTTGAGTTGATTGCCTCTAAAATGATTTAATTGTTGTACATGAAGCCCATGACTATGTGTAGTAGTTGATTTATATGAAAAACATGCTTAATTGGTAATATTTCATGCCTATTATGTTTAGAAATTGCCAAACTTCTTGATGTGAAAGCATGTTATTTCCTTTGGGATTTATTGTAAAATTATGTTATGTAATTTGAGCTTAAATTTGGATGTATGATAATGGACATTGATATGATATGGGAAAGCATGACGCATTCATGCATCGCATTGGGCAAAAAAAATGGGAAAGAATTGTTTTGAAAGGAAAAAGGGACTTTTGGGGAAAAGTTTTAACAAAGTGGTTTTGAGAAAACCCGGACGCCGCGGAGGTACCAAAGGTCCGTGGTGTTAATATGACCTAGAGGGAAACTAGGGAAATCACCCTAACGTGGTTGAGTTAACTGGCCCCAATGACGTCGTGGAGGTACCAAGGGTCAGGGACAGTAGCCAATCCTTCTCTCGTGTTGCTGCAGAGTCACCAAAGGATGGGTTGTATTAACAATTTGAAAGTGATGGATGGTTTTGAAAATGGGGAGCAACATAGCATGGCATAGCATTCCATAGCATCACATCGTTCATTTTGGACTTGAAATTGATATTGTACTTCACTCGGCATAGTATGATCCCGCTCCTTATCGTTCTATTCATTGTTTGGATTCACGAGGTCGCAAGAGGTGTATCTTAGGCACCACCTACTGAGAAATTCACTCACCCCTTTATATTTAATATTTTTCAGGACATGGAAAAGAAATGGCAGACGACAATCCACCACAGTCTTAACTTGGACTAGAGGACTACTTTTGGTTACCTTTTTGAGATTAGAACCCACTTTGTAAAGCTTTGTATAGCATGTTGTTACAACACTTGTAAATCATATTGGAATCATGTTTTGGGCATGTAAAACTTGTAATTTCAATTGATTGGAATGTGGAAGGTCATTTATTAGCTTGTTAGAGCAGGTTTTAGTTCAGTTTTAAACTCTTGCGTAAGCCATTTTTTTTTATTCCCATAAATCACAGTAATCCAGTGGCTGATTCAGGGCTTGCCGAGCCATTTCGGTCGACCGAAATGGGCACTTCGGTCGACCGATTCTTCCAATAGCTTTTGGGAGTTTTGGGTTCTCAACCGATTGACCGGTTAGCCATTTCGGCCTACCGTACAGGGGATTTTGCTTCGGCCGACCGAAGCTTCACTTCGGTCGCCCGAAGTGAAGCTGCTTGATCCTTCTTTGTTCTTTCTTCTGGTCTATCCATCTTAAAGCCTTTTTGGGACACATTTAAAGCACGATGATGATGTGTTGATACTAGACATGATGTGAATTGGCTTAGGTGACCTCGGGTTCTGGTAAAGACCCGGTTAACAGTTCAAACCCATGGGTTCGGGTCGTTACAAAGATCTAACTCCTCTTTACTGTGATAACCAGGCCACCATTCATATTGCTAGCAATCCAATTTTTCATAAATAGGCAAAACACATTGAAGTGGATTGTCATTTCATTCGTTCTAAGGTGGCTTCAAATGAGATTGTAACTCCTTTTGTGCCCTCTCACAATCAGCTAGCTGACATCTTCACTAAAGTTCTTCCAAAGAATGCATTCGACTCTATTTGCAGCAAGCTGGGAGCTGTTGATATCTACTCCAGCTTGAGGGGGAGTGTCATGAATATAAGTTGTTTACAGCCTGTAATTAATTAGGAAAGTTGACTATTCTGCTACTGTTGATATGGTTTACTCTTTGAATGACAAAATACCAGTCCTGTGGCTAAATGGTATCACCCATTTTGAGGTTTATTCTTGAATACAAGGCTAAAGGATAAAGGCTGGAGACTGAAGACTGAAGGTTGAAGGCTAAAGGCATTTCTATACAAGGCTAAAGGCTAAAGGCCGAAGGCTAAATAAGCTGAAGGCATTTCTATACAAGGTTGAAGGCTAAAGGTCGAAAGCTAAATGGGCTGCAGCAAGCATCATTTGGTTTAAGTGACAAGTGCCAACTGTGAAGGGCAATTATGTAATCTTAGCCACATCCTCAAGGATATATATATGTATATTTTGGTACCTGCATTGCAAATAAATTGGACCTGCATTGTGAGGAATACAGTGCTAAGTAGAGAAAAATATCAGATATGCTCAAGAATATGACACGTCTCAATGGTCCCAAAGAAGAATGTTAGCTATGCTCAAGAATGTGACACGTCTCAGTGGTCCTAGAGAAGAATGTGACACGTCTTAGTGGTCCTAGAGAGCTTATATATGAAAGAATATATCATTCCTTAGAGGCTAAGTTTGGACAGAAATGGAATTTAGTACTCAAACTTGTAATCTGCTATAGCTGGTAGAATAGTGACAAAATTAGCTAAGGTGGCAAGCCTGCATTGGTCCATTGCTTTGAAAACATCTGAAATATGTTCTTTCAATCATTGGCTTGAGGTGACAGGTGTATATCCGTGGTGTGTGAGGCCTTGTGCAATTCAGTGTCACTATAAATATGCTGCTATAAGGCTCCTTAGGTTTTGAGCCTCTTGAATTTACAGCGCACTGACTTAAGGCCTTATGAGCTTCAATTGAGCTGCTATGAATGAGAGTCTCGTGAGCTAATATGTTGAGTGATTTTCAGAGAAAATTTGTGAGGTTCTGAGCTGAATTTAATCTCTGAAATCAACAAAAAAGGGACACTGAATCACCAAAGCATTGAAGATCCGGTGTTGCTGATTTTCTAGTGTAACAAGGGGGTTGTGGAGGTTCAAAAATTGCTGTGAAGGTTTTTGTGGTTTGAATAAGGCTCAAGTAAGTTTGTTTGTGATTCTTACATCTGTAGGAGGTGCTCACTTGTACAAAGTGGAGCTGAAGTAAGTTTTGACATCTTAATCCCTTTGTCAAGCTTGTTTTCTGATTTAGTCTATTAATTTGAGTATACACTGCCTATATCTTGCTATGAGTTACATGTTAAGTATTCTAGCAAGCTTCAATCACTGATTTGAGGCTGTTAAAATTAAAAAGTTGCCACAAACCTGACCATGTTGTTGTTCGGCCTTGTAAATCTAAGTTATTAGATATTTAAGCCAGAAAAGTGATATTTGAGCTTTGAAGAGTATATACCATGCTATTCTTGATGTGATTTCTATCTGAGCATGTGTATTAATCTGAAATATAACTGAGGATCTCTAGTATACTATGTCAAGCAAGTTTTTCTCTGTTGTTTGATGCTCATCTATGCAAGAAAAACTCATTGAATCAACTCTGAGGAGTGTACTGATTGCTGAGATGAGGCTACTGTCAAATTAACTGATGCAAGGGCTGTATTAAGTAGTGAATTTGGGTTTCAAGCTGCTCTGATCTATTCTAAAGGTTGACACAACTATTCTGTGCTGAAGCTATTTTAGTGCCGAGGCTATTCTGTGCTAAAGTTGTGTTGTGCTGAAGCTACTCTGTGCTGAAGCTATTCTGTGTCGAGGATATTCTGTGCTGAAGTGTGATAATCTTGCTGAGCTTATTGAAGACATTGTTTGTGCAAGTGTGCTATGATTATGTGAAGCTGTGAGAACCTACATTTACTCAAGGTTCAGGTGATTTGACTGATTTACCCTTCTCAGGGTTTTAAAGCCTTGTTTGTTGAACGTGTTATGTACTTGCTGTCTATTGATCAAGAATTATTTGAACAAGTCAGTTGAACTAATTCAAGGCTATAGGAACCTAGTGTGAGCAACACGTGAAGCTATATTGTGATTTTACAGTTCGATCCTTCCAGTTGCAGTGAAGAGAAAGCTAGGGTTTCATATTGTTCTACTTCAAGCTATGTGTGTTCATTCTTATCTTGTGTTGCAGCTGAAGCATTGTGTACTTGGTATATTAACACCTTATTTTATTGTTGATTTGGCTATTGAGAGCTTGTAAGTCCAAGCAGGATTGCTTAGGACAAGGGGAGTGCAAGTGTGCTTATTGTTGATGAGCTTGTGTATGTGTAAGTGAAGTGAAAGTCAGTGTCCTAGTGAGTAGAAGGTGGTTGGAAAGTGGGACAGCTTAGTGAGTAACTACTTGCATAAAACAAGTGTTGTTGTGTTGATACTTATTGTAAATGGTAGTGAAGCTTTACATCCTCACCCCATTGTTGATAATGGTAGTGAGGCATGATCCATCACCCCATTGTTGATTAAGCTGTGAGAGCTTATTGGGTCCAAGAGCGGTTGCTGAGGACAGGGGGAGTGTGTGGATGCGCTGTGGTGTAGTAGTGTGTGTGGATGCGCTGTGAAAACTAGTGTCTATTCTGATGCATGGGTGTGTGCAGAGAATGAGACAGCTGAGTATGTAACAAGATACATACAACTAGTGGATGCTTTTATTGGCTGAGGCCAAAAACTAAGGTTTTTCCCTATTCAGAGGGTTTCCTTGTATACCTTGTGTTATGTGCTTAATTAGTGTTTAACTTGTGTTGCCTTCATTAAAGAAAAAGTTTAATTAGACCAATTCAACCCCCTCTTGGTCTAACAGCTATATGTAATCTGCTAGCTTGATTATAGGAATATTCTGATGCATAAAATCTACTAGCTTGATTATAGGATTTTGATTAGCTTAATTTCTGGTAATTAACTAAATTAATGTATTGAGTGTATGTCTTGGGTTCCTATATAAACCCACATGTACTCATATCTAAGTCATATAGAAGAATCTTCTCTTCTATTTTCTTGCTCTTATTTACAACACAAGGGAAACCTAAATAGGATCATCCTAGTCTAGCATAAATAATTTTAATCCGTTCATTAAGACAAGCATAAACCATATAGTGTAATTTACATAAATCCACAAGTTGTAATAACACATAAATGCCAACTTGGAAATAAAAGTCAAAATCAAGTAATGGGATAAATTGGAACACACCCACACTCCCGGTCACATAGCCATGCTATGCACCTAAATAAAAATAGTCGTTCTCGGATTATTAGTCCACTTGAAACGAACTGATTGGCTAATATAAAGTGGAAAAACTCATGTTTCACCCATGAGCGCCAAGCGCTCGCATTCTCAAAGTAACAACTCCCGAGTATCTCCCAAAATCAACAAACAAGTCTACAAAATATTCTATATAACATGATATGCCCAAATTGCACCTCACAAGCGCACATAAATTATATTAATCACACAATCCATGCCCAATGGTCCAAATCACTATAATGGCATAATCTTTGTTGCAATGTCAAGAAACTGTGTATTTTAAAGTCATGTGATTTCATGTTATCATTATATCAAATTTTAAGTGTTTAAAATTATGATAGATTTATATATCTTCAAAATTAACCTTCACAACATAACAAATATATAATAATTCCATGAACAACCACAACATGTGAGGCACTTTAATTACAAGTAATTGTATACACTAAGATTTAGCACTTTAACAAACATCAATAATGTCAACAATAAAATAAATAACATGTTACACAAGAAAATTAACATAAGAATTCAATAAAACATTATGGACATACAATTAAGTCATTATATAAGCTCTCTAATCCAACCCACACACACAAGTGTATGCATAACTCACACAATGGTCATAAAATTCCAAGAACTCCCAGGTTATAAGCATAATACACCCCTACCTCAAATTAGGAGCAAACCTTAGCTACTCCAAAGGAAAAATGTGCTCCAAATCCGAAATTGATTGAGGGGTTTTGTTCTTCTCATAGTCCCCGTCAAGTTTCCTTCTATGACAAGCTCAAAATCTCAAAGGTTGGAGGTCAAATGGTTGAAGTAAAATGAAAAAGAAAAGAATGGGAGAGAGAAGAGAGAGTGTCGGTGGAGTGGAAGAAATGAAAGGATTTTAGCCTATCTTACACTTTCTCTCTCTATACGCCAACTCTTCAACCAAAAAGTTGGGCCAAACCACAAACCATGCATGTATTTTGAAAGTGCTGCATGAAATTACATCCATTAAGTTCATAAAATTAAAATAATAAATTTAAATAAAAAGAAGAGAAATAAAAAGAATAAGAAGAGAAAAGAAAGTTATCTACTACACACATTATATATAAGTAGTGCAAAAAGAAGAATTTTAAGAAGTAGAAAAAAAAAAAAAAAAAAAAATTAAGAATGAAAAATGAGAGAACTTTGAAAAGAAAAAAATAGAGTTTGATTGAAGAAGGCAAATTCAAGAAATTAAAGGGATTTGAAGAGTAGAAGAGAAAGAAAGAAAAAGTTAAGAGATACTTTTAGAAATTAAAAATTTTAGGGGTCATTATTTTAAAAAATTCATATATATGTCAAAAATAAATAAAAAATCATACAAATTATAGCTAGGCCAGGCAGGGGCACATTCTCCCTGGGCCTACTTTGGCTAAGCTCATAATGTTGACCCGAACAGGTTTAGAGAGATTTTCCTTGGAGAATGGAAGTATAAAGTTTATTCAGCTCAAGACCTAGTTCATCAACGTCTCTCTCTCTCTCTCTCTCTCTCTCTTATCCTTTCTCCTTAAAATCATAACTGTTGGCAATCCAACCCTACTTATCTTCATTTTTAAAATTTTCTCCTAAATTTTTTTTGTTAGGGGTTTTCAATTTGATTTTGTTATAAGCAACATTGGAAGCCAAGTGAGTTCTCCAAAATTTATGAGTTTTTTTTTTTTTTTTTTTTTTGGTAATTTTCATGGGTTTGGGGAATTGGGGTTGCTATCAGCTTGTTCTGGTTCAGTGACTCATGCTTTGGTTAAAAAAAAATAAAAAAATTCTCTTGTAATTTTCATGGGTTTAGCATTGTTGACTTGTGCGTAGCGTTTTGGTTTATGTTATGGGCAGCCATTGACCTAGCATAGGACTAGTGGAAACTTTTTTATTTGTATTATTACTCATGTATTTTGTAAAAATTTAAGAAATGCCCCCACTTAATTTTTTAAAATACTCCATTATATATACTTTTGTCCTCATTGATTTTTTTAGATTTAAAAGGGAGTAATAGCAGGGAGGATGAAGTTCATCCTCCTACTGACGTGGCCACCTTTGAGAATGACACCTGTCCCAAATTAAAAAACTACATTTAGATGGGCAAGACCCATTTTTGGGTGTTAAACCCGTTTTCATTATCAGTCAAATGCTTCACCGTTGCAAAGATCCTCCTCCGATCAAACGAGTCTTTGACGGTGGCCGCCTCTATTTTCGCCGAGCGTCACACCTTCAGCTCCCCATCCTCCCGAGGAATCTGAATCTGTTACTATGGAGTACTGATTTTCTTGACTCCTTTGTTTACTTTGTTTTTTTGATTCATTTAGATATATATATATATATATATATATATATAGTTATTTAGATGATTTTTGATGGAGCGATGGAATATCCGTTTCTGAGTTAAGGTGTGAATGCTTTGTGCCATATAAATGAATATGAGCAAAAAACGATAATGAAGGTAGACATGCCTGGGATCGGGAAAGAGGGACTGGAGAGGGACTGGAGATTAAGATTAAAAAAAAAAAAATGTCATCCAAATAAAAGGGAAGGCAGAGGAAGAAATTGAAGATGCGGAGGAGGATGTGGTGGAGAGGATCTACACTGGCCTTTTTATTTTTTTGGTATCAATTTTTTTTTACATCTTTTTCATCCACAAGCCTGCTTGTACATAACCAGATCTTCCTTTGGACGAAAAGAGCAATTCTGACAAGTATTTTCACTCTAAAATTGCCAGCTTCACTGATCAAAAACCTTCAACAACAAAATAAATCGAGAATTAACCAGATATTTCAGACCAAATGTGCAACTCTTGAATCACCAAATACAGGTACACCACTATCTCCAAAAATTGTCATGGCCGTGGTCACCACCGTCGTGCGCCACTAACCGTCGCCATGAACCTGCCGTCGCCGTGAACCACCTCACTGCCGTGATTAAACCTGAACCTCGCCGCCGTAATTAAACCTGAACCTCGTCGCGAACCAACGTCCGAGTTACAGCGATAGGGCACCGAATGTACTCGCACCAACAACAGGGGCGCGTCATGTTCACGCGTCACCCTCAGTATCACGCACGCGTCGCCCTCTGCCGCTACTCTCTGCTATTCTCACCCTCAGCTCCGCTGCGACTGTTCACACCACTCCAGAACCCTATTCCTCTTCCAAGAAAACCTCTTCTTTGACGGCGCCGCCTCCGAGCTCTCCTCCACACTGCCAACTCGCTCACAGATCCAAGATCCTCCAAGAACCATCCTTCGCTGTCCTCATCTCTGCCGGACTCTTGCATCGCCGTTTCTCTCCACCATTCTCATGAACAGGAAATATATACAGAGAAAGAGAGAGAGTAGATACGTGTGAGATTTGAGGGAAACGGGTTTAACCCTCAAAAATGGGTCTTGCCCATCTTAATGCAGTTTTTTTGTTTTGGACAGGTGTCATTCTTAGAGGTGGCCATGTCATCAGGAACGATGAAGTTCATCCTCTGCACAGGATGCAAGTATTACTCTTTAAAAGATACTAAAAGAATCTGATTTTCTCTCTCGTGAAGTAATTAGGTTATTCTGAACCTTATTTTATTTATAAAAAAATTATCTTTAAATTCGTTTCCTTCAATAGTGGCCCCCTCAACAAAATTCCTAGGTCCATCACTAGTTATGGAGCTGCTAGAGTTGGCTGGCTTTTGTAGGACATGCCTCGTTAACAATGATGTATTTGGCTTTTCTTTCTTTCTTCCTTTTTTAAGTATGTATTAGAAATAGGAGAAGGAAAACAAAGAGAAAACTTCTCTAAGGTTAGAAATCTCATATATGCTATTATTTATAATCCTATTAATGTACAGGTTCCATATAATAAAAATAGTTCGATGGAATTGAGATTGAAACACGTCATTAACATTTTTTTGGGTCCTATTGTCATCATTCTAAACCATATGTGGAGAGACTCATCCCATCTTGCAACAACCTTTAATTCATTGATACAGAGGCAAAGATCAGAAATCTTAGGAGATGAGAAAATATTGAAACACAAGTAGGAAGTCAAAATTACTAAAAGTCAAACAGTTGTCCTAATGTTATCATGTGGAACATCTCTGGTGAAGGCCACTTTTGAGCTGATAACTGTTGAGAAGCTTGTCGCATGGTTGGCCGAGATTGTGGACTGGATAACAGGCATGCAAGAGCTAGCTTCATCATAAAGACCACATCCTCTGCGACTTCATTCATGGGCTGTGAGAGACGTTGGTCTAACACATCTTTCAGCAGTGTATGACGGGCAGTTGATGATGTCAAAGTTGATAAAAATGTGACGAAAACTCCTGGATGGCCTCCAAGAAGTGCTTCCATTATCACCATTCCAAAGCTATATACATCACATTTTTCATTGACTTCCATTGTATAAGCAAGCTCTGCAAAATATATGTATCCAATCATGCTAAATATTGTCCAGAAAAAGAAGCTAAACTCAGTAGTAGAAAATAGGTTTTTAAAGCTTTTTTCGAAGGCAAATTACCTGGAGCAGTGTATCCTATGGTACCTGCAAATGAGGTCCAATTGGATGAGCCTGGCTTCAAAATTTTAGCTGTGCCAAAGTCCGAGAGGATTGCCTCCTCCTTTGAATCTAACAAAACATTCTTGCTGGATATGTCTCGATGAATTATTGGTGTTGAGCAGTCATGGTGCATGTAGGATAAAGCATTGGCCAAACCTTTAATAACATTTACCCTCTTACTCCATCCAAACTTCATTGCTGCTTGATCGTCGTTAAGTATACTTTCCAAGCTTCCCCTTTCCATGAACTCATAAACCAAGAAGGCATGTCGTGGATGCCAACAGAAACCATGGAGCCTCACAATGTTGTGATGTCGTATCTCTGTTAGTGCTTGAATCTCACTTAAAAAAGCTTTCAGACCGGCCGTGCTGTCATCCTCTATTGCATGAAGTTTCTTCACAGCAACAACTTGACCGCCAGGCAGATCAGCTCTATAAACACTTCCAAATCCACCCTCTCCAATGCAATATTTGGAGTTGAAGTTCTCTGTTGCTTCAATGATGTTCCCATATACCAGTTGTCCATCATAGCTCAATACTGCAAACAAATTAACATTTTGGGCATCCTCTGGCTTGATTTTTCCTTTGTTCCTCACTCTCAGCCAAATGAAACATAATACACCCGCAATGATAAAGAGAACAAACAAACTGCCTAAAGAAGAGACCGCTATCAAGATTAAGCGACCCTTCTTACCTTCTGCCTTGTGGATCTTCCTAGAGGGGCAGGACATCAAACCGGTGATGTTACCACACAAGCCTTTATTATCTGTAAATGCTTCTGTTGAAGCATCACGAAAGGCTTTGTTGTTAGGAACAGGGCCCTCCAACTGATTGTAGGACATATCAACAGATGTCAGGGTTAACATTTGGCTGAAAGTGTATGGGATGGAACCAGAGAGCTCATTGTGGGAAAGACGCAATACTTCTAAGTGGCGCATTGTTCCGAGCTCTGGTGGTATTTCTCCCACAAGTGAATTCTGACTAAGATCAAGATCGTGAAGAGAAAGCAAACCACTGATCTCTAAAGGAACACTTCCCTCAAATCTATTATTGCTCAATTTCAAGGTCAGTAATTTAACACAATTTCCTATTTCTTTGGGGACAGGACCACTCAGATTATTTGCAGCCAAGTTAAGATGTCTCAAATTAGATAGCATCCCAATTTCTGATGGAACATTGCCTGAAAATTTGTTATCGCTCAAAATTAGGTTGAATAATAAAGTCAGCCTACCAATTTCCCTGGGAATCTCTCCTACTAGATGATTGGAAGAGAGGTCAAGTGCCTGAATTGATTCCCCAAAGTTTGCTGGTATTCTACCAGAAATATTATTGTGGGATATTTTCAGGCTTTTTAAGCTTTGACACTTCCCCCAATCAGGAGTAAGTTCTCCATACAATTTATTATAACTCAAATCAATGTAGTCCAAATTAGGATATATGCCAAAGTCTTCTGATATATTTCCAGTTAGATGGTTTCTTTCAAACCTCACTCTAAGCAGGCTAGTGCAGTTTTTCAGGGTTCTTGGGACAGGACCCACAAAATTGTTGTTATAGATGGTGAAGTTTTCAAGTACCCCCGAGAGGCATATATTTTGTGGCAGATACCCAGACAACATGTTGTCACCTAGATGCAATGTATGCAACCATGTAAGGTTAATAATTTCTTGTGGTATTGAGCCAGTTAATTTGTTGCTGAACAAACTTAGAAGAGAGAGCGATTTCAGCTTTCCTATTTCAGCAGGAATGAAGCCAGATAACTGATTTTCTTGGAGGTGCAATTGGGTGAGCTTTGTCAGGTTTCCTATACTGGAAGGAATTGGTCCAGAAAGTAAAGTATAACAGAGGTGTAGAGCGGTTAAGTTTCCCAAGTTTCCAATGGAAGCAGGGATTGCACCTCTAAGGTAGTTTCTGAACAACGAGAGGTCAGTAAGCGAGCTCAAATTTCCTATTTCTTGTGGTATAGAACCACTGATGAGGTTTCTGGAGAGGTAAAAGATTCTTAAACTTGGTAGTTGGCCTATTTCCGATGGAATTCCCCCAGTGATTTTATTTATAGAAAGACGAAGAAAAAGGAGTTTTGAGAGGTTTCCAATATGTGATGGAATGGTCCCATAGAGTGAATTATTGAAAAGGTCAAGACTATGTAAGTTGGCAAAGGATGAGAAGTTGAGACTATGGAGGGTACCTCTCACACCATAACTTGAAAGGTTTAAACTTGTGATGCTTCTTGACTCGTCACAATTGATTCCGGCCCATTTGCAAGGGCTGCCTCCAACCCAAGAAGACAGGAGAGACTGGCTTTCATTGTCAAGGCTAGCTTTCCATGTTAGAAGAGCCTTTGCTTCCTTTTCTCCCTCAGTTCTCTTTGCAGCACCCATAGAATTAGTTGCAGAAGAAGCAACATGAGACGAAGAAGAAGAAGAAGAAACCAACGTAAGGACAAAGATAAACAAGAATAAAACAAATAGGTTAGAGAGTGCTTTTTCTAATAAGCTTATCATGGCTTTGCTTTAGATGATATTGGCCTCTTTAGTGGCAGTAAATATTATGGTTGGGTGGGGATCCTTTAAAAGCTTGAAGGGTATATATAGACGGTACTGGCCGGCATACAATTACATGGGAATAGACAACTAATACAAGGTGTGTGAAAATGAAGACAGACTACAATACTCTTGCTTACGAATATTCATTTCTCATACTTGACTTTTGGGCGTCGTGGTTAGACTTTATCAATAACAACCATTAGTGACAGAGCAAGGACATTGTTGGACAACAGTTAGAGAATAAAAAAATCAAACTACCATGATAAATAAAAAATTTGTAACATTAGTTGATAGTTTTATTGAGTACAATGCAACTTGACTGAAAAATTTTGAACCATAATAAACAAAGAAATGAATTTTATTATTATCAAATTTATAATACATATATACATACACACAGAGAGAAATGTGTGTGTGAGAGAGAGAGAGAGAAAGGCAATGGATGGGGACAGAGAGCAACAAAATGAGGGAGTTAGAGATATTCGATTATTTAGAGCCCAAAAATTCAATGGGAACAAATATATATAGTGAGATTTTGTCATAATTTAGTGGAGGTACTTTTAGGATTTTAAGAAAATTATAGGTATGTAAATTTTTAATTATAAATAATAAACTTTCAGTAGGGGGTGGCGGCACTATATATGTGACAATCCTGACTTTTAAGATTATATTTATATTTTTAGTTTTCGTAATTAATTTGATTAATTATGATTGGAGGCTTATTTTTTTTATTAGAGACTTTTATTTTATTTAAATTTTGTTACATATAGGAGAAATGGATTTTTGATTTATTAAGCATTTGTGTGTATATATATATATATATATATATATATATATATTATGTATTAGTTGGGATGCGAATCACCTGCTGTGAGATTTCTATGCAGTTCCTGTAGTCTACTGTCTTGTGGCGTTTGTTTAGCCACGTATTTCTTCATAAAACAGACACTAAGTCCGTGTTTGGCAATTACATCACTATTTATAAGTATCATTTCATCACCATTTATAAGTAACATCACATAATCTAAAAAGTAATATGTAATGACCCAAATCCTCATGGATCCGGATCATTAAACGGGTCCTTACCCGACCTGGAATTGTCCAAGGGTAATACGGTCCTTTCACGTTAAATTCAATTATCATGGTCCAAAAAGGGCAAGATGGTAATTTGCTATAAATCAATAATTTGAGACTCGAGGGCATAATCGTCATTTACTTGTGTCATGCAATAAATAAAATAAGGCCCAGGACAATATTGTCTTTTCGGTGGTTAAAATATATTTATTGCACTTTGATTGGGCCATAAGGTAATTACTCATATAACAATTGGGTGCCAAAGTGTAATTAGAAAAATTAAAAGAAGAATGTTTATGGGACAAGAACCATACCCAACCCATCTATTACAATTAAATTATTTGGATACCCAATTTAAATTAATGAGTAATTAAGGAATAAAAAACATTTTGAATTCATTAAGTTTAAAACAATTATTAATTTTTCAATTCAAACCGGTCGACATATATGCATTATACGTCACCTGGTTTGGGTTATGAACAGTGAAAAATCCCACTGCCGAGATACCGGTCGATGTGTGGGAAGTTACACGTCGACTGGTTTGGAACGTGTACAACGTCGACTGGTTCATGCAACTCGGTCGACGTATGGAGTTTTACGTCAACTGGTTTGGGTTATCCTCACTCACTATCACTGAGATACACCAACTTTGAAAGCCAATCACCCACACCACTACATTCACGTACATACATAAATACATTTCAACATCCACAATAACAATAACTACAACGTTAACAAAATTTACCACACGTTACCAAAATACACTAAGGATTAAATGTTGGTACAACTCAATTACATTACCCCACTGGCCATGCACATGCTAAAATCCAAATATTTTACATATTGAAAAAGTAATACATCCTAAGTCAACATCTTTACAAAATAAGTTCAAGCTCTACAAAAATACATCCAAAATGCTTCCTAAATGCTCTCAAGTGTGAGGTGGATTGTCATCCGCCAATTCCTTTCCAAGACCTAAAAAAATTGTTAAGTATGTAGGGTGAGCAATTTTCTCAGCAGGTGATACTTAAGACATGTCTCTTGTGTCCCCGTGAATCCAAACATAGAATAGAGCAATGGAAATGGGGCTCATACTAAGCCGGGTTAATACAACATAACAACCAATCTCAACCTAATCAATATGATGCAATGGAATGCAATGCATGCCGATGTCACTCCCTATTTTCTCATTCAAAATCAATCACTTTCAAACTGTTAATGTAACCCCCTTTGGTACCTCCTCAACGCCGAGAGAAGGATTGGCTACTGTCCCTGACCGTTGGTACCTCTGCAGCGTCATTATAGGACCAGATAGCTCAACCACGCTAGGGCAGTCTCCCTACTTCCCTCTAGGTTACATTAACCTACCGACCCTCTAGTGACTCCGAGGCAACCGGGTTTTCATAAAACCATTTCATCAAAACACTTTCCCAAAAATTTCCCTTTTTCGTATCAAAACAATTCTTCTTCTTTTTCGTATCAAAACAATTCTTCCCTTTTTCATGCCCAATATCAATGCATGAATGTATCAATATCATGTCTATGCGCATCATTCTACAATCACTCAAAATTTAATTGGCAAAGCATAATTCATAAGAATTTTTAATGAACTACAACATGTTTTCATACAATGAAATCTAGCATGATAGGCATATCAAGAATCAACACATAGATATGTTCTTCACATAGATCTTTAATACCACAATTACTCAATTAGCAAATATACACCTCAACTAAGCAATTGGCTTGATTCTATATAATTTAAGCATCTTAAAAACATAATAGACATAGGAACTCAACATATAAGCATGATTTTCATACAACCTATTTAATACACATCCTCTTATGTTCACATATCTCAATCAAGTCATTTTAAACTAAATCAACACAATTAAGCATTTTAAGACACAATTCAAGTAGATTAACTCACTAAAGCACAAGACTTCATGGATTAAGGACTCCTACCTCTTAATTGTGCAAAACCCTCAAAGTGGGTCAAGAATTTTGAAATTCCTAGGGAGGCTCAAAGTTGGAATCGCTCGTACACACGCGTAGAGCTCGCCGTGCTCTCCGTTTTGCCGCAAACGGCACTCAAAAATTCCAAATATTGAAGGAGTAATCTTGATTCAAAGTTTGTTGCAAAACAAAATGAAATAAAGAAGAAAAGAGAGGAAGAATAGAGAGCTACGGGAGAGTGAGAGATAAGAGACCAAAAAAAAAAAAAAATGTGGTCTCTAGCCTACAAATATGATAGTGGTGGGTCCCACCGTTATCTTTTTCTTTTCCCTTTTTCTTTTATTTTATAATCCACACCACACAAATATATGCAATGCACCATTATAGGGATGCTACATAATTCACATAAAATAAAAAGTATGAAATGCAATTAAACCCAACTAAAATCCCGTACGCAAAACGTGAAAAGACGAAAATACCTTTGCGGCGACAAAATCCTGAAAAAAAAATAAAAAATGCTAAAAATCAGAAACATCACATAATATCACAGGAGTCTAAAAGTAACATCACCATTTATGTGCATACCTTAATTTAAGGGTGAAGATACACCATTTATAAGTAACATCACATGATCTAAAAAGTAACATCACATGAGTGTAAAAGTAACATCACCATTTATGTGTATACCTTAATTTAAGGGTGAAGATATACCACCATTTATAAGTAAAATCACAGGATCTAAAAAGTAATATCACAGGAGTCTAAAAGTAACATCACCATTTATGTACATACCTTAATTTAAGGGTGAAGATACTTATAAATGGTGGTATAATTGCCAAACACAATATGTTGAATTGAGTTAAGTTTGTATGTGACATTACTTAGTCTGTATTATGTGCATAACTTATTTTATGTGTGAAGATACTTATAATTGATGGTGAAGAATGATCCAAACATTGCCTCAATTCCACTCAAACGCTGCCTTAAGAGCTATTAAATGATCAACGATGTGGCAAAATGTAGGCCACTTAAAACTCACAACAAGAACTGCATAGGAATCTCACAGTAGGTGATTCGCGCCCGTATCAATTGAAAGAAGAAGATAGCATATGGCTGCCGAAATGATAAGAGATGAAGAAATAAAGAATATTGTAATGGTGAAGTGGAAGTGGGCGGGTCCCACTTGAATGGTTTAATGAGTTTTAATTTAATATATATATATATATATATATAGGCTATATTTGGTACGGTGGGTTTGAAGGAAGAGGATAACATTAGTTATGAGGGAAAGGAAAGGAAAGGAAAGGAAAGGGAAGGATAATTTTAACCCCCTATCGTGTTTGGTTGATTAGTGAAGGAAAAGAAAGGAAAGGATAATGAACATGTTTGGGAAAAGAAATGAAAGAAAAGTATTTTAGTAAATTTACTATTATACCCTTTTATATTTTAAAGGATAAATATATAAATTTAATTATGTAATATAAAAATATATATATTCTTAGGGCAAATCATTTTAGCCTCCCCAATCGCTCCATCTCTATTCTCATTCTCAACTGTGAACTTGCCCTCCCCCCCCCCCCCCCACACACACACGCTCTCTCTCTCTCTCTATCTGCAACTACAAACTACAAAATCTACAAAAATCAGATCAGCATATCATTCCAGATTGTTCAAAAAATCAAAACCAATATCTTTCAGTTATTATATCTGTCTGCAAGAATCAAAAGTTCAAAACCCATATCGGCATATCATTTCAGATTGTTCAAAAAATCAAAACCCATATCTTTCAGTTTCCATCGCCGTTCATCGTTCGCCGTTCTAATTTGTGTTCGCCATTCGCCGTTCGCAAGCTTCAGTCACTGTTTTTTTCAAGCTTACCCCCCCCCCCCTTCTCTCTCTCTGTGCAACTACTAACTTGTGTGTATGGTTTTTTTTTTTTTTTTTTTTTTGGGTCTAAATCAACTAATCAATTTGGGCAATGTTGGTAGTTACAAAATTTTGTTGCCCTTTCATTCCGTTGCCTTCCGATTCCTCCCAATTTTGGGAGTATAACAAAAATTGTTGTGCTACCAAATTGAATCCCTCCATTCCCCTCTATTTCCTTTCTTTTCTTTCTCATATTTCACCCCAAACACAAAATCCCATCACCCTCCGTTTCCTTTCTTTTTTTTTCCTTCCATTACTTTCCTACCAAACTGGCCCTTAATGTTTCTGGTGGAAGGATAAGGCCAGGTACCGAATTTAGAAGGAGAGAAATGATTTTGATAGTGATCTGCGGGGCCCACAGGATGACTTTTTGGTAAAAAGATTGTTTTGGCTTTGGTGCATGCACGTGGCCTTGTATGGCTGATGGAAAAGAAATGGGGCAGGTCGGCTCAAGAGATAAGAGAGTGATATTTGTGATGATGTGTGGGTCCACTAGCTGATTTTTTGGGTAAGATTACTTCAGCTTGAATTGTGCACGTGGTGATTTAGAGAGAGATTGTATGGTTTGTTGTGTCGGTGCATTATTACTTTAAATGTATCTGCCTTGTGACTTTGGTGAGTGAATTAGAGAAGAGCATAGAGAAAAAAATAGAGGAAACACAGAGAGAGTGTGTGATGTTTCCAATTTTCAGCATTTTTCATTTTCTGGAATTTTGTTGGTGTAAGGGTATTTTCGTCTTTTCACATCTTGAGTGCGGGATTTTGGTTGGGTCCATTTGCATCATATTTATTCTTATTTATTGAGTTTTATGTAGTTGTAAATTTAATGTGTAAACATGTTTATGTGTGGTGTAGAAATTAAAACTAAAGAAAAAGAGAAAATAAAATGGGAATGGTGGGACCCACCACTAACTCAAATATGAGGCTTAGAGACCATTTTGGTCTCTCACTTTCTCTCTCCCTGTAATCCCTCTCTTCCTCCTTCATTTCTTCTTCTTTTCTTTTTCCTTTTGATTTGCAAGCTTCAAATCTTGATTGCAACTTCAATACTTGGAATTTTAGAGTGCCGTTTAAGGAAAAACGGAGAGCACGACGAGCTCTACGCGTGAGTACCAACAATTTCAAATTTGGTGTTCTCTTTGGGTTTCGAATTTGGGGACCCATTTCAAGGGTTTTGCTCAATTAGAGGTAGAGGTTCTTAATTCATGTTTTTCTTGCTCCTTGGTGAATTATATCTCATAAATTGTTGTAAAGCATGTTTGTTATGAATTAATTGTTCTAAAGATGATGTAAATGTTACATGTGAATTGATTGCTATGTGAATTATATGAGAACATGCTTGTTTAGTTAATTCTTTTGTCTAATAGTTGATCTCCCATGCTTATATTGTTATAGAACTTGCTAGAAATGAGATGTGAAGGTATGTGTAATTTCTCTAGAATACTTGTGGAGTATGCTCTATTATGTAGTATGAAAACCCTCATATCCATGACATTAAGAACATGAGATGTACATGCATATCATGGGACATGAATGGGCAGAATTGTTTTGAAATGAAAATGGGGAGTTTTGGGGAAAATGTTTCGATAATTTGGTTTTGTGAAAACCCGGTCGCCGCGGGGGTACCAAAGGGTAGGAGGGTTAATATAGCCTAGAGGGAGCTAGGGAGATTGCCCTAGCGTGGTTGAGCTAGCTAGTCCAAAATGACGCCGCGGGGGTACCAAGGGTCAGGGACACTAGACAATCCTTCTCTCGTGTCGCTGCAGGGTCACTAAAGGGCGGGTTATATTAACCGTTTGAAAGTGATGGTTTTTGGATAAAAATGGGGAGCGACATTGGCATGCATTGCATTTCATGGCACTGCATTGGTTATATTGATATTTGTTATTATGTTGTGCATTCCTGACATGATATGATCCCATTTCCTATGGCTCTATTCTTTGTATGGATTCACGGGGACACAAGAGGCGTGTCTTAAGTGCTACCTACGGAGCGATTCGCTCACCCCATCATAATCTAGATTTTTCAGGTCATGGCAAAGAAACGGCGGATGAAAATCCACCACTGAATTGAAGGAACTTGGAAAGCACTTTGGATGTAATTTTATAGAGCTTGAACTTGTTTTGTGTAGTACATGTAACAAGATGTATTAAGTTTATTGGGCATGTAAATGATTATGTAATTGAAACCTAGAATCCATTTTGTTGTAAATAAAGACTTTTGAAGTGACGATGTGCTTACTATGTAATTTGAATCAAGCATTATTTTGATGTGTTCATGAGTTGGTGCACCTGTTTATGATTGTAGATCAATTCATTTGTGAGATGTTAGAGCAAGTCTATCATATTAAATAAGTCTTTGTTTTAGTTCATTTTTGTCTCTAGATTGCAGCACCCCAGCAGCAGGTTCCAGCCTCGGGAGGGTCATTTCGGTGGACCGAAATGCCACTTCGGTCGACCGAAATGCCACTTCGGTCGACCGAACCATTCGCACCCTCTCAGTATCTCTCATTTCAATCGACTGAACCAACTTTGCACGCTCTCGGCTTCTCTTATTTCGGTTGACCAACGGAGAGTTTCGGCTAACCGGTTCAGGAGGGTCTGTTTTGGCCGACCGAAGCTCCACTTCTATTGACCGAAGTGCTTCCGTTTTGGGTTTCTTTATCTTTCCCCCGTTTATCCACTATTGACCCTTGGGTTTGTTTGAAATCTTGGAAAAGCTTAGTCTTGACCCTAGTGAGCATGTTTTGGCACTTGAAATGTTAGGTTGACGTAGGTGACCTCAGGTTCGAGTAAGGACCCGACTAACGGTTCAGACCCCCAGGTTCGGGTCGTTATAGAGTGAGTCGAGAAAGATAGAGTGAGCAGAGAGAGAGAGTGAGTGAAAGCCGAGATGAATCGACAGGGAGAGGTCCGAGAGTTGCAGAGGAGGCCGAAAGCTTGAGGCTATGATGATCCAGTGAGGAAAATTTCTTTTCAGGGTAGGGGTTCTTAATTCCCAATTTCTTATTCCCTTGTGAAGTTCCATTAAATATTTGTTATCAAGCATGCTTTATTTGAATTGATTACTTTGAAAATGATACAATTGCTATTTTTTTGAAGTCTATGCTTACGTATGTTGATTAAATTATGTGAAAAGCATGCTTAAATGTTAATTTCCAAGCCTACGATGTCTATTAATTCCCTAGAAATTACTATGAAGAAGCATGTAAAATTGTGTAGTGTAAATTTCCTTTATTTTCAAATTATAGGAAAAATACGTGACATACATTCATAGCATTGGGCATGAAAGAAAAGAGCAAAGTATTTTAAAATGAAAGTGAAAAGGGATTTTTTTTTTTAGGAAGAAATTTGATTAAATGGTTTTAAAAAAACCCAGTCGCCGCGGAGTCACCAAAGGGCCGGTGTGTTACTGTAACCTAGAGAGAAATAGGGGAAATACCCTAGCGTGGTTGAGCTATCTTGGCCCCAAATGACGTCGCGGAAGTACCAAGGGTTAGGGACAGTAGCCAATCCTTCTCTCGTGTCGCTGCGGAGTCACCAACGGACAGGTTATATTAACAGTTTAAAAAGTGATGGATGATTTTGAAAATGGGGAGTGACATACATGGCATTGCAACTATGGCACGACAGTTGCTTATTTTGAACTTGAAACAAATCGATTTTGTGTTTTCCCCGGCTTAGCATGATTCCGTTCCCCACTGTTTTATTCATTGTTTGGATTTACGGGGTCACAAGAGGAGCGTCTTAGGCACCACCTACTGAGCAATTTGTTTGTCACGACTCGAAAATTCTAACAAAATCCTCAATTTATACAAATCCAGATACATCAAAATATACCCAGGATCACAAAAAAAATGCCCTCTTTTATACAAAGTTAATTTCCTCAAAAAAAATATATACAAAATTATCCAAATAATAAAAATAAAACTTGAAACGCCAACTCTTCATCCTAAGCCTGTATCTAGTAATCCCCGTTCATCTTCAGTACCTGAAACTGGAGAGTGGTGAGACAAAAAGTCCCAGTAGGAAAAACCATAACAAGAATTTAATGGAGGTCTAATAAAACAGCTTCACAAAATAAAAATATACAGGTGAGTATAAACAAAATACATATGCATTTCATGAAAACATTTAATAAAAACATTGAAGCAAAACCTCCCCATACAATTCAAGGTATAGAGAACCCTACACTGAAAAAGATTTCCTCACTGGATCATCAACCTTCAAGCTCCAAGACCTTCTTTGCAGACTCTCAGACCTCTCTGTCTGCAGTCCATTTTCTCACTCTATTTCTCTCTCTCACTCTCTTATTTTTTTCTCTCTTTTCTGTCTCGGCTCTCTTTCTATACTGATTTCCTCGTACAGAAACCCAAACACATACACCTTATTTAAAGGCCATTCCACCGACTCAAGCCACCAACTCCATACACACGTCTACACTGCTTACCACACCCTCAAAAAGATATTAGACAATATCACATTCCATCCTTATCATATCTTCATTGTCTGACATACACACAAAACAAAAATTACAATTTTATTCTATGAGACCAAACCCACGTGAAGGTAATTTAAAGCCATAAAATTTTGGCCCAAAAAGTCTTCAATGGGCCCTGCAAGTCACAACCACCATCATCACAATTTTCTTCTCTTTCCACACTTTGGCCACCTCTCTTTCTAATCTCTAATTTTCACCACATTCTCCTTCTTTCCACTCCACCACACACACACAATATATATATATATATATATATATATATATATATATATATATATATATATATATAATGAAAACAAACCAAATCAAATGGGGCCCGCCAAAATAACTTTTGCCTTATTTCTTTTCCCACTTTCATTTGGATACTGCTCCCTCTTTACTCCATCAGATACAAGCATATTATACATATATATATATAAACACTATAACACCCATCACATGCTTCAATAAACCCCGCCACTTCCATGTTTTATTCTAATTCCACTTTCCACGAAACAGCCACCCTTATTTCATTATCATTGTTTCATTCCATCATCACTAATATAAATATAGATATATATATATATATATATATATATATATATATATATATATATATATATATAAACTATTTAAAATAACAACCACACCTCCCACTAAAATGAACTCAAAATAATAATTATTATTATTATTATTATAAATTAAAATTTAAAAAAAAAAAAAAAAAACGGGTTATCACAATCTCCACCACTTAAAAAGAATTTCGTCCCCGAAATTCAGGTCCAACAGTCTACGTATATCCCAAAACACCAACAACCACAAAACCAAAATCCAAATCCTTACCCCAGGCGATGTGAAATATAGTGATATGTAGAACGTTGTGGTAGCTGACAGTGCTAGTCACCCGCAAACACACTCCGTAACCGTTGTGGTAGCTAGTCGATGCGTCACCCGCCCACCCACTAAAAAAACAAACAATAACAAACCTGGGCTACCTGCCTAACCACACCAACTAACCATCCCAGTAGCTACCAGTGAATGTCATCTGCCCACATACACCCGGCTACAAGTGGTAGCTCACCAGTGCTACACACTCGCCCACTGACACCCGTCTACATCATCACTACACTCACACTTCTGGCTAGGTACAGCTCTGATACTATTTTGTCATGACCCAAAAATTCTAACAAAATCCTCAATTTATACAAATCCAGATACATCAAAATACACCCAGGATCACAAAAAAAAAAAAAAAAAAAAAAAAAAAAAAAAAAAAAAAAAAAATGCCCTCTTTTATACAAAACAATTTCCTCAAAAAAAATATGCAAAATTCTTCAAATAATAAAAATAAAACTCGCAACGCCAACTCTTCATCCTAAGCCTGTATCCAGCAATCCCCGTTCATCTTCAGTACCTGAAACTGGAGGGTGGTGAGACAAAAAGTCCCAGTAGGAAAAACCATAACAAGAATTTCATGGAGGTTTAATAAAACAGCTTTACAAAATAAAATATACATGTGAGTATAAACAAAATACATATACATTTCATGAAAACATTTAATAAAAACATTGAAGCAAAACCTCCCCATGCCATTCAAGGTATAGACTACACTGAAAAAGATTTCCTCACTGGATCATCAACCTTCAAGCTCCAAGACCTCCTCTACAGAATCTCGGACTTCTCTGTCTGCAGTCCATTTTCTCACTCTATTTCTCTCTCTCACTCTCTCATTTTTTTCTCTCTTCTCTGTCTCGGCTCTCTTTCTATGTTGTTTTCCTCGTACAGAAACCCAAACACATACACCTTATTTAAAGGCCATTCCACCGACTCAAGCCACCAACTCCATTCACACGTCTACACTGCTTACCATACCCTCAAAAAGATATCAGACAATATCACATTCCATCCTTATCATATCTTCATTACCTAACATAGACACAAAACAAAAATTACAATTTTATTCTATGAGACCAAACCCATGTGAAGGTAATTCAAAGCCATAAAAATTTGGCCCAAAAAGTCTTCAGTGGGCCCCACAAGTCACAACCACCATCATCACAATTTTCTCTCTCTTTCCACACTTCCTCCACCTCTCATCCTTATCTCTAATTTTCACCACACATTCTCCTTCTTTCCACTCCACCACACACACACAAAATATATATATATATATATATATATATATATATATAAACAAACCAAATCAAATGGGGCCCGCCAAAATAACTTTTGCCTTATTTCTTTTCCCACTTTCATTTGGATACTGCTCCCTCTTTACTCCATCAGATACAAGCATACTATACATATATATATATATATATCCAAACACTATAACACCCATCACATGCTTTAATGGACCACGCCACTTCTTTGTTTTATTCTAATTCCACTTTCCACGAAACAGCCACCCTTATTTCATTTTCATTGTTTCATTCCATCATCACTAATATAAATATATATATATATATATATATATATATATATATATATAAACTATTTAAAATAGCAACCACACCTCCCACTAAAATGAACTCAAAATAATAATAAAAAAAATAAAATTAAAAATTAAAAATTTTTTTAAAAAAAGGGTTATCACATTGCTCACCCCATTACATTTAACATTTTTCAGGACACAGACGGGAAGTGGCGGACGACGCTCCTCCACAGGGTTCGTTGGGTTAGTAGACCGTTTTGACATACTTTGTAGCTATGATCTCATTTTATTATTATTTCTTGGGATGACATGTATATTACATATTGACATAGGAAAGGACGGTAATATCCGTAGTTGACCTCGGGTTCGGATAAGGACCCGGTTAGCGATTCGGACCCTCGGGTTGGAGTCGTTACAAATTTGGTATCAGAGCAATGGTTCGAAAACCAGTTGGATGACGGGTAGAGGCCTACCTAGGGTTGTGTGGAATGTGATTGCATAGTTTATGAATTTATGTGCCAAAGTGTTTAATTATTTGAAAAACATACTTAATTGCCTACTTGTTTATATGATCACATGCCTACTTGTTTAAATGCTAAAATCTTTGTTACATGGCCATATATACGGTATATTTATGTGAGGTAATTGAAAGCATGTTAATTGCAATGAGATGATAAGTACAAGAAGTATGGTAATGACAAGTGGTAGGCATGGTGTGTGTAATTTTATAATGTGGCAAATAGTGAGCACGGTAGGTGTAAGTATGTCTCGTATGGTATTGTGACGAATATTTAGGCATAGTTATGCAAGTATTTTTTTGAAAAAATGAAAGACGGGGTGTTTATTTACTTTTAAATGATAGGACACGATTATATCATGGTATGGGGTACGGTTATTATGTATGTGTGTTCACGTGTGTACATACAGTTGGGTACGGGATGGTTGCTAGTACAGTAGAGTACTTATTGTAGCATTGATGGTTGTGTAGGTTTTGACTTGAATAGGGGAGGAGCTCGATTGTTCTAGGGATGTTGGGTGCCAGTTCTAGCTCGCGGATTGCATTAAGCAGTGTGTGGTTGTTCCAGTTTTCTTGTTGTTTTATAGTGTGGTGTTTGGGGCATAACTTTTGAACGATCGCGTATAGCAGAGTGTGGTGTCCAGGGTGAGACGTATAAGTTTCATGTGTTAGTGTGTGGGTTCCTGTGATCATGGAGGTCAAGTGTACAATGTAAGGTTTCATGAGGTACTTTTAGGGGTTAGTGTTTGTGACTTAGGTCACCATTTGGTACTGAGGTTCTCTTCGAACCGGTTTGTGATAGGTGCGATAGAGGTTGCTAGAGTCGCGAGTGTAGTCAATGGGGTGTAAACGTATATTTTGGGTATTCTAGTACGGTCCGAAGAAGCCAATTGGTTACAACTGTTAAGGGGACTTGTTGGACTTTGTAGGTCTAGGGTGACGTAAGCATTGACTGGAGTCATGTTGGTGCCGTCATTTTGGACAGCTATAGGAGCGTGTTGCGGGTAATTGACTCTCGGTGAGTTGATTGTTTGGCTTAGCGGATGAACTAGGTTATAGGTTGTCACAACTATTGAGAGAGTCTCGAGGTGAGGTATTGTGGTTAGTTTTAGCTGTGTAGTGCAAGGTTGTGCGATAAGGTAAGTAGTATGAGGTCATTAAAGTACTAGTCAATTGCAGATAAGGTGATAGATGATGGGTATTGTGTACCAAATGGACTATGCTTTAGAATTTGGAAGCTATGGACTAGGGTTATATTTCAATTGTGTCTGGGGTATCAGGAGATAGTGCTAGTTGTTTGAGGATCCGAAGAGATAGACTGATGATTAGAATGATTGGGACGACGGTGATCTCGTAGGTCTAGTTGGTAGCCCCATTTGACTTTTGTCGGGGCATTCTGAGGAACGGTAAAAAAGGGAGGTAATGGTGTTGAACCTATGTTATGAAGTTCTCCTGTTTAGGCATGTGGATTACTTAGAAAGAGTGGTTTGAGTAGCCAATTAAGCGTTAGTGATTGACTGTATCGTCGATGGTTTTGAGGTGACAATTGGTTGTTGGGCATTCTGGATTTTTGTGCTCATTTTGTTTTGAGGACTTGTCGGCAAGATATTACCGTATTGAGGTTCTTTTCTAGTGGTATGTAGTAATCATTATGGGGAATATCAAGACTAATGCTTGTTTTTTTGTTACGATGATATAATCTTAAATCCTTTAGTGGTGACTTGATGGTCCGATGGAATCATAGGGTTGAACTGTTATTAGAATGAGTGGCAGTAGAGGTGTTATGGTGTTATAGTGTGATGTTAGTACTGATGATCTTAATGGTTTAAGGTATGATCGGAGGTAGATTAGAGAGTATGAATTGTTTATTGTGTGTTGTCAGGTAGGTGATGGGATTATGCGCTAGTTGAGATAATTATGAATGGTTTAGTCTTTAGAGCAAATAAGAACAATGTTGCCATATAGGTACCTTTTTCTTTTGACGAGTCAATGGGTTGCTGTGACTGAGGTCATAGGTCGTGTGTGCACGGTGTTCGAGGGAGTGTCACCCAGAATGTAGAGATGTAATGGGTGATCTAATGTCATTGTATAGCATAGAGGTTGTCATTTGGGAGTAACAGGTTCCAGATAGAACAGGATGCAGTGTCCGATAGGCTATGGATATTCCTAATGTTTGTACGTTGTGAGCAATGGGTGCTCTTATCTGATTGGTTTTGGTTAGCATGGGTGTTGCAGGGTAACGTATGTAAGGTTCTAGTGTTGACTGAGTATGACGGTCCGTTTGTGGCGAGGTCACTTAGAGTTATGGTCGTAGTCTTGTATATGTTTTCAGTTGGTTCTCCTCCTTATGTGTAAGGAGTTTATTTCATCTCAGGTGAGATTGGGTATCCATGGTTGGACGATTGATGGGTGGTGTGTGACAGGTTGTCAGATGCATTCAGGTGCGAGTCGTCAGTCTCTGGTGGGAGTGGGGTTCCTTACCTTTTCCATTTATTCTAGTCCTAGTAAGGACGTCATTCGTCGTAAGTCTTGTTCTCCATTTAGCAGTTGTACGCGTCCGTGGGTGGATGAACCTGTGTATGTGTTTGTTGTGTTATTAGAGATCATCGGTAAAGGTTTGGTTGATTTGGTCGACTCACTTCTATGGAGGGAGATAAAGTCATTGGTTCTTAGTGGTGCTTATTTTGAAAGTAGTTTTGACGGCACGAGTTACTGAATAGGGATTGTGTTTCCAGTGTTTGTTACTATTGGTGATGGCTAGGGGATGTGTCGTGAACGGCAGTTTGAGGATGATTAGGTGATGTGATGTGAGTCATACTCGGGTGTTTTTATTGATGTTTGATTTGAGCAGATGATCGGTTGGTCAATTAAACATCAACCTTCGCAATAGCACGAATCATTGTAAAATAAGGCTATTGGTCGGGCAAGTCGAACCACTGGGACTGCGCTAGTCTATGGCAACCTAAGTGTCTAGAATTGTTCTTAGAATGATAAGGGGTTTATAGAGGGTTTTGGTTGTTTGTCACTTAAACTTAGAACTTCGAATGCATAAAATAGTAATGTGCTAGGAAGTACAGAGATATAATACAAGTAGAGAAGCCTAAGGAAATGAATCCGCTCCATCCCTAAACACATGCTAGATTAGAGCTAAATTGGGGAAACAACATAAATATGTGACCATGGAATGCTACAACCAAAATTACTACATTCCTTCAAGAAATTCATGAAATCATTGGCAAGTATAACCTATCAAAGATGCACATGTTTGAACTACCTAAACTAGTGTGTAGCATTGGACATGCTTACTAAGTTAGAGATTATCAAGCCTTTAATCACATGATAGGAGCACAAGAAGTCAAGAGTCAAGAATAGTCCATCAAAGGAGGGTCCTAAGTTATGGAATATCAAGATTCTCATACAACATGCCAAGAAACCCATTTCACAATCTCATTTCCAATGTCACTATAGAAATGCAAGGCATACAATCATGAGAAAATATGATCTAAGACAAGATAATACATTCATCATAATCATTTATAAGAAATTAGGTTCATTACATCAAGTGTAACTCTAGATTGTGAAATAATCACATATATACATCATTTTCCCCAAAATAAACTAAGGCTAGAACATGCTTACTAGAGAGGGCTTCATCACATCCCTAGAAGAGGGTTTAGTTACCCATGGTGGCCCTAGATTGAAGAAGAAACTTGATCCTCATCTCCATTTTCGTGCACCCTCCTTGAAGCTTCAAGAACTCTCCTTCTTTTGCTCTCTTCTCTCTCCTCTAATCTTGTAGAATGAAGCTCTCCCCTATTGTGTGGCTCATATCCCTCTTATCTACCACCAAAAGGCCACCAACCAACATCTCCAACCATTTCATTAAAGAGGAAAGCAAAATGAAGAAATCAAGGTGCAAGTGGGCTGAAATGAGCCATTTCCGAAGGGCATTCTGCCCAAAATTCGAGCACTCTAAGCAAGGCCTCGAGCACTCGAATTTAGTGTAAAAAGCTCCATGCTTCACTTGCTCTGCCCAGACCTACTTTGGTTAAACAAACATAACTTTGCGTTCCGAACTCCGAATGATGAACCGTTTAAAGATTTAGAAAGTTAATTCAGAGCTCTAAATATTTCATGTTTTAGTGAAGATCCAATTCTCAAGGATGGTTGGTCGAAAATGAAGATCAAGGCAGAATTTCATTGCTGCCAGGCAGTTCTGTGCACCTCTGGTAATAAGGCCATAACTCTCTGCTCCGAGCTCCGAATGACAAACCGTTTGAAGATTTAGAAAGCTAATTCAGAGCCCTAAATCTTTTATGTTATGAGGAAAGTCCAGTTCTCGAGTTTGGAAGGTCAAAATGGCAATCAAAGTCCAGGTTCTACTGCTGCCAGAATTCAGCATTGGCACCTTTTGTTGCTCAAGATTCCACAGGGCCTTATTCTTGTTCCATTTTGGCCAATGAACCTGAAAATGCATAAAAACATAGAAATGAAGATAATCTACATAAATTAACGTACAACGGACTTTACTAATGCAATTTAGGGCGCTTGAATATATAATATTCGGCGCTTATCACACCCCCAAACTTACATTTTGCTAGTCCCTTAGCAAAACTACAATGAAAAATTTAATGAAAAGACAACCATGGGCTTGCTACTACAAAAATATCATCCATGGTAAAATAAGATATATACATTTCTCAAAAATAACTTGAAATAGAAAAAGAGCTGGAGATGGGGTCATTGGGAAGACTACCTTGCATATATGAAGCATTGATACAAAAATTGGCTAAATACATTTCTACATACATGCATCAACATCAAAGTCTATATAAATAACTCAATTATCATCTCTTGAATGGAAATCAACTCTAGCTTCAGTGAAAGTGAATTAGATTCTCAACATGCGGCTTTTACTTTCTTTTCCAATTCCAAAGCACAAGTTTTCAAATCATTGAATTCCCCTTTAAATGAGGTCCCTAAGGCATGATTTTATTTACAAGACAACTTTTGTTGCTTGTTGACAATTTATTGTAACTCATAAGCGAAACATAGAATGGTTGTGCAATGCTGAAGTCCCTTAAGCTTTCTAACCAACCTATGTAGCAAGCGTTAGGCCAACAACTCCCAAACCAGATGGCTTTAGGGTGTTAACTGTAGAGACACTCCATAGGGCTTAATAGCTCAAGTTGGAAAGGCTACGAACTCCAACGAACCATGTTTATTACCAGTTTATTTTTTTTTTGAGTGACCGTGCAATGTTTAAGTCCTTTAAGCTTTCTAACCAACCCTTGTAGCAAGCGTTAGGCCAACAACTCCCAAACCAGATGGCTTTAGGGTGTTAAGTGTAGAGACACTCCTAGGGCTTAATAGCTCGAGTTGGAAAGGCTACGAACGTCAACTGGTCATTATTTTCTTTCCTTTTCAGTTTTTTTTTTAGACAACTTAAATCATGCCAAAGATATTCATCTATCAGGTTCATCAAATCAAATTAACTAGGCCAAGGTCAAGGTCGATCAAGTTGCATGCCTCACAGTTAAGTTTCCAATGTGCATCTGTGCATTGTGAAGCTTAAAAGAGTGTCAAATCCAGCGAGAATTTAATTGAGACATTTATACAGACTAATTTGAATCTACATGATCATTTCAACTCAAATTTTTCTTTATTTTCAAAAATGTCAATTACTTCTATACACAAGGTATTAAACATATGCTTCGTCTCCGACAAGTGTCAAGTTATACTATCATTGCTTAGCAAAAATTATGAAACCAAAAATGCATAAATGCACCCCCAAACTTGAATGTCACATTGTCCTCAATGTGTGAAGACAAGCATACCAAAATAAGAGCAAAAGGGGGGAAAAGAACAATAATACCAAGTGGAGTGACGACGACGTAGATGTGCAGCCATGTGAGTGTGCAACGGCGTCCCCCAAACTTGGACATGAAGACCTATCAAAACACAACTAAAATATACATGGAAAAGCATAGGTCTCGTAAGAAAAACCAAAACAGAAATAAAAACTCTAACCTGAAGTTTAGTGCAAGATGAAAAACAAAATAATGCCAAAAAAATTGATTAATTTATTTATTTAGTATTATTATTATTAGTATTATATCTATATATATATAAATATATATATATATATATATATATATATATTTTTCAGATATGCATGAGTTTGTGGTGAGTGAGAATGTGAGGTTGGTGAGGGTGGATGCCGAGGGGTGATGATGTTGAAGCCAAGGTTGGTTAGTTTGGGTAAGGTGGTTGCATGGTGGGCAAGGTTGGCGTGCATGATGGGAGGTTGATGTGCCGAGAGGGTGGCATGGGAGAGTGAGGTTGGGTTGTATGAAGTGGGTTGTTTGGTTGGAGATGAGAGAGGAGTTGAGGTAGGTGGTGAAGCTTGAGGAGGTTGGTTGGTTAGTTGTGAGAGGGAAGAATGGTAAGGTGAGGAGGATAGAAGATGGTGGAGTTGCCGAGAGGAGAGGTTTACATGGGTTGTGAGATATGTGTGATGGTAGGTGGTGTTTCGAGCACTCGACAGGGGAGTGAGAGAGCTCGAATGGAGGGCAGTGAGCTCGGGATGTTTGGTGTGAGGAAGCTCTAGTAAGCTCGAGCACTCGAAATGCTTCTTCGAGTGCTCGAGAAACTGGCAGAGAGTGGAAATGGAGGGTTGGTGTGTGGCGTGGCTCGGGTTGAGAGAGAGAGAAGGGGAAGGTTTGTGGTGGTAGTGGGCGGTTTGGGTTGAGGGTGGATGCCGAGAAGAGAGATGGTTGAGTGGGTGTTGTGCATGGAGTTGATGTGAATGGTTGGGTGCATGGTAACTGGTTGGGGTTATTTTGTCGAGAGTGGTGTTGTGTTAGGTTTAGGTGGGTTGTGGGTGGCATGCATGCATGGGGTGTGCATACATGCATGGAGGCCGTGGGCTTGATGGTGGTGAAAGGTTGCCGGTTGGGAAGATGGAGGAGTTGGGTGGTTACATGGGAATTGGGTAGCGAGAGAAGCCGAGAGGGTGGGTTGTGGGTTTGCTGGTGGGATTTCGAAATTGGTTGTGGGAAGTGGGTTTGCCGTAGACATGCAGGGTGGTGAGGATGATTGTCTGCTGGGGAGGTTGATTGGCATGCATGGGGTGCAGCAGGTTGGTGTGGTTGATGTGGTGGTATGCCGAGGGTAGGTGATGGTTTGGAGTGTGGATGAGTTGCAGGCATGGGGTTGTGGGTTGCTGCTGCATGCTTGAGAGGATGAGGGATAGAGGAAGGTGGTTGCTGCTGGGGTTGATTTTCGAGCACTCTAAGCATTGAAGTAGAGTGCTCGAAGATGGGACAGTAGGCTTGGGGTTGAGTGAGGAGAGAGTGGGGTGTAATTCGAGCACTCGACATGGGGTCTTCGATTGCTCGAATTAGAAGCAGTAGCCACGGAACTGAGGTAGGCAACTGCAAGCACTCGAAGCTTGGTCCTCGAGTGCTCGAAATTAGAACAGTGGTGCAAGCAAGATTGGAGGCAGCAGCGAGCACTCGACAGGGAAGGTAGATTGCTCGAAATCATAGCAGTAGTCTCAGGATATTTGGTTTCGAGCACTCAACTGAACATCTTCATTGTGGGTTGACAATGGGCACTATTGCATGCATTGGATGCATTTTCATGCATGGTGTGCTAGCAGTATTCTTATGCATTGCATGAATGCATGCTATGGAATCATTAAACTGGACTGCAACATTGAGATGGAAATTGTAAACCTCGCATGGCATTAGAAAGTGGCAACTTCATTCCCATTAAGGTATGCATTTTGAAAATGTGGCAACATTTTTCCATGAATGCAACCTTCCCATGCATGGAAAAAATTTTGAAAATTTTTGCATGTCATTCCATGTAATGCATGGGGAAAGTTTTAAACTTTGCATGCGGCAACCTAAATTCAAGCTATGCATAGAAAATTTTGGAAGCTTTGCATGGCATTCCCATGCATAGAAGAAATTTTTGAACTTTTGCATCGCAACATCATTCCAATTTTAATGTAGAGAAAATTTTTGAAGCTTTGCAAGATAATTCCAATCCAATGCATGGATGGAAAATTTTTGAAACTTAGCACTTTATCTCTAAAGCATGGAAAATTTTGGGGAACCATGATCCAACAATGCGTTGAAAATGAGAGGTTGTGCACATGAGTTGCATGCCAAAGATCCTATGAACTTGCTCGAAAGCGATGGAAATTTCCGGGAATGAAAATTAGAGCTGAGAAGGTCTAAGAGGCCGGTCTAAAATTGCGGAACGCAACTGAAGACCATTTCAGAAAAATCAAATTTTTGGCTTTTCTAAACCATTTCCCAGAAAATTTCAAGGCACGAGCAATTTGAGAAGGTAGGGAAGCTTGGAACATCGAAAGAATCTCTTCCCTTGCTTTGCTAAATTTAATGTTGATAGCTAGACGAACCAGGATCAGGATCCATTGGAGAGATGGATCCTTAACGCTCCGTATATAACTTGCCTCCTTCATATGGTCTCAGACTTGGATCAATGAATAGTGAGGGATATTGATCCTTCCGAAGAGAAACAAGTTTGGCCTTAGAGGATTTGAGCATCGCTTTTAATCTCACTTCTTTTATTTTCAGATTTAAGCAAAGGTGTTGCTTGTTCGAGATTATGGAGGCTCGTTGAATGTCATTGTTTTGACTAACAATGGTAGGATCATGACCTTTCATATTTGCAATCTCCAAGTCATATACCTCATTGTACTCAAATGGTTTGTTCACAGGTTGAGTATCATGGACAATGATTCTAGATTGGGCTGGAATGATTGGAATAATTTTCAGCAACTTGTCAACATTTTCCTTACCTTTGTCCGGTGGTTCACCCTCAAAATGTTGAGGTAACTCCGGTGAAGAAATGGAAGGAGATGGACAATCCCACGATAGAGATGGATTTGGTGCTTCCCATAAAGGAGAGGAAAATGGTGATGGAATATCAAGCAAGGAGTTGACTTCCCGAATGGATTTGTCCACACCAAAATCCTCAAAATCAAAAGGGACTAAGCAAGCATGTAGGGGATCCTCCGTTGAAGGAGGTGGGATTGGATTTTGAATGTGTTCATCAGCAATAGTGATTTCAAAACACTCATTGTCATCTGAAGGAAGTTGCACAGCATTAAAGATATTGAGCTTAACATTCATATTCCTAAAAGAGATATCCATCAATCCGGATCTACAGTTAATGGAAGCATTAGTTGTAGCGAGAAAAGGACGTCCGAGAATTATGGGAATGTGTTTTCTTGGATCATGGACTGGTTCCGTATCAAGAACCACGAAGTCTACCGGGAAGTAGAATTTGTCCACTTTTATGATCACATCTTCAATAATTCCCCGTGGTTGCTTAATAGATCGATCAGCAAATTGCAACACTATCGGAGTTGGCTTTAGATCTCCCAAACCAAGTTGTAGGTAAACCGAATATGGAATCAAATTCACACTAGCTCCTAAGTCAAGGAGGGCCCTCTCGATTTTGTTGTCACCAATGACACAAGAGATTGTGGGGGCACCCGGATCCTTATACTTCGGAGGAGTGCTGTGCTGAATGATCGCACTAACATTTTCGGTTAACCTCACTTTCTTTGGTAAATGACTTCTGGAAGTGCGCTTTTGAGTGCACAAATCCTTAAGGAATTTTGCATAGGGAGGAATTTGCTTGATAGCATCCAAGAGAGGAAGATTGATCTTTACTTGCCTAAAGACCTCCCACATGTCTTGAATTTTGCAATTCTTATTCCCAAAAGGTGTCGACTCTTGAAGACGTTAAGGGAACGGAGCTTTTGGCTCATAAGTAGTTTCCACATTTGGGGTGACATGCGTGGGACTTCCGTGAATGGTATTTGGACAAGAAGAACTTGGATTTGGACTTGAAGAGCTTGAATTTGGATTTTTCAACGGAGGGTTTTTCTCACTTGTGTCTCCATCAACCTTATTGTCAACCACTCTACCACTCCGAAGGGTGGTGATAGCTTGAACTTGTTCATGAGTCGGCCCACTCGGAGGAGGGGTTTCATCAATCACATGCATTCCTCTAGGATTTTCAAATGGTTGAGCGGGAAGCTTACCCTTGTCTTTTTGAAGAAGTTGGTTCACTTGGTTAGCTATTTGTCCCATTTGATTTTCGAGCCTAGCTATGGATTGAGTATGGGAGTGAACCATTTGGAGAGTAGGTTGCAAGGATGTCAAGAGATGCTTGTTGGAATCTATGATTTGCTTGTTTAATGATTCCATCATTTGTACATTTAATGATTCCATCATTTACTTGTTTGCAGCCACTATCTCATCAATTGGATTCACAGGAGGTTGAGTGGAGACATTTGGATTGTATGGAGGTTGGTAGCTTGAAGAGGCTTGGAAAGGCCTACCTTGATATTGAGAAGAGGGCTGATTTTGAGGCCCTTGATTTTGAAGTTGGGAATTTTGTGGGGCTTGTTGCCTCCACGAAAAATTCGGATGGTCTCGCCAACCCGGATTGTAGGTGTTGGAATATGGATTGTTCCCGGGCCGTGAGAACATGGCATTAGCTTGCTCTTGGTTGGGATTGGGAAATTGCTCCGGTGTGGGGCAATCTTCCGAGAGATGAAATGGACTATTACATGAGGCACAAACCGAACTTGCCGAATTTTGAGACAATGAAGGAGGAAGATGTGGTGCCATCAATTGGTAGAATTTATGAGCTATGGCATCCACTTGAGATGATTCCTCCCTTATTGATTTTTGTTGACAAGGATTGGTGTTCTTTGGAGTGGTTGAGGTCGGAGCCCTACGAGAATTGTGTTGAAGTGAATTTTCACTCAAATTCTCAAGTAAGGTCCAAGCCTCATCCGCATTCTTGGACATGAACATCCCACCACAAGAAGAGTCAACCATAAATCTATGGGTGTCGGTCAAACCGGCATAGAAAGCTTGCACTAATTGCCATTTTGGGATCAAATGATGAGGACATTTTCGAAGAAGATCTTGTAGCCTTTCCCAAGTCTCGTGGAGTTGTTCTCCATCAACTTGAGAAAAACTTAGAATGGAACGCCTCATTTGGTTGGTTTTACTCACCGGATAGTACTTCTTAAGAAATTCTTGTTGCAATTGAGCCCAAGAAGTAATAGAGTTGGGAGCGAGGGAGTTCAACCAATATTTTGCCCTATCCTTTAAGGAGAATGGGAAAAGATGGAGATGAAGTGCATTGTCCGGAAAACCTCTCAACCGGATGGTCGAACAGATTTCAAGGAACTCATCAAGGTGCTTATATGGATCTTCATTATCAAAGCCATGAAATGATGGAAGCATTTGAATGGTACTAGACTTGATCTCATATTGAGCTGCATCGATGTTTGGCATCACTATACAAAAAGGAGAAGCATAGGTGGTAGGAATGAAATGATCTCTAAGAGTCATTGGTTCTACATTAGGAATTTCAGCCCTTTCATTCCCCGGATTTCCTACGTTATCCCTCATTATATTGAATTCAGTTTCAAGGTCCCTTGTAAGAGTGGGTTCCCTAAGGTTCCGTCTAAGAGTTCTTTCAAGAGAATTGATATCAATGGGCGAATCGATTGTGGATAGAGAGAGTGACCTACGACCGAACATCAACAGCACAGCATATAATCAACAAAGCAATTCATTATCCACAACTCCACATACGATGTTCCCTTTCTCCTCAATTATCAAGACAGAAAATAAATGGCCACGACAAGGACCGATGCTTATACACAGAATTAAAACAATAATATAGCCTCAACAAGGGCTTGCAAATAAATTAACTACTTCTAAACTTAACACATGCACAATATCTTACAATGTGAAACTAAAAGGTCAAGAAACTTACCTGGGGTCCTCTAGACTTACGCTTTGCTAGCGTTCCCACGGCGAGATTCGAGTCCCTAGGATCTCACTTACAACACTTAAAACATTGAGATGGTCAAAACACACAAGAAATATTCACAAGACACAATATTCACAATCAAACTAAAATTAACCCTAGAACTTTGGTCGCTAAACCGTTTGCAGTCCCCGGCAACGGCGCCAAAAATTGATCGGTTGGTCAATTAAACATCAACCTTCGCAATAGCACGAATCATTGTAAAATATGGCTATTGGTCGGGTAAGTCGAACCACTGGGACTGCGCTAGTCTATGGCAACCTAAGTGTCTAGAATTGTTCTTAGAATGATAAGGGGTTTATAGAGGGTTTTGGTTGTTTGTCACTTAAACTTAGAACTTCGAATGCATAAAATAGTAATGTGCTAGGAAGTAAAGAGATATAATACAAGTAGAGAAGCCTAAGGAAATGAATCCACTCCATCCCTAAACACATGCTAGATTAGAGCTAAATTGGGGAAACAACATAAATATGTGACCATGGAATGCTACAACCAAAATTGCTACATTCCTTTAAGAAATTCATGAAATCATTGGCAAGTATAACCTATCAAAGATGCACATGTTTGAACTACCTAAACTAGTGTGTAGCATTGGACATGCTTACTAAGTTAGAGATTATCAAGCCTTTAATCACATGATAGGAGCACATGAAGTCAAGAGTCAAGAATAGTCCATCAAAGGAGGGTCCTAAGCTATGGAATATCAAGATTCTCATACAACATGCCAAGAAACCCATTTCACAATCTCATTTCCAATGTCACTATAGAAATGCAAGGCATACAATCATGAGAAAATATGATCTAAGACAAGATAATACATTCATCATAATCATTTATAAGAAATTAGGTTCATTACATCAAGTGTAACTCTAGATTGTGAAATAATCACATATATACATCATTTTCCCCAAAATAAACTAAGGCTAGAACATGCTTACTAGAGAGGGCTTCATCACCTCCCTAGAAGAGGGTTTAGTTACCCATGGTGGCCCTAGATTGAAGAAGAAGCTTGATCCTCGTCTCCATTTTCGTGCACCCTCCTTGAAGCTTCAAGAACTCTCCTTCTTTTGCTCTCCTCTCTCCTCTAATCTTGTAGAATGAAGCTCTCCCCTATTGTGTGGCTCATATCCCTCTTATCTACCACCAAAAGGCCACCAACCAACATCTCCAACCACTTCATTAAAGAGGAAAGCAAAATAAAGAAACCAAGGTGCAAGTGGGCTGAAATGAGCCATTTCCGAAGGGCATTCTACCCAAAATTCGAGCACTCGAATTTAGTGTAAAAAGCTCCATGCTTCACTTGCTCCGCCCAGACCTACTTTGGTTAAACAGCCATAACTTTGCGCTCCGAACTCCGAATGATGAACCGTTTGAAGATTTAGAAAGCTAATTCAGAGCTCTAAATATTTTATGTTTTAGTGGAGATCCAATTCTCAAGGATGGTTGGTCGAAAATGAAGATCAAGGCAGAATTTCATTGCTGCCAGGCAGTTCTGCGCACCTCTGGTAATATGGACATAACTCTCTGCTCCAAGCTCCGAATGACAAACCGTTTGAAGATTTAGAAAGATAATTCAGAGCCCTAAATATTTTATGTTATGAGGGAAGTCCAGTTCTCGAGTTTGGAAGGTCAAAATGGCAAGCAAAGTCCAGGTTCTACTGCTGCCAGAATTCAGCATTGGCACCTTTTGTTGCTCAAGATTCCACAAGGCCTTATTCTTGTTCCATTTTGGCCAATGAACCTGAAAATGCATAAAAACATAGAAATGAAGATAATCTACATAAATTAACATACAACGGACTTTACTAATGCAATTTAGGGCGCTTGAATATATAATATTCGGCGCTTATCAGCAGAGTCTTGAGGACAAGTGTTAGTATTATTTGAGTACTGTGCAGCTAAAGAATGAATACGTGATTCTATTGAGGAATAATAGAAGTGATTGACTTTAGTTTTGAGGTTTCAGGCATGAGACGGTCGTATTATGTGTTTTGAAGAAGTAAGAATCGAATCGAAGGATGTTATAGAGTTGTTCACCTGGTATGGGTTCTATGAAATCATTAGAGAGCTTTTATGCTGATCAATGATTGTGATGTTTGGTGCTATGTTATTTTTAGCTTGTTGGGGAATTGTGTAACTAAAGTATGATTGGGATTTTTAAAGTAGGTATGTGACTATATAGTCGTTGTGGTTATATAAAGCGATGGATTGATAGTGAGTGAATCTCATGGTTATTCTGTGGACTGTGTGTGATTGTATTTGAGGTTTAGACCTGAGGGCAGGAACGACATATGTACTGAGATCGGATCGAGGATGCGGATGGCCTGGCCAACCATTTCTCTTGAATTAGTCCCTCTTTATCGCGATGTCGGGTCAAAGGTCAATGATTGTTTTGACTTGTCAGGGACAGCGAGAGCATGGTACTGTGCATTGTATCAGTGTGATAGTATAGATTCAGATGGTTTATCTTGGGTAACGAGGTGTGTTAGGTAGGACCATGTGTCCGGTAAAGGGTTTGCAGTATGATCATTGATTATTGAAATTCTTGTTATGGTTTTTCTTACTGGGACTTTCCGTCTCACTATCTTCCAGTTTTAGGTACCGAAGATGAACGTGGATTACTAGTTTCGGGCTTAGGTGGATGAGTTGGCATTGTGAGATTTAATTTATTTATTTAGGGAATTTTGTACATGTTTGAGGAAATTAATTTTATATAAAAGAGGACATTTTTCTTATGATAATGGGATTATAGTTATGTATTTGTATTTATATGAATTGAGGATTTTATTAGCCTATATCCAGCCGGAAGTGTGAGTGTAGTGATGATGTAGACGGGTGTGAATAGGCAAGTGTGTAGTACTGGTTAGCTACCACTTGTAGCCGGGTGTGTGTGGGCGGATAGCGTTTACCGGCAGCTCCTGGGATGGTTGGTTAGTGTGGTTGGGCAGGTAGCCCGGGTTTGTTATTGTTTTTTTTAGTAGACAGATGACCCTCATCAACTAGCTACCACAACGGTTACAGAGTGTGTGGATGGGTGACTAGCACTGGCAGCACCACAACGTCCTACAAATCACGGTATCTCACATCGCTTCAGGTAAGGATTTGGATTTTGGGTTTTGTGGTTATTGGTGTTTCCGGGTATACGGACTGTTGGATCTAAATTTCCAGGTCGATATTCTTTTTAAGTGGTGGAGATTGTGACAATCCTGATTTTTAAGATTATATTTATATTTTTAGTTTTCATAATTAATTTGATTAATTATGATTGGAGACTTATTTTTTTATTAGAGACTTTTAGTTTATTTAAATTTTGTTACATTATATATATATATATATATATATATATATATATTGATTGATTGTTTGTTGCAAGCAGTTCAGCCGAAAGTGAGAGAAAGAACTGAAAATGTAATTGAAATGGGATTTGGTGATCATGCAGCAGGACCATGAGGAGAAATGGGTTTTTGATTTATAAAGCATTTGTGTGTGTATATATATATATATATATTATGTATCAGTTGAAAGAAGAAAGCAGCATGTGGCTGTCGAAATGATGAGAGATGAAGAAATAAAGAAAATTGTAATGGTGAAGTGGAAGTTGGTGGGTCCCACTTGAATGGTTTAATGAGTTTTGATTTAATATATGTGATATATATATATATATATATATATATATATAGTGTATCTGGTGGAAAGATAAGGCCAGGTACCGAATTTAGAAGGAGAGAAAGGATTTTGATAGTGATCCGCAGGGCCCACTGGATGACTTTTTGGGCAAAAAGATTGCTTTAGCTTTGGTGCATGCACGTGGCCTTGTATGGCTGATGGAAAAGAAATGGGGCAGGTCAGCTCAAGAGATAAAAAAGTGATTTTGTGATGATGTGCGGGTCCAATAGTTGATTTTTTAGGTAAGATTACTTGAGCTTGAATTGTGCACGTGGTGATTTAGAGAGAGATTGTATGGTTTGTTGTGTCGGTGCATTATTCCTTTAAATGTATCTGCCTTGTGACTTTGGTGAGTGAATTAAAGAAGAGTAGAGAGAAAAAAAAAAAAAAAAATAGAGGAAACACAGAGAGAGTGAGCCGAGAAAGATAGGGTGAGCAGAGAGAGAGAGAGTGAAAACCGAGATAACTAGACAATGAGAGGTCCGAGAGTTGCAGAGGAGGTGTGATGTTTCCAATTTTATCGGATGTCTCATTTTTCTGGAATTTCGTTAAGGCAAGGGTATTTTTGTCTTTTTACATTTTGCGTACGGGATTTTAGTTAGGCCCATTTGCATTTTTGTGCATTTTAATTTATGTAGTATTTGTGTGATGGTATGTTACATGTATTCATGTGGTGTAAATTAAAGCAAAAAGAAAAAGAGAAAATAAAAGTGGTGGCGGGACCCACCACTATCCTATTCATTGTCTAGAGACCACATTTTTGGTCTCTTATCTCTCTCTCTCTCCCGTAAGTTTCCCTCTTTCTCTCTTGTTCCCTGCTTTTTCTTTTCTATTTTGTGTCAAGCTTTGATCTTTGATTCCTCTCTCTATACTTGGAATTTTTGAGTGACAATTGAGGCAAAATGGAGAGCACGACGAGCTCTATAAGTGAAGACCAACAATTTCAGCTTTGAGTCTCCTTAGGGATTTCAAAATTGGAGACCCATTTTAAGGGTTTTGCATCAATTTGAGGTAGGGGTCCTTAATCCATGTAATCTTGTGCTTTAGTGAGTTAATTCTTCATAAATGGTTATTAACATGCTTAAATTGTATACAATCAAGTCAATGCTTAGTTGATGTGTATATTTGCTAATTGAGTAATTGTGATATTAAATGATCTATGTGAAGAACATGTCTATGTGTTGATTCTTTGTATGCCTATCATGCTAGATTTTATTGTATAAAAGCATGTTGTGGTTCATTAAAAAAATTTATGAATTGTGCTTTGCTATTTAAATTTTGAGTGATTGTAGAATGATAGAAATAGACATGATATTGATATATTCATGCATTGACATTGGGCATGAAAAGGGGAAGAACTGTTTTGATATGAAAAAGGGGAATTTTGGAGAAAGTGTTTTGATGAAAAGCCCGGTCGCCGCAGTGGTACCAAAGGGCCGGAGTGTTAATATAGCCTAGAGGGAACTAGGGAGATTGCCCTAGTGTGGTTGAGTTAGCTGGGCCCCATAATGACACCGCGGGGGTACCAAGGGTCAGGGACACTAGTCAATCCTTCTCTCATGTCGCTTCAGGGTCACCAAAGGGCAAGTTATATTAACAGTTGAAAGTAACGGATTTGAATGTTGAAAATAGGGAGCGACATCGGCATACATTGCATTCCATGACATTCTATTGTTTATGTTGAGATTAATGATATTGTCGTATCTTCTTGACATAGCATGACCCCGAACTCTTTTGTTCTATTCTTTGGTTGGATTCACAGAGACACAAGAGACGTGTCTTAAGTGCCACCTACTGAGCAATTCACTCACCCCAATACAATTAACATTTTTTTTCAGGACATGGCAAGGAGTTGGTGGATGATAATCCACCACATGCTTGAGGGCACTTGTGTAACAACCCAAACCCGAGGGTCCGAATCGCTAACTGGGTCCTTACCCGAACCCGAGGTCAACTAAAGACGTTACCGTCCTTTCCTATGTCAATACTTAATATACGTGTCATCCCAAGGTTTATAAATAAAATAAAATAAATAAATAAAAATAATAAAATGAGATCATGGCTACGAAGTATATCAAAACAGTCCACTAACCCATCAAAACCTATGGAGGAGCGTCATCCGCCACTTCCTTTCCGTATCCTGAAAAATGTTAAAATAAAGGGGTGAGCTAAACGTTCAGTAGGAAGTGTCTAAGACGCACTTCTTACGACCCCGTGAATCCACATAAGGAATAGAGTACTAATAAATGGGATCATGCCTCAGGGAAAACAACTAAAACAACGATAATATCAACAAATATATATACGCAAGTCGTCTAACCACCAAATATACAATGTATGCCAATGAAATGCCTTGCCATGCCATGTCGCTCCCCATTTCTGAAACAATACCGTTTCAACTTCTAAATCGTTAGTGCAATCTGACCCAAGGCACCTCCAAAGCGTCACGAATGGAGGGTTGACTAACTATCCACGACCACAAGGCACCTCCAAGGTATCGCATCCGGCCTAGTTAGCTCAACTATACTCCCTTCTAGATTACACTAACAACACAGACAGCTAGGCGCCTCCTAGGCGTCCGATTTTCACAAACACTTTTCAAAAAAAACTTTTCCCAAAAACAATTTCATTTGTTTTTAAAACAAACTTTTCCCTTTACTTTCCCAATGGTAATGCATGAATTATACTTTTAATTCGCAAATCCAACAACTTAAATGCATAAGGCATAAAATAAAGTCATTTATTTTCATAACAACAACATCACTTTTCATAGCAATTTAAAATCATAGGACATATAATACATCAACACTAAGTATGCTTCTTCACCACAAGAATTTAATCATATTCATAAGCTCACTTAACACATAGCATGCCTTTATTACCTTAAATACCAACAATCACAACAAATATAATCAAGATAATTACAATTAAGCATGCTTAGAGTCAAATTAAAGAAAAAATTCACAAGAAATCTAAGAAATTGTGGATTAGAGCACCCATACCTTATAGGATGCAAAACCCCCAATTTTGCCCAATCCAAGCCCTAGAATTCAAACTTCCTAGGGTGCCCAAAAGTGTGAATTGTTCCTATCAAAATGAAGATCTCAACAAGCTCTCTAACTTTGTTCAAGGAAGTGCCATCAAATTCCCACAATTGCTAGGCTTAATCAAGCCTTAAAATTGAAGAAGAAAAGAAAAAGAAAAAGAAAAGCAAGGGGAGAGAGAGACTGCCGGGTGAGAGGGGAGAATGAGACCACAAATTGGTCTCTTGTCCACTAATTCAAAGGTGAGTGGGAATTGGGTCCCACCACTATGCAAAACATCTAACTTTTTTTCTTTTCTTTTCTTTTTCATAAACAGGATAATCTACCCTCCTTAAAAGATTTCGTCCTCGAAATCTATCCTCCTTAAAAAAGGAGGCCCACAACCACACACTTTCTCGAGAACACCTCATAAAACCCCAAAACCATGAACTCACCAACATTATTGCCTTTGACACCGGAAGTCACCAGACAATCACATACCACTGCCACAAAAACACAATGCTTACCACCCTATAATGGTACTCATTACTCATGAAATCAGAACACGAGACCAACTAGGTCCCACATCTAACTCTCAATGGACATTAGGACACTCTACACTACTACACAAGACTCCGAAGCCCGAAAGAAGAATGGTCTCTAGACCACCGAACATGACAATATCCAATCTCAACTCCTCCCTAAAAGGACACACAAAACTCCAGACAAAGAACCCCGTCCATCTCACAATCAAGCTCAACTATAATCTACACATCTCTGTGAGACCGAACATTCACTACCTAACACTTAACAACATCATTACATACCAGTACAATGACTACCAACCACACCAAGCAGCAATCACCAAACTTATCATCCTCAAGATGACTAAACAACAAATCTCCTAACGACTGCATAATCATGAGTCACAAAAGCAATAAAACGTACCATCCTGTACCTAGAACCCAAATCCTCAAAACAAGATCTTCAATAATCAATGATCATACCGCAAACCCTTTACCAGACACTTGGTACTACCTAACACACTCCGTCACCCAAAACAAACCATCCGAATCCACACTGTCACACCGACACAACGAGCAATATTGTGCCCTCATTATCCTTGACAAATTGAAACAATCATTAACCTTTGACCCGACATCATGCTACAAAGGGACTGATTCAGGAGAAATGGTTGGCCAGGCCATTCTCATCATCAATCCAGTCTCAACACAGACGTCGTTCCTATCCTCAAGTCTAACCTCAAACATACTCTTACACAGTCTACACGACAACCATGAGATCCATTCACTATCAATTCATCGTCTTACGTAACCTCAACAACTATACAGTCATATACGTGCTCTAAAAATCCCAATCATACCTAATCAAACAACCATAAAAAGCTAAAAGCAATACGGCACCAAATACCACAGTCATCAACTAGCATAAAAGATCTTTAATCTCCTTTTAACACCCATACCAGGTAACCAACTCCATAACATTACTTGATTCAATTCTTACCTTGTCAAAACACACAATATAACTATTTCATGCCTGAAATATCAAAACCAAAGTCAATCATTCCTATTATTCTTCAACGGAATCTCATAATCACTTTCTAGCTGCCTAACACTCAAACAATACCAACACTTGTCCTCAAGACACTGTTCAAATCAGACATCAATAAAAACACCCGAGTACATGACCCACATCACATCACCTAATCATCTTCAAGCTTACAATTCACGACGCACCCCTAGCCATCACCGACAGTACTGGACACCGGAAACACAATCCCTATTCGGCAACTCGTGCCATCAAAACCACTCTCAAAACAAGCACTACGAAAAACCAATGACTTTATCTCCCTCCGTGGGAGTAAGTCGACCAAATTAGCCAAACCTTTACCGATGAACTCAACAACATAACAAATCACACACACAAGTCCGTCCACCCACAGACACGCACAACTCCTCAATGAAGAACAAGACTCACGACAAACGACGTCGTTGCCAGGATTAGAACGAACGGAAAGGGTAACAAACCCCACTCTCACAAGAAACTGACGACTCACACCTGAATGCACCCGACACCTTGTCACATGCTACACACCAACTATCCAACCATGGACACCCAATCTCACCTGAGATGAACTAAACTCCTTACACATAAAGAGAAAAACCAAATGGATAACCGTACAGAACTACGAACTCAATTCTAGGCCACCTCGCCACTAACGGACCATTATACATTATCAATAAAGAAACCTCATATACGATACCCCGCAACGCCCATGCTAACCAAAACCAATCAAATCCCTACCACCCATTCATCGAGTACTAAGATACAACTCACAACACAACCATCAAACAAGAGCATCAATGCTCACAACATATCAACACTAGAAACAATCACAACCCATCAGACACCACATCCCGTCACTCCCAAATGACAAACTATATGCCATAAAATGACACTTTACCACCCGTTCCATTACTACCTTCCTAGACGATACTGTCTCAATCACCATGCACACCCGACTCATGACCTCAGTCACTACAATCCACTGACTCATCAAAAGAAAAAGGTGCCTATCTAGCAACATCGTCTCCACTGGTTCAAAAAGGCTAAATAGTCCACAATCGCCTCGACTAACGCACAATCCCATCACCTACCTGACAACATATAACAAACAACTCACAATCCCTAATCCATCCTCGAATCATACCTGAAACCATTCTGCTCATCAGTACTAAACATCATGCCATAACGTTTCTACTACCATCATCCTCGAATGACAACTCAAACTCACGTCTCACCGACTCAACAGGCTACCGCCAAACGATCTCTCCTCAAGCATCCCTAGGATAACACCATCATAACAAGAGAGTATGCCTCACCCTCGATACTCCCCAGATAGAACCCTTGCACAGCAATGTCATGCCGACAGATCCCAAAGAAAAAGAATGAGCATAAAAACCAGAATGGTCAGCACCTAACTGTCTCCTTAAAACCATCTACAATGTAATCAATCACCAACGCTTAATCGGATACTCCGACCATTCTTCCCAAGACACCTTACACACTCAGTCAAAGAAGCTTTACGCCCTAGTGCCAACACCATCACTCCCATTCTTTACCGTTTCTCAAAACACCCTTGGCCCCGACAAAAGTCAAATGGGGTTACCAGCTAAACCTACGAGGTCACCCTCATCCCAAACATTCCAATCGTCAGTCTATCTCTTTGAATTCCTTAAACAACAAGCACTACCTCCTCCTACCCTAGACACAACATGAAATTCAACTCCAATCCGTAGTTTTCAAATTCTAAAACACAATCCATTTAGTAACACAATGCCTAACATCAATCACTTCATCCACAACAACCAAACATACCAATGACTACATACTACCTACCTTATTGTGCAATCCTATACTACACAACTAAAACTAACCACTATACCTCACCTCGAAACTCTCTCGACAACCGTGACAACCTATAACCCCGCTCATCAACCGAGCAATACAATCAACTCACCGAGAGTCGATTACCCGCAACACACTCCCGTAGCTATCAAAAACAAGAATCACTCCTCAATAAACCAGTCTCTAAAATAGATTCTCACAACCCACGAACTGAATCACATCAAATGGTTGGTCACCCGGTACTGGCATGACTCCAGTAAATGCCTGCGTCACCCTAGACACATAGAGTCCAACAAGTCCCCTTAACCACCCTAACCAACACGGTTCCTTAGACCATACCAGAATACACGAAATACACATCTATAACCCATAGACTACACTTAAGACTCTAGTAACCTCTATCACACCCACCACAAACTAGTTCAAAGAGAACCCCTGTACCAAACCGCGACCTAAGTTATACACACCTTACGAAAACCTCACATCATAGACCTGACCTCCACAATCACAGGAACCCACGCGCTAACACATAAAACCCATACGTCTCCCCTTGGACATCGCACTGTGCCATAGCAATCGTTCGAAGTTCGTGCCCCAAGCACTACGCCCTAAAAATAATGAGAAAACTGAAGCAACCATGCACTGAATAGCTCGATCCATGAGCTAAAGGCCTACGCCATTCATTCAATAAGAACTGGCACTCAAACAACCCTAGAGCAACAGAGCTCCTCCCCTACTCAGGTCAAAACCTACACATTCATTAATGTTGCAACAAGTACTCTACCGTACTAGCAACCACCCCATGCTCGACCGCATAAACACACATAAGTATATAAATATATACATATACCAAATAATTGAAACTCACAATACCATACGAAACATGCTTGCATACCCATGCTCATTACTTGTCACATTAGCATAAAAGAAAATTGCACCAATTGTGCCTACTGCTTGCCATCGTCATGCATCTCATGTTTTCCACCTTATCATAAATAACATGCTTCCAAATAACATAACCACTTCATTTACATATACCAACAATTTAAACACGTAAGCACTTAACAAATAAGTATGCTTTCAAAACTGTAATCATATAAGCAAGTAACAAGTAGGCATGCTTCTCAAAACAACAAACACTTTAACATGCAACACCTTTAAATCACTCAAGTCCCACTTATGTCAACCCTACCCGTCGTCTTTAGGTTTTCGAACCTAACGCTCTGATACCAAATTTGTAACGACCCAAACCCGAGGGTCCGAATCGCTAACCGGGTCCTTACCGAAACCCGAGGTCAACTAAAGACGTTACCGTCCTTTCTTATGTCAATACTTAATATACGTGTCATCCCAAGGTTTATAAATAAAATAAAATAAATAAATAAAAATAATAAAATGAGATCATGGCTACAAAGTATATCAAAACAGTCCACTAACCCATCAAAACCTATAGAGGAACGTCATCCGCCACTTCCTTTCCGTATCCTGAAAAATGTTAAAATAATGGGGTGAGCTAAACACTCAGTAGGAAGTGTTTAAGACACACTTCTTATGACCCCGTGAATCCACATAAGGAATAGAGTACTAGTAGATAGGATCATGCCTCAGGGAAAACAAGTAAAACAACGATAATATCAATAAATATATATACGCAAGTCGTCTAACCACCAAATGTACAATGTATGCCAATGAAATGCCTTGCCATGCCATGTCGCTCCCCATTTCCGAAACAATACCATTTCAACTTCCAAACCGTTAGTGCAATCTGACCCAAGGCACCTCTAAGGCTTCACGAATGGAGGGTTGACTAACTATCCACGACCACAAGACACCTCCAAGGCATCGCATCCGGCCTAGTTAGCTCAACCATACTCCCTTCTAGATTACACTAACAACACGGACCGCTAGGCGCCTCCTAGGCATCCGATTTTCACAAACACTTTTCAAAAAAAACTTTTCCCAAAAACAATTTCATTTGTTTTTAAAACAAACTTTTCCCTTTACTTTCCCAATGGTAATGCATGAATTATACTTTTAATTCGCAAATACAGCAACTTAAATACATAAGGCATAAAATAAAGTCATTTATTTTCATAACAACAACATCACTTTTCATAGCAATTTAAAATCATAGGACATATAATACATCAACACTAAGCATGCTTCTTCACCACAAGAATTTAATCATATTCATAAGCTCACTTAACACATAGCATGCCTTTATCACCTTAAATACCAACAATCGCAACAAACATAATCAAGATAATTACAATTAAGCATGCTTAGAGTCAAATTAAAGAAAAAATTCACAAGAAATCTAAGAAATTGTGGATTAGAGCACCCATACCTCATAGGATGCAAAACCCCCAATTTTGCCCAATCCAAGCCCTAGAATTCAAACTTCCTAGGGTGCCCAAAAGTGTGAATTGTTCCTATCAAATGAAGATCTCAACAAGCTCTCTAACTTTGTTCAAGGAAATGCCATCAAATTCCCACAATTACTAAGCTTAATCAAGCCTTAAAATTAAAGAAGAAAAGAAAAAGAAAAAGAAAAGCAAGGGGGGAGAGAGACTGCCGGGTGAGAAGGGAGAATGAGACCACAAATTGGTCTCTTGTCCATTAATTCAAAGGTGAGTGGGAAGTGGGTCCCACCACTATGCAAAACATCTAACTCTTTTTTTTTTTTTTTTTTTCATAAACAGTACAACTTGGAGAGCATTTTGGATGTATTTTTGTAGAGCTTGAACTTATTTTGTAAAGCACATGTAACAAGATGTATTAAGTTCATTTGGTATGTAAATGATGCAACACGATGTTGAACTCGTTTTTGATGTAAATTGTCCATGATGTAAAGCTTAAGTTTAAAACTCATGAAATTGGTTTCAATGATGTTTAATGTGATCATGGGTTGGTTCTTTCGTTTGTAATCATAGAATAATTCTTGATTGAAGACCTATTACGAGTTCAAACCATTGTTAAGTCTCCATTACAGCTCCCCTTTCATTTTCATAAAGCAGTATGTCAAATTCAGAACCAAGGCTCGAGGGACCTGTTTTGGTCGACCGAAATGGCTCATCGATCGACCGAATTGAGTTCACACTCTCAGTATCTTCCATTTCAGTCGACCGAAATGGGGTTTGGTCGACCGAACCGTTTTCAACTCTCGGGATCTCACCTTTTGGTTGACCGAAGGATTATTTCGGTTGGTTCTGGAGGGTCTACTTCGGCCGACCGAAGCTGCACTTCGGTCGACCGAAGTGCACTTGCTTTGGGTTCTTTGCTCTTCCTCCTTGGTATTCTATTCTTAATTCTTGGAATTCGTTTAGAGACCTTGTGAGAGCCTAGTGTTAATCCTCAGGACCATGTTTTGACGCTTGAAATGATAAGTTTGACGTAGATGACCTCGGGTTCGAGTAAGGGCCCGGCTAACGGTTCGGACCTCCGGGTCCGGGTTATCATAGGTGGCCGGAAGCTTGAGGCTATGATGATCCAGTGAGGAAAATTTCTTTTCAGGGTAGGGGTTCTTAATTCCCAATTTCTTATTCCCTTGTGAAGTTCCATTAAATATTTGTTATCAAGCATGCTTTATTTGAATTGATTGCTTTGAAAATAATATAATTGTTGTTTTTTTAAAAGTCTATGCTTATGTGTGTTGATGAAATTATGTGAAAAGCATGCTTAAATGTTAATTTCCATGCCTACGATGTCGATTAATTCCCTAGAAATTACTATGAAGAAGCATGTAAAATTGTGTAGTGTAAATTTCCTTTATTTTCATATTATTGGAAAAATACTTGACATGCATTCATAACATTGGGCATGAAAGAAAGGGGCGAAGTGTTTTAAAATGAAAGTGGAAAGGGATTTTTTTTTTTGGAAGAAATTTGATTAAATGGTTTTGAGAAAACTCGGTCGCTGCGGAGTCACCAAAGGGCTAGTGTGTTAATGTAACCTAGAGAGAACTGGAAGAAACACCCTAGCGTGGTTGAGCTATCTGGGCCCCAAATGATGTCGCGGAGGTACCAAGGGTCAAGGAGAGTAGCCAATCCTTCTCTCGTGTCGCTGCGGAGTCACCAACGAACAGGTTATATTAATAGTTTTAAAAGTGATAGATGATTTTGAAAATGGAGAGTGACATACATGGCATTGCATCCATGGCGCAGTTGCTTGTTTTGAACTTGAAAAAAATCGATTTTGTGCTTTCCCTGGCTTAGCATGATTTCGTTCCCTACTGTTCTATTCATTGTTTGGATTCACGGGGTCACAAGAGGTGTGTCTTAGGCACCACCTACTGAGCAATTTGCTCACCCCATTACAATTAACATTTTTCAGGACACGGACGGGAAGTAGTGGACGACACTCCTCCACAGGGTTCGATGGGTTAGTAGACCGTTTTGACATACTTTGTAGCTATGATCTCATTTTATTATTATTTCCTAGGATGACATGTATATTACATATTGACATAGGAAAGGACGATAGTGTCCTTAGTCGACCTCGGGTTTGAATAAAGACCCGGTTAGTAATTCGGACCCTCGAGTTGGAGTCGTTACAATATAGATCCCTGCATGGTGCGTGTCAAAGGTAGATATAGAAACCAAGGAAGATAAACCAAAGTCAAAATTGGATACAACATCATGAATCTATTTTGGACCACTGCTGGTCATTTCCAAACATAATGGTTGATAATAATGTTTGAATGACAAATCTTTAATTTGACATTCTAGCACTAGTCATCTATAGTAGGTCATCTATAGCAGAACATTTAAGCAAGTTTTTTTTGTGGAATTTATGGCGTTTAAGATTTGCTTCTACACCACCGAGCATTGGATGATAAAATTTGGAATAGTTCATATGGAATAAAGATTTTTTATGTTCATTCTTCTTTCGGAGTCCATTTGATCAGCATAGTTTTATCTATTTGTCAAAATTTCATACAGAGTATTGGCCCTTTATTTCCCACTTCTGTTTTGAAGTCTGATTCTTGTTTGTTTCCTAGAACAACCATGAAATCATTTTCTATGCTCACATTTTATAGAATTGAAAAGTAAAAGCATGTATGGTTTGAGAATTCATACTTACAACCCATCTTATTGTTTATATCGTTAGCCACTGATACAGAATGTGAATCTGAATTAACTCAAGAATCTGTGCTTCTTGTCAACGTACATGTAGTTTGAACCAATTTTCATCCAATTCCAATTCCAAGGCACAACGATAATGCTTTTGCGTTCTTCAAAGTATCAGAAAATGACTAGCATTCTTCAATATGGAAATGCAGGTGCAGAAAAATAAGCCACAAATCAGCAAGAATATTTCTGCAGCATACCAGCAAAAGAAAATCATGCATGAACATTCTCTACTATCTTGCTCTGTTTTACATATATTTAATCCTCGACTGTTTTGGATATTTCAAATATCATAGTATAGAGTTTACACTACCTTTCTTATGTATACACCTTCTCGACTAACAAATGATGTCTCACTTCAGTGCCCTTTTCTTTTTCTTAAGTCATGGTATCAGAGTTTTAAACTAGTTTCGATTTTAATATACATGCACTAGAATTATACGTACTCCTTGTGCCTTCGATTATTATATGTCAGAAGATGATCTTGATTGCCCTCTGCGGCTATTCTTGCTCGTATTTCTACTTCATATACCTGTTATCCACTCACTAAACTACAGATTATAACTCGCCTGATTTTGAAATACAAATAACTGAGCTGAAAAATTGCTGATTTTTACTGTTCATTGTTGGTTATATCACAGGCTTTTTATGCTGAGAAAATAAGATTTACTTGTGTTAGGACTTGGGACATAGTGTAGTAGGTTGGCCAAAAAAAATAAAAAAAATTACGTTACATAAATACTCACACACCCCCATAGGAGTCCACTATGGGACTCGAATCCTTCATCTCTTCTTTGAGGGAGGAGAGGCTATACCAGTTGAGCTAATGACCGAGAGTGGTTAATTAAGTTGGCAAATTTTATTTCAGAAGTCCGAGTTTATACGCTCTATTGAAGCATTCCTCAAGTCACTTGAACACCTTTACCTTACAAAAATAAGGCAACAGATTAGAAAGAGCTGAAAAGGAAAAGAAAATGCTGAAGCATAAATTGGAGTTTGAAGATTTGTGAAGTAATTGAATAAGGAGAGTTTACGACTCTTTATCATGAGAGAAGTCTCTTGATAGTATTACGGGAAATCAAACGATTGTCCTGGTGTAATCATGTAAAATTGGAGAAATTATTAGATGGTCCGGGGTCAAACTGCCGTGTCTGCATGAAGGCCACTTTTGAGCTATTAACTGCTGAGAAACTTTTTCGCATTGTAGGCTGAGATTGTGGACTGGTTAGCAAGCATGCAAGAGGTTGATTCCTTGGAGGCAAGGGATGTTGGTCCAACGCATCCCTCAGCAATATATGACCGGACGGGAAGTTAATGATGTCATCGTTGTCACAATTCCATAGCTATAAGCGTCACATTTTTCATTGACTTTCATTTTATGGCAAGCTCTGAAAACATATTGAATCCAAGAATGCTAGATTTTCTTAAAAAAAGAAAAGTAAAATAGAAAGAAAAAAAAAAAACAAAAACAAAAACAAAACAAAAATCCCTATATTTTTATTTATTTGTTTTTTGGTAATCTCATTGGACAAAGATTACTTTTTCCTATGTTCAATTTTCCGAAAGAGGAACGTCTTCATTACAGACGTCATCGTATTTATAAAACAAAGTCAAAATTGGATACAAAACCATTGTTTTGGTCCATGGTTGGTCACTGTTCAAACATAATGGTTGATAATAATGCTCGAATGATCCATCTTTAATTTGACATTCTAGCAATAGTCATCTATACTTCTATAGTAGCACAATTAAACAAGATTTGCTATATTCATTCTTCTTTCCAAGTTCATTTGATAAGCATAGTTTTGCCTGTTTGTCAAAAAACAAACACAGATTATTAGTGTTTTGTACTTTCCACTTCTGTTTTGAACATTGGCTTTTGTTTGTTTCCAAATATTCTATGAAATCCTTTTCTATGTTCACATTTTGAAGACAAGTAAGAGCGTATGGTTTGAAAATTCATACATGTAGCACAATTCATCTTGACTGAACACGAGAATCTGAATTACCTGAAGAATCCGAGCTTCTTGTCAACTGGACATATAATTTGGACTAATATATCTCCAATTCCAATTCAAATGCATCACGATAAAAACAATTTAGCACTCTTCCTATGCATGCTTAATTTTCTTAAAAAGAAGGGAAAAAAAAAAAGGTAGAAGAAAACAGTGTCTCTGTTTCTGTTTTATTTTTTCTTCATTCTATATTGGACATAGTCTGAAATGTAGAGAAGGCGGATCACTAGCTCATCTTTTGCTTCTTGACCTGTCCATAAACAGCTTAAGTGAGTCAATACAGTAGAATCAAGAAAAACAATTGCAGCTATATTACTTGAAACTTGAGCAACAACAATTTTAGCCCAAAAAAATATAAAAATCCACTCGAGACGGGTAAGTCATAATTTGCTTTGGGATAAATAGAGTCTCAAATTAAAAATGTGCAGAGTTTGGAGAAGCTGAATTTCTCCCACAATAACCTCTATGGTTTCCTTCGAGAGGCTTTTGAAGAAAGCTTGATTAATGTTGACATATCCTACAATGAGTTTCAGGTCCTATTCTCAACCGCACAGCCCTTGAAAAATGCTACCACATAGGCATTACAAGGGAACAAACAGTCTGTGACCTTGCAAAAATGGTTGTATGGTGTACAAACATGTTACAAGAATAGGTCACTATAACGCCTCAAAATTAATACTTTTTAAACAAAAAAATTCGGCATGACCTCCCCTAAAAATAGGCCTATCACAACCTGTTTAATTGCATTTTTAACCTGTCATGTCTCAAATTCCAAATTCACAGCAACAAAAGATAATGATACAACCAACTAATCTAGACAATGCTTCAAACTAGGATTATCCATCCATTCATCAACAAGTTGCATACTATCAAATCCCCATCCAAAACATCATCAATACTTTAGTTATATTACATGACAAAGTTCCACAAAATAATTATACATCTTTGCACTTCTAGTGTTTTACAAAATAATGGGGAATATACAAAGATACAAAAGTGAACTTCTAACGCCGTTCAAGCTTGAGGTAGGTTGTCATCCACCAGTTCCTTTCCAAGACCTGAAAAAAAATATATATATATAGATATAGGGGTGAGCATATAGCTCAGCAGGTGACACTTAAGACACAATTCTTGGGTCCTAGTGAATCCAAATAAAGCATAGGCCAATGGGAGATTGGGGACATGCATTGAAGGGGAAAAATAATTACAAGTACAAGTCAAATTCAATCACACACAAATGCAAATGGAGTGAGATGCAATGCATGCTAAAGTCACTCCCCGTTTTCATTCTCAAAACCATCACGTTCAAAGTTAATGTAACCCCCATTGGTAACCCTGCTGCGATGAGAGGAGGATTGGCTACCGTCCCTAGGCCCTTGGTGACCCCGTGGCACCGTCAAGGGGTCCGAATAGCTCAACCACGCTAGGGTACTCTCCCTAGTCCTCCCTAGGCTACATTAACCTCCGGCCCGTTGGTAACCCCGCAGCGACCGGGTTTGTCAAAACCAATTTTTTTCCAAAACATTCATTCCCAAATCCCCATTTTCATTTCAAGACAACCACTTCCCTTTTTCATGCAACCCAATGAGATGTAGGCTCATGTCATGATCTCAATATAATGACAAATGGGAACTTAGCACAATAATAAATAAGCATGTTCTCATGACATCATTATAGCATGTTAGTAACCTCAAAAAAAATGTAAACAACCATCACATAGACATACTTTTCATTCAACCATGTTATACACATTTACATAACTAGCATGTTATCAATTAAATCATTTTAATTAAAATCAACAACAATTAAACATGCTATAACACACATAAAGGAGCATGATTCATTATAGAGCAAGATTCCATGGCTTAAGATGTCCCTACCTCACAATCCAAGCCGAAATCCCTAGAATAGGTCCTCCAAATTTGAGCTCCAAGGAAGACTCAAATCTGGAAATTGATAGTATGGATGCGTAGAGCTCGCTACAAGCTTCGTTTCGCCTCAAACGGCACCTCAATCTGACAAAAGATGAAGGAGCAATTAACAATGGAAGTTGAAGTGAAAAGAAAAGAAAAAAGAAAAAAAAAGGAGAAGCTGAGAGCAGTCGGGAGAGAGAGAGAGCAGCAGAGACCAATTTTGGTCTCACAAATCACTTAAAAAGTGATGTGGGTCCCACTTTATTTTATATTTCTTTTCTTTTTTTCTTTTTCATTTAAATCACACACCACACACACACAATTACACCATACAAATGCTACATCACCACATAAATTAAAATGTAGGAAATGTAACTGGACCCAACCACAAACCAGGATGGTAAAGTGAAAAGACGAAAACGCCCTTGCATTAACGAATTTTCAGAAAATTCTAAAATGCTGAAAATTAGAATTATCACAATCTCCGCAACTTATAAGGATTTCGTCCCCGAAATCAAGACATACCTGAGGAAGAAAACAACGCTGGGTACTTGGACCGAACCTCCTGTTCGAGCTCCCAAGTAGCCTCCTCGACTCCGTGGTGTCTCCAAAGGACTTTCACCATTGGTATCGTCTTGTTGCTCAACACCTTCTGCTGAGTGTCAAGGATCTAAACTGGTCCTTCCTCGTAGGAAACATCCTCATCAATATCCACATCAACCCAACTCAAAATGTGAGATGGATCCGGCTCGTACTTTCGTAACATCGATACATGAAAGACATTGTGAACTCTGTCCATCTGTGGTGGTAAAGCAAGTCTGTAGGCAACCTCTCCTACCCGATCCAAAATCTCGAATGGTCCAATAAATCGTAGCGATAACTTGCCACTCTTCCCAAATCTCATCAACCCCTTCCGTGGAGAAACCCGTAGAAAAACGTGGTCTCCCACCTCAAAGGATAACGGTCATCTCTGCTTATTCGCATAGCTCTTCTTTCGGCTCTGAGCTGTAAGTAACCTCTGTCTTATCAACTTAATCTTCTCAGTAGTCTCGAGTACAATGTCGGGTCCTAAGGCGGCTGTCTCGCCTACCTCAGTCCAACAAACAGGAGACCTACAAGGTCTACCATACAACGCCTCAAATGGAGCCATCTGGATGTTCGCCTGATAACTGTTGTTGTAGGCAAACTCAATAAGTGGAAGGTGATCCTCCCAACTACCTCCCAAATCAAGTACACATGCCCAAAGCATATCCTCCAAAATCTGGATAGCACGCTCTGACTGACTGTCTGTCTGTGGATGGAATGCCGTACTAAGATGCAACGCTGAACCAAACACTGCTTGAAGTCCTTCCCAGAACTTCGAAGTGAACTTAGCATCCCTATCTGACACAATGGTTACAGGGACTCCATGTAACCTTACAATCTCTTTCACATAAAATACACCAAGCTTCTCTGCATCGTCTGTTGCCTTAATAGGCAAAAAATGAGCCGTCTTGGTCAATCTGTCAATGATGACCCATACGGCCTCATTGCCCCTTCGTGACCTTGGAAAACCTGTCACAAAATCCATAGCAATATGCTCCCATTTCCATTGCGCTACAGGTAATGGTTGCAACAAACCTGCTGGCCTCCGATGCTCGGCCTTCACCTGCTGACAGGTAAGGCATCTAGCCACAAACTGTGCAACATCATTCTTCATCCCGCTCCACCAATACTGACGTCTCAAATTGTGATACATTTTAGTACCACCTGGATGAACTGCAAAACGGGAAGTGTGAAACTCCCGTAGGACATCCTCACGACATACTGTGGGAACCACCAACAAACCCCTGAACCGTAGACCCCCATCTGCATGCAAGGCCCAATCTTTCACTGTTTCACCACTAGAGATCAAAGCGTGGATGGCATCTAAGTCCAGGTCCTGTCTCTGTGACTCAATCACTCTTACAACAAGAGTAGGCTGAGCCACAAGACTAAATAAGAATGCCGACTCACTGTAACCATCATCATCAAAACACTGTAATCCCATCTCTGCCAGATCTTCAAGCATCTTCCACTTCTGAATAGTTAAACTGGCCAAAGTTCCATGAGATTTTCGGCTTAAGGCATCAGCTACAACATTTGCCTTGCCCGGATGATACTGCAAATCAAAGTTGTAATCTTCCAAGTACTCAACCCATCGTTTCTGTCTGTTGTTCAAGTCCTTTTGGGAACAAAGGTACTTGAGACTTTTGTGATCTGAAAATACCTCGAATCTCTCACCATACAAGTAATGTCTCCAACACTTCAAGGCAAATACAACTGCCGCTAACTCCAGGTCATGAGTAGGGTAGTTGTACTCGTGAGTCTTCAACTATCGAGACCCATAAGCCACTACTCTACCATCCTGCATCAACACACATCCCAACCCATCACGTGAAGCATCACAATAGATCACATAACCCAAGCCACGCTCAGGTATCACCAACACTGGCGCTGTAGTCAATCTCGTCTTCAACTCCTGAAAAGATGAATCACAGGCCTCATTCCAGACAAACTTGACCCCTTTCCGGGTCATAGGAGCTGCCAAACGGGAGAAATCCTTCACAAATCTCCGATAGTAACCCACTAAACCAAGAAAACTGCGGATCTCAAACACATTCTTGGGTCGCTCCCAGGTCAAAACTGCTTTAACTTTTGATGGATCAACTGATACTCCACCTTCTGAAACAACATGCCCCAAAAACTTCACCTCCTATAGCCAAAACTCACATTTCTCGTATTTGGCATACAATCGGTGCTCCCGCAAAATCTGTAAAACAATACTCAAATGGACCTCGTGATCTTCCCGAGTCCGTGAGTACACAAGAATGTCATCCACGAAAACTACCACAAACTGGTCCAAGTAATCGTGAAAGACGCGGTTCATCAAGTCCATGAATGCCGCTGGCGCATTAGTCAAGCCAAAAGGCATAACAATGAACTCATAGTGTCCATACCGTGTACGGAATGCTGTCTTCGGGATATCCTCATCCCTAACCCGCAACTGATAATAGCCAGACCTCAAGTCAATCTTCGAGAAACAACTGGCTCCCCTCAACTGATCAAATAAATCATCTATCCTTGGCAAAGGATACTTGTTCTTGATGGTGGCATGATTCAACTTCCAGTAATCAATGCACAACCTCAAAGATCCATCTTTCTTCTTAGCAAATAAGACCGGTGCGCCCCACGGTGACACACTCGGTCGGATGAAACCTTTTATCCTCAAATCATCAAGCTGCCTCTTCAATTCTTCCAATTAAACTAGGGCCATTCGATATGGTACCATAGAAATCGGTGCGGTACCTGGCATCAAATCAATAGAGAACTCCACTCCTCGGTGTGGAGGCAACTCTGTCAAATCCTCCGGAAACACGTCCAGAAAATCACAAACAACCGCAGGATAATCCTCTTTCCCAACATCATCTTCTTCGGCTATAAGGCTAGCCAAGAAGTAATCACCATGACTTCGTCCACGAACTCCATAAAACGATGAAATGTGTGAATCACTCCGATCTCCCACGAAAAAGAAACAGTCTCCCTCGGAAGTGCAAACTGTAACCCTTCCTCTGTAACAGTCGATCGTGGCATGAAATGAAGCCAACCAATCCATCCCGAGAATGACATCAAAGCTAGTCATCTCTAGGAGGATAAGGTCAAACATGAAAGTCCGCCTGACTATCACAATGGGACACTCCCGTACAATTCGGCTCAAAGACACTGAAACCCCAACTGGCGTATCAACACTCAACGCCCGTTCCAAGAAACTAACTTCCAACCCCGATGCAAGTGCAAATGATGATGAAATGAAAGAATAAGATGCACCAGAGTCAAACAAAACACGAGCCCAATAACCAAACACTGGAAATATACCTCGAAGAACTGACGGTCCAGAAGATGCATCGGTCTGTGCCAGTGCAAAAACACGTCCCTGTGGTACCTGTGCCTGAGGACTGCCAACCTGAACACCTGACTGCTACACTGACATAGTAGGAGTATCCCTCCTAACTGACCGTGAACCCTGTGAAGACATGGCAGGCTGTGGTGGTGGCGGTCTGAAACCTGACTGAACTGTAGCCGACTAAGACGGCCTCTGTCGTGACCCCCTGCCACTACCTGTGCCTGCTCCCTGGCCTGGACAATCACGAATCAAGTGACCCTGCTGGCCACACCCATAACAAGCCTTCGGAGCTGACGAAACTGAAGACGATCTCATCGGACAACTGGACTTGTAATGCCCAGGCTGCTGACACTGATAACAAACAACTGCACTCCTGTCAGATCTAGCTGGCATAGGAGTGGTAGGAACAGATCTTGTAGACTGTTGTCCCTGAAACTGAGATGAACCACCCTTGTTCTTCTTCCAAGAAGATCCCTTTGAAGATAGCCCTGCACCCCTCTTTTGCTTCCATTGTTCTCTTCTTGCATCTTTCTCTTTATTATCAGCCTCCAACATCAAAGCCCTTTCCACTGCTTCAGAATAAAGCTTAATGAACTGTGCCATGATCAACGGCCTCATCCGATCATTAAGACCGGAAACAAACTTCTGAGTCTTATTAGCTTCATCTCTCACCACTTCTGGAGCAAAATGGGAGAGTGAGGTGAACCTGTTCCCATACTTAGCCACTGACATGTTCCCTTAAATAAGATTATGAAACCGGTCTTGTAACTCCCATCTTTTGGAAAGCAGAAAATACTTCTCATAAAACAGCTCCTTGAACCTGTCCCAACTCATCTTTTCAACCTTGTACTGGTTGGTGATCGACTTCCACCAAACCTTGTCATCCATAGCAAACTTGTAAGTTGCTAGGATGATCTTCAAGTGATCCTCTGTCACATCCATTGAGGTTAGTTGGGTTTTAACTTGATCCAAGTAGTCATCTGCTACCATTGGATCCGCACTGCCCTCAAACACTACCGGCATCAACTGAGAAAACCCTTTTATGATCTTGAGACGCTTCTGAGCTGGCATCTCCTCAACTTGAACTGTAGGTTGTGGTGCCGACTATGACTGAGCAGCAATCGTTGCCCTCATGACATTTTGCAACAAACGATTAAACTCCAGTGCCACAGAACCTTTACCCACTTCCACGGGTACGGGTGTTTCAACATTCTCTCTTCTTGGGGGAACAGCTCTTGGGGGAATCAAGTCCCTAAGAAGCATGTTCTCATTAACTGGCTCCACCAGATTGGAGCTAGAGCTCTCACCAACATCGCCCCTTGTTGGCCTAAGGCCAACTTCTCTAGGTTCCTCACGCCGTGACATCGTGCTATAAAACGAGAAAACGATTCAGAAACATGACACTAAGACTGTGGACAATTCAACAAGAATTGATACCGTACAACACTTAGCATGCAAGACTATGCAAGAAACATTTTAACATAAACAAGTAAGCAGTAAGCACATAGGCAGTTAAGCATGCTCATTTAAGTAAAATATCACGTAGCAAGTAGTCAAGTAAGCAACACAAACAACAGTCCATGTGACCCTAAGTTGGCCTCTACCCATCGTCCTAAAGGCTTTCGAACCTTTGCTCTGATACCAAATTTGTAACGCCCCAAAACTAATACTTTTTAAACAAAAAAATTCGGCATGACCTCCCCTAAAAATAGGCCTATCACAACGCTCAAATTCCAAATTCACGGCAACAAAAGATAATGATACAATCAACTAATCTAGACAATGCTTCAAACTAGGATTATCCATCCATTCATCAACAAGTTGAATACTATCAAATCCCCATCCAAAACATCATCAATACTTTAGTTATATTACATGACAAAGTTCCACAAAATAATTATACATCTTTGCACTTCTAGTGTTTTACAAAATAATGGGAAATATACAAAGATACAAAAGTGAACTTCTAACGCCATTCAAGCTCGAGGTGGGTTGTCATCCACCAGTTCCTTTCCAAGACCTGAAAAAAAATATATATAGATATAGGGGTGAGCATATAGCTCAGCAGGTGACACTTAAGACACAATTCTTGTGTCCTAGTGAATCCAAATAAAGCATAGGCCAATGGGAGATTGGGGACATGCATTGAAGGGGAAAAATAATTACAAGTACAAGTCAAATTCAATCACACACAAATGCAAATGGAGTGAGATGCAATGCATGCTAAAGTCACTCCCCGTTTTCATTCTCAAAACCATCACGTTCAAAGTTAATGTAACCCCCATTGGTAACCCAGCCGCGACGAGAGGAGGATTGGCTACCGTCCCTAGGCCCTTGGTGACCCCGTGGCGCCGTCGAGGGGCCCGAATAGCTCAACCACGCTAGGGTACTCTCCCTAGTCCTCCCTAGGCTACATTAACCTCCGGCCCGTTGGTAACCCCACAGCGACCGGGTTTGTCAAAACCAATTTTTTTCCAAAACATTCATTCCCAAATCCCCATTTTCATTTCAAGACAACCACTTCCCTTTTTCATGCAACCCAATGAGATGTAGGCTCATGTCATGATCTCAATATAATGACAAATGGGAACTTAGCACAATAATAAATAAGCATGTTCTCATGGCATCATTATAGCATGTTAGTAACCTCAAAAAAAATGTAAACAACCATCACATAGACATACTTTTCATTCAACCATGTTATACACATTTACATAACTAGCATGTTGTCAATTAAATCATTTTAATCAAAATCAACAACAATTAAACATGCTATAACACACATAGAGGAGCATGATTCATTATAGAGCAAGATTCCATGCTTAAGATGTCCCTACCTCACAATCCAAGCCGAAATCCCTAGAATAGGTCCTCCAAATTCAAGTTCCAAGGAAGACTCAAATCTGGAAATTGATAGTATGGATGCGTAGAGCTCGCTACAAGCTTCGTTTCGCCTCAAACGGCACCTCAATCCGACAAAAGATGAAGGAGCAATCAACAATGGAAGTTGAAGTGAAAAGAAAAGAAAAAAGAAAAAAAAGGAGAAGCCGAGAGCAGTCGAGAGAGAGAGAGAGCAGCAGAGACCAATTTTGGTCTCACAAATCACTTAAAAAGTGATGTGGGTCCCACTTTATTTTATATTTCTTTTCTCTTTTTCTTTTTCATTTAAATCACACACCACACACACACAATTACACCATACAAATACTGCATCACCACATAAATTAAAATGTAGGAAATGTAACTGGACCCAACCACAAACCCGGATGGTAAAGTGAAAAGACGAAAACGCCCTTGCATTAACGAATTTTCAGAAAATTCTAAAATGCTGAAAATTAGAATTATCACAGTCACAAACTCATTCTAGATCTGATAATCGTATTACATTTCCCTGTAGCCACTTTTACTTTTTGGTACATTCAGCGAACTCCTCATCATGTTTGAAACGAGAAAAAGAAAAACCAAAAAATGTACAAATGCAATGTCGAGGATAAATTTTTTTTTTTTCAATTTCAAGTTTGGTAGAAGAAGAATGTATAATGAAATCATAAAAGTGTGCCACAAAGGATTTCGATGCCTCGTGTTATGTTGGACAAGGAGGATATGAATGTGTTGACCCTAAAATAGGCTCCTAAGATCCGATCTTAAATTGATATGAAACGGGCGTGCCAGAACCACTTGGGTGGTTCAATTGTGAATTGTCAACTTTAGTCCCTTTGAGAAAGTTGACTCTCAGACGATGCGAGGAAAAAGGGAACAAATAAATTCCTCTTTTGGGTTCAAAAATGCCTTAGTTAAAAGGACTTTCCGTAAACAATTTATAGTAACGTAACAAGAGAATAGAAAAGGAAATAAATAGATATAGAAAGTGATAGGGAGAAGAGATAGGGAGAAAGAAATATGGGGAAAGAAATAGAAAAAGACTGAAATAGAGAGATAAAGATTGCAAGGATGCTATTTGAGGAAAGTGCTTGAGAAAGCAAACAAAATAATAATAAGGATTCTGAGGGTGCTGGACCACTTGTACAGCGTTCCTCTCTGTTTATTTATAGAATAAATGGTAAAACAAATTCCTAAATACAAGCATCCTAGTTATATTCTAATACAACCACATAATTATTCAAATTAAACTAATCCTAACTAAATACTAATTCCAAATAAAATCTAATCTTATTAATAACCCAACTAAAAATAAATTCAAACTAAACATTCCTAGATAAATACTAATTCAAAAATCAAGTAAACACATAAATCTTATCCAACATAAAGCTCAAAAACATTCTATCCATGTAGCATCCTTACATATAGCATTATTTTGTATGAGAACTGCCACGTCACTGTTCATGTATGGCACTAATGGATTTTATTCCAACTAAAATGCTATTCCAAACCACCTTCAATCCAATCACCTTCCATGACCCAGATATCCTTCTCGACCCAAATTCCTAGCACATCATCACTGACCAGGCTTTATGTTCTTGGCCCATATTACTATATCATTGATCATCAAGTCCAATTGAAGCCCAAACCCAATTACCAAAATGGGTGTCAACAATGCCCCCCAATTTTGGTAGCCATTGTAACCCTTCGGCTTCCAAAATTTAAATTACACCCATTGTATCAAGTTGATATACACACCATAGAACCACCCACTGTCATCATTATTCCAGGTTCATAAATGGCTTAAGCTGAACACCCACCCTCTATATTTGACTTATTAGAGGCTTTATTTTCCTCCAAAAGTTCAAAAATAATGGGTTAATACTTCTTCAAATACCTTCCATTTATTAGTCTTTCATGCACCTCACCATCCAAATCCTTCCACGTGTAAGCTCCTCCATGCAACACTTGGTGGACTATTTATAGCCCTTTCCATGTAGGTGACCATTTGCCATACATTCTATCTACCTTTCCAGGTGGAAGAATTGTTTGCCAAATCATATCACCCTCCGCAAATGATTTAAACTTTACCCTTTTACTATACATAGAAAAATCGAGATACCAATAATTTCTAGGCAACTCATAAGCATTGACATGATCAGGATAAGGCTTTCTATATACTGGCCGAGTATGTCTGCGACCCTGTGCTACTTCGGCCTGTATTAAAGCCAGATTTGGAGCCCTATCAATCCTTGCATTTTTTCCTGGAGGATCATTTGGGTGAAGTGGAACAAATGGGTTGACCCGTTCTCATTGTTGATTTACATTGTCTTGCCCCCCGGCAGCCGCCAGTGGTACCAATGGATTAGCCCTACCTTGGTTTTGGTTTCCCACCACCTCTTGTTGATCTCTCACTGGTGGAATCGGCTGCACATGTAGATGCTGCACATTTTGATTATGTTGATTATTCACTGGTGGATGATATACCGGCACAGTAGTTACTGCCGGCGGATCTGATAAGATTGGTGGATTCCCAATCGGCATGCCGAGTGTATGATTCGGCACATTACCGATTGTAATACCAAGTCCTGCACTTGGCAATATGGTGCTTGTTCGAGGTCCTTAGGATATATGAACCGATGGTGCCGTCAAACGCTGAAAAATGGACCCATTGACGTGAGACACTTCAGCCTAATCTTGTCGGCTTTGATTCGCCAGTACATTATTTTCAAGTTTCTGACTCATCTTCTCAAACTGAGTGTGCACCATTTAGTTTATCTCCCCTGTCATCGACCTCATTTGAGCGACCAAAAACTGATTTGATTCTCCCATTTGGGACCTTACCTCACCGATCTGTGCTTGCTAGGCATCGATTCTTTGCATGATTGATTCCAGTACCCGACTCAAAGGAACGTCAGATGGAATAGATGAGTCGGCATCATCGCCTGCGCCAATCTGTGGATTTTCTTCATCAGTATTATCTCCCGTGTTCATGCCTTTCGAACCTCTTAGCTTTGGAGGCATCTTTACTATAGCTTGCTCACCTGATGGGGTCCCACCGGGCATGCCAAAAATGTTGACCCTAAAATCGGCTCCTAAGATCCGATCTTAAATTGATGTGAAACGGGCGTGCCAGAACCACTTGGGTGGTTCAATTGTGAATTGTCAACTTTAGTCCTTTTGAGAAAGTTGACTCTCAGACGATGCAAGGAAAAAGGGAACAAATAAATTCCTCTTTTGGGTTCAAAAATGCCTTAGTTAAAAGGACTTTCCGTAAACAATTTATAGTAACGTAACAAGAGAATAGAAAAGGAAAGAAATAGACATAGAAAGTGATAGGGAGAAGAGATAGGGAGAAAGAGATATGTGGAGAGAAATAGAAAAAGACTGAAATAGAGAGAGATAAAGATAGCAAGGATGCTATTTGAGGAAAGTACTTGAGAAAGCAAACAAAATAATAATAAGGATTCTGAGGGTGCTGGACCACTTGTACAGCGTGCCTCTCTGTTTATTTATAGAATAAATGGTAAAACAAATTCCTAATTACAAGCATCCTAGTTATATTCTAATACAACCACATAATTATTCAAATTAAAATAATCCTAACTAAATACTAATTCCAAATAAAATCTAATCTTATCAATAACCCAACTAAAAATAAATTCAAACTAAACATTCCTAGATAAATACTAATTCAAAAATCAAGTAAACACATAAATCTTATCTAACATAAAGCTCAAAAACATTCTATCCATGTAGCATCCTTGCACATAGCGTTATTTTGTATGAGAACTGCCACGTCACTATTCATGTATGGCACTAATGGATTTTATTCCAACTAAAATGCTATTCCAAACCACCTTCAATCCAATCACCTTCCATGACCCAGATATCCTTCTCGACCCAAATTCCTAACACATCATCACTGACCAGGCTTTATGTTCTTGGCCCATATTACTATATCATTGATCATCAAGTCCAATTGAAGCCCAAACCCAATTACCAAAATGGGTGTCAACAGAATGGAACTATTTACAAAACAAAGTTGCCACCAGCCAATATGGTGTGGCCACAACACGATCTTGGTAGAGATGAAGACGCTAAAATATTGGACTAGACTAAGTGGGTTGAATATAATTAAGGGTGTGGATCATGCTCGGTCTTAAATGCACCATGATGGCTTACAATCGATTGTTCCTTATCTTGACACAAAACTCATGCACTCATTTTTGTCCCTACGGGAACTTGAACCGACCTCCTATTTTAGAAGGTGAGGTAATACCACTAAACTACAACCTCACATATTAAGCAACAATGTTTTGTAGGATTCCAAATGCTGACACCGTATCATTGTATTCTTGAGGAAAAAAAAGGAACAGAAAACAGCAAGATAACAAGAATTTGATTTTATGTTAGTATATTCTTGAGAAAGTACCTAGCCTTAAATACTGCGTGTGACTAAGAAGGAATTCTTTGGGTTGATAAAATCTGAGAGAGAGTGAGCATGGTCGGCCTAAATTGTGGATTGACATGTAAACATGCAATGGCCAGCTTTAGGATAAATTTCACCAACTCTTCAACTTCGGCCGAGGGAGCTGAAAGGCGTTGATCCAACACATCATTCAGCATGATGTTCTCGGCGGATGAAGATGATAATGAGGTGACGAATTCACCGGGATGCTTCCCTTTGATCACTTCGAGTATCAACACTCCAAAGCTATACACATCACACTTTTCAGTTACCTTCATTGTGTAAGCAAGTTCTGCAGAGAAAAAGAAAATTATATAACGTGTGTAAGTTCTGTGGATTCTATATCAAATTAAAATTGGGGTAACAATAAACTATTTTTTACGTGGTGCAATATATCCGTATGTTCCTGCAAGTGAACTCCAATTCGACGAGTCTGACTTCAGAAGTTTAGCAGTGCCGAAGTCTGAAACATGAGCCTCATAATCTGAATCCAGCAAAATGTTGTTGCTTGATATGTCTCTGTGAACAACTGGTGGTGAGCAATCATGGTGCATGTAACACAATGCATGAGCCACACCCTTGATTATATTCACCCTCTTACGCCAATCCAGTTCTTGAGCCTCTTCATCTCTGCTCAAGATTGTGGCCTAGCTACCCCTTTCAAGATACTCGTAAACTAAAAAATTGTGTCAAGCATGTGAACAGAAACCATAAAGTTTTACAATGTTCTGGTGTCTTATTTCTGTCAAAGCCCTTATCTCATTTCTAAAACCTTTAGCATCTCCCATCTCAGATGACCGGTGAAGTTTCTTCACAGCTACTACATTAGCTGATGTCAGCTCTGCTTTGTAGACAGTTCCATGTCCACCTTTTCCAATGCAATATGAGGCATCAAAATGATTGGTGGCTGTTAAGATTTCGTCATATGTTGTTCTCCCATCATAAGTCAAAACTGAAAAAGCATCAATATCTTGCATATCGCATTGTTCTTCGACTTGTGCATTTCCTTTCCTTCTTTCGTATATTAGGAAAAGTCCGAAGAATGCACCAAGAAGTAAAAATGGTCCAACAAGGAGACATACAACTATAAGAATGAATTTGTGGTTTCTTTTTGGAATATGTTTGTGCGCAGTTGAACGCCTTTTGCAAGGTTGCAATCCATTAACATTGCCACACAACCCTTTGTTCCCTTGTAATGCCTCTATGGGAGCATCTCTAAAGACTTTGCTGTTAGGAATGGGACCTTGCAGCTCATTGTAGGATATGTCAACATACAACAAATTAGTGATTTGTTCAAGAGCTTCTGGTATGAGACCAGATAGTTTATTATGGGAGAGATCCAGCTTCTCCAAACTCATCAAATCTTTGAATTGTAATGGTACCTTCCCTGTAAGCGAATTATGACTCAAATCCATCCTGGACAGTCGAACCATCTTACTGATCTCAAGCGGAATTTCCTCAGTAAAATTGTTGTGGGAGAGATCCAGCCTCTCCAAACTCACCAAAAATTTGAATTGTAACGGTATCTTCCCTGTAAGCATATTGTGACTCAAATCCATCCTGGACAGGCCAACCATCTTACTGATCTCAAGCGGAATTTCCTGAGTAAAACTGTTGTTGCCCAAGTTCAAGTAATTAAGCTGCGTGCAGTTTCCCAGATTTCTCGGTATTGACCCACTTAATCTGTTTCTTGACAGGTCAAGATACAACAGCTCAGTTGCCAATCCGAGTTCTAGAGGTATATCACCAGAAAGTTGATTATCATTTAAAATCAGACTCAATAACTTCAAATTCCCAATTTCTTTTGGAATAGGACCAGAAAGGTGGTTGTCATGGAGGTATAAAATTTTCAAGTTTATCAAATTAGCAAATGAAGCAGGAATGGAACCATTGAGTTGATTGGAAGAAAGATCAAGTACTCGGAGTTGGGTGGTTAAATTTCCAATCTCTGATGGTATGATTCCAGTGATGATATTTCTTGCCATCTTGAGGGAAGTCAATTGTGGGTACTGTCCCCATGTGTTTGAGGTTTCACCAAATAAACAATTGTTACTTAGATCCATGAATTGCAGATTTGGATAGACACCAAAATCTTCAGCAATATTTCCAGCAAGCTGATTCCCGCCTAGGCGGACTCTGGTCAAGGTAGAACAGTTTCTCAAGTTCTTGGAGATGGGACCGACAAGCCGGTTGTTGTTTACACTGAAACTTTCAAGTCTTCCACCATGGCAAATAGCCAGATAACTGATTTTCATCCATTCGCAATATGACCAAGTTTGTCAAATTCCCAAGTTCTTGTGGAATAGGACCAGAAAGTTGGTTTTCACCGAGGAATAAAAATTCCAAGTTTCTCAAATTAGCAAATGAAGCAGGAATGGAACCATTGAGTTGATTCTCGCTTAAATTTAAACCACTGAGAAGCTTTAAGTTCATTAATTCTTTAGGAATACAAGCAGAGAGTTGATTCCCATAGAGAGATAGCTGAGTGAGGGAGCTTAGATCACCTAATGCTGCAGGAATTGGGCCAGAAAGATTGTTTCTATCAAGGAATAGAAATTCAAGCAATTTCAAGTTTCCTATCTCTGGGGGGATGGGACCAGATAGTAGATTGTTGAACAGATACAGCACTTTTAGCTTTCTCAAATTCTTGAAAGTTGAAGGGATGGGACCCATTAGAAGGTTGGTGGATATGTCCCATTTGTGAGGGAATGGAACCAGAAAGTTCATTACCATAGAGATATAAAATAGCCAAGTTGCTCAAACCGCCCAAAGAAGCAGGAATGGAGCCATCAAGATTGTTCGAACACAAAGCAAGCTCATAAAGAGACTTTAGCTGGCCTATTTCTTGAGGAATTGAGCCATTTAACATATTTTGAAATATGTGGAGAACCTCAATATACCTCAGCAGGCCAACTTTTCGTGGGATTGCTCCCGAAAACTGATTGATGGACAAATCAAGATAGATGAGCTTGGAGAGTTTACCAATTTGAGGTGGGATGGTACCGAAAAGTTCATTCATACTGAGATCAATATATGCAAGATTGGGGAGAGACGAGAATGGGAAAGCATAAAGCGTACCTTTTACACTAGAATTTGTGAGGTTCAATCTCATGACGCTTCCATCAATATTGCAAGAAATTCCAAACCAAGTGCATGGTCCGGTACTTGTCATTCGGTGGCTAGAAGAATAGGTACCATTGTTAGAGGGAAGAGACCATGAAGTTAGCATGGAATTGTTATGGAGTTGAAGGCTGGCTTTCCAATTCAGGAGAGCCTTGGCTTCTTCAGCAGAAGCAGAAACAACATAGGGTGAAGACGACAACATAACAAACAGGACTACGGAAACAAATGAGAGGATCATCTGTAAGGTTACTGATGCCATGGTTGATTTATGTTTGTTGAATAGCCATTGATGATGATTCAAAACTCCTATTTAATTATGTTTCTGTTATTCTAGAGGTCCCATATTACTTTGGGTATCATTCACATCACCATAGACTTGGAAGTCCACTTGTTTGGTCCACTAATTACCAGTGGAAGGAAAGAAACAAGCTACATTGATGATTGAACTCTTTTAATTATTAGGAACTTCAGATGTTACTAAAGTGCTTCAAATTTTAGCAGCCAAAGAAATAAATTTTGCTGCTTGTCATGTAAAACTGTTATCATTGTCATTGGGGGTACTTAGAAAGTTGTGTGAACTCAGGGCATTACTATTTTTTCTCTTTTACTGATATACATTTTGTTCACTGAATTGGCAGTATTCTTGAATTTAGGCGTGTAGACTTGGGCACGGGTCTTCCTTTATTTACACTTCCTATGGTGATATCTTCCTTCTTGTTTCTTTTAATTAGACTAGTCTTGTAGGAGTATTTCTTTAGAGCCAGTGATGTCTATATCACGGAGACTAGTACACCTCTATGAAATTGAAAGGTTTGATTGACCAAGTCATCTTAAGGAGCACAGATACTCTGCGGGCGCCGGGTGCTGTTCCACATCGGACGTGTGAGTACGTATGATCGTTCACATGTCCAATGTTATGGAGCACCCCATACAGGATCCCAACTCCGTCCTAGCCACCATAAAAGTCTCAGAAGACTCGGAACATTAGTTAGAAGTCCTCTCAATGAGGCGAAGACAAGGGGAAAAAGTATTAAAGAGAAAAACAAACACGTACAAGTACATTCTTCGGATTATGTATCAAATTTTTAATTTTGTTAAATTTTTACTTTAGATTTGGTGTTTTGTTTATGACATATCTTGTTATATAAAATATAAATTGTGTAAAAATGAACTGCACCTTATTAACAAGAAATTCAGATTTCACAAGTTAGATAGGTAGCTATGTTTGTATGTGAAGCTCATGTGTTCTCTCACTCACACGCCTCCCTATAGTTTGAGTGGCTCGTAGACAAGTGAACCGAGAAGTATTGGCATGTACCAAAAGGCATCTAGCCCAATAGTACAACATTCCCATTCTCGAAGAGAGAGGAGAGCCCGAGTGTGGTTGCCATTTGCCAATGACCGAAAAAAAAAAAAAAAAAAAAAAAAAAAAAAAAAAAAAACACTCTAATCTAGCTAACTAACTAACTAACTAAGCGGAAATTTGGTACTAAGAAGTTGGGTAATCTCTACCTTTATAATTATTTACAAATTTTATATAATTTCTTCACATCAATTGATGAATTGATGTAGATTAGGTTCTGTTATCCTATATCCTCCTCCTCCTCCTCCTTTATATAAAATACACGCAGATACATATAAATATATGTGCGCATATAACGAAAGATAATGCAAAAGAACCTCCATCCCTTATGTGTGGTCTCACAAGAAGCAAGAATAAAGAAAGGAAACAAAAGAGATAAGCAAGATCCTATAGGTTTTACAGAATTCCCAAATCCCAGTAGGACCTGGCCTGCAGGTTTATAACGTTCATGATCTAGTTTTCAAAGGTATGCATAAGCAACCATGAGAACTTCTCTAACTGATAGAAGATGCATGGGACTCAGAATCCAGATGCATTTATACAATGGCTCCACATCACTGTTAGGCCATAAACACCGGTTAACGAACCACTTGAGAAATGACACCCAAACTTGTGTCATACGAAAACCAATGCACTTTCAGGACAATGTCGAAAATATATAGAGTCTGCCATATAGTGAGACGAAGTGCATATAGATACCGAAGATGAAAGAGGGAAAAAAAAAAATGGTATAGAAAACAGCATGATAAGCTGAACAATAATTTGATTTAATATAGTATATTCTTGATAAAGTACCTAGCCTTGTGTTATGAAAAAGGATCGAATAAGAGTTTATAAGAACAAGAGAAAAATAAATGACAAGAAGAATAAAATGGCACACACACAAACGAGACAAGGTTTTACGTGGTTCGGCTGTGCCTACATCCACGGGGAGCAGAACAATATTTCACTATAGAAATAAAAGGCAAAGTGACTCACCCCCAAAACCCAATTACACCCAAACTCTCTCTCTCCAACTGATATTACAAGCTCACTCTTAATTGATGATTTTTTGGATGATTAAACCACCATAGGGGCAGGGCTATTTATAGCCACAATGTCTACATACATCACTTCTGGACTTGGTGACCACAAAAAGGTTGCACTTGGTGATCAAGTCCAGAAGTGATGTATGTAGCCATTGTGGCTAAATAGCCTTGCTCCCATGGTGGTTTAATCATCCAAAAAATCACCAATTAAGACAGAGCTTGTAATATCAGTTAGAGAGTAAGAGTTTGGGTGTAATTGGGTTTTGGGGGTGAGCCACTTTGCCTTGTTTCTCTATATTTCTATAGTGAAATATTGTTTTGTCTTCTCCCCGTGGATGTAGGCACAGCCGAACCACGTAAATCTTGTCTCGTTTGTGTGTGTGCCATTTTATTCTTCTTGTCATTTATTTTTCTCTTGTTCTCATAAACACCTATTCGATCCTTTTTCATAACAAACTGGTATCAGAGCTCGGGTTCGTGAATATTGTGTACAGAACTGTTCACACGTACAATACTGTTCACAAATATTATTCGGGTACTGTTCACAAATACGGTACTATTCACCGAGAATTATTTTGGGGAGTTTTTTGAGATGTCGACCAGATACGAAATTGAGAAATTTGATGGCAAGATTAGTTTCAGTCTTTGGCGCATTAAGATGCAGGCCCTATTGACTCAGGAAAGTCTAAATAATGTGTTGTTCAGGAAGGACAAGTTGCCAACAACTATGTTCGATGAAGATAAAGATGAAGTCGATGAAAAGGCACATACTGCGATTATTCTGAATCTAACTAATGACGTGTTGCGTGAAGTTATTGATGAAGACACGGCGGTAAAATAATAGCTAAAATTGGAAAGTCTGTATATGACGAAGTCCCTCACCAACAGACCCTACCTGAAACAGAGACTTTGCACCCTTCGTATAAAGGAAGGTATGCCTCTTAAGGAGCATATTGATAATTTCAATTCCATTATTATGGATTTGAAAAATACTGATGTAAACTTTCCGATTTTCGGCATTTTTCATTTTCCGGAGATACTGTCGCCGCAAGGGCATTTTCGTCTTTTCACGACTTGCGTGTAGGGATTGTAGTAGAGCCCAATTGCATTTGTGCATTTTAACTTATGTGGGTTAAGTGGTATTTATATGTGATGCATTTATGTGTATGAGGTGTAAAATGAAAGTAAAAGAAAAAGGGAAAAGAAAATAAAATTGGTGGGACCTACCACTAACCACATAAGTGGTCTAGTAACCCATTTTTGGCTTTCTCACTTTCTCTCTCCCGTAACCCTCCCTTCCTCTCTTCTCTTCTTCATTTTTCTTTTTCATTTTTGTACCAAACTTTAAGTTTGGATTCCTCTCTCATTACTTAGAGATTTTGGGTGCCGTTTGAGGCACATCGGAAAGCACGACGAGCTCTATGTGTGTGTACCAACAATTTCAGTTTTGGTGCCTCCTTGTGCGTTTGAACTTGGAGACCATTTTAAGGGTTTTGTGCAATCTAGAGGTAGGGGTTCTCAATCCACGAAGTTCTTGCGCTTTAGTGAATTAATCTACTTGAATTGTGCCTTAGCATGTTTAGTTGCTTTGATTTTAGTTTAAAATGACTTAATTGAGGATATGTGAATTTGTATGAATATGTGTTAACTTGATTGTATATAGAAGCATGCTATATGTTGAGTTTTGTGTTCATTGTGTTGCTAATATACTATAAATTATGTATGAAGGACATGCCTAAGTGTTGAATTTATAATTCTATTATGCTATTTCTATTGTGAAAAAGCATATTGTAGCTTCCTTAGATGTTTTTATGAATTGTGTTAGCTAATTAAATTTGAGCTAATTGTGAGATGATGAACATTGGCATGACATAAATGCATCTATGCATTTACATTGAGCAAGAAATGGGAAGAATTGATTTTGAAAAGAAAATGGGAAGTTTTGGGAAAAAATGTATTGATGAAAGTGTTTTGATAAAACCCGGTCGCTGCAGTGTCACCAACGGGCCGGTAGGTTAATGTAACCTAGAGGGAACTAGGGAGATTGCCCTAGCGTGGTTGAGCTATCTAGGCCCCATAATGACGCTGCGAAGTCACCAAAGGTCAGGGACAGTAGCCAATCCTTCTCTCGGCGCTGCGGAGTCACCAAAGGGGGTTACATTAACAGTTTGAAAGAGATGGTTTTGAGAAAAGAAAATGGGGAGCGACATTGGAATGCATTGGCATTCCATGGCATTGCATTGTTTGTATTAGAGTTTGGTTGGAACGTTGTATTACCCTGATATTGTATGATCCCCATTCCCATTGACCTATTCTATGTTTGGATTCACGGGGACACAAGAGGCGTGTCTTAAGCGTCACCTACTGAGCAAATTGCTCACCCAACTATATTATTATATTTTTTTCAGGTCATGGCACGGAAATGGCGGATGAAAATCCACCGCAAGCTTGACAATTGTTGGAAGATGACTTTTTTTTCTATTTTGTAATTAGCCATTACATGTATAATTATAGTTTTAGGAATGTAATTAAACTTGTATTCATGGCTATTGAGAAAATGTAATTAAGTTTTACTCACTCAAAATCAGTTTAAGTATTTAAGAAACGTGTGGTAATTTATGTTATTGATGGTTGTTGTGTTTTTGTTAGATGTTAAAATGTGGGTAAAATTTCACGTGAGTGTAGTGGCGTGGGTGGTTAAAATACCAATGTTGTGTATCTGGGTTATCATTGGACAGTGGAAAAAAAAAAAAAAAAAAAGAAGAAGTGAGAGTTTTCCAGAACCGATACGTCGACCTGTATCGTCACAGTGTGAGTCATTGCGGCTCACGTTGCAAACCAGTCGACATATAGCTTCCCATACGTCGACCGGTATCCATTATACCTTACGTTCCAAACCAGTCAACGTATGGCTTCCCATACGTCGACCGGTATCTCGGCAGTGGGTTTTTCCACTGTTCATAACCCAAACAAGTCGACATATAGTGTACATACGTCGACCGGTTTCTGCCTTCTAATTAAACTCCATTTTAATTTCCCAAAATTACACTTTGGCACCCATTGATGTTGTAAGTAGTTATTTTATGACCTAATAAAATGCAATAATTATGTCTTGACCACCGAAAGGACTATATTGCCCTGAACCTTATTTTAATTGTTACGTGATGCAAGTAAATGACTATTACGTCCTTTAGGTTTAAATTTATTGAAATATGGTAAATTACCATCTTGCCCTTTTTGGACCTTGATATTTAAATTTAACGTGAAAAGACCGTTTTACCCTCTGATGATTTTGGATCGGGTAAGGACCCGTTTAATGATCCTGATCCATGAGGATTTGGGTCGTTATATAATGGTATCAGAGCAATGGTTCGAAAACCTTAGGACGACGAGTGGAGGCCTATGTGGGATTGCATGGGAAGTTGTTTGTAATTGCATGTGAGATTATTTGTTACGTGTTTAGATATTTGAAGGAGCATGCTAAATCGTTTACTTGTCTATGTGTTACATGCTAAAGTGTTTAAATTTATGAACAGCATGTCTATTTGTTTATTTGTTTACCTGTTTAATTGCCCACGTGTAAATTTGTTTGCGTGATCACATGCTTATATGTTATATGTGTGTAGCACATATTTAAATGATCCACGTGTAGGTGTTATATTTTTAGTAGGTAATTGTTTAGCATATGCACTTTTGTGTTGTATTAATTCTGTGGGTTATCACCTATGATTGGGGTGGGTGTCAGCATTGTAAGCAAGGATGATGTGAATAGCACAATCTTCTGAGTCCGGTTTGACCTGAATACGTTGTTCCATTGGGAGTCTTCTTCCTAGAGACTAGTAACGGTGAAAGGGTTTGATCTTAGGTGTCTTCCTGGACGGAAGTCCTCATTTTCTTGCACATGTGAGGGTTTGTGTTGTGCTTCTTCGGTGTAGCGAATGGACTCTTGGGATGGATTTTTATTTAGAAGTTCATTAATGTTTAAGATTGCAAATTTGTCTCTTAGATTACCGTTTTGGGAGTAAAAGTTGAGGTTGATCTTGAGTTGGCAATGGGATGAGTAGGTTGCACCTTTTGTTATGATTCCCAGTGAAGGAGGCAGAAACTAAGTGTGATGTTATTTGGTGACCATAGAGTATTGGTCACAGATTGTGTTGAGCCAGGATGAGGAGTGACTTCTTGGCCTTGGTGGCCTGTTCTATTTGATTTATTTGTTTTGTGGCTTTGTGGGAGGGTGTGTGTGAGCGTGTGCAGGTGGCACCAGAAGGCTACCACACTGAGCGAGCTACGAGCACACAACTCAGATGAAATCGATTTGGACATTCCATTGTGTTGGATAGTAATTGTACCGATTGGCTGGGTAATGATAGTGTCGGGGGTGTAACAGTTGTATACCCTTTTGTTTGGTTGGATGGATCAGTTGTAGGTGTGACTTGAGTATCCAGTTAGATACCAACGTGAGACCATTGTTTTGTAGTCGTCGTCTATTATGGTTTATGTGATTGACCAATTAGCGTAGTGTTTGTTTTCCTCTTAGGTACTGTTTCTGTAGTGTGCCACGTATGATTCTTATTCTTGTAACGGGTTGTTGACTATAGTGTTAGGTATCATGAATGATGTGTGTTTTCATGTCGAGTTAGCGCCACTTCCAAAGGAGTGGTTGGTAGTGGAAACTTGTTGTTTCCAAGGGATTAGAGTTGTACAGTTATCTTTGGAGGGATGATCATAAGGTGTTGAAATTTGAGGTTCTTGTATTAAAAAGTAAGTCAGTTTAGGGGTGATCCTAGTATTCAGGAAGAAAGTGGTGATTGATTGCATTTTTTATAGTTCTAAGGAGACAGTTGGGTGTTGAGCATTTTAGATTCTTATGCTCATTTTGTTTGAGGATTCGTTGGCATGGCATTGACGTGTGGATGATCCTTTCTGGTGATAAATAGTGGTTGTTATGGGGAGCAGTGAGCGTTATGCTTATTCTTTGTTTACAATGATATTATCTCGAGGATGTTTGGAAAAAAATAAAAAAATCTTTTAGTAGTGACTTGATGGTTTGATGGGATAATAGGTTTGAACGGTTGTTGGAATGAGTGACAGTAGAGGTGTTATGATGTCATGGTGTGATGTTTAGTGCTGATGAGTATGATAATTTCAGGTATGATCCGAAGACGGACTAAGGATTGTGAGTCGTTTGTTGTGTGTTGTCAGATAGGTGATGGGTTGTGTGTTAGTTGAAAGAAATTGGGAACAGTTTAGTCTCTCGATCTAGTGAGGGCGTTATTACCAGGTAGACACTTTTTCTTTGGTGAGTTGTGGGTTGATGTGACTGGCGTCACGAGTCTTGCTCCTTGTGTCCCTGTGATGTGAGTATTGGTGCTCTTATTTGATTGGTTTTGGTAAGCATAGGTGTTGCGGGGTAGTGTAACCTAGAGGGAAGAATTGATTTTGAAAAGAAAATGAGAAGTTTTGGGAAAGAATGTATTGATGAAAGTGTTTTGATGAAACCCGGTCGCTGCAGAGTCACCAACGGGCCGGTAGGTTAATGTAACCTAGAGGGAACTAGGGAGATTGCCCTAGCATGGTTGAGCTATCTGGGCCCCATAATGATGCTGTGAAGTCACCAAAGGTCAGGGACAGTAACCAATCCTTCTCTCGGCACTGCGGAGTCACCAAAGGGGGTTACATTAACAGTGTGAAAGAAATGGTTTTGAGAAAAGAAAATGGGGAGCGACATTGGAATGCATTTGCATTCCATGGCATTACATTGTTTGTATTTGAGTTTGGTTGGAATGTTGTATTACCCGATATTGTATGATCCCCATTCCCATTGACTTATTCTATGTTTGGATTCAAGGGGACACAAGAGGCGTGTCTTGAGTGTCACCTACTGAGCAAATTGCTCACCCCACTATATTATTATATTTTTTTCAGGTCATGGCACAGAAATGGCGAATGAAAATCCACCGCAAGCTTGACAATTGTTGGAAGATGACTTTTTTTGCTATTTTGTAATTAGCCATTACATGTATAATTATAGTTTTGGGAATGTAATTAAACTTGTATTCATGGCTATTGAGAAAATGTAATTAAGTTTTACTCACTCAAAATCAGTTTAAGTATTTAAGTAATGTGTGGTATTTTTTGTTATTGATTGTTGTTGTGTTTTTGTTAGATGTTAAAATATGGGTAAAATTTCACGTGAGTGTAGTGGCGTGGGTGGTTGAATTATCAATGTTGTGTATTTGGGTTATCATTGGACAGTGGGAAAAAAAAAAATAGAATAAGAAGTGAGAGTTTTCCAGAACAGGTCGACGTGTGGCTTCCCATACGTCGACCGGTATCTTCGGTCATTGTGGCTCACGTTGCAAACCAGTCGACGTATGGCTTCCCATACGTTGACCGGTATCATGTCCCAAACCAGTCGACGTATGGCTTCCCATACGTCGACCGGTATCCATTATAACTTACGTTCCAAACCAGTCGACGTATGGCTTCCCATACGTCGACCGGTATCTCGGCAGTGGGTTTTTCCACTGTTCGTAACCCAAACCAGTCGACGTATAGTGTACATACGTCAACCAGTTTCTGCCTTTTAATTAAACTCTATTTTAATTTCCCAAAATTACACTTTGGCACCCATTGATGTTATAACCCAATAAAATGCAATAATTATGTTTTGACCACCGAAAGGACTATATTGCCCTGAACCTTATTTTAATTATTACGTGATGCAAGTAAATGACTATTACGTCCTTTAGGTCTAAATTTATTGAAATATGGTAAATTACCATCTTGCCCTTTTTGGACCTTGATATTTAAATTTAATGTGAAAAGACCGTTTTACCCTCGGATGATTTTGGGTCAGGTAAGGACCCGTTTAATGATCCTGATCCATGAGGATTTGGGTCGTTACAACTGATATTAAAATGATGATGAGGATCAAGCTCTTATTTTGTTGTGTTCTTTGCCTCCTTCCTATGAGCATTTTGTTACCACATTGCTCTATAGAAAAGATACTATTAGTATGGAGGATGTTAAATCCTCATTAAACTCTCAGGAGTTGAGGAAAAAAGTGTCTGAGAATATTAGAGATGAATAGGCCGAGGGTCTATTTGTAAGAGGTAAATGTGGGACAAGGGTTCTGCTAGCAGGGGCAAATCTAGATCTCATAAAAATATGGATTGTTACTACTGTCATGAGATAGGGCACATCATCAAGCACTGTCCCAAACTAAAGGCAAAGAATGGGAATGGCAAAGAAAAGGTTCAAGAAACAGCTTCTGTGGCAACTGCTACAACGAGTGATTTGGAAAGTGATGAATATATTCTCATGACAACCTCGTGTTCTGGTATGTCATTTAATGACAGTTGGATTCTGATTCCGGTTGCTCTGTTCATATGTGTCCTAGTAGGGATTCTTTCTCTTCCTATAAAGAGGTGAAAGGTGGTTCGATTTTGACAGCGGACAAGAAAGCTTTCAAAATTTTGGGAATTGGAATAATCAAGATCAAGACGCACAATGGGTTGGTGAGAACATTGTCAGATGTGCGACATGTACTGGATCTAAAAATGAATCTTATTTCAATAGGTGTGCAAGACTCCAAAGGTTACAAAGTTGTAACAGAGAGTGGAGCAATGATGGTCGTGATGGATTCTCTTGTAGTACTACAGAGCACCAAGGTGAAAAATTTATATCTTCTCCAAGGGAATACAGTAACAGGTGGAGCTTCTACAGGGTCTTCTACAGTTAGCAGAAATCTGCGTTCAGGTCTTGGCAAAAGAAGTGTTCGAAAGAGGTGTTACGATCCTAGTTCTCAAAGAGGGGACTACACAACGTGGTGGGAGAATATAAACCGTTTTCAGATGGCAACTGAAATTACAGCAGTCCTTACAGGGAGGCAAACCCATGAGGACAGGTGTGATATTGACTTGCAATAATCTTGGTGGCAATGAGATAGTTCATTCGAGTGCCATTAAGATGTGTGGGAGGCAAGTAGTTAGTCACAACAAAGATACGAGGAAAAGTCAAGGACGTCCTATTCTCTACAAGGGTTAAAAGATGACTTTTCATTACCAGCCGGTGGTTTGTGGGCGGTTGGAGAAGGTTACTGAACGAGATGTCAAACTTGAAATTTCTGAGGTTACTTTTGGAAAACATTTAGAGTTTGACAAAAATACTGGAGGTATGCTTGTGGCTGCGCAAGACATGCATAGGTTGAAAAATGAGAGCCTAAGGGTTAAGTTTAAGGATGACTCAAACTTAACTAAAATTCTCAATTAATTTATTTTGTGGAGAAGACAGTTTGTTTTGCAGAGATATAGTGGCTCATTTGAATTTTCGCCAAGGTGGAGATTTGTTAACATTTGTGGCTCAATTCTGATGTCAGCTCTTGCATCACCCATTTACATCATTCATTATCATCATCTTGGCCTCCAAGAATTGTAATCAGTAAGCAGCCTATGCGTGATCACCAAGTCCAGCCTTTTTCTTTATCACCAAGTGCAGCCTTTTCATGGTCACCAAGTCCAGAAGTGATGTATGTAGACATTGTGGCTATAAATAACCTTGCTCCCATGGTGGATTAATCATCCAAAAAATCATCAATTAAGAGTGAGCTTGTGATATCAGTTGGAGAGAGAGAGTTTGGGTGTAATTGGGTTTTGGGGGTGACCCACTTTGCCTTGTATCTCTATATTTCTATAGTGAAATATTGTTCTGTCTTCTCCCCGTAGATGTAGGCACAGCCGAACCACGTAAAACCTTGTCTCGTTTGTGTATGTGCCATTTTATTCTTCTTGTCATTTATTTTTCTCTTGTTCTCATAAACTCCTATTTGATCCATTTTCATAACACCTTCCATTATGTGTGTGACTAAAAAGGAATTCTTTGGGCTGATAACATCTGAGAGATAGTGAGCATGGTCAGCCAAAATTGTGGATTGACATGTAAACATGCAATGGCCAGCTTTATGACATATTTTACTAACTCTGCAACTTCGGCTGAGGGAGCTGAAAGGCATTGGTCCAATAAATCATTCAACATGAGGTTCTCGGTGGATGAAGATGATAGTGAGGTGATGAATTCGCCTTCCTTTGATCACTTCCAGTGTCAAACTCCAAAGCTATAAACATCACACTTTTAAGTTACCTGCATTGTGTAAGCAAGTTCTGCAAGAAAAAGGAAATTATATGATGTGTACATGTGTGGATTATTTATCAAATCATAATGTAACGACCCTAGCTAATGCCAAAATTTAAAAAAAAAAATCGGCATAACCTCCCCTAAAAATGAGCCTTCAACAACCTGTCCCAATACACAAAACACATAAAATCATCCAGCATCTCATTCATCCGTTCATTATACCTCAACATAGTTCCTCTCATAGTGGAACATCCACACACCAATTAATCTAAATTAACATAATTACAGTCCCAAAATACATGGTTAAGATTTAAAGTCCCTGTCTTACAACGTTACATGATACAATTGCATGGAAACATATACCATAATTCCATTAGTTTCATTTACATCAAACAAAAGATAAGTTCGTTCTTAAGTTACAAGGCCATGAATACTAACTTAGTTACATCTCCACAATTATGAATATACATAAAATGGTCAAAATACAAAATAGCAAACAACCTTCTAACAACTTTCAAGCTTGAGGTGGATTGTCGTCCACCGATTCATTTCCAAGACCTGAAAAAAATAATATAAATAGTAGGGTGAGCATAACGCTCAGTAGGTGACACTTAAGACACAATTCTTGTGTCCTTGTGAATCCAAACAAAGCATAGGCCAATGGGAAGTAGGAATCATGCCATATAGGGAATTAAAACAATATGCACGTCAATTCCAATTATAAACCATGCAGTGCAATAAAATGCAATGCATACTAATGTCACTCCCCATTTTCATTCACAAAACCATCACTTTCAAATGTTAATACAGCCCGCCCTTTGGTAACCCCGCGCGACACGAGAGGAGGATTGGCTATCGTCCCTAGACCTTTGGTAACCCCGCAGCGTCATCAAGGGGCCCGAATAGCTCAACCACGCTAGGGCGACTCCCTAGTCCCCTCTAGGCTATATTGACCTCCAGCCCGTTGGTAACCCCGCAACGACCGGGTTTATCAAAACTATTTGATAAAACTCTTCTCCCAAAATTTCCCCCATTTGCATTTCAAGACAAATTCTCCCATTTCATGCATCCCAATGACATGTGCATGGATGTACATATAATCTCAATATTATGACAATGGGAAATTTGGTACAATCTAAATAAACATGTTCTCATTTGTCATTTTTAGCATGTTAACACATAGTGGGCATGATAAAGCAACATCTAAACATATTTTGCATATGAAACAAGTCATAATCAAGCTCTTGAAAATTCTCTAGACATCATTCACACAATCATAGATACAATTAACTCCCAATTAAACATGTTTGACACAACAAGGACGTGTAATTCACAATAGAACAAGAAAGGAGTGGATTAAGATGCCCCTACCTCAAAATGAGCAAAATCCCTAGAAATGGATTCTTAAATTCGAGCTCCCAAAGAGGACCAAAAGTTGAAATTTCTGGTACTAGCACGTAGAGCTCGTCGTGCTCGTCGTTTTGCCTCAAACGGCTCTCAAATCTACCAAGGATTGAGAGAGCAATCAAGATTTGAAGTTATAAAAGAAAAAAAGAAAAAAGAAAATAAAGAGGAACAGAGAGGCTGCAGGAGAGAAGAAAACAGAGAACAAGAAAAAATGAAAAAAAAAAAAAAAAATGTGGTCTTATGACCACTTTACAAAAGCTTTGGGTCCCACCTTTTTTTTTTTTTCTCTTTTTCTTTATAACTTACAGACATTACATTCTCCCCAACTTTAAAAAATTTCGTCCCTGAAATCTAGACATACCTGGAGAAGAAAACAACTCTGGATACTTGGAGCGAACCTCCTGTTCGAGCTCCCAAGTAGCCTCCTCGACTCCGTGGTGTCTCCAAATGACTTTCACCATTGGTATCGTCTTGTTCCTCAACACCTTTTGTTGTGTGTCAAGAATTTGAACTAGTCCTTCCTCATAGGAAACATCCTCATCAATGTCTACATCAACCCAACTCAAAATGTGAGATAGATCTGGCTCGTACTTCCATAACATCGATACATGGAAAACATTGTGAACCCTATTCAACTGTGGTGGCAAAGCAAGTCTGTAGGCAACCTCTCCTACACGGTCCAAAATCTCAAATGGTCCAATGAATCGTGGCGACAACTTACCACTTTTCCCGAATCTCATCAATCCTCAATCCCTTCCGTGAAGAAACCCGAAGAAAAACGTGGTCTTCCACCTCAAAGGATAACGACCGTCTCCGCTTATCCGTATAACTCTTCTGTCGGCTCTAAGCTGTAAGTAACCTCTGTCTTATCAACTTAATCTTCTCAGTAGTCTCGAGTACAATGTCAGGTCCTAAGGAGGCTGTCTCGCCTACCTCAGTCCAACAAACAGGAGACCTACAAGGTCTACCATACAACACCTCAAATGGAGCCATCTGAATGCTCGCCTGATAACTGTTATTGTAGGCAAATTCAATAAGTGGAAGGTGATCCTCCCAACTATCACCCAAGTCAAGCACACATGCCCAGAGCATATCCTCCAAAATCTGGATAGTACGCTCTGACTGACCATCAGTCTGTGGATGGAATGCCGTACTTAGATGCAACGCTGAGCCAAACGCTGCTTGAAGTCCTTCTCAGAACTTCGAAGTGAACTTAGCATCCCTATCTGACGTAATGGTTACTGGAACTCCATGTAACCTTACAATCTCATTCACATAAAGAACATCAAGCTTCTCTGCATCATCTGTTGCCTTAATAGGCAAAAAGTGAGCCGTTTTGGTCAATCTGTCAATGATGACCCATACGGACTCATTGCCCCTTCGTGACCTTGGAAGACCTGTCACAAAATCCATAGCAATATGCTCTTATTTCCACTGCGCTACAGGCAATGGTTGCAATAAACCAGCTGGTTTTTGATGCTCAGTCTTCACCTGCTGACAGGTGAGGCATCTAGCCACAAACTGTGCAACATCTTTCTTCATCCCGTTTCACCAATACTGACGTCTCAAATTATGAAACATCTTGGTACCACCTCGATGAACTGCAAAATGGGAAGTGTGAAACTCCCGTAAGACGTCCTCACGACAAACCGTAGGAACCACCAACAAACCCCTGAACCGTAGACCCCCATCTGCATACAAGGCCCAATCTTTCACTGTCTCACCACTAGAGATCAAAGCATGAATGGCATCTAAATCTGGGTTCTGTCTCTGTGACTCATTCACTCGTACAACAAGAGTAGGAGGAGCCACAAGACTAAACAAGAATGCCAGCTCGCTGTCAACATCGTCATCAAAACAATACAATTCCATCTCTGCCAAATCCTTAAGCATCTTCCACTTCCGAATAGCCAGACAGGCCAAAGTTCCACGAGATTTTCGGCTCAAGGCATCTGCTACCACATTTGCCTTGCCCGGATGATACTGCAAGTCAAAATTATAATCTTCCAAGAATTCAACCCATCTTCTCTGTCTATTGTTCAAGTCCTTTTGGGAGAAAAGGTACTTGAGACTTTTATAATCCGAGTACACCTCGAATCTCTCACCATACAAGTAGTGTCTCCAATACTTCAAAGCAAACACAACTGCCGCCAACTCCAAATCATGAGTAGGGTAGTTGTACTCATGAGTCTTCAACTGTCGAGACCCATAAGCCACTACTCTACCATTCTGCATCAACACACACCCTAAACCATCACGTGAAGCATCACAATAGATCACATAACCCAAGCCACGCTCAGGTATCACCAACACTGGAGCCATAGTTAATCATATCTTCAATTCCTGGAAAGATAACTCACAGGCTTCATTCCATGCAAACTTAATCCCTTTCCGGGTTTTTCGGGTCATAGACGCTGCTAAACGGAAGAAATCTTTCACAAATCTCCGGTCGTAACCCGCTAGACCAAGAAAACTACGGATCTCAAACATATTCTTGGGTTGCTCCCAATTCAAAGCAGCTTCAACCTTTGATGGATCAACTGACACTCCGCCTTCTGAAACAACATGTCCCAAAAACTTCACCTCTTGTAGCCAAAATTCACATTTCTCATATTTGGCATACAACCGGTGCTCCCGTAAAATTTGTAAAACAATACTTAAATGGATCTCGTGCTCCTCCCGAGATTGTGAATACACAAGAATGTCATCCACGAAAACTACCACAAACTGGTCCAAGTAATCGTGAAAGACGCGGTTCATTAAGTCCATGAATGCCGCTGGAGCATTAGTCAAGCTAAAAGGTATAACAAGGAACTCATAGTGTCCATACCGTGTACGGAATACTATCTTCAGGATATCCTCATCCCTAACCCGCAACTAATAATAGCCAGACCTCAAGTCAATCTTGGAGAAACAACTGGCTCCCCTCAACTGATCAAATAAATCATCTATCCTTGGCAAAGGATACTTGTTCTTGATGGTGGCACGATTCAACTTCCGATAATCGATGCACAACCTCAAAGAACCATCTTTCTTCTTAGTAAACAAGACCGGTACGCCCCATGATGACACACTCGGTCAGATGAAACTTTTCATCCTCAAATCATCAATCTGTCTTTTTAATTCCTCCAATTCAACTGGTGCCATACGATACGGTGCCATAGAAATCAGCGCGGTACCTGGCATTAACTCAATAGAGAACTCCACTTCTCAGTGTGGAGGCAACTCTATCAAATCCTCCGGAAACACATCCAAAAAATCACGAACAACTGCAGGATAATATTCTTCCACAACATCATCCTCTTCAGCTATAAGGCTAGCCAAAAAGTAATCACCACGACTCTGTCCATGAATTCCATAAAACGATGAAATGTGGGAATCACTCCGATCTCCCACGAAAAAGAAACAGTCTCCCTCGGGAGTACAAACTGTAACCCTTCCTCTGAAACAGTCGATCGTGGCATGAAAGGAAGCTAACCAATCCATCCCGAGAATGACATTAAAGCTAGTCATCTCCAGGAGGATAAGGTCAAACACAAAAGTCCACCCGGCTATCACAATGGAACAGTCCGTCACGACTCGGCTCAAAGACACTGAAACTCCAACTGATGTATCAACACACAACTCCCGATCCATAAAACTGACCTCTAACCACGATGCAAGTGCAAATGATGATGAAATGAAAGAATGAGATACACCAGAATCAAAAAAAACACGGGCCCAAGAACCAAACATTGGAAATATACCTCGGAAAATTGAAGATCCAGGAGATGTATCAGTCGGTGCAAGAGCAAAGACGCCTCTGCGGTGCCTGTACCTGTGAACTACTAATCTGAACACCAGACTGTTGTGCTGACACAGTAGGAGTATCCCTCCTAGCTGGTCGTGAACCCTAAGAAGATAAGGCAGGCTGTGGTGGTGGCAGTGGTCTGAAACCTGATTGAACTGTAGCCGACTGTGACGGCCTCTACCGTGACCCTCTGCCACTAGTAGTGCCTGCTCCCTGACTCGGATAGTCCCGAAGCAAATGGCCCTGCTGGCTACACCCATAACAAGCCTTTGGAGCTGAAGAAACTGAAGTCAATCTCATAGGACAACTGGACTTGTAATGCCCAGGCTGCTGACATTGATAACAAACAACTCCACCCTTGTCAGATCCAACTGGCATAGGAATGGTAGGAACAGATCGTGCAGATTGTTGCCCCTAAAACTGAAATGAACCACCCTTGTTCTTCTTCCAAGAAGATCCTTCTGAGGATGGCCCTGCACCCCTCTTCTGCTTCCACTGCTCCCTTCTCGCATCCTTATCTCTATTATCCGCTTCTAACATTAAAGCCCTCTCCACTGCTTCAGAATATACCTTGATGAACTGTGTCGTGATCAACGGCCTCATCCGATCATTAAGACTAGAAACAAACTTCCGAGTCTTGTTAACTTCATCTCTCACCATTTCTGGAGCAAAGTGAGAAAGTGAAGTGAACTTGTTTTCATATTCTGCCACTGACATGCTCCCTTGGATAAGGTTATGAAACTGGTCTTGTAACTCCCATCTTTTGGAAAGCGGAAAGTACTTTTCATAAAACAATTCCTTAAACTTGTCCCAACTCATCTCCTCCACCTTGTACCGACTCGTAACCGACTTCCACCATAATTTGGTATCCTTAGCAAACTTATAAATAGCTATGATAATCTTCAAATGATCCTCCGTCACATCCATTGAAATCAATTGAGTTTCAACTTGCTCCATGTAGTCATCTGCTATCATTGGATCTGCACCGCCCTCAAACATAACCGGCATCAGCTGAGAAAACCCTTTAATAATCTTGAGACGTTTTTGAGCTGGCGTCACCTCAACTTGAACTGTAGGTTGTAGTGCTGACTGTGACTGAGCAACAATCGTTGCCCTCACGACATTTTGCAACAAACGATTCAACTCCAGTGCCACAGAACCTTCACCCACTTCTACGGGTGCTTCACCATTATCCCTCCTTGTGGGGACAACTCTCGAGGGAATCATGTCCCTAAGAAGTGTGTCCGCATCATTTAGCTCCTCCGGATTAGAGTTGGAGCTCTCGCCAACATCACCCCTAGTCGGTCTAGGGCCAACTTCCCTGATTTCCTCACGCCGTGACATCGTTCTATAAAACAAAGGAAACAATTCAATAACGATAACACTAAGGTCCAACCGTGAACAACCCAACGTGAAAAGATATTGTACAAACATTTAGCATGTAATATTATGCAATGAACACATTAATATAGGCATATAAGCACATAAGCACATAAGCACGTAAGCAAGTAAGCAGTTAAGCACGCTTTTTCAAATAGCAAAACACTTTTCCAAACAAGGAAATAACAATGCAAATAACTTCCCAGATAACCCTAGGTAAGCCTCTACCCATCGTCCTAATGGTATTCGAACCATCACTCTGATACCAAATTTGTAACGACGCTAGCTGATGCCAAAATTTAAAAAAAAATCGGCATAACCTCCCCTAAAAATGGGCCTTCAATAACCTGTCCCAATACACAAAACATATAAAATCATCCAGCATCCCATTCATCCGTTCATTATACCTCAACATAGTTCCTCTCATAGTGGAACATCCACACACCAATTAATCTAAATTAACATAATTACAGTCCCAAAATACATGGTTAAGATTTAAAGTCCCTGTCTTACAACGTTACATGATACAATTGCATGGAAACATATACCATAATTCCATTAGTTTCATTTACATCAAACAAAAGATAAGTTCGTTCTTAAGTTACAAGGCCATGAATACTAACTTAGTTACATCTCCACAACTATGAATATACATAACATGGTTAAAATACAAAATAGCAAACAACCTTCTACCAACTTTCAAGCTTGAGGTGGATTGTCGTCCACCGGTTCATTTCCAAGACCTGAAAAAAATAATATAAGTAGTAGGGTGAGCATAAAGCTCAGTAAGTGACACTTAAGACACAATTCTTGTGTCCTTGTGAATCCAAACAAAGCATAGGCCAATGGGAAATAGGGATCATGCAATATAAGGAATTAAAACAATATGCACGTCAATTCCAATTATAAACCATGCAGTGCAACGAAATGCAATGCATGCTAATGTCACTCCCCATTTTCATTCACAAAACCATCACTTTCAAATGTTAATACAGCCCGCCCTTTGGTAACCCCGCCGAGACACGAGAGGAGGATTGGCTATCGTCCCTAGACCTTTGGTAACCTCACAGCGTCATCGAGGGGCCCGAATAGCTCAACCACGCTAGGGCGACTCCCTAGTCCCCTCTAGGCTATATTAACCTCCGGCCCGTTGGTAACCCCGCAACGACCAGGTTTATCAAAACTATTTGACAAAACTCTTCTCCCAAAATTTCCCCCATTTTCATTTCAAGACAAATTCTCCTATTTCATGCATCCCAATGACATGTGCATGGATGTACATATAATCTCAATATTATGACAATGGGAAATTTGGCACAATCAAAATAAACATGTTCTCATTTGTCATTTTCAGCATGTTAACACATAATGGGCATGATAAAGCAACGTCTAAACATATTTTACACATGAAACAAGTCATAATCAAGCTCTTGAAAATTCTCTAGACATCATTCATACAATCATATATACAATTAACTCCCGATTAAACATGTTTGATACAACAAGGAGGTGTAATTCACAATAGAACAAGAAATGAGTGGATTAAGATGCCCCTACCTCAAAATGAGCAAAATCCCTAGAAATGGGTTCTTAAATTCGAGCTCCCAAAGAGGACCAAAAGCTGCAATTTCTGGTACTAGCGCGTAGAGCTCGTCGTGCTCGTCGTTTTGCCTCAAACGGCTCTCAAATCTACCAAGGATTGAGAGAGCAATTAAGATTTGAAGTTGTAAAAGAAAATAAAGAGGAATAGAGAGGCTGCAGGAGAGAAGAAAACAGAGAACAAGAAAAAATGAAAAAATAAAAAAAATAAAAAATAAAAAATAAAAACATGGTCTTATGACCACTTTACAAAAGCTGTGGGTCCCACCCTTTTTTTTTTTCTTCTCTTTTTCTTTATAACTTACAGACATTACACATAATTAGGATAACAATAAACTATGTTTACCTGGTGCAATATATCCATATGTTCCCACAAGTGAACTCCAAATCGGCGAGTCTGACTTCAGAAGTTTAGCAGTGCCAAAGTCTGAAACATGAGCCTCGTAATCTTTAATGGTTATGATATATATATATATATATATATATATAAATTAAAAATTAAAAATTAAAAATTAAAAAGAAAAAGAAAAAGAAAAAAAGGTTAGATTTTTTGTGGTGGGACCCACCACCACTTATCTTCATTTTGTGGCCAAAAGGCCATTAGATGGTCTCACTTCTTTCTCTCCCTTAAAGCTCTCTCTCTACCTCTCATTCTCTTTTTTCTTTTTCTCTACACTTCAATTTCAAATCTTAATTACTCTCTCATCTTTTGGAATTTATAGGAGCTATTTGCGGCAAAACCAAGAGCACGTCGAGATCTACGGTTTGATCTGAGTAATTCTTCGTTTGGTACACTGTGGAATTTCAAAATCTAGGGTACAATATTGGAGGGTTTTGCAATTCTTGAGTAGTGGTTTTTAATTCACATTTTCTTAGATTTTAGTGAATTATCTTCCATTAAGTGTTATAAAGCATGCCTAAATTTGTGAATTCTTACAAAGGTGATTTAATTGTTATACACGTGATATGTGGTTATGTGTTAATTGTTGCTCGAGGAAAAAGCATGCTTAAATGATGTATATGAGAAATGTGATCATATGTTAGTTGATGTTTTGTGTATAAGCATGCCTATGCGAAATAGAATTTGTGCCTTGTATGTTTACTATGTCAAATCAATGTTGAATGAAAGTATGACTTACGTATTTTGAAATCTATTATGGAAAGCATGGGTGAAATTCATTAGTTGAATTGTGTTTAGAAGCATGAAACATTCATGCATCCATTCGGAAAGAAAGAGAAAGGGAAAAGTTTTTTTTTTTTTTTTTTTTTTTTGAGTCAAATGAAATCGTTTTGAGAAAATTGTTTTTTGAAAAGTGTTTATGAAAACCAGACGCCTAGGAGGCGCCTAGTGGTCCGCGGTATTAGGGGTGCCTTATGGTCGTGGATAGCTAACCAACCCTCTCTTCATGACGCTTCGGAGGTGTCTTGGGTCGGATTGCACTAACGGTTTGGAAGTTGAAATGGTAATGTTTCAGAAATGGGTAACGACGTGAGCATGGCATTGTACTTCATCGGCATATATAGTATATTTGTGACTTGGTTGACATTTGTGGTTATATTGGACGTTGTGGTTATGGATTATATCCTCGGTATAGTATGATCCCATTCTCTTGATTTATATTCTATATGTGGATTCACGGGGTTATAAGAGGTGTGTCTTAGGCACCACCTACTGAGTTGTAACGACCCGAACCCGTAGGTCCGAACCGTTAGCCGGGTCCTTAACCGAACCCGAGGTCAACTAGAGACAACACCATTCTTTCCTACGTTAATACATATTATACGTGTCATTCCGGATTTATAAAAAAATAAGTAATAATAAATAAATAATAAAATGAGATTATAGCTACAAAGTATGTCAAAACGGTCTACTAACCCATCAAACCCTGTTGAGGAGCGTCGTCCGCCACTTGCCATCCTTGTCCTGAAAAATGTTAAATGTAATAGGGTAAGCAAATTACTCAGTAGGTAGCGCCTAAGACCCACCTCTTGTAACCCTATGAATCCAAACAATGAATAGGACAATAGAGAACAGGGTCATACAAAGTCGGGAAAAAATACAATATACATTTTCAAGTCCAAAACAAAATAATGTTGCGCCATGAATGCAATGTCATGCAGGTCACTCCCCATTTTCAAAAAAATTCCATCATTTCACAAACTGTTAATATAACCCGCCCTTTGGTGACTCCGCAGCGACACGAGAGAAGGATTGGCTACTGTCCCTGACCTTTGGTACCTCCGCAGCGTCATTTGGGGCCCAGATAGCTCAACCACGCTAGGGCAATCTGTAACGACCCAAATCCACTGGTCTGGATCATTAAACGGATCTTTATCCAACCCAAAATCATCAAAGGGTAATATGGTCCTTTCACGTTAAATTTGTATATTAAAACCCAACAAGGATAAAATGGTCACTTGCCACAAATCTAATAGTATGAGATTCAAAGGGCATAATGGTCATTTACTTATGTCACTTAATAAATAAGATAGAGTTCGGGGCAATATAGTCTTTTATGTGATAAAAAAATAATTATTGAATTTTATTGGGTCCTAAAATAAATACTCGTAACTTTGAATAAAAGGATAATTAGGGAAACTAAACAAAAAATGTATGGAACAGGAACCGGTCGACGTGTACGTATTACACGTCAACTGGTTTGGGTCACGCACAGTGACATTGCCCACTGCCAAGATACCGGTCGACGTGTGGGAGGCTACACGTCGACTGGTTCAGGTCATGTACAGTGAAATAGCTACTGCCATGATACTGGTCGACGTGTGGGAATTTCATGTCGATTGGTTCAGGTCATCCGGTCGACGTGTGGGAATTTTACGTCGACCAGTTCTGGGTTATCCAAACTTGAAATTTTTTTCACTGTCCGAAATACACCAACATTGATAACCAATCACCCACGCCACTACGCTCATATACACATTTAAATACATTTTAACATCTAATACATTAACAACAACAACAATATTCACATAATTTACAACACATTACATGAAATACACTAAATGATTTAGTGTAAATAAGCATAATTACATTTCCCCAATGGCCATATACAAAATGAACCTGAATATTTCACATGCTACAAAATGGTACATTTAGGTCAACACCTTACAAAATGAGGCCTAATACGAAAGGTAGCAAAATATACATTTTCCTAATCCAAGCTAAAGCTGTGGTGGATGGTCGTCCACCACTTCTTTTTCCTAACCTGAAAATATTAAAATAATGGGGTGAGCTAAACACTCAGTAGAAAGTGTCTAATACACACTTCTTATGACCCTATGAATCCACGTAAGGAATAGATAAAAGAAAACGGGATCATAGCATAGGGGTACATGACAACAACTACAGTGACAAGTATATAACAATGGTCACCCGAACACATACACACCATATATTCTAATGAAGTGCAATGTCATGCAAATGTCGCTCCCCATATATGAAACATTTCCGTTTCAACTTTCAAACCGTTAGTGTAATCCGACCCAAGGCACCTCCAAGGCGTCGCAAAAGGAGGATTGGCTAACCATCTACGACCACAAGGCACCTCCAAGGCGTCGCATCCGGCCTGGTTAGCTCAACCATACTCCCCCCTAGACTACACTAACACCACAGACCACTAGGCGCCTCCTAGGCGTCCGGGTTTTCGCAAACACTTTTAGAAAACTTTTCTCAAAACAATTTCACTTGTTTTAAAGACATTTTTCCCCTTTTTCTATCCCAATGAATGCATGGAATGTTTTATACTTAAATTCATCAATTCCACCATAAAACTCTTACACAGGCTATATAAAGCAATTTTTTAATCTATATAATTAAAGTTCTCATTTAACATCAACTTTGCATAACAAGCATATAAGACATGGATTCAACTTCATGTAAGCATGTTTAAATACTATAAAACAACTAACAATTAGTCACATATAGTCCATACCTATCATTTAAGCAAATTTTACAAGAATTTATACTAATTGAACATGCTAGACATCAATTCAAGTTATAAAACTCACAAAAGTAAAAGAAATCATGCATTAGAACACCCCTACCTCAATGGAGATGAAAATCCCCAAAACTTCAAATTAAAGCCCTAATTTTTGAAATTCCTAGGATGCACCAAAGTTGTAATTGCTTACATCAACTTGAAGATCTCGCCGAGCTCTTCGATTTGCCGCAAACGGCACCCAAAATTTCCAAGAATTAAGGAAGTAATCAAATTTTGAAATTAAAAATCAAAAGAAAGATAAAAGGAGAAGAAAAGTGAGAGGAAGAGAGGGGTTACAGGGAGAGAGAAAGTGAGAGACCAAAATGGTCTCTAAGCCATACATAAGTGTTAGTGGTGGGTCGCACCACTAATGAAAAACCTTTTTCATTTAATTTTTTACCACAACTTATACATATATGCACACAACCATACAAATACCATATAAAACACCTTTAAATAAAATGCATGAGATGCAAATGGGCTCAACTAAAATCCCCGTACGCAACAACCCCGGTAGCGGGTCCCACCCGAGACCGTCCGGCCTGAAAAACGAATAATAATAAATAAAAAATGCCGAAATGGCAACCAATGCATTTTCAAGAGTCCTGAACTCAAGGAAATGTCTCACCCGACTCTCGGACACACCCGACACACCCCACGATGTCCGGCATGCAAAACGAGAAAAAAACAAAAATACCCCCGAAAATTAGAAAATTCCAAAAATTGGAAAATGACAAAATTCAGGAACCTTACACGGTCTCCCTAATTCCCTCTAAGCTATATTAGCACACCGGCCCTTTGGTGACTCCGCGGCAACCGGATTTTCTCAAGACCGTTTCATTAAATTCTCTCCAAAATCCCCTTTTTCATTCTTATCAAATCATTGTACCCTTTTTCATGCCCATGCTATGAATGCATATCACATGTCTTTTTAATACTATGGAAATGGAAAGAATTATTATCATACAATTAACATACTTCCACATAAAATTTTCAATAATTTATTAAGCATCATAAGCATGGAAAAATTAACATATTAAGCATACTTTACAATAATTCTTAGAAAACTTCCATAAGCTTCCATGTATCATTTCTAGCAATTTTGTCAACACAATAACATATAGAAATCAATAATGAAGCATGACAAGTAATTCTAAGGAAATTTCCCTAAGCTTCCATATATCATTTCTAGCCAATTCAATAACATAATAAGTATAAAAAATTAACATTTAAACATGCTTTCTATACAAATCCAACAATGCACCCAATAACATGCTTCACATACCCAAGTAAATCAATTTTAAAAAAAAATAATAATTAACTCAAATTAAATATACTTAACATGGATTATAGTAGAAAATTCACAAAGGTGCAAGAAAAATGGGAATTAGAGACCCCTACCTCAATCTAAGTCAAAAGCCCCAATTTGTACCCTAAATCCCAACTTTCCTAGAGTACACCAAACACAAAATTGCTCCGATCAACTTAAAGATCTTGTCATGCCTCAATTTGCCGCAAACGGCTTCTAAAAATTCCAAGGATTGGGGAGAAATCAAGCTCTAAAGTTTTGATTGAAAAAGAAAAAGAAAAAACAAAGTAAAGAGCAGAGAGAGAAAACCAACGGGGAGAAGAGAGAATGGAGACCAAACATGGTCTCGTGACATTAAGTTTGATATTGGTGGGTCCCACCATTTTTATTTTATTTTTCCTTTTCCTTTTTGTTTTTAATTTACACGACACACACACATAATTACACATGTAATTTGCAATTACTCAAAACACAACAAATAAAAATAGATATGGTGCAAATGGACCCAATCAAAATACCCATATGCAACAATTTCGGTAGCGGTCCCACACGGGACCATCCGGCCCGAAAAACTAAAAAAAAAAAAACAAAAATGACCATCCTTGCATTTCAAAGAGTCCTGGACTCAATGAAATGCCCCAATCAACTCTTGGATATAACCGGCACACTCCACGGTGTCAGTTCGCACAATGTGAAAAGACAAAAATACCCTTGCATGAACGAAAAATTCCAGAAAAAAATAGAAAATGGAAAAACTCAGAAATATTACATGAGTAATTTGCTCACCCCTTATATTTAACATTTTTCAGGACATGGAAAGGAAGTGTCAGACGACGCTCCTCCACAGGGTTCGATGGGTTAGTGGACTATTTTGACATACTTTGTAGCTATGATCTCATTTAATTATTATTTATTTATTATTATTATTGTTATTTTATAAACCTTGGGATTACACGTATATTGCCCTTAGTTGACCTCGGGTTCGTGGATGGACCCGATTAGCGATTCGGACCCTCGGGTTCAAGTCGTTACAAATTTGGTATCAGAGCTTGAGATTCGAAAACCTAAGGACGACAAGTAGGGTTGACCTAAATGGGACTTGAGTTGATTTGGAAGTATTTCATGTTAAAGTGGTTATTGTTTTGAGCAGCATGCCTACTTGTTACTTGCTTATATGTTTATGGTTTTGAAAGACATACTTTCTTGATAAGTGTTCACATGCTTACCTGATTAAATATTAAAAATATATGTTATATGGCCACGTATGTGGAATATTTATGTGATAATGATTGAAAGCATATTATACGTAATATGATGGCAAGTAGTGAGTGTGGGTTATGACATGTAAGTGGTGCATGGTAATGTGATAGAAAGTTGAGCACAGGTTGTTCAAGTAGGTATTATAGGAAATGATGATGAGGATGGACGGGATGTTTAATTTTGCATAATAAATTAATGGACTCATTGTTTAAAACTTATATGATAGGACACAGTCATGTCAAGGGTTATGTCCCTGTTATTATGTATACATATGTATGTCTTGTATATATAACTATATTCTTATATGTATATGCGGTTGAGCATGGGATAATTGTTTGAGTTTTGACCTGAGTAGGTGAGGAGCTCGATTGCTCCAAGGTTGTTGGGTGCCAGTTCTTATCGACCGAGTGGCTTGGACTTCTAGCTCGTGGATTGAGCTATTCAGTGTGTAGTCATTTTGATCTTCTTGTTGCATTTTGTGTGGTGCTTAGAGTGCGACTTTAAGATGGGTTCATATGTCATAGTATGGTATCCTTGTTGTGTGTGAGTCACGTGCATTGGTGGATGGGTTCCTGTGACCGTGGAGGTCAAGTGTGTGAGTAAGGGTTTCGGTATGACTTTAGGAGGTTGGTGTTAGTGACTTGGGTCACAGTTTGGTGCGGAGGTTCTTCTCGAACCGATCGTGGTAGGTGTGGCAGGGGTCATTTAAGTCACGAATGAAATCTACGGGAGGTAGAGGTGTATCTTCTGGTACGACCTGAGGAAGCGTGTTGATTTTGACTGTCATAGGGACTTGTTGGACTCTGTAGGTCTAGGATGATGTAAGGATTGATTGGAGTCATGCTAGCATTGGGTGATAGATTGTTTGATGTGATTCGGTCCGTGGGTTGTGAGAAACTGTTTTAGAGATTGGTTTGTCGAGGGGTGATCCCTGTTTTGGAGAGTTGCAAGAGCATGTTGCTAGTAATTGAATCTCAATGAGTTGATTACATGGCTCGGTTGATGAACGGGATTATGCGTTGGCACGGTTGTCGAGAGAGTCTTGAGGTGAGGTATAGTAGTCAGTTTTAGTTATGTAGTGCAGGATTGTACGATAAGGCAGGTTGTGTGGAGTCATTGAAGTGTTCGGTCATTTACGGATAAAGTGATTGATAATAAGTAATGTGTTACCAAATAAACTGTGTTCTAACATTTGAAAACTGTGGACTGGAGATGTGTTTCAAATTTGTGTCCAGAGTATTAGGAGATAATGCTTGTGTTTGAGGATCCGAAGAGATAAACTGATGATTAGAATGACTGTGTAACGACCCATCTCCTCATGGATCCGGATCATTAAACGGGTTCTAACCCGACCCAAAAACATCCAAGGGTAATACAGTCATTTCACGTTACATTTAAATATCAAAGTCCGAAGAGGGCAAAATGGTAATTTACCACAATTCAATAAATTGAGACTCAAGGGTACAACGGTCATTAACTTGTATCACATAGTAAATGAAATAAGGTTCGGGGCAATATAGTCCTTTAGGGGGTTAAAAATATAATTATGGCATTTTATTGGGTCATAAAATAATTACGTGAAACCTCACTTGGGTGCCAAAGTGCAATTTGGGAAACTAAACACATATTACTTAAGAGACAAAAATCGGTCGACGTATCCACACCATACGTCGACTGGTTTGGGTATGAACAGTGGGAAAACCCACTGCCAAGATACCAGTCAACGTATGGGAAGCCATACGTCGACTGGTTTGGGACATGATACCGGTCGACGTATGGGATGCCATATGTCGACTGCTTTGGAATGTATGCAACATTAACCCGAAGATATCGGTCGACGTATGGGAAGCTATACGTCAATCGGTTCTGGAAAATCTTCACTTCCACTTCCCACTGTCCAGTGATAACCTAGATACACCAACATTGGTAATTCAAACACCCACGCCACTACACTTACGTGTAATTTTAATACATTTCAACAATAAATTCAATAACAACAACGACGTTATTAACATAATTTACCACATGTCACTAAAATACACTAGAGAATTTAGTGTAATTAAAAGTTAATTACATTTTCTCAATGGCTATGAATACAAAATTATTTACATTCCCAAAATTATAATTACACATGAAATGGCCAAATACAAAATAGCAAAAAAAAATCTTCTAACAACTTTCAAGCTTGCGGAGGAATCTCATCCGCCATTTCTTTGCCATGACCTGAAAAAAATATAAGTATGGTGGGGTGAGCAATTTGCTCAGTAGGTGACGCCTAAAATGCATCTCATGAGACCCCGTGAATCCAAAACAAAGAATAGGCCAATAGGAGTTGGGGTCATTCAACATAGGAAAAGAAAAAAATACAACATGGTTATCATTCTCAACACAAAAAATAAGATCAATGCATGCCGATGCCGTTCCCCTTTTTCACAATCAGGATCATCACCTTCAAACTGTTAATGTAACCCCCTTTGGTGACTCCGCAGCACCGAGAGAAGGATTGGCTACTGTCCCTGACCTTTGGTGACTCCGCAGCGTCATTATGGGGCCCAGATAGCTCAACCAAGTTAGGGCAATCTCCCTAGTTCCCTCTAGGTTACATTAACCTTCCAGCCCGTTGGTGACTCCGCAGCGACCGGGTTTTCCAAAACACTTTCATCAAAATATTCTTTCCCAAAACTCCCTATTTTCATTTCAAAAACAATTTCTTCCCTTCATGCAACCCAATGTTGTACATGCATGTCTCATGATCTCAATACTATGAAAATGAGGAATTTGACACAACACAAGTAAGCATGTTCTCATACTTTTAATATTTAAACAATAATGGATTATCACAAAATACAATAGGGCATGCTTTCATACACCATTCATAGCATGTGAACAATACAATAGGCATAAAACTCATTATATAAGCATGCTTCTCATATAGCACAATCAAGACAAGTCTTCACATATTCACATATATACAATCAAGACATTTTAGGATACAATTAACACTAATAAGCATGCTATAACACAATTCAAGTAGAATAACTCACAAAGGTGCATGAATAATGTGAATTAGGAAGCCCCTACCTCAAATTGAGCAAAACCCTTAAAATGATTAAGAATTTTGAAATCCAAGGGAAGCACCTAAGCTGAAATTGCTTACACTAGCGCGTAAAGCTCATCGTGCTCTTCGTTTCACTCAAACGTCACTCGAAAACTCCAAGAATTGAAGAAGTTATCAAGTCTCAAAGATTTGAAGCAAAGAAGAAGGAAAAATGGAGTGAAGGTAGAGAGACGGAAGAGGTAGCGGGGAGAGAGAGTGTGAGATACCAAAAATGGTCTCTAACCAATTTGTTTTAATGGTGGGTCCCACCACTAATTATTTTCTTTTCCCTTTTTCTTTTTAATTTCAATTTACACCACATACATAAAAATGCACCACTTAATCCACATAAATTAAAATGTATGAAATGCAAATGGACCCAACCATAATCCCGTACACATAACGTGAAAAGGCGAAAATGCCCCTGTGACAATGAAAATTCTGAAAAAAAGAAAAATGTTGAAAAATCGGAAACGTCACAAACTGGGATGAGGGTGATCTCGTAGGTTTAGTCGGTAGCCCCATTTGACTTTTGTCGGGACCATGGGTGTTCTGAGGAATGACTAAGAGGCCAGTCAGTGATGTTGAACCTAGGATATGAGGTATTCTTGTTTAGATGAGTGGATCGCTTAGAAAAAGTGGTTTAAGTAGTCGGTTAGGCATTAGTGATTGATTGCATCGTTGCTGGTTTCAAGGAGACAGTTAGGTGTTGAGCATTCTGGGTTTTGTGTTTATTTTTGTTTTGAGGATTTGTCGACATGGCATTGCCGTTTGGAGATTTTTTTCTAGTGGTAAAAAGTGGTCATTGTGGGGAGTATCGAGAGTAATGTTTATTTTTCTGTAGTGATTATCTTACGGATGTTTGAGGAAGAATCGTTTGATGGGATGATAAGTTTGAATTGTTGTTTGGAAGAATGGTGGTAGAGGTGTTATGGTATGGTGTTTAGTGCTGATAAGCAGGACGATTTAAGGTATGATCCGAGGATGGATTTGAGATTGTGAGTTGTTTGTTGTGTGTTATCAGGTAGTAAATGGGGTTGTGCATCAGCTGAGGTAATGGTGGGCAGCTTAATCTTAGAGCCAGTGAGAGCGGTGTTGCAGTATAGGCACCTTTTTCTTTTGACGAGTCAATGAATTACTGTGACTGAGGTCACAAGTCTTATGTGCATGGTGTTTGAGGGAGTGTCGCCTTGATGGGTAAAAGTGGAATAGGTGGTAAAAGTGTCGTTTTATAGTATAGAGGTTGTCATTTGGAGGTGACGGTTTCCGGATAGAACGGGATACGGTGTCTGTTGGGTAGTGCTTGTTTTTAGTGTTGGTATGCCGTGAGCGTTAATGCTTTTATCTGATTGGTTTTGGTTAGCATAGGTATCATGATGTAGAGTATGCGAGGTTTTGGTGTTCATAGTATATGACGGTCCATTTTTGGTGAGGTCGCCTAGATTTGAGGTCGTGGTCCCGTATGTGTTTCTAGTTGGTTCTTCTCCTTGTGTGAAAGGAGTTCATTCCATCTCAGGTGTGATTGGGTGTCCACGGTTGGACAAATGATGTGTGATGTTTCCAATTTTGTGCCATTTTTCAATTTTTGGAATTTTCTAATTTTTTGAGGGCATTCTCGTCTTTTGTCGTTTTGCGTGCCGGACACTGTGGAATGTGCTGGTTATGTCCTAGAGTTGTTTGGGACATTTCATTGAGTCCAGGACTCTTTGAAATGTAAGGGTGATCATTCTTGCATTTTTTCATTTTTCGGGCCAAACTGTCCCGTGTAGGACCCGCTATCGGAATTGTTGCTCACTGGAATTTTAGTTGGGTCCATTTGCATCATATTTATTTTGTTTAGTGTGTTATATGAAGTTGTGGAATTATTTAATGTGTATTTATATATGTCTGTGGTGTAAATTAAAAAGAAAATAAAAAGGAAAATAAAAAGAAAATGGTGGGACCCACCAATATCAAACTTAAGGCTAACAAAACACTAGTTGGTCTCTCATTTTTCTCTTCTCTCCCGCTGGCTTCTCTCACTCTCTCTCAAGCTTCTGTTTTTTTTTTCTTTTCTTTTCTTTTTCTTCTTCAAACTTCAATCCTAGATTTCTCTCTCTACTTTTGGTATTTTTAAGAGCCGTTTGCGGCAATTCGAAGAGCATGGCTAGATCTTCACATCCATATAAGCAATTTTAGTTTTAGTGCACTCTAGGGATTCCGGTTTTGAGACCCATTTTGGGGGGTTTTGCTTGATTTGAGGTAGGGGTCCCTAATTCCTACAATCTTGCACCTTTGTGAATTAATCTTACTTGATTAGTGTTCTAGCATGATAATTTGTGTTAATTGCTCTTTAAATTGACTTGATTGTGTATATGAAGTATATGAATATGTGTATTTGATTGAATTAAATGAAAGAGCATGCTTAATGTGTTAATTTTTCATGCCTAGAATGCTTATTAAATTGTTAGAGATTTTGTGATGAAGCATGATTAATTTGATTTGATTATCTTATAAAATGACCTAATTATGTATTATGGAGCATGTTGCTACATGTATTTGTTGATTTGTATGAAAAGCATGTCTAAATATTGATTTTCTATGCTTATTGTGTTGATAATTTGTTAGAGATAATATATGAAGGCATGAGTAAATTTTCGTAGGATTCTTGTAAAGTTTGTATTATGCTGTTGAATGGAAATTCCTCATTGCCCTAGTATTGCATACATGAGACATACATGCATATTGTGGGGCATGAATGAAGGGAAATGGTTTTGAACAAATGAAAAAGGGATTTTGGGAAACCTGTTTGAGAAAAGGATTTTGTGAAAACCCGGACGCCGAGGGGGTACCGAGGGTTCGTAGCGTTAATGTAGCCTAGAGGGAACTAGGGAGATTGCCCTAGCGTGGTTGAGCCAACTAGGCCCCAAATGAAGCTGCGGGGTTACCAAGGGTCAGGGACGGTGGCCAATCCTTCTCTCACATCGCCAAGGGGGTACCGAGGGACGGGTTACATTAACGGTTTGAAAAGTGAAGTTTTTGAAGTAAATTGAAAAATGGGGAGTGACATGCATAGCATTGCATTTATGGCATGGAAATTTGTTAATTTTGAACTTGGAATTTATGTTGTATTTTCCCGGCTTAACATGATCCCATCCCTATTGTTCTATTATTTGTTTGGATTCACGAGGCTACAAGAGGTGTGTCTTAGGTGCCACCTACTGAGCTTTATGCTCAACCCATTTTATTTAACATTTTTTTTTTCAAGGCCGGGAAAGGAAATAGTAGATGTCGATCCCTCTCAAGCATGAGAAGGACTAAAGATCTATTTTGTTACCTTTTGTGTTTTAGCTAATCTTTGTAAAGTCTCAAATTATAGAAAAGAGTATTTATTTTTTTGTAATCATGGCCAGGTAACATAACTAAGATACTTAACTATTTTTGGATGTAAATTGAGACTATGAAAATGCTTAAGTTGAGTGAGAGGTTGATGTTATGTCTTTGAGAAATTAGTAATGGTTATATATGTGTAATGTGGTACATTTTGCCGTGAATTCGAAAAGGTTAGATAAATTCTGAAGGGCCAGGAAGGGCCATTGCATTTTTTTTATTTGAACAAGTTGTTGTAGGCCCCTTTTTAGCAAAGGTCATGCCGAAATTTTTTTTTTTATAATTAGTTTTAGGTTTAGGGTCGTTACATGATAAGTAGCGTGTGACAGCTTATCGGGTGCATTTAGGTGTAAGTCGCCAGTCTTTTATGAGAGCGAGGTTTGTTACCCTTTTTGTTTATTTTATTCCTGGCAAGGGCGTCGTTTGTCGTGAGCCTTGTTCTCCATTTAAGGGTTGTGCAAGTCCGTGGGTGGACGGACCTGTGTGTGGTTTATTATGTTGTTAGCATTCACCGGTAAGGTCTTGGTTGAATGGGTCGACTCACTTCCATGGAGGGAGGTGGGGTATTTGATTTTTGTAGTACTTATTTTGGGTGTGGTTTTGACTGGTGGAATGTGTACAGATTGCCGAATAGGGAAAGTGTGGTTCCAGTATCTGGTACTCGCGGTGATGGTTAGGGAATGTGTTGAGAACAACAGTTTAAGAATGATTAGGTGATCTAGTGTGAGTCATGTATTCGGATGTTTTTATAGGTGTTTGATTCGAGCAGTGTCTTGAGGACAAGTGTTGGTATTATTTGAGTGTTAAGCAGCTAGAAGTAAATGTGGGACTCTGTTGAAAATAATGAAAATGATTGACTTTGGTTTTGTAGTTTTGGGCATGAGATGGTCGTATTGTGTATTCTGAGGAAGTAGGAATTAAACTGAATGATGTTATAGAGTTGTCTGCCTGGTATGAGTGTTATGAGGAAATTAGAGATCTTTTGTGCTAATTGAAGATTATGGTATTTGGCGTCGTATTGTTTTTAGCTTATTATGATTGTGTGATTAAGGCATGATTGAGATTTTTAGAGCTGGTATGTGACTGCATAGTTGTTGAGGTTACGTAGAGCGATAGATGGATAGTGAGTGGATTTCATAATTGTTTTGTGGACTATATATGAGATTGTATCTGAGGCTTAGACCTGAGGACAAGAGCGATGTCTGTGTTGAGATCGGATCGATGATGAGAATGGCCTGCCCAACCATTTCTCTTGAATCAGTTCCTTTTTAACATGATGTTGGGTTAAAGGTCAATGATTGTTTCGACTTATTAGTGACAGTGAGAACACGGTATTACACGTTGTGTCGGTGCAACAGTGTGGATTCGGGTGGTTTATCTCGCGTGACAGGGTATGATAGGTAGGACTAAGTGTCCGATAAAAGGTTTGCGGTATGTTCATTGATTATTGAAGATCTTGTTTTGAGGATTTGTGACTTGGGTGCAGGATAATTTGTTTTATTGTTTTGGTGACTCATAATTATGTAATTGTTGGGAGATTCATTATTCAGTTATCTTGAGGTTGTTAAGTGTAATGATTGTTGTATGGTGTAGTTGGTGATCACTTGTACTGATATGTGATGGTGTAGCTGTGTGTTAGATGGCGAGTATTAGTTTGATAGAGATGTGTGGATTGAGTTGAGCTTGATTGTGAGATGGACGAGGTTCTTTCTCTGGAGTTTTGTGTGTCCATTTAGGGAGGAGTTGAGATTGGATATTGTCATGTTCGGTAGTCTAGAAACCATTCTTCTTTCAAGCTTTGGAGTCTTGCATAACAGTGTAGAGTGGACTGATGTCTGTTGAGAGTCGGATGTTGGGCCTAGTTGGTCTCGTGTTCTGATGTCGTGAGTAATGAGTACCCACATAGGGTGATGCGTTTGTGTTGGTGTGATTGCCTATTGACGTTCGATGTCAGAGGCAATAAGGTTGTGAGCTCACAATCCTGCGGTCTGGTGAGGTGTTTCTTGGAAAAATATGTGGCTGCGAGCCTCTTTCTTTAAGGAGAGTAGATTTCGAGGACGAAATCTTTTAAGGAGGGCAGATTATAATGGTTATGATGTTTAAAAAAATAAAAAAAAAAAGGGTTAGATTTTTTGGTGGTGGGACCCACCACCACTTATCTTCTTTTTGTGGCCAAAAGGCCATTAGATGGCCTCACTTCTCTCTCTCCCGTAAAGCCGTCTCTCCACCTCTCATTCTCTTTTTTCTTTTTCTCTACACTTCAATTTCAAATCTTAATTACTCTCTCATCTTTTGGAATTTGTGGGAGCCGTTTGCGGCAAAACAAAAAGCACGTCGAGATCTACGGTTTGATCGAAGCAATTCTTCGTTTGGTACACTATGGAATTTCAAAATCTAGGGCACAAAATTGGGGGTTTTTGCAATTCTTGAGGTAGGGGTTTCTAATTCACATTTTCTTGGATTTTAGTGAATTATCTTTCATTAATTGTTGTAAAGCATGCCTAAATTTTGTGAATTCTTGCAAAGGTGATTTAATTGTTATACGCGTGATATGTGGTTATGTGTTAATTGTTGTTTGAGGAGAAAGCATGCTTAAATGATGTATATGAGAAATGTGATCACGTGTTAGTTGATGTTTTGTTTATAAGCATGCCTATGCGGAGTAGAATTTGTGCCTTGTATGTTTACTATGTCAAATCAATGTTGAATGAAAGTATGACTTACGTATTTTGAAATTTATTATGGAAAGCATGGGTGAAATCCATTAGTTGAATTGTGTTTAGAAGCATGACACATTCATGCATCCATTGGGAAAGAAAGAGAAAGGGAAAAGTTTTTTTTTTTTTTTTTTTTTTTTTTTGAAGCAAATGAAATCGTTTTGAGAAAATTGTTTTTGAAAAATGTTTCTGAAAACCGGACACCCAGGATGCTCTTAGTAATCTGCGGTGTTAGTGTAGTCTAAAAGGGAGTGTGGTTGAGTTAACTAGGCCGGATGCGACATCTTGGAGGTGCCTTATGGTCGTGGATAGCTAGCCAACCCTCTCTTCATGACGCCTCGGAGGTGCTTTGGGTCGGATTGCACTAACGGTTTAGAAGTTGAAATGGTAATGTTTTGGAAATGGGGAGCAACATGAGCATGGCATTGCACTTCATCGGCATATATAGTATATTTGTAACTTGGATGACATTTGTGGTTATATTGGAAGTTGTGGTTATGGATTATATCATTGGTATAGTATGATCCCGTTATCTTGATTTCGATTCTATATGTGGATTCAAGGGGTCATAAGAGGTCTGTCTTAGGCACCACCTACTGAGTACTTTGCTCACCCCTTATATTTAATATTTTTCAGGATATGGAAAAGAAGTGGCGAACGACGCTACTCCACAGGGTTCGATGGGTTAGTGGACCATTTTGACATACTTTGTAGCTATGATCTCATTTAATTATTATTTATTTATTATTATTATTATTATTTTATAAACCCTGGGATTACACGTATATTATGTATTGACATAGAAAATGACGGTAGTGCCTTTAATTGACCTCAGGTTCGTGTAAGGACCCGGTTAGCGATTCGAACCTTCAGGTTCAGGTCGTTACATAATTTGAATCCAACAAAACGTTGCTACTTGATATGTCTCCATGAACAACTAGTGGTGAGCAATCATGGTGCATGTAAGACAAAGCATGAGCCACGCCCTTAATTATATTAACCCTTTTATGCCAATCCAGTTCTTGAGCCACTTCATCTTTGCTCAAGTTTGTGGCCAAGCTACCCCTTTCAAGGTACTCGTAAACTAAAAATTTGTGTCAAGCATGTGAACAGAAACCATAAAGTTTTACAATGTTCCGGTGTCTTAATTTTGTCAATGCCATTACCTCATTTCTAAAACCTTTAACATCTCCCATCTCAGAAAACTGGTGAAGTTTCTTCACAGCTACTATATTGCCTGATCGCAGCTCTGCTATGTAGACAGTTCCATGTCCACCTTTTCCAATGCAGTATGTGGCATCAAAATCATTGGTGGCTTTTAAGATTTCATCATACGTTGTTCTCCCATCATGAGACAGAATTGAAAAAACATCTTTATCCTGCACTTTGCCCTGTTTGACTTGTGCATTTCCTTTTCTTCTTATGTATACAAGGAAAAGTCCGATGAATGCACCAAGAAGTAAAAATGGCCCAACAAGGAGAAATACGACTATAAGAATGAATTTGTGGTTTCTTTTTGGAATATGTTTGTTCGCATGGAACCTTCTTTGCAAGGTTGCAATCCAGTAACATTGCCACTCAAGCGTTTGTTCCCTTGTAGTAACTCTATGGGAGCATCTCTAAAGACACTGCTGTTAATTCTTTAGGAATGCAACTGGAGAGTTGATTGGCATAGAGATGTAGAAGAGTGAGTGAGGTTAGATCACCAAATGATCCGGGAATTGTGCCAGAAAGATTGTTTGCATGAAACCTTAGAGATTGAAGCAATTTCAGGTTACCTATCTCTGGGGGGATGGGACCAGATAGTAGATTGTTGAACACATACAGCACTTTTAGCTTTCGCAAATTCTTGAAAGTTGAAGGGATGGGGCCCATTAGAAAGTTCGTATCCATGTCGAGCTCAACAAGATTGGAGAGATCTCCCATTTCTGGGGGAATGGAACCACAAAGCTCATTGCCATAAAGATATAAAATAGCCAAGTTGCTCAAACTGCCCAAAGAAGCAGGAATGGAGCCATCAAGATTGTTCATATACAAATCAAGCTCATAAAGAGACTTTAGCTGGCCTATTTCTTGAGGAATTGAGCCATTTAACTTGTTTTCAAAGAGGTGGAGGAACTCAAGATTTGTCAGCAGGCCAATATCTGGAGGGATTGCTCCCGAAAACTGATTGATGGACAATTCTAAGATAGATGAGCTTGGAGAGGTTACCAATTTGAGGTGGGATGATACCGAAAAGTTCATTCATCCTAAGATCAATATATGCAAGATTGGGGAGAGACGAGAATGGGTAAGCATAAAGCGTAACTTTTACACTTGAATTTGTGAGGTTCAATCTCATGATGCTCCCCATCAATATTGCAAGAAATTCCAAACCAAGTGCATGGTCCTATACTTGTTTTTGTATGGCTATTGTTAGAGGGAAGAGACCATGTAGTTAGCATGGAATTGTTTCGGAGTTGAAAGCTGGCTTTCCTTTTTAGGAGAGCCTTGGTTTCTTCAGCAGAAGCAGAAGGAATAGCAACATAGGGTGAAGACAACAACACAACAAACAGGACTAAGGAAACAAATGAGAGGATCTTCTGTAATGTTACCGATCCCATGGTTTTTTGTTTGTTGAATAGCCATTGATCATTCAAATCTCCCATTTAATTATATTTCTGTTATACTAGATGTCCCATAACATTTTGGTATCATTTATATGATCATAGACAAGTCCACATGACCGTAGACAAGTCCACTTTTTCGGTCCACTAATTCTCAGTGGTAGGAAAACCATGATTTTTTTTTTTTTTTTTTTTTTTTTTTTTCCTTCAGGAAGTTCAAGCAAACAAAAACACTCCCGACATACTCACAACATTGCCCTTTGAGGGACATGGAAGATCTATTCCTCGAGCCAAATACACCACCCAAACACTCGATTTACCCCAAAGTAATAGTCTTGAAAGAATCAAGCTAAATTGAATCTTTTATTTAAAACTTTAGATCTTACTAAATTGCATGACTCTTTTTTTTCCCGAAAATTCAAGCAATTAATTGCATGAAATTTTAACAGTCAATATAATTTGAGGCCTAAAGCAAGATCTCTAGTTGAATTTTTTAAGAATGACATGACCATGTGAGTTGGACTCCTCTTACTCATCTTAGCCATCAAAATAGTAGTATAAACAGTCGTATCAATTGGCACATAAAAATCCATGTGAGTTTGTCAACATCTCATCCATATAGGCTTAGAATGGTTCCCTTAAATTATATGATCTGAATGCGGAGGACTAAACATTAAGTTCATCAGAGATTCAATACTACTACACCTTCCCTAATGGGAACACAATAGCATGCAATAGATAACTTTCAACGACAAACTAACTGAATTTAAACTAAAGAACAAGAATTGAAAAGTAAATAGAAAATTCAACTCTAAAAATATAAATTATTTCATTTTCACTGGGGGCGCTTAGAAAGTTGTGTGAACTCAGGGCTTTAGTATGTTTTTTTACTGCTTTATATTTGTTCACTGAATTGATGGTATTCTTGAATTTAGGCGTGTAGACTTGGTTGAAGTCAATGATGTTTATATCACAGAGACGTATACAACTCTATGTGATTGAAAGGTTTGATTAAATCATTTTAAGATACGAGGAAGTACAGGTGTATGAGTTTGGATTCGTCTATTGCAAAAGATCCCAACTCGAATATCAATGTAGAAAGAAATGTTACAACATTTTAGCACCCATCTTCCCCTGGTAACTTTATTTCTTCTACTTTGGCATATAAGTATCAACCTTCATGATGATATCAACCTTCAGAGTGAGGAGGTTTAATAATAATAATAAAGGTAAGAAAATAAAAGATATTCAAAATGCTTCGTAACTACTTTCATTAGGTTTTTAGGAACTTTATTCAAAGAAAAGGACAGCCATCTAAACTACTGCTCTATAAAACACGTAAAAACTAATTGTACTCGATATAAAACACCAGAATTCATGCAAAATTTATAAGTGATCATGCAACAGCAACAACCATATCAATCACAAAATCAGGACTGCTAAAACAAAAATAAACATGAAAAAAAAAAATATTATATAACATAATATTTCAGCAAAACAAAAAGTGCTGCAATTAATAGTGAAATTGTGCAAGTAATAGTGATGCAACCTCTCCTATTACCTTCCCTCGACAACAAAACCCCTAAATATCAGCAAAACAAAAAACTGCAAATGAGCCTACAAGAACATAACAGGAAAGGTCACTACAGTAGTGAAGATCTCAGAACTCGTCATAAACCACAAAAACCAGCAATGCCCAACGCCTAATATTCCAGAGCATGAAAACCTAATGGAATGAAATGCCAGGCGCTCCCCAGATTAAGATCTAACCACAAATTTAGCGCCTTCAATGCTTCATACTGGGGCACCTAACAGATTTTTAAGTATCAGCCAAGCCTATAATTTGCAAGAGGAATTAAAAAGAATTGACTAAATACAAAAATTAAAAAGAAATTATAAGTACAATTTCATTAAGAAATCACTCAGAGACCCAAAGAAAACAATGTATATTGAAACTTGAAAGTTTGATAGAAACGACTCCTACATCATAACTTAAAGACGTGCATTTCCCGTCATAACATAAAGCCATGTGCAAACAAGGTATTTCCCGTATTCACAATTTTTAAGCAATGCCATAAACATTTCAAGCACTAACTTACATTTCACAATTTCATTTTCTTTTTCCTTTTAAATTACCGAGAAGACGAAAGTTCCACGTCAGTCAACAACATTTTCACCATCCACCAACTTTGATTGTAACAAAAGGAAAAAGAATCATACTCGTAGATCAGACTTAATCTGAACCAGTAAGAAAAGCAGTAACAGGATGCAGATGTAATGCCTCAACACAAGGACTCCAAGATTTAGACTTTGCAACAAAATAGGTGAACCAAAAACCTTGACAAATACTATCATGTATCAATCATAAGAGTGAACAGGGAAATCAGCTCCAAAGCTATATAGCATTCACCCAGTTCTATGAACTCAGGGTAGGTGTGGATTATGCGTCTATGCATAGGATTTATCAAATCCTGAAATCGAAGGGCAGTTAATAACTTAATAATTACATTTTTTTAAATTTTTTATTTTATTTTATCACTTAAATGGTGTTTTTATACGAAAGAGTGTTCAATATGCGCACTTCAGTGATACTGAAGTAATAATATAACAAAAGAAACACAATATAAATTGTTTTATGAACAATTATATTTCGAAACAAAATTCCAGCATGATGTAACTAAAGAATACATCATAGCCGTATAATTCAACCTGCAAGAAATTCACATAAATTAACGGGGGATGTAGGGTGTAACTGCAAAAATACATTCTAAGAAAATGCAAACCAAAACTATAACTCAACCTTAGCATTTTGCAATTGGAAGGCAAAGAAAGAGAGCACATCTACTGGAGACAGCTGCAACACAGCTAGCATACCAACTACCAAGCATTACTCATCAACACCAAAAACAGTAGCATCAGATTCGATAGTTATCAGCAGGAAGTGCAGCAACAACCGATCTATAAAGATATCAGCTATCATTTTACAGCTACAGCCACGATATTTTTGCTTAAGATAATGAACTGGTATCAGCTTAAAGCCATGTTGGCAACTGCATGTACGAAACTGTTTCAGCACAACCTAAAAGCAAGGCAATAGATGACATAAAATCTAACTGAAAACTGTAATAAACAAGTGGCTGTGTATTCATCGCCACATCCAACCTCATTGTCACAATGTACAGCATAGCAGGTTTCATATTAGAATATGCATAGCTGAACATCTGGTCCTGCAGTTAACTGCATTAGCTACTGGTAAAGGCATGTGGTTTCAACCTATCTTTGAGATCATCAGAGCAACTAATATTCCTTTCTAGGCCCAAAATGGCAAAATCTAGAGTAAGCAACAATCAGGAAAGATGATCAAGTCCGAAATCATAATTCCAAATTGTCCTCAATATATCCGAGTATTCTATCCATTACCAATCATGATCGTCAGAGTCAATTTGTAGAGACACTGTACTTTGCAACCAGCAAGAAAAGGATATCAACCAACAGCAAAGTAAAAACAGCATCAACAGCTGCTACATCATCTCACCAGTCAGTCATAACCACTCTTCCCAGGCACAACTATAGAAGGCCAGTACATGGTCCATCATAAATTAAAATTTCAGATATCTAAACTAACAATAATCAACACCAAGTAATATTAATCAACATGCATGCCTCAAAACTAACTGTAGGGATGTATCAAGTAAAGCAACAATAAAATAACATCACAATGCGCACTTGTGCCACTGATAGTAAAGAGCGCAGAAACTACAGTCAAAATTAACAGCAGGGATGTATCAAGTACAGGAATAAAATATTATAACCTTAGAAATACGCCTAGAGCAATCAATTCTAGCATTCATCATACTGGCAAATCTGAAAGTATCCCCTACAGAAGGAATGCAGTAAAACATGATACATTTAGGTCAAAGGTCCATCACACGGTCTGGTGCTCCCTTACTCCTGTAATGAAATAAAAAATTAAAAATTAAAAAAAATTAAAAAAAAAAAAAAGATAAATACCAAAAATTAAAAGCAGTTTAGCTACAAACTTTTAACTAAAGTCAATACTGAGAAGTAGGTTCATGACTCACGATAGCATCAGAATTACGTGGAGATGGACTTCGAGAATCAGCAGGTCGACCACATGGTGATACACTTTTTAGAGTAGGTGAGCATTCTTTGTGATTGCGTCCCACAGGACTTCCATCCCTATAAAAAGGCATCCTGCGTGGAGATGGGCACCTCCGAGGACTGGTGGAGGAAAAGACCAATTTCTTTGTCTTGTTAGTAGCTTTCTATCTTCCTTGATGTTTACCTCGGGGCTAGCAATTGCTATGCCTGAGGTCTACTCGCTTCTCGACAAAGAGGATGCCCTTGAACAAGAGGAAATCAAGAAAACACCCGATATCCAATGTGGGTGATTTGGCCACCCGATATTTAATGTGGGTTGAGCCCTCTTTGAAAAGGGAATAGGAGAGTGGAGAGCCCTTCTTAGAAAGCAGATACTGAATAAGACAGGGATTCGCAAGCAACCTACAGAGCCCTAGGACTGGGGAATTACGGCAAGGCCAGAGAGGGCGAAAACAAAGGCACAATCAACAAGATTCAGCCCTTTTCCCATTTCTTGGCTTATGTATTGAAGCCAAGCCACTTCATCCCTCCACTTAAGAATAATAGGAAGTGGAACTGTTTCTGCCAATGCTAAAGAGAAAGGGCTGCGGGTACGTCTCCCTGGTGGCAAGAATCAATCACAATGCGAAAAAGAAAAAAGAAAAGAGTGTTTATAAAGTCATGGGAATGGGCAACATTGTCAAAAGAAAAGCTCCAACTTACGCAACTTTTACCAAGAAAATCAAACCTATTCTATCTATATCTATAGCAATTCTCGTGCCTTTGAAGGCCCTTTCCCTCATTGCACAGCCGTATGTGACCTTCGGCATCATCTTTTCAAGGCGAAGAGCTAAGAAGGCTACGAGCCCTGACCCCCTTACCTGGATCACTTGCCTGGATTGACTCAATTGCTTGACCTTTAAGATTCCTGATAGGTAGTGGTCAAACCTGGTGAACCGGGAACCCTTTCTCTGGCCAGTCATTCTCATGATTGTTTTCTATGGAAATTTTCGTTCGTTTTAAGCCACTTGAAAGACATCAATAGGTCAATTCCCTTGCGATCATCAAATCATCGTTTTTCCTCCATTGCAACCTGGTCATACAATCGATATCCAGCTTCTTCATTTTCTCTTTACTTGAATCAATATTTGGTTAAGCAACCATATCCTGTAATTTTTCCGATTTTAGCCATTTTCCATTTTCTGGAATTTTCTAATTTTTCGAAGGTCTTTTCGTCTTTTCTCGTTTTGAGTGCTGGACACCGTGTGGTGTGCCAGATGTGTCAGAGTGTTGTTTGGGACATTTCCTTGAGTTCAGGACCCTTGGAAATGTATTGATTGTCATTTCGGCATTTTTCTATTTTTCAGGCCGAAAGGTCCCAGATGGGACCCGCTACAGGGGTTGTTGTGCACGGGGGTTGTGTCATGGGTCCATTGCATTTCATGCATTATTTTATTGTGCACATTTATTTGACTAAATGTTTAATGTGTGGTGGTAAGTGATTGGTGTATATATATATATATATATTAAAGTTATTAAAGGGATATTTTGTAACCATGGGCCCCACAGGGGAATTAGTTATTGTAAATGGCCACGAGGCCATTATCAGACCTCATTCTCTCTCTCTGCTGCTGCGTTCTCTCTCTCCCTCTCTGCTGATTTTCTTTTTCTTTTTCTTTTCCAACTTCAAGCCAAGATATCTCTCTAGCCTTTAGGAATTTGATGTTGCCACTTGAGACAAAGTTGACGAGTGCGTCAAGGCCAACGTTTTGATCGGAGCAAAGTGTCATTTGGCCACTCCTTCGGATTTCGAATTTTTGGGTGATTTTGGGGCTTTTTCTTCTTTTTGAGGTAGGGGTGTTCTAATCTGCAATCTCTTTGATTTTTGTGATTCATCCCCCTATAATTTAAGTATGATTTGTTTAGTTGTGATTATTTCTTGAAAAATTGCCATGATGTTGTATATATGAATTTTATGTAACGACCCAAATCCTAATGGATCCGGATCATTAAACGGGTCCTTACCTGACCCAAAATCATCCGAGGGTAAAACGGTCTTTTCAAATTAAATTTAAATATCAAAGCCCGAAAAGGGCAAAATGGTAATTTACCACAATTCAATAAATTGAGACTCAAGGGTACAACGGTCATTAACTTGTATCACATAGTAAATAAAATAAGGTTCGGGCAATATAGTCCTTTCGGGGGTTAAAATATAATTATGGCATTTTATTGGGTCATAAAATAATTACGTGCAACTTCAAATGGATGCCAAAGTGTAATTTGAGAATTTAAAATAGTAATTACATACAAAAGACAGAATCGGTCGACGCATATACACTCTACGTTGACTGGTTTGGGCTATGAACAGGGGAAAACCCACAGCCAAGATACCGGTCGACGTATGGGAAGCCATACGTCGACTGGTTTGGGACATGATACCGGTCGACGTATGGGATGCCATACGTCAACTGGTTTGGAACGTGTACAAGATTACCACACTGAAAGATACCGGTCGACGTATGGGGAGCCATACGGCGACTGGTTTGGGTCATTTACGTTCAAAATGCTTACTGTCAGGATACCGGTCGACGTATAGGAAGCTACACGTCGACTGGTTTGGGTTATCCTCACCCACTGTCCAAACACTGTGCCACTACACTCACGTATATAAACTAAGATACATTTCAACATTTAATTGCAATAATAACCACCACGTTGATAACGTAATTTACAACACGTTATATGATATGCGGGAATTAACATGATACGAATTTAATTACATTACCCAAATGGCCATATACATGATAAATTCAAATGTTTTACATATTGCAAAAATAATACATTTTGTGTCATGCATTTTACAAGAATAGTTTAAGTCCCACAAAATACATTCAAAAATGCTTTCACATTCCCTTAGCCCTGTGGTGGATTATCATCCGCCAAATCCTTGCCGTGACCTGAAAAATATTAATTATGTGGAGTGAGCAAATTGCTCAGTAGGTGACACTTAAGACACGTCTCTTGTGTCCCCATGAATCCAACCAAAGAATAGGACAATAGGGATGGGGATCATACATTGTCGGAATAACACAACGTAACAACAAGTCTCATTATAAACAATAGAATGCTATGGGATGCAATGCATGCCGATGTCGCTCCCCATTTTCAAACCATCACTTCCAAACCGTTAATGTAACCCCCTTTGGTGACTCCGCAGCGCCGAGAGAAAGATTGGCTACTGTCCCTGACCTTTGGTGACTCCGCAGCGTCATTATGGGGCCCAGATAGCTCAACCACGCTAGGGCAATCTCCCTAGTTCCCTCTAGGTTACATTAACCTACCAGCCCGTTGGTGACTCCGCAGCGACCGGATTTTATCAAAACACTTTCATCAATACATTCTTTCCCAAAACTTCCCATTTTCATTTCAAAATCAATTCTTCGCATTTCATGCCCAATGTAAATGCATAGATGCATTTATGTCATGCCAATGTTCATCATCTCACAATTAGCTCAAATTTAATTAGCTAACACGATTCATAAGAACTTTTAAGGAAGCTACAACATGCTTTTACACAATAGAAACAGCATAATGGAATTATAAATTCAACACTTGGGCATGTCCTTCATACATCATTTATAGTATATGAGCAACACAATGAACACATAACTCAACATATAGCATGCTTCTATATACAATCAAGTTAACACATATTCATTCAAATTCACATATTCTCAATTAAGTAATGTTAAACTAAAATCAAAGCAATTAAGCATGCTAAGGCACAATTCAAGTAGATTAATTCACTAAAGCGCAAGAACTTCGTGGATTAAGAGCCCCTACCTCAAATTGACACAAAACCCTTGAAATGGGTCAAGGAATTCGAAAATCAAGGAGGGCACCAAATCTGAAATTGCTCGTATGAATGCGTAGAGCTCTTCGTGCTCTTCGTTTTGCCTCAAACAGCTCTCAATTTCTCCAAGTATTGAGTGAGTTATCTTGTTTCTAAGATTGGAAACCAAAATGAAAAAGAAAAACAAGGGGCAAGATGGAGAGAGAGAGACGCACGGGAAAGAGAGAAGTAAGAGACCAAAAATATGGTCTCTAACTCAAATTTGGGATGGTGGTGGGTCCCGCCACTATTTCTTTTCTTTTTCCATTTTCTTTTTGCTTCAATTTTACACCACATACACACACGAGTGCACCACATGCAAAAAACTACTCAATCCACATAATTTAAAATGTACACAATGCAAATGGACCTAACCACAATCCCGTACACATAACGTGAAAAGACGAAAATGCCCTTGCGGCAACAAAATTCCGGAAAAATTAAAATGGTGAAAATCGGAAACATCACAATCTACCCTCCTTAAAGAGATTTCGTCCTCGAAATCTACCCTCCTTAACGAGAAGGGGGCACAACAGTCGCACACTCTCCAAGAACACCTTACAAAACTCCGAGACTATAAATCCACCAACATTATTGCCTTTGACACTGGACGTCAACAGGCAATCACAATCTGTCGCTAGAAAACCCAATGATCACCACCCTATGAGGATACTCCTCACTCACAACGTTATACACAAAACCCGTTGAATTCTATACTCAACTTAAAACCTACACTGGTCCTCTCTATACGACTATACAAGGCTTAAAAGGAAAATGGTTACAAGACCCCTGAACACAACAACATCCTATCTCCACCGCCCCTTTATAGAACAAACCAGACCCCAACGAGGATCAGACTTAACCTTAGATCAACGCATCTCCGTCAAACCAATACTTGTCATCCAGCATACAGCTATACAACCACATGATCCTATAACGAACACCAATTGCACCAACCGACGATCATCATACTGATCAACCTCAAGATAACTAAATGATGAATCTCCCAACAACCATACAATCGTGAGTCACCAAAATAATAAAATGTACTACCCTGCATTCTGAACACAAATCCTCAAACCAAGATTCTCAAAAATCAATGATCGTACCACTAACCTGCTATCAAACACGCAATACCATTTAACACCTTTCGTCACTCAAGATAAATCATGTAAGTCCACATTATTACCATACTCTCACTATCACTAACAAGTCGGAGCAATCATTGACCCTTGACCCGACATCGTGCCAAAGAGGGATTGATTCAGGAGAAATGGTTGGCCAGGCCATCCTCATCCTCAATCCGATCTCGACACAGACGTCGTTCTTGTCCTCAGGTCTAAACCTCAAACACAACCTTCTACCGTCCGCAAAACAACCAGGAGATCTACTCTCTAATCAATCTATCACTCTACGTAACCTCGTCCGCCATACAGTCACATAACAGTTCTAAAATCCCAATCGCACTTTAATTACACAACCCTTAACAAGCCGGAAACAAAACGACACCAAACATCACAATCACCAACTAGTAGAAAAGATCCCAATCTCCTCGTAACATCCTTACCAGGTAAATGACTCCAAGTCACCATTCATTTTGATTCGTACCTCTTCAAAACGTTCAATACGATCATCTTATATTTGAAACCTCAAAATCAAGGTCAATCACTCCTACAGTTCTTCAACGAAATCCCACAATCACACTCTAGCTGCAAAGCATTCAAACAATACCAACATTTGTCCTCAAGACACTACGAGAATCAATCACTTCTAAAATCATCCAAATACATGAGTCATATCACCTAATTATCCTCAAACTGCAATTCACGACACATTCCCTAGCTATCACCGCTAGCACTAATCATTAGAAACATAACCCTTATTCGGCAACCCGTGCCACACACCCCACCAATCAAAACCATTCCCAAAACAAACACCACTAAAAACCAAAGACTGTACATTCCTCCGTGGAAGTAAGTCGATCCCCGTTCAATCAGAACCTCAATCGATGAACTCTAACGGCGCAATACCTACTTACAATCTGCCCACCTACAGACGCGCAAAAAAATTCCTAGGCAAAGACAAGACTCACAACAAACAACGTCCTTACCAGGACTGGAACAACAGAAAGGGTAACAAGCCTGGCTCTCAGAAGAGACTAACGACTCATGCCTGAGTGCACTTAGTGACTAGTCACACGTTATTCATCAATCGTCCAGCCATGGACACTCAATCTCACCTGAGACAAAAAGAACTTCGTACGCACAAGGAGAAGAACCAACTAGATACAAATACGAGACTACGACCGCAACTCTAGGCGACCTCGCCAAAAATGGACCGTCATACACAGTCAACATCAGAACCTTGCATAGCTACCCCGCAACACTTATGATAAGGATACCAACGCTCACGTCACAGAAACACAAGGAACAAGACTCGTCACATCAGTCACATCCACCCACGACTCGTCAAAGGAAAAAGTGCCTATCTGGCAACACCGCTCTCACCAGCTCAAGAGACTAAACTGCCCCCAATCACTTCAACTAACACACAACCCCATCGCCTATCTATCAACACACAATCCCATCTCACAATCCCTAATCCATCCTCGAATCATACCTAAAACCATCATGCTCATCCGCACTAAAGATCACACCACGACATCATAACACCTCCCCTATCACCCATCCCGACAACCGTTCAAACCTATTACCCCATCAGACCATCAAGTCACTATTAAAAGATTTTTTCCCAAACATCCTTAAGATAATATCTTTATAAACAAGGGACAAGCATAACGCTCACTGCTCCCCCCTAACAACCACTATTTACCACTGGCGAAGGACATCCACACGGCAATACCATGCCAACAAATCCACAAATAAAAATGAGCATCGAAATCCAAAATGCTTAACACCTAACTGTCTCCTTAAAACCATCAGTGATGCCATCAATCACTAGCTTAACTGACAACTTAATCCACCCTTTCTAAGGTGATCTATGTGCCTAAATGGGAAAACCTCATACTCCAGGTTCAACGTCATCACCTCCTTTCCTCACTATTTCTTAGAACACTTGACCCCAACAAAAGTCAAAAGGTCCACCAATTAAACCTACATGACCAATATCGTCATGATCATCCTTATCATCAGTCTATCTTTCCGAATCCTTAAACACTAAGCACTAATTCCTGACATGCCAGACACAATTAAAGTGCAATCAACTTACTGAGAGTCAATTACCGTTACAAGAAAAAGAATTAGACGTGGCACACTACAGAAACAATCCCAAAAAGGAAAACAAACACCACGCCAAACGGTCAACCTCACAAACGACACTCTAAGACAACTACAAGACAATAGTCGCTCATTGGTATCTAACTAGACACTCGGGTCATACCTACAACTGACCTTTCTGGCTAAACAACAGGGTACACAACTCCTATATCCCTAACACTATCATTTCCCAATCAATCGGTAAGGCTACCATCCAACACAATGGAATGTTCACATTGATTTCATCTGAGTTATGTGCCCGTAGCTCGCTCAGTGTGGTAGCCTTCTGGTGCCACCTGCACACTCTCACGCACACCCGCCCACAGGGCAACAAAACAAAACAAAGAAATCAAATAGAACAGACCACCAAGCCCAAGAGGTCACTCCTCATCCTGGCTCAACACAATCTGTGACCAACACTCTATGGTCACCAAACAACATCACACCGAACTTTTATCTTCCTCACTGGAAATCAAAATAAAAAGTGCAACCTACTTATCTTATCACCAACTCAAGGTCAACCACAATTCATACTCTAAAAACAACAACCTAAGATACAAACTCTTAACCCAAAAAAAAAAAAAAAAACAATTACCAGCCCTGCACAACCCGTACAACACTAGAACCACACAAGTCATACACTACATGCTACCTCACATCCTTTGACATCCAATCAACTTTGCGTAACGTGAAAAGATCCCACAATTCACACACCATACCCTACGAACCCCTCGTCCCAAGAGCCCACTTACTACACTAAGGAGACTCCCTCGGAAGACACCTAAGATCAAACTCTTCTACCGTTACTAGTCCCTAAGGAAAAGACTCCTAATGGAACAACGTGTTCAAATCTAACTAGGACTTAAAAGGTCGTACCATTCACATCACCCCTTGCTCACAATGCTGAAACTTTCCCTAGTCACAGGTGATAACTTACAGAACTAATACAACATAGAAGCACGCAAGCCAACCAATTACATACTGAAAACATAACACCTATTTCATCGATTAGTACTACACACATATAACGTATAAGTATGTGATCACATAAGCAAATTAACACGTAGGCAATTAAGCAGGTAAGCAAGTAAACAATTTAGCATGCTCCTTCAAATATCAAAACACATCATAATTAATCTCATACGCAATGCAAACAACTTCCCACGCCATCTTACATAGGCCTCTACCCGTCGTCCTAAGGTTTCGAACCATTGCTCTGATACCATTCTGTAACGACCCAAATCCTCATGGATCCAGATCATTAAACGGGTCCTTACCTGACCCAAAATCATCCGAGGGTAAAACGGTCATTTCACATTAAATTTAAATATCAAAGCCCGAAAAGGGCAAAATGGTAATTTACCACAATTCAATAAATTGAGACTCAAGGGTACAACAGTCATTAACTTGTATCACATAGTAAATAAAATAAGGTTCGGGCAATATAGTCCTTTCGGGGGTTAAAATATAATTATGGCATTTTATTGGGTCATAAAATAATTACGTGCAACTTCAAATGGATGCCAAAGTGTAATTTGAGAATTTAAAATAGCAATTACATACAAAAGACAAAACCGGTCGACGTACATACACTATACGTCGACTGGTTTGGGCTATGAACAGTGGAAAACCCACTGCCAAGAAGTATGGGAAGCCATACGTCGACTGGTTTGGGACATGAGTTTGGAACGTGTACAAGATTACTACACTGAAAGATACCGGTCGACGTATGGGGAGCCATTGACTGGTTTGGGTCATTCACATTCAAAATGCTTACTGTCAGGATACCGGTCGACGTATAGGAAGCTACACGTCGACTGGTTTGGGTTATCCTCACCCACTGTCCAAACACTGTGCCACTACACCCACGTACATAAACTAAGATACATTTCAACATTTAATTGCAATAATAACCACCACGTTGATAACGTAATTTACAACACGTTATATGATATGCGGGAATTAACATGATACGAATTTAATTACATTACCCAAATGGCCATATACATGATAAATTCAAATGTTTTACATATTGCAAAAATAATACATTTTGTGTCATGCACTTTACAAGAATAGTTTAAGTCCCACAAAATACATTCAAAAATGCTTTCACATTCCCTTAGCCATGTGGTGGATTATCATCCGCCAAATCCTTGCCGTGACCTGAAAAATATTAATTATGTGGAGTGAGCAAATTGCTCAGTAGGTGACACTTAAGACACGTCTCTTGTGTCCCCGTGAATCCAACCAAAGAATAGGACAATAGGGATGAGGATCATACATTGTCGGAATAACACAATGTAACAACAAGTCTCATTATAAACAATAGAATGCTATGGGATGCAATGCATGCCGATGTCGCTCCCCATTTTCAAACCATCACTTCCAAACCGTTAATGTAACCCCCTTTCGTGACTCTGCAGCGCCGAGAGAAAGATTGGCTACTGTCCCTGACCTTTGGTGACTCCGCAGCGTCATTATGGGGCCCAGATAGCTCAACCACGCTAGGGCAATCTCCCTAGTTCCCTCTAGGTTACATTAACCTACCAGCCCGTTGGTGACTCCGCAGCGACCGGATTTTATCAAAACACTTTCATCAATACATTCTTTCCCAAAACTTCCCATTTTCATTTCAAAATCAATTCTTCGCATTTCATGCCCAATGTAAATGCATAGATGCATTTATGTCATGCCAATGTTCATCATCTCACAATTAGCTCAAATTTAATTAGCTAACACGATTCATAAGAACTTTTAAGGAAGCTACAACATGCTTTTACACAATAGAAACAGCATAATGGAATTATAAATTCAACACTTAGGCATGTCCTTCATACATCATTTATAGTATATGAGCAACACAATGAACACATAACTCAACATATAGCATGCTTCTATATACAATCAAGTTAACACATATTCATTCAAATTCACATATTCTCAATTGAGTAATGTTAAACTAAAATCAAAGCAATTAAGCATGCTAAGGCACAATTCAAGTAGATTAATTCACTAAAGCGCAAGAACTTCGTGGATTAAGAGCCCCTACCTCAAATTGACACAAAACCCTTGAAATGGGTCAAGGAATTCGAAAATCAAGGAGGGCACCAAATCTGAAATTGCTCGTATGAATGCGTAGAGCTCTTCGTGCTCTTCGTTTTGCCTCAAACAGCTCTCAATTTCTCCAAGTATTGAGTGAGTTATCTTGTTTCTAAGATTGGAAACCAAAATGAAAAAGAAAAACAAGGAGCAAGATGGAGAGAGAGAGACGCACAGGAAAGAGAGAAGTAAGAGACCAAAAATATGGTCTCTAACTCAAATTTGGGATGGTGGTGGGTCCCGCCACTATTTCTTTTCTTTTTCCTTTTTCTTTTTGCTTCAATTTTACACCACATACACACACGAGTGCACCACATGCAAAAAACTACTCAATCCACATAATTTAAAATGTACACAATGCAAATGGACCTAACCACAATCCCGTACACATAACGTGAAAAGACGAAAATGCCCTTGCGGTGACAAAATTCCGGAAAAATTAAAATGGTGAAAATCGGAAACGTCACATTTTACCTCCATGTGAGTTTCGTGTTTAAGTGATATGTGTGCATATTAGTCGTTGACTTGATGTGAGAAGCATGCCTAAGTGATTGAGTTCTTGTTTTAAATACTTAGTTGCTGAAAATTCGTGAATAATAAGTATGCTATAAATTGTGAGAATTTTCCTTAATTGGTATGAAATATTGTTAAGGTTAAATTGTATGGGATTATAGCCATTTGAGAAGCATGAAGCATTCATGCATTTCATTGGGAAGGAAAAAGGGAAAAAGTGTTTTTAAAACAAATGAAATTGTTTTGGGAAAATGTTTTCGAAAAGAGTTTGCGAAAACCGGACGCCTCAGAGTCGCCTAGTGGTACGTGGTGTTAGTGTGGTCTAAAGGGGACTAGGGAAAGACCCTAGCGTGGTTGAGCTACCTAGGCCAGATACGACACCTTGGAGTTGCCTTGTGGTCGTGGATAGTTAGCCAATCTGTAACGACCCCAAAACTGAAACTATTTAAAAAAAAAAAAAGAATTTTGATATGACCTCCGCTAAAAGTAGTCCTACAACAACCTGTTCAAATGAAAAAAATGCAACAGCCTTTCAAGACCTATCCAACCTGCCCCAACACACAATACAAAATAAATATAATACATTTCCCAATACCACAACATCAACAACCTCCCCAAGTTAGCTCATCATCGTCATCCCATTCAACTTAAGCATTTACATAGTCTCAGTTTACAACAAAAATAATCAAGGATCTTAATTATGTTACAGGGCCATGATTTGCAAAAATAAATACTCTTTTACATAGTTTGAGACTATACCAAAAAAATAGGCTAAGATACAAAAGATAACAAAATACAACTCCTAATATTCTTCAAGCTTACGGGGGATTGTCATCCGTCACTTCTTTCCCGTTTCCTGAAAAAAAATGTTAAATAAAATGGGTGAGCAAAATTGCTCAGTAGGTAGTGCCTAAGACACACCTCTTGTGTCCCCGTGAATCCAAACAAGGAATAGGACAATAGGAATCGGGGTCATACTATGTCGGGAAAGTACAACGTTAAATCCAATCTCAGCATACACAATATGATGCTATGAAATGCAATGCATGCCGATGTTACTCCCCATTTTCAACATTCAAATCCGTCACGTTCAAACTGTTAATATAACCCACCTTTTGGTAACCCGCAGCGACACGAGAGAAGGATTGGCTAGTGTCCCTGACCCTTGGTACCCCCGCGGCGTCATTTTGGGCCCAGCTAGCTCAACCACGCTAGGGCAATCTCCCTAGTTCCATCTAGGCTATATTAACACACCGGCCCTTTGGTAACCCCGCGGCGACCGGGTTTTCTCAAAACCATTTTAATCAAAACTTCTTCCCAAAATTCCATTTTTTCATTTCAAATCACGTTAATCCCATTTCATGCCCAATGCTAGTGCATGGATGCATCATGCCATGTCCAAATTCATCATTCCATAACTGACTCAAACTTAATTAATATAGCATGATTCACAAGAATTTTCAAATAAAACTACAACATGCTTTCATACAATCGCATATAAAAATCAACATTTATGTATGCTTGTAACACAAATCAGCATATATATATATATGGAATTCATGAACTTCACGATAAACATGGAAAATCAACATTTAAGTATGCTTTTAACACAAATCAGCATATATATATATGGACTTCATGAACTATATACATTACAACACAAACATTCTAAGATAATTATCATCAATTAGACTAATTAACAAAAATTACATAAAATTAACTTACAAGGGAACAAGAAAATGTGGGTTAGAGACCCCCACCTCAATCTAAGCCAAAAACCCCAATTTCCACCTCAAACCCTCAAAATGGGTCTCAATTTTCGGACTCCCTAGAATGGCCAAAAGCTGAAATTGCTGGTATGGATTTGAAGACCTCGTTGTGGGCTTCAATTTGCCTCAAACGGCATCCAAAATTTCCAAGAGATGAGTAAAAAATCAAGGATTGAATTTGCAAAAGAAAAAAAAGAAAAGGAAAATACAGAGGCAGCGAGAGAGAGAGAAACAAACTGGCCTAGAGAGAGCTGAGTGAAAATAAAATGGGTTTGTAATGACCCTTATATCACAGGTGGGTCCCACAGTGGAAAAGTAATGTTTAATAATTATACATATATATATATATATGTATATATATATATATATATATATGTTGATAAACATTACACAATCTTCCTCTCGTAATGCCTTGGAGTCGCCTTGGGTCGGATTGCACTAACGGTTTGGAAAGGTGAAACGGTATTGTTTCGAAAATGGGGAGCGACATTGCAATGCATGGCATTTCATTAACATATATTGCACACTTGTTAGTTGGATGACTTGTACAAGTGTTTTGTTGATGTTATTATTTACTTGCTTCCCGAGGCATGATCCCGTTCACTTGTATTTTATTCCTTATGTGGGATCACGGGGTCGTAAGAGGTGTGTCTTAGACACTTCTTACTGAGCGGTTGGCTCACCCCATTACTTTAATATTTTCAGGACACGGGAAAGATGTGGCGGACGACGATCCACCACAAGTTTAGACGGGATTGGAGATCTTTGTAAATATAATCTTGACTATTTTGTAAAACTTTAGTATAATTTGTATAATGTTGTAAATGGACTTTTGATTTTAGTTGTATTTCATGGACTGTAACTTGATGTAATTAAAGTGCATTCCTTGTAAAGGATTATGGGACTAGGTAGTGGACTGGTATTTCCATGTTTTTAATGAATTGGAGGAACGGGACTTTATATATATGTGTGTGTGTGTGTGTGTGTGTGTGTGTTGTTGATTTTAGGAATGTTGTATATTTTTTTGCATTGTGCGTTAGGACAGGATAGATTAGTTTTAAGGCCAAGTGAGGCCATTACATTTTATATGTATTTCAGCAGGTCGTAGTAAGACTTTTTCTGCAGAAGTCATGCTGAATTTTTTTATTTATTTATTTATTTTTGGTACCGTCGACCGGTATCTTTTTGGGTCGTTACAAATCCGACTTCATTAATTGAGCATAGGCCTCGAGGTTTCACTGTTAGAAGCCAACTCCAAAAGTGAGAAAGCCAACCCTAGTTCCATTCCTTTACTTATTCAGGCAACTTCAGACCCGAAATTGAACAAAGCCTGAACATTTCTTGACTTATGAAGCCAAAGCCTCCCGTACCTAACCTTTCTTTCCATAGCTTGCACCATAGACGGCTAGTTTAAGTGGAAGAATGGAAAGCGCAATTAAGGCACAAGCACAAGCGTATCAATAAGAAAGGAAAGTGCCTCTTTCTATTGACGCAGTAATTCTCTTCTTGAACTTGATGAAGACAGCTCTCGATTCTTTCTTGCCTTCTACTCTCTATTTGACTTCAACTTCAGCCTTAAGAGTTGTTGGGTGGACTCCCTTATCAAGAAGGGCAGTTTGATTTGTTTAAGATATTGACCTCCCCCAAGTAGCTGCTTCAAGCTGCCCTTGAAACACCTCTCTTGTCATGTGGTCTTTGATGAGACTCTATTTCCGTTCAACACCTCAATGTCCTTCACTTCACTAGGAAGCTTTAACCTTCCTCTTCCTCACCCCTATACAGCTATGTATTCTTCGTCCTTTCAGTCCTCCTGTCAGCGCTCTTTCTCTGATTCATCCTGTTCTATTCTTTCCGCTTGCTTTTCTTTCATTTCGTTGCCCATGTTATTGACTTTTAATGCCCTTGTTAGGTTCTCGGCCAGAGGCACTATGCCTGTTTGCCCAACCTTTAGCACTTCTTCTAACTGCTTCAGTTTCTTCAGTTGAGGTCTCAAAGAGCGTGATGCTGACCCTTTTTTATGTACATCAGTACGGATAGAAGGCTTTCCAAGAGAGACTAAGCCCAACTGGAACAACAACTGAATCTCCTCTTCGGAGTGGAAGCTAACCTTCTGTTTCCTACTGTTCCCCGGCCACCCTTGTCTATTGGTTGTGTGCCTTCATCACATCCGTGTCATGTAGGTATTCATCCTTGGTAAAGGTCAGAGGCAAACGAGAAGGAAAACATTGGACTAGGGGTTCTAAAGCTCGGGCAAATAGGCAAAGAAGGATGAGGTGACAGTTCAGAGCTTCCGTTAGGCGTCAGCTAACTCTCTTTGAGTACAGCATTGCTAAGCTTCTTTAATATAAGCTTTCAATTGCTCAATCTTCCTATTTCGTTTTAAGGTATGAGGAATAGCCTAAAGAAAGGAGGGAGCCTTGTATCTTCTCTACGCCGGGCAGGGGAGGCACTACAACATATGTACATATGGGAATTTGATAACAGAATATAAAGGAACACAGTTCAACGCAGAAAATATTTGGAGAGAAAGAAAGACAAAATACCTTCCATAAGGCCAACTCTGGCTACGTCTCTCATCTCATCATATCTGCCTCTCCCACGGTTTTTGTGATAAAACAGGGCTTCCACTACGGCTCCTGCTATGATAACGATAATCTCTTTCCTTTCCCCTGTGCCTTTCACAGTCATTTCTATCCCTACTTCTGCTACAACTTCTCCTCTTATAATCCCTGTCCCTTAATTCACCCCTAGACCTGAAATTATATTCAAAGCAAAAGGCAACAAATATATATAACAACATAAAATAAAAAAGTGAACTCCTGAATCATTTATTGAAAATTGTTTAGAGTTAATAATAAATCAACATCTTAAAAAACCCAAAGTATATAAGATTTGAAAAATGTAACGGAAAAAAAAAAATCTAGTTTACTACCAAACCTGTAGACCATTTTCAGTTAATAATAAAACAAGAAAGTATTCCAAAAATATGTTAATTTTCTACGACAAAACAAAAACAAAACAGAATCCAGATGGTTTCTTTATAATTGACAAATTAAAAGACGCCTGACATGCCTATACATTTTCTACCCTGATAGAAAATCAAAAATTAAATAAATAAGCACACCACATAAGTGTCATGTGGCTAAAGGGCACAGTTTTCCAGATATTACATTTCAGTTTTTTTTCGAAAATTATCTTACATTTCTGTTGCATATTGAAAACTACAATTCCAAACTTTCTAAAATGATTTTAAAGTTCTTCTGATTTTGATAAACATATTTTTCAAAAAAAAGGATTTTCATAAAACCCCCATTAACCTCGATTGACTAGTCGATTGATTGACATTTTTGCTGAAATTTGTTTAGAACTCCAGAATGCCTCCATAAATCGAGGCTATGGCACTGAGTGTTGATCAAAAAGCTCAATTGATTGACCCGTATAGACACACTTTCATGGAAACACTCTTAAATCAGAATCCTAAAAGGATTTTAGTTACAATAATACTTGGGTCTCCAATATTGGCTATCAATATGGGGTTATAATCAGTTAGGTATTTTCTTATGGGAGTTTTCACCTCTGTACATATTGTGAAAGAATTCATATTTTTAGAGAGAGAGCGTTGAACATCAATCTAGGGTTCTTGATACATTACCATACTATATGTAGGAGAATCAAAACAAGGAGCATAATTGAAATAATTCATTAGAGCATCAATCAATTAGTTCACAAAGAACAAGTTGATCAAACATCTCTTGTCATGGAGATTAGAAGTCCATGGGGTAGCAGATTGTGTGAGGAACGAGCATGTCAATTGATCAGCGGTTCGAAGATCAGGGGGGATCTTGTGTAAGTAAGTCTAAGAGGGGAGAGACTGGGTGATTCTAAGGTTAAAGTCTAGTAACTTAATCTGTAACCTCTTTTTCATATAGTGAATTTTGAAATTCCTGGACTAGTTTTGCATTTTTTTTATTTTTTTATTTAGGGTTTTCTACAAAAAAGAAAAATTAAGCCTCTGCTTTATTTTATTTATTGCTTTATATGTTTGTAAGATTGCAATTGAGCCACATAATCAATTAATTAACAGAAATTTAAACAAGGATCGACAATAATTCAAAAAAGTTAGTTAGTCACAAATTAAAAATCTATAAGACTTATTCACTCTCTCTGGGTCTAACTGGACATGTGAACTGAACTTATCAGAGCCTCAGGTGACGGTCTTCTATATAAATCTAGCAACTAGTATTAGAGCATATTGATTATAAACTTAACCAGAAGTTACTCTTGGAAGAATTTCACCTCGGCCAGGGACTACGCCTTCTTGATCTGCCTTGTGACCTTGATACTGGTTCGAGTACCCTCCCTTTGTGACTGTAAATCAAAACCAAGTAACTTGATCAAACATCTCCAACTCAGAGTAGATAACCAGCTAAATCTTATAATCAAAAAGAGATATACTTCTCAAAATCTATGTAATGGAAATACCGCTTAGGAACATAAAAGAGCAGAGTTATTAGAGGTGGAAGAATTCAGGAAATGTAGCAAACTTTTCAGAGTAGAAATGTTTATAAAAACACCCAAATCAAGGCATATAGTAGTTCAACTGTCACACTGATAACAAAGTTACACTGTTGAACACACATTTTTGCATAAAACTCAGACCCATGGAGTTGAAGATAAGAAAAGGGGATACATTACATACAGAAATTAAGTAGAAATTAAGCACAAAAGAGACTCACATTCGATCAACATTCGGTCCGTCCTGGGCAAATTGAACTATTATCTCTCTGCCATCAACAATTCGCCCTAAAATAACAACCCAAATAGTTCTGATTACACACCAAAAAATGAGTAGGGGGACATAACACAAGAAGTTCAGAACTTACACCATCGAGCTTCTCAACAGCCCTAGCGAATCACCAGAACTAGAATCATCATTCACAACCCATCAGACCAAATAATGAACCCTATACATACAACTGATATTGCATACATATACATATACATATATGTGTATGAAGCTCAAATCCAAAGCAGATTGGGACAGAAATTCTCATGTTTCCATTCCCTTACGTGGACATTGATCGTTTTCTAGATCTGGTTCAAAGATGGGTAACCTCTTCAATGGCCAACAATGGCAAACAAACTTTTGCATTGCTAATTAAACAAATAAATAAATAAAAATTAAACACCTACGTTTTATAAAGTGCATGTAAATTTATGTAATTTGAAATTTTGTACCATTAGTAAATTATTCATTTTGACCAAATTTTTATATAAAACCTCAAAATACACTTAAGAACATTTTTAGTATTTAAATCTTCAATTCTATATAAAAATCTTAAAATTTTCAAATTTTGTTAAGAACCCCAAAACCTCAAAATTTATATAAAAATTCCAAAAAAAAAAAAAAAAGGTTATAAAAATCCCAAATTTTTATAATTAATATTTTTTTTATTATTTTATTTTAAGAGCATTTTAAATATTTCACTCTTCAAATAGAAGAATTGTTGCACACTTTCTCACACCAAAGAGTGTTTTTTTTTTCTTTTTTTTTTTTTTTTCTCTGCACATTTTTTTTAATAATTATTTTTTAAATTATTATTTGTTATTATTCCATCGTCATTATATTTCTATGTTTTCATTTATTATCTTGCAGTACTATTAGCTTTAAAAAGTATGTAATTTGTCCTCTTTAATACGACGTCCCCTTCCCTTAAAACGAATTCCAATCATTCATTTTGCTTATGGATAGCTGTAACGTGTAGGCGTTCGCCCATTTATCCAAAAGTTTAACTTGTTAGATAGTACTGCATACCAACCCATTTATACACAATCACTCTCCTATCTGGATCCAATATGGGACAAATATCCCCTTGTAACATTCTTCTCCACCTGAACTCGCAACGCTCTCGTTGCGGTCGGACCACCCTGCCTACCCGAGGTGACTCACCCGGGCGCCTTATGGGCCAGACGCTTGGCATAGCACCAAATTAAGGATTGAGTCTAGTTCTGGTACCAACTGTAACGGGTGGGTACTTGTCCATTTACCCAAAAGTTTAAGTTGTTGGGTAGTCTTGCATACTCACCCATCTATATCTGATGTGGGACAAATACACCCTTGTAACTAGATGTGTTCAAATAATCCGTCAATCAGCTAAATCGAACCAATCTGATTCGATTTGTATGGTTCGGTTTGGTTTTCTAGTGTCGTGGCTCGATGATGAATTGAAAAATTAATAATCCGTAATAACCAGATTGGTTAATGGATTAGGTGCGGAAAAAACGGAACTGATCTGTGGCCAATCCGTAGAACTAATATACATATATTATATAACATATATTAAAAAATTATATACATAATATATTATTGATAGTTTTGTTTTCTTTAATCATTAAGTTTGTTTTATTGTTTTACGAACCTACGATGCTTTACTGTTTACATTTTTTAGTTTTTATATTCCTTTCATTTGCATGTGTCTCTGGCCTCCCATCAAGTCTCATCTGATCCTACAAATCCACTGTTTTGCTCACAGTCTCTTAGGGAACCCAGACAAGTAAGCATCTCCAATTTATATCGACCGATCATTTCCTCTTCATCTACATCTAATTTCCAGTGAGTTCATAAGTTTTTCATTATTTTCTTCTATGAATTTTTGTTCTTCTATTCTGGAAAAAAAATCTTGATTACTCCATCTCGTCACTTAATTTCAGTTCTACTTTGTCATTTTCATAGCCCATTTATTAATATGTATAGTCTTTAGAAATTCATGCATGACTCAGACGAAAATCAGTATTTCGAAACAGAGTTAACAATAACAGATTCTCTTTTTCCCTTTAAATTCATGCATGACTCAAACGAAAATAGTATTTTGCCTCTAATTTCAGTTTTTTTGTTGTGTTCTGTTAAACCCAATCTGTGGGAACCGAACCGAACTAATTCGTTATTTCACGGATCAGTTTGGTTCGAATTAAGAGTCCCCATGGATCGGTTTGGTTTCAGATTTAGCCAATCCGTGAGGACCGAATTGGTTTGAATTTTACCCAAAACTGAACCGATTCGATCTGTGATCAGCCCTACTTGTAACAATAACCTTAGTCATGTCATGCTTAGGTGTGTTTAGAACTTTGCCATGTGTTGCTCTTTATGAGTTTGATTGTAATATATTTTTTATCCAATAAACTTTATTTACCTTTCCCAAAAATAATAATAATAATAATAAAATTACTGTGATAAAACAAGCAATGAATAGACAATTCCAACTCTTCAAAGCTCAAGGTTGTTGGAGGGGTGTTTAATGGCATGAATTGACGAATTTGAGAAAATTAACACATTTTAATTATTACTTTAAATTTTTTAAAATCTAGTAAAATAATATGTAATTTCACCCTCATTACAACATATATAACTATGTTACATTCACAAACATAAATATTACTGTTTTTTTTTTCCTTCCATCTTTTTTTTTTTTTTTTTGTCATTGGCAAGAAACATACACACACCACACTCACACTACTTTGGAAGATAAATGAGATATGATTGGGCCTTACTTTTTTGAATTCATGAGAGAGAAAAGACTCTTGTTACAACTTAAAACATATTAATGTTGTATTCACATACATATAAATAATATTTATTTTATCAATTCAAAAGAGAAAAAAGATCAATAATAGGCATTCAATAGTCTCATTTATTCAGCCTACAACTTGATGTTTTCTTTTATTTATTTATTTATTTAGTTGTCATTTCATATTACTATTATTACTCTATTATTTTGGTATATTCCTTATTATTTAGGTTATATTAAGAATAAGAAATTTTATTATGAAAGCGGTAAAATATGAAATGGCACTGTGATAATTGATAAGCCGGTGTACTTCAACAGATCCCTTCTTTAAGGATTATCTGCAACGCCCCGAACCCGGAAGCCCGAACTGTTAGCGGGTCCTTACTCGAACCCGAGGTCACCTACGTCAAACTCGACATTTCTAGAGTCAAAGCATTATCATTGCACTTGAACTATACCTGTAGGAAGTCTCAAAACACATTTCAACATTTAGCGTGATAAATGCCAGAAAAGAAATAAAAAATAAAAAATAAAAATAAAAATAAAAAATAATAATAACCTTCATTTCAGTCAACCGAAGTGGAGCTTCGGTCGGCCGAAATGAGCTCCCCTACTTCGATCGACCGAAGTGCTGTTTCGGTCGGCCGAAACCCAAGATCCCGAGAGCATGCAATTGGTTCGGTCGACCGATGCGCCATTTCGGTCGACCGAAATGGCTTCTTCGAGCCCTGATCCTGATACTGAAGTGCTGCACTTTGGAGATGAAGGAGAAACTAAAATGGGGACTTTGAAATAGGTTAAACGTATCCCAAACATTTAAAAATGGGTAATTTAACAATCATGGACATGAGTACCAACACTTGATCACGATTACAATGTCATAAAATTCAATTACATGGAGTTTATACATAGTCTTTGCCATTGTCTTAATTTACAACAAAATGAATTCAAGCTTCAAGTTATAACATACTATTCATGCCAAATAAACTTAGTACAATCTTTATCACGCCACTACACAAAATAAACTCAAGCTTCTCAAATACTTTCAAAATGTCCTTTAAGTCCTCTCAAGCCTGTGGTGGATTATCATCCGCCAACTCCTTGCCGTGTCCTGAAAAATGTTAATATAAAAAATGGTGAGCGAATTGCTCAGTATGTGATGCCTAAGACACACCTCTTGTAGTCCCGTGAATCCAAACAATGAATAGGACAATGGGAAGCGGGATCATACCATGTTGGGAAAATACAACATCATATCCAATCTCAACATAAATAATACGGTGCAATGTAATGTAATGCAATGTATGCCGATGTCGCTCCCCATTTTCAACATTCAAAACCATCACTTTTCAAACCGTTAATGTAACCCCCTTTGGTACCCTCTCAGCGCCGAAAGAAGGATTGGCTATTGTCCCTAACCGTTGGTACCTCTGCAGCGTTATTTGAGGCCCAAATAGCTCAACCACGCTAGGGCAATCTCGCTAGTTCCCTCTAAGTTACATTAACCTACTAGCCCTTTGATGACTCCGCGGTGACCGGGTTTTCATAAAACACTTTAATCGAAACCTCTTCCCCAAAATTCCCCTTTTTCATTCCAAAACACTTTTCCTATCTTCATGCCCCATAGTATGCATGTATGTCTCATGTTCATAATGCCATAGAAATAAGGAATTTTATACCACACAATTGAACATTCTCTACAAGTATTTTAGGAAGAGTTCACATGCCATCACATACCATCTTTAGCAAGTTTTATAACATAATAGGCATGTAAGATCAACAATTAGATAAAAAGATTAACACATAAGCATGTTTTTTGTACAATCCAAATAGCACATATAATCATAAACTTCACATGTAACATTTACATCATCTTCAAAACAATTAATTCAAAAACAAGAAAAATGATGGTTTAGGAACCCCTACCTCAAATTGATGCAAAACCCTCAAAATGGGTCTAGATTTTTGAAAATCTTAGGGAGCACCAAAACTGAAATTGCTTGTAGGGATTTGAAGGCCTCGTTGTGGGCTTCGATTTGGTGCAAACGGCTTCTAAAAACTCCAAATATTGTGGGAGAAATCTAAGATCAAAGTTTGATACAAAAAGAAAAAGAAAAATGAAAAAGAAGAGGGAGGAAGAGAGAGCTACGGGAATGAGAGAGAGAATTAAGGAAATGAGACCAAAATGTGGTCTCTAACTCTTTTGTGAGATAATGGTGGGTCCCACCTATTTTATTTTATTTTCCCTTTATCTTTTGTCTTTAATTCTACACCACACAATTACATATAATGCTCCACCATACAAATGTCACATAAGTCACATAAAATAAAATGCATAAAATGTAAATGAACCCAACTAAAATCCCAGTGCACAACAATACCGATAGCGGGTCCCACACGGGATCGTCCGATCCAAAAAATGGAAAAATATGGAAAAATGACAACCTTGCATTTCAAAGAGTGCCGAACTCAATGAGATGCCCCAACAACTCATTGACACACCCGGCACACCCCACGGCGTCCGGCACGCAAAACATAAAATGACGAAAATACCCTGGCATCAACAGAATTCTAGAAAAAATGAAAAATGCCGAAAATTGGAAACATCACACTATCATACAAAAAGGTCTTACGAGTGAAGAAAATATCATCTTACGTTTTCAAGAACTGGAAGCATTGAATGAGAAGTGATTAGAAACTCAACAACAACTTACATATACACAAATTTCGTAGTGTGCAAATAAAGAATGAAATAAGGAACAAATGGAATTTTATTAGTTTTCAATAAATAAAAAAGAGTACAATCCGCTGTGATATTCTTTACAAAAGAATAAAATCCTTTGATTCGATCTCCTTTGTTGGTATTCAAGGGCTACACGAGTTTGATTTTGAATCACCGTGGAATTTCGATGAAGAACGACACGATTTGATGTGCTTATTGTTGATCACCGTGGAATTAATTCAAGCTTTATTCGTTGTCTCATTATGGTGGTATTCAAGTGTTTCACAAAGTAAAATGTGACAATCCTAGAGAGTGAGAGTGATCGAAGAAGCCAATGAACCATATTAAGTTTATCTGACTCTCTTCTTGGTCGTTATGCCATTCAAGTGCCTGATCCTGACAACGAATATTCTCCACCACATTGGACACGCAAAGCCACATCCAAACTCACAAACTTCGGCCTTGATCAGATTAATGAAGAATCCATATTCTCGGATGCCTTGATATTAAATTCTACACATCATGAAAGAGTAGTTGAAGAAAATCAGTTTTCACTCTTGAGTCTCAATGTTCAGGCGAAGGAAGTATCATAGAGTATTCCCTCTAGCCTTTATGTTGAACTGCCACACATCGAACTATATTGGGAGTAGCTAGAAGATGTCTTGGCTCGCTACCACGATTTTCTGTCAAAACAACAACTATATTGCGTTCTATTTGCCTCCCTGTTTTCATATAATCGCCATGGAGATATACTCAAAGCATTCCTAGAATGTTGGTGTCCCGCAACCAATATTCTTCATTATTCTATTAGCGAGCTGTCAATTTCCCTTCGAGATTTATATATAATAAGCGGTCTCCCCCTTCAAGGAAGAATTTAAGATGAAGTTATTCCTTGTGCAGAAAAACTCTCAAGAGTTGGCAACAGCAAAAATTCTCTCCCATTGAGTTGTCAACATCTATTTTTGGCCTTCCACAAACTCTGCAAGAAGTGCAAAGGAGAATAGAATGTGAAACTATCTGATTGGATTAATTTTTGGTTCAAAGGTGCAACAAGGCATGCCAGACCCTCAAAGAGAGCAACAAGAAATAAAGTTCAACGTTCAAGGAAAACTTAAAACCCTTCTGGTATAATCCCTCCTGTCTAACTTATGTCCACCGAAGAAAAAGAAGTATTCATTAACCTTAGTGTAGATGAAGCATTGAGAGACCACTTATCTAGCCGCCTTTCTAGCATGTTGGCTTTGCAAATTTGCCTTGCCTGCAGACCCTGGCAACATGATTTGTCCTGGGACTTTCAAGGTTGCAAGAATGTTAGCAAATGGCTGCAACATCTGTCTTTCCATCACAGTTTTGGCTAGCATTTACAGAGGCTTAAACCAGATTATTTCTTCACCAAATCCTAGAAACTGCTCTACGATATTTCCTATATACCACGTATTCAGATGGCTGAGTGAATATTTCAGATCTAACTTCCTTACTCTCCATACCAAATACTGACCTCGAATGATGTCATATGCAGGAGAATGAGGAACAAGACACTTTGATGAATTTGAAGCACAAAATTTATTCAGATCATGTGAAGGAGTAATTTGAACTCGTCTGTCCAGAAGATCTTCAGAACAGCGACTCATTGTAGATGATAACAAGATGACAATGATCAACTCTGACTACCTCACTAATCTTTGATCATGTTATTTAACATTGAGCCAAAAAAAAATGCCTCAATTTATTATAGGTGAAGACAAACGTGAGGCATGTCTTTTCAATTGGAGGATAATTTTGCGACTTCAGTCGAGATAAGTATGCGAATTAATAATACAAGGTCTTCTCTTTATGTTCTTCATTATTCTGAGCAATGAGGGCACCCAGCAATTCTTCTTATGCAGCAATGTAAAGTATAAATGGTTTTCCAGGTACAGGTGCTCCTAATACCGATGGATTAAGAATGTACTTCCTGATGCTATCAAAAGCATTTTGGCAAGATTAATTCCAATTAAATGGAGTATCTTTCTTCATGAGTCGATTAAAAGGTTGACACCAGCTTGCTAAATTTGAGATGAACCGACGAATGAACACAAGTTGACCTTGTAAACTTCGAAGCTCGCGTAAATTCTATGGTGGCGGCATCTTCTGAATGGCCTCGACTTTATAAGGATCAATCTCAATACCACGATGACGTATGACGTACCCAAGGAATTTCCCTAAAGTGACACCAAATGCACACATTTAAGGGGATTCATCTTGAGTTGATATTTTCTAAAGCGATTAAAAACTGTACGTAGATCCTATAATTGATTTCTTCGCTTTTTCGTCTTAACCACCAAATCATCAACATAGCATGATTCGAACTTTGATATATATATTCTTTACCATTCTAAAGGTATGCATTAATTCTCTGGCGGAACTCCGAAAAATCCACACATTGTTTAGAGATTTCGAGAAAGATCTTATCAAAATTTGGCTTAAGAGATGGAATCTTTGAAAGTGGGGTACACATTACTTTACTCTTGATGATATTCCCAAATGCTTTGGCCGCCGTGTGCTTAATCTCGGAAAGAGCACTCCTCGAGTCAAAGGTAGCTGCGGAAGGTGTAATTTGGTGAAATGTCTGACCATCTCCAAGGTGATGTCTTTTAGTCGATAATGCAATGATAGTTAGGAATTTCTTCAACATTCATAATCTTTTGTTGGCTTTCAACTTTTTTCTCGATCGAAGAAGCTTAGGGTTATAACCGCCTTTCATGGGACTCCACCTCTTGTAAGAAAGAGTTGTTCTCATTTTGAGTAATTACACGGTTTCTTCTAATTACCAAATCAAATGCATATGGTCCATAAATAGATTCTCCACTGCATATAGGATTAGTAACCATAACGACATCTTCTCCAAGAAAGCCTTCATTGCCTTTTGACTAAAAAAAAAGAAAAAGAAAAAAGCCTTACTTGGATGGGTTCCAAACTGCTATTAATTTAGTCAAACAAGTAGTCTGAATTATGGGGAATAACGACATGATCATATGGGATGGTATTTTCTCCTACTTGTTTTCAGTTACGGTCTTCATTGTCAGTTTCTTTATCTTTATCATCGCCTGAATTGATTAACAAATTGAGTGGTGCTAAGATTGTGCCAGTGACAGAAATTGTTCCGTTGGCATGTCTGCATTGATGTTGTTGATGTTATGAATTTCAGTGGCTTTCTATCTGCAAAGAGAATTCGACTTTGGTGCATTAATGATGACTTTTCTGACTTTGGTTGGTGGTTCCTTTAGAGAAGTCGTACGCTTGGTCGACATTGAGGTTGGTCTTTTATTTTTTGAATGGATCAACATATACACTGGACCACCATTTTGCATATGCTTTGGTAATTGATAACTTCTGGTGGCTGGATTGTGAGGGGAGCAACGCGCCACAACAGGAAGAGTAACGGACAAATGATTTCCAACACTTTAAGACTTCTTCTGAGGTGCAATTGCGAGGATCGTTCTTCAATTTCCTAGGAATATCTTGGTGGTATCTAAATTGTCGACTAAATCTGTGTGGACTGTACAACTCAATGATGAGACGGTCATCTTAGCGCAATGCCAAATAACATGATCGAAGATTGGTTAAGTAGTCAGAGTCGATCATTGTCATCTTGTTATCATTTACAATGAGTCGTTGTTTTGAAGATCTTCTGGACAGACGAGTTAAAATTACTCCTTGACATGATCTGAATAAATTTTGTGCTTCAAATTCATCAAAGTGTCTTGCTCCCCCTTCTCCTGCATATGATGTCATTCGAGACCAGTATTTGGTATGGGGGGCAAGGAAGTTATTTCTGAAATATTCACTCAACCATTCGATTACGTAGTGTATAGGAAATATCGTAGAACAGTTTCTAGGATCTGGTGAGGAAACAATCTCGTTCAAGCCTTTGTAAACACTAGCCAAAACTGGGATGGAAAGACAGATGTTGCAGCCATTTGCCAACATGCTTGCAACCTTGAAAGTCCCAGGACTAATCATGTTGCCAGGGTGTGCAAGCAAGGCAAATTTACAAAGCCATCATGCTAAAAAGGCGGCTAGATAAGTGGCGTCTCTCAATGCTTCATCTACACTAAGGTTAATGAATACTTCCTTTTCTTCGGTGGACATCGGCCGGACAAAAAGGATTATACCATAAGGGTTTTAAGTCTCCCTTGGACATTGAACTTTGCTTCTTGTTGCTCTCTTTGAGGGTTTGGTATGCCTTGTTGCACCTTTGAAGTAGAAATTAATCCAGTCAAATAGCTTCACATTCTGTTCTCTTTTGCACTTCTTGTAAAGTTTGTGGAAGGCTAAAAATAGATGTTGACAACTCAATAGGAGAGAATTTTTGTTGTTGCCAGCTCTCGAGAGTTCTTCTGCACACGGAATAACTTCATCATAAATTCTTCCTTGAAGAGGGAGACCGCTTATTATATGTAAATCTCGAAGGGAAATTGACAGCTCGCTAATAGAACAATGAAGAGTATTGGTTGCGGGGCACCAACATTCGAGAAATGCTTTGAGTATATCTCCATGACAATTATATGAAAACAGAGAGGCAAATATAGCGCCATATAGTTGTTGTTTTGACAGGAAGTCGTGGTAGCGAGCCAAGACATCTTCTAGCCATTCCCAATATAGTTTGGTGTGCGATAGTTCGACAGAAAGCCTGGAGGGAATACTTCATGATACTTCCTTCGCCTGAACATTGAGACCCAAGAGTGAAAATTGATTTTCTTCAACTACTCTCTCATGAAGTGGAAAATTTAATATCAAGGCATCCGAGACAATGAATTCTTCATTAATCTGATCAAGGCCAAAGTTGGTGAATTCGCATGTGGCGGAGAATATTCGTTGTCAGGCACTTGAATGGCATAATGACTAAGAAGATAGCCATATACACTTAATACGGTTCATTGGCTTCTTCGTTCACTTTCGCTCTCTAGGATTGTCACATTTTGCTTTGTGAAACACTTGAATACCACCATGATGGGACAAAGAATAAAGTTTGAATTAGATCGATGTTGTCTAAAAGGAGGACTCCAACCTCTGTTTAGGAGGACAAAATTCTCGTCCGTGCTTTTGGAAAAGTATTTTCGGGATTCTAAAAAAAAAAAAAAAGAAAAAGAAAAAGGAAGAAGCGTCAATTCAAAGGTGAAAAAAATAAAAATGCAAATAAAAAATAAAAAAAGCCCCTTACACGAATATGTGACCAAAGAAGCTGCTTCTGTTTTTTTATTTTATTATTTTTTTTTTTTGAAAGGACAGATTGGCATAGCAATTATGCAATTGACTTCAACATCAGGGCAATAAAGTGATTATGCAATTGACTTAGATATAATAGTCTTTTGCAATGATGGCCATTTGAGGCATGCAGGTCTTGGTATTATTTCTCTAGCCGTGCGTGATGCATGTGATCACTTGTCAACAATGGGTATAAAATAAATAAAAATAAATAAAAAATTTGAAACACACGATACAGCAAAAGAAAGAAGAAAAAATGAAACAGAATTATTATTATTATTATTATTAGTTAAAAAAATAAAATATTGAAAAAGACATACCAATTATTTGCTCGGGCAAAAGCTTCAACATAATAAGTCTTCAATAATACTATAATTGATGTCAAACCTTATGACATGGGTGATATATATAGGTAATAAAATACTTCCGATTTGTAATAGGATTTGTGTAATTCAATTCAAATTGGAAAGTGAAGAATTACAACTCAATGTTGGATAGGAAAGCAAAAACAGAAACTTTACAATTCAAAGACCAAGTTAGATACTTTAAGTTTCACTTGAAATACAAGACAAGTCCGGTCAAACACGGGAGTTGAAGTGAGGACAAAGACAAATCCGGTCAAACGCAGGACTTGAAGTGGGAGCAATTTGTAGACACTAAAATTTCATGAACTTTTATTTTGACAAATTAACCCAACAAATATGGTCTCATGTTTAATTAAATTATTTAATTTGCTAAAACTTGGTCAACTTAAATTATTTAGTTAGCCCAACCAAGTTATTAAATAAAAAGATAATTATTATTAATAAAATATATTTAGAATAATTATTTTTATAGATAATTATCACAATATAACCGGTCCAGCCCAGTTATAATCATATACTTATGGAGGACACATGTCCTCATCCTATTAATCCAAGAAAACAATAGAGTCATAGAGGAAGGAGGAATATGTACAGAAATTGAGAAATATAGAAATCTAGAATTTCCGAAAGAAATACATAAACTCTTCCGACATTCATCCCCAACACCCAAACCTAAAGGCGAAGAGCAACAAACACATCAAATCGTTCTTCGTTAACATTCCACAGTGATCAACAACAAGCACATCAAATCGTGCCGTTCTTCATCAAAATTTCGTGGTGATTTAAGATCAAACTCGTATAACCCTTGAATACCAACAAAGAAGATCCAATTAGAGAATTCTTTTTTTTTTTTTTTCGTAAAAAATATTACATAGGATTGTAGTCTCTTTTTTTAATTGAAAAATCAACCTCCAAGTGAAAGCGTTCACTGTGATATTTACGAGTGCGCATATATAGAGAGAGAGTTTTGTATTATAAATTTGTAAGAAAAGAGGTCTAGAGAATAGATTTAACTTTTAGTTGTAAGGCATTCTAGCAGCTTCTAGCCATTGTTGATGAAGAGCCTAAGTAAGAATCTCATTTATAACACTAAAATAAAGTGTGTGTGTGTGATTTTTAATGGAATGAGTACTGTATATTACTGTATTACAACGTTGTGATGTAAGTTGAGGATTAGAATTGTTCTACGTTGTTGAAGAAAACGATAAACATGATCGGTAATATAATGTACTTTCCTTGGTAAATTTTAAATGACCTCTCTTATATTTAAAATGACTAATATATTCTTGTTCATCACTGCACAAGTTTCTACACACACCATAATCAGTACTGAGTAACTTTTTAACATTTAAAAGGAGAAACTCTAAATTAGAGCTTGGACCAACAATGGCAAAAGAAAACTTGAACTATGTCACGTCCACTTGACAGCCTGGTTGTGTTTTATTTTTTTTTACTTTATCTAAATTCGTATTTTGTGATACATGGTATAAAATGTAAAAAATAAAATAATTTATTTGCTAACGTATATATATATTAACCTGCATTACCTAAATATTAATTATTAATATTAAAAGAGATGTTCAGTTCAATTCTGGTGCCCCAAACATTCTTCCTACGGCATTTACAATAAACAGATCCACAAAAGACAACCACACCACAAGGCACAAGCCCCAACCCAGGTACAAAGGTGGGGTCAACCACCGACACGAAAACAAGAAGACTACAAAACACAACAAAACATGAGCATTGGTTAGGGACACATGGCCCACCAAATTACACAAGACGTGGCGGGTGAGAGGCAAATACCCAAGGTGTACCAACAGCCACACAACAACAAATACAAGCGCCAGAAAGTGGTGGGAACGACGTGTCTTAATTGCAGCGCCACACATAGCAAACCCAAGACGGGACGTGGCCGTCCACGATGGACCCAACACAATAGAACTCGCCGGAAATGGAAGCCCAGAAAGCGGCCAAAAAGTCAGCAAGCCGGCAGCAAGAAGAGCAACCCAACCACAAGACCCAGAAGCCGGACCCGGACCCATCACAGCACACCGCGCGTGAACCAGACGCCAAAGGCACGACGGCAGCAAGACGTACTCGGCGGAAAACACCACCATCATCGGGAAGCACCAGACACAATAGACACCGACAAACGGCATCAAAGGAAAATTATCCCACAAAGGGATTTGAAACCGAAATTCAAGGCCAAACGAAATCGCCAAAGGGAGAACAGGGCCAAGAACAAACCTAAAAGGGATCGAGAAACTCTAGATCGGAGGACCGGTAAGGCTGGAGTTGCAACGGCCGACGGGAAGGAGACAGAAGGCCCAAACAAAAGAACCACCGCAACGACGAACCCATAGTGCAGAAACAAAAAGACGAGAACCGAACACCTAAAACCAGAGCCTGAACAACACGGCTTCAATACCGGGATCAAATTTTGGTTTACGTTACATTATTTGTGTTCCAATTTTGGTGCTCAATAATTGAAGGCTTCCTTTATTTTGAATGGGATTGATTCATTGCAAGTTTAGAATTTTCGCATTGCATGGCCAGATAGATAGATAGATATATATATATAATTCGCCAATCACATCCTAAGATATACATTCCTATAGTTTGGTTCTAATGAAGCTCAAACGTCCACGTATCATCAATCTATATCATCAAACACATTTGTAGCACATCACATATTTTTACGAAGTTTAAAACAATATTAATAATAGAGCTATGCCAAAACCCATTAAAAAAAAAAAACTTGACACTACTTTCATTAGTTTTTAGGAATTTTATTTGATCAATCTACTACACAGGTTTACCGGGCCACGTGCTTTCAATCTTTCTACAGGAAATTTAATGTACAATTAATTTATTTTTTTTCACAAGTAATGTACAATTAATTTATTACAAGTAATGTTGCACTGATTTCACTAACGTGAAGAGGAGTGCTATCATTATTACTCCAAATGCCAATGAAAAAAGAAAAATAAAAAGAAAAAATGAGACCAAATGTATGCAAAATTAAAATAATTGAAGGAAATGACTGCCATCACTAGTTTATCGAATAAAATAAAACTAATTGTGATCCATGGAAAACATTTTTAATGAAAATTTTAAAACAAGTGATCATATAACAAATAACAACCACATCAATCACTAATTAAGGACAGTTAAAACAAAAATAGAGGAGGAAAAAAAAACACACACACTATGCATTGGTACACGATTAATACACAGTTAATAACTGGATTCATATCTATCATGATAAAATACAACAAATCACTCAACCTTTAATCCTTAGTTTTCAAAGGTCATATAGTACTGGCACAGGTTGCTACTCACCATTATTAATGAAAACCCAAACAAATACCAAATGAACTCATATGTACTACCTCACAATAGTTATCTGATACTCCACACCCCAAAATATATAAATGTATTTGTTGCAATGACCGTATTTCCCTTCAACTTATATTAATTTAATAAATTTATATCTTATTAATTAATGTAATAAACTAAATTTAACTAATATATTTAAAGTTACCATAGTTTTAATCTAATGTAATAGTTTAAATTATAAGTTAATAATAGACCCACATCCCTATGGGAGTGGTTTCGAAAAGGACGGTATACAGGGATCTAGTGACGCTCCTCTAGGATGATGGGTATACTTTGTCTCTAAGACGGAAGTTGGGGAAGGACCTATTGAACAAAGGAAAGTTTGAAAGATCCTGCTACAACCCTAATCATCATTATGCTAGCCGGTGGACTGGCAACCATTCTTTTCAACGTGCACTTTCTCTAGCCAATGCCTCATATGGAAATTGAACTGTCCGTTAAATTGCATAACAGAACAGAAGCAGGAAACTTAATGTTCTAAAAATATTCTAATCCTTCACCTGTCATTTCAAGTTGCTAACATGTCTAAGCTTGAAGAATAATAACATATAGATAGAAGTCAAAACAGGCAGAATCTAACAGGTAAAACATTACCATATCCTATAGACTGCTCTACATTTAGCACCGCTCTCCTCTTTTAAAAGCTAGGAGTACAAGGTTGATGATGCAACCAAAAACTTCACTAATTATTGACTAATCTTATCCTCAAAAGTTTGTTACAAAACTGAGTTGGAACACAAACCTAAATTTCAAATTTTATATCTTATGTTAAATATAATATAAAGTTGGATCCTTAGCCTTGATAAACAAGAACATTCAACTTCAGCTATCATATATGATGATTTTCCACTCCAAACGATTTCTAAAAGGATAGTCCCACGGAGACTTGTTTCAATCATTTTCCATCGCCCATGTACCACTGAATGGCTCAAAAGTTAGACCTCAAGAAAATAAGTAAGTAACAGATTGCAGAAATGTAGATCCACATACAACTCAACCTCCATTTATGAAGCTAGGATATAAACACTTTAAGATCTTATCTAAATCTAATTATGAAATTGATCCAATTTTTTCCCAAAAATTTCTCCAATCCATGCAACAATATATATATTTTTTTTTTATAAGTCCAATCCATGCAACAATATTAATAATATAAATTCCCTACAACCACCACATGGTGAAATTGTGCAAGTGATAATGATGAAACCTCTCCTATTACCCTCCCTCAACAACAAAACCACTAATTATCAATAAATAAAAAGGTAAAAAACTGCAAATCAGCCTAAAAGAAGCATAACAGGAAAGGTAGTGCAGTAGTGTATCTCAGAACTCATAAACCACAAAAAGCAATGGAAAAAAAAAAAACCACAAAAAGCAGCCATGCCCAACAACTAATACTTCAGAGAAAGAAAGACTAATGGAATGAAATTCCAGGCGCTCCACTGATAGAGGATCTGACCACAAATTTAGCCTTCAATGCTTCATGCTGGTCTTGACTGCTTTTAAGTATCAGCCAAGCCCAGTGTTACCAAAATATTTCCTATTAATGGTTCATATTTCCTATTAATGGTTCAAGTATTGTCAAAGGCACACTTGGGGACGCAACAGAAACAAATACTGCGCCTTAACGAGCCTGGACACTATGCGCGCCTTCGACAACACTGGTCAAGCCTAGAATTTGCAAGAGGACTTAAAAGCAATGCCTATATAATTTTTTTTAATATATTTAAGTAAAATTTCATTAAGAAAGCACTCGGAGGGAAGCAAACCCAAAGAAAACAATGTCCAGATATTGAAAGTAAAGTGTGATAGAACTGACTCCAACATCGGAACTTAAAGCCATGTGCAAACAAGGCATTCCCGTATTGCGACTTTAAAGCAAAGCCATAATCATTTCAAGCACTAACATACCAGTCACAATTTCTTTTTCCTTTAAAATCACCAAGTTGAAGACATAAGTTCCAACATTTTCACCATCCACTACAAAAATAGTAACAAAAGGAATACGATTCATACTTTTAAATTAGACTTAATCTGAACCAGTAAGAAAAGCTGGCAATGGAATGCAGATGTAATGCCCTAATACAAAAAGGACTTCCATTTGACTTTGCAACATAAAAGATGAACCAAAAACCTTGCCAAACACTATCACGTATAAATCGTAAGAATGGACGAGGAAATCAGCTCCAAAGATAGCTATATAGCATCCACCTGCTTCTATGAACTCGTGGTATGTGTGGGTATGTGTTTTAGCATAGGATTTATGAAATCCCAAAATCTAAGGGCAGTTAATAACAACATTTTTTAATATATTTATTTTATTTTATGGCTTAAATGGAGTTCCTATGCGAAAGAGCGTTCAACAAGCGCACATCACAGATACTGAAGTAATAATTTAACAAAAGAAACACAGTATAATGGTTTTATGAACAATTATATTTTCAAACAAAATTCTAACACAATGCAACTAATAAGAATAAATCATAGAAGTATAATTCAACCAGCAAGAAATTCACATAAATTAATGGGAAATAGGGTGTAACTGCAAAAATATATTCTAAGAAAATGCAAACCAAAACTAAAACTCAACCTCTGCATTTGCAACTGGAACGCAAAGAAAGAAACCACATCTACTGGAGCCAGCTGCAACACAGCTACCATACCAAGCATCACTCATCAACACCAAAAACAGTAGCATCAGATTCGATAGTTATCAGCAACAAGTGCAGCAACAACCGATCTACAAAGATATCAGCTATCATTTTACAGCTACAGCCACGATTTTTTTGCTGTAAGATAATGAACTGGTATCAGCTTAGAGCCATATTGGCAAGTGCATGTACGAAATTGTTTCAGCACATGCCACAATAGTTAACCTAAAAGCCAGGCAATAGATGAGGTAAAGTCTAACCGAAAACTGGAATAAACAAGTGGCTATGTATTCGTCGCCACATCCAACCTCATTGTAACGATGTACAGCATAGCAGGTTTCATATTAGAATATACATAGCTGAACATCTGGTCCAGCAGATAACTGCATCAGCTACCTTTGAGATCATCATAGCAAATAATATTCCTTTCTAGGCCCAAAATGGCAAAATCTAGAGTTAGCAAAAATCACAGGAAAGATGATCAAGTCAGAAGTCATAATCCCAAGTGACCTCAATATATCCGAGTATTCTAACCCTTACCAATCATGATCATCAGTGTCAATTTGTAAAGACACTGTACTTTGCAACCAGCAAGAGAATGATATCAACCGACAGCAGAGTAAAGACAGCATCAACAGCTGCTACATCATCTCGCCAGTCAGCCATAACCACTCTTCCCGGGCACAACTATACAAGGCCAGTACATGGTCCATCATAAATTAAAACTTCAGTTATCTAAACTAATATTAATCAAGACTAAGTAATATTAATCAACATGCATGCCTCAAAACTAACTGTAGGGATGTATCAAGTAAAGCAAGGATAAAATAACATCACAATGCGCACTTAAGCCACTGATAGTATTAACTGATGGTAAAGAACACAGAAACTACAGTCAAAACTACCTGCAGGGATGTATCAAGTACATAAATAAAATGTTATAACCTTAGAAATCCGCCTACAGCAATCAATTCTAGCATTCATCATACTGGCAAATCTGAAAATGTCCCCAAAAGAAGGAATGCAGCCAAACATGATACATTTAGGTCAATTCTGCATCCCATGGTCTGGTGCTCTCTTACTCCTGTAATGAAACAAAAAAAGGGAGATACAAAAACAAAAACAAAAAAACACACAATTAAGCGACAAACTCTTAACTAAAGTCAATAATGAGAAGTAGGTTCAGGACTCACATCAGCATCAGAATTACGTGGAGATCGGCTTCGAGAATCAGCAGGTCGACCACGTGGTGATACACTTTTTGGAGTAGGTGAGCGTTCTTTGTGATTGCGTCCCACAGGACTTACATCCCTAGAAGGAGGAGTCCTGCGTGGAGATGGGCTCCTCCGAGGACTCGGGCTACGCCGGGCAGGGGAGGCACTACAATATATGCACATGCAGAATTTGATAACAGAAAATAAAGGAACACAGTTCAATGCTGAAAATATTTGGAGAGAGAGAGAGAGAGAATACCTTCCATAAGACCGACTCCGGCTACGCCTCTCATCATCATATCTGCCTCTTCCACGGTTTTTGTGATAAACAGGACTTCCACTACGGCTCCTGCTACGATGACGATAATCTCTTTCCTTTCCCCTATGCCGCTCACGGTCATATCTATCCCTACTTCTGCTGCGACTTCTCCTCCTGGAATCCCTGTCCCTTAGTTCACCCCTAGACCTGATAGTCAAAACAAAAGGCAACAAATATAATAAAAAAGTGAAATCCTGAATCTTTTATTGAAAATTGTTTTAATTAATAATAAACAAACATTTAAAAAAAAAAATACAAAGCATATAAGATCTGAAAAATGTAACAGAAAAAAATTGAGTTTACACCATCCTGTAGACCATTTTCAGTTCATAATAAAACAAGCAGATATTCCAAATATATATATTAATTTTCTATGACAAAACAAAAACAATATACAGATGGTTTCTTTATAATTGACACCTTAAAAGATGAATGACATGCCCATACAGATTCTCTATCCCTGGTAGAAAAATTGAAAATTGAATAAAAAAGCAAGCCATACAAGTGTCAGTCATGTGGCTAAAGGGCACAGTTATCCAGATCTTACATCACACTTGCATATATGAAAACTACAATTTGAAAGTCTCCCAAATGATTTTAAAGTTCTTCTGCAACCACAATGCCCCCTAAAGAGTCACAGGAAGTGTTAATAATATGGCCACATCGACCAAATGGTCAATTGATTTTGATAAACATATTTTTCAAAACAGGAATTTTTATAAAACTGTAAACCTCAATTGAATTAGTCGATAGATCGAGATTTTTGCTGAAAAATGTTTATAAATCCAGAATGCCTCGATCAATCGAGGCTATGGCAGTGATTGTCAATCAAAAAGCTTGATCAATTGAACCATATAGACACACTTGCATGGAAACTCTCTCAAATCAGAATCCTATAAGGATTTTACTTACAATACTACATGGGCTTATAATCAGTAGGGTATCTCTCACAAGAGTTTTCAACTAGTGAAAGAATTTATATTTTTCGAGAGGGAAAGCTTTGAAAAATCATACAAAATGGTACTATATGTGATTAAGAGAATCAAAGTCAGGAGCAGAATTTAAATTATTCATCGGAGCATCAATCAAGTAGTTCGCAAAAAACAAGTTGATCGAATGTCTATGGTAATGGAGATTAGAAGTCCACGGATGAGCAGAGACTGCAGAGTACACGAGGAACAAGTCTGTCGATTGATCAGCAGCTGGAAGATCTGGGAAGATCTTGCATAAGTTTTAAGGAGGGAGAGACTAGGTGATTCTTAGGTTAAAGTCTGGTAACTTAATCTGTGACCTCTTTTTCATATAGCGGATCTCGAACTTCCTGGATTAGGTTTCATGGCTTTTTTTTATTTAGGATTTTCTATGTAAAATATATTATGTCTCTGCTTTGTTTTATTTATTGCATTATATGTTTCTAAGATTGCAATTGAGAAACATAATCAATTAATTAACTGAAATCTAAACAAGGATCGACACTAATTCAAAAAGTAAGTTAAAAATTAAAATCCATAAGACCTTTTTACTCTCTCTAGGTATAATTGGCCGTGGGCACTCTAACATATCAGAGAGCCTCGAGTGACAGTCTTCTGTATCAATCTAGAAACTAGTATTAGAGTATATTGATTGTAAACTTAACCAGAAGTTACTTTTGGAAGGATCCTCACCTCGGCCGAGGACTACGGCTTCTTGACCTTCCGCCTTTTGACCTTGATACTGGTTCCATTACCCTCCCTTTGTGACTGAAAATGAAAATCAAAACCAACTAACTTGATGACACATCTCCAACTCAGAGATACACTTCTCAAAATATATGTAGTGGAAATACAACACTATAAAGCTCCAAATGTACATGTGTGTATATATTAGAAACATACAAGAACATGGTATTTAGAGGTGGAAGAATTCAGGAAAAATAGCAAACTTTTCAAAAGTTAATAAAAACACCCAAATCAAGGCATGCTTGGTAACATTACTGAACAAACAATTTTGCATAAAACTAGACACATGACTTGAATATAAGAAAAGTCTATGTATATTAGATAAGGAAAGCTAACATAAACCGCACCAAGTGACTCACATTCGTTCAGCATTAGGTCCGTACTTCGCAAACTGAACCATTATCTCTCTGCCATCAACAATTCGCCCTAAAATAGCAACCCAAATACATTATAAGCAACACAACTTCCCGAGAATTTAGAAAGGAGTTCCAAAACATAACACAAGAAGTTCAGAACTTACCATCTAGCTTCTCAACAGCTTTCTGGGCCTCGTCCCCATACTTATACCGAACAAAAGCAAACCCTCGCGAATCACCAGTCCTAGAATCATCATATATAAATCAATTTCAACTCATCCAACCAAATAATAAACCCTATACACACAACTGACATTACATATACATATATTTGTGTATGATAATATGGAGACTCTGAGAAAACCTTCTGTCCCTGGGGATGAAGACATCAACGACCTTCCCATACTTATCGAAAAGGGGGAACAGATCATCGGCAGTAGTTCCTATTGAAAAACAAAAATTAATAAATTTGAAAACAAAAATTGAAGAAAAAAATGATAAATCAGTGAAAAAAGAAGAGAGAGAGATAGAATGTGAAAGGAAGAGGATAGATAATTGGTGAGAAAGATTGGAGAAATTACGGAAAGTGATGTTGAGGACGAGGAGAGAGTAGGTGTCTTTGATGTCTGGAGGACCAGATCTTCCAAAGTGCGACATCTTTTTCTCGTTAGAGAGAGAGAGATGGCCGTCTAGGGTTTGTGCTAGGGTTACGAATAAGGTGGGAATATATGCTGCTTGAAGTTGTAGATGACTACTAGACAGTATATAAAGAAGAGCGATGAGTTCTGGACGAACATGCCCTCGCTTCGTCGTTAAATTACATTACGTTTTACTTAATTGTGATTGATATATATATATATATGTTGCGTGTTAAAGTACTTAATTATGAATTCATTATATCATTCAATTGTGTCTTGAAATTATTATTGTAAAAAAAAAAAAAAAAAAAAATTAGTTCAAGATTTGAATTATTAATTTTTTATTTTTTAAGTTCTAACGTGTATATTTTGGATAACTCATTTTAAATATCACATAAGTGACAATAACTTCAATCACCAAAAAATAAACACTTAAAATTTAATAGAATATAAAATAAAATAAAATAAAAATTCTCAATTTATAATTCTAAAACTTCATTACTTAAAATTCAACACTTCATTTTCAATTTTATCAAATAACACCATGTATTCCTAAATTTTTCGCGGGATGTATTTTTGCCTTCTTGGATCATTTTTTTTATAATTTTATTTAACACGAGAACTGAAAAATAAAATTAAAAATGTGTTTGCAAATTTTCAAATAATAACATTTTAGATATTTTTTTTGAAAAAAAATAGGGTAAAGTACACTAACACCCCCTGAGGTTTGATAAAAGAACACCCAGATGAAACTTAGGCTATTTTGGGAGAAAGACACCCTCTTATCAAATTTACAATCCAAACAGAGCTTAAAATCCCGTGAAAAGTCAATTTTACCCTTCACTATTTAATTAATTATAATTATAAAATATCAAAATAATTAAATGACTAAATTACCCTTGCCCCCTTTCTCTAAAATACAGCGTTTTTCTCTCTCTAAAATACAGTGTCTTTCTCTCTCTATACACAGCCACAAAGAATAGGCACACTCTCTCTCTATACACAGCCACAAAGAAAGAAAATAGACCAAGAAAGAACAACACAACAAATTTCTTCAGTGTATATATATGAAACGAGTGGTATATATATATATAAACACAGAAAAAGAAAATTGGGTATGGCTTTTGGGTGTTAATTTTCAGGTGGGATGGTGTTGAAACGAGTGGTGGTCGGTGGTGGTGGTCCGGTGATGATGCTAGTATATAGGGGTGTGGGAGCGAAGCCGATTGTGTGGCGGTAGTGGTGGTGGTGGTGGGTGTTGTGGCGGCGGCGGCTGCAATGGGTATTGAAGGAAGAAGACGATTGTAGGCTCCTGAAGTCCATGCGATTTGCAGATCTGAAAACCACCGTCGGCGCCTTTGTTGCAACCACCGTCGACACCTCTGCCACCGACGACATCATCATCATCTAATTCACCAGTGTTATTCTCCTTGACGACAACTCGCCGCCGCCCGTCGCCGCCTTGTGTGTGTGGATATATATATGTTTGTATCTGTATACACACACACACATATATATGTGTGTGGATATATATGTGTATATGTGTGGATATATATATGTGTGTATGTGTCTATATGTGTGTCTATATATATGTGTGTGTGTGTCTATATGTGTGTTGGTGTTGCAGGAGGAGAGAACCGAGAGAGAAGAGAGAAGGAAAGGAATAGATTAGTAAGGTTTTAAAGGTCATTTCAACATTTAAATTAGTCAATTTAAAAGTTAAAGGGCAAAAATGTTAATTCATTACCATTGGGGTGTCTTTGGTAAGTGTATCAAACTTGAGGAGGTGTCTTTGTCCCAAAATAGGCTAAGTTTCATTTGTCTGTCCTTTTAGCAAACCTCAAGGAGTGTTAATGTACTTTACCCAAAAAAATATTTGGTTCACAATTTTTTTTAAAAAAATTAAATAATTGTTTTTGTAGTCCTTTAAGAATTGTTTTCAAATTTTTTAAATTCTTGAAAATTGATATCAAATAATGGAACCACACAAGTTCTCTCTTTCTTTGTTGATATATAGTTGTTGACGTTTTAGACAAACTTCAACCATTGGACCCCTTAAAAAAGTTTTCCAATGTAATTGAAAATAAGTTTTATAACTTGTTTTCTTATAGATGTTAATGAGAATTGTTGTTATAAAACAAAACTAGACATCCTATGAATGATTCTAGTTTTCATTGTGGATCACACAAATGATATGCCTGTTTTGGGTTTGAGATATAAAGCAAAGGTATGTAGATTAAATATGCTGAACTTTTAAGAACAATGGGTGACATGTAGTATGTCCACACACTCCACACCTCCCGTAACTCACAATATTAAAAGGAAGAGAAAATTAATATTTTAGTTACCAAACTTAAATAATGTTTTAAAAGTTTACCTCCTTTAAAAAATGTTGAAAGCCAAATTCACACATTATGAACATAGTAGAACAATATCTGAAAGAAAGTTTTGAGTATTTCTTTTTTGGGTTAATTTCACCTACATCTCCTTACCTTTGACCATATCCCACTTACACCCCCTCTAGTTTTCAAAATTCTACCTACACCCCCTAACCTTTTGATTTAGGTAGCAAGTTGCCCCCTACCGTTAACAACCTGACTGTAAGTGCTGATGTTAGCAGAAAAAATTCGATAGAAGGTCAATTTTACCCTTTCAATACTTGAAATGACATCTTTAACCTCATTGACTAATAAGGAATTACAAAACTACCCTACCCAAAAAAATATTACCCCACCACCACTATCTGTAGACTAGTTGTTGTCTCCGTGATGAGCTTAAGCCCATGAACCCAATATGACCCTACAACATAAATAACATGAAATTTGAAAAGAGTCCACCAAATAAAGAACCGAGGTCGCCTGAGACAAGTCGTTTTCAAGGCCTCACCCACCTTTTGAAGAAATTCTGGCGGTGATATGGCCATGGCTGACTCGTCCGAGAATTGGTTCGGCAATCTTTCCACATTCCGACACCTCTTTCATCATCGCCAACAACCACCAGATCGAAACGACACCTCACCTTCGCAACGCCGATCCTTACTTATCGTGGAAATCCAGACCCGTTTCCACCAATTTGATTTTATTAGTGATAAAGTCAAGGTTTCCTTTTGGGGATTTAATGGGTTGGGTGGATCCCTTTTCTAGATGAGGTGGCAAATAGTCAGGTGATAGATATGAGTTATGTGGTCTTTAAAGGTATTTGTTTTCTGAGCAAATTGTATTCCCTTATGAGTCCCATTGATATGAGTCTTATATATTGTTTTTCCATTTCATTTTTTTTTTTTTACTTCAAGAATAAGCTTTTTGGTACTTCCAGTCGTTTTAGGGAGATTTCGTTTGGTGTCTACTATGTTTCAATGGTATATAATTCCAAGTTTCTAAATTTCTACAGGGAAAAGGTACGAAGTGCTTTGAATATAAATGGTAGAACACTAAACTCTTGCTTCTCCACTGGACCATTTGGAATATAAATTTTGGATGATTCTATTTTCTCTTCATGCTTGTCTAAAAGGGAATTGTGGAAAGCATACTAATACTGATATATATATATATATATATATATATATAGATATATATATAATATATGCTATATAAACCTTTTGCTTCCAAGTTGCTTCTATTTTTGACTGCACAAACCGGGGACTACTATAGATGGGATGGGGTTGTGTTATGTGTGTATGTGTGTTTGTTTTTCGCAATTGGATCTTGGGTCTGCTAGTGTGTTGTTTGCAAAGGGTGATTGTGGATGGTGGCAATGGAGGTTTTGATGGTAAGATGGTTGTTTATGTACTAGGCTTGGTGTTAGACAAGAAGGGTGTTTTTGTTTTTTCGATTCAATTCTAAATTTTCATAAATATTAGTAATATATAATTGATGGGCAAAATTGTAAAATTACACAATTCCGTTAGTAAAGTAAACGGCCATCATAGTAGAGCGAGGTAGGTGGAATATTGAAACCTAGAGGGGGTGTAAGTGGGATATGGTCAAACGTCAGGGGATGTAGGTGGAATTAACCCTAAAAAAAAAAAAATCAGAAACTTTGTTTTTTTCCTACAATTTTCTTGGCCACAAGATTAGACTCAAGTATAAGAGTTTTCACCAAAATTTTTTACAGAAAAAGCATATATATATATATATAGTTAGAACTCAAAAATAAATAAACATTACAAACTCAAGTGGTAGATTGTGGTGTTCCTTATTAGACAACTTAAAGGTATTTTTTTATTTTTTTACTTTACTTTTTTCAACTTGAAACTGTTTAATTGAGTTGAATGTACACGGTAAATTTGTCCACTTATAAAATAATTTATTATAAGATGGGCATTTAGGTAATAAACCATCAAATTGTCACTTATTGGCATTTAAGTTTTTAATTTAGTGACTATTCATCTTTTTCTACTTTACGGTCCCTTTACATCAATTGTATTTAGATTTGGTCACTAAAATCTAATTTTCCCAAGAAAATGATTAAAATCGAATCTATCACTTTCAATATTAGAAACTCCATCCCTTTTTCCATTTTACTAAGGGGAAATATTTTGATACTCCTAAAGTTTTGATACGGTACTCTCAAATGCAATGTCTTGTATTTCCCATTCAACTTTGTTTTATTTTTTAAATATTGAGTAAAAAATGGGTGTGGTTGCTAATATGCAATGAATTTAGTGAAATCATAATTTAATTACCAATTTTTCCTCCGTATATTTCTATTTGTCAAGCTATTTTGCTAATATTGAACTTGTGCTTAAAAGATCATACATTTGTGTGAGCCTCCCCCTTTTCTTTTCTTTTCTTTTCTTTTTTATGTTACAAAAGAGAGAGACAATAGAAATTTTGTAAGAGGTGTTGCGCAACTGAAGCTATGATACCACCTATTGGTCCCAAATATTTTGGCTAACAAAAATAACCTTTAAAATATAAATAAAATAAAATAAAATAAAAAAAATCACTAGACAAAAATCACAAGATTTGTACTCAAATTATTCACAAACTTGAGTAAATAGAAGAACACCCTAAATACTCACCTCTCATCACACGTTGTATCTTTCTCACCACTTTATGTTTTGTTAGAAAGGTGTGTGAATGTAATTTGTCCGCAACGTGTCTATGTATATCACATTAGACTGCAACAAGTGAATGTCAACTATATATTGTTGCAATATGATTATACCAGAGTCATATACATTAAAACATGGCAATTGTAGGCGAAACCTATGAAGACTGGGTGCTTGCAACAACGTATCCTTTAATTAAAACTCGATCGGTCTTTTAACTTATTTTTATGGTGATGGTGCGTAGTCTGCACAATAGTTTCGTGGTGTGTATGAACTAAGATGTCTATCATAACTTTTCTGAAGTGGTGTGTAGTGTAACCCATCAACCATTGCATTTGATGGTGAACATGCAAGTTTACAAAACACAAGATATGACTGTTAAAGAAGTAAAAGTCACTTAATCTGGAAAGTGCAATGTGCTAGTGGGGTGAAGAGACACAACCAATCCAACATACGCCACTTTTGTCTATGAAGAAACATGACCAATTCAAGAGACACCACCTTTGTCTATAAATACCCCAGATTGCTATCATTTTAATTCGTTCATTTTTCCATTCTCTCTCCCTCTCTCAACATGAACCCAACCCAAGTGGATGTGGGTTCAAGCCCTATGGTCGAATGGTTCGAACAATTAGATCAAACATCTATAACAATGAGTCATATTGTAATTGGTTCGAGCCAAATGGTTTGGATCGAACCCAATTCATTCTTTATGTAGGAGAGATACATTTTTGAGTCAGAGAGAGTATTGCACGGAGGAGGTTCGCTGTATCCACGAGTTTGTAGTGTTGCTACTGATGGATGTAGACCGTTATATCCTGGGAGACAAGCATCACAGAATCCGTCAGCACTATGCGGAGCGTAAATTGTCTTAAGAATATAATATTGAATACTAGTCTCAGTCCAAATTCTTTATTTATTATTAATTATCTTATGGTATATTAGTATAAGGTTGGTTATATCTTAAATATCATTTGAAGCATATATTTTCCAACATGTTTTTTCTCTCACTGCCCACTGACTGATTGTCCCTCAATTAAACACACAAAACCCAATTACCCAAACAATACTCATAAAAATACCGCTCAACCAAATACCCTACTCAACCTATACGCGAATAACATACATATGCTAACAACACACACTTCATCTTTTAAAATACACCCACATTTATAACCAAGCACTTGATACGATTGACCAAGCAACTTTATCCAAATCACGTCACGCCACAAAAATGACAAACTTAAACGTCCAAAGATACTCTGTATCATGTATCATAATTCACTATATTACAAAACTATTTTAGTTTAGGTAAGTCACTCACTATATTACAAAACTATTTTAGTTTAGGCGGGTTTCCAAAACCCAGTACCAAATTACATTAGCTGCCAATAAATCTACCCAACCCATATAGAAAAAACATACATGGGACAAAATTTTAGTATCAGAGGAAAAATTACAGAGGATTTCTACTCAAGTTATTCACAAACTAGAGTAAATACAATAATACCCCAAATACTCACCTCTTACCACACATTGTATCTCTCAGAACCCTTTATTTTTCCTCTCACTGTCGAATACCCGATTGTCCTTTGTTGACTTTTGTGGCTTAATTTTGAGGTCAGCAATTACATCACCCATTTACATGATGTCTTACATCATCAACTTGTCCTCCAAGGTGCTTGATCAATAAACTATAGAGAAGTCTTTCTTGTGTGCGTGGACAACAAGCTATGTGATGGCTATAAATAGCTTGGACTCCTCATGGTTTTGGGTATCCAAGTTTGAGTGTGTTTTTTTGCTCAATATCAAGCAAAGCAAAGTGTGTGAGAGTTTGGGTGTAATTGGGTTTTGGGTGTGAGTCACTTAACCTTGTATCTCTTTATTTCTATAGTGAAATATTGATCTATCTTCTCCCCGTGGACGTAGGCATAGCCGAACCACGTAAATCCTTATCCCGTTTGTGTGTGCACTATTTTATTTTTTGTCATTAATTTTTCTCTTTATTCTTATAAACTCCTATTCGATCCTTATTTTATAACAAACTGATATCAAAGCTCGGTTCGTGTATTGTGTACAAATATTGTTCACAAGTACGGTACTGTACACAAATACTGTTCAGGTATTATTCACAAATACGGTACTGTTCACCGAGAAATAGTTTTTAGGGAATTTTTTGGAGATGTCGACCAGATACGAGTTTAATAAATTTGATGGCAAGATTAGTTTCAATCTTTGGCGCATTAAGATGCAGGCCCTGCTAACTTAGCAAGGTCTAAAGAAGGTGTTATCCAGAAAGGACAAGTTGCCAAAAACTATGTCCAATGAAGACAAGGACGAGGTCGATGAAAATAGGCGCAGTGCGATTCTCTTGAATCTAGCCGATGAGATGTTGTGTGAAGTTATTAATGAAATTTAGGAAAGAAAAAAAAAGTTATTAATGAAGACACAACGGCAAAGTTGTGGCTGAAATTGGAGAGTCTGTACATGACGAAATCTCTCAGCAATAGACTTTACCTGAAACAGAGACTCTACACCCTTCATATTAAGGAATGTATGCCTCTTAAGGAGCATGTTGATAATTTCAATTCTATTATTATGGATTTGAAAAATATTAATATTAAAATTAATGAAGAAGATCAAGCCCTTATTTTATTGTGTTCTTTGTCTCCTTCCTATAAGCATTTTGTTACCACATTACTTTATGGAAAAGACACCATTAGTATGGAGGATGTTAAATCAACTCTCAAGAGTTGAGAAAAATGTGTCTGGGAATAATAGACATGAACAGGCCGAGCGTCTGTTTGTGAGGGGAAGAAGTGAGAAAAAGGGTTCTGGTAGTAAGGGCAAATCCAGATCTAAATCTAGATCTCATAAAGATACTGAATGTTATTATTGTCACTAAAAATGGCATATTAAGTGGAATTGTCCAAAATTGAAAAATAAGAAGAAAGATAAAAAGGATAAAAATGAGTCTAAGGATAAATCCACTAGTAATTCTTCTGATATTGTTGGGGTTGCTGAGGAAAGTTCCTCGGATGTCGAAAATGTTCTTTCAGTTTCTGTCAGTGACTGTCACTCTAGTAATGAATGGGTTCTTGATTTTGGTTGTTCTTATCATACATGTCCCAATAGGGACTAGTTTTCTACTTACTGTTCTATTGATGGTGGTACTGTCTTAATGGGGAACTGTGATACCCCTCGGATTCGAGACACGGGTTGATCAGGCCCAGGCTCAAACCCGAGGGATATCGAACAATTAAAGTATTTTAAATCGAACACGGAATACAAAGTGAAATAAGAAATAAAATTAAATAGCTGGAAGAAATTAAATTAATAAACCTTGAATTATAAATATTTTAAAACCGATAATCCAAACCACCAATCCATACAACTCGGGAATCCTTCTAGAGGACCCTTAATAAAAAGTTTCGAACTGGAAATAAAACATAAAGCTAAATATAGAGAGTGGTCCTACGTAGTCGGTGGAATGGAAGTCTGTATCTGCTCTGCATGATCAATCTCTAATTCTGGAACTGCCGAGCACCTGAAAAATAAAGGAGTGGGTCAGGCCCACATGCAAGTCCTGATTTACTATGATCCAAACAGTAATCCGATACGTAGATACATCCTAGAAAGACTCAACAATATCTAGAGTAGTCCATATATGTATATATAGTGCACATTATAGGACGCTTGCTAGTCCAGTAGGTTTGTCTCAGCCTGAATAGAAGGTAACATGCGAATATGCACCCGAAGGGGAGCATGAGTACCTAGACCTACCAGGGAACAACACCTATGTCCAATTATCCACCTTAGGCGATATACGCGCCCTAACCATGGTCTTGAGACTCAAGCTCATACCATAGCACATATAATAAATATATAAAGTCCGTACTCCTAATACAAAATATCATCCATCTGTATAGTGGTCTGATATATGTATAACAAATCCATCCTGAAATCATAATAGGTCATTCAATTTATTTGATTGATATGACACAAATAGGTGATGGACTTAACCTTTATGGTTAATCCATACCTTAATCCAAATTAGGTAGGATTTAGTGCTTGAACTAATCCATACCTAATATGTCACTATCCTATACTGATACATACAATCCTCCAGTTAACATAGTTGACAAAACAATATTAAATAGTCATCAACCACATTCCACAGTATCCACAAGATAAGTTAATCTATATCCATAAACATTAGGCACTCAATACCGAGCCTAAAATCCAACTCCAATAGTGTAAATTGCTACACAATTTGCACACATTTACATTTTCCAACCTAATCCACGAATTGATACAATTTAGTACAATTTAAGTATCAAATAAACCCCAGTTAAGCATAGGGAAATTCAGTTAATTCACTATACTTCAAATACTATAGAATTATGATTTATATATATATTTAAATCATACACAACAACCTTGCCAAGTGATAAGCGTCGAATATTGTATATTCAAGCGCCCTAAATTACATTAACAAAATCCAGTTATTAATTATTTTATGTAGATTAACTCCATTTGCATGTTTTTATGCATTTTCAGGTTGAAGTGCAAAAAGGAAGCAAAAATGAGGCCTTGTGGAATTTTGAACAAAAAGGATGCCATTTCTGATTTTCTGGCAGCGGTGATCCTGACTTTTGTCACCATTTTCGACCTAGCAAACTCAAGAACTAGACTTCCATCATAACATGAAAGATTTAGATCTCTAAATCAGCTTTCCAAATCTTCAAGTGGTTCATCATTCGGAGTTCGGAGCAGAGAGTTATGATCTTCATAACAGAGGTGCACAGAACTGCCTAGCAGCACTGATGTACTGCCTTTCTCCCCATTTTCGACCAACCAGACTTGAGAATTGGGTCTTCATCAAAACATGAAGTTTTTAAAGCACTGAATCAGATCTCCAAATCTTCAAATAGATCATCATTCGGAGTTCGAGGTACAAAGTTATAGCAGTTTTCCCAAAATAGGTCAGCGCTGAGCAAGAGGAGCATGTTGCATATTGCACTAAGTTAGAGTGCTCGAGATCACCAAGCGTGTGCTCGAAAATCAGGCAGAATGCCCTTCGGAAATGGCTCATTTCAGCCCACTTGCACATTGGTTTCCTCAATGCCATCTTCCTTCTTTATGAAGTGGTTGGAGGTGTTCATTGGAGGAGAGAGGGTGTTGTTAGAACATAAAAAGCTACCCAAGGGCCACACAAATGAGAGCTTGATCTTTAGCAAAATAGAGGAGAGAGAAAAGAGCAAGGAGAAGGGTGTTCTTGAGTGCTACAGTAGGAGCTCGAAAATGGAGATGAGGATGATGCTTCTTCCTTCTTCTAGCTCACCAATGGGCAACTAAACCTCATCTAGGGAGGTGATGAAACCCCTCCCTTGTAAGCATGTGTTAGTATAGTTTATTTTTGGGGATTACAATGTATTTTTGATAGTCTTTCCATGATCAAGAGCCTCATTTTTGTTGTAATGAATGTTGAATGTTTATAAATGATTATTGTGAGTTATTCATCTTGTCTTGGATGGTTGCTTTTCTTAATCATATTGCTTGCACTTCCATGGTGACAATGGAAGTTAGATCATGGAATGGTTTTAATGGCATGGAGTTGGAGAACCTAGATAGTTCATGGCTTAGGGTTTCCCTTTGATGGGCTATACTTGATTCTTAGCTTTATGTGCATTCACCATTTAAATTAGGGCTTGATAATCCTTGACTTAGTAAGCATGTTCTAAGCTACATTTTAGTTTAGGTAGTTGATCATGTGAACCTTTGATGGTTTATTCTTGCCTTTCTATTTAAATAAACTTCTTAAGGATATTATAGCAACCTAGTATTGTTATGTATCATGACTATCATATATGTTGTTTTTCCCTTAAATTAATCTTAACCAAGCATGTGTATAGGGATGGAGGTGGATTCATTTCCCTAGCCTTCTTTACTTGTACTTCACTCCCTTGAATTCTTGCAATTTATTGCTTTATGCACTTTTAATTTCCTAGCTTAAGTGACATCCAACAAAACCTCTATAAACCCTTCATCATTCTAAGAATGATTCTAGACATTTAGGTTGTATTAGACTAGCGCAGTCCCTGTGGTTCGACTTACCCGACCAATAGCCCTATTTTACAATGATTCGTGCTATTGCGAAGGTTGATGTATAGTTGATCAACCGATCAATTTTTGGCGCCGTTGCCGGGGACTGCAAACGGTTTAGCAACCAAAGTTTAGGGTTAATTTTAGTTTGATTGTGAATATTGTGTTTTGTGAATATTCCTTGTGTGTTTTGATCATCTTTGTGTTGTAAGATTCTAGGGACTCGGAGCTCGCCGTGGGATTGCTAGCAAATTGTAAGTCTAGAGGACCCCAGGTAAGTCTCTTGACTTCTAGTTTCGCATTGTGAATATTGTGTATGTGTTTAATTTAGTTGTGAAGCCCTTGTCGAGGCTCTTAACTTGTTTATATTTTATGTTCAAGCATCGGTCCTTGTCGTGGCCATTTACATTTTCTGTCTTGATAATTGAGGAGAAAGGGAACATCGTATGTGGAGTTGTGGTTGATGAATTGCTTTGTTGAGTATATGCTTTGTTGTTGATGTTCGGTCGTAGGTCACTTTCCTTACCCACAATCGATTCTCCCATTGATATTAACTCTCTTGAAAGAACTCTTAGACGGAACCTTAGGGAACCCACTCTTCTAAGGGACCTTGGAACTGAATTCAATATAATGGGGGATAACGTAGGAAATCCGGGGAATGAAAGGGCTGAAATTCCTAATATCGAGCCAATGACTCTTAGAGATCATTTCATCCCTACCACCTATGCTTCTCCATCTTGCATAGTGATGCCAAACATCGATGCAGCTCAATATGAGATCAAGTCTAGTACCATTCAAATGATTCCATCATTTCATGGCTTTGATAATGAAGATCCATATAAGCATCTTGATGAGTTCCTTGAAATCTGTTCGACCATCCGGTTGAGAGGTTTTCCGGGCAATGCACTTCATCTCCATCTTTTCCCATTCTCCCTAAAGGATAGGGCAAAATATTGGTTGAACTCCCTCGCTCCCAACTCTATTACTTCTTGGGCTCAATTGCAACAAGAATTTCTTAAGAAGTATTATCCGGTGAGTAAAACCAACCAAATGAGGCGTTCCATTCTAAGCTTTTCTCAAGTTGATGGAGAACAACTCCACGAGACTTGGGAAAGGTTACAAGATCTTCTTCGGAAGTGTCCTCATCATTTGATCCCAAAATGGCAATTAGTGCAAGCTTTCTATGCTGGCTTGACCGAAACCCATAGATTCATGGTTGATTCTTCTTGTGGTGGGATGTTCATGTCCAAGAATGCGGATGAGGCTTGGACCTTACTTGAGAATTTGAGTGAAAATTCACTTCAACACAATTCTCGTAGGGCTCCGACCGCAACCACTCCAAACAACACCAACCCTTGTCAACCAAAGTCAATAAGGGAGGAATCATCTCAAGTGGATGCCATCGCTCATAAATTCTACCAATTGATGGCACCACATCTTCCTCCTTCATTGTCTCAAAATTCGGCAAGTTCAGTTTGTGCTTCATGTACTAGTCCATTCCATCTCTCGGAAGATTGCCCCACACCGGAGCAATTTCCTAGTCCCAACCAAGAGCAAGCTAATGCCATGTTCTCGCGGCCCGGGAACAATCCATATTCCAACACCTACAATCCGGGTTGGCGAGATCATCCGAATTTCTCGTGGTGGCAACAAGCCCCACAGAATTCCCAATTCCAAAACCAAGGGCGGCAAAATCAGCCCTCTTCTCAATATCAAGGTAGACCTTTCCAAGCCTCTTCAAGCTACCGTCCTCTTTACAATCCAAATGTCTCCAATCAACCTCCTGTGTGTCCAACTGACGAGATAGTAGCTGCAAACAAGCAAATGATGGAATCATTAAATAAGCAAATAATGGATGCCAACAAGCAACTCTTGACATCCTTGCAGCCTACTCTCCAAATGGTTCACTCTCATACTCAATCCATAGCTAATCTCGAAAATCAAGTGGGCCAAATAGCTAACTCGGTGAATCAATTGCTTCAAAAGGACAAGGGCAAGCTTCCCTCTCAACCTTTTGAAAATCCTAGAGGAATGCATGTGATTGACGAAACCCCTCCTCCGAGTGGGCCGACTCATGAACAAGTTCAAGCTATCACCACCCTTCGGAGTGGTAGAGTGGTGGACAACAAGGTCGATGGAGACAAAAGCGAGGAAGTTTCTCCGTTGAAAAATCCAAATTCAAGCTCTTCTAATCCAAATTCTTGTCCCAATACCATTCACGGATATCCCACACATGTCTCCCCAAATGTGGAAACTACTTATGAGCCAAAAGCTCCGTTTCCTCAACGTCTTCAAGAGTCGACACATTTTGGGAACAAGAATTGTAAAATTCAAGACATGTGGGAAGTTTTCAAGCAAGTGAAGATTAACTTGCCCCTGTTGGATGCTATCAAGCAAATCCCTCCCTATGCAAAATTTCTCAAAGATTTGTGCACTCAAAAGCGCACTTCTAAAAATCATTTGCCAAAAAAAGTGAGGTTGACTGAAAATGTTAGTGCTATCATTCAGCACAGCACTCCCCCGAAGTATAAGGATCCGGGTGCCCCCACAATCTCGTGCGTCATTGGTGACAGCAAAATCGAGAGGGCCCTCATTGACTTAGGAGCTAGTGTGAATTTAATTCCATACTCGGTCTACCTACAACTTGGTTTGGGAGATCTTAAGCCGACTTCCGTGGTTTTGCAACTTGCCGATAGATCGGTCAAGCATCCACGAGGTATTCTTGAGGACGTTATCATCAAAGTGGACAAATTCTACTTCCCGGTAGATTTTGTGGTTCTTGATACGGAACCAGTCCATGACCCAAAAAAGCACATTCCCGTGATCCTTGGTAGGCCATTTTTAGCTACGGCTAATGCATCAATTAATTGCCGAACCGGGGTGATGGACATTGCTTTTGGAAACATGCAAGTCAAACTCCACATCTTTCATGCAACTCAACATCCCTCCAATGAGGATGATTGTTTTCTTGTGGATGTCATTGATGAAGTGGTCGAAGAATCTCTCCCCTTCATCCTAAGCAAAGATCCCCTTGAAACTTGCATGTCTCATTTTGACTTCTCAAACTTTGATGTTGATCAAGCCATTCAAGAAGTCAATTCCTTGCTTGATATTAATGCTATCATGGATGTACCTCCTTGGAAAATTCCAAAAGAACCACTTCCCCAACTTTCCACCACTCCTCCGGTCCCATCATTGTTATCTCCGCCACAACTTGAGCTTAAGCCGCTCCCGGCCCATCTCAAGTATGTGTTCCTTGGTCCAAAGCAAACCCTTCCGGTTATTATTGCCTCGGACCTTCAAAAAGACCAAGAGACCAACCTTTTAGCGGTGCTCCAAGAGCATAAAGAAGCTATTGGTTGGACAGTGGCGGATTTGAAAGGAATTGACCCCTCCATTTGTATGCACCACATTCATATGGAGGATGACGCAAAGCCTACTAGAGAGGTCCAGCGCCGGTTAAATCCAAACATGAAGGAAGTGGTCATGAAAGAGGTGATCAAATTGCTAGATGCGGGAATCATCTATCCTATCTCTGATAGCAAGTGGGTGAGCCCCACACAAGTTGTCCCCAAGAAATCCGGGCTCACCGTTGTTGAAAATTCAGCGGGCGAGCTCGTGCCACAACGAACCACCACCGGGTGGCGTGTGTGCATTGACTATCGTAAACTCAACTCATCAACTAGGAAGGATCATTTCCCACTCCCATTTATTGATCAAATCCTAGAAAGGTTAGCCGGCCAAAGCTTCTATTGTTTTCTTGATGGTTATTCCGGCTATAACCAAGTGGCCATCGCCCCCCAAGATCAAGAGAAAACAACATTCACATGTCCCTTTGGTACTTTTGCCTATCGACGCATGCCTTTTGGTCTATGCAATGCACCGGCAACGTTCCAAAGGTGCATGATGTCCATATTCTCCGATATGGTTGAAAGGTTCTTGGAAGTTTTCATGGATGACTTTTCCGTATTTGGCTCCTCCTTTGACTCGTGTCTCAAAAATTTATCTCTTGTGCTCCAAAGATGCAAAGAGACGAATCTCATTCTAAGTTGGGAGAAAAGCCACTTTATGGTCCAAGAAGGCATTGTTTTAGGACATGTCATTTCTAAGCGAGGAATCGAGGTAGACAAGGCAAAAGTTGAGTTAATCTCTAATCTTCCTCCTCCGAATTCCGTCCGTCAAATCCGTTCTTTTCTTGGCCATGCCGGATTCTATCGTCGCTTCATCAAAGATTTTAGCAAAATCTCACGGCCCTTGTGTAATCTCTTAGCCAAGGATGTTCCGTTCAATTTTGATGACGCTTGCATGGAAGCTTTCATCAAACTTCGCATTCTCCTCTCCTCTGCCCCGATCATGAAACCCCCTAATTGGTCTCTTCCCTTTGAGATCATGTGTGATGCATCCGACTATGCATTAAGGGCGGTTTTGGGCCAATGTGTGGATAAACTTCCGCATGTCATTTATTATGCTAGCAAAACTCTCTGCGATGCCTAATTGAACTACACCACCACTGAAAAAGAATTGCTAGCTGTGGTGTACGCCTTGGATAAATTTCGCTCCTATCTTCTTGGCTCCAAGGTCATCGTCTTCTCAGATCATGCCGCTCTTAGGCATTTGTTAGCGAAAAAAGAGACAAAACCCTGCTTAATTCGATGGATCCTCTTACTTCAAGAGTTTGACATTGACATCCGGGACAAAAAAGGGACCGACAATGTTGTCGCCGATCATCTCTCTCGCTTACTTATTGAGAAATCTTCAGAATTTGCAGCCATCCGTGATTCCTTTCCGGATGAGCAACTTCTTCAAGTTTCACATTCTACTCTTCCATGGTTTGCGGATATTGTCAATTATCTTGCGGTTGGCAAAATTCTAGCTCATTGGTCCAAACAAGAGAGGGACCGGTTTTTCTCCCAAGTCAAGCATTTCTTTTGGGAAGATCCGGAATTATTCAAGTATTGCTCGGACCAAATCATCCGGCGATGTATTCCTGAAACCGAGGCCACAAGCATTTTAAATTTTTGCCATACTCTTGCTTGTGGAGGCCATTTCAGTGCCAAAAAGACCGCTAACAAAATCCTTCAAAGCGGATTCTTTTGGCCTACCTTGTTCCGGGATGCATACAATTTTTGCAAATCGTGTGAACGATGTCAAAAACTTGGATCCATGTCCCGAAGAGACATGATGCCCCTCACCAACATTTTAATTGTTGAAATTTTTGATGTGTGGGGGATTGACTTCATGGGACCATTTCCATCTTCTTATGGCTATGAGTACATCCTTGTAGCGGTGGATTATGTGTCTAAATGGGTTGAAGCCGCGGCTACCAAAACCGATGATCATAAAGTCGTGATCCATTTCATTCAATCTCACATCTTTAGTCGTTTTGGTACGCCCCGAGCAATCATTAGTGATAGCGGATCTCATTTCCGAAATCGTTATCTCAAATCCGTCCTTGCTAAGTATTCAGTCATTCATAAGGTTGCTACACCTTACCACCCTCAAACGAGTGGTCAAGTAGAGATTTCTAACCGGGAGATTAAGCACATTTTAGAAAAAACGGTTAGACCGGACCGCAAAGATTGGTCATTAAGGCTAAACGATGCACTTTGGGCTTACCGGACAGCTTATAAGACACCCATTGGCATGTCACCATATCGACTTGTCTTTGGCAAAGCATGTCATCTCCCGGTAGAATTAGAGCACCGTGCTTATTGGGCCGTAAAAAGGTTCAATTTTGATCTCAAACAAGCCGGCTCTAATCGTGCGTTGCAATTAAATAAACTTGAGGAATTGCGTAATGACGCGTATGAAAACGCAAAAATTTACAAGGCAAAGACTAAAGCTTTTCATGACAAACACATCGTCAAAAAGTCTTTTGCCCCGGGACAAAAGGTCTGGCTTTTCAATTCCCGCTTGAAACTCTTTCCCGGTAAACTCCGGTCAAGATGGGATAGTCCATACATTGTCACTACCGTCTTTCCTCATGGAGCAATCGAACTTCATGATCCTGCAAGTGGATCACTCTTCAAGGTAAATGGCCAAAGGCTTAAGCCTTGCATTGACGGCACAATTCTAACCCGAAAAGTTGAGGAAGTCCCCTTGACGGATCCCATTTATGAGGATTAGTGCCTGCTCTAGCTTGGTCTAGCTATCGACATTAAATTTAGCAAAGCAAGGGAATAAATTCTTTCGATGTTCCAAGCTTCATTCTCTTTGAAATTGCTCGTGCCTTACAAAAAAAATTTTTCTGGGAAACGGTTTAGAAAAGCCCAAAATTTGATTTTTCTTAGACCTTCTCAACTCTAATTTTCATTCCCGGAATTCTCCATCGCTTTCTAGCAATTTCATTAGATTTTTCAAATGCGACTCATGTGCATATTTTCTCATTTTTACTAAAAAGTTTGAAATCTTTCTCAAAATTCTTCATGCATTTGAGATGTTTAAACAGTTGAAAAATTGCAAGGTTTCAAAACAAAACCTTCAAAATTTCCCATGTATTGGAATGGAATGAATTTGCAAGTTTAAAATTTTTTTTTTTTTTTTTTTTTTTTCTCCAGAAATTTCATTCATGCATTGTGTGATGTTGCCAAGGTTTGAAAATTTTCTTACATCCACCCATGCTTTGTGTGATGTTCTGAAAGTTGGCATTTTTTTTTTCCATGCATTAGATATTGCAAAGTTTAAAATATATATATATATATATATATATATATATATATATAATAATAATAATAATAATAATAATAATAATAATAATAATAATAATAATAATAATAATAATATTACTTATTCTTTTCCGCCAACTTACTATGATTATTATTGTTGTTAATAATAATCATACTAACGCCATTTTTTTTTTTTTTTTTTTTTCTGCATGCATTGCATTCATGCATCCTGTTGCCTGCATTTAGCTCTCAGTGCATGCATTGCCTTCATGCATGCATGCAAATTCCATGTAGAAATTCTTGCATGCCTTAACCCCTTGCATGCATCGGACTCAATGTTGCATGGCATGCCACTGTAGTCATTTGCTCACTGGCATGCTCACTGTCCCTCTATGGTTCAATGGTTTCAAGAACCAGCTTCACCATCCCACCCTCAAGCTCACAACCTCTTTTCAACCACACCATTCTGAGCCTACTGACCCACTTTCGAGCACTCCAACTCCAATTTGGAGTGCTCGAGCTTCCTTGCCTTTTTCCTCGCCCTCTCTAGCTTCATTTCGAGCACTCTAAGAGCCCATTTAGAGTGCTCGACATTGCTTGCACTAAACAACAACCTCACTGCTCTCAGTTCGAGCACTCGCCAAGCCTCTCTAGAGTGCTCGAACTCCACCTTCTTCACTCTCACCACCCAACTTTCTTCCTCTCTCACCTCATCACCCCTCAACCTAACAACCAACCTCATCACTCAGCCACTCCATAACCAACCTAAACCCTCCTGCATGCATGCATGCACGCCCATGCATGCATGCCAAACCAAACTCCCTCACCATCCCACCCCCAAGCTCCCCACCCTCTCGGCCATTACAACCCACCACAACCATCCCAGCCACCCCCATGCACCAAAACCTCCACCAACTAACCCACCCCTCCCCACCCATGTATGCAAACCATGCATGCTCCCCACCACCTATCCTTCACCTCCCACGACATCCATGCATGCATGCAAGCTCCATGCATGCATGCAAAACCAAGCTCCCTCTCCAACTCACCTTCCTCCTTGCTCAAGTCAACCTCCAACCCAACCACCGACATGCACCCACAACCCACCAACACCATCACCACCCTGCATGCCTACCCACAACTTCATCCCCAAGCAACCTTCCCACTCTCAGTCACATTCAACCAACCCAAACTCACCTCAAACTCCTCACAGCAACCAACTCCACAACCTGCATCACTTTCTCTCTCAACCTCACTTCACCACCATACCTCACAAACCTCTCAACCCATGCACATCCATGCCACCCCAACCCTTCCTTCTCTCTCTCTCATCCCACACTCATGCCCACCTCTCTGTTTATTTTTCGAGCACTCGAAGCCAAGCTTCGAGTGCTCGCCACTGCATTCCACCTTCAGCCCAAACCCCCCGAGCCTACTGCCTCCACTTCAAGTGCTCGAAGTGAAGCTTCGAGCACTCGACCAAACACCCTCTCCTCTCTCTTTTAAAACCCCCTCTCTCACTCGAAGCTCCCTCCCTCTCTTTCTTTTAAACCCACCAACCCTTCTCCCACCTCACAACCAACTCCCTCTCTCTCGGCTCATCACCTTCCCCAAACCAACCAACCGACCTCCCCACTCCATCTCCCTCTCAACCCACAAATACACCACACCCTCACACCATCACACCACCTTTCTCTCGGCACCCTCCAACCAACCCATCCATGAACCACATGCATGCAACCCACTTTCTCTCTCTACCCAAAACAACCAATCCAACTCTCATCCACCACCAGCCCACCCCCATTGCCACCACCCCTGCATATCTGCAGTTCCCATTTCATATTCTGTCCCAAGGTATGTGAGCTTCCTATTATTCTCATTTCCTTGTCTTTATTTCATCATAAGGAGGATGGGATTGCATGTCGGTGATTTTGTTGATGCTTGTGTTGCTTGTTGTTGATGTTGCTCTATGCTAGAGCTTGTTTTCTTGCCAAAATTTTTGGGTTTGCTCCTCCATCCCACTCACTTTCATCTTCTCCTTTTTGTGGTGCATGCCAGGTGTTCGCTGAAATTCCTCAACCAAGTCCACCTCTCTAAATGTCTCGTGCCGGTCCTTCTCGCCCTCCTCGACCCTCTTTAGGTGCCCGTGCTGTCACTCGTGAGCGACCACGTGATCCTTGGGATCGCAAACAACTCAACTACGAACTCTCATTTCCACTCACGGATGCCTTTGACATTCTACCCACAACTTCGTGGGCTGTAGCCGAATTGACTAACCGGCGTCTGTAACACATTTGCGCACCCCTTGCCAGGGTTGCCTACCCCCGTGTAGTGCGCCTCTTCTACCAGAATCTCCAATGCCCTGAAGAGCCACCCATTTCTCTCACTACATCCATTGATGGCACCGCCTATGCTTTCACTATGACCGACATCATTCAGGTTTCTGGTTGCCCCATTGAGTGCCCCGATGACATTGTCAATCGTGAGAATCTCCCTTTATATGAGGAGCCGGATACATTAACTGTGGCGCAGATTGCCGCTGCCATTTGCACTATTGACGATCCTACTCGGCCCCGGTCTTTTATCCGCAAAACCAATCTTCCGGAACGCCTATGGTTCATTGACACTGTCTTCAAGCACAATGTCTGCCCTTTGGTGCATAGCACCGAGCGTCGGGGCCTCTTTCTGCAAGCCTTAGATGCCATGGACCAAGGCCAATGGTTCTCCATCCCAGAGCTCATTTGGTCCACATTTATGAAGTTTTGGCATGATGCTCATAATACACGGGCTCCACGAGTTGAAAATCGGAAATTGCCTTTGCCATTTTTCATCACTCGACTCCTTCAGCACAAGGGTTTCGTTGTTCCTCCCCATGAACCAAAAGGCGACAAAATTAAAATTTTTACCCAGCGCCGGTGGATCAATGTTCTGAGCCATTCTAGTACCCCTCCGCCTCCTGCCCCCCTGTTCATCCACGCTCCACCTCCTCCTCCTTCTGAGGCAGTTTCCACCGCCACAGCCACTGCGAGGGTAGAGCCTCCGGCCGACTCTCACCAGGACCAGGCTTTCATCCGGGCTTCCATTGCCGGTATTCATGAGCGACTAGATCGTTTTGAGAATTCTTTGTCCGCGTGCACTCAGACTCTGTGTGAGTCTTCCTCACGTGCAGAAGAAGATCGTCGTCTTGCTGCTGAAGACCGCCGTCTTGCTGCTGAGGACCGTCGTTTGGCTTCCGCTGAACGGCGTAAGACTCAATCTTTCCTCCATTCCATCCTCGCCCGTTTACCTTCTGGCCAGTAGCTTGTTGCGAGTGTGGACCTTCTCTTTTTGTTTCATCTGTACCTATTTCTCTTGTATATTTTGTTTTCCTTTTAAACTGTAAGAATTTGCTATGTATAGGTTGCTCTGGTCGACATGATCCCTGTACAGCTCTTTTTGTCATCATGTAAACTCTTTTTGCAATGCAAATTCTTTATGTTCTGTTAACTTTCGCTACATTCTTTTTCTGTCTTTATGCTTGTGCTATTAATGCTGTTTGTGGTTGTTTCTTTTGGTTCTTCATGTTGCTCTCCAGGTTGCGCCGTCCAGTTCAAGTTTGGGGGTTTTTGTCTCAAAATGCCGTTCCCTCCCCCTGGGTATTGTTGTTCCTTTTATACTCTTTGTCCTTTTTGTCTCTAACTTGCATCCATGTCCCACATTGAGGACACTGTGTCGTTTAAGTTTGGGGGTGCATCAAAGCATTCTTCGCATATTTTTGGTTCCATAATTTTTGCTAAGCAATGATAGTATAACTTGACACTTGTCGGAGATGAAATATATGTTTAATACCTTGTGTATAGAAGCAATTGAAATTTTTGAAAATAAAGAAAAATTTGAGTTGAAATGATCATGTAAATTCAAACTAGTCTGTATAAATGTTTCAATTAGATTCTTGCTGGATTTACACTCTTATAAGCTTCACAATGCACAGATGCACATTGGAAACTTAACTGTGAGGCATGCAGCTGATTAACCTTGACCTTGGCCTAGTTAATCTGATTTGATGGACCTGATAGATGAATATCTTTGGCATGATTTATGTTATTCAAAAAAAAAAAAAAAAAAAAATTTGAAAAATGACCAGTTGACGTTCGTAGCCTTTCCAACTCGAGCTATTAAGCCCTTTGGAGTGTCTCTACACTTAACACCCTAAAGCCGTCTGGTTTGGGAGTTGTTGGCCTAACGCTTGCTACAAGGGTTGGTTAGAAAGCTTAAAGGACTTAAACATTGCACGGTCATTCAAAAAAAATTGTAATAAACATGGTTAGCTGAAGTTCGTAACCTTTCCAACTTGAGCTATTAAGTCCTTTAGAGTGTTTCTACACTTAACACCCTAAACCCGTCTGGTTTGGGAGTTGTTGGCCTAACGCTTGCTACATAGGTTGGTTATAAAGCTTAAGGGACTTTAGCATTGCACAACCATTCTATGTTTCGCTTATGTGTTGAAATAAATTGTTAACAAGCAACAAAAGTTGTCTTGAAAATAAAATCATGCCTTAGGGACTTCATGTAAAAGGGAATTCATTGATTTGAAAACTTGTGCCTTGGAATTGGACAAGAAAGTAAAAGCCGCATGTGAGAATCCAATTCACTTTCACTGGAGTTTGAGTTATTTCCATTTAAGAGATGACAATTGAATTATTTATATGGACTATGATGTTGATGCATGCATGTTGAAATGGTTTTTTCCATTTTTTGTATCAATGCTTCATATATGCAAGGTAGTTTTCCCAATGACCCCATCTCCAGTTTTTGTCTGTTTCAAGTTGTATTTGAGCTATGTATCTATCTCATTTTACCATGGATGATATTTTTGTAGTAGCATGCCCATGGTTGTCTTTTCATTATGTTTTTCATTGTAGTTTTGCTAAGGGACTAGCAAAATGTAAGTTTGGGGTTGTGATAAGCGCCGAATATTGTATATTCAAGCGCCCTAAATTACATTAACAAAGTCCAGTTATTAATTATTTTATGTAGATTAACTCCATTTGCATGTTTTTATGCATTTTCAGGTTGAAGTGCAAAAAGGAAGCAAAAATGAGGCCTTGTGGAATTTTGAACAAAAAGGATGCCATTTTTGATTTTCTGGCAGCGGTGATCCTGACTTTTGTCGCCATTTTCGACCTAGCAAACTCAAGAACTAGACTTCCATCATAACATGAAAGATTTAGATCTATGAATCAGCTTTCCAAATCTTCAAGTGGTTCATCATTCGGAGTTTGGAGCAGAGAGTTATGATCTTCATAACAGAGGTGCGCAGAACTGCCTAGCAGCACTGATGTACTGCCTTTCTCCCCATTTTCGACCAACCAAACTTGAGAATTGGGTCTTCATCAAAACATAAAGTTTTTAAAGCACTGAATCAGCTCTCCAAATCTTCAAACAGATCATTATTCGGAGTTCGGGGTACAAAGTTATAGCAGTTTTCCCAAAATAGGTCAGCGCTGAGCAAGAGGAGCATGTTGCACATTGCACTAAGTTAGAGTGCTCGAGATCACCAAGCGTGTGCTCGAAAATCAGGCAGAATGCCCTTCGGAAATGGCTCATTTCAGCCCACTTGCACATTGGTTTCCTCAATGCCATCTTCCTTCTTTATGAAGTGGTTGGAGGTGTTCCTTGGAGGAGAGAGGGTGTTGTTGGAGCATAAAAAGCTACCCAAGGGCCACACAAATGAGAGCTTGATCTTTAGCAAAATAGAGGAGAGAGAAGAGAGCAAGGAGAAGGGTGTTCTTGAGTGCTACAGTAGGAGCTCGAAAATGGAGATGAGGATGATGCTTCTTCCTTCTTCTAGCTCACCAATGGGCAACTAAACCTCATCTAGGGAGGTGATGAAACCCCTCCCTTGTAAGCATGTGTTAGTATAGTTTATTTTTGGGGATTACAATGTATTTTTGATAGTCTTTCCATGATCAAGAGCCTCATTTTTGTTGTAATGAATGTTGAATGTTTATAAATGATTATTGTGAGTTATTCATCTTGTCTTGGATGGTTGCTTTTCTTAATCATATTGCTTGCACTTCCATGGTGACAATGGAAGTTAGATCATGGAATGGTTTTAATGGTATGGAGTTGGAGAACCTAGATAGTTCATGGCTTAGGGTTTCCCTTTGATGGGCTATACTTGATTCTTAGCTTTATGTGCATTCACCATTTAAATTAGGGCTTGATAATCCTTGACTTAGTAAGCATGTTCTAAGCTACATTTTAGTTTAGGTAGTTGATCATGTGAACCTTTGATGGTTTATTCTTACCTTTCTATTTAAATAAACTTCTTAAGGATATTATAGCAACCTAGTATTGTTATGTATCATGACTATCATATATGTTGTTTTTCCCTTAATTTAATCTTAACCTAGCATGTGTATAGGGATGGAGGTGGATTCATTTCCCTAGCCTTCTTTACTTGTACTTCACTCCCTTGAATTCTTGCAATTTATTGCTTTATGCACTTTTAATTTCATAGCTTAAGTGACATCCAACAAAACCTCTATAAACCCTTCATCATTCTAAGAATGATTCTAGACATTTAGGTTGTATTAGACTAGCGCAGTCCCTGTGGTTCGACTTACCCGACCAATAGCCCTATTTTACAATGATTCGTGCTATTGCGAAGGTTGATGTATAGTTGATCAACCGATCACCAAGCTCCGGTGTATAACCCTAGCAAATCCTCCCAATATAGTCCACGAATTGATACAGTTAATGGAAATTTAAGTATCAATTTAACTCAAGCTAAGCATAGGTAAGTTTGGTTAATTCCCTATGCTTATAATATTATGAAAATATGATTTATATATATAATTAAATCATGTCACAAAATCTTAGTAAGTTCTAGTGCACAAAATATACAAAACAGTGAGCAACACCTTAGTTTTTCTTTAACTTTGTATTGCTTCATCCCTTAATCCAACTACAAACTAATGTTTCACCATTATTTTTACAGGTCTACAGTAGTCATCCCTATCCTTTAAACCAATTTAAAATGATCAAAACACCCCAGGCAGTCAAAAAGTGCCCAAAAAATAAAACTGGAAGACTGTAGGTGAAAGCAAGCTCTTGAAAAATGCAAATCATGCTCTTCTTCAACAAGAGCCAGCTCCAACCCCTTAGGAGCCGGCTCCTAGCAAGGTAGAGCCGGCTCTAAGGTTAGGAAAAGGCGGCTCCTCCTCCTTTGGAGCCTGCTCTTCTCTCCTTAAATGCCGTCGACTGTTTCTGTGTCTTCTCCTCCAACTCCGGTGATTAACGGAGCCTCTGTGATGTTTTTAAATCTTTGTTCTAGGTTCAAATTCAGTCCTAGATAAATTTTAAATCATTGATATGCAATGATAGCATGCATAGAACATAGGTTTAGAAGCACTGATCACAGAAACTTAGTCTGAAATTGTAAGCAACCCACAACAGATTAATTTGGTAAATTTGAGCACTGTTTTAAGTACTTATTCTAAAGCTCGTTTAATGTCTCAAACTAATCCTCTAACATAGATATACGATCACAATAAGAATTTAACACCAGATTTGAAAACAATCGGCAACAAGATTTCAATTAATACTTTTAAACAACACCAAGACAGATTAATACGATGAAACTAAACACTGATTTAAACATGCATATAGGATGAATCATAACATTCATTTCATCTATTTTAATCTTTGATTAACCCCTGGAGTCTTAATTAGGCATGCACAAAACACGAATTAACGGGAAAGAGAAGAACAGAGACTTGCCTGCAGTTTCAGATTTTGAAACTATAATCCACCGTCTCTAAAGTTTTTGACAACGTCCTAGACTGCCGTTCCACTCCTCCAGTGCTCTTGGTTCAACCCAGAAACAACCCCGTTCCTTTCTCCTTAAATCTCCCTTTTAAACTCTCAGAATTCTCTCTCTGTTGCTCTCTGTGTATCTCTTTGTTTCACAGTCGTGACTATGGTGACTAGGGTTTTGTTTGTAACCTTAAACCAACGTATAATATGTATATATATAGGCTTCACACCACTATCCTAATTCTAATATAAAACCATCCCTAAGTCGGCTAAAACCTGTGACGTGATTTAATTAAAGATAACCAGAAACCCTAAAAATGAAACAGCTAAATTATATTTAAATCACAAAACCACATAAACACATACATACTAAAATTTAAGAATACAATTTAGATAATAAAACAACCCACAACACAATTTAAATAAACAATTAAAATAAAACAATGAATTCACAAAAATGAGCAATTTAACAAGTAATTAAAACAATTAACTAAATAAAAATGCAATTAAATAAAATAATAAAATTCCAAGACTGTCCTTTTAAATTGGGGGTATTATAGGAACGACAATCCCTGTAAGATTGTTGGCATAGGCACAATCCAAATTAAGATGCATGATAGTATTGTTAGGACTTTAACTGATGTTCGGTATGTTTCAGATTTAAAAAAGAATTTGATTTCTCTTGATAGTCTTCACTCTAATGGTTGCAAGTTTTCAGTTGAATGTGGAATTTTAAGAGTTTCTGAAGGTGCTCTTATTATGCTTAAGGGAAAACAAAGAAAAGGCCTTTATTTTTTGCAAGGTGGTACTTTGACAGATGTTGATTCAGTATCTTCTTCAGTTGATCAAGATTCATAAACTACCCATCTATGGTATATGCGTTTAGAGCATATGATTGAGAGGGGTTTGACAGAATTGAGTAAACGTGGTTTGCTAGGTGGACAAAAGACAGGAAAGCTGGACTTTTGCGAGCATTGTATCTTTGGCAAGCAGAAAAGACTCAAGTTCAGTACAGCTACTCACAGGACCAAAGGCATTGTTGATTACATTTATTCAGATCTTTGGGGTCCTTCTAGAGTTCCCTCTTTTGGTGGTTCTCGATATATGTTGACTTTCATTGATAATTTCTTCAGGGAAGTCTGGATCTATATCTTGAAGCAAAAACATGAAGTGTTCTTTAAGTTTAAATAGTGGAAGGCCATGATTGAAAAGTAGACCGAAAAGAAGATCAAGCGTCTTAGAACATATAACGGTCTAGAATTTTGCTCAGGAGAGTTTGACGAGTTCTGCATAAATGACGGCATTGTCAGACACCATACAGTTTGAAAGACTCCACAATAGAATGATGTAGCAGAAAACATGAATAAAACTCTCTTGGAAATAGCTCGTTGTATGATTTTCAATGCTGGGTTGTCTAAGGGATTTTGGGTTGAAGCAGTCAACACAACTTGCTATTTGGTGAACAGGTTACTATCGACTGTTATTGAGTGCAAAACACCTGAAGAGGTATGGTCTAGTACTCCTGCTGATTATTCTAATTTAAAAGTTTTTGGATGTTCTGTTTATGGTCATGTTAATGAAGGAAAACTTGAGCCTAGAGCCAAGAAATGTATTTTTATTGGCTAGGCATCCGGGGTGAAGGGATACAGGTTGTGGTGTCCTGATCCCAAGCCACCTAAGTTTATTACCAGTAGAGATGTTACTTTTGATGAGTTTGCTTTACTTCACCCGAGAAAGGAGTCTTTTATTATAGGTGAATCTCAGGGTGTTAAGCAGCAGGTGGAGCATGACTTTGAAGCTTCAGACAAACAAGTCAACACTCCAGTTCAGCCCAATGTTGAAGAGGTGCAGAATGATCAAGTACCAGATGAGCAACAGTATAGCATTGCTACAGGGAGACAGAAAAGACAGATTAAACCACCTCAGAGGTATGCTTATGCAGATTTAGTTGCTTATGGTTTGTCTGTGGCCGAAAATATTGAAGATAAAGAGCATTCCACCTACTAAGAAGCTGTTACAGGAAATAAATTTGCCAAGTAGGCTGTTGCTATGAATGAGGAGATTGAATCTCATCATAAAAATCAGATATAGGAGATAGTGGAACCTCCTAAAGGCCAGAAGATTGTTGGTTGCAAATGGGTCTTCAAGAAAAATTAAGGAACTCAAGGTGTTGGAGATGCAAGGTACAAAACACATTTGGTGGCAAAGGGTTATAGTCAGAGAGAAGGTGTGGACTTCAATGAAGTATTCTCACCAGTTGTGAAACACACCTCTATTCGCGTGTTGCTTACCATGGTTTCTCTATTTGACTTAGAGCTTGAACAACTTGATGTCAAAAAAGCTTTTCTATATGGTGAGCTTGAAGAAGAAATTTATATGCATCAGCCAGAGGGGTTCGTTGTTTAGGGAAATGAATACCATGTTTGTTTGTTGAAGAAATCCTTGTATGGATTGAAGCAATCTCTAAGGCAGTGGTACAAGAGGTTCGACACTTTTATGGTTGAACATGGCTACTTGAGAAGTAGCTATGACAGTTGTGTCTACTATCGGAAGCTCTCAGATGGTTCTTTTATATATTTGTTGTTGTATGTTAATGGCATGATTATTGCTGCAAAAGACATGTCAGAAATCAACAAGTTAAAATCTCGGTTGAATACTAAATTTGAGATGAAAGATCTTGGTACAGCGAAGAAGATTTTGGGCATGGAAATTCAGAGGGATTGTCAAGCTGGCAGGTTGAGTTTGACACAGTAGAGTTATATTGAGAAAGTTCTTGAGTGGTTCAACATGCAGAATTCCAAGCCTGTGAACACACCACTTGCGGTTCATTTTCGTCTTTGTGCAGCTTTATCATCGCAGTCTGAAGAGGAAAAGGAGCACATGTCACGTGTTCCTTATGCTAGTGCAATTGGTAACTTGATGTATGCAATGGTTTGTACTCGCCTTGGTATTTCACATACAGTCAGTGTAGTTAGCAGATATATGGATAATCCAGGAAAAGAACATTGGCTAGCCGTGAAGTAGATTCTTCGGTATTTGAAAGGTATTACAGATATTGGCTTAGTTTATCAGAAGAGTAATGATGATTTTGGAAGTGTTGTTGGTTTTGTGAACTCTGACTACGCTGGTGATTTAGACAGAAGAAGGTCTCTGACAGGATACGTCTTTACTTTATCAGGTTGTGCAATTAGTAAGAAAGCAACTTTGCAATCTACAGTTACTTTCTCTACTATAGAAGCAGAATATATGGTGGCCGCTGAAGCAGTGAAGGAAGCCATTTGGTTGAGAGGTTGGTTAGTGTTTTGAGTTTGTAGCATAGCTCAACTGTTATTTATTGTGACAGTCAGAGTGCGATATATTTAACCAAAAATCAAATGTACTACGAGAGAACCAAACACATTGATGTCAGATATCATTTTATTCGGGATGTCATATCATAAAGAATTACTACATTGAAGAAAATTGGCACAGCTGAAAATCCCGTAGATATGATGACAAGGTCCATTCCGGCTCTGTAGTTTAAGCATTGCTTGGACTTGGTTGGTATTCTCAAATGTTGAAATTGCATTTAGGGGCTTAGTGGAGAAGACAGTTTGTTTTGCAGAGATACAGTGACTCATTTGAATTTTTGCCAAGGTGGAGATTTGTTAACTTTTTTGGCTCAATTTTGAGGTCAGCAATTCCATCACCCATTTACATCATGTCTTACACCATCTGCTTGTCCTCCAAGGGGCTTGATCAACAAGCTGTGGAAAAGTTTTCTTGTGTGCGTGGACAGCAAACTGTGTGATGGCTATAAATAGCCTGGACTCTTCATGGTTTTAGGCATCCAAGTTTGATTATGTTTTTTTGCTCAATATCAAGCAAAGCAAAGTGTGTGAGAGTTTGAGTGTAATTGGGTTTTGGGTGTGAGCCACTTAGCCTTATATCTCTTTATTTCTATAGTAAAATATTGATCTGTCTTCTCCACGTGGACGTAGGCATAGCCGAACCACGTAAATCCTTGTCTCGTTTTTGTGTGCACTATTTTATTTTTTATCATTAATTTTTCTCTTTATTCTCATAAACTCTTATTCGATCCTTATTTCATAACATCCCTCAAACACACAAAACTCAATACCCAAACAACACTCACAAAAACACCACTCAACCAAATACCTTGCTCAACCTATACTCTGGAGGTGTCAACAACACATACCTCTTACATTTTCTGAAATACACAAATATAATCATGTCACGCATGAGAATGACAAGCTTGAACGCCACATACAAGAGACCATCCACTATCTTGTGTTGTCACTCATTATATTACCCAAAGTCAAAACGTAAAACTATTTTAGTTTAGGCAGGTTTCCCAAAACCAACACACTATCAGTGCACCTAACACCAGTCAACACCGCTACTCATACCGAACAATTTTTATTTTATTTTCTTTTTTCACTTGGGAGTTAAATGACTAAAAGGAGACAACTAGGAAAACAAAAAACAAAAAGAGGCTCACCTTTTCTTTTTAAGAAAGAGAAAGAAAAAAATGGGATAAAATTGTTTAGAACAACGGATTAAAAATGCATCCTCTATAGTAAATACTTGGGTAACAGATTTATCCAGTTTTAATGTTTTTAAAAATTATGGAACATGTGTCCAAATATATATCATTGGACAACTTCACCTGTCAAGAGCAACTTCCTCCTTTACTCTTCATGCATGAGGAGGCAAGAATTATCCAACTTTTAATGATTTTTTTTAGCAATAGTTTCATAATTTAAAAGAAATTTGGATATACGTTAACAATGAAACCATAAATTTTTAAAATTTTAAATTATTTATAAAGTTAAAAACTTTTACAAAAGAAAATTGAATCTTGTTCAAATATTTTGACTGAGTGAAAATACACACACACACACACACATATAGATGGGAAGACTCACATATATTAGAGCTTATTAAAGTCTCATTGCATGTGACCCAAAAGTATTATCCTTTGTTTTCAAAGCGAAATGTGGATGGTTCAAGTCTCCAAAAAGGATTTGTGAGAATTTTTTTGCTAAGAGGAAAAAAGAAATCATTTGTGATAGGGCATATTGTAAAACAATAACGTTTTTTTCCTCTTTAATTCATTGGTGTTACCCAAGAATTGACTCTAGAGGGGGGGTTGAATAGAGTCTATGACAAACAATGGTCAATTTTTATTTTATATATATGCATTTTACTATAAATTAACTTATTTAAAAATGCAATAATGAAGATAATGAAATAAGTAATAGTAGCACAATTCTAAAGGAGATAAGGAGAGAGAAATTACAAACTATGATAAGCCGATTTAGCGAGATTCGAAAACTCCTACTCCTTGGCTTAAGATCCCTCTTAAGGCCTCTCATTTGTGGGGGAGAGCAAACCCTTACAATTTGAAACTTCTTTTCTTACGTTTTCTTTGGGTCACACCAACGCTTTGTAATAAACGAAGGAAGTATAGGAAGAGTTTAATACAAGTGTATCTCTTTGAAAAGATGGATATTTAACTCACAAAATATTGACACCCTTTTTTGGCAAATCACGAGGTGACTATTTTGGTAATGATGTGGCAGCGACTATATGGGTAAAGATTAAATCTATTGCAATTCGTTTTGTTGCAATTCGTTAACCATTTAAGTCTTTTTTCTCGCTTAAGGCAATTGAACCCGTTAAAGAAAGTTCAATGTTCTTTCTTTCCACAATCGTCTGGTCAATTATTTTTCAAAAGAGACTCAGTTTGACTAAGATTTCTAAGTTGAACCATCTCATTGGTTCTGGCACACCCGCATTAGCCAAATTTTGAATCGGCTGTCTTTGCCGATTTAAGGGGGTCAACATTTTGGCACACCCAGTGGGACCCATTGGGTGAACAAATTGTAGACATGCCTTCAAGGCCACAAAATTCTAAAGTCATAGCCATAACAGATGATGATAATGCAGGAGAAAGTTAGTCGATTTCTTCAAGGCGAATCGTTTATGCAATTTGACAACCTATGGGTGCAGATAATGGAGATGCTGACGCGAATGGATCGTAAGTTATATGCTATAACAACCCACTTATAAGCTGGTCAAAATCGTTTGGTTCAAATAGAGAGTTCTGCAGCTGATGAATTCGTCTCTCAACAGATCACCACACCATTGGTGAACCTTCCTATACCATAATCTCCAATACTCGGGGGCAACCGATGACCAGTCAGCCATATGCTTAGGCAGAAATTCAATCGCAACCTGGTGGCGATCCCAATCAGTAACAAAGTTGGCCTAAATATCACTCACAATCGGCAGAATATCAGCCACTACTTTCAGTATCCATTCAAGTTAAAGAGATAAAACAGCTGAGAGGAACCCAACTTATTCTCATTCAACATGTTGTTGCCCCAGATGGAATCGGTTGAATGCGAATTAGCTGAAAGAAAATTAGATGAGAGCTAATCGACTGAAAGGAAATTGGCAAGTGAACCAGAATTCTTTGCCGATTGTGACATCTAATAATCAGTAAGAACAATCATTGGCTGAAAGAATTATTTTAGCTTGCCGAACTCAACCTAATTTTAAGAAAATAAAAAAAAGAAGAAGATGGCAATGGAATCGGCCGACAACAAATCGGCTGAAAGCGAATCGACAGAAGGAAAATTGTTCATCCAATGCAAAATTTTATGTGGACAATGCAACATTATATGGCAAGAATCATATGTTGATAAGATTCATCGGTAGAGATATAGTGGGTCTGTCGATATCGACTGCCATAAAAAGAAATTTGGTCGATATTGAAGACTTACTCAGGCAAATATCTCGGTTGAGGATGGACCTTACTAAGTTAGTTGCTAAAGAAACCCTTTTTAATTTCTTTAAGGTTGATTGGGTCAAGATGGAATTGGCTGAGAGCAAATCGGTTGAAAGTGACTCGGCAGAAGAAAAATCACCCATCAAAGAAATGTTGTTATTTCTGGCCGATATGATCGAAATTATTGAGGAACCCAAAAATTCAAAAAGATCAGCCGAGAAAACTTACCATTGGTGCAATATCATTCTTTTGTTAGACATAATAATTAGATCGGCTAATATGACAATTCACAATAATTTAATTCCAGCCGATTTTGATTATATGTTGTCAAAATATTTGGAAAACAGGGGGGGGGGGGCAAGTCCTTCATAAGTTCTTATGGGCAGCCAATATTGATAAATTTTTTGAGAAATTGGGGGAAGAAGTTGGGATCGACAAATATGGCTGGTATAAAATAAAGATCATCTTAAATGTGATCCTGAATAAATAAAGCTTTGGAGCTCATTGGTTTTTCATCTTATTTCAAGTGGTTAGCTCAGTCATGGTTCAAATAAATCTTTCCATTGTACTTTAAATTTCAAATATCTTATCGGCTTGGGTTGGCGACTGCCGATAAGACATTTAAAATTGGGGGGCATTATTAACACCTTTTTTTGGTAAATCACGTGGTGACTATTTTGGTGATGATGTGGCAGCGACCATATAGGTAAAAATTAAATCTATAGTAATGTTTTGGTTTGTTAAGGATGCATCCACATAATAATATTGGTAAAAGATATTGTTGAAGAGATAAATGTTTTATCCATGCGATAAGAATTCTTAGTTGGTAAGGATTTATATATAGTTATTCTTAATATTTATCCTTATATTTGGGAATATATTTATCAGACTCTTCAACAAAGGGAGTAGAGGTAAAATATACGTGATTTATGGGTTAGCATGCTTATCACTTGGAATAGTTTTAAGAATTTAATTGTAATTCAAGAGCTTAGATTTAGGGAGTAATTTATTTCATTTTAGGACTCTTTAGTTTTCTATAAATAATTGTAGAATCATTCTGTGTAGAGGGTCCAGCACCTCATAAATCAATCGTATCATTTCAATTCTTTTCAATTATGTTTTCCTAGTTTAATTCAGTTTTCCTTAGTTAATTAAATTCTAGTTTAGTTTCCTTTGTTAATTATATTCTTCCTTACAATCTAAACAAATAGCTTTCCATTCCAGTTTAATTTCCATATCTATTTTACTTCTAATTTCATTATGTTGCAATTCATTTACCATTTGAGTCTTTTTTCTCACTTTAGGCACTTGAACCCATTAATGAAAAGTTCAATGTTCTCTCTTTCTGCAATTGTCTGATCAATTATTTATCAAAAGAGATTCAGTTTGACCAATATCTCTAACTTGAACCATCCCATTGGTTTTGGCACGCTCGCATTAGCCAATTTATGAATCGGCAAGCTTTGCCGATTTAAGGGGTCAACACAAACTCACAAGACTAGAGTATTAACGAATCAAATTGAAGCTCAAGTCTATGAAAAAATGAATGAAATATGTAATCAGTGCTCAAGTGTAGCTATTAAGTGTTCTTCAATGCTCTCTTAATGATGTGTGCATCATACATAAATGTTCAATCATTATATAGAGAGAAATCTGAATATTATAAATGTTGAAGGGCTGTTGCCTACTGGGGTGCATTGAATGCAATTATAGCCATTTGAATTTGAATCTGGAAATATTCGGTCGGCTAATAGCTCTAAACCAATCGACTGATATACCTATCGGTCGACTGATTTGAACCTCCAGCTTGCAAGTCAACTGTCTTGATACCAGTCGGCTCGTTTCTTCATTCGGTTGGCCAATACAACACTAATTAAGCTATATTTTAAACAACTCTAAAAGTGTCTTGGCCTTGCATTCTCTTTAGGTTAAGTATGATAGCTCCTTTGAAGTTCATGGCTTATCTCTAGAATTTTAATGGATCAAGTATGATAATATAAATATACATATGTATGATCCTATAAAGATGAGTTTCAAATCAATTCATAAATACGTACTTTGACAAAAATTCCTAAGCACTCACCATCCTATTTAACCCTTCCTTCATGTTTTGGCCATGATTGTTGAAAACTTTAGACTTTCTTATTTCCTTTCTTGAGTTTTTGATGTTCATTTTTGGTCTTTGAAGTTCAAGTCAACCTTGATGCTTCTAACTTTGACGTTTGATCCTCTTTGTTCATTGAAGTTAATCTTGGAAGATTATATTTCTAACATAACAACTCAATGTAGACATTAGTCCTTAAACATCATTAATGATTTGTAATTATCAAAATTACTAGATTACCCTTGAATTAAATTATTTGAGTCAACAATTGATTAAGTATATTACTTTTTCTAAATTTTTTAAATGACGATAATGTTAAATCCTCAAGTCACATAAAGCGTGAATCTGTCAAAATCTTGGCAATCACTTTTTAAAAATTATATTAAGCAATGGAGAGTCAAAAAATAAAAAAATCAAAGTATTATATCCTTTTCTAAGGGCTTGTTTTTGTTGGCACCAAAACTTGGCAGCCATCTAGGCGATGACGTGGACCAATGATAAAGTGATAAATATTTTCGACATGGCACCATGAGGATCGGCCACGTGAAAATATTTGAAACAAATGAGGAGATGGCACAGGAGTCGATGCAGTTGCCAACTTTAAGAGAGAAGTTGCTATAATTAAGGCTTGATGAGTTCGCTGAGTCAAAATTGAGAAATTATTCATTGCAACCGTTGCAACGATGAAGTGGTATAACAGACAGTTACAAATACTCTACCAAAGCAAAGTGGACCTACAATAGAACCAAAAAGCTGATATATGTGCTTTGGTGAAGTGTTTGTAGCAGTCCATTGCATAACGTCATCGTTACAATGGTTGCAATTGATAATTTCTCGTCAACATGGGTTAGCCAACGTGAGAAGAAATAGAATTTGGTAGCAGGCCAATAACTAAATGCCTATAAAATAGGAAGTTTAGTTGAAATATAAAAGGGAAGCTCTAATGGGACACGTGCATAAGGCAATTTGTTATAAGTGTTGACTCAGTTTAAATTTAAATTAAAATAAATTCAAGAAAAGGATATTCTACTACAAATAATTAGGAAAAGAAGTTGATTAAAAATTCTATAAATAGAAGAGTTGTATTCTATTCAAACCGTCAAACCGTCCAACACCACTCTAAAAACATGCAATTCAATTGACAGTTATATTTCCATTCATGTCAATTTCCTTTCTAGCATTTTAAGTCCAATGACAATTCCCATTCAAGCAATTTGAGTTCCAGCAAACTTCCTTTTCTTGCAATGTTTAATTAAGCATTTTCTTTTCCTTACCTGCATTTTAATTCCAAACAATTTCTTTCCAAGCCAATTAAATCTGTAATTTAATTTCTTTGCACTTACTTTTCATGCAATTTCATTTATTCAGTTCATTTAATTCCTTTATCTTATTTTAGTATTACATTTTTTCTTTTAATACCTCAAAAGTCCTTACAACCAAGGCAAAAAAAGAACCTTACTGGAAGTTCTTTTAACTAGCCATTTTATTTTCCAATCTTGTAACACTTTTTACCAAACACGTGTTTCATATTTTTATTTCCAAAAACTGTGCAATAAATTTTACGCTACCAAACATCATTTCAATCACTAATTCATTATTTAACACATTTCACAACATAAATGTTGTTTCTGTTTCAGATGAAAATAAAAAAATTCAAAATGAGAATAGTTGCCAGACAAACCTTAAAAGATACATTAATGGATCCATCAAACCCAAACACCAAGACATGTGCCTAATTATTTTTTCTTCTTTTAAAGATTTTTTTTTTTTTTTTTGAAAGTTTAAGCAAACACGTACTCACTAATATAATTTTGGCCCCATCGAGATCGAGGCTTAAACACTCAATCTTTCCAAAAGGGAGGAGAGCTTATTCGTCTCTGTTTGGATTGACTTTTCAAAAGCTGTTTTTGGCTTTTTGAGTCTGGAAGTTATTTTTAACAGTGTTTGGCTAATTTTTGTAAAAGAGCTTTGAGCCTTGGAAGAGCGTTTTGAAGAAGGTGCTATTGTGGAGTTAGATGTATGGGGCATCAAGGTGATATGAATTTCTTTTTCTTCATACAAACAATTCTTTTTTTTACATAATTTTTGCAATAGATAATTTTATCAAACATTATTTATGTTTTCAAAAGAATAATAGCTAAAACCAAAACTGCGGGTTGGGACAAGATAACAAAATACAATGGATGGGATAACAAGATATGAAAAAATTGATAGCTCAATCCGGGGATAAAATAGTTATTTCAATAATATAAGAGTATTGGCAAAATGGTTTGTCAAATAGACAAAAAAAAAAAAAAAAAACTCTTATGTAATTAAAAGCTCTTTTAAAATATAATTGCTAAACACTATTCATAAGTTGAGTCGAAGTGATTGTTTTTGTTTCTCTTTTTCTTCTACATAAAAACAAAAGTAAAAATTATGCTAAACAAGACCTAAGTGGTGGAATGTTTAAATCTCTCCAAAATTATTTCCAGAGTTAAAAATTCAAGAGTCGTGTATTAAAAAAGTGATATGCAATTTAAAAAATATTCCTTTTTTAATAATATTCTTTGTGTTTGAACATGATTAGTTAATACTCCTATACATCTATAAATGGAATGGACTTTAATTCTGGCACACATTTGAAACTTAACAAATAAGATATATCTTTTTTTTTTAGTTGAACAATATCATTAGATAATACACATTTGATGTAAATTACTACTCACAATGAAAAAAATTCATTCTAACGAATGTTCTAAAAGGTTCTCTCCAGTGTGTCTCACTTAACAAACGAATTTTTTCCAAATAGAGTGCAATTCCCATCTTCAACTCTCTCACTCTCACACATTATTTATTTATTAAAATTGGTACTTATAAAATTCATTCATCACTATTTTTATTCGGTAACGAGTTTTTTTTTGTTTTTTTTTTTTTGGGTGTAGTGAACTGGGATGTTTTGGGTTCGATTCTTATAAAGTCTGAATATTCGGACTTAAATAATATATGTAGTTTTGTCGATAATTACACATATTCGAAGTTTGCATCGAAGTTCGCAAACATCCAAAGTAACTAGCAGGTGGGTTGATTTTATTATTGAGTACTTCATTCTTAGAGTTTGATAATATGTTACATTAAATTGATTCAATTGAATAACACTTTGTTAAAAATACTATACTGATATTTGAGACAAGACATATATACACACACACACACTCTCCTGCATGTTGTATTAAATTGTTGTAGTTTGATGTAATTTGTTGTATACGTGAGTTGCAATTTTTTTTTCTCTCCCTTTTTTTACTAAGAGTATTGAAAAAAGTGTTTTCATTCGTTGTACCATATCATCGTTGCAATGATTACAATAAATAATTTCTTATCTCGATAAAATCATCTACATAACCATAGCAAAGGTCAAGAGTATAAGAATACAAACAACAAGAGGGCCAAAATATATGCATATCAGTGATCATTGGATATATATATATTTTTTTTCAAAAGAGCCCCGACAGAATTTGAAGATGCTTATTAAAAATACATTAGTTGCATATCTGAATTAAATATTTTCTATAATTGTTATATCGATTTGCATGGCACGTGTGTCATATCTTTCTATGAAATGTGTGTCATATCTTTCTATGAAATGTGTTTCTTACCCTAAGTCACATAATTTGCTCAAACTACTGGCGCTCCATCGCTCTGTGCGCAAATTAACGTTTTGAGAGTGAATTCACCAAAAATTCACGCTCTCATGTTTTTGAATTCGCGAATTCAATTTAAGAATTTGCTGGTTTTTAAAGTTCATTTCGACGAATTGTGTAAAATAAAATCGTGTATTTTGTTCAAGAATTCGACGACTTTTGACAATAAATTTACGAATTTAGTGTGAATCTTGATAAATTTCGATTTTACCCTCAACTTAAATAGACCAAATAACGTTAATTATGTCAAAAAGTAATCAATTTAATTTAATTAAGTAAACTCTGTTCTTTATAGATAAAAATCAAATAATATAAGTTATATAACAATATACTTAATATTTAAATAATACTTATGAAACTTACCTTCATTAGCTTTTGGGTTTGAAAGTTTGAATATTTCATGTTTGTTTTGAAGTTTAGTGGTAGAATTTGCAAACTGAAGTATTATTGTCTTTTTCTTTTACTTTTGAACATTGCTATTTCAATGACAATGATTATCATCTTGAGAGTTTAAAGTAAGTTAAATGTATAAAAGACAATGCTTTTGAATATTGTTTTTTATGTTATGCCCAAGTCACTGTTATGTTTTTATTTTTATAAAGCAGCTTGTTTGATTGTTATGTTTGTTAATTTATGCATTTTTATAAAGCAGGTTATATTGGTTATAATGGACTCATATTTGATTCACTATTCTGTCTTTTTTTTTTTGCATGAAATTTATTTAAAACATATATTTATTATTATAAATTAATATTTTATATATTTATAATGCGGCGTTCTAGCGGCGCTCCAGCTTTAAAATTTTTTGGGATATGCCGCTCTCGTGTTCCCGCTCTATGTGACTTAGGTCTTACCCAATTTAATGTCATATCTTTTTATGAAATGTGTTTTTTACTCAATTTAAAAAGTAATGATACATATTCGACTAGATTTATGTTAGTAAAAAATAATATTATAATAATATCATCATATTTAATAATATAAAAATAACAATAATTTTTACTGATATAAATTAATTGGATACAAGATTTTTTTCTCAGTTTGTTCAAGCTCTGTTCCCCATCCTCCTCCTTTACTTTTGTCTAAAAACATAGGAAAAAGAAAAAGAAAATCCTATTCCTTTGAGTTGTATATATATATATAAATATAAAAAAAAAAAAAAAATCAGACAGCTAGTATTGAGTTTGACAGTTGTCACTTCCAATTTAAAAGGGGTTCAGAATAAATTTTGTCTTTACATGAGCAGACTCCTCATATAGCCATTAGGTAAAACAGTGTGTTGAGCTCGTGCTTATCTACTCATACTAGTTGTATTAAACTATTTCTATTTTTAATGAATTCAAGCCACATGTTTTATTACTTTCGATATATAACAACAATTCTCATCATTTTGTTTTTATTTTTATTTTTATTTTTCCTTTCTATTTTAGGATTTTGATTGATCATCGTCAAACTACACCGACGAGAATGGGTTGTCCGCAATTTTCTTGAGACCAATCACAATTCCTTGACTTATTGTGTTAATAATTGTGTAAATATGTCTAACTTTTTACAAGATTTTTTGTGATCACTTTTGCTTAGAAGGGTAAAAGAAAATGATTATATTATTTACACAAAATTGATAATCAAACTACTTGAAATAAGAACTCATATTTTTACGCTTTACTATTCTAGAAAGAAGTATGAACTCATACTTGAGTGCATTAAGCAATAACCTTTATGCTTGGTTCGGTAAGATAAATGGAAAAATGAAAGAAATGAATCATGGAAAGCAAAATAATGATACAGAGTTTCACAATCAGACATATTTCACTAAAATTATGTAAGTAAGAAAGATGTCATTGTTATATCATTATATTTAATGATATCTTGATTATATTATGCTCTACTCATATAAAATAGTTGACTTTTGAACTACTTATCATTATTCTACAAAAAATGTACGAAACATTTAAAGTAAAAAATATGGGTGAGAAGGAGTTGTCACTTTTTATATTTCTGAATAGATAGGGTGATCTCGTTGTTATTAGTCGATAAAGACGCGTCAGGAGCTACATATGGTAGATCAAAAATATGAAAAACATTAAAGGGAGTAACCGTCATGTGTATATTATAATAATTATTCTTCTGTTTCTATCTCTGGTGTAAAATTTTAAACAGATGAAAAATTGTAAGTAAAGAAGATCAAATTTCGTATCAAAATAAATAAATAAATAAAATCAAATACAATAATGAGATATTTTTTTAATAAAATTTTCATTTCCCATTTTATTAAGTCGTTAAGAGTAGGATTAAACTTTTATTACTTATAAAAGGTGGAAAAGAATTTTTTATTTTTGTAACAGCTATTTCGTTAGATGTAACGTGCCACTGACCTCACAGAATTTTGCTAATATATGCATACAACCAACGCTTTTGTGTGTGTGTCTGTGTGAGAGTGTATTGACTGTTTGGACAGCCAGAAACAGAGAGAAAGGGAGAGAAATTAAGAGCGAATGGCTACAGGGTCATTTGCCGTTGACGGACATGTCAGCGGCTTTAATGAGAGGATCACTGCGTCCGTAGTGATCACCTGCATCGTCGCTGCATCAGGTGGCCTCTTGTTTGGCTACGATATCGGAATTTCAGGTTCGCGCCTCTTCTTTTATTTATTTTTTCCCTTTAAAAATTAAAGTTCCTTTTGCTTGTCTTTTGTCCTGTATATTATACATTTGTCAAGAAAAAACACACACACTCTCTCTTTCACACACAGAGACACACAGTATATATGTATATGCAGTGACGGACCCAGAAAATTTGGTGAGGGGGGGCGAATTTTTAATTTGTAGGTACAAAATTATATGATGGGTTCATTTTTATAATTTTAATAGGATTTTTTTCATAAATTTTTAAAAAATTTAAGTATAAAATGAAAAAAAAAAAATTCAGTGGGCAAATTATAATTATAGTGGGGCATCTTCATAAATTATCAAAATTTGAAATATAAAATGCTAAAAAAAAAAGAATCCAGTGGGGGCGAATTGTAATTTTAGGTGGGCATTTTCATAAATTTTAAAAACATTAAGGTATAAAATGAAAATATTAAAAATTCAGGGGGGGCAGATGCCCCCCTAGTCCCCTGCTGGGTCCGTCCCTGTGTATATGTGTGTGTATGACATTGAGCAATTGTGGGTGTTAGTAGATGAAGAAAGAACTAAAAACTCAGGTTCTGAAATGTCTTTCATGCATCAAATTAGTTAAGTCAAGCCATAGTGTTGACTGTTAGATGAATATTGAATCCATATCAAACAACCACCATACATGTTTAAGTCCTCTCTCCTGTAAAAAAAAATTTATTTCAAATTTTTTTTTTGACAGATTGATTTGTATAAATTGAAATTATTTATCAGCTTTGTGGGGTTAATGTTAAATCTTTTTAATATCTTTTTGGGAAATAAATCATTTTAGTATTTTTAATGTTAATTTTAACTATTTTAGGGCCATGTTAAATATGATTTTCAAAAATTTGAGGGCTCAACACAGCTCAGCTTCTGTGTTTAGCCAATCATGGAAATGAATAATTTATTTATTTATTTTGAAAATTAGATAAAATGTTACCCTAACAAACACATTACTCAAACTAGACAATAAATTAAAATGGGGAACAAGAATTGATTTGAAAACAGTGCGAGTGACTCAATTCACCACTATATAATCTAATTACTTTGAATTTTCACCAAATAATTAGGAGTACCAAGAATTTGTCTGCCCACATGGTCTCAAAAGGATACTTTTGAAGAAGAGAAGATATTGCAGGCACATGATATATATATATATATATATATATATATATATATATATATATATATATATATATATATAATGGGCACAAAATATATAAAGTAAAAAGAAAAATTTAAATAAGGAGAAAAAGAAATAATGTGATTTCATAAAATAAAGTTTTAAAGATTCCAAATTGAAATTATTTATGAGCTTTGGGGGGGAGGGGTTAATGTTAAATCTTTTTCATATTTTTTTGGTAAATAAATCATTTTAGTAGTTTTTAATGTTAATTTTAACTATTTTAGGTCGGGTTAAATAGGATTTTCAAAATTTTGGGGTACTCAACATAGCTCAGCTCCTGTGTTTAGCCAATCATGGTGATGAATAATTTATTTATTTATTTTGAAAATTAGATAAAATGTTACCCTAACAAACACATTACTCAAACTAGACAGTAAATTAAAAGTTAAGTTGGTGAATTATTAATATTGAGCATAAAATCAGAAAATAAGAGTACTAGTGAAAGCAATTGGCTTCAACAAACTAACAAATTTACCTCATTTTCTGTCAATTACAGGAGGTGTGACAACCATGAAATCATTTCTCCAAAAATTCTTCCCATCGATTCTGAGGAACGCGGCAAATGCCAAAACGAACATCTATTGTGTTTACGATAGCCAGGTTCTAACTGCATTCACATCTTCACTATACATAGCAGGGTTAGCTGCCTCCCTTTTGGCTAGTCGCCTCACAGCAGCTTTGGGCCGCAAAGGCATCATGGTGCTGGGTGGTTGTACCTTTTTGGCTGGTGCTGCTATCAATGGTTTTGCTGAAAATATTGCCATGCTCATCTTGGGTCGTATCATGCTCGGATTTGGAGTTGGCTTCACTAACCAGGTAACTGGATGTTATCAATTGCTATTTATAACTAGAGGTGCAATTTTGAGCTGCTTAAAACAGTAGCAGGTTTGTCTAAATTGATAATCCGCTAGCATATTTTATATATTCTATTGTAATTAAGGTCCTTTGCATTGAAATACGGTTCTGTTGGCTCATGTTTGAATATTATAGGGTATCCACCCCTCGAAGATGAAAGATAAGGTCCTTTGTATTGAAATACGGACTTAAGGTATAGCTAAGCAGTTGTATCTCATATGGCACAGAAATTTCTCATGTTACATTAGGTTTGCAGATTAAATGAACACAGAAGAGAATGTAAAGAAAATTAAAGGAAAATAGGATAGAAATCATAGAACTCTTTTATTGGTAATAAAGAAATTCTATAAATATATATATCTTCAAATTTTGTAAGTTGAGAAAAACAAAGGATCAATGGAAGAAGCAAAATAAAATGTGGAATCATACTTTTGACAGTAAAAGAAAAAAGATGAAAATACTTAGGAAAGTAAGGCAGAGGTTTTTATATTAATGTCATTTGGTTTTTCTTTTCCTAGTTTGCGATTTCTTTGAGAAATTCATTGATGACTCTTCCATCATTTCCATGAAGGCAACTCCTGTTTTCCTCTCAGAGATGGCGCCACCAAAATGGCGCGGTGCATTTGGGACAGGCTTCCAATTCTTCATAGGCATTGGGGTGTTGACAGCCAATTGCTTGAATTATGGCACTGCCAGGATCAGCTGGGGCTGGCGTCTCTCCCTCGGCCTTGCCGTAGTACCAGCTGCCATCATGACATTTGGTGCACTTCTAATCTCAGACACGCCTAGCAGCCTTGTGGAGCGTGGCAAGGTAGCACAAGCTCGTAAATCCTTAAGCAGAGTTCGAGGAAGTGACGTTGAAGCTGAGCTAGCTGATCTTATTAAGTATAGTGAAATGGCAAAAGCTGCAGACCAGGAGCCATTTAAGACAATATTTGAAAGGCAATATCGGCCTCACCTTGTAATGTCCATTGCCATACCATTTTTTCAACAACTCACAGGGATTAACATCATTGCTTTCTATGCCCCTGTCCTCTTTCAGTCAGTGGGCTTTGGAAGTGACTCGGCTCTAATAGCTGCCATTATACTAGGAGTGGTTAACCTCTGCTCAATCCTTGTGTCCTCTTTTGTCATTGATCGTTATGGTCGAAGATTTTTGTTCATGGAGGGGGGGATTCAAATGTGCATCTGTCAGGTATGCATTCATATCAGTAACTTAATTAGAATTATTTTTTTTCCCTTTTCTTTCCCCGATAAATAACTTAGTTAGAATGTTGCATAAAGAAGTATATCATTAGAGTGCTTTCATGTGAATGCACTCTCATCAACCGTTGAGGGGGTGCTACTCTAACGGAAAAGTAGCACCAAATTTAGCCCTTAGATGTATGCAGTGGGAGCTGAGAGCCCTTCGGTGCATGAATTCGGTTCTTGTCATAGGTTAGCTAGAGAAGCATTTTCCTTTACTTATATTATATGTAAACTAATGCTGGGTACTCTATTTGATATAGGCCTAGAGACGAAAAGTTATAGTTCCACTTATTGTAGGGCTACTCGGGTCCAATCAAACCTAAAACTTGATCGGCTTATGTTTGGGGGTTGAGCCCTAATGTCATGATGATTAGCATTCAACTTGTACCTTCAAGCCCATTCCAAATTGACTCCATGACCACTGGTTGATTCTTGTAATTGGTTCTAATTCCTATTAGGGATTTTATTGGGTGGGTGTGCATTGGACTGAGTTTGATTCAAGATCCAAATCGACCCAAAATTCATTTTATCGGATTTGGATTATAAGTCCGAATTTAAAAAACGGACAATGGGTTGGATATGGATCATGCCAATAGGATCTGACTTAAGTTCAGACCCAAATATGGATTCTGACATTAACATTGGGGATGAGGGTTCTTGTGTTTAGGGACAGTTATATTATACATAGATGGTTCGTTGGCCATTTAATAAGAAATGGAGGAACCAACCAGAAATTCAGTTATAGGTTAATGTCAAGCCAACACAGTTTACATTTTGTTCAATATTCTGCATAAAGATATTATACAGGTAAGCTAGTAGCAAATGGATCTATATATATATATATATATATACACACACACACACATCCAACATTGAATCAAACAAAGGCTTCACTCTCTAGGCAGTTATTCCTAACGCATGTTAGATTCAAGCTAATTTGAACTAAACATTCTTACAAATTGTTATTGACCTTTGATTTTCTGGTGGCATCTTTGTTGAAGGCGATAGTGGCAGCTGTGCTGGCCGTGGCAGCGGGTACTTCTGGCACCAAGCACATCAGCAAGGGTGACTCTATACTAGTACTTGTGCTAATGTGCTTATATGCTTCTGGTTTTGGTTGGTCATGGGGGCCTCTAAGCTGGCTCATTCCAAGCGAAATATTTCCAATGGAGATCCGAACAACCGGACAAAGCATAAGTGTTGCTGTAAACTTTGCTACCACATTTGTGCTGTCACAAACGTTCTTGGCTATGCTATGCCACTTCAAATTCGGTGCTTTCCTGTTCTACGCATGCTGGATCGCCGTGATGACCATTTTCGTTTATTTTTTCATGCCGGAGACTAAAGGGATCCCTTTGAACTCAATGTATGCTGTGTGGGAGAAGCATTGGTACTGGGGTAGATTTGTTAGGCGTCAGCCTTAGACTAGTACTTATCTGCATTGTTGAAAATGGTACCACTGCATTGTAAGATCCATATGTGTAATCTAAATTAAGGGTCTTTTGGAATTTATTCTGATGGTGTTATTAAAATTGTTCATTTAAGAAATATGAGAAAAAAATGAGTATTAAAACTGTGAAAGGTATGTGGCAACAACAATGGAAAGATAATACCAACAACCATTTTAATTAAACTTCTGATTGTGAATTGTGCTGTATTGGTGGACATCAGAGTTCAACAAGAATTTTGGAAAGCAAAAGCACAAGGTACAGTGGACAAAGACAACCATATGCACAAGCCTGCAAATACCTAACCTCCATCATCCTCATTTACATGGCCTTTAAAAACAGCCTTTTTAGCTCATGAAAATAATACTAAAAAATAAGCCTAAAAATAAAATTTCTCTAAAAATTCTCAAAAAAATAGAGAAAGAAACCTAATAAAATAAAACTACTAAATATAAAATATGAGTGCAACCCAAGTTCATTTAGACAACGAAAAAAAATTCTGAAATATTCGAGAGGCTTCTTATAGGACAGAAGAACTTCGTTTTGAGGCCCTAAATGATGGTATTTTGCCGAAAACGGCGTACATCAAAGCATAGCAGTGAGTCTTGCTCGTTGGACCATTTTCATTAAAAAAACTATTCTGTTGGGTAAAAAATGGACACCTCGGGATCAATCCAAAAAATCTGTGAGCATGTCTGTTTGGCCATGTGACAGTACAAACGGGCCCTAAAGGCTTCGGCAATTAGATCTACATCAGAATATATCTTTGGTTTTACCGTTGTAAGCTTTAATGCTTCCCTTAATTCAGAAAATGCCAGCATATATAAATGTCGCTGCTTGTGGAAAAGGCTTGTTTCGTTGTTTTAAATTTGGCACTGGATTGTGTTTGAATCCACTAGCAAAGTTGCTCTAGTTGAACAAAGAAACATTATAGTTTCAAGTCAGATGTTGACCTTCCAGCTTTAATATTGTCTGTTGCCAACCCATGGATGAGAAGTTCTGGACCCTTTGAACATAATCTTGATTTACATTCAATAAAAGAGTCAACAAAATCCTCAAATATGTGACTCTGTATATCTGGTTTGCCAGCATTTCTGTACCATACCATATTGAAGTGTAATGAACCAAGAATTAATGTTTAAGGCAGATTAGGTTTACCATAAAGTTCAGAAATGTGGTATTCTAATTTACAATACCACTACAACAAAGTTGGTAGTTGGACCAGATTTTGTTGATGGACACAAGAATATTTGAACCATTGTCGGCATCATTCAATTTCAAATCAAGTAGGCCATTATAGAATGTGTAGTTTTTATTTTTATTTTTATTTGATGTGTCATAATAAATTTATACAAAAAAAAAATTGAACTAATTATTTTAACTTCAGCTATTATTTTATATCTTTTGCATATATATATATATATATATATATGCCAATAACAACCAATCACTTGTCATGCCCAATCCCACTCAATTTTTACAAACCTACTTAACATAGAATTGATTCGTTAATAAAATGAGAAAGAGTCATTTATCGGGAGGGGGGGGATGAGAAAGAGGGAGAAGAGATAAAATATACTGATATGGCTGTGTAAAAAAGTTGTGCAAAATACACAACAATATTACACATTGGTGTGGTGGCAATGTACCTTAACATATTGTTTGAGATAAAAAAAAGTTTTATATATTGTGTATATTTTACACAAAATGATTTTTTAATAGATTGTTTGAGATGCTCTAATGATAAAGAGTACGACGGTCGGATGGATATTTGACTAATTTTATATGAGTAGATGCTGATATCATCATAATATCAGAAATATTAATAACATCATGATGATGTTAGCCTCCACTCACGTAAATTAGTCGGAGTTAGTCGACTTTCAGACTCCAAATTATTATTCTTATTGAAGAGCTCTTGAACACATTATTTTATTGGATAAATTCAGTCCCAACTCTATAAATGGTAAAAAGATTAGACATATAATTTTTCTTAGTCAAATTGTTGAGATTTAATTTAGGATTTATCTGACTAATTTGACATTCTTACTGAAGGAGAAAGGATGTAAAGTAATGCTCTAGCTATTTGTTTATCATGAGAGGGCATGAATTTTGTAAACCAATAAATGGTCAAAATTTGATGAATCTTGTTTGACTTGAATTTATAAGTACAATTGAAATTATATTTGAAGTCCAAGTTAGGTTTGAACAATGAATCATGTCTAACGAGAACCTGTCAAAAAAAAAAAAATAATAAAAAAGAAGAAGAAGAAGAAGAAAAGACATGAAAGTCTTGTGCGTAAATTCTTGATACTATTTAAAGGTTCGAACTTGAGACATCATGCTAGCAATCTTAGCAGATTAATGTTGATGAATCTCGTTTGACTTGCATTTACAAGTATAATTGACATTATATAGAAATTCATGTACCAAAAAATTATGTGATCAATGCAATCAGATTGAAGTTTTTCTCTGTCAAGAAATTTGAATGCCCATTTGCAGAAGAAATTGCGGCAAATTGGAATCTCCCATCATCATTTTATGAGCTTACCCACTCAAATCCTTTCTTCCATTTCACAACCACCCACCACGCACACCCTCCACCACATACACCACCACCTCCGCTCAACCACCTTCAACCATACCCCAGTAATGTTGGTACTTTATGATTTGTTGATTCATCCCACCCGAGGATGTGTTTGAAGGTAGTTACATACCTGTGTGCAGAAGGAAGTATTTTGTTCGTCTGTGGGTTAGTCATTGTTTGGGCTTCTAATTGCGTTCTTTGGGCCACATTAGTGGATACTTGTTTTTTTTCTTTATTGCCCAGTTCTGCAATGTTTGGGCTGAGAAAATGCCCTCATTTTTTTTGTGTCTACTCTTTCTTTTATGAGAATTACTTAATTACAGAAAAAGAAAAGAAAAGAAAAGAAATTCATGGACCATTTATCCCCATCGAGACTAGTTTATGAGTCAAAGTTGGGTTTGAACAATCATATGGAATAAAAGTCAGGTGAACAGCTTACAAATTAAAATGAAATATGAAAAGAAATGACATCAAGGGTATGTATATGTGATGCGAATGTCGTCCCTAGACACTAAAACAATTGCACCCAACAACCAACAGAGTCTGACTGTCAACTGGCCACAGATCTGTGAAGGGTACCCTTTTAAGTCTAGTTAGAAAGGTAGGACCCTTGGTCCTGATACAGATTTTACTATAAAAAAAAAAAAAAAAAAAAATAGGACCATCAGTTACCGTAAACCCTGATCATAAATAAATGAATGGTTAAATGTTCATTTGACCACTTATGAGACATATGCCTGCCTTGAACACAAAAATTGGTTCACAAAATATGTAGCAGAAATAAAGACGTTAAGGTTATGAGGTCCTTATTTGCTAGTTATTTCTTACGTTGACTGGTCAAATACTGGTCAAATAGTATTGCATGCAATCCAATAAGTAATTTATTAGGACATCTGAGCATTTTGTAAGATGCTGCATGCAGAATCATATGTATACATGTAAGATGCTGCAGAACCATACGTACACACACACACACACACACACAATGTACCTATACTCACCAATGAGAAAATATATGGAAAGGAAACAGGAGATTATGTCCCAAGCCATTGAATCATTTAGGTTTTACAATCACATCCAATGACGGGGAATCCCATAAGTATGGTAGCCCGAGCTATTTTAGAATTCTATTCTACATCACATTTTCTCGATCTGTTTATTGGTGAACCAAAGTAAGGTTAACAAAAAATGTTGAATGGAAAGTTCTTAAAATTCTTTTTAGGTTTATGCATCATTGATAATATTTGTAAAGGTCATGAGTTACGGATCTAATAGTCTAGTGAAGATTCTCCGCTAGACTTTTGGGCCTGAATAACAATGTTTTATTTGTAAAGACAATAAAATACAATTTTATTTCTCCTAAAGGGATTTGTAATAATCTCATAGACTTATATATGGGCTATATAAACACAATTCTTGTTATTCTAAATAAAAATTCATTTTTGTGGAATCACGTATGAAATATAGAGATGTCACATGCATGAGAGTTTCCAAACTTACTCGTACCCATTCTTATGTGACTTTACATGAAGAAATTAGCCAAATACTACATATTCATATTATAGTAGCCTGCATTCACATATCCAAATGTAGTGTCACGCCATGGGACCTGACGAGATTTTGTTATATAAAAAAATCTAGTATTAATGTCCAATAAACATTATATATATATATATATATATATATATATATATATATATTATTTATTTATTTATTACTTTGGGAAACTGGAAGTCAACTTGTAGGAAATACAATCAATATAATGGTAAATGAATTATCGATATAAATGGTAAATGAATTATATAAATGGGTCTAAATATCATTACCCACAATAAAAAATTGTATATAGGGCAAGGGCTATGGTTCGTGGCCTAACAACTACAACCAGACCTTTATCCATCACGCGTATATGTCGGGGATTACGGATTAGGTGATATCTCTGCGCATCTAAGTAGCATAGATATGAATATATACATTCATAGAATAAATTTAAAAAAGGTAAGACACGAGTACAATGTGAATATAACTATATATAAATATGAATTCTAATTTATATATATTTATTGGGTAAGAATATTATAAAATCTTAATTCATTTTTGATTTCTATACTGCTGTTTGATAAAATTGAAAATTAAGTATTGAAAATTTTAAGTACTGAATTTTAAAGTGCTGAAATTTTTAGTGCTGAATATATTAATCTGTAAACTTGTTTGATATTGTATTAATTTTAAGCACTGAATTCATTAAGATTGTTTGTTAAATGCAAAAGCAAAAATTTGAATGTTGTATATATTACATTTTTGTCTTGAATATCTTATATACATAATATTATTATAAAAGATATTATATTAAAACATAAACACATATATAAAAGAATGAATTTCACCAAAGAAATATATTAATTTAACAATGAATATGAATGTCAAAATTGATCATAAAAATTTCAAAATCAATATATAAAATGAAAACTTATGAAAATGAAATATTTATGAGAAGGAGAATAAAATTCACTCACAAATCATTCGATTTTTATTTATATAGTAGGTTTGTATTATAATTAACAATGGTGTGAGGGTTTCATTGCATGATTGTTGATTATAAACTTGAGTAAGCCATATAGTTTATATATATATATATATATATATATATATATATATATATATTTATATTTTGCTGAATATTATTTATATTTACATTATTTGAGAAGAAAAGTACAATGAAACCTTTGAGAAATTGGGGTAAATTTAAAAAAAAAATCAATCGGAACGGAATAGAAATACAAAGTGGAAATAGCTAGAAAGTCCATCAATACATTTAATTTCAAAAGTAGCGTCAATACTTTTAATTTCAAGAGTTGAAGAAGTGAAGGACAACCTAAAAATATAATATTTGAGGGTAACAAAATATTTTAAAACCTAATTAAAATCAGTTACCGTCTTTTGCGATAAAAGTTAAGTAAGACCCGTAACGCTTAAAATTTTGGTCTGTTTTAATCTACTGTGTAACATTTTAAGTGGTAACCTAAATGTTGTCAAATACGCTAATTTTAAAAATTTGTTGGGTGTTAAGTGCTGAATAACGATATCAAATAAAGTTATTCTAAAATGATTTAGAAAATGAAATTACTTCATTATTTATATCATCTGTACCATTAATTTGTTTTAAATGAACAAGTATATATAATGCCAATAATTATTAAAAGAAAAAAGTTAAACACTTTATAACGTGTTTATATTATTTTCAAAATTACCAAATATGACTGTTTTACATTTGTTTGTGTATATAAAACTTGTATTAAAAATGTCTGGAAAGTGTCACTTTAAGCGTTTGAGAAGTGTCCAATTGCTTCAAGTGTTCAAAATAATAAATTAAATTTTTTTTAATGAACAAATATATAAATATCTCTGAATTGTGTGAGAGAACGTGTGCTGGGAGATTAAAATATGAAAATTGAAGTCTTTTAATTGCAGTAGATGAATTTTAATAAGATGTTACAAACAAACCTAGACATGACACCAAGTGGCCTATGATCTAAATCGATCTAATAATTGAAGTTGCTTCTTGTAGTTATTCTCGTACCATATGGTTTTGAAGCCCAAAATAATATCTAATACCATATTTTTTCAATTTTGAGAGAAGGGGAGAGGTTAACTTAAATGAAAGGAAGTAGAGGTGGGTTGGGGGCATTTAACAGAAACAGGTGGTGAGAATGACGAAAAAGATGTTTGTAGAAAGCGAGGTGTTTCAATGCCCATCCTTCAATTCTGCATTTAAAGTGAATTCAAGATGATTTAATGAAGGCAGGTGGACTTACTTAAACCTTCACACACACAATACACACACACACTCTCAAAGCCTTAAATAGATTTGGCCCCCCTGGATTTTCTATTTCCCTATATTTATTCCAATTTTCAATATAGAAATATAGGTTCTGACTTCCTTACAAGAATGCCCCTCAGAATTTAAAGGAGCTTTTTTAGTGTCTTACTCTTTTGGCACTGGTCATATAGCTTTGTAATCTATTGATCGATCAAGTCCCTCACCAATTTAATTAAGTTAATTAAGTGGTCAGTACCAATAATGCTTTCAAATGCCAGGTTAAGGGTTCGAATCTCTAATAACCATAACACTAACTCATTTTTCTTTAATTTAGTTGATACTCAAATACTTATTTTTACGAAAATTGTTTATCTATGTCTCAAATCTGAGACTTGATGCTTCATGAGGCATCAGGACTTAAGTTCCCACCCGCTAAGCCAACCTAGTGGGATTAACCGTAACACTAACTTATCCTACATGCATTTGATCTATTTTCGTTGAAAAAAAGTTTTACAAATAAAATTCATCTTGATGGTCAAATCAAGAATGCTAGTCAAGATTTTTCATTCATTGAATGAATTGAATAACTTATTCTTATACAATAGACATAAATCCCTCAACTAGCATTGTTATTTGAATTTTAATTCTAAATAAGGTTGTCAATATAATGACAATAAATTTGACAAAGCTAGTGAAGGATTGCAAAGGAAGCAGGTTGCAATTGCATTAGCCAAGGGTGTTTACGTAATTTCAGAATGTGCAGAGCACAAAAGAGTATTAAATATATATAAATGATATAGTAGATAATTTGGGACCAAAAAATTCGGTTGAAGGCTTTTGGTTTTCTAAAGAAAATGTGATATATATATATATATCTATAGAGGTTTGTAGTATATATTAATTGGAAGAGATATTAATTCATATAGGTCATCAAATGTGGTTGTTTATAATTAATAGCTGAGGCCGTTGTGAGCTTTAAAAGTTTGTAGTTCAAAGAACGACTAATTTTCATAGCTCATGGAAGTTGGAGTTATTATAACCATTAAATATTGATAGGCATTCAATTCCTTCTTCAACTGTTTATAGTCTACCACATTTATTGACTATTCCTCTCTCTCTCTTTATCTCTCTCTATCTCTCACTAAACGTCACCGCCTATATATAATAACAAATCCATCTATATATATATACACACACACACACACACATATTAAATTGGCTTTCTTTTCCAGGTAATATATATATATAACGCCGCGTAAGCAAATAGACTGGGTGCAATCAAGATACTATATGTCAGACTGAAAAATCGCAGGGTCTTAGTAAGGTAGACTAAGATTAATGAATTCTTTGACATTAGATATAACATGTATGTCACGAAAATAATAGGTAAGATAATGTAAATTATACATATGTATAGGTTGAACCCATCCTTAAATTCAACGGTAAGGTAGACTAACATTAATGCATTCTTTGACATTAGATATATCATGTATGTCACGAAAATAATAGGTAAGATATTAGATATATCACGTATGACATTATATATGCATAGGTTGAACCTATCCTTAAATTCAACGGGTAATTATGGTTTTTCATTTTCTAGCATGTTGTTGATGAGAACATAATTTCGTTTGATTAAGTAGCGCCATTTCATTCTTGACACACGCAAAATTATTCAAGTTAAGAAATTAGGATGAATAAACAAACCCAAAGACAAACCACAAAATATATATCAACTCACCTAATTACATTTTTCTCATGTATTTATCTACGTACTGTATCTATACCATATATCTATATCAAAATTCTTAGCTGATATGTTTTTATTTGTTAGTTGCAAGTGATACGGTGATTTAGTGAACTCATATTTGAACCGCATCACTTGTATCTAACAATAAATATAAAAGATCGACTTCAACTCATCTATTAGATCATTTTCTTTAATTCATTTGTATTTTTTTTTCATTTTGAGAGGCATTTTCTTGTACATGTTAGTGGGTGTGTATATATATATATCATTTTATAAGCAGTGAATTAACGCATCTACTTTTTAGCGCCAAGAAGTTACCATTAAGGTTATTTAGGGAAGACAGCCATTCAAGCTTTAATTAGAGAACAAGTTGGAGCTATACAGATGAAAACCCAAACTTCACCTGAATACCACGTCATCATGAGGTGGACCGCTTTTTAATTATCCTTCTTTTACAAGTCTTTCTTAGATTCTCTCTTTTACACTATTACCCTCTCCTTCTCTCCCTCTCTCTCTCTCTCTCTCTATATATATATATATAACCACCACCCATAACATTCATCATTTGAATGATACCAGAGAGAGAAATCTAGAGAGAGAAGGTGATCAATATCTTTGTATTGAAACCATGGTTTCCTTCCACACACCCCTCTCACCAACTAAAAGAAACACAATTCCAGAGCTAATTGAAAATCTATCGAAGAAGAGAAAATTGGAAGACACTGAAGTTGAAGAGGTCCTCCAGAGCCCATTCAAAGCCAAAAGCCTCAAATCCACCTTTAAAACTGATCAGCTACGCCTAGAGACTCCCTTGCCTTTGGACTGGCAACGATGCCTCGATATTAAGGTACGTACTTCTCAAATTACTATCAGAATTGGTGTTTTGAAATTGAAATTATTATTATTTTTTCAAATTATAATTTCGAAACACTAGTTTACATACAACGGACATATATTCAGTTTCTGTAATTATTTAAATTGATATATTAATTTAAACGTGCTTAGCCGAGAGTAATACACACATGATATCTTAACATGTACGTTGCTTTGTTGTTTTGAATATTACAGTCTGGACATATACACTTTTACAATACAAGGACTCATAAGAGAACGTCAAAGGATCCAAGGTTAAGCCCAGAGCCACCAAGTAGTCCTAGCCATATGAGCTTAGACCTCGAGCTCAACCTCCCATGTGGATCAGTCACCAAGAACCCTAATTCCGGTAGTAGCTCCGTGAACGACGACATTGATGATGATGATGATGATGATGAGAGGTTGACGGTGAATTCAACCATGAAGAAGAAGAAGAATTCGGGGGGACTAACACGAATTCCGTCGTGGTTGGCGTTCGAAGGAGGAGATGAGAGGGAGATGGTGACTGCAGTGTGCAAGAGGTGTCACATGTTGGTGATGATGTGCAAGTCTTCTCCTGCATGCCCAAATTGCAAATTCATGCACCCCATCACCACCACCACTGATCAAAGCCCTTGCAACTCATCATCATTCAACCATGGACTTAGCCTCTTATGTTAATTACTCTACTAGTAAGAAATTAATCAGAATTTCTAGTGCTCCAAATTAATGTTTTTTTTTAGCATTAATTTATGTCACATATATATGCCACAGCCAGCTTTGTCATGGTAACAGTTATACTTGAATTCTGCAAAGCTTTTTAATTAGTTGGATAATTAAGTACTTTGCTCCTCTTGTGAAATACTAAAAATTTAGAAAATAATAAACATAAAAATAGCTAGAGAGAGAAAATAGAGAGTAATTACCTGAAGACACTAATTCACCGAATTTTCCAGAAAATTATTATATATATATATATATATATATATACACAAGTACGTCAAAATTTGCTTTCTTTAAATTCTATTATGCGTATCTAAGAAAGTGTAGAGTTCTAAATCCACCTTTATGGGCCTGTTTGAGTTCTGATTACCGTCAAATATAGCTTAATTGAGTGGTATTCTAAGTAGAAATTAATTAAGATTTCAAATTCTTATAGTGAGAAAAGAGTGAATGTGTGACCCTGTTATTATTATCAAAAAAAAAAAAAAAAAAAAAAGGGCTGAGTTCTGATCATGCAATTTGAATGAAATTTGTGCATAAACCAAAAGTTTTTTCCTATTTGATTATGAAAACCCCCTGTTCCACTTTAATTCAATCATTTTCATATTTTATCTTAAAAGTTTGACACTTCAATAATAATAATAATTCTTCTTCTTCTTCTTTGAATGAAATTTATGCATAAACCAAAAGGTTTTTCCTATTTGATTATGAAAACCCCCTCTCCCACTTTAATTCAATCATTTTCATATTTTATCTTAAAAGTTTGACACTTCAATAATAATAATAATTCATTATTAATGGGTATTGAGAGTGCAAATTCATAATAAAAACACTCTTATACTTATTTATTTAAAGAGAGTGAGTTTAGTGTATGAAACTTCTGATCTAGTGATCAATGGTTACTGTGCACTGGTCCCGAACTTGATTTCATTATTAAATTATTTCTTAGTATTTAGTGATGAACATCCAAACTGGCCTTGCAAATTATAACAAAAGACTATCAATCTCCATTATATTATCAGATCATTCTCAACAAAGCAAGATTCCTATCGCACCGTATCAATTGGGCATCCGTAAATATTCAACACAACTCACCAAAAATGTTTGATATGATCAGGCAAACGCAAATCGGGGAGATTTATTTTTCAAGATTGATAAATTTAGGGTCCAAAATTGGTCTACTGTAGTGGCAATCTAATTTCCCACATATATCTAAGCCATCAATCATATTACTATAATGAAGCAAGCAGTTTTTCATAGAATTGTCATGTGCATGAGACACATTTTATGTGACTGAACCACCAAGTGATCATATAGAAAAGTGCCTTCCGCAACAAAAAATATATATATATATATATATCTCTCTCTCTCTCCATACATATATATATATATATACACACACAGAGGTCAACGTGCACATATTAAATTAATTCGATTAATTTTATGTGAATAATTGATATTATCATGACATCAAGATATTAATGAACAGTGGACGATGCAATTGATGAACATATACAATTCAATTGACAAGATGACAAAATGTGCTAGTAAATGACTAAATGTCATATGAAATTTGGAACCCAATTCACTCTATGAAAAAAAGTTAAATACAAGCTAAAATATGAAGAACCCACAATTATGAGCATGTGAACGATAAACTCTTCCCTCTTTTCAAGTGTAGATAATTTTTAGTCTATGTGAAAGCTTCAAGCAGTTCCATGATAGAGCTTGTTAGGACGGTAGCACGTATTAGATTTCTGTACTTGTATGTATGCTTTAAGTGTGTTCCTTCCCATGTATTTGTTACTTTGTTGAAAATAAGATCTTTTTGTTTGTCAGGTAAAAAAAACATATATATAATATTCTTAGTCCAATTTTTTTTGGACTTATGCGAAGGGGCATTTTATATGGTATCTTGGGAATTGTCTTAAAAAAAAGAAAAAAGAAAAAAGAAAAATAAGTGTGAAGTGTACACCCATGTTAAACGCTATTGTATTTGAAAGTTTTGTTTCAAATTTTTTTTTCTTTTTCTTTCTGCAATAACTTAAAGTATGAGTACTAACTCATATTATGGAATGGAGGGAATAATTCATAATTTTCAATACATGACACTTATTATGAAACGAAGGGAGTAATAATATTATGGAGTAATATTAGTTTTGAATAACCATTGAGTTAACCAAGACATCAACATGTGGAATTTGGTATTACAGCAATTGGATATATAACCTTTGCAAATAAGCTTTTTTCTTTTTAATTATTTTTTGGCGAGTAATGTTGCAATCTTATCTACCAACTATATAATACTTACCCATCCTTGCACTAACTTTAAATGGATAATGAATTAAAAGAGTACCCCGTTCTTTATTAAAATATACTTCTGAATCATAACAGAGCATGTTTTCAACAATGAAATTGAACCAAATGATGGAAGAAAACGAGCCTTTTCCTTTTCTTGATTCTTAAATATCATTAACTGTTTTGTTAATTTATAAAGGTGCAAAAGGCTTTTTGGCAAAAAATAAAATAATAAAAAATCCCTACAATAGCCCAAGGGTGGATATGGATAAATTAGAAGCCCCCATGCTATTGTTGCGTAAACACACAAAACAAAATAACTGAATGTTTTGATATCAATTGTTATGGTAGAAATTAAAAAATAACGATATTCGAAGAATAAGTACAAGCAATCACAACGAATTAAAAAAAAAAAAAAAAAAAAATCACACACAAGAATACAAGATATACGTTGTTTACTAAAAAAAAAACACTTAGGGCTACATCGACGGATTGCCCCAAACAAATTTCACTATGAAAAAGATTAAAAATTATAATGGAGAATTTACTCTCAACTTTTCTTAATTACTCTTTTTTGTGTTGACACAAATTAATCACACAAATCTCTCACAATCCTCACCACTACGTCCTTGGATTGTATATAAGTAGTGATAGAAAAGGAACTCAAGTAACCCCACACGACTAGCCTTTTGTAGAGTCAAAAACATTGTAAAGCAATTTTTGCAACTAACTAGGAGAATGCAACCAGTTGCGTGCAACTAGTTGCGCTTGATGTATTCCAACGTTTGGAACTCACTACCCAAATGCAACTGATTGCGTTTTGACAGTTGCCACAACAAACTTGCAACTTGGCATGCAACTGATTGAGATAGGCTAGTAGCCTAGTAGCCAAACCAAAGTCAATAAATCAGCAAGTTTCACCACCCCAATTTTTTATGTGATCAGACTTCACAAACCACAATAATTAATTTCAGCAATAATCGATACTAAATTTTGCACAATTTTTTTCAGTCGAAACAGAGGAAGAGTTTTCATCTTGGTGAAGTCCATTTTGGGTGATCCGGAAGCAGATTTTATGGAGACAACTAAACCTATATATTATTCATGACAGACTAATGCTATGGGATATAGAGGAATATGTGTCTTAAATCCAAATACTTGAATATTCTTGATTGGGTGTTTAATTCACATACCTCTTCCCAGAAGTGATACACCGTCTAAGAAATTAATGGTGCTCGGAAGAATAGAATAAGTGTCATGATTTGAAATTATAGAAAATTTACTTCAAAATTTGAATTAAGTTTCATCTAATTTTAATTTCAATTCCAAGATATTGATTCCATGCTCCCAAACTAGTCCAAATAGAATTGAAGAGAATTTGAGGTTTGAATCAGAGAGGTTCTGTTTTCTTTATTCTTCCCCTGAAGCAAATCAAGGAGAAACAACAGAATAACAAGTGGCTGTTTCTTTTCTCATCGTATTGAGGGACTATTATTCAATGTCTAATGATCCATAGAGTCATATCAATTCTATGAAGTTAAACCTTTTAGCTATTGCCTTGTTCTAGCCAATCACAGTAAAGCAATCGTTAACATATTTGTAAACGAGGAATGCTATTAAGAAAGTTTTTCCCGAACAAGTGTAAACTCTAATTAATTTGTGTTAGATATTAATCACAAATAATCATAAATTCTTAAATCTTAGAACTCTAATTAATTTTACATCCTTATAACGCATAAATATATATATAATTAGATATACATACCTCGATTCATGATATCAAACCTTGTTTGAGATTAAATTCAACGTCTAGATTCTTTAACCACGGACGAAGCTGCAACTGGTCAACAGGTAAAGGTTCCACCTGGTTTCTCTTTCTTGGCCTTTTGCACACATAAAACTTTATAAAGGTAGAGAGATGACTAATTTTCCTTATTAGTAACCTAATTTCACTTTCCATCAAAGTAAGGAATAAGAAAGAAAAATACTTTTCCAATAAGTAATTATCAAAAAGGTAATTATAAGTTGACCAAAAAATAAATAATATTAATTGATATCTATTTACTTAGCCACCAAGTAATATGTCACATGTTCAAATCATGTAGGCCACAATTAATTAAATAATCCTACATTCTCCCACTTGGCAAATATAATAACTTCTGTAGTGGTTTAGTAAAATAGTCATTAATGTGCACCATAAATCAGATTAAAGTATTAAGTTGGTTATCATAAATACTATGGTAAACAAACTATCAATGTAAGTCATAGCGGTTGTATGTCTCTAAATGACACAGTCCCTTCCATGTACCACAATACTAGTAACTCATTTAACATAGTCTATAAGTGAGAAGTATTAATAAAGATCTAACAATAATGGTTTTTTTTTTTTTTTTTTTTTTTTTTTTAAAGACTATTCCTGTTTTCATCATTTAAAGTAATACATGTATGTACATACATAAATTAACAATAAATATTAAAAACACATTTTAATGAGCTCAAAATGTCAAATATATATAAACATTGTTAATCAATCCACAACAAAAATAATAATTAACTTTGACAACATTTAAAACCCATTCTTTCAATATGCCCTAATGGCTTGGGTGGTAATCCTTTTGTTAATGGATCTGCAATCATTAGTTGTATGCTTATATTTTCAAAAGGCACTCGTTGTTTCTGAACTTCTTCTTTAATTGTAAGATATTTCAACTCCATATGCTTAACGCCATTGGAATACTTATCGTTTTTAGTAAAGAGGACAGCTGCGGTGTTATCATAATAAATTTTCAGCGGTCTGGAAATTGAATCCATAACACCAAATACTGAAATAAAGTTCCGCAGACACAAACTATGATTTGTAGCCTCAAAATATGCTACAAACTCAGCCTCCATAGTAGATGGAGTAATAATAGACTGTTTTGCGCTTTTCCATAATATTGTCCCTCTAGTTAAAAGGAACAAATAATCAAAAGTGGATCTTCTAGTATCCACACATCCAGCAAAATCTGAGTCTGAGTAACCAATAACTTCTAAATCACCAGTCTTTCTAAATGTGAGCATATAATTTTTTGTTCCTTGTAAGTATCTCATGACTTTCTTTGCAACTTTCCAGTGATGCATTCCTGGATTGTTTTGGTATCTGCCTAGCATTCCAACTACAAAACCAATATCTGGACGAGTGCAAACCTGTGCATATATCAAACCTCCCACAATAGATGCATAAGGAATATTTTGCATTTCTTTATGTTCTAATTCATTCTTTGGGCATTGCATCAAACTAAATTTATCCTCTTCCTGTATTAGAACAATAATAGCTGAACAATGTTCCATACCAAATCTCTCTAGAATTCTCTCAATATATGTTTTCTGAGACAATCCTAACAATCCACATGACCTGTCACGGAATATTTTTATTGCTATCACGTAAGATGCCTCACCCATATCTTTCATCTCAATTTTCTTAGAGAGATAATTTTTAGTTTCATACAATAAACCAAGATCACAACTAGCAAGCAAAATATCATCAACATATAGAATCAAAAATATAAACTTACTCCCATCGATCAACAGTATTTTCATTAAAACCAAAAGAAGTAATAGTATCATTAAACTCAATATACCATTGTCAGGAAGCTTGTTTAAATTCATATATTGACTTCTTAAGTTTACAGACCATGTATTCTTTACCCTCTAATGTGAAACCTTCAGGTTGATCCATATAGACTTCTTCTTCTAAACTCCCATCTAGGAAAGTTATTTTCACATCCATTTGATGCAACTCTAAATCATAATGAGTTACAAACGCCATGATAATTCTAAAGGAATCCTTCTTAGATACAAGAAGGAAGGTTTCTTTATAATCAATGCCTCCTATCTGAGTGAAGCCCTTGGTTACAAGTCTGGCTTTATATCGTTTAATATTGCCATTAGAGTCGCGTTTTGTGATACCCCTCGATTCTAGAGCCACAGGTGATCAAGTCTGAGCACAGATCCGAGGGATACTAGACAATTAATATGTAAACAAGCAAGAGTACAAAGGAATTTAAAAATAAAATAATACGCTGAAAAGAATTCTAAATATAAAAATCCTCCAAAATAATAAATTAATATTATTTAATCTTCCCAATCCGTACAACTCGGGAATCCATCCAGTGGACCCCTAATAATTCCAAATGAAAATAAATTATATAACCAAAATCCAAAACTAAATACGAAAGGAAGTCCTACGTAGTCGGAAGAGTGAGTGACTGTATCTGCTTCATCACGATCAAATTCTAAACCTGGTACTGACGGATACCTGAAAAATAAGAGTGAGTCAGACCCACATGCAAGTTCCATCCTACTACAATCCATACATAAACCCAATACGCAGATACATCCTAAACAGCTCGGCAATAACTAAAATAGTCCATATAGATATAGATACACACTATAGGATGCTCACTAGCCTATAGTGTAGTTCAGCCTGCATGGAAGGAAACATATAAATCACACTTTCCAGTAGCTATGTACATCTCCTGTCAGGGAACATCAACAATATCGAGTTACCCATCCCTTGCGATATACGCACCCTAACCATGATCCTGAGACTCAAGCTCATATCACAGTACCATAAGTATATATATAAATCATTCCTAATACAGAAAAATAAAATAAACATCCGTTATGTTCAACTGTTTTAGTTGATAGGACATGCATCCATGTAGGATTTAACTATTTTAATTAATCCATTCCGTATGTATGAACAGGTAGGACTTAGCGTTTTGATCTAATAAATCCCTGATATGCCACCATCTCATAACAGTGCATATAATGCATATGATCCATAAATGATGCACACTCAAATGAACATTAAGTACATCTAAAAACCAACATAATAGAAATCAGATATAGATAAGATCCTATCATGCATCTAGTATATGATTATAATCATAGAACCTCCATTTAAATTGCTAAAGTAATATTAAACAATTCAAATTATCCATATCCACATAATTGACAGAACAAAAATTAAAACAGTTTATCAATTAACATCCATAGTATGGTATAATGATTAGCAGAATTATGAACTGAGCACATTATTCTAGAATTCCCAAACCATACTCTCCTATTAGTTTATGTAAATTACTAAAACAAAGACTAGTAAATAAATCCTCTTTAATCCTTGACGACATGCAAATTTATATTTAAATTTCATGACGTCCATTTAATCCTTAATCATAATTCATACACCTGATATAATGTGGAATACCCCTAATTTTAAAAAGGATAGTCCTGGTATTTATTTAATTGTTTAATTGCATTTTTATTTTATTTTATTGGTTATTTGTTTGTGTATTTATTTAATGGTTATTTTAATTGGATTTTGTTTTGCTTTAATTGATTAATTATTTTATTTAAATTGGTTGATTATTTTATTTGTATATTTATTTTAGTTTCATGTTTTATTTTAATTGGATTAAGTTAAATGTTTTATTTATTAAATTAGGTTATAGTTTTAACTGTAGAATGGAATTCACGTGTGTAGCCGTCACTGTTTTAAAACGTCGGTTTTGTTATGGGCCGACAAGGATTATGATTAGGGCTCTGTCTCTACATACACAGGGAATACGGTTTAGTTAAGTCTCTCTATATATAGAACAATACGTCAACTTAGGGTTTTGAGAATACACAACCCCTATTCACGTACCAAAGATACAGAGATAACAGAGACTTGTGAGAGAATTGAGCGAGAGAAAACAGATCAAGGCTTAGGAGGAGAACAGAGAGGACCAAGGGAGAGTTGTGGTGGATTAAACCAAAACCATAGGAGGCTTGAAGGTGGTCAGTGTTTTCCAGAAATTAGGAAGACGGCGACAAAGTTTTGAGACCAAAACTGCAGGTAAGTTCTTTACTTTCTCCTTCCCTTTGGCTCGTGTTCTGTGCACCTAGGTAGTCTCTAGGGTTAAATAAATCATAAACTGGAACTTACATATTTATTGTATGATTTATTGATGCTTTGTTTGTGTTGTAATCAAATCTGTTACAAATTCATGCCTGATTGTTTCAAGTTTTGTTTTTTTTTAAAGCATGCTAGTCCGGTTGTAATTTTAGCTATTTTACTTGCTTGCAACCACTGTAAATAAGTCATGGGGATGCTTTTAGGCTTACATAAGGTTCTTAGATTAGTTTTAAAAACCGAACAGAAAGGTTGCAACTGGCCGGAGTGGGAGCAGAGGTCAGAAACGAAGCTGGAACGGAGAAAAGGCTCACAGGGGGAAAGAGAGCCGGCTCTGGAATGTTAGAGCCGGCTCCCACCTGTTTAGAGCCGACTCCAAGGTTGTATGGAGCCTACTCAATGTTGATTTGAGCTTGCTCTATAATTTTTTAGAGCAGGCTCTTTTCATTTTGATGCGTACTGAAAGTTTTCAGCTACTGTTTGGGCACTTGGGGTTTCTGAATAGTTTTAAAACTTTAATGGGGTTTTCAATAATTAATTTAGGATGTAATTAAGGTCTTGTATTGCATAAAATACCCTCTTTGTATTAATGGATTTAACAGTGCGCTATTTAACAACTTGTGCGCGGTTAACTGCTGGAAGGAAGTTAAATTGTCTAATTTTAATTTGACAATTTAGGGTGCTATAATATGATTCTAAATTAAATTTTAGATGTATGAGGGAGTCTTTTAATTAAAAAATTGGACTTGTAGCATAGTTTATGGCTCGGTGCTAAAACAATAAAACAATATACAAAGATGCAACCTAGCATGCTGTTGATGGATAAAAGGAACTGACTTGCTAGAATTAATTGTAGCAATTTCTTGGACAATATTATGATTTTAAAACTTATTTATATGCATGATAGAGTTGTTGATTTATTAAAACTGATCTATTCATGTTCTGGATGTTAGTTGTGGAACTGTTAAACAATACATGGTTTAACTCTTGAATTTAAATTGTTGAAACTTTAAATACTTTTTCTGCAATGATTTGGATATTGGTTTTGGACTGTAAATTACTAGCTTATCATTTATGTGTCATAATTTACATGGATATGGAGGATTGTATGCACCGGTATGGGACGGTGACATACTAGGATTGGTTTAGCTCAAAACGCTTAAACCTAACCTATCAGATTAAAGGAATGGATTGAAAAATATTGAATCCTAATTGTGACCAAGTCAGATCAACTACGACTAAGTTGAATGGCTTCTTGGATTAATGGATGAAGGTTAAGTCATATCAACTGAATAAGTTGAGTGACTAACTAGTATGTTTTGTATGTCTCCTCGATAAATAATTGAATGACATATTATGGTTTTGGACGGATTTTAGATATATGGTTATGGTACCACGATATGAGCTTGAGTCTCAGAGTCGTTGGTTAGGGTGCATATATGCAGTGGATGCGTAGTTGGATATAGTAAGTAGGTGTACCCTGTTAGGTCTAGGTACTCATGCCCACCCTTGGGTGCGTTTTCGCATGTTGCCTTCTATTCAAGTTGAGACCCCTGCTGTAGTCCAGTGAATGTCCCTTAGTGTGGATATATATATATGTATGGACTAGATAGATATTGTGAGGTATCTACGGTGTATCTACGTATCGGGTCACTGTATGGATTGCAGTTAGTTTAAAACTTGTTCATGGGTCTGACCCACTCTTCTATTATTCTTTTCAGGTACAAGACGGTTCCAGCCTTAGAGCTTGATCGTGCTATTCGAGGACAGTTTCCATTCGTCAGATTACGTAGGACTTCTCACGATATTCCAGTTTTATTTACTTTCAGTTTTCAGTTCAGTTGGGATTTTATTTAGACGTTCATTAGATGGATTCCCGAGTTGTAATAATGGAGGTTTTGGATGTTGGATTTTATTAAGTTTTATCGGTTGAGGATTCTATATTAGTATTCATTTCAGCTTTTAATATTTATTCTTATTTCATTTTGTCATCTGTGTTCGCATTACATATTAATTGTTTGATATTCCCTCGGGTTTGGGCCTGGGCCTGATCAACCCGTGTCTCGGATCCGAGGGGTATCACATAATGGCACTCAAAAATCTAGATGGAGTACATTATATGAAGTCCCAATAGAATTTTAATACTAGTTCGTTTAATTTGCCAGAACAACCACTAGCAATCAAACTTCCATATTTCGTGACCACATGTAAATTATTGTTTAATTTCATGGAGTCCATTAACACAGTATAAACCAGCATTCCTGGTCTTCATTAAATTATATATAAATATCATTTATATAAAATCTAAAACATAACTCTCATACTAGTCCATTTAGTTTGCTCAACAAACTAGAAACTAAGTCTTCCTCCTTACTTGGTAATATGCATAGTTTTTTTTAAAAATTCATGATACCCCTTTCCAGATCATAAACCAATATTCCTGGGTCTTTAAATATGTTATAAATATTATTTTAAAACCCCTAATTAAACTTCAGTATTGCATTTTAGCCCCTGCAGTCTGAAAAACCTCCAAAACCACTTACTAGGCACTTACAAAAGGTAGAGCCGGCTCCAATTTAAGGTAGAGCCAGCTCCATCCCCCTTGGAGCCACCTCTACTTCATGTGGATCTGGCTCCACTTCAATGGAGCCGCCTCCATTAAAGGGTGGAACTGCCTCCACACTCCCAGCCTCCATTTTTCCTTCTCCGGCGTGTTCTAGACCCTCTGTCTTCCATTGCTAGGGTTCCTAGGTGTCTGAACTAGATCTTAACACATTCCTAACATGTATACAACACAGTATGCATCACAAATCTCAATTGAAAACATCTAATTAGGTATCACAATTCAAGATTACACAATTTACATAAAACTGTTGTAGTTTAAAATTGACACAAAATCTGGATCAGTTTTAAAAATAGTATACAATCCAACTATTAGTTTTAAAAGTTGAATTAATCCCTGGAGACTATAAAGAATGCACAAAACACAAGTTTACAGGAAGGAGATAGAATGAAACTTGCCTTTATGTTTCGATTTGAAACCTTTTAACGTCGTCTCCAAATTCTCCGACGACTGTTGACTATCGGTGAACCTCCTACTGCATGGTTTCAATCCCACAAGCCATCCAATCTTTCCCTCGTGGTACGACCTTCAGTCCATGGCTGAAATCCTAACTGGTAGTTCTCATAGTTTCCTCTCAAGCTCCACTCTGTTTTTCCTTTCAAATCCTTCTTTGTATCTCTCTGCCTCACCCTACGTGAATAGGGTTCTCCAACCCTAGCAGACATAACCAAGAATATATATATATATATAGCTAAACCCTAAGTCGGATTATACAGTATATATATAGGCTTTCACTAAACCCTAATTCTAAACCCCAAATGAATTACAAGTCGGCGACTACATGAAAAAAAATAAAACCCTAGAATCATTAATAATTAAAACAGTATGAATGAAATTATTAATAAATCCTAATAGTTAACTTGATCCTATACACACACACACATATATATATACACGTGTATATCTATCCATGGGTAATAACTGGACCCATAAAATCCCACATCCAAGCCCAACTCCGTTTTAAAAAATTTAATTTAACCATTTAATGCAAATGCAGCTAAGCACACAATGCAATTAAAATAAATAAATTAGTTAACTAAATAAAACAAATAAACAATTCGTGACACTCCACATATGCATATAATTCAAGTAAACAACAACTTCAATTAAATAAAACAATTAAGCAATTAACTTAAAACAAATAAACAATTACAATAAAGAATTAATTTAAATAAATACACATTTAACCAATTAAGCAAATAAGTACATAACTCAAAGAAAATTAAATTCAAATTCCAACTATATCCTATTGAAAATTAAGGGTATTACACGTTTGGTCTTAAAGACTCATTTATACCCGACTTGTTTAAATCCTTTAGGCAATTCAACAAATTCCCAAACTTTATTTTGTTCCATTGACTTCAACTCTTTATTCATTGCATTAATCTAATTAGTAGAATTATTATTATTAATGACTTGTGAATATGTAACCGGATCCTTACATATCCCTATATCAAAATCAGATTCATGTAGATATACCACATAATCATTCGGAATAGTAGGTCTCTTTTCTATTTGAGACCGTCTTAATGTTATTCCTTGTGGTTCTTCTATAACTTCATTGGTGATAGTTTCATTATAGAGTTATTGATCATTTAATTGTTCTTCGTTGTTATGCAGTTTAACAACTGAAGAAACAATTATTTCTTTAGAAGTTGTGGGTAAAGGGATTTGTACCCTGACTTCTTGAATGATAACATTCTTATTTCTATCACTCCCACTAATTTCACCATCCTCAATGAATTTGGCATTATCGGTTTCAACAATTCTTGTACTATGTGTAGGACAGTAAAACCTGTACCCTTTGGATTTTTCTGGGTAACCAATAAAGTACCTACTAACTGTTCTAAAATCCAATTTCTTTTCATGTGGATTATTAATCCTAGCTTCCGTTGGGCAAACCCAAACATGCAGGTGCCTTAAACTAGGTTTCCTTCCTGCCCACAGTTCAAATGGAGTTTTTGAAACTGCCTTACTAGGAATCCTGTTTAATACATACATAACAGTTCTAAGAGCATACATCCACAATGATATGGGTAAGGAATTACTTAATATACTCCTAACAATTTCCATAAGAGTCCGATTACGCCTTTCAGCTACACCATTTTACTGTGGCGTGCCTGGCATAGTGTATTGAGCACAAATGCCACACTTTTCAAAGAGTTTAGCAAACGGTCCAGGGTATTGACCTATTTCATCATACTTTTCGTAATATTCACCACCTCTATCTGACCTTATTATTTTCACTGTTTTATCTAGTTGCCTTTCAACCTTATTTATGTATACTTCAAGAGTATTCACTGCTTGAGATTTTTCATACAACAAATAGATATATCCATAATGTGAAAAATTATCTATAAAGGTGATAAAATATTTTTCTTCACCAAAAGATTTAACATCAAAAGGTCCACAAATGTCTGTATAAATAATTTCAAGAAGTTATATACTTCTTGTGGCTCATTTCTTTGTGTGTTTGGTTTGTTTACATTTAATACAATCCACACACATAATAAAATCTAGATTCCACAGAATTCCATCTTTTACTAATTTTTTTAACATTTCACTGGATATATGACCCAATCTTTTATGCCACAAGAAAGATGAATTTTCATTAATTGAGCTACGTTTGGTTCCAACATTATGATGCAAGGTTAAAAGTGTTTCAGAAAATAAATAATCAAGCTTTATCTTTTATAAACTATCAATAAGAATACTAGAACCAACAAATTGGAATTTTTTGAACAAACTGAAACATCCACTACCAAACTTAAATGAAAAACCATCAACATCAAGTTTGGACATAGAAATCAAATTACGGGAAATTGAAAGAACATAAAGAGTTTTAAACAAATCTAAATGAAATCCACTAGCTAAAACTAAACGAAATGTCCTAATGGCTTCACCTGAAATTTTCTCCCTATTCCCCGTGAATAAGAAATCATCATTTGGATTTGTGGTTTGGGTTAAAAGGAATCCCTGTATCGTATTGGAAATATGAACATTAGAGCCTGAATCAACCCACCATGTATTATAAGGAACTTCAATTAAGTTTGTTCAAAACATACAAAAGCCAAAGGCCAAAATATACAAAAGCCAAAGGCTTACTCTTCTTTTCGAACCATTCTTTACGTTTTATGCAATCTTTCTGAAAGTGTCCAGATTTATTACAAAAATGACACTTATCATTCTTGTGTTCCTTTTTTTGAGTAGCTTGATCAGAATCTTTTATTTGGGGAGTTGCTCGCTTAATGCCTTTTCCCGAATTTCTTTCTAACTTCTTAAGTCATGAGATGAACATTATGATTATCTTGTTGCTTAAGCCTTCCTTCCTTCTGAACTAACATATTGGCCAATTCATTCACATTCCACTTATCCTTAATAGTGTTATAGTGAATTTGAAATGGCCCATACTGAGTAGGTAAGGAATTGAGAATAAATTAAACGAGAAAAGTCTCATCCATATTCATCCCTAAAGTTTTTAATTTCGCAACAAGATTAGTCATGTCAATAACATACTCATGCATACTACGAGTATCATCAAAATGCATAGTAGTGAGGTCAGCCATTAATTTCGCTACAAGAGACTTATCTGTAGTACGAAAACGTTCTTCAATATTTTTCAAATATTCCTTAGCACTATCAATTTGGGAAAGAGTTATTTTGATATTGTTTGTAATAGTCATTCGCATAAACATAATACTCAATTTGTTTGATTTTTCCCAAGCTTTATGGAAATTTTTTTCTTTCTCACTACTTTCACCAGTAATAGCAGTAGGTTTCTCAATTTGAAATGCTAAATCAAGATTTAGCACACCTAAGTTGAACTGAACTTGCTCATTCCATTATGAGAAGTTAGTCCCATTGAGAATTAGAACAGATGAAGCATGCGAATTCACTGAAACAGGAAGAGATACTATAATAAAATAATTATAATAAGGTAAATGCTCATAACATTAACACTTTGAGATAACAACACATATAAAAAAAAATAAATAAATAAATATTGTACAACTATGGTATCCCTTTAGGTAGTAACCACAAAATACCAAAAAAAAAAAAAAAAAATAATGCTTAAATGTATTTATTTATATAGCTTCATTGGTGTGTAGCATGTGACAAGGTGTCGGGTACATTTAGGTGCGAGTCGTCAGTCTCCTGTGAGAGCGGGGTTTGTTACCCTTTCCGTTTATTTTAGTCCTGACAAGGACGTCGTTTATCGTAATTCTTGTTCTCCATTTAGGAGTTGTGCGTGTCTGCGGATGGATAGACCTATGTGTGGTTTGTTACGTTGTTAGAGATCGTCGAAAAGGTTTGGTTATAAGATTCGACTCACTCCCACAGAGGGAGGTGGGGTCTTTGGTTTTGGTGGTGCTTGTTCTGAGAGTGGTCTTGACTAGTGTGTGAAGCACAAGTTGCCGAATAAGGATTGTGTGCTTTTAGTGTATGGTACTAGCGGTGATGGCTAGGGGTGTGTCGTGAACTGTAAGTTCGAGGATGGTTAGGTGATATTCATGAGCGCTGAAAAGTGCATATTTAAACCCCTTAAGCTTAGGCATTCTAGTACCTTTATCTATCTTACTTTACCGTTTTAAATTGATTTCGTATTATTTCCACTTTCAGGCACTTATCCCAAAAATAAGCTAACTCAGCCAAATAAGAGTTTAATTGAAGCAATTCTGGGATTAAACAAAGAAAGGAGCAAAGTGGAAAAAAAAATAAGCAAATGAAGCCAAAGGTGGGAAGCAGCAAAGTTCGATCAATCCAACTTCAAGGTTCGATCGATCGAACACTGATCGATCTCAGTACTTTAAGATAGATCCAAACCTTGATCCAAAGCAGAAAGTCCAAAGTTCGATTGGTCCAACACCACCCTTCGATCGATCGAACACTTTGTCCTTATTCAAATGATTGATCTTATCCACAGCTGTACCACCCACTAACCACTTTTGTTCTTTTCCTAAAAATATCTCCTAAAATATCTCGGATTTGTCTTTCCCAAAAAGCTCAACCAGTTGGATCGATCCAGCCTCAGTTTGATAGATCTCAGCCAGGTTCGATCGATCCAAGTCCAAAGTTCGATTGATCGAACTTCCTTCAGTGCGAAAAATTTAAAAAGCCAGCTTGTTCAATCCGTCCTCTATCCAATCATTAGAGAATATTCTTTGTATGACCCCAGCTCATTTTGTGTGTCACTTGACCTACCTATAAAAGGAATATGATGCACTTTTTGAGAGATACATAATTCTAGGGATTATTCTCAAAGGAGGCAAGCTTTAGGGAGGAAGAAGAGGAGGAGGAGGCTAGAGACACCATTGGAGTTCTTCATCAACAAGGAGCAAATTTCTTCCATGGAGTTAGCCCTTGAGGGTTGGAGCAACATCACCATGAGTGGATAGACATCCTCTTGGGGCTAGAGTTAGCCCCAAGTATGCTTTCTATATCTTAATCTTGTGTATTATTGAGGGATTAGTGTTGTAATTAATGTTTTGACACTTTGATATATATAGATCTTGATTGTTCAATGATTTATATGGTTAAATGCTTTCAATTGATCATTTCATTCTATCCATATGTCTATGTATGCTAGAATAGATGTTCATGTATTTGTCTCTATTTCTTGTGTTATTGATGCATGTTTATGTGTATTAATGCTATAGATCTAGAGATTGTCAAAACATTGTGCTTAAAAGAATGCTCTTGTGATTTTCTAGATGGTTCATGCTCATTTCTTGATGGATTGTGCCTCTCCCTTAGCTTAATTAGTTTAATTTCATGTCATTAGCTTAATTGTAGTGTAGTGGTAGCATAGTTGTTAGATGGGAGGACAATCCATGCTTGTTGTTTGATGTTCCATACTTTTGAATGCAAGTAGCATACGTCTCTAACCTTGTGGTGTATTTGGTTTGTGAGCTTAATGAAAGGATTAATGACTTGTTAGATATGTTGTGCTTTTCACATGCTATTTAGATAATATATACTTAATTGCTAGATATATTGTGCTTTTCACATGTTGATTAGACAATGTATGCTTAATTGGTCACCCTTACTAATTGAATTAACCGAACACACACACACACATCAATATTGCAACACACATTACCCCCATTAGTCACTTGTTAAGGGTATAGAAAAACATTGCTTGTTGGTGACCTCTAAACCCCAAGATTTCTCTCTCTCTTACTTACTCTTAATTGCATTAAATTATTTAGTTTAATTTGCTCTCTAGTTTAATGAACCAACCAACCATTTGTTTGATCACTCGACCTACTTACCCTAATTGTGATTCCACAACCAAGTACAACTCCAATCCCTTGGGACGATTCCTACTTGCTCTAGCTATATTTATAGTGAAAGATAGTAGTGGCTTCTATAAATTTAAAACTTGGCCCTCGCCTTAATGTACACTCTGAAACTTGATGGTGTAGGACGACGAGAATACATCGCAGCGAACAGATATGATGTGAGTCATGTACTCGGATATTTTTATAGGTATTTGATTCGAGCAGTGCCTTGAGGATAAGTGTCGATGTTGCCTTAGAATTTTGTGATAGAGAAAGTGAATGTGTGATTTTATTAAGGAATACTAGGAATGATTGACTTTGGTTTTGAGGTTTCGGGTATGAGACGGTCGTATTGTGTGTTTTGAAGAGGTAAGAATTGAACCGAATGATGATATGGAGTTGTCTATCTGGTATGGTGTTTTTGAGAAGATTAGAGTTCTCCTATGCTAATTGATGATTGTAACGTTCGATGCCGTATTGTTTTTAGCTTGTTAAGGGTTGTATGATTGAGGCATGATTGGGGGTTTTTGGAGCTGGTATATGACTGTATAGTTGTTGAGGTTATGTAGAGCGATGGATTGAGTAGATAGTGGATCTCGTGGTTGTTTTGAGAACTATGTGGGGTTGTGTTTGAGGTTTAGACTAGAGGACAGGAACGACGTCTGTGTTGAGATCGGATCGATGATGAGAATGGCCTGACCAACCATTTCTCCTGAGTCAGTCAATCTTTAGCACGATGTCGGGTCAAAGGTCCATGATTGTTTTAGTTTGTCAGAAACATTGAGAGCACGGAATTGCAGATTGTGTCGGTGTGACAGTGTGGATTCGGGTGGTTGTCTCGGGTGATGAGGTGTGTTAAGTAAGACTATGTGTTTGATAATGGGTTTGTGGTACGATCATTATTTATTAAAGATCTTGTTTTGAGGATTTGGGTTTTTTAGTGCACGATAGTATGTTTGATTGTTCTGGTGACTCATGTTTATGTAGTCGTTGGGAGATTCATTATTTAGTCATCTTGAGGTTGTTAAGTGTAATGATTGCTGAATGGTGTGGTTGGTGGTCGCTTGTACCGATATGTAACGGTGTAGCTATGCCTTATATAACTAGTGCTTGGTCTGACAGAGCTTGTACCCAGTTGGAATTGTAAGTGTAGTGATGATGTAGACGGGTGTGTGTGGGCGAGTGTGTAGTACTGCTTAGCTACCATTCATAGCCAGGGGTGTGTGGGCGGATGGCGTTCACTGGCAGCTACGGGATGGTTGGTTAGTGTGATTGGGCAGGTAGCCCCGGGTTGTATTGTTTGTTTTTTTTAGTGGGCGGGTGACGCATCGACTAGCTACCACAACGGTTACGGAGTGTGTGGGCGGGTGACTAGCAATGGCAGCTAACACAACGTCCTACATATCACGGCATCTTACATCGCCTGGGGTAAGGATTTATGGATTTGGTTTTGTGATTATTGATGTTTTCGGTTATGTGACAATTCTTAGATTCGAATTTCGGGGACGAAATTCTTTTTAAGTGGTGGAGATTGTGACAATCCGGATTTTCAGGATTATTTATTTATTTATTTATTTGCTTGATTTGCTTTTAGTTACCTATATTTATATATGTGTTTGTGTGTGTGTATAAAATGTAATTTAGTGTGATAATAGGCTGCCAGCCGAAGTGAGAGAGGAAAGAAGATTGAATTAGTGATGATGGGATATTGGCAGGTCCCACTCAATCACTTTTTGACTTTAGTTGTTTTGCATATGCTGATTTTTTTTTTAGAGATGCATTGTATATATATTTATATGTTCATTGTCTGATAACAAGCAATGGAGCAGGTAGGTTGACCGAGATGGAAAGTAAATGAATAGGTGGCGGGACCCATTAACTGATTTGTTTGACCAAAAATTTGTGGGCTTCATATGGATTTGGTCTGATTTTTTTTGGTATAATGAGCAGTTTTTGTGACGATGGGATTGCCATTATATATTGAGTAGTGTTGTGCACTAAATGAATACTGAGAGAAAGAGAAAATTAGAGAAGATTTAGAGGAGAGAGACAGAGAGTGATCCGAGAGTTGAGAAACAAAGAGAGGGTCGAGACTGAGGAGTGCATAGAGAGACCCGAGAATTACAGAGGAAGTCTTGGAGCTTAAAGCTTTGGTGATCTAGTGAGAAAAAGTTCTTTTTCAAGGTAGAGGTTTTTAATCCATAATCTCTTATATTTTTGTGAATCAAATCCTCCTAATTTGTGTTATTACATGATTAATTTTGTATATATTTCATGTAAAATTTTACTATGTGTTGTATATGAGATGTATTTGCATGCTAAGTTGATATGTGATGAAGAACTATGTTTAAATGATGATGTTTTCATGCCTGTTGTGTTATAAGTAATGAATTTTGTGATTAGAAAGCTTGAGATATATTTCTAGAATTTTTCTTTTGAATTAAAGCATGCAATTATATGAATTAATTGATGTTGTATGAGAAAGAATGTTTAAGTGGTGAAATTCTATGTCTATTGTGTTTGATTTGCTAAATTTGCATTATAGAGACATGTTGGTTATTATTAGAAATTTCCTACAAAGCTTGCTATATTGTGAATACATAACTTGTACGGTATGTGATTCTACTTTATAATATTATTGAAAAGCATGATGCGTTCATGCATAGTATTGGGCAAGGAAAAAGGGAAAGAAATTGTTTTGAAATCGAAAAAGGGGATTTTTGGGAAAAAGATTTGATGAAATGGTTTTGTGAAAAACTCGGTCGCCGCGGAGCTACCAAAGGGCCGTGGTGTTAATATAACCTAGAGGGAATTAGAGAAACACCCTAGCGTGGTTGAACTATCTGGGTCCTAAATGACGTCGCGGGGGTACCAAGTGTCAGGGACAGTAGCCAATCCTTCTCTCATGTCGCCGCGGAGTCCCCAATGGACTGGTTATATTAACAGTTTGAAATGTGATGGATTTGGATTTTGAAAATAGGGAGTGACATTTATGGTATCACATATCATGGCTTAGCATTGTTATTTTGGAATTGGAATTAATGATGTATTCTTTCCCGGCATAGTATGACCCCTACCCTCTGTTTCTATTCATGATTTGGATTCACGGGGTTACAAGAGGTGTGTCTTAGGCACCACCTACTGAGCAATTTGCTCATTCCTTATATTTAATATTTTTCAAGACACGGATGGCAAGTGGCGGACGACGCTCCTCCACAGGGTTCGAAGGGTTAGTAGACTGTTTTGACATACTTTGTAGCTATAATCTCATTTTATTATTATTATTTATTTATTTATTATTACTTATTGTTTTTATAAACCTGGAATGACACGTATAGTATGTATTGACGTAGGAAAGAATAGTGTTGTCCCTAGTTGACCTCGGGTTCGGTTAAGAATCCGGTTATCGGTTCGGATCTACGAGTTTGGGTCGTTACAGTCTCTAAATAACATTACTCTTAAATTAGTTGGAAATGGATTTAGGTCACTTAATTTTAACAATTTCTCTTTTACTTTTTTTGAAGTATTTTACAGTTCAAATTAAGAAAAACAAAAGCTCTATAATCATTTCAACAAGTATAGTCAACACTCAATCCACTCAACGGTGGAGGAGTGTTAGGAATATTTACTCCCTCACTATCTACTTTGGAATGTAAAGGAGTGTTAGGATTATTAACTTCCTCTAACTCACTCAACGGTCTTCATCATAAACAGTGGAATTCTTATTATTCACATCAATCAAACGCATATATAGAGATAACAATCATACATATCTATGGAAAATACAATATTTTACATGATTCACCTAACTCTAGTGTTACGTCCATGGAGAGAGATTTCGCTATTATGAATCAAAAAAGAATATGCAATTAGATGCCAAAATCCTACCCATTCACTCATCATCTTTTTTAAGACTACATCTATACACTCAGAAATTACATATATTCTATTACTCTCCCCTCTTCTCACAATGCTCACGTTTAAACCCTTACATTTTCCCCCTCTCTTTAAACCTCTCATACCCGTCTCTATTTATAAGTTTTCAAACTCAATTCCTGATTGGACAAGTATTCCTAATTTGCCTACAAGGAGCTACTATATCTATTTTTTCAACTCTAAAGTAACAGCCTAATATGCCACAACTTTTTTCCCAAATCTTCAACCTCTTTCCTCAAGCCTTCTGACTTCCAAAACGAATTAAGAACCCCAATTGAACTAGTTTCAAATAATTGAAATGGTTCCTTCTTCATTTACCCCAACATAACTGGTTTTCAAATAACTTGAACTTGTTCACTCCTGCCTGAACATTACTTGCGCACCGAATTGGAGCCACAAAACTTAACAATCTCCACCTTGGCTTGAATTTGGTCTTCACGTGCTCCACCATAACCTCAAACAAAAATCGCTCCATAATTCCAACTCATCTGAAGATCTCTCTGCCTTGAATTTTGAGAAACACTCTAACAAGGAGATACCAGTATACTATAATATCCTTGAAAAATGTTTTAAATACTTCATTTAAATTTTCACAAATCTTAAAAAAAAAACTATTTTGATCTAGCAGTTAAATGTAAAGAGAGCTCTTATCTCTTGTGATAAGAGAACTCTGTTGGTAACATCACTCTTTCTAAATTTTCAAGCTAAATTAAATGGATGTAGGTGCCTTAGTTTTAACAAATTCTCTTCCACTTTTTCCAAAGTAAATATATTACAGTTCAAACTAAGAAAAACAAAAGCTCCAAAATCATTTCAACCAGTAGGCTCAACACTCAATCTAGGTAGGTAGATTAGTTTAACAAATGAATAACTAGGGTTAAATACACACACACACACACACACACTAGAAAATGACAACGTGCAATGCACGTAAATAAAAATACATATTAAATAAGTAATTGGTATTTCATATATTATTATACTCAAAATGAAATAAAATTAACTTCAATTTTGAATCTTCCGAAACAAAAAATGAAAAAAATATATTTATATATTTTTCATCATGGAAACATTGACTAACTAATAAAAATAACTTAAAACTGTATTTAATTACAATGACTCCTTTTACCAGAAAAATCATTTTGAATTGATATTTAATATTTTATGTTGAATTTTACTAGATCATGTTGCAACTTTTTCTAATGACTCCTTTGTTGATATCATGTTAACGTTGTTATTTACTTCATGATCATTTAGGTGTAGTTGTTGTATTGAAAATGTTGGACAATTGATGTTTTAAGTGTTTTATCCAACATTCATGTCTTTTGTGAAAGGTTGTGTTATTTGCATGAACGATTGTGTCATTTGATAATTGATGTGTTATTTAGGAACACACTAAACTTATTAATAATAGTAATGTAATTTTAAAATCTATTTAATTACTTTTTATTCTAACTTATTTAAGTTAGTATTAAATTAATAAAATTGTATACAAATAGAAAATAAGTTAATTAGAGTGATAATTTAGATTAATGAAATAACTATTAATACAAATTAATTTTATGAGTGATGATTTATATGAACGTGATAACTATTAAGATGAAGAATAAGAAAAACTCACGTAATTATTAATATGATTTATATAAGTGATGGGTGTTAATCATCTTTCTGTCTAACTATTAAAGTATTAGAAGTGTTTGCAATTTGCATTAAGAAGATGACTTTTAAAAGGCATTATAACTTTTAAGTAGTTTAGTTTTTCTTTTATTAGTCACGTAATTTGTTTATTTAAAATTAAAATAACTACTTTAAAAGTGTCTAAATATAATAAATCCAACTGACTTTAAGAAGGAGATTTATATATATAAAAAGAAAGAAAACCAGATAACTCCAGCAAATCAAAATTAAAAGTTGGCAATACCCCAAATATGATAATTCCAACAATTTATAAACAACTTTTATCTGGCCACTTAAAAAAAATAAAATTATAAAAGCAGTATACTATCAGCAAGCAGTAGACTTGAAACTTGAAAATAGAATGATATATTCAAATAGAAGAATATGAAGGACTCTTTTTTTTATTATTTCTTTTTTTCTTTTCTGAAATGGTAAAATTTAAGACTCTCTAGGCATTTATAGAGAAATGGACCATTGACAATTGGAAGCTTAATCACTGATGCCTTTTGAAAGTTATCTTTGTGAAATGTTTACGTATATAATTTTGTTAAACAGCTTTAATTAAAACAAAAAGTTACGTTTATTTCTCCAATTAAAATTAAAAATTGTTTTAAATGTATAAATTGGTAACATGTTGAAATATATATGTATCTATATGTGTGGGGGAGAGAAACCGTTGGAATCGTTTCAAATGAAAGAGTTAATAGAACCCCAATTTTGATGACTCCAACAATTATAATAACAACCTTTTGTTGTGAAAATTTCACATATTTATAGAAGAATATAAAATGCAATATTCATACATAACGATTCAAAGAAAAAAATAATAATATCAATGAATAATCAAGTAACAATTCTTTTATTAAACTGAATAGTACATTAAATGAACAACATCGATATAACGATGAATAAGAACTTAACATGATAAATAATTTAGATTAATATAATAATAGAAATTAAGAATGAAAACAATAATTATAAAATAGGTAAGAAAATGTTGGCCTAATTGTTAAGGCATGCGTAAACACATTGACCTAAAGTTGATAGTCACGACCACAAGAAGACTAGGTCCAAGTCTATATAAGTCTTGTTGCTCACAAACTCAATAGGTAAAAATACTTTTAATGAATGAAAAATGGATAGATGATAGTTTCATAATAGGCTCATAGCCTTGTACACGAAAGTATTACTCTGCTCTGCAAAATTACCAACCCCATCCAATCTCCCTATGATACTTTATATACGAAGTATATACATAGAGATTAAAGATGTAATGTTTAATAGAAATAATATCTAAAATAATACTCCCTATAAATATCATTTAACTCATGTAATAATAATCATCATTATAAATATAATAAATAATTATATTAATTACTATTTAGATTTTAATTAAAATATCCATAACAGTCCCCACCTATTTTAATAAAAATAAGAAACAATAATATTGAGCAACTTTATACTATGCAATCGGTATAGGTACTTTCTGGGCTTGAACATACACTTAGTGTGATAGTCTCAATTTAAGGAACTTGAATGAATTAAGTCTTAAATTCGATTCCTTGAGCCAAAATTCAACATACCACACATATAGTATTGATGATAGACTTGGTTTGGCGGGTTAGTGTGTAATGACCTAGTCATTTTCCTCTCTTTCCTTTTTCTCAAATTTTACGGATAAATTTTTTCCGTTTAATTTTCTTTTCTGAGCTCTGTTTCTCGTCATTGGGTGTCATCTCGAGTGCTTGAAAATGGTTTCCGAGACTCTTTCGTTTGGATTGACAACTTCTTTTAAGGACCTAATTATTTCCACATTTTCACTTTTTGGACACTATTTACTTTTTGTCTTTTTCCCCATTTGTCACTTTTTGGCACAACCTTACTTTTCGTGCTCAGAGTTGGTTTTTGACTTCATGTATCTTCGTTCTAAGTGATTTCCATGAAATACGTATCTTTACTTTGTAGAAAAGTACTCTGGTTGTTCCCGGTGTCCATAGGGGCATGGATGCATAGTTCTTCATAATCTTTTTCTTTTCTTGGGGTGTTTTTCAAAAATATCTTTTGAAGATATTTTATTTCAGGGGTTTTTAAGAAAATATTTTTAGAAGATATTTCCTTTTTGGCCAGTTTTACAGTTCATCCTTTTCGGAGGGGTCATTGTGCAATTAACGAAAGTTATTACAAAATACCTCATTTTGAGCCTGGATTCTCGTATGGGATTCATTTTCACATTTCGTTGAGTCGTGTACTCTTAGAGTTTCCTCCTAGACGTTTTCCCCAGTTTTTGGGATTTCTGACCTTGATTGCCGCCGAACTTGTTCGGGGCATATCTCTCTGTTCAGGATTCAGTTTTTGACGTTGTTTCTTCCGTTGTTCATATTTTCTCATTTTGGTTCTTTTTTCTTCACAGGGTTTTGCCATTTGAGTGCGTCTGCTCAAATTCCACTTTTTTGGACCCGGTAGGGCCCTTTCGGGGCACTTTTTGAGATTTCTATAAATAGGTTGCCTTAATTTTTAAAATCAGATTTTTTAGCCTTCTTCTCCACTTCATAGCCGGCAGCCATGGCTGCTCAAGGGGTGCCACCCTTTCTTCTTCTCCTCCACTTGATTTCTTTTGTAAAAAGTCTTCCGCTTTAACGTTTATCATAGGCCTCGTCGTGCTCTACCTTTCCCCCTTATTAGAATCCATTTTCGACCACTTTTGAGTTCGGGTTTGGATTTTCATGGTACCTCAAAGGTTAAAATTGTTCCTCTCATTGTCCCCGACATAACCCCGCGGTGTCGTTGGATTCAGAACACTTTTCTTTCGGTGGGGAATTGAGATTTTCATCTCAAATTAAGGTAAGAGATGTTATAGTTTATATTCTTAATGTATTGTATGCTATTGATGCTTATACAACTCATTTACATGTCTATGTATTAAATCTAGAAATTTTATTATTTATTTTTCTTGTATAAGATTTGATTTTCTCGGTTGGTTATACCTTGATTTAAACATATGGCATGATATTATATTATATCTTGATATGATCATTGACATATATTAAATTGAGAGCATTTGGACAAGCATTGAAGCTTTTATTTAATATTTTTCTTAAATGCGAATTTAATTCATGTGGACTTATCTAGCTTGAAATCAATATGTGTTATCATATTATATTAGGCCCTAACATACTCTTCAACATATGTGAATTTGAGAGTAATCGGAGGTGTTTTAAAATCTAGAGATAATTAATTTATTCCAAGTGTACTATTCGTTCTATTGAATTTCTGACTTGATATTATTGATGTGCATGCCATATACTTTCACATATATTAAATTGGGAATATTTGATTAGGTTTTGAAACCTTTCATTTATTATTTTTCTTGTATGAAGATTTAATTATTATGATTGTAGCATGCATGAAAATCACTTGCATTAGGCTATTAAATCAAGTCTTGGCATGTTTTATAACTTTCTTTAATTTGAGAGCATTTGGATGAGTTTTAAAATCTAGAAATTTTAATTAAAAGAATTAATTGAAACCTATTCAATGGTTCCATGAGCTTGATTAAGTTTCTAACTTGGTATTCATGATTTCCTTGACAAGTTCCTTCACGTGTATCAAATTGAGAATAATCGGATAAGTTTTGAAACTTATACTTAATTATTTTTTTTGTATGAAACTTAATTCACATGGTTGTAGCTTATTTTTCATGAGGCTTTTAGCTTTTTATCATGTATCTAGATTTTTTATAACTTGACTCCTTTAATGTGTTTAATAAACTAGCACAATTGTCTTGGAATGATTTAATTATCCATGTATTGCTTAGAAAATAATTAAATCATTAATCTTATACTTGTGGTATATTTACATCAATGGATTCCTTGTGCTTTAAATTCTAGTTTATAGTCTATGTAGATGCATACCATGATCTTTTGACATTTCACATGCCATAATAGTTGAGAATTTATGGCATGATTTGCGTGTTTCCAAAAGCTTGGTTATGCATGAAACGTGGTTAATGCATTACTTGTATTTTGATAATATCTTGATTTGCACAACTTGTTGATTTTGGAATTTGGGATATCAATCAAGAATTGACATGGCCAAAACTTGGTTCTAATAAGGGAGATAAAGAGCTCTCTAGACTATAGTGCGCATTAGGGGAAGGTACCCATGGGGTTAGTAGCCTTAAAGTGATCCCAAGAGTACGGTTTTAATCCGGGCGATATCCGAGTATCCACATTGGTTGATTTCACTCTTTAAATTTCAAGTCGCTATTCCTTGAAGATTTAAAACTTGTCGTGTTATGTGAAATGCTCCAATCTTGTTAATTGCATAGATATTATGCCTTATCCTTGATTTCATGTATTATTCTTGTCGTGTAAACTGGAATATTCCAATCATGTTAATTGCATTGATAATATGATCCTTGTAGCCAAGTATCCTTCTTGTCGTGTTGTATGGATTATTTTAAACATTGTTCAATTACATTGATAATGTGATTCATGTTAAATTATAAACTTGTCGTGTTCTTTGGATTGTCCCAACCTTGTTCAATTTCATAGACATAGTGATTGATGTTGCTTCATGTTGATATGGCTTAGGAATGATCCTATATAAGCATCTTGACTTAGATTCTAGGTGGCTTGAACCGTTTCAGTAGTTATCATATTCTAGGTTAAAAGTCGATAACTTTGGATACCCATGTCTCGTTGCGTTACACTATATGCTCCTATGTTGTTTAAATGGCATGAGTGATGTGGTTTATACTAGAAATACTCTAAGGTAGCTTAGGATGCTCCCTAGGTCTCATTTTGACATAGACGTTAGGTGGTATCCCCTTTAACATATTTCATCTTAAGGTGATAAATTTGTAAAATGTTAGGTCTATGCATGCTCATCTCCTACGAGTAGCTTTATGTTACTCACCCTAAAGTTATTAGGGCATTTTTTAGGTACGAAGACTTGGTTTGTGATGCTCATCATTCCTTGGATGACTTGTAACTTTTAAGTTTCCATTTCATGCAAATGTTAGCATGAAATGTCATTTTGTAGCCTTATATGTCAAAACTTGTATCTTTGATTCCATCTATGTAATGTGTACATAAGTACACCTTTTACGATGTATTTAACTTGTATGAGATGAGGCTGGAGGCCAATGACATTTATATTGCATCTTAAGTAATTATTCACTTCATGAAATATTATGAAATATTAAAAAATGTAAGTCATTACTTCACCATGTTTGCATCTGGTGTGGGTATTCCGTTCTTTTTCTTTTATAGGGTCTCATTAATCATGTATGAAGTGTGGCCAAGGGCCAAATGGTAATTTGATACCATTTCACATTTTTGGTTTTGAAAATTCCGATTCCAAGTTTTTTTTTTTATCAATTTTGGCTGTCGGGGGGTCGGATTTTGAGTCGGGGCTTCTCGGGAGCCACAGACCATTCCTGCACGCTTAGAATCATTTATTACACTTGCGTGCACATCACCTAGAAATACATTTAGGGTCAAAGCATACTTGGTGCAAAGTTGCATTTCAGAGTTTTTAAGTCTTTTCTGATCTAGGGGTATTTTGGCTATTTCACAGTGTATTTTTTTTTTCATTTTTTCTCGCGTTTTCAGGTAGAAAAATTGATTTCGGGAGGGGTTTCTTCTTCGTGTTTTTCCATAAAAATTCGTTTGATAGCCCGTTTTTGATCTCAGATGTGGACAGTCATTGTAGCATCTTTTTGGGCCCTCTTGACCTTTCTGATCCAGGGGCATTTTGAGGATTTCGCAGTGAGTTTTTTTCATTTCCTTCTGTAAGGTCGGGTAGAAAACTCAATTTTAGGGAGGGTTTCTTCTTCGTGTTTTTCCAGAAAAATTCATTTCGGACCTCGTTTCGGCTCTCAGTTCTGGTTGAATCTTTTTTTTTACCCTAACATGTCATGTGTTTGTCAGGATGTTTGTAGGATGCTCGTGGGGTGCTCGTGGTGCCCCATCTCGACATCGTGATGTCAATTTTTGGTTTCACTCGCTCTCCTTCATCCAGACTCCAAATCGAGTGAACTTGACTAATTTTTTGCTATCTTTCCAACGGTGTGCTCTTTTGCACCCAGATCTTCCTAGATAATTACCAGTTTACCCTTTTTAGTCTTAAGTGCTCGTTTTTATTCATCATTCCGTTTTTCCTTCGTCCGGACTCCGAATCATACGATTCTTGAGTCTATTTTTATTAATTTTTTGTTGTCTTTCCAGCGGTGTGCTCAGTGGCACCGGAATCTATATTTTTAGAAATGACTATTTTGCCCTTGGGGCTATTTTTGTCTGATTTTTCTTGTTTTATGCTTCCGCTACTTTATTTTAAGTTTCGTAACTTTATAGGAAGTCACGGATGTGTCTCGGGAAAGATATACATTCTAGGGACGTTATTTTTATGTAAAATGACTATTTTGCCCCTTGGGGCTAATTTTTTTTTTTTTTTTTGATCTTTTGCTTTCGTGTCAGTTCTCATTGAGTTCCATGACCTCATGGAAGGTCATCAAAGTGTCTTAGAGGTGTGTTGTGCTTTGTGAGACCGTTGTCTTGTTTCTTGCTTTCGCATCTAGATCCGCTATCGGGTTAATCTTCGATTTATCACAGGACGCACTAACTTGAAAAGCCAGGTCCGTCACAGGTGGTATCAGAGCATCCGGGTTCGAATACCTTGGACGACAGGTTTTGGGTGCATATCGTACTCACGGTGTTTTACTTTGATATGTCATTTGTATCTTGATAACATTTCTTGTATGATAACATGTTCACATACTAAGGTGTTTTGAAACATCTATTATTTGTTAAACATGCTTTATATGTATATATGTTTCCTGATAACATGGTCTGGTTGCTATCATGTCCTGGTGTGATATCATGTATGTTTGCTTATGTGGCAACTTGTTTAGAAGCTTACTTTGACTATTTTAGCATGTTGTAGGTGCTTGTCTACCTGAGTACATTGTATACGCTTGTTCATTTTGACATGATTATATGCAGCATATCGTCATGCTTTACGTTCTTTTCCTATATACACTGACATGCTTTATGTGATCTTACTACTTGTGTGAGTAGATAGTCCGTGCTATGTTGCATGCTAGTTGTTTACTTTCATGTCTGGTTTTGACGTTGTCTCTTAGGGTCTGTCGTATCCCTTGGGTGCATTCTTGGTTTATGAAGTTCTTTTTTGGATAGGAGAAATTCATTTTGTAAGGACCCATGTCGGGAACCTGCTTGTCTGTTTTGTTGGTTGGATGTTTCAAGGCCTTGGTCTAACAGTTGATGCGAGTAAGGCTCATGTGAGCGTAGAATCGCAGTCCTTGTCTAGTGGAGTGAGACGCGGGCCAAGGAGGCACCGTTTCATTTCCTTTTCCTTCGTGGCTTCACGACATGGTCAGGGAGTGTCATGGGTGTTTTACAATGCAGGAGCTACTAAGGCCTTAAGCGTAGCGGTGCCTATGACATTGTTGTCAGAGTTTTGGGATTAGTTACACTAATTCTCGCAGATGCCTGGTTCTCGTAGTGCTTTTGGTAATGATCATTTTCGACACTGATGTCTTCATATCGATAGGTTTTCCGAGTTGACTTGGTTTGGGCAGGTTATGAATTAGTGCCTTATACTGTCACACTACCGTACCAAATTGTGTATTGTAGGCAAGTGCGAGTCGCCGTCGATGTTACCTTACTGACATGTAAGTGTGGGCGGGCGCTAGGCACTGTCATTACTACCGCACATTTGAGTATGTTGTGGGCGGGTTTTGGTCGCTGTTCATACTACCTTGTCACTCTCTTCTTTTATCATGTCTTAACGTTTTGTTGTCTTGGGATTATCTCGGTGGTTGTCATTAAGTTAACGTGCCTATTCGTATGAGGTGTTGTCTCAGTTCGTGGTTTTACGTTCTTTCAAGTGATCTTGAGATTTCTGGAGTTGTTCTTCAGTACTTTATGAGTTGTCCTTTGGTTTGATCTTATGTTCGGTCCTTGTTCTGTTCTTTTTTTGGTATGTTCCTAATTTCGGGGACGAAGTTCCTTTAAGGAGGGTAGGTTGTAATGACCCGGTCATTTTCCTCTCTTTCCTTTTTCTCAAATTTTACGGATAAATTTTTTCCATCTAATTTTCTTTTCTGAGCTCTGTTTATCATCACTGGGTGTCATCTCGAGTGCTTGGAAATGGTTTCCGAAACTTTTTCATTTGGATTGACAACTTCCTTTAAGGACTGAGTCATTTCCACATTTTCACTTTTTGGACACCATTCACTTTTCGTCTTTTTCCCCATTTGTCACTTTTTGGCACAACCTCACTTTTCATGCTAGGAGTTAGTTTTTGACTTCACGTATCTTCTTTCTAAGTGGTTTTTATGAAATACGTATCTTTGCTTTTATAGAAAAGTACTCTGGTTGCTCCCGGTGTCCATAGGGCCATGGATGCACAGTTCTTCAGAATCTTTTTCTTTTCTTGGGATGTTTTTCATAAATATCTTTTGAAGATATTTTATTTCAGGGGTTTTTAAGAAAAAAATTTGAGAAGCTTTTTGGGTAGTTTTACAATTAACCCTTTTTGCAGGGGGATTGTGCAATTAACGAAAGTTATTGCAAAATACCTCATTTTGAGCTTGAATTCTCGTACGGGATTCATTTTCACATTTCGTCGAGTCGTGTACTCTTAGAATTTTCTCCTGGACGTTTTTCCCAGTTTTAAGGATTTTTGACCCCAATTGCAGCCAAACTTGTTCGGGGCATATCTCTCTGCTTGGGGCTCAGTTTTTAACGCTGTTTCTTTCGTTATTCATATTTTTTCATTTCAGTTCTTTTTTGTTCACGAGGTTTCGCCATTTGAGTGATTCTGCTCAAATTTCACTTTTCCGGACCCGGTGGGGCCCTTTTGGGGCACTTTTTGAGATTTTTATAAATAGGTTGCCTTAATTTTTAAAATCAGATTTTTTAGCCTTCTTCTCCACTTCATGGCCAGCTGCCAAGGCTGCCCAAGGGGCTGCCACCCTTTCTTCTTCTCCTCCATTTGATTTCCTTTGTAAAAAGTCTTCCGCTTTAACATTTATCGAAGGCCTCGTCGTGCTCTACCTTTCCCCCTTATTAGAATCCATTTTCAACCACTTTTGAGTTCAGGTTTCAAGTTTGGGTTTGGATTTTCATGGTACCTCAAAGGTTAAAGTTGTTCCTCTTGTTGTCCCCGACATAACCCCGTGGTATCGTCGAATTTAGAGCACTTTTTTTTGGGTGGGGAATTGAGATTTTCATCTCAAATTAAGGTAAGGGATGTTATAATTTATATTCTTGATATATTGCATGCTATTGATGCTTATACAACTCATTTACATGTCTATGTATTAAATCTAGAAATTTTATTATTTATTTTTCTTGTGTGAGATTTGATTTTCCTGGTTAGTTATAGATTGGTTTAAACATGTGACATGATATTATATTACACCTTGATATGATCATTGACATATATTAAATTGAGAGTATTTGGACAAGTATTGAAGTTTTTATTTAATATTTTTCTTGAATGAAAATTTAATTCATGTGGCCTTACCTCGCTTGAAATCAATGTGTTATCATATTATATTAGTCCCTAGCATATTATTCAACATAAGTGAATTTGAGAGCAATCGTAGATGTTTTAAAATCTAGAGATAATTAATTTATTCCAAGTGTACTATTCGTTCCATTAGATTTCCGACTTGAAATTATTGATGTGCATGTCATATATTTTCACATATCTTAAATCGGGAATAGTTGATTAGGTTTTGAAACCTTTCATTTATTATTTTTCTTGTATGAAGGTTTAATTATTATGGTTGTAGCATGCATGGAAATCACTTGCGTTAGGCTATTAAATCAAGTTTTGGCATGTTTTATAACATACTTTAATTTGAGAGTATTTGGATGTGTTTTAAAATATAAAGATTTTAATTAAAAGAATTAATTAAAACATATTCAATGGTTCCCTGAGCTTGATTAAGTTTCTAACTTGGTATTTATGATTTTCTTGACAAGTTCCTTCACATGAATCAAATTGAGAATAATCGGATAAGTTTTGAAACTTATATTTAATTATTTTCTTTGTATGGAACTTAATTCACATGTTTATAACTTGCATTTCATGAGGCTTTTAGCTTTTTATTATGTATCTAGACTTCTTGTAACTGGACTCCATTAATGTGTTTAATGAACTAGTACAATTGTCTCGGAATGATTTAATTATCTATGTATTGCTTAGTAAATAATTAAATCATTAATCTTATACTTGTGGTATATTTACATCGATGGAGTCCTTATGTTTTAAATCCTAGTTTGTAGTCTATGTAGATGCATACCATAATCTCTTGACATTTCACATGCCATAATAGTTAAGAATTTAGGGCATGACTTGTGTGTTTCCAAAATCTTGGTTGTGCATGAAACGTGGTTAATGCATTACTTGTATCTTGATACTATTTTGATTTGCACAACTTGTTAATTTTGGAACTTAGGATATCAATCATGAATTGACATGGTTAGGACTTGGTTCTAGTACGGGAGATAGAGAGCTCCCTATACTATAGTGCGCACTAAGGGAAGGTACCTGATGAGTGCTGAAAAGTACGTATTTAAACCCCTTAAGCTTAGGCATTCTAGTACCTTTATCTATCTTACTTTACCGTTTTTGATTGATTTCGTATTATTTCCATTTTCATGCACTTATCCCGAAAATAAGCTAACTCAGCCAAATAAGAGCAGAAATGAAGCAATTCTGGGATAAATCAAAGAAAGGAGCCAAGTGGAAGCAAAAGGAAGAAAAAGGTGAAAATCAACATTTTCGATCGATCTCAGATCAAAGTTCGATCGATCCAACATGATCGATCTTAGCACTCCAAGATGGATCAGAGCCATAATGACATTTTCAGAGATCTCAAAAGTTCGATTGATCCAACATCATTCTTCGATCGATCGAACTGCTTTGTCCTTATCCAAATGATTGATCTTATCTAGTTGTATCACCCTACCAACCACTTTTGTCCTTTTCCCAAAAATATCTTCAAAATATCTCAGATTTGTCTTTATCCAAAAAGTGCCACCAATGAAGATCGATCCAGCCTAAGTTCGATGGATCTCAGCCATGTTCGATCGATCCAAGTCTAAGGTTCGATCGATCGAACTTCCTCCAGTGCGAAAAAGTTAAATTTGCAGCTCATTGAAAGTTGTCCTTTATCCAATCATTACGGAATATTGTGTGCACGACCCCAGCTCATTTTGGGTGTCGGTTGACCTACCAATATAAGGATAATGATTGCTTTTTACAAAGGAGAGCCAACATAATATCATATCATCTCTTAGAGAGCAAGCTTAGAGGAGGAGGTGGTTAGAGACACAAAGGGGGGAGTTCTTCATCAACAAGGAGCAGATTTCTTCCATGGATTTAGCCCTTGAGGGTTGAAACAACATCACCATGAGTGGCTAGACATCCTTTTAGGGCTAGAGTTAGCCCCAAGCATGCTTTCTATATTTTAATCTTGTGTATTATTGAGGGATTAGTGTTGTAATTAATGTTTTGATACTTTGATATATATAGATCTTGATTGTTCAATGTTTTATGTGCTTAAATGCTTTCAATTAATCATTTCATTCTATCCATATGTCTATGTATGTTAGAATAGATGTTCATGTGTTTGTCTCTAAATTTTGTGTTATTGATGCATGTCTATGTGTATTGATGCTATAGATTTAGAGATTGTCAAACATAGTGCTTAATGGAATGCTCTTGTGATTTTCTTGATTGTTCATACCTATTCCTTAATAGATTGTGCCTCTCCCTTAGTTTATTTTCATGCTAGTAGTGTAGATGTAGTGTAGTTGTAGTGTAGTGTTAAATGGGAGGACAACCCATGCTTGTTGTTTGATGATCCATGCTTTTGAATGCAAGTAGCATATGTCTCTAACCTTATGTTGTATTTGGATTGTGAGCTTAATGAAAGGATTAATGACTTATTTTGATCTATTGTGCCTTTCATATGATATTTAGACAATATATACTTCATTGCTTAGATATATTGTGCCTTTCACATGATGTTTAGACAATACATGCTTAACTAGTCATCCTTACTTGTTGAATCAACCAAACACACACACACACACACACCAATATTGCAACACACCATTTGCCCTCATTAGTCACTTGTCAATGGTATAGAAATGCATTGTTTGGTGGTGATCTCTAAACCACAAGACTCTTCTGTCTCTTATTTGCTCTTAGTTGCATTCTTTTGCTATCACTTAGTTTAATTTAGTTGCTCTCTAGTCTAATCAACCAACCAACCAATTGTTTGATCACTCGACCTACTAGCCCTAATAGCAATTTCACAACCTTGTTCGACCCTCACAATCCCTTGGGACGATCCCTACTCGCCCTAGCTATATTTATAGTGAAAGGTAGTAGTGGCTTTTATAAATGTAAAACTTGGCCCACACCTTAATGCACACTCTCTAAGCTTGATGGTAGTGCGATAGACCACCATAGTTTTTGGCGCCGTTGCCGGGGATTGATTTGATTTGGCAACGTCGGAATTGTAGAATCAATTAGGATTAGTACTCTTTTGATCGTGTCTTTACTTTATTTTTATTTTTCTTTTTAATTACTTATTGTGTTGTTCTTACTTGACTAGGTACATTGTTGGAGAGGAAGCAAGCAAAGGAGCATTCAAGCAAAGCAAAGAAATTAAAAAGTTAAAAATTTTAAAAAATTTGCTAAGCTAAGCTTTAAATTTGGAGTTGAAGTGCTAAAGGACCTTTGTGAGACTTTCTTTACTCAATTCCTTAGTTAAATCGTCGGCCCGCGTGGAGGCTTGTTTTAAATTATTCTTTGCATTATTGTTGTTAAAACATGGGAGTATGAATTACGTGTGTGGAAGAAGTCTAATTGCATTGTTGTGAAGGCATAGTTTTTGTCATTCTTTGTGCTTGTTGTGTTTTGCATTGTGCATGCATAGTCGTCGTTCATTGAGACTAACTCTTGTCCCTCTTAATTTGCATCTTGAATCCATCGTTAGAAATCCTAGGGGAAGAGGAAGTTCAAATAGAACCAATCTATCAATGGATGACTATAATGATGATCATGTTGAGGACCTTGGTCACATAGACCAACAAGGTATTCTTCATCTTAATGTGCACAATGAGAACATACAAGTACCATTAGGCATGCCTAGGCCATACATTCACCAACCACCACAACAACAAGGCCAAGCTCCATATGGAATACCAAGGCCAATGTATACTCCATAACCTCCCATCATCAATCAAGGAATTCAAAACCAAGGTGTTCATGTTGCACCTCAAGTAGCTAATCCACCTCTTGCTTTAGGAGACCATTATGTGCCTAATGAGTATAATGCACCTACATGCATCCAATTACCTCCATTTAGAGCACATCATTATGAAATTAAGCCACAAACCATTCAAATGCTTCCTAACTAACATGGACTTCCAAGTGAAGAACCTTACAAGCATTTGGATGAGTTTCTTGAAGTATGCTCCACCGTAAAATACACGGACATGTCAAAAGAGGTCTTAAGACTCAAACTTTTTCCATTTACCTTAAAAGACAAGGCAAAGTATTGGTTTAACAATCTTAGGCCTTATTCAATCACTTCTTAGGCGGAAATGCAACAAGAGTTCTTGAAGAAGTACTATCCGGTTTCTAAGACCAATGCCATGAGAACCTCAATTCAAGAATTTTCACATGGGGATGGAGAAATGTTTCATGAGGCATGGGAACGCTTTAATGAGTTGCTTAGGAAGTGTCCACATCATGACATGCCCAAATGGCAATTTGTTCAATATTTCTTTGAGAGCTTATCGGACAATTATAAGGGTATGGTTGATGCTTCCATGGGTGGCTCATACATTAATAGGCATGAGGATGACGTGTGGCGTCTCTATGAGAGTATGAGTGAAAATTCTTTGCATAGAATATTATCATCCAAGAATGGTAGAAATTCACAAGGTAGGAAGAGTGTTGGCTTACATCAAGTCGACCATTCAAATGAAATAGCCGCCGAAATGAAGTATTTATCTCAAAGGTTTGATCAATTTTTGATTAACCAAAACTCGGTGAACCAAGTATCTTCCTTCCCTAACCATTCTCATCGTGCATTAAATGAAACATGTATGACTTGTTCTAGTGTTTTTCATTCTACTTCTCATTGTCCTCACGGACAAGTGCAAAATGAACCTAATGAACAAGTCAATGCAACTTTTGTGAACCAAGGGAATAATCCTTATGGTACTCATTATAATCCAAGTTGGAGGAATCATCCGAATTTCTCTTAGAAAAACCAAGGAGAGGGCTCAAACCTTTCCTATGGTAGTTTTCAAGGAAAGTACATTCCACCTCCACTTCAAAACCAAGGATCCCAAGGTTATAGACCTTATCAATCACAAGTGAATCAATTTGTTAATTCTCATTTTCCCAACCAATCTTTTTCCCAAGGAAATACTAGAAGTCCCGTTTTTGAAGAAAAAGTTTTAAATGCTTTGGGCACTTTAGAGGCTAACATTCAATTGCTTCATTCTCACTCTCAATCTATTGTGAAGCTAGAAACCCAAGTAGGACAAATAACAAGCACTCTTAATGCAAGAGAGAAGGGAAAGATGCCTATTAATGTCCCACCTGAGCAACAATATGTTGTGGAAACCCATTCCTCATCGGAAGGCCACACTATTGAACATGTTAATGCGGTGACTACCTTACGGAGTGGTAGGATTGTGGACAATCAAGTTGACATGTCTAATGAAGAGAGTGAACCGGTGCAACCTCAAGTTGTCACCCGTCCCGTTTCATATCCCATTCCTCCTTTATTGCATATACATGATCTTGTGAATGAGAAAACTTCAAAATGTGATTTAAAGAATGATTTTGAAAATGGTTTGAAGAAAAATTTACAAAAAAAATGAATTTGAAAAGGTTTTGTTGAAAAATGATTTAAAACAAAATGATTTAAAAACTTCTTGTGTTGAAGAAAATTCTGAAAAAGTGTTTGAACCAAAATTTCCATTTCCGGATGTCTTAAAAGGATTCATTTCGAAAGAAAAACAAAAGGCAAAAACCAATGAAATTATGGAAATGTTTAGGCAAGTAAAAGTTAATCTTCCACTTTTGGATGCAATCAAGCAAATTCCGGCTTATACCAAATTCTTGAAAGACTTGTGCACCCAAAAGCAGAAGAACAAGAGCTAAGCACCAAGAAAAGTGGTTTTGACCGAGCAAGTAAACTCAATTTTGCAACATAACACTTTGCCAAAGTTTAAGGACCCCGGTTCACCTACTACTTCATGCATCATTGGTGATCATATCATTAATCGGGCACTTCTTAACTTCGGAGCAAGTGTTAACCTTCTTCCATACTCGGTTTATGTCAAATTGGGCCTAAGTGAATTAAAACCGACGTCGGTAGTTTTGCAACTTGCTGATCGATCTATCAAGAAGCCTAGGGGTGTCATTGTGGATGTTTTAATTAAAATTGATAAATTCTTCTTCTTGGTTGATTTCGTTGTCATAGACACGGAACCGGTCCCCAATCCTAAAAGCCAAATTCCCGTTATCCTTGGCCGTCCTTTCTTGGCAACCGCTAATGCCAATATCAATTGTTGGACGGGGATAATGAAAATCTCATTTGGCCACATGAAGGTGAAGTTGAATAACTTTAATCCCACACCCAATTCATTTGACAAATATGAAGGAGAGGTTAATGTTGTAGATAAATGTCATGATCTTTAATGCCAAGGAAGTGAGCTTTTGTGTAAGACCAAAACTTCAAAGGGATCATCTTTAACCTTGCATTCTCAAAGTATTATTTCAAATTCTTGCTTTGAAAAGGCATGGAAGCCCAAAGATTGTTATTGCATAGATAAATGATCAAAAGTTTCTTTTGAGCTTAATCCAACAAGTTCTTCAAAGAACCATTTGTTGGGTGAAGTTCAAAGCATCTATCACCCCAACAAGGAGGGGATGCATTATAAGATCTTTAATCCGGGCTAAAAGAGATCAATGTCTTGCTAGAGATGTTAAAGACTAGCAAAAACATTTCGTAGGGTGTCAAAACCCTATTCCTCCCTCATTTCTATCTTAAATTTCATTTCTTGCAAAGTCTAGATACTTGTTTTTGATTCATATGCATTGATCGGAACTGTGATTAGGATTGCATGAATTTTTGTGTTACGATTGAGCATTTTGCATAAGTTTGATTGATCTCAAATGAGAGTTCGATCAATCGAACTTCCACCGGTATCCAACACCTAGAAAAATTTTCGGCTTACATCCACCTGCATTCAAATCACCTCTCTGTCCCATCATTCGAATTTATTCTTAGATCGATCAGGAGACTTTCGATCGATCCAACTTCAAAGTTTGATCGATCTCATGATCCAACACTTAGAAAAATTTTGAGCCTGCATCAACCTGCATATTCAGCTCTCTGTCTCATCGATCGAAAACATTCCAAGATCGATTTGAACTTCTTCGATCGATCTTCAAGTTCCAACACTTAGCCAATTTTCTTAGCCATAAACCTGCATATTTTTGCCCTCTGTCTGATCGATCGGACTCTTGTTCTGATCGATCTCAATTCTTCATTTCATTATTTTGACTTTATTTTGACTTTTCAAATTTCAAAAATCCAAAATATTTTCATTTTTATTTTATTTTATTTTCATTTCATTTCATTTTATTTTATTTTTCAAAAAGTTTTCAAAAATACAAAAATATTTTAGTTTATTTAGTTTTTAATTATTATTGTTTATTCAATGATTTAAAAAAAAAAAAAAAAATACTTTGAGGAGAGTTCATTAAAGTTCGATCGATCTGAAATCTCAGTTCGATCGATCGAACTCTATCGGGGATTATTTTAAAAATAAAACCGAGAGTTGTGAGATCGATTACAAAGATCGATCCAACAACTCCCTACCCTAACCCTTCCTTCCCTCATCGTCGCCGTGATCCCCAATCACCCTTTCCATTTCCGGCGAGCCTTCAGCGAGTTTCAACCTTTGATTTTCTCTCTCTCTTCTCGGATTTGCATCACCATCTTCATCTCCTCTTCTCTCGCGACTAGATGTGAGATCTGAACCACACTTTGTCATTTCAAGCTTTAATTTGATAATATATGTTGCCTACATGCTAGATCTAGGATGAATGATGATGAAATCCACCATTAATGAGCTTGAAACATGTTTGTATATATGTGTATATATGTTTTTATATTTTTTATTTTTGAATTGATTATGGGAGTATGGGCCTTGTTTGGGTGATGGTAATTGATGATTTGTTGTGTTGATAGGCCCACGACCATGTCGTGAAGGCCCCCATGCTTCCAAAGTCACAAATCTGTGACCTTTGAGTTTTCACCTTCGCACAGTTCAATTGATCGAACTTCAATCTCAGATCGATCTTGAGAGATCGATCTAACTCATACCTCAGATCGATCGAAGTTTTGAGATCGATCTCAAACCTTTTTGTGATCAATCGAACTTCATAGATCTCACACACACACTTCATTCATCATGCCTTATATTCATGCTATCTCATATATGCCCAATGCCTATGATATTCCATATTGGATGCATTTCAGACTTACATTGTTTAACATGTTTCATATCCTATCACTTGCATAGATTCATGTCATCTATATGATTTGTCTATCTTGTTTGACATGCATGTTTCTATTTTGTGCTTTCAATTCTTAATTCTGGTACTAACTCCCCTTGCAAGTTTTTAAATTATTTTTTAGGCTATGACTAAGACTGTTGCCAAGAGGAAACACAGGCCTCAGAGACATATCAGACCGAGGATAGAGGAGACGGTAGAGCCCTCTCATGCACAGGAGGAGCCAGTACAGCCTACTCCACCTCAGTCACCTGCTCATGAGGCTGAGGATGATCATATTCCATCCACTTCTGCAGCTCAGCCTGCTTTTACACCATCACCATCTCCATCACATGCTGGAGCTGAGCATTCACCAGTACCATCTCCACCAAGCCAGCCAGCTCAACCAGCTCAAGAGCGTGATAGGCCCGCGCCTAGATATACACATATGGCAGTAGACCATGAGTCAGTGTTCGATACAGCCTTTTTTCCCAGATCGGTGCTGACCCGATCAGCTTACCACGACATTATTCAGAGGGGCCTTGCAGCTATTCTTGCCTCAGTTACAGAGCCAGTCTACCTGCGGCTGGTACAATTGTTCTTCCAGAACCTCCGACAGTCCTCGCTTACCACAGCAGAGCTGGTTACTACCATAGATGGCCATCAGATCACTATCATTGTGGACTCGCTAGCCTGCTCTTGCCATTGTCCATACAGATGCCCTCCAAAGCTACAGGAGTTATATCTGAGGTTATACAGGCCTTCTTATGCCGACATGGCAGTATTTCTTACAGGTCACCATGCCAATGGTGAGACTTTCGCCACCTGTACATTCCTTCCAGATGACCTATGGTTCTTCGATTCTGTTCTCTTTCGGAATATATATATGGCCGGGCACAAGATCCAGCGGAGAGGAGACTATTTGACAGCCCTTTACGCATTCTACACGGGCCACTGGGTATATATTCCCGCACTCATCTGAAGTGTGTTGAGGAAGCTATTTGACGAGTATATTAGCAAGGAGAAGCATAGACGGGCTAAGTCTTTCCCATTCGGCCACCTCATCACCCAGATTCTGATCGACCAGCGCTACCTTATTCATCCTCGGGAGCACCCTGAGAGAGGTTCCTGTCACTTCTTAAAGAAGGACTGGGACAAGAGCTACAATGCCATCATTACTAGACTGCAGGACCACGCAGTAGTGACTGTAGAGGAACTAGAGGCTGAGGAGGCAGAAGCAGCCGCTTAGGCAACAGCAGCAGATCCCGCAGCGGACGATGTACCAATCGGTCCAGCTGCCGAGCATATAGACATTGATTTGGAGCGACCTGCAGATGACGCAGAGCAGCACTCTCCAGCCATGTTGCCAGTACAAGAGGAGGAGCAGACTCAGGATCTTTTTTCTGACTCTTCTATACCTGAGGCTCCAGATCAGACCCCTGGCTTTGGAGTACACCTGCAGACTCTTAAGGATGCTGTTGTTGCTATACGAGCTGATCTTACGACCCACAGAGCTGTTTTTGCTACCTCCCGTACGGATGTCACGACTATGTTCCGAGATCTATCCAGAGATATCCGTGGAGCCTGACCTGCCCGTCCTAAGTTCCCAGTTCCTTCTATATTTTGATCCATTTCTGATCTCTGATCTCTATTTTTGTCACTGTATAGTACTATTATTTTTGTAGCAGGTCTGTCGGATTTGATATTTCTGTTGTACCTGCACTTTATCTATTTTATATATCTGCTTTTATTATGGATGTTATATATTATATTCTCATATCTGTATGTTTGACTCCATCAGGTGCATCACAGTGACTTTAGTGAGAGAGTGCTACCCGATTTTTAGGACCACCTTTATACCTCTCTCATCTCTTTATCTGTTTATCTCATTTACACTTGCATGTCTACTGTGCACTAATTATCCCATTTTGTTATCTGATAAGTTTATCCAAGTGCCAATTTTCAGGACCACAGTTCATCCCAAGTTTGAAGGGGCCATGCCACCCACTTCGGATACTTCAGTCCCGATCATTCTATGCCTTAGTTGCACTGGTATACTCTTTCCTTTGTTCTCTTTGCACATTGAGGACATTGTGCCATTTAAGTTTGGGGGAATAGTGTTTTGCAGTGTTAGTTTTAAATTCAAAATTTTAAGCATGGCTTGTGTATTTGAGGGATATTTCTATGATTGGTCCATATCTAGCTATGATTTTGATCTTTTGAGGACTATATTGCTTAAAATTTAAAAATTGCTTGACTTGAGAGTCCAATACTCCTTGTCTGCCTTATGGATGCCATTTATGAGTAAATTTTTTGAAAGATTGATATCTTGCTTGCACTTGTGGTCCACATTATCCTGATTTTGTGATTGTTTTGAGATTCACTCTAATATTCTACACTAGCACCGGCGCACACTAGCATTCATTTGTGGGGTACATGCTTTGTTGATTGTTGAGTTGGTTATATCCCAATTGAGCTAGTAGTGCATTGAAAGATTTCGTTCTTGATAAAGGTGGATAACAACCCCTTTTCACTAAGTAGCTGGGATTCTAGCCTCATCAAGCACTGAACTTTTCGCGCCGAAAGGTGGAGGGCCCAAACTCTAGGTTAATAATTGATTGTTCAAAAAAAAAAAAAAAAGAAGAAAAAGTTGCAAAAGGAATAAAAAAAAGTGAGGACTTCTCCCAAAAGGTGAGAAATGGGAAATGATTAGATGGAGGTTGTCTTGATTTGTAGCCTAGTTGATTTGAGCTTGTAAGTCTGTAGGGGTATTTGAGTGCCTAATGCCCTAAAGCTGTCTGGTTTGGGAGTCATTGACCTAACGCTCGACCTTATGAATCATTAGAAAGCTTAATAGATCAACACATTGCACCATGCTTCCATCTTTGATCCTAAAAAAAAAAAAAAAAAAAAAAAAAAAAAAAAAAAAAAAAAACGAGTGAAAAGAATAAGCATACTTAGAACAATAAAGCTTTAATAAAAGGTCCACTTTTTGTCTTGATGATCGATACTAGATTTGTGTGCTAGTTTGAGGGTAAGGATGTGATCATTTGTCTAGTTGGCTAAGATAGCAACACATTTGATGCCGGTCTACTAAAAAAGGATTCTAGAGTTGTTTTGGTTTGCATGATCATTTTCTTGATGTGTAGAGGACCATACTTGCTTGCTTGATGTTGAGATTTTGGGAGATTGCTCGGAAATGGTTGAAAAAATTGCATACTTGAGGTAGTTTTCTCCCAATGCTTGTTTGCAATATTGATGCCTCTTTTGAAAGAATGAGCTTAATGTTTGTAGGTACCATTTCTGGAAACCCTCACAAGACTTCACTCGTCCACTAGGGGTAGCCTAGGGGTTTAAAAGGCTTGTTGCATATGCTAAGTGCAATCGTGTTCCCTACGAAAGTGGCATTATCCATTTATTGTTTTCTAGATTCATACTTGTATAGTTGTTCATTTCATTCCTTTACTTTCTAGTTCATTGCTAGGGACTAGCAATATTTAAGTTTGGGGGTGTGATAAACGCTAAAAAGTGCGTATTTAAACTCCTTAAGCTTAGGCATTCTAGTACCTTTATCTATCTTATTTTACCGTTTTAGATTGATTTCGTATTATTTCCATTTTCAGGCACTTATCCCGAAAATAAGCTGACTCAGCCAAATAAGAGCAGAAATGAAGCAATTCTGCGATAAATCAAATAAATGAGCCAAGTAGAAGCAAAAGGAAGAAAAAGGTAGAAATCAACATCTTCGATCGATCTCAGATCAAAGTTCGATCAATCCAACATGATCGATCTCAGTACTCCAAGATGGATCAGAGCCACAATGACATTTTTAGAGATCTCAAAATTTTGATTGATCTAACATCATTCTTCGATTAATCGAACTGCTTTGCCCTTATCCAAATGATTGATCTTATCTAGTTGTACCACCCTACCAACCACTTTTGTCCTTTTCCCAAAAATATCTTCAAAATATCTCAGATTTGTCTTTATACAAAAAGCGCCACCAACGAAGATCGATCCAGCCTAAGTTCGATGGATCTCAGCCATGTTCGATCGATCCAAATCTAAGGTTCGATCGATCGAACTTCCTTCAGTGCGAAAACGTTAAATTTCCAGCTCATTTTAAGTTATTCTTTATCCAATCATTAGGGAATATTGTGTGCACGACCCCAACTCATTTTGGGTGTCATTTGACCTACCTATATAAGGATAAGGATTGCTTTTTACAAAGAAAAGCCAACATAATATCATATCATCTCTTAGAGAGCAAGCTTAGAGGAGGAGGAGGCTAGAGACACAAAGGGGGGAGTTCTTCATCAACAAGGAGCAGATTTCTTCCATGGAGTTAGCCCTTGAGGGTTGGAGCAACATCACCATAAGTGGCTAGACATCCTCTTAGGGCTAGAGTTAGCCCCAAGCATACTTTCTATATCTTAATCTTGTGTATTATTGAGGGATTAGTGTTGTAATTAATGTTTTGACCCTTTGATATATATAGATCTTGATTGTTCAATAATTTATGTGTTTAAATGCTTTCAATTGATCATTTCATTCTATCCATATGTCTATGTATGTTAGAATAGATGTTCATATGATTGTCTCCAGATTTTGTGTTTTTGATGCATGTCTATATGTATTGATGTTATAGATTTAGAGATTGTCAAACATAGTGCTTAATGGAATGCTCTTGTGATTTTCTTGATGGTTCATACCTATTTCTTGATGGATTATGTCTCTCCCTTAGTTTATTTTCATGCTAGCAGTGTAGATGTAGTGTAGTTGTAGTGTAGTGTTAAATGGGAGGACAATCCATACTTGTTGTTTGATGATCCATGCTTTTGAATGCATGTAGCATATGTCTCTAACCTTGTGTTGTATTTGGATTGTGAGCTTAATGAAAGGATTAATGACTTGTTTTGATCTATTGTGCCTTTCACATGATGTTTAGACAATATATGCTTCATTGATTAGATATATTGTGCCTTTCACATGATGTTTAGACAATACATGCTTAACAAGTCATCCTTGTTTGTTAAATCAACTAATCACACACATACACCAATATTGCAACACACCATTTGCCCTTATTAGTCACTTGTCAATGGTTTAGAAATGCATTGCTTGGTGGTGATCTCTAAACCCCAAGACTCTTCTCTCTCTTATTTGCTTTTAGTTGTATTCTTTTGCTATTACTTAGTTTAATTTAGTTGTTCTCTAGTTTAATCAACCAACCAACCAATTGTTTGATCACTCGACCTACTAGCCCTAATAGCAATTCCATAACCTTGTTCGACCCTCACAATCCCTTGGGACGATCCCTACTCGCCCTAGCTATATTTATAGTAAAAGGTAGTAGTGGTTTTTATAATTGTAAAACTTGGCCCTCGCCTTAATGCACACTCTCTAAGCTTGATGGTAGTGTGATAGACTACCAGTACCCATAGGTTAGTAGCCTTAAAGTGATCCCAAGAGTACGGTTTTAATCCGGGCGATATCCGAGTATCCACATTGGTTGATTTCATTCTTTAAATTTCAAGTCGCTATTCCTTGAAGATTTAAAACTTGCCGTGTTATGTGAAATGCTCCAATCTTGTTAATTGCATAGATATTATGCCTTATCCTTGATTTCATGTATTATTCTTGTCTTGTAAATTGAAATATTCCAATCATGTTAATTACATTGATAATATGATCATTTTATCTAAGTATCCTTCTTGTCGTGTTGTATAGATTATTCCAAACCTTGTTCAATTACATTGATAATGTGATTCATGTTGAATTATAAACTTGTCGTGCTCTTTGGATTATCCCAACCTTGTTCAATTTCAAAGACATTGTGATTGATGTTGCTTCATGTTGATATGACTTAGGAATGATCCTATATAAGCATCTTGACTTAGATTTTAGGTGGCATGAACCGTTTCAGTAGTTATCGCATTCTAAGTTAAAAGTTGATAACTTTGGATACCTATGTCTTGTTGCGTTACATTATGTGCTCCTATGTTGTTTAAATTGCATGAGTGATGTGGTTTATGTTATAAATACTCTAAGGTAGCTTAGGATGCTCCCTGTGTCTCATTTTGACATAGACGTTAGGTGTCATGAGCCCCTTTAACATGTTTCACCTTAAGGTGATAAATTTGTAAAATGCTAGGTCAATGTATAGTCATCTCCTACGAGTAACTTTATGTTACTCACCCTAAAGTTACCCGGGCATTTTTTAGGTACGAAGACTTGGTTTGTGATGCTCATCATTCCTTGGATGACTTGTAATTTTTAATTTTCCATTTCATGCAAATGTTAACTTGAAATGTCATTTTGTAGCCTTATATGTCAAAACTTGTATCTTTGATTTCATATATGTAATGTGTACATAAGTACACCTTTTACGATGTATTTGACTTGTATGAGAAAGCCCGGAGGCCAATGATATTTATATTGCATCTTATGTAATTCTTGACTTCAATGAATATTATGAAATATTAAAAAATCGCAAGTCATTGCTTCACCATGTTTACATTGGGTGTGGGAATTCCATTCTTTTTCTTCCATAGGGTCTCATTAATCATGTATGAAGTGTGGCCAAGCGCTGAACGGTAATTTGATACCATTTCACATTTTTTGTTTTCAAAATTCCGATTCCAAGTTCATTTTTATCATTTTTGGCCGTCGGGGGGTCGGATTTTGAGTCGGGGCTTCTAGGGAGCCGCGGACCATTCTCGCGCGCTTAGAATCATTTATTACACTTGCATGCACATTCGTTTCAACCTTAAAATGCATTTAGGGTCAAATGCATACTTGGTGCAAAGTTGCATTTTTTGAGTTTTTAACTCTTTTCTGATCTAGGAGCATTTTGGCCATTTCACAGTGTGTTTTTTTTCATTTTCTCCCACGATGCTGGGTAAAAAATTTGATTTCGGGAGGGGTTTCTTCTTCGTGTTTTTCTAGAAAAATTCGTTTGATAACCCGTTTTTGATCTCAGATGTGGACAGTTACTGTAGCATCTTTTTGGGCCCTCTTGACCTCTTCTGATCTAGGGGCATTTTGGGAATTTCTTAGTGAGTTTTTTTTGTTTCCTTTCGTATGGTTGGGTAGAAAACTCAATTTTAGGGAGGGGTTTCTTCTTCGTGTTTTTCTAGAAAAATTCGTTTCGAACCTCGTTTCGGCTTTCAGTTTTGGCTGAATCTTTTTTTTACCCCTAACATGTCATGGTGCTTGTCAGGATGCTCGTGGGATACTCGTGAGGCCCCGTCTCGACGTCGTGACGTCGATTTTTGTTTTCGCTCGTTCTCTTTCGTCCAAACTCCAAATCGAGTGAACTTTTTTTTGAATTTGACTAATTTTTTGCTGTCTTTCCAACGGTGTGCTCAGTTAGACCTAGATCTTCTTGGATAATTACCAGTTTACCCTTTTAGCCTTAAGTGCTCATTTTTCTTCGTTATGCCTTTTTTGTTTCGTCCGGACTCCGAATCATGCGATTCTTGAATCCATCTTGATTAGTTTTTCGTTGTCTTTCTAGCGGTGTGCTCGATGGCTCCCGAATCCATATTTTCAAAAATGACTATTTTGCCCTTGCGGCTATTTTTGTCCGATTTTTCTTGCTTTCCGCTTCTGCTACATTCTTTTGAGTTCCGTGACTTTATGGGAAGTCACGGATGTGTCTCGGGAATGATATGCATTCTAGGGACGTCATTTTCATGTAAAATGACTATTTTGCCCCTAGGGGCTAAATTATTTTTTACCCAATCTTTTGCTTCCGCGTCAGTTCTCATTGAGTTCCACGACCTCATGGAAGGTCATAAAAGTGTCTTAGAGGTGTGTTATGCCTTGGGAGACCGTTGTCTTATTTCTTGTTTCCGTATCTGGATCCGCTATCGGGTCAATCTTCGGATCATCACATGACGCACTGGTTTGAAAAACCAGGGTCGTCACATTGTGCGATTAATGGCCATGCGCTGGTATCTTGATTCTCATAAAAGCTCTAGGGAATAGCCCAACTCCCACGATTGTAGCCTGTCGACGACTTTCACTTAGGTGAATCTTCCAAGGGTATATGTGACCTATACCTTGCGAGAGTATGCTCTCCTCGAATTTATTTAGGGCAAAGCCCTTCTTTAACGTCACATCATAACACAGATGCCATAGGGATGTGCAGGAAAGAATCTCCTCAAGAAACCTCCTAAAAAGAGTGTTGTCAATGAGTCACGCAGTGCATATTGTTTCTACCCATTGAACCTTTCGTCATGTGATTAAATCGCCAATCAGAAGGTTGTGTTACCTCAGGACTTAGGCCCATCCCCCTCGATATATATAGGACTATGTCATAAGAAGACTCTTGGTCTTTTTTATTTATTTATTTTTTCATAACCCAACTCTTGGATTTCTCTTTCTTTCTCCTCATTTTTATTTTTATTTTTAATTTTTTTTTTCACCCCACCACTTCTTATCTAAAGTCATAGTTATCCCTTTTACATACATGTTACAAAAGATTTAAAAATTGTATAAATTTTCCTTGCGAAAATTTGATTTTGAAGTTTTGGTCTAAAACAAAAATAGTTTTTAGAATTTTGGAAAGTGTTGTTGCTCACAAACTCAATAGGTAAAAATATTCTTAAGGAATGAAAAATGGATAGGTGATAGTTTCGTAATGGGCTCACAGCCTTGTACACGAAAATATCACTCTGCAAAATTACCTTCTCCATCAAATCTCCCTATGATACTTTATATACTATGTATATATATAGAGATTAAAGATGTAACGTTTAAGGTATATAATAATACAAATAATGTCTAAAATAATACCCCTTATAAATATCATTTAACTTATGTAATAATAATCATCATTATAAATATAATAAATAATTATATTAATTACTATTTATATTTTTATTAAAATATCCATAACACTTTTATTACCTACAAAACTAATTATTATATAAAGAAATATATCAGCTGAGAAAGAATTGTTTAGGTGGTAGACTTGAAAATAGAATAATATTTTTGCAGTCTTTTTTGTTTTTTTAAAATTTTAACAGCTGAAAAAATTACCGTGTTAATGTATAGACTTGAAAATAAAATAATATTTTTGCAGAGTCTTTTTTATTCACCCCCACCCCCACCCCCAACAAAAATATTAAAATATGGGATTATGTAGCCATATATAGACAAAAACATCTTAAAGGCTAAAAACCGTATTAATTAACGTATATAATTTTGTAAAATTATTTTAACATAAATTTACTATTTCTTATATTAAAATTGGACAGAACAATGTAAAGGAAAGTAAGAAAAAAGAGAAGAACTTGGGGATCATTTGAAAGGAAGAGTTGGGCAGCACCCAAATCTCATGACTTCAACAATTCTACCAGCAACTTTTATCACCTAAAAAACTAATTAGTATTATATTAAAAAGTATAGTAAATGAGAAAAAATTCTATAGGCAGTAGACTTGAGAATAGAATAACATTTTTGCAGAAAGAAAAGAAAATCGACTATTTCTTTTTTTCTTCTTGTGAAATCTTAAAATATAGGACTCTCTAAATATTTATAGACAATAGACAACTCTTGACAAGAGATATCTTAACTATTGATGTCTTTTGAAAATTATCGTAAAAAGAAGCGCGATGGTTTAAAGAAGTGTTAACGGAATGTCACTTAGTTTTTCTTTTAACGAAAATAAGTATATAGATATAGATATATAAATATTTTAAATTGTATACATTTTTATATGGTATATAGATATAGATATATAAATAGACATATTTGGTGGTAATTTGGGGTTAAATGTGTCACTTTCAAGGATGTCCTATTTACATTCAGGGTTAAATGCATCACTTCCAAGGATGTCTATTGACATGGTACTAATATCAGTATATGTCCTATTCACCCGTATACAAATAAATTTCATATGGTACACATGTTTCGTCCTTTCTAGGAAAATGGAGTGCAACAATATTTGGAATGCTACAAATAATGAAAAATGTCTCAGCCATTTGTATGCAGAGATCCCAAGGTCCTGCAAACTCCACACAACTTCATTAAGAAGCACTGAACTTACAATTGATTAGTCTATCTATTACCCAAAAATCTCATAAATTGCAAGCGGTCATACATATGAAAAGCAAGTCCACTAGCTTGATATGAACATCCACCACTTGTACAGAGCAAAACCATAAATTACAGTGTAAATAACCAGTCTGGCAGGGTAGAACCTAAACCTGCATTTAAGGGAGAATTATTAAACAGCTGTGACGGAAAGATCAAAGTCACACGTATCAATTATATTTATATGAGTAGAGGATCACGTCTTATATGCATAGGTGATATACAATTAAATTGATAAACCAATTACACGATGATTCTTCATACATTTATGTTCTGTTATGATTGAGATTAGTCAAAGAGGAGAGTAATATCATTAACCTGACTACTTGTGTGGTTCGTTTCGTAATTACCTCCTTAAATCAACTTGTAATATAAATGAATTATTCATATTTCGAATCACAGTTCGGGTTGGGAGTAAGTAGCAACTTTCAAATAGTCAAGGTGATTAGTAGCACCACCAAGGTATTTGCAAAACAGAGGGTTTTTTTTTTTAAGTAATCAATCTCGTGAGGTGGATTAATATATTCCATGCTACAATCAAATAAATCTTTATACATAAAAAAGATTTTCAGCGGCCTATAACTAAAAAACAATTTGTTTCCTTGCATGAAATTGATGTTTTGAAATTAAAATCAGAAAAAAAATCATTTCAAAGGCAGACGCCAGTTACATGCAACCGAACATAGCAAAAAGCTTGCAAATCAGCAAAATTAATTCAATAAATGAGTGGGAATATAGGAAAAGATGATGACGACGACCTTGAAGGTGTGTGATCATGAGACAGAGAGGCCATGCGAATGTCCTGCGCAGAAAGAGAGAGGGGAGTGCACCACTGAGAGACGGGGCGGTCGAAGTACTCCCAATCGGGCAGCAACACACCAGCAATTCCACAGATGCCAAACAGGTAAGTCCCTAACATCTTCTTCCAAGATTGTGTGTAGAGTCCTATTAAGACTAGTACCAAAGCCAGCCAAACCAGGGATGATCTCAAAGCGGCGTCGTTGGCCATGGATGTATACCTAGATCAGTAATAGTAACAGTATTTTAAAGTACTACAAAAGTGGAGGACAAGGGAGAGATGACAAATAGTTGGGGGAATTAATTGTACTGGTTATGGCTTTTGCAGGGATATATATATATACACATACATATATATATATATGTGTATGAGATTATTTAGATTTGGAGTTAGTTGGGACTGCTTTAAAACCATTTCCCAACGGTTTTCTTAAATGGACTTATCATGTTTTACTTGTTGAGTTTCTCAATTGCTGACATTAATTTATTATACCTTAATAATTTTTCTCTCTCTCTATATATATTATATATATATTTATGTAATACCTAACTTTAATAGTAAGGTTGCTTGATTAAAAATCACGAAGGCAACCTCTCTATGCAAAGCTAATACTACACAAGTCTCGCAGTCGGGTAGCCCTTTAGTCCTAATTGTTGCAAGAATATCTTCTTTCAGGTTTCCCCATCTATTGGAGGACCTTTGGTTGCCTCCCCCACAAAAAGTGACTCATGTCAGTTACCCAAACACGCATGAGAGTCGGACACATCCGGTTTTTTTAGGAATAAAATCACAAAACTCACGTCTACTATCATATTGGTGCAAAAATACTCCATTAAATAGATCCCTCAACTAACAAAACTCATTATTTTACCTCTAAATTCGTGACCAATCCATTAATTGAACTATGAAACGATAAATTTGACTTTATTATGTAATATTAAATTAAAACTTAGAAATTATTTTTTTAAGTGATGATTTTACATTTTCTTTATTAACAACTGAGGATGCAGCAAGTGGCATGGGCCGGATATAGTTCGCTGGAACGGGATCGGGTCGAACAATTGAAGTAGGGCCCATGCCAAAGCACTCCGGAATGGACCGAACCTGGAGGATCTACCGAGGAAGATCAAGCCCATTGGGAGATCAGGCCCAGAAGGAAGAAAACTTTTGAATATAGGCTCAATGTAATCAGTTAACAATAATAATTGTAATGGTCTATAAATAGACCATTACAGGTGGATAAGAAAAGGGGAATTTTTTGGAAGAATTCTAGAGAGGGAGAAAGAAGAAACGAATTCTTGCATCTTTAATTGGCGCCGTCTGTGGGAATCGAGGAAGAAGATCAATTCGAGCCCGATCAGTACCATATTAGTTCAATCGAGTTTGTGAGTACACAGTGTGATTTCTGAAAGTTGAATCCAGATCAGTGAGATTGTAGTTTGTTCAGAGAGAATTCTTGCTTATTGTGGATTCTAAGGCATTTGCTTCGGAATGACACAATTGTGATGCTCAATTGCAATCAGATCCGGTGAGTTCAAAGCTAGAAAAGTTCAGATCTAGCAAACAGTGATCACGATTCGGTGAAGTTAAGCCCAGATCTAACGGAGTTTGCATCGGTGACGCTTAGATCTGTTTCGGAGTTCATAATTCATGCCTTTGCCTCGATCCGGAATCATGATAGGGGGTGACAACTCCAATATGGTTGAGAACGTCTAGCAAGTGAAACTTGATGAGTTGATGAACATGATCGAAGCTCTCCGGAAAGAAAATGCGGATCTAAGGACTGAAATGCAACGTCAAGAAGCTCCAGTAATTCCACGACCACTCCCGGTAGGAGAAGAAGGTGCACGTACCGATGCAGCACATCACGGTGAGGAGGTTGGAAACAATCTAGTGGATCCTTACCGCAAGGAAATCCGCCGAGACGGTTTGTCGCCAAATCTTCGTCGTATTGATGATCGTGAAGGATCAACTCACATAGATCCACGGCGTGAGCAGATCAGGTGAAACGAAGCAATGACTTTTGATCCACATCAAGAAACGCTCAGCCGAGGTGAAGCAACAGAGTTGAATCGTCACAAAGCTATGCCTCCATGGCGCAAAGACTTTGTTGAGGACAGGTCATTCGATCCGACCTATCGGCCTTCCATGACGACGTTTGACTATCACAGCTCAGAGAGGAGATCGATAGACCAGAGAGCAACCGCAGGGTTCCAGAGGGAAAATGAAGCACTCCGTTCAGCAGCTCGAACGGTTGATTCACCGTTCACAGATGAGATTCTGAATGCTCCGAGTCTGAGGAAATTTTCCATACCCCTTTCATTCTGTTCGACGGAACGACCGATTCGATCGATCACGTGTATCACATCCAGTTGAAAATGGCTCTAAACACTGAGAATGACTCTTTGATATGCAAGTGCTTTCCTACGAGTCTAGCCAGACCAGCTCTGAATTGGTTTAAGAACCTGCCGAGGGGTTCAGTGGATAGTTTCCGAAGCTTGTGTGATCGGTTCATAAGCCAATACTATGGAAACAAGCGTCCAGCGAAAGATATTTCGAGCCTATTCACAATGAAGCAACATGCTAATGAGCGTCTCCAGGCTTTCCTAACTAGGTTTAACCTTACCAAGAGCATGGTAATTGAATGTCACCCTTCAACGGCAGTTCAAGCATTCATACTGGCCATGAACCGTGGCACCCCATTCCACACAAGCTTGGTGGTGAACACGCCGAAGACTATGGATGAACTTAACGAAAGAGCCGATGGATTTGTGCGCTTGGAAGAAGAAAAGGCGGCAAACGCTAGGAAGACATCCGTCATATCCACGGAAGAAAAGACCAAAGCAAAGATTAGGCAAAAACAGGTTCAGCCGCAACACTCCTCGTGGAAATCTGAGAAGAGGCCCAGAGAGGAAGAGCTGGTTACTCCATTGAAAGTTACCCTAGCAAGACTGTACCAAGAAAATAAAGATAAGTTCCGACCTCCTTTACCAATCAGGCAACCTCTCGAACAGAGGGATCAGTCTAAGCACTGTGCATTTCATTCTGATTTTGGCCACCAGACTAACGAATGCAGGAACCTAAGGAGACAGGTAGAGATGCTGATAGCCAGATGGGAGTTCGCAAGTTATATTCAAAGACCAGCGGTGGAATAGAACCGACCAATGGAGCACGTGAAGAAGAATCAGAAGTCGAATTCTCACAACACGCAACCAGTTCGAGTAATCAATACAATTCACGGTCGGCCAGAACCTGCCGAGGAGTCAGATGAACTGCTCCGAACACGCCTTCGCCAGGCACGGATGAAGAGAAGGATAGGCAGTGTAAACACTCTGCACCAACAGAGCGCATCAACGCAGATAAAGTTTGACATAACAGACTTGTTGCGTGTTCAGATCCCTCATGAGGACCCGCTGTTCGTAAGTTTGACAGTGGCCAAATGCTTGGTGCGCAGAGTTCTAATTGATCCTGGAAGTAGTGCGAACATCATGCCAAGAGATACATTCGATCGGCTCAAGATCAAACAGGATCGGCTGAAATCCACCGGGAATCCACTACTAGGGTTTGATGGAAAGCGAGTGGAGCCCGTCGGTACGGTGGAGGTAGCGGTGCATGCTGCTGAGAGGGTTTTGATGGAAACCTTTGTGGTTGTTGAAATTCATCCCTCTTACAATCTTCTGATGGGCAGAGGATGGATCCACAGAGTTCAAGGTGTTCCTTCCACTCTGCATCAGGTAATGAGATGCCTGGGGCCAAACGGAACCAAAGTGATTGATATTCATGGAGACCAGGTTGCAGCTAAAGAATGTTATTCTGTAACACTGAAACATGCCGGAAAAGGGAAAGCTTCCATTCGTTCAGCAAGTCCGAGATAGCAATTACAGGAGCCTCCCTCCAAGCAGAGTGGGGACAAGTAGAGTGGGGAGGAGGAGCCAATAGGCTGGACTGAAGAACCCCTGTTTGATGTGCAGATCGATCAGTTCCGACCGGAACGGACAACCAGAGTGGGGGAACAACTCGTTGAGGAGGAAAAGCAGGAATTAGTTGATTTTTTGTCTCAAAACGCAGATGTGTTTGCATGGAGTCACCTAGACATGCCAGGGATCGATCCTTCTGTATCTTGTCACTCCTTGAATGTTAACCCCAATGCAAAACCTGTAAAGCAGAAGCAGCGACGGTTTGCCCCCGAGCGCAACCGAATTATTGCCGAGGAGGTTGACAAGCTGCTTGATGCGGGGTTTGTAAGAGAAGTGTACTACCCTGACTGGTTATCAAATGTGGTCATTGTACAGAAGAAAAATGGGAAATGGCGCGTATGCATTGATTTTACCAATTTAAACAAAGCCTGTTCGAAGGATAGCTTCCCGCTACCAAAGATTGATCAGATGGTGGATGCAACTACTGGATATGAATGCTTGACCTTTTTAGATGCTTATTCAGGTTATAATCAGATCCCCATGGACCCCGCTGATGAAGAAAAAACTTTTTTCGTTACCGAACGCGGGACGTATTGCTACAAAGTTATGCCATTCGGACTGAAGAACGCCGGAGCAACTTACCAAAGACTTATTAGCAAAATTTTTAAGGAACAAATAGGGAAGACAGTGGAAGCTTACATTGATGACATGGTGGTAAAAAGTAAGAAGAAAGCTGATCATGTGAAGCATCTGCGAGACGTGTTTGATGTATTGAGGCGATATGGAATGAAGCTCAATCTGACCAAGTGCTCATTCGGTGTAAGTTCAGGCCAATTCCTAGGGCACGTGGTTAATCTCAGAGGCATCGAGGCAAGCCCTGCCCAAGCAGATGCTCTGACTAAGAATGCCGAGCCGACGACAGTCAAAGAAGTGCAAACACTTATGGGACGGATTGCTGCACTGAGCCGGTTCATTTCCAAACTGTCAGATCGATACAAACCATTTTTTGACACAATACGAAGCCACGACAGGCAGGTTTAGGGGGATGAACAGCGCCTAGCGTTAACTGCTCTGAAAAAGTATATGTAGAACCTTCCGGTACTGTCAGCTCCAGAATCGGGCAAAAAGCTGTTTTTATATCTCGGAGTATCCTGCATTGCGACAAGTGGTGTTCTGATCCGCTATGTAGAAAAGAAGCAATATCCAGTGTTCTATGTTAGCAAAACAATGACTGAGGCCGAAAGACGTTATTCAAAGGCAGAGCGGGTGATACTCTCGCTAGTGCATGCGAAAAGAAAGCTCAGGCATTATTTTGAATCCCATCCTATCATCGTTCTAACCACTTTCCCTATCAGAATAATCCTGCACAAACCAGATCTTTCAGGAAGAATGACAAAGTGGGCCATAAAGTTAAGCTCATTTGATATCACATACGAACCTAGAACAGCAGTCAAAGGGCAAGCGGTGACAGATTTTTTACTAGAATGTGATTCAGAGGACGTGAAGGAGGATCTTCGTGGTTGCTTATGGAAACTCTTCGTTGATGGATCCTCAAATCAGATGGGTGTAGGCATTGGGATCAAACTGTAGACGCCAGAAGGTACAGCCTTAAGCCAAGCGCTTCGGCTTGAATTCGGAGCCACGAATAATGAGGCAGAGTATGAAGCGTTGCTGGCAGGAATTAAGCTTGCCAAGGAGCTTAAGGTCAGGAATTTGAATGTTTTCAGTGACTCACAGTTAATTGTTCGGCAGGTGAGGGGTGAGTATGAAACCAAGGATGAAACGATGGAAGTATATCGTTCTGCTGTTGTGCGGGAGGCCAAGAACTTTGAAAAAATTGAATTCATTCAAATTCCAAGGGAGTATAACGAAGATGCCGACTGGCTAGCATGTAGTGCCTCGGGTTCTGGAGAAACATTGACAAGGGTGATTCCAGTGGGAATATTAAACCAGCCATCCATTTTCGAAGAACCTTCAGGCTCGGATCCTTGGCAAGTGAATGTTATTCCATATGAGCCAAGTTGGATTGATCCGATCATAACTTACATCCGAGATGGTACTCTGCCTTAGCAAAGAGATGAGGCTAGGAAAATCAAAGCGAATGCTGCGAAGTACGCCGTAGTGCATGACCAGTTGTACAGAAGATCTTTTTCCGGATCGTACTTAAAATGTGTTACCCCCACAGAGGCTCGGCAAATACTACGAGCTATTCATGAAGGTGTATGTGGAAACCACTCAGGGGGGAGATCTTTAGCGCACAAAGCAATGGCGCAAGGGTACTTCTGGCCAAACATGCCGCGAGACTCGGAAGAATTGTCCAGAAGGTGCGATAAGTGCCAAAGGTTCGGACCACTGATTCACCAACCACCTGAAGACTTGCACATAATGGCCACACCATGGCCTTTCGCACAGTGGGGGATGGATGTAGTTGGTCCTCTACCAACTGCCAGAGCTCAGAACAAGTATGTGCTGCTGGCTACAGATTACTTTACTAAGTGGGTGGAAGCAGAGCCATATCCGAGCGTTACTCAAACTCATGTGAGACGATTCATTTGGAGTAATATTATTTGCCGGTTTGGTGTTCCGAGGTCAATCGTCATGGATAATGGGACCAACCTTGACAGTAAGCAAGTAAGAAAGCTGTTGGAGGAATATGGAATTAATCAAAAGTTGGCGGCAGTAAGTCACCCACAGGCCAATGGACAGGCGGAAATTACAAATAGAATAATCTTTACTTGTATTAAAAAGAAGCTAGAAGAAAAGAAAGGAAGGTGGTTAGATGAACTGCCGAACGTCCTATGGGCCTACAGAACCACCCCAAGATGACCGACCGGAGAAAGCCCATTCACCATGGCGTATGGTATCGAGGTAGTTATACCAGTCGAGCATTTAGTTCCGACTGTTCGAAGCTTGGCATGGAACCGTGAGCATAATGATAGTATGTTAAGGTTTAACCTCGATTTGCTGGAAGAAAAAAGAGATGCATCAGCGGTAAGGCTCGCATCCTACCAGCAGACGCTTGTGAACAGCCATAACAAGAAATTAAAGCACAGAGACTTTAGACCAGGTGATCTGGTTCTGAAAAAGAAGGTGGGGATAGTCAAAAAGATGATGCCACCATGGGAAGGCCCATACAGAATTGCAGAAGTCGTAGGAAAGGGGGCATATACCTTAGAAACCATGGCCGGAAGGCTGGTTAACAAGCCTTGGAATGCTACTTCTCTGAAGAGGTAGTATCAATAAAAAATTGAGATTCAATACTGAATTCTGTTCATTTTCAATTGAACACAGTCGAATGTACAAGTTTCTGAGATTTATAAAGATTATACTCCTCTTTAAAAGGTTGAGCAAAGTAAGTGGCAGCTGGCACTATGAGCCGAACGCCAAACATTTGCTTTAAAAAAAAAAAAGAGAGGGCCAAGCGGCAAGTGGCATTCTAGCCGAGCGCCAGGCGCCTGAGTAAAGTAAGTGGCAACTGGCACTATGAGCCGAACGCCAAACACTTGCTTTAAAAAAAAAAAAGAGGGCCAAGTGGCAAGTGGCATTCTAACCGAGCGCCAGGCGCCTGAGCAAAGTAAGTGGCAGCTGGCACTATGAGCCGAACGCCAAACACTTGTTTTTTTTTAAAAAAGAGAGGGCCAAGTGGCAAGTGGCATTCTAGCCGAGCGCCAGGTGCCTGAGCAAAGTAAGTGGCAGCTGGCACTATGAGCCGAACGCCAAACACTTGCTAAGAAATAAAAAGCCAAGTGGCAAGTGGCATTTTAGCCGAACGCCAGGCACCTACGCAAAGTAAGTGGCAGCTGGCACTATGAGCCGAACGCCAAACACTTGCTAAGAAATAAAAAGAGTTTACATAAAGAGCTTGTTCAGAAGTCGGCCATCTCATTAATAAAGTTTAAAGAGTTACAAAAAAGATAAGGTGTAACGATGGCGAATATACAAAAGTCAGTACAAAAAAAAAAAAAAAAGGAGTTATAACTAAGAGGCGTTTGCCTCTCCAGCCTCTTGATGATGTTGGGCTGTCTCCTCATTATTGTTGGTATCACCATCCTCACGAGGTGGAGAGTCGAGGTGAATGACAGAATCGTTCTGTCGAGTCCTACCCTCAATAGCGTTGGAAGAATCATTCTGCTGAGGGTTATCTTCAACAGTAATAACAGATGGAGTCAAGGTGGACAGAGGAAGAATGTCCAAAGTCAGAGTAGCAGAAGGAGTAGGAGTGATCCGAGAAGAGGCAATCTCTTGGCATTCATCAAATATGCCCTCAGCAGTGGTGGATTCTGGATCGGCATAAACACCAGGAGGGTCAATATCCAGTTCCTTGTCAACATTATCAGGGGTAGAACCGGTCTGACCCTCATCCGGAACATGATCGGCATAACCTTCTCGGAACCCCTGAGCATATCTGAGGGCTCCAACTCTAGAAAACCGAGCATGCAGAGCTAGCATACCACCGTTTACCCTATTGATGGTATCGAGTAAAGCGTTGCGCTCATCCAAGGCCCTTTTCTCAAAGGCCATCCGAGCGGATTGCTCATCACTCAGAAGGCGTAGCAATTCTTCCTTTTTAGCCTTAAGGGATTTGCGCTCGGTATGCCAGACACTCTTTTTGAGCTGCAATGCATTCCTCTCATCCTGAAGAGAGTCATCCTCCTTCTTCAGCGAATCCCTCTCCTTTTTAATCTTACCAAGCTGAACCATTAACCCGGTCTTCTGAGCAGCCAAATCATCATTCTCCTTGTTCGCTGCATTAAGGCTGTCAAAAAGTGCATGGACCTTGGCATTTACATGCTCAACTTGTTTCTGCATAGCCATCATCCCGTACAGGGTCTGTAGAGATATACCGGACAATTGGTTAAGTCGAGCAGATGGTTAGAAGAAAATAAGTGTAAAGACTGTGTAAAGACTTATTGACTAAGGGGCAGAAGTTACCTCCATGGCGGATAAGGGAAATCGGCTTAACACTTCCCTCTGAGACAGACCTTTGGCTACCTCAATGTCCTTGGGAGTCCACATGCTCCTGTAGTAAGCCATTGCGGTCTGACCATCTTTGAACATGGTCTCGGTCGGTTTAACAGACGAGATATATATATATATATATATACTCAGACTCCACCCACTCACTTATTCTCCTTAAAATAGAATCTTATGGCTATATATGTCAATTATTAGACTCCACCCACCCATGATGTGAAGCTCGCCGTGGTGAACAAAGAAGCTTGTTGGTGTCAAGCTTAAACATCAAAAACTTCGATTTCTGGGTTTTACTTTTCGATTGTGGAAACTAAGTAAGCGCTTTCGCCGATGAAGACTATTCGACTTTAAAATTAAGCGATTTCCAAATAAGGGTTTCACGCGTAAGCCCAAAAACGAGGAGGTTGCAAGGGGTGACGCAGCAGCAGAAGATGGAGGCGATGTAGTGAAGCTTGGCGAAGGACATCCAGGCTATGGTGGCAATGTAGTGGAGGAGGGAGTTGAAGATGGGCTTAGGTAGTGGGGAGGCGGTAGCGGCTGTGGTTGCGGCGGAGGGGACATCGTCCCTTGTGGTGATGAGAGTGAGAGTGAAGAACATGAAGATAGAGGTGAAAATGAGAAGCCATGTGTGGTGGCCACGTGTTGGTTGTTAATTGATTTTGGGTTTTGAATTGAGATTTTGGGTTTAGGTTTTTGTGGCTGTTGCTAGCATTAACGAAGCAATGAAGGATGAAGACCCAAAACAGAGTTTTAACCATTTGATTGAATTATACATCTGCAAATGAGACAATTGAATTTGGGAGTAAATCACTTTACCTGGAATCACTTTGAGATCATAATCTGAAGATGGGTCTTGAAAAAATGGAGATCAATTTGTGAAAATAAAGTTACGCGGGGTGCAGAAACTGTTTGTTGATTTTAATTGTTCTTAACTCCTTTAATGACCTAGATCTGATTATCTGGTCAACTTGCTCAATTTATGATTGATTAAATTATGTTATTAATTAATCATCCACAATCATAAATGTAAATACTGAAAAGTAAAGGAAGTTAGAGTTAAAGAGATTTCACTAGAATTTTTAGCGAGGAAATCTCAGTTGATAAAATACTTCAACTGTTTACATGGAAAAAACCTCGTGGACTTATGCAATCAAAAGTAAACCGATCCACTATGTTTGAAACAAAGTACACTGAACTTTGACTTTGACTCACACCCTATCGTTCTACCAAACACCAATTGCTGACAATCCTCTAGCTTTGCGACTCCCCGTCCAACAGCAACTTGACCTAAGGCTTATGCTTGATCTTTGTAGAAAAATAGTAGGTAGATCAGACAACACTCTTCGAATGCTCCAACCCTTTCAAAGTGTGATCGCTTTTACTTCTATTCTTCAAGATCTGAACTTGATGTAGAAGAATTAAATCCTATTTTTCATTCGGAATCTCTTAATCTTTAATATAGTTCCAATTCCAATGAGATAGATAACAACACTACTAAATCACTCATGAATATATGTGTGTGATCTTATAAATAAATTCAGAACAATCAGATTTGATTTTTTGAATTTTCTCTCTCTAAAAGGTTTTCTCAAAATATAGAATTGATTTTCCCTAAAGTTATAAAATAAACCTAGAAGACTAACAAGGTTTATATAGAGTTTAGAATGTCCTAACCCCTCTGAAAATATGAAAAATTTCGTGCATAGGACTTGGAAAGAAGTTGGGATACAAAAGGAAACAATCAGATAAGGAAACTGAAAGTTGGAAAATAGTTAGGATGCCTTAAACCGGTTCAGATGGGCTGAACCGGTTCAAGATGACCAGTAAAGAATCGACGTGATTCTTAGACCAGTTCAGCCCCCTTGAAGTGGTTCAAGATGGCCAGTCTTGAAGCTTTGGTAATTCTGCTGATGTTGAACCTGTTCGATAAATCTTGAACCAGTTCAAGATGGATGGAATGTAAAATCTCGTTTAAAACCTTTCAAAATCCTTCCTAAATGTTCTCACTATTTCTCAAACTTCCTAAATCATTGTTCTCATCATCTCGAAGTGTAGTATATTATGAACACTTGAACTTCTTCAAATCCGCATCCAATCTTCAATTTTTGAAATTTTGAACCGAAAAATTACAACTCGATCGGATTTATTTTGACAACGAAATTAACCATTTATAAAATATATCTCACAATCTCCCCCTTTGGCAATTTCTTGACAAAACCCTAAAAACAATTTAGCAATCTACCTAAGCAGGAAAGTAAATTACAATGATTGTTAAAGGAAATAAACCGCAGAAAATTTTCTTGAACCTCATGAAGTTTCATACATGTAGTAACCTATAAATCTGCATATTAGCTCAAACACAACAACCTATGCAACTTAATTAAGAAAATAAACATAAGCATAAAATAACAAATTTTAATGCTTGAATATCAACGCAATATGAATGCAATGATCAATGGTTCTCCCCCTTAATGAAAAATTATCTCTTCCCCTAAATGATAAGTCTCTAAACTCTCTCCCCCTTTTTGTCATAAATTAACAAGGGTCTCAAGGAAGAAAAATCCTAGAAGTAGGAAACAACCAACCATATAATATCTTGTAAATTGAATCCAATGTGAATGTAGATTCCAAAAGACTATATATTTCAACACAAATAATCAAGATCAATTCTTTTAAGTTTCACAAACTTAGTAAGTGTAGTAAAATCATCACCAAGTTCCAAAAACATATGATTTGTCAATTGTTCAGATTTCAGATAATAAATCAATGATATTATATATCATTAGAAATTAAACAATCAACATGTGCAAAAGACATTTTTTTTTTTTTTTTTTTTTTTTTTTTTTTTTTTTTTTTTTTTTGTGCACATTGACGGCTTTTACGCTTTATGCGTAGCCAGCTCTTTCCCTTATTCCTATTTTTTTCGAGTCAAGGTAGTTTCAGACAAATTCCATAGGTAGCATTTTCCATCTCACCTTTTTCTTTCAAAATAACAAATATTTTTCATTCTTTTTCAAAAACTTTTTCATTCCAAACTGTTTTTCACTTTTCTTTTCTTTTCACTCTTTTGGTATAAAACATATAAATCAATTTTTAATTCCAAAACAATGAACAATCATGTCAACATCATCTTTGACCAAAACAATGACATCAAACACAAGTAAATGTACTATTAATGATTTATTTACTATACAAAACAAGTAAGCAAAACCAATTTTCATCAAATCATAGTCATAATATGTTTTACACCTACAATCCACGTGTCATGAAACTTCTTGTGTTCAACATACTCAATCAATATGGTTTGCTTAACTTCCCAAAAACATAATCTAGATAATCAAGATATGCATGAAAATTCTTTATAGATTATGTCTTTGCAATGCATATTATCAAGACAACATACACCAATAGATTTCCTAAAATGAGAAAACTTACGAGTATCTAATGGTTTAATGAGAATATCAGCCAAATTCTGATCAGTATGCACTTTTTCCAAAGACACGACATTTTGTTCAATAAGTTCCCTAAGAAAGTGATGTCGAATGTCAATGTGCTTAGTAATAGAATGCAAAACTGGATTATTTGAAATATTAATTGTACTAGTATTATCACAAAAGATAGCAATAGTACCTTAATCAACTCCATAATCCAGAAGTATCTGTTTCATCCAAAGCAATTGTGTGTAACAATTTCCAGCAGCAATGTACTTATCCTCACAAGATGATAAAGATATGCAATTTTGCTTCTTGTTATACCATGAAATAAGATTAGTACCAACATAGAAACAGCCACCTGAAGTACTCTTTTCTATCATCCTTGTTACCAACTCAATCAGCATCAGTATAGCTTGTAATTTTAGAGTTAGATTCAGAAGAATAACGTAATCCTTAATTTAATGTACTATTGACATAACGAATAATGCGCTTGACTACAAGAACGTGTTGTTCTCTAGGATCAGCTTGATACCTAGCACAAATAAACACCTACACCAAATGAAATATTTGGCCTATTTGCTGCCAAATACAACAAGCTACCAATCATACTCCTATACAAGAAAGGATCAACCTAGTTAGGATCAGAGTCTCTATCCAATTTGGATGAAGTACTCATTGGAGTTTGTACATGCTTCGAATCTTTCATACTAAACTTCTTAACTAGCTCCTTTGCATATTTAGATTGAGATATAAAAATTCCATCATCAAGTTGTTTCACTTGGAGACCTAGAAAGAAAGTCAGTTCACCAACCATGTTCATTTCAAAATTATTACTCATATCCTTAGCAAAAGTATGAACAAGATTCTCACTAGGAGCACCAAAAATAATATCATCCACATATATTTGAGCAACAAAAAAAAAAAAATTTCCTTTCCTGAAAATAAATAATGTTTTATCTGCTCCTCCTCTTCTAAAGCCCTTGTGCATTAGATAAGAAATTAACTTCTCATATCATGTTTTAGGTACTTACTTTAAACCATAAAGAGCCCTTTTAAAATAAAAAACAAAATCAGAATTATGTGGATCAATAAAACCTTTTGATTGTACTACATAAACTTTTTCCTGCAAAATACCATTTAGAAAAACACTTTTAACATTAATTTGAAACAATTTGAATTTAAAGTGACATACAAGAGCAAAAAAAAGTTGAATAGACTCAACTCTAGCAACAGGTGCAAAAGTTTCATCAAAATCAATTCCTTCAACTTGAGTGTATCATTGTGCAACTAATCTAGCTTTATTTCTCATCACAAGACCATGTTCATCAAGCTTATTTTTAAAGATCCATTTGGTCCCTATGATATTTGTATCACTAGGTCGAGGTACTAATTCTTAAACATCATTCTTCACAAATTGAAGCAATTCTTCTCGTATAGTCATAAGCCAATCAGAACTTTGAAGAGCTTCATTTACATTCTTTGGTTCAAACTGAGTCATGTGACATGAGTGTCCTATGTCATCTACAATGCATGAGTGTCCTAAGTGATTTTGGACTGTACTCCTAATACCCGGCTTATCCCATGGACCTATCACATTCTCAACTGGATGACTCGTTTGAATCCTAGAACTACTAGATGTAGGAATATCTAAAGATGGTGTAGGAATTCCTATAGGTTCATTAGTGGTGACCTCTAATTCCTCATCCTCATCTTCTCCAACTTCTTCACCTTTTCCACCTAAATTCTCAACTCTTTCTTCCTCATGAATTATAGGTTCTTTATTTTCTCCTGCAATTTCAAAATTAATTTCTTCTTCATCAAGTTGAGAAATGGTTATCTTAGATTTTGTGTCATCAAATACAACATTTATAGACTCCATGACCACTTTGGTTCTAAGATTAAAAATCCTATAAGCCCGACTTGTTTGTGAATAACCCAAAAATACACTTTCTTCACTTCTAGAGTCAAATTTTCCTAAGTGTTCCATATCTCTAAGGATATAACATTTACTTCCAAAGATTCTAAAGTATTTAATAGTGGGTTTTCTATCAAACCATAATTCATATGAAGTCTTTTTAGTTCCAGGCCTAAGATAAACTCTATTTAGGATATGACAAGCAGTACGTACTGATTCAGCCCAAAAGTGGCTAACAATTTTATTCTCATGAAGTATAGTACAAGCCATACCTACCATTGCCTTATTTTTCCTTTCCACTACACCATTCTGTTATGGTGTTTTAGGTGCAGAAAATTCATGCTTAATGCCATACTTATCACAATATTCAAAAAATTCCTTAGGTTCGAATTCACTTCCATTGTCGCTTCTAATCCGATTAATTCAATATCCCTTCTCATTTTGAATAAGTAGGCAAATAGACTTGAAAGTCACAAAAGTGTCAAATTTTTCTCTCAAATATGCAATAAAAGTAAATCTAGAAAAATCATCAATTATAACAAACATATATCTTTTTCCTCCAATATTATCAGGTGTTATGCGACCCATCAAATCCATATGAATCAATTCTAATGGTCGAGAAGTGACTTTATGAATAAGTCTCTTATGTGACACTTTAGTTTATTTTCTTAATTGACATGAACCACACATTTCATTCTTAGGCATTTTTAATTTAGGCAAACCTTGAACAAGATCATTATTAGACAAATTCACTAAATCATTGAAATTCAAATGTCCAAGTCTTTTATGCCATAATACTGCCTCATTAGTAATTGCAAAAAAACACATTAGTGAAGGATATGAAAACACAACATAGCAATTATCAGAAATTCTAGTTCCTTTCAAGATGCATTCACCTTTTTTATTAGTTATAAAATACCCTTGTTGAGTAAAATTGATTTGAAACTCCTCATCATAGATTTGATTAATACTCAACAAATTTGCAGCTAAACCTTTAACATATAGAACATTTTTTAACTTCCCAATTCCTAGAAATTTGATCCCCTTTACTACTTACAGTAGAAGTATTACCATCACCAAAAGTAACAGTACCAACTAAGCATTCCTTAAAAGTGGTAAAGAATGTTCTATTCCTTGTCATATGCCTAGACCAACCACTATCAAAGTACCAACCACATGAACCAAGTGCTCTAAGTGCAGTGTGCATGGCAATGCATTTAAAATTCTCTTTCTTTACCCAAACAATTTTAGATTCATTATACAATGATTTCCTTATTATTCTAGACAAAGTGTCACAAGGCTCAACAGTCCTAATCCTTTTCCTTTTCAAATTTGAACTCTCTAGATTTTTCAATTTCTTTCCTAGTTCAATTTTTCTTTTCTGACACTTATACTTGGTATGCCCTTTTTCACCACAAAAATGATATGTTGAAATAAGTTTGGAAGAACTAGAAATAACACAAGGTTTGGTTTCAACTTTCACAAAAATATCTTTCGATTTTTTAAAATACAAATCCTTTGAAGTTGAAGCCAATTCTTTGTTATAACTAATATTCTCAACCACTCCTATCAACTTATCAATTTTGCAAATGTCAAATTCAACTTTCTGAAAAGATTGTTTTGATTTAACAAATTCACTACTCAAATTATCAATCTTAAGTTCCAGTGATTTATTAAACAAATTTACTTTTTTAAGCTTCTTTTCCAGAAAATCAATTTTATGAAGAAGATTCAAATTCTTATGACCAATTTCTTTCAAATTCTTATTAGAGACAGAAACTTCTAGCTTATAAATATCTCTATCAAGTTCTGTAAGATTCAATTTCTCTAACAGAATTTTAAAATCTTTTTTAAACTTTGACCACTCAATTTACATACTTGTGACAGAATAAAAAATAGGAGGTAAAGACAACACATCAACAAAAGATGAATTTTCAGACATGATACAAAAATCAACAAATATGATCTACTCTGTACATTGAGTATCCCGCTCTGATACTAACTGTGAAAATAAAGTTACCCGGGGTACGGAAATTGTTTGTTGATTTTAATTGTGATTAACTCCTTTAATGACCTAAATCTGATTATTAGGTCAACTTGCTCAATTTATGATTGATTAAATTATCTTATCAATTAATCATCCACAATTATAAATGTAAACACTGAAAAGTAAAACAAGTTAGAGTTAGAGAGATTGCACCAGGATTTTTAGCGAGGAAACCCCAGTTGATAAAATATATCAACTGTTTGCATGGGAAAAACCTCGTGGACTTATGCAGTCCAAGGTAAACCGATCCACTATGTTTGAAACAAAGTATACTAAACTTTGACTCTAGCTCACACCCTATCGTTCTACCAAACACCAATTGTTAACAATCCTCTAGCTTTGCGACTCCCCGTCCAACAGCAACTTGACCTCAAGCTTATGGAGATCGAACAACACTCCTTGAATGCTCATACCCTTTCAAAGTGTGATCATTTTTAATTCTGTTCTTCAAGATCTGAATTCGATGTAGAAGAATTAAATCCTGCTTTTCATTCGGAATCTCTGAATCTTCAATATAGTTCTAATTTCGATGAGATAGAGAACAACACTTCTAAATGACTCATAAATATATGTCTGTGCTCTCATAAATAAATTCAGAACAATAAGATTTGATTTTCTGAATTTTCTCTCTAAAAGGCTTTCCCAAAATATAGAATTGATTTTCCCTAAAGTCATAAAATAAACCTAGAAGACTAACAAAGTTTATATACAGTTTAGATTATCCTAATCCCTCTGAAAATATGAAAAATTTCGTGCATATGACTTAGAAAGAAGTTGGGATAAAAAAGGTAACAATCAAGCAAGGAAATTGAAAGTTGGAAAGAATTAAGTCAGGATGCTTTAAACCGGTTCAGAGGGGCTGAACCGGTTCAAAATGACCAGCAAAGAATCGCCGTGATTCTTGAACCGGTTTAGCTCCCTTGAACCGGTTCAAGATAGCCAGTCTTGAAGTTTTGGCAATTCTGCTGATGTTGAACCTTTTTGATAAATCTTGAACCAGTTCAAGATGGACAGAATGTAAAATATCGTTTAAAACCATTCAAAATCCTTCATAAATGTTCTCACTACCTCTCAAACTTCCTAAAGCATTGTTCTCATCATCTCGGAGTGTAGTATATCATGAACACTTGAACTTCTACAAATCCGCATCCGATCTTCAATCTTTGAAATTTTAAACTGAAAAATTACAACTCGATCAGACTTGTTTTGACAACGAAATTAGCCAATTATAAAATATATCTCACACAATTATCATGAGTGAGGTGATAGTATCCTAAATGGGTCTGGTGAGAGTTTTAGAAAGAGGGGGTGTTGAGAAGAAGATGTAGAGGTATTTTTGTAATTTTACAATGATGATTAGTAGTTTGTGTGCGAGAGAGAGAGAGAGAGAGTGTGTGTGTGTGTGTGTGAGAGAGAGAGAGAGAGAGAGAGAGAGAGAGAGAGAGAGAGAGACTTTGTATTATACTCATAATGTTATAGGATTGTATTATTCATTGGGGCTTCATAAAGGCCATGCTCATGCAAGCTGGCTTTTATACAATTCTTCTACCAACTTTTATAGGGCGTTGTTGGTTTTCCAGCATGTGGACTGGGCCTAACTTCAATAGTTCATTTGAGACTTGATCCTTATTTGTGCAGAAGTTTAACATATGCTCTACTTATGTGACCCTTATGAAAGCCCAAATCCATATCAAACTTTCAGCCCACAGCTGTTAACTTCTGACACTGGGCTACATCATATAAAAAAATAGAAAATAAATCCATAAATGACCTAAGAAAATGATTAAGCACTTAAAAGCTAGTGCTAATCATTTTGTAGAATACTAAGTTGACATGATCAACGACCAAACTCTTCATTTTCAATTCCTTCCAAGAAACGAAAGTTTAAATCCATGACATGAAACACATTGTGTTTATTGAAATTGGTAAATGTTAGGTTCCCGTAGAAATGATTGAACCTCGAATTTGACTAATAATAGAACACTAGTCGAATCTCCAAGTCTTATAATTAATTATTTTGATTGTTTGATAATCCATATATGTATGTCTAAGCTCATTTTAATATTCATATAGTATGATGTCATCGCCATTTGGGAAGTTGAGCCAACATAATATATACGAATACTAAATATATGTCGGTAGTAGTAGCGTACAAGTTACCTTCAGAATTTTAATTAGCATTAGTTTAATTTTATTAAATGTACCCTTCATATCACGTATAATTAATATGCATATTTGCGCAATCGAAAATCAAAACTATGTGAGAAAAAAATGATGTTATTTTAACTGATTTAAAATAATCGGATACATTTGAATCTGATTTTTGAATTATTTATTATTATTCTTTGCTCGTAAAAATATTGTCAAATATTTAAAATCACAATATCAAAAGAAAGGAATAATCCAAGATATTCAATTGCTACACTTTCATTGTTATTTGGTTAATTAATTTAATGTGAACAGATTGATGACTCTAGTCTCTGGTTAAGTAGTCCTATTAGATTATTCATTTGTCTCAATGTAAAAGAAATCTGATTAAACTTAAAGTTGTCCTTATTATGTCTAAATATATTATTCATATATTTTTTATAAATGGTTCTTTGGACTTGGGGAGGGGGACTGATTCTCACTTGTCTGAGAGAGATCTATGAAGGAGTGAAGTCAAGAGTGGCTAATAATAGACATGGTGTATAATAGTAAAAATTAAAAACTGTCACAACAAAATAAAAGCAAAATCAAGAACATAATTAAAATACAATAAAAAAATAAAAATTATGGATCACACGATGTACAAAGATTTGTGTTGCTTGGCGTATAATTTGCATTCACAGTGAATACTGACAAATAACTCTCATGATGAAGATCACAAATTCTAAGTCTCTAACCCTTTGTCTCTCTTTGTTTCGACTACTATTGTTCTCTTGTAACCACACTGCAAATCCTAGCAGTCTTATATATTCAGTCACTCTAGATCCGGACTCACTACGTGCAAGACAAAACACATCATTTTTTTTTCTTTAATGGGCAAGAACAAAAAATTTGAACTAGAACTTCACACACTCTCATTTTCCCACCCAATTTTTGAAAATACCTCACTATACATTCTTGCATCCAAGATTCGTTTTTCTTTTTCTATTTTTTTTTTTTCTTCCAGAAAGTCCACAAATTTTTTTAATCCAAAAGAAAGTTAAGTAAATCGGCTTATTTATTTCTTCACCCTCTACTACCCCATATCCATGGTAATCTAGCTTGAAAACACGGACAACACTAAAAGATCATAGAATTTGGGTCTAACACCAGCACATGTTGAACACAGCTCCGCAAGTGTCGGAAAAACCAAAAAAAATTAAAATTTTATATTTATTATTTTATTTGTAAAGTATTTTTCTTCAAGCCCCTTACAAAATCCATCAGTGACTTCACATACAGTATATATATTAGAAGAGACATATTGTATAATAGAATAAAATAAACAAAGAGATTTATGTGACCACTATCGGTATGACATATTTTTTAATTAAATATAAAAAAAGAAAAAGAAAAATAGATATTACGAAATTAGCTAAGATTTCAATCTCCTTATATAATTCTTAATTAATTTTAAAAATAGCTATTAAATACAAGGAGATGAGCAGTTAGAAAAGTTTCATTTATAATCATCTTGATTTGTTTATGCCCCACTACTGGAGATTAGGTTATTTGGTAAGACTAATGAACATTTGTTGAGTGACTTGCTCTCTCTGTGTTTAATGTCTCTATATATGGTGTTGTCACATAAATGACTTTATAAGGTTTTAGTTGATTCTTTTACCCTCACATTAAGAAAACAAGATATGCTTTGGACCCCATTCCACCTGCCTCGTCTCCACAGCTGTAGACCATGTACTGCCTAGAATGTGTCTTTCCATTCATATGCACGTGCAAATGCATATATGCATACATGCATGCATATATATATATATATATAACAATGCTCTTCTAGCTCTTCTAACGAGGGGTGAATAAAAATCCGGTCAAACCTAAAATCCAAACCAGATCAAATTGGACCGGACATTTTGGTTTGGTTTGGTTCAGTCATGATTTTAAATTTGTGAAACCATCAAAATACGATTTGGTCACGGTTTGATATCCTTTAAGACCGAACTAGACCGAACCGTTATGTTATATATATAATATAATCATACAATTCAAATCACTCATAAGTTTATAGCAACTATCAATCGATTATATGGTCAACTATTAATTATTTTAGGTCTTATCAATTTATTAGATAATATTTTTTTTTAGTGACGGAATTGAATTGTGGTTGATTGATTGTTGTTAAATTAGTAATTCTAAATGTAATAGGTTATTACCAATTAATTCTGAATTTATTTATTTCATTTCGAGAAGTGATAGAAAATGAATTAAAAGTTCTGAATATGTTGGTAACTTGGTTTATTGTTGTGCATGTGGATAATATGAATACTTCTGTAACAATAAAAAAAAAAGAAAAAAAAAGGAGAGGAACCGAACCGAACCGAACCGAACCGATTTTTCACGATTTGGTTTGGTTTGGTTCATTTGGTCAAATAGTTCGATTTGGTTCCAAATTTTATGAATTTGTTAGAATTGGCTTGGTTCTAAAAAACTCTTAAATCGGTCCAAACTGAATCGTGTGCATCCTTACCTCTAACCTATAAGTTAGACCTAAAAGTAGGACCGGAAACAAACTGAGCCGAGCTGAGCTTTAGGCTGTTCAAGCACAGGATCTTTTGTTTATAACTTGGCTTGAGCTCATGACGAGCTCAAAAAATCAGTTCAGGCTCAACTCGGCTCGTTTAAGAAATTAAATTGAATTCATATTCAAAATCTTATCAAACTCGCTTGCAAGTTCGCCAGGCTCGTTGTAAATCATTACATTTTTATTTTATACTTCCAAAAACTAAATAATTCCAACAAAAAATTAAAAAAAAAAAACATATGTAAACGAGCCTTTAATGAGTCTATTATTGCTTAGGAACGTATACAAGCCTCATATGAGCATATGTTCACGAACATAAATGTACGAGCCTATACGAGCTCGTGTTCATGAGCTTATACGAGCCGAGCCTAACACTGATCGAACTCGACATGTTTAATAAACAAACTTATAAATTAAGCTCGAATTAGACTCGTTTACTTAACGAACAAGCTCGAGCCCAAGTTGCTCATGAGTAGCTCGATTCATTAATTTATAGCCCTACCTAAACTACAAGTCCAAAAACTTTTATAAACATGAATCATGCTAGGGTATCAATGGAGTGGGGTCAAGAAGGGCACATTTTTTTCAAATCCATCCCACAAATAATTTTTTTTTTTTTTTTTTTTTTTTTTTCTAAACCCGTCTTGCATTGGAGTTGGAGGGGTCAGAGGCGCCCCGTATTATTTTTTTAACAAAATTTAATTTGTTTAAATTTTGTATTAAAAAAATTAAGTATAGTTAAATATTTAACAATTATAGTAACAAAAATATTGTTAAAATTTAAAATGATCATAACAAATAAAGGAAAAATAAAAAATATACCTAACAAAATAATATTTATTATTAATCAAGGTAAGTTTGGAACTTGACGAGTTTCAAACTCTCTTTTTAAACTTGTCCCTAATCCTATTAATTGGAATGATTCTAAACTAGTCCCATTAGGGGCAGAACTGACAAGGCCACGAAGAACATATTACGGAGTAATTTTTTTATTTCTTATCATTGGAATGTTCGGGGTTTTGTTCAGACTAATCTATAAGACTCGTGCAAAGGCATCCCCGCATTATTCAGATAAAGTTCGGACTATAACCCCAGACATAACCCTTAAAGAATTATTCACATTTAGAAAGAAAGATACATATCCTTAAATCCCACTTAAAACATATTTAACGATACAGGTAGTAATTTAGATTTAATTGATCATTGGGTCAAATATCATTTTTCATGTTGAGAATGGAACTTTCAGGTAGTTGTAGATACTTTATTTTATCGGATAGTTCGGGATGGCCGAGGTCGGGAATGCTACACTTGGGGACTTAGCAGTGAATGGTGCGCAAAAGACGGAAATGCATCAATCGGTACCTGAAATTAACCAACCAAGTTTCACAAGGAACTGCATGAGTTTATCTGCCATGTGTATTGGATAATTACTTATCTCGAGTCTTTTATGACAAAAAATAATTAGTGCCCAATGCTAATTACAGGAATAAAATTAGTAATATCTGATTTATTTAGGTTTATTGTACGTTGTAATCTTGGGTTAGATGCATGGTATATTCCTCGAAGGCAAAAAAACAAAAAAAAACCTAAACTCACACTAGAAAAGATACTCTTTATTTGCATTGGATTGTTTCAAAAATGTTTCGGTTATAGGAAAACATACAAGTGCCATGGGATCAATGAAGAAAGGAGGCTCCTATTGAGTATTGTTAGGTTTTCATCTTTTAAATTCAACAAACACTTTATAAGTGTAAAAGCCCCCTCCACTACATAATATGATATATTGTTTGATGTAAATCTGAGCCGGCACAATTTTATTTTTGAGTTTTACTTCCAAATGCCTTATACTAATTAGTGTACAAATTCAATATATACAGTACTTTTCCTTTCCACACCCAGTCAATGTGAAATTGTGCATCCGTAACTCATCCAGTGTGATAGCCTGCTAGTGCCCCTTTCCGGCCATGACACACTTATTCACAAGGTCGTTGCAATCACCCCTAGCTGAAAGTGCTTCCAACGGGTACTTTCGGCACCTATGGTTGGTGATTGAGGCGACCTATATGGGCGGATGTGAATAAACACTTGGCGACTACAGGTTGCACAAGCATTGACCGAGATACATGTTGTACAATCTCATATTGCCTATTTATATGTGTTGGTGTTATCTCCAATTACTTTAAGGCTGTTTGGAAGTCTATGAGTAAAATCATGCGAACTCGAACCAAAACAGAACGGACAATATCATACCATGAGATAAAGTAGACCATTACCATAATACTCGAAACAGAGACTACCTTCCCAATTTTTTTTGGTTTTTAAATGTTTGTGTCATGAACGGGGGATATATACTTGTCATTTCATGAGAGGACAGCAAATAGCCAAATCTTATTACAAGGGAGAAATTGCTAATCATTATATGTTGATGTGTTGTAATAAATAAATAAATTTATGTGAGGAGGCGAGACTGAAAGATTGTGTATATAAGTAGCAACTCCTGGTTCATGTGGTAACAGATAGAGAAGCATCCAAAGGCCCCAAACCAAAAGAAATCTAGAAGATAGAATGAGGTCACCATCTTTTGGTGAGAATAGCCTCAAAAAAGGACCTTGGACTTCCGAAGAAGATCAAAAGCTTGTCCACTACATCCAAAAACATGGCCATGGAAGTTGGAGTGCCCTCCCTAAGCTTGCAGGTCCATAAATACACACACACATATATGAATCTCTCTCTCTCTCTCTATATATATATATACACACACACACACATGAATGCTATGTACTTGCACACACATGCACAAAAACACTATATTGCAGCTGCACATACATTTAAAAAGGGTGTTCCATGTTACTATTAGTTGTCCTCAAAATTTATTTATTTATTTCCATTCTGATCCCTCTGTGCAGGCCTTAACAGATGTGGCAAGAGTTGTAGGTTAAGATGGACAAATTATTTGAGGCCTGACATCAAGAGGGGGAAATTTTCTGAAGAAGAAGAGCAAGCAATTTTACATCTCCATTCCATCCTTGGGAACAAGTAATTAACTTATATATATCAACCTTTCTCTCAATTAAATCCATGAAATTTCATATATATGTTTTATATAATATTGTTGGTAATTGGTATATATATATATATATATATATCTCGTGTATGTACTGATTACCTTTAATCTGATTCTGTGTTCAAGATGGTCAGCAATTGCTACACGCTTGCCAGGACGGACAGACAATGAAATCAAGAATTTCTGGAACACCCATCTGAAGAAGAAGCTGATTCAGATGGGTATCGATCCAACCACTCACCGTCCAAGAACTGATCTATTTTCTAGCTTGTCTCATCTATTAGCCCTAGCTAACAACCTTATGGACCATCACACATTACAAGCAGAAGCTATTCAATTGGCTAATCTTGATCACTATTTACAATATCTTCTCCAATCTGATGCACCCTCCAATTTAGTACCATACGATATTACCCAATATGGCAACAATATTGCAGACATGGAGGGTTTCAATGCATTGAATTTGATGTCGCCTACCCAAGAAAAAAACGACGTTTTAAATTCATCAGATTTGGAAAATATTGCTACCTCTCAACTGCTCCACCATCCTATTCATCCAAATGTCCCTTTCGGTAATTTCCAAACACCTTTGAATAGTGATGATGATGAAATGATGATGAGCCAAGCTGCAGGTTTTAACTCTGCACTAGTCGTCAGCCCTAACTCCCCAAACCCTTGCTGGGCTCTTCTTCCATCACCAACTTCTTCTGCTGATCATCGTCTTCCCGGCCTGACCGAGATTTCGATTACCAGTGGCGCTGCTAACCTTGGAGCTGGATCTGCAGATTCTTCATATTGGCATGGACTAGTATTTGAAGATCAACCTTTCATGCATGAGTTGTCTTTATTAGGTTAATTTTTCGGAGTTTTTTTAGTTTAGAGGTGTAGATATAGTTGCATGCTTCATGATTAATTATAACCTCTTGGTTTGTATGTAGATTGGTACACGCATATATAGTATATACATGCATGTATGCACAAACATAGCATATATTTACACGTTCTTTATGTTTGTAAGTGGGGTGTGTGTGTGTTTGTATATATATATATATACTTTTGTGATATATATCATGGTTGTTTTTAAATTTTTGTTTAGTTTTGAGTCGTGTACATATGTTCTAATTCAGATCAGAGAATGTGTTCTTCTACTTCAAATTTTGTGTTCATAAGGTGACTCCTAAAAAGAAATATATCTGATTAGTGAGACGTTTTACAATTCCAAGATCAATATTAGAGAGAACTAAAAAACAAAAAAACAAAAAAATTAAAGAAAACCTAAATTGTTCATAGAATGTGTTCATCTTAGACACTTGATCAATATATCTTGAACACCAAGTTAACACATTTTAAATAGTCGATCAACCATCATATTCTCGTCTTATATAAAACAAAAATGATAGTCATACAAAGTGTTAGAACTTCTTTTTTAAAATAAAAATAAATAAATATCATATTATATATATATATATATATATATATATATATATATATATATATATATATAGGATATATTACTTGTTATTATAGTGCACTTCAACTTCTAATTATGTAGCGTTAGTATAGATTTTTTAAATTAATTATACTCTATAATTATCTTATTCAATTGATATATAAATGAATATTTATATTTATAATATTAGTCATGTCCACATTATTTACGTGTCCAACTTATATAAAATTTTACATGTTAGTATATTTTTGTCACATCGTCGACATATATATTCATGTCGATGTTTCCTATGTTCCCCGCCATTGAATGCCCCGAAAGAAGCAGCAGGAGTACAGGACCATATTTCTCTTGTGAGTGGTTAGACTTGTTCCTTGTGTAACAAGAAATTAACTGCTAAACCTTCAAATTAACATAAAACCATGCATTAATAAAACAAAGTCGTCGTCATGAAACTAACATCCAACACTTTGTCAACGAGCCAATGGCAAGGAAACTGACCCAACGGTTAGGTTTCTTCTCCTTATTTTCTTGGGGAAATTGACAAGGAAACTTTTCACCCAATCTAATCTCACCCTTTGGTTGGATACTACTCTAAGTTTCTTATGTCATAAAAAAATTGTATTATATATATTATATAGTTTATGTGATAGAGTACTGGGGCACATATGGATGGTTGGGTTTTCGTTAGACAATAATAGAATACATAGTTGGTGGCAACGATATGGAAATTATGGCTACGAGTGGCAACATCAAGAAAGAGATGTTTTGTTTTATGGCATAGATATATAGTGTAATCATATGTTTATTATATTATATGATTAAAAATTGCAGTTGTAGTTATGGCAGTGGGAATAGTTTAATCATATTTTTATCATATTATATGAGAGAGAAGACATAATTAATACAAATGGAAGAAAATGCTTAGAGAAGTTGAAAGTGATCCAAAACTAAATATGGGGGACAGGGGGAAAAACTAAGGTCTCGTTTTTTTTTTTTTTATTGTTTATCATTTAAATTTAAATATAATGAATTTTTATATATAGTTTTTGTTTATTGATAAGTAAATATATTATTTGATAACGTAAAAATATTTATCTTATTTTAAACAAAAATAAACAAAAAAATTTGTTTTTTAACCTTAAACTGTTTTTAAAAAAATTCAATACCAATTTCAAATAAAAAATAAAAACTCTATGAAGTGCCTGTTAGAAATTAAACTTTATTTTATTTTAAAATGTCTTTGAAGGTCATGGGTGTTTTATTTTTTTATTTTTTTATTTGGTGTTTTATATTTATGTGAGTTTTTTTATTAGAGTTAGTGGGGAGCATGAGAGTTATAACTAGTAATGGTCATGTTAGTGGGTTAGTGGAAGTTTTGCCTACTAAATGATATGTTAGTGGGGTGCTAATTTTCATTTGCATTTATGTTTTGAAGCCTATATAAACCCATGCATTGTACTCATTTTGAATTAAGTGAAATAAAAAGTGTTTTCCTCCATTTTTATTCTCTTCCAAATAATATAGTGTTGTGTGTGTAACTAGGCCACTATTTCCAACAAAGTGGTATCAAAGCTAGTTTGTAAGAGAGAGAAGAAATGGCAAACAATTCGGTTCCATTTCAAATGCCTTGATTCACCAAAGATAACTATGAAAATTGGTGTATCCGTATGAAAGCAATTTTAGGAGCACAAGATGTGTGGGAAGTTGTTTCCAAAGGTTATGATGAGCCAGAAGATGAGGCAACTTTGTCTCAAGCTGAAAAAGATGTTTTACAAGTCATGAGAAAGAAGGACCAAAAGGCAGTGATGACCATCCATCAATGTTTGGATGATGGAATGCTATAAAGAGTTGCTAGTGTAGGAAATGCAAAGCAACTATGGGAGATTCTTTAAAATCCTTCCAAGGAGTTGATAAAGTGAAGAAGGTTCGCCTCCAAATGTTACGGGGTGAATATGAAGCATTGCATATGAAAGAATCTGAATCAATTTCAGATTATTTTTTTAGGGTCATGACTATTGTAAATCAACTAAGAAGATATGGCGAAACCACCATGACTGATACAAGGGTCGTTGAAAAGATTCTTCGGTCGTTGGATTCCAAATTCAACTACATTGTTGTAGCCATTGAAGAGTCAAAGGATTTGGATTCCATGATTGTTGATCAACTCATGGGTTCGTTGCAAGCTCATGAAGAAAATGTGGTGAAGAAATAAGAAGCTTTGGAGCAAGTGCTACAAACAAAGTTTTCGTTGAACGAAAGAGACGAAAAACGTGGAGGAAATCAAAGGGGCCGAGGACGTGGAAATGCACGTGGCCGAGGAAGAGGAAGAAGCCGTGGAAGAAGAGAAAGAAGCGATTAACACGCAACCAACAATGAAGAAAAAGTCCATGACTCACAACAAATAAGAGGTCGTGGTAGAGGAAATTACTCAAGGTCATATGGAAGGAGGTATGATAAGTCTCAAATTCAATATTACAATTGTCAAAAGTATGGTCATTATGCTTCGGAATGTAGAAATGTTGATAACGATGTTGAAGAAAAGGCTAATTTTGTTGATGAAGAAATGAAGCCAACTTTGTTGTTGGCATACAAAGGTGAAAGGAGTGATCAAGAAGATGTGTAGTATCTTGACACCGGTGCTAGCAACCATATATGTGGTAGCAAAGAGAAGTTTGTTGATATTGATGAATCAATAAATGGCAAGGTGACATTTGAAGACTTATCACAAATTTCGATAAGAGGGAAAGGTAAAATATTGATTCGTTTGAGGAATGGGCATCATCAATTTATCTCTAATGTTTATTATGTGCCTAATATGAAGAACAATATTTTGAGTTTGGGACAACTCTTAGAAAAATGCTACAATATTTCCATGAAGGATTATAGTCTTTCGATAAGAGACCCATTGGGTAATTTGATTGCCAAGGTTCTAATGACAAAGAACTGGATGTTTTTGCTAAATATTCAAGCCGACGAGGTTAAATGTTTAAAGGCTTGTTTTAATGACTTAACTTGGCTTTGACACTTGAGACTTGGGCACTTGAATTTTGGAGGATTAGAGTTATTGGCCAAAAAGAAGATGGTAAAGGGAATGTCTTTCATTAGCAATCCAAATCAATTGTGTGAAGGATGACTCGTTGGAAAGCAATCAAGGAAAAGTTTTTCTAAAGAAGCTACCACAAGAGCTACGGATCCACTATAACTTATCCATTCGGATGTTTGTGGTCCAATTTCTCCATCATTATTTGGTAAGAATAATTATTTTTTTATTATTTATTAATGATTTTAGCTGAAAAACATGGGTGTATTTTCTTAAACAAAAATCGGAGGTGTATGGAATTTTTAACAAAATTTAAAGCACTTGTTGAAAAACAAAGTGGCTATGATGTAAAGGCTCTTAGATCCGATAGAGGTGGTGAATTCACATCAAATAATTTCAAAAAATTTTGTGAATAAAATGGAATTCACCATCCTTTAACGGTTCTGAGATCGCCCCAACAAAATGGAGTTGTAGAAAGGAAGAACAGAACCATTCTCAATATGGCTCGAAGCATGTTGAAAAGCAAGGAAATGCCTAAATAATTTTGGGCTGAAGCGGTTGATTGCGCGGTGTACTTGTCCAACCGGTGTCCTACTAGAAGTGTGCAAAACAAAACACCACAAGAAACATGGAACGGAAGAAAGCCAAGTGTCTCTCTTTTGCGGGTTTTTGGGAGCATTGCCCATGTGCACATGCCGGATGAAAGGAGGACTAAGTTAGACAACAAAAGTGAAAAAATGGTGTTCATTCGCTATGATGCAAGTTCCAAAGGCTACAAGTTGTACAATCCAAACAATGGGAAGATTGTCATTAGTAGAGATGTTGAATTCGAATAAGGAGCCACATGGGATTGGAACACTCCAAATGAAGATTATAATATTTTTCCAATTTCTAACGAGGAGCAAGAAAATGAAGGCATGGAGCAGCCCATTTTTCCACCAACATCACCTCCACCACCATCAATTCAAGATCAATCAACTCCATCATCATCAAGTTCAAGTGACACACCACCACTTTGCATGAGGAGTCTTCATGACATATATGATGAAACAGATGAGGTAACGGAAATGTTAGGTGATCTAACACTTTTTTGTCTCTTTGCGGATTGTGAACCCGTAGGATTTGAAGAGGCGGCACAAGACAAAAAATGGTGAAATGCTATGGATGAAGAAATTAAATCCATAGAGAAGAATAACACATGGGAGCTTGCTATACTTCCAAAAGAACAAAAGGCAATTGGTGTCAAATGGGTGTATAAGGCAAAAAAGAATGCAAATGGTGAAGTTGAAATATATAAAGCAAGATTGGTCGCCAAGGGGTACAACCAAAAGCCCAGAATTGACTATGATGAGGTATTTGCACCCGTAGCTCGTTTGGAAACAATTAGATTGTTAATTTCTTTGGCAGCCCAGAACAATTGGAGAATCCACCAAATGGATGTGAAATCGACTTTCTTGAATGGGTTTCTTAAAGAAGAGGTGTACGTTCAACAACCCATGGGCTATGTTGTAAAGGGGCAAGAAAATAAAGTCTTGAAATTGAAAAAGGCTTTATATGGTTTGAAGCAAGCACCAATGGCGTGGAATAAACGGATTGACAAATATTTTCAAGACAATAATTTTTCAAAGTGCCCATATGAACATGCTCTTTACTCTAAAGTAAGTGAGAATGGAGATATATTTTTTGTTTGCTTGTATGTGGATGATTTAATCTTCACATGTAGTAATCCAAAAATGTTTGAAGATTTCAAGAAGGTTATGGCTTGAGAGTATGAGATGACGGACATTGGCATCATGGCTTATTATCTTGGCATTGAGGTCAAGCAAATGAAGAATGGAATTTTCATTCACCAAGAAGGCTATGCTAAGGAAATTCTCAAGAAATTCAAGATGGAAGATTGTAAATTGGTGAACAGACCCATGGAAGTTGGAATTAAATTGTTAAGAGATGAAAATGGAGAGACGGTGGATCCAACATTTTTCAAAAGTCTTGTTGGAAGCTTGAGATACTTAACATGCACAAGGCCGGACATATTATTTGCGATTGGGATTGTTAGTAGGTTTATGGAAAAACCCACCATAACTCATTTCAAGGCGGCTAAGAGGATTCTTCGTTACATCAAAGTTACCCTTAATTTTGGGATATTATATTCATTTTCTAATGATTTCAAGCTTATGGGTTATTGTGATAGTGAATGGGCCGGAGATTTGGATGATAGAAAAAGTACTTCGGGCTATCTTTTTTTCATGGGAAATACTGCTTTTACATGGTGTTCAAAGAAGCAACCCATTGTCACCCTCTCAGCTTGTGAAGCGGAATATATTGCAGCTAGTTCATGTGTTTGTCAAACAATTTGGTTGAGAATTTGTTGAAGAAATTACACATGCTACAAGAAGAGTCAACGGAGATTTTTGTGGACAACAAATCAGCAATTGCTTTGGCGAAGAATCCGGTGTTTCATGAACGAAGCAAGCATATTGATGCAAGATTTCATTTCATTAGAGAATGCATAACCAAGAAGGAGGTGGAGCTTAAATTCATCAAGTCACAAGATCAAGTTGCGGATATTTTCACCAAGCCCCTCAAGTTTGCAGATTTTCACAAGTTAAGGAGTTTGCTTGGAGTTGACAAAAAATCAAGTTTAAGGGGGTGTGTTAGAAATTAAACTTTATTTTATTTTAAAATGTCTTTGAAGGTCATGGGTGTTTTTTTTTATTATTATTTGGTGTTTTATATTTATGTGAGTTTTTTTTTATTGGAGTTAGTGGGGGGCATGAGAGTTACAACTAGTAATGATCATGTTAGTGGGTTAGTGGGAGTTTTGCCTACTAAATGATATGTTAGTGGAGTGTTAATTTTCATTTATATTTAAGTTTTGAAGCCTATATAAACCCATTCATTGTACTCATTTTGAATTAAGTGAAATAAAAAGTGTTTTCCTCCATTTTTATTTTCTTCCAAATAGTATAGTGTTGTGTGTGTAACTAGGCGACTATTTCCAACAGTGGCCACTTATTTCTTACTTATAATGGCTTTCAGGCAACAAATTGCTATCCCAAATTTTTTTTTTTTTTGTTTTTTTTTTTTTCCCCCAAAAGGTACTCATTGCTTAAGTAATATTTCAAGATACCCATTATAAAGACCCACTAAAAGAATGTAGTAATGAAGCTTTGGATTATTTTTTTAATTCTTTGGCTTGATATACAAAAATAAATTCATTGTTTGATCCACTTCATTGGTACCATTGCCACTAATACATAATGTATGATGTATCTATATATATAACTCACTATGTATATATGTATTTGAAGCTTATATATGAATTCTCTAACAAGGTTGCTCACAAAGGATTTTCTCTTCATTGGATTCCTAGATATTCTAACAAGGTTCCTCACAACCTTTTTTTTTTTTTTTTTGGAAAGTAAATTTTCATTAGAAAAACGGCGAAGTTATATGCCCATAGCCCATAAGACACAGGCTAAAAGGGGCGACCCAAGGCCTAAGAAGAGCCAGACATGACAACTAACAAAGTCAACAAGTGGCCATTACACCAACACAAATTTCCGTAATCATGGAGTTCAGTTACTCCCAACTTCCATTTTCATTCGAGCTACATCGAATGTTCATCGTTTTTGATGGTCCGGTGGTTTCGCCGGCCGGCGTATGACAGACTCTGGAAGTTCCCATTCTTTAACAATTCTTCTGTCATTCCTTGAATCAGAGATAGTTGATGTCAATAGCTTCAATCTAACTGAGTCAATTATGAGGTGCAGGATTGAGTTTGCAGTGAGAGATTTCTTCATGAAGATTTGACGATTACGTTCATTCCAAATATTGTAAACCAGTGCAGCCAAACTCATCTTTGAGATTGAATTACTATGGAAGTTGGAGGTGCCCTTTCAGTGGTGAGACACCCAAAAAAATAGGGCAGACTAAGAGGATGGTTGGATGTGAAATCCACAGCGTGACTGGAGATAAGTCCATATTGGTTTGGTGAATGAGAAATTAAACAGAAGGTGGTCATATGTTTCAGGTTCTCTTTTGCAAAGGGAGCATAAGGTGGTATTAATGTGAGCAGTGAACCTTCTATTTAAAGTTGGAAGCCTATGTTGATTTGCAACCCACAGTATGAAGGTATGTTCAGGGATTGAGGGTTTGGTTCATACCAGATGGGTCCTAGGCTGAGAGGGTATGTGTTGGTTGAAGAATTTCATTATTTTAGCAATGGAAACTTACCAGAGGGAGATGGCTGCCAAATAAATTTATCTGGTTTATGAAGGTTTGGAGAAGGAAGTGATGAAGAATTTAGGAGCTGGTGGTAATAGGGTGGTTATGGATGGTGGAAAATCTCATGTGGATTAATTGTCAATGAATGAGGCAAGTTTGGTCTTGCTGTCATGGTTTAAGTTTATGATTTCTTGGATTGGTACCAGCTGGTGCAGTAGCCCTAGGTGAGACCAGTTTTTAAACCAGAAATTGGAGCTTAGTCCATTCCCAATTTCAAGCTTGTCAAGGGGCTAAATTGCTTCCCTAAGGCTAAGGAGCTTCCTCTAACTCCAAGAACATTGTCCAGGTATTTTAACCTCCCAAATACTTCTACCTTTTAATAGATAGGTGTGAATCCACTTAATCCAGAGCATGTCCTTTGAGGAAATGATTCTCCAAAAAAGTTTCATAATGGCAGTCTCGTTCTGTTGAGCTAAATTTGGGATGCCAAGTCCACCTGCCCTTTTTAAAAGACAACAAGTATCCTAATTGACTTTACCACTAAGCTTCTTGAGTTCTGGTCGATGCTAATGCCGTTCGTGAACGCCCAAATTGATGTAATGAGTGTGCGGTTCAAGAAAAGCCTTTTGGGTCAAATTTAAATTTATAAACTGCTTAACACCTATGCTACTACTAACGTAGCAAGAGTGAGAAGGGATCGTCCCAAGGGACTGTGAGGATCGAGCAATGTCGTGGAATCACAATTAGGGCTAGTAGGTCGAGTGATCAAACAATTGGTTGGTTGGTTGATTAAAGAGCAACTAAAATAAACTAAGTAATAGCAAAAGAGTGCAATTAAGAGTAAGTAAGAGAGAGAGAGAGATCTTGGGGATTAGAGATCACCACTAAGCAATGCATTTCTATATCATTGACAAGTGATTAATGAGGGCAAATAGTGAGTTGCAATATTGGTGTGTGTGTATTTGGTTGATTCAACAAGAAATGATGACTAGTTAAGCATGTATTGTCTAAACATCATATGAAAGACACAATATATCTAAGTTATGAAGCATATATTGTCTAAACAATATGTGAAAGGCACAATAAATCGAAACAAGTCATTAATCATTTTATTAAGCTCACAATCCAAATACAACACAAGGATAGAGACATATGCTAATTGCATTCAAAAGCTTGGATCATTAAACAACAAGCATAGATTGTCCTCCCATTTAACATTACACTACAATTACACTACATCTACACTACTAGCATGAAAATAAACTAGGGGAGAGGCACAATCCATCAAGAGATAAGCATGAACCATCAAGAGAATCACAAAAGCATTCTTTTAAGCACAATGTTTTGACAATCTCTAAATCTATAGCATCAATACACATAGACATGCATCAATAACACAAAATCTAGAGATAAGCACATGAACATCTATTCTAGCATACATAGATATATGGATAGAATGAAATGACCAATTGGAAGCATTAAACCACATAGATCATTGAATAAACAAGATCTATATATATCAAAGTGTCAAAACATCAATTACAACACTAATCCCTCAATAATACATAAGATTAAGATATAGAAAGCATGCTTGGGGCTAACTCTAGCCCCAAGAGGATGTCTAGCCACTCATAGTGATGATGCTCCAACCCTTAAGGGCTAACTCCATGGTTGAAATCTGCTCCTTGTTGATGAAGAGTCTCCAATGGTGTCTCTAGCCTCCTCCTCCTCCAAACTTCCTCTCCAAGAGATGATATGAAAATAATGTTGGCTCTCCTTGAAAAAGCAATCATTATCCTTATATAAGTAGGTCAAAATGACACCCAAAATGAGCTGGGGTCGTGCACACAATATTCCCTAATGATTGGATAAAGGACAACTTTCAATGAGATGGAATTTTAACTTTTTTGCACTGGAGGAAGTTCGATCGATCGAAAGTAAATGAGATTGATCGAAAATAAGTGAGATCGATCGAAAGTAAGTGAGATCGATCGAACTTAGGCTGGATCGATCCAACTGGCTGAGCTTTTTGGAAAAAGACAAATCCGAGATATTTATGGAAGATATTTATGGGAAAAAGGACAAAAGTGGTTAGCGGGTGGTACAGCTGTGGATAGGATCAATCATTTGAATAAGGACAAAAGTGTTCGATCGATCGAAGGATGGTGTTGGATCGATCGAACTTTTGAAACTTTATGCTTTTGGGTCAAGGCTTGGATCTATCTTAAAGTGCTGAGATCGATCATTGTTCAATCGATCGAACCTTGAACTTGGATCGATCGAACTTTGCTGCTTGCCACCTTTGACTTCAGTTGCTTCCTTCTTTCTCCACTTTGCTCTTTTCTTTGATTAATCCCAGAATTGCTTCAATTAAGCTCTTGTTTGGCTGAGTTAGCTTATTTTCTGGATAAGTGCCTGAAAATGAAAATAATACGAAATCAATCTAAAACGGTAAAGTAAGATAGATAACGGTACTAGAATGCCTAAGCTTAAGGGGTTTAAATACGCACTTTTCAGTGCTCATCAAGTTCTCGACCAAACCAAATGAATGACCTAAAAATGCCCTCCAATTCATGAATTATGCTCATTGGTAGTATGAATTTAGAGCTCCAATATTGCTATATTGAGAAGAGAATAGCTCTGATAAGTTGCAATCTACCTACAAAAGAGAGGTTTTTGCTTGTCCAATGGCAGATCCTAGAGGACACTTTGTCAATTAGAGCTCTGCAGTCATATGCTTTTAACATGGAGGTGTTAGTGGTACACCTAGGTACTTCACTGGTAAGGTTCCTTTTTCAAATCCAAAGAGGTTGAGGATAGATACTTCAAGTTGCTCACTGACCCCTGAAAAGAAGATTTGACTATTGGTATGGTTTATGTGAAGACCAGATAAGTTGGAGAAAGAATCAAGAGCAGTTTTGAAAGCATGTAATGAAGGTAAGCTACCATGTGAGAATAACATGAGATCATCAGCAAATATTAGGTGGGTTAGGGAGAGTTCTTTACATCTCCAATGGTATTTGAAAGGCATTTCAACAGTGGTTTTGGTGGCAATGAGTGAGAAAACCTGTATTACAATGACAAAAAGGAATGGTGATAGGAGATCACTTTGCCTTAGTCCCTTGATGCTCTTGAAGTAACCTTGGAATTCACCATTGATTGAAATGGTGAAGGAGGGGGTAGTGACAAGCATGGATCCATTTTACAAAGGTGGGAGGGAAACTAAATAATTTGAGTCAGTTAAACAGAAACTCCCAAGAAATAGAATCAAAGGCCTTTCTAAGGTCAATTTTGAAGGCACAACTTGGTAAGTTTGATTGCCTTTGGTAACCATTAAGAAGCTCTTGTGCAAGGAGGATATTTTCATCAATTTGTCTGTCTTGAATGAATGCTGATTGGGCTTGGTCAATGATGTGTGGGAGGGTTGGTTTAAGTTTGTTGGCTAGGAGCTTAGAGATGCATTTGTAAATGGTGTTACAGCAAGCTATAGGCCTGAAATCATTGAGGGAAGATGGGTTCGAGGATTTTGGTACAAGGGATAGGTAAGTGGAATTGATCTCTTTCAACAATTTTCCTATGGAGAAGAACTTCTTGATTGCCCTAGTGATATCAGGCCCTACAATTAGCCATGCCTTTTTAAAGAAAAATGCATTATAGCCATCAAGTCCTAGAGCCTTATCACTGTTGAGTGAGAGCATGCATTGTTGTATCTCCTCCTCAGATGGGATAGAACACAATTGTTGTAGGAACTGTGAAGGGAATGTGGGTTGGATTAGTGGTGTTAAGAGGTCCATACCTGGGTAGGGGTGAGGGTTCATCCCTAGGTTGGAATGAAAATGGTCCACAATTTCCTTTTTGATGGCTGCATCACTTTCCAAGAGCTCCCCATTGGCAGTTGTAAGATTAGAGATTTTGTTCCTATTCCATCTTATGGCAATGGATTTGAAGAAGAATGTTGTATTGGAATCTCCTTCCTTCAACCATTGAATTCGAGATTTTTGTCTGTACGACTGCTCTTATACAAGCTGGAGCTTGGTGTACGCTGCAATTAGCTATTTCTCTTGTTCTCTAAGAGAGACATCATCTGGTTTAGCATCAAGTTCATGCTGACAGTTACAGATGAGGTAATTTGTAGCTCATATTTCAATTTGATATGAACAGAAATTAGTGGCAAACTTCCTTCTTAAGGGGGGTTTAAGCCTTTTGAGCTTAGTGACAACTTGGTACATGGTGAAACCTTCCACGTAGATTGAACAAGTGGGATGAAGTCCTCATTGCAGCTCTAATTGTTGAAAAATCTGAATGGGGTTTTCCTTGATGGTTTAGTGTTTCTTATGCTGATGATCATAGGGCTGTGGTTAGAGATGCCAAGGGGGGAAGTGGCCATGGGAAAGTGGAAATTAGTGAGTCCAGTGGTCATTAATCAACACTCTATCAAGTTTTTTGGATATGTTGGCCACACTAGGACTTTTATTTGACCAAGAGTGGAAAACACTTGAGTAATTTAGGTCCTCAAGGTTGGAGTTTTGTTAACAAATGGGGTGCTCGTCAAAAAAATATTGATCTTCAGTTGAATGCATGGCCCTCCTAGTTATTTAAAGTCATGGAGAATGATGTTGTTATGGTTTTGTGGAGTCTGATTAGGTAGTTATTTTTTTTGGAAGATTTAATTATATGGAAACTTCAAGACTGCTGAAGTAGTTTCCTGATTTGATTTAATTTCCTTATTAGTTTAAAGAAAATTCAGTTTCCTGATCTGATTTAAATTCCTTATTGGTTTTGGATTCTACAAAAGCCAAGTTCTTATAGGACAAGTTTTGGGACTCTATAAATACCAACTCTAATCAGATTTTAGAAGGTGTGAAGAAGTGAGAGAAATTTATGCCAATACAAGAAAGAGTAATTGAGAGAGATTGAGAGAAAATTCTCCATTGTAATTCATCATCTTTTTCATAGTGAATTTGTTCGGTGTGCTCCATGGACGTAGCCCTAAGATTTGGGTGAACCATGTATATTTTGTGTTCTTGTTTGTGATCAATTTTTTATTCTTTGTGATTGCTTGATTATTCCTAGAACAGCGAGCGTTGTTTATTTTGCGTTTTTGCCACAACAACTGGTATCAAATCCGGTTGATTGTGTAGTGCAACTCCAACAACTGGTATCAAAGCCTTTGGTTGAGAACCTAAGGCACAGAAGGTGTTTGACGAAATTTTGAAAGTCTTTCGATCAGAACTATCCGTTCGAGTGGGAGTAATGGCATCAGAAGATAAGACATCCACATCTTTGATCGAGAAGTTCGATGGCACAAACTTTAGTTTCTGGAAGATGCAAATTGAAAACCTCTTGTTTCAGAAAAATCTGTATCAACCTTTGGGAGAGAAGCTAGAGGATACAAAGGATACAGAATGGGATTACTTGATAGGAAGGCTATTGGCACCGTCAGATTGACGTTGTCAAAATCAGTCGCCTTCAACATTAAGAATGAGAAGACGACGATGTCTCTCATGGCAGCCCTTTCTAGTATGTATAAACAGTTTTCTGCAGTGAATAAGGTGCACTTGATCAAGAAGTTATTCAACATGAAGATAGTCGAAGGTGGTAAGTTCAACGAACATCTAAATGCATTCAATGAGATAATTGGGCAATTAGAGTCTATTGATATCGACTTAAAAAACGAGGTCCAAGCACTGCTAATTTTAGGGAAGTTACCTGAGAGTTGGAGTGGCACAGTTACAGCAATCAGTAGCTCTGCAGGGAAAACCAAGTTAAAGTTTGATGAAGTTATAAGTATGATTCTGACTGAAGAAATCAGAAAACAAATAGCAGGGGTTTCCACCAGTGGTTCAGCATTGAATGTTAAAAGCAGAGGCAAGGGTTCAAACAAGAAGAAGGGCAACGGTAATAGAAACAGAGGCAGATCCTAGTCAAGGAATGAAATGACACAGTCTCAAAATTTCAGGAATTCCACAGATTCAGTGATGTTGACTGTTGGAATTGTGGAAAGAAGGGACATTATCGTGTTGATTGCAGACTTCCAAAGAAGGGAACCGAAAGAAAAAATGAAGCAAACGTTATCTCAGAAGAATCAGCTGATGCATTGATATGTCCTTTGGAGAGTAAGGCGAAGTCATGGGTTTTAGATTTCGGCGCATCGTTTCATGGCATCTCAAGCAAAGAGCTATTTAATAGCTATAAACCGGGTAACCTTGGCAAGGTGTATCTTGGTGATGATCAGCCTTGCAATGTCGTTGGCAAAGGTGAAGTGCAAATCAAGTTGAATGAGTCAACTTGGAAGTTGAAGGATGTAAGACACATCCCTGACTTGAGGAAGAATCTGATTTCGGTGGGACAATTGTCAGATAAAGGTTTTGTTACAACCTTCAATGGAGACTCGTGGAAAGTTTCCAGAGGCGCTATGACCATTGTACGTGGTAAGAAATCTGGCACTCTCAACACAACTACTAGTGCTTGTGGGTCTATAGCAGTTGCAGAAAATAAAGAAGATCACAACCTTTGGCACCAGAGACTAGGTCACATGAGTGAAAGGGGGCTCAAAATTATGCACTCAAAGGGGAAACTACCAAGCATACGGACAATTGATATTGACTTCTGTGAGAGTTGTGTGATGGGCAAGTAGAAGAGGATCAATTTTAATAAGAGTGGCAGAGATCTTAGAAAGGAGAAACTTGAGCTAGTTCACACAGATGTCTAGGGCTATCCATTGTTTCATCCATTGGTGAAAAATCCTACTTCGTGACTTTCATTGATGATCACACGAGGAAGGTATGGGTTTATTTTTTGAAGCACAAATCCGGGGTATTTGATGTGTTCAAGAAGTGGAAGGCTATAGTGGAGAATAAGATAGGTTTGAAGATCAAGAGATTGAGGTCAGATAATGGTGGTTAGTATGAAGACACTGGGTTCAAGAAGATCTATTTTGATAATGGAATCAGACTAGAAAGGATTGTGCAAGGAACTCCACAACATAATGGGGTGGCAAAACGGATGAACCGAACATTAACAGAAAGAGCCAAAAGTATGCGCATACATTCGGGTCTACCCAAACAGTTTTGGGCAGAAGCAGTCAATACGGCAGCCTACCTAATTAATCATGGACCATTGGTGCCTTTGGAGTATCGAATACCAGAAAAGGTATGGAGTGACAAAGAGGTAAATCTTTCATGGTTGAAAGTTTTTGGTTGTATTGCATATGCGCATATTAGTGACCATGCTAGGGGAAAGCTCGACCCCAAGTCACTAAAATGCATCTTTATTGGGTATGGCGGAGATGAGTTTGGTTATCGACTCTGGGATAATCATAACAAGAAAATTATCAGAAGTAGAGATGTGATTTTCAATGAGAATGTGATGTACAAGGTTAGAGATGCAGCACAATTAACTAGTCCTGTACAGAGTAAGCCTAAGTAGTTTGTTGAGTTGGATGATGATCTAGAGAGCATTGACGCAGAGTAGACAGATCAGGGTTCTTGGCCAGAACTCATAGAATATCAACATAGAATTCATCATTTCTTCGTGAATACAATGATACCATATTCTGAACAAATATCAGCAAATGGTATTTCGTATTCACGAACTCTATCATTTCTTAATAACTTGATCTTTTTGCCACGTTGATTCTTAACCTTATTTTTGTAATATTTAAACATTTCTAAGTTTTTGTCTTTGCTTTGTATCAATTATACATAACAGTATTTTTTGCAATCATTTATAAAAGTAACGAAGTACCTTTTTGCACCTCTAGTTGGCACAAATTTAAGATAATATAATATACTACATAAAATCATATTACAAAATTAAAATAATTCAACCAATATTGAATTATATAAATAATTCAATAATCTAATTATATAACATGCTTTAATTTCATATAATATTGAACACATCAATATTTAGCATATTATCATATAATAATGTATATAACATTATTTTATCATATCTCAATTATTAGTATAATCTCTACTTACTTATATCTTAAATAGAGGAATATAATAAATTCTTCGTAAGGAATAAATTGTCTTAAGATTGTAGGAAGATATATGTTTCAAAAGATATTTAATATATCACTAATCTTATACTAATATGCCATGTGATATTTAATAATATGCTTAAAATAATAATTAAATATTCAACTCGATATTTAATTAAAATACAAATTAAAGCAATAAAATAATAATAATAAATAAAGAACCTTGACTGAGGCTAGTATTGAATACTATGTCCTTAAGACAATTTACACCCCGCATGGTATTGACGGATTCTGTGGCGCTTGTTTCTTAGGATACAACGGTTTACATCCTTCAGTAGCAGCACTACAAACTCGTGGATACAACGAACCTTCTCCGCGTAATACTTTCTCTGATTCAAAAAATGTATTTGATTCAAAAAATGCATCTATAAAATATAAATGCTGAATATTGGATGCAATCTGAACCAAATGGTTCGGACCAATCTTAATATGGCTCGATGAAATTGGATTAGGGTCTAAGTGGCTCGAACCATTTGACCATGGTTTGAACCTACTTGGGTTCGGTTCAAGCTTCAAGTCTAGAGAGGAAGAAAGAAGAAAATGAATTGTTCCCATTGCAAATGGCAGCCCAATGGGGTATTTATAGAAATAGAAGTGCTCAGATTGGGTGTGTCTCTTTATCATTAGACACAATTATTTATATGTGTCTCTTCATCATTTGACACAACCATTCATATGTGTTTCTTCATTATTGGACACAACCATTTATATGTGTCAATTCATCACTGGACACACCCATTGCAATAGGCTGCAATGGTTCACATTAAATATGTTATGTCTTTTCATTCCACAACCAACCACTAATCACACCTATTCAGTCAAAGGCATCATTAATTGATTACTCATGAAACAATTTTCATTCAAAAATTCTAACAGTTCTTACCTTTTTCTTCAAATGATCTCAGTCATGGTAACTTTTGAACAACATTCTAATTCCGCAGTCGCTATCGATTCCGATTTAGTAACTTGAATTACAACTCGACTAAGACTTGTTTTGTTTTCGATAATTGCCAATTACAAAATAATATCTCACAATCTCCCCCTTTCGCAATTTTGTGACAAAACCCTAAAAACAATTTAGCAATCTACCCAAAGGAGAAAAGTAAATTACCTTTTTGTTCAAAGGCAAAAATAAGGAATTTTATCTTTGTTCTCTTCCACTTCTTGGATAACTAACTTGACCTAATTTCCGGCACAATATCAAGCACCAGTGAAGTTTAATAAAGAAAATTATAAAAACTCCCCCTTAAGTAAATATCCAAAAAATTTTAATTTTCTCCCCCTAAGATCAAATTTGTTCTCCCCCTTTCTGTAACAAATTAACAAAGCCTTTAATTACATAATAGAGAGAAATAAGAGAAACAAATTAACAGCTAAACATGTCATTTAAAGCATATTAGATAATATCCAAAAAGTAATGACCATGTTAACAATAATAGAATGATGTCATGATGCACGAATAAAAACACAAAATGCTTGCCATGACGGACGGACAATGAAATCAAGAAATTCTGGAACACCCATCTGAAGAAGAAGCTGATTCAAATGGGTATCGATCCAACCACTCACCGTCCAAGAACTGACCTATTTTCTAGCTTGCCTCATCTATTAGCCCTAGCTAACAACTTTATGGACCATCACACATTACCAGCAGAAGCTATTCAATTGGCAAATCTTGATCACTATTTACAATATCTTCTCCAATCTGATGCACCCTCCACAACAACTAGTACTACCAATTTAGTAGCATACCATATTACCCAATATGGCAACAATATTGCAGACATGGAGGGCTATTCAATTGGCTAATCTTGATCACTATTTACAATATCTTCTCCAATCTGATGCACCCTCCACATACAACTAGTACTACCAATTTAGTACCATACCATATTACCCAATATGGCAACAATATTGCAGACATGGAGGGTTTCAATGCATTGAATTTGATGTCGCCTACCCAAGAAAAAAACGACGTTTTAAATTCATCAGATTTGGAAAATATTGCTACCTCTCAACTGCTCCACCATCCTATTCATCCAAATGTCCCTTTCGGCAATTTCCAAACACCTTTGGTTTCCACTGTTGTGTGTCATAGTTGCCCAGTCCTCCTGCATGTTTAGGACTGCATACTTGCTCCAACTTAAACCTTAGCTCTGTATCTACTCATGGGTTTACCAGACCAAAGGAATCTCTGCATAATTTGATTCATTTTGTCACACGCCTTTTGCTGGTAAGATGAGAAGGTTTGTCCAGTAAATATGCGTGCTGAAGAGTGTGGCTTGAATCAGGTGTAGTCTTCCAGCAAATGGCAAAGCTCTAACAATCTAGTTTGCAACTCTAGATAACATGCTGTCAATTAATGTTTGGAATCATTTACAGCGAGTCAAGAAATTATCAATGGCAGTCCAAGATACTTGAAGTTCTTTTTTTTTTTTTTCATTTATTTTTATTAAAATTTTAAAATTTTAAATTACTTGTTACATATTTTAGAAAAATGCTAATTTTGGTGGCAATAAGAAACTATGTGCTTTTCATTGTAACTGTATTGATACTAATTAAAAATTAGAGAAAAATGGTAGAGTTCATATTTTAATAAGAAAATAATGTTTAAGGAATTTCTATAAGAAAGGCAATATTGAGAAAAAAAAAAAAAATTAACTACACTTCAGTTGAGCTAGTAGTTTATTTTAAGTTTTTTTAAATTCTTTTTAGGTTAAAATAGGCAAAATAATTATACATACTGTGAGAAAACTTTAATTTATAAATTACTCTACTTTGTAAATTACCCAACTCAATAGTACCCATCTTCTTGCGGGCAAAATATTAATTGATGCTGCTTATCACAAAAATTTAACGCGTTTCTCTTTCGTTCTTATTAATTATCATTATTATTTAATATTAATTATTAATTGTTATTAAATATTAATAAAAATTGTGACATACAAGTTTTTCAAATGTTGAAGCATTTTTTACTCTCTCAATGATTGATCAAAGCAAACGACAGAAAGACCATAATCATTCACCAACTTAACGCTCTATTAAGTAACATTGTATCATCAAAAGATGCCATTGATCAAGACATGCTAGAGCTTAGTTTCTTGATGTCTTCCTCAATAATTTCCAAAGAATCACCTCAATCTCATATATATATATATATATATATATATATTCAACTACATAATTTTTCCCTTAATGTTAACAACTTTTTTACGAAATAGTAGTAACACATTTTTCTTTACCAACTCACTAGCAAATAATGTCAAATGCTACCCTATTACCTCGCATAAACACGTGGAAATTAAAGAATGTATATTTAAATAAAAGTCAAGCATGTGATTTAGGAAGAAAAAAAAAAAAGTCAGGCATGTGTGTCAATTATTATTTTATTGAAAAGCAAATAGAAACAATTGAATTTTCTTTCTCAATATATGTATAGAATATATCATGTAAAAATCAATTTAAGTTTAGAGGCACCAGTCCCACTGTTATGGTGATTGTTGCGATTGGTTGGTGAGACAGAAATACAATTGTCTGAGTCAAGGAACAATGCACTTGAGTGATGGGTCCACTAGACTTCTTCCATATGGTTATTTGATTATATAAGAATAGTTTGATGATTTTTAGATAAAAAGTTCCGAAGATATTTTAGACATGAGCGATAATTCTTTGTGTCCTTGTAATTTCTTTTGCCAATTTCAATTTTTAAGATGTAAAACTTTGAAGAAAAACATGTTTGTTAATTGTTAATCAATTATATAAATTCACTTAAATAATTGTTCACATAGGCCAATTTAATAAACGTCAAAACGACATTTATGTGTGTTTGTGTTTTTTTCTTTAATTTTTTGGCAGGAAGGAAATAGAGAGTTAAGAAGCAAAACAAACATCTATTAGAGTTGCACTGCACAATCAACCAGATTTGATACTAGTTATTGTGGCGAAAACGCAAAATAAATAATGTTCCATGTTCGAGGAATAATCAAGCAATCACAAAGAATAAAAAATCACAAACAAGAACACAAGATATACATGGTTCACCCAAATCTTAAGGTTATGTCCATGGAGCACACCGAACAAATTCACTATAAAAAAGATGAAGAATTACAATGGAGAATTTTCTCTCAATCCCTCTCAATTGCTTTATCTTGTATTGGCACAAATTTCTCTCACTTCTTCATACTCTGTAAAATCTTATTAAAGTTGGTATTTATAGAGTCCCAAAACTTGTCTTACAAGAACTTGCCTTTTGCAGAATCCAAAACCAATAAGGAATTTAAATCAAATCAGGAAACTGAATTTTCTTTAAACTAATAAGGAAGTTAAATCAAATCAAGAAACTACTTTAGCAATTTTGAAGTTTCTATATAATTAAATCTTCCTAAAAAAATAATTACTTAATCAGATTCCACAAAACCACAACAATCTCCCACTTGGAGGCTGGAGCACTTGTAAACCAATTCCATCTTCTTCTCATGCATGTCGCATGCATGTCGGTGCGCTTCTTTCTGTCTTCAAGCTAGAAGACCAACTGAAGTTGCACACAACTTCAATTTCTCCATGGTCACTGTCTTGGTTAATATGTCAGTCGGATTCTTGGTGCCAAGTATTTTCTCAAGTGTCAACACACCATCTTCTAACAAAGATCTGATGAAACGATACTGAAGTCCTATATGCTTGGTCCTTGAATGAAATGCTGAATTCTTTGCCAGATGTATCGCACTTTGACTATCACTGTGCAAGACATTATTCACCTGTTCGAATCCCAAATCTGTCAACAAACATTGTAACCAAATCATCTCCTTACTAGCCTCTGTCATCGCCACATACTCTGCCTCTGTAGTAGATAACGCTGTAATCCTCTATATTTGCGAAACCCAACTAACTGTAGTTGTACCCACCATGAACACATACCCGGTAGTACTTCTTCTGTGGTCCACCTCACCAGCAAAGTCTGAATCTACATAACCATGTTGCTTCACTTCGCCCCTTTTGAAACATAAGCATCTGTCTGTGGTACCCCGTAGGTATCTTAATATCCACTTTACTGCTTCCAAGTGTAGCTTGCCTGGATCCTTCATGAACCGGCTTACTGCTCCCACTGCATATGTAATGTCTGGTCTTGTGCACACCATGTCATACATCAAACTTCCAATGGCTGAGGCATATGGAATTTTTGCTATGAAGTTTTTCTTATCTTCTGTCTTCGGACACTGATCTTGAGATAATCGAAAGTGATTAGCTAAGGAAGTACTCACCACCTTAGCATTATTCATATTGAACCTCTTCAGAACCCGTTCAACAAACTCAGCCTAAGATAACCGCAAAGTACCTTTCTGTTTGTCTCTGCTAATCCTCATCCCAAGAATCTGCTTCGCTGCACCAAGATCCTTCATCTCGAATTCACTAGACAACTACTTCTTCAATTTGCTGATTTCTTTAAAATCAGAACCTACCACTAACATGTCATCAACATAAAGTAGAATGATAATGAAACTTGACTTAAACCTCTTAAAGTAGCAGCAATGGTAAGCGTTACACTTGTTGTAGCTATGTCGCTTCATAAAACCATCAAAGTTCTTATACCACTGCCCGGGGCTTGCTTCAAACCATATAAGTTTTTCTTCAACTTACACACTAGTTTCTCTTTCCCTTTGACTGAGAAACCCTCCGGTTGTTGCATGTAAATCTCCTCCTCTAGGTCACCATAGAAGAAAACAGTTTTGACATCTAACTGCTCAAGGTGCAACCCCTCTGCTGCAACAGTGTTAAGAACTGAGCGAATGCTACTCAATTTCATAACCGGGGAAAAAATGTATGTATAGTTAATGCCTGACTTTTGCTGAAAGCCTTTGACCACCATTCTCGCCTTGTATCTCTTGGAACCATTATGTTCCTCTTTCACCCCGTACACCCATTTGTTGTGAAAAGCTTTCTTCCCCATGGGCAATTTGGCTAGTTCCCATGTTTTGTTGGAGATAATGGACTTCATCTTATCTTCCATTGCAAGCTCCCACTTGCTAGCATCTTCAATTTGACATGTTTCATCATATTATTTAGGCTCACCATGAGCAACATATAATCCAAATATCCTATAAATTCTTAAAAGTATAGGGGCGTCTAGCTAAGGTTGTAGTTCCTACTCCTAAGAAAGTTAAAGTGGGACCTAAAATGTGCAGACCTTATGGGCAAGTGCAAGAGACACTGACAGGCTACCATGCACACTAGGCGAGCTATAAATGAACAGTCCCACATCTCTTAGGTAAGGAAAATGTGAAGTGCTTTTATGTGGTAGTGTAATCTTCAATTGGTATGAGGCCTTCTGAGGATAACATCTAAGAACAAAACTATACAGGTTCGAGCGTAAGGCAGACAATATCATACATTGTGATGGAGTGGATCGTTACATAAAATATTTGATAGGTTATGCTCATAACAGTAATGCATATCATTTTCTTGTGCATAAATCATACAATGAAAATAAGGATGAGCTTAGACGTAGCAAGAGGGCTAGAACGTCTAAATCTTTTGGTCCTGATTTTCTAGCATTTTTTATTGGAGAATGAGCAACAAAGCTTTAAGGAAGCAAAGTTTTCTCATGAATATTATTATTTCTTAGATTAATTATGTGATATAATTAATCATGTGATATAATATTAAGCTATATTATTTTTGTTAGTTCAATATTATTTATATAAGTGCTTACTTTTATTTGAGATTATAATATTGAACTGTGTACGTAGTTGAATTACTTAATAAGTATAGTAATTCAATTTTATAATATAGTTTATTTAATGTGATATTATTAATTTTATATGAGTTCATGACTGGTTTGTGTATTTAATACGACAGACAAAAATTGACTAGTCTAGCTATGTCAATTCTTCTAATAGTCAAGGGAAAAAAATCTATACTAGTGTCTAAGACATGTATAGCTGTGAATGGGCTGAATAAGATAAAAGATTTCGATAACTCTAAAGAGTTTAATGAAAAATATTATGGATACACTAAGCTAGTACATTGAGCTAAGCTAAATTAAACTAGTTAACTATAATATACAATTTAGCTAAAAACTAAAATATTACTGAGCTGCAAATTAGTTACCTTAGCTATAAGCTAAAATGATTAATGAGGTGCACAGAACTTAAGAGGTAGATGAAAATTTGTTAGTTGGTTCTAGCTTTCAACTTGGTAGTAAAAAACACGAGGGTGATGAGTACCCATTTTAGCCATAAGCTATTTGAGCTATACATCATATCTACTCATGTAGGAAGGAATAATACTACTTGTAAAGTAATAGTTTTTAAAGAATATTCTTCAAAACAAATTACCCTACTACCAAGGTAGACTACTTAGATAAGTGTGTACTAAAATTAAGAACTACTAGAATTAATAACTAAACAAACTTAACTTCAAACTAATGATATTAGTAGAGAAATGGGTGCTCATTATAAGCTAGTAGTGATTAATGAGAAGAGTGTGCTTAATCTAAGTTAGTAATGATAGCTTAAAAAATCAATGATAGCTTAAAAATCTCTTTTAACTAGTAATGATAGCTAAGAAGTGAGTGTTCACTGTGTGGTAGTGTATCCAAAGTTTAATTTAAATAATAAGTGAGTTATTTGTTTAATTGATTGAGTTATATGATGTATAAAACATGAAAGGTTATGACATGTTAATATGACTGACTTAATATAAACCTAAGCATAAATAACTCAAGTCATAAATGTGATAAATGTAGAAGCAACTATTAATTAGAGTTCAATCTAATTAATATCTCTAGCATTAATTCACAGTAATGTCGGTGAATTACTATAAGAATAAGTTAGAGATAAAGTGAGTATATATGCACTAGAGACTGAATAAGTTAGAGATAAAGTGAGTATATATGCACTAGAGATTGTTATACATGTTTATTGAGAAACAAATATATAGAACCTACGAAAGATATATGAGGTGAAATATTTAGTATATGGTATTTCAAGAGTTTGAAAATCATAATAAATACATCATAAATAAAATTTCAAGATAATCCAAAGTTGTGGGGATATATTATCCATAGATGAAATTTGTTACAAGTCACATCATCTTAAAAGAAATACTTCTAAATGTGGGGGGTTCCGAGTCCTAAGAATTTTAGAATAGAACCAAAAATCATTTATAGTATTATAACAATAGTGCATGTTATTTCCTACGAGAAAAATATTATGAAACAACTGGAAGAGTTCTTTTTCCAGATGAAGAGCTGGGTTATTTGTTCCAGTTGAAAAGTCAAGTGTGCAATCTTATAAGTCCTTGAGTGGATTAAAGCTAGTACCAAGATAATAACATAAATGTGATGCATAAGTCATTGTATGCCTTAAAAAATTAATGATATACTAATTCGTATATTTGATATGAAATATTTAACATCTGATAACATAGTATATTCTTAATAGAGTGAGATTGAGATAATACTAGTTATGATAACAAATACCTAGCTAACTTAATTGCTCACTTTCAATCCAGGATAGGATCATTGAAAAAAAAAAAAAAAAAAAAAAAAATTGGGTATTTGAGATACACCCTAAGTCAAATATTGCATAGATCGAGATATCTAGCTAAATTAGAGGTGTAACAGTGATGGAATCTAAATGTGGGATATTAAAAACTTCAAATCCAAGTGTAAATATATCTTTAATGTCAAATGTGTAGTTGTATGTTCTTAATATAACTCAAAGTTAGAAACTTTGAAGAAATCAATAAACTTCACCTAAAGGACATTTCAAAGTAAGTCTACACATGTACAACTAAAGAAAAGTATATTGCTAACAATAAGTAATTTTAGGGTACAAAGTATACAGTTGCTCTCAACTGGAGAAATATTTGCAGAGTATAATATTTCCAAACACAACCTTGTGGCCACATATAAAATTGAGGGTTGTAGTAGAGAGCAATTATACAATTCATATGGGGTTAAAACTGAAAGCTAACAAATCACCTTAATGGAAACCCAACCTAGCTGACTAGAAATCCCAAGATCTAGGTTCAAAGGGACAACAAAAATTTTGAGTCACTCATCAAAAGCACTAGGAAGATATAAATCTTCTGCCCATTTCTATGATAAGATAGTGCTACCTACAGTGAGAATTAGAATAAGATATCCTTTTAATGACTCTTATACCTTAAAAATTCAAGTAGGGTATGGTAGAATACTCTTAATAAAAAGTCACCTATATGAGTTTGAAGTGGGGCCACTTCTATGGGAACTACAAAGGCTAAGTTTTCTAGAGCACTCATGAATGTCAGGAGTTGTTCAGGGCCAAAATGAACACAACAATGAGAACCAACTTTATGAGGAAGGGTACTGTGTGTTTGTTATTGTCTTGGTTTACACAAACGGCTGAACAGTTCAAGACATCACTTCACTGGTTAGCTATAAATCCGATAGCAATACACTAAGGAAGGTTCAAAGCCAAAAGATATCTATCCTGATGCAGTAACTTTCCGACTATACTCTTTCTAGTGTCTACATAATTATCTTTTGCATTTAAGCAGCCAATTTCCATTCATATGGGGAATTGTTAGAATTTTTGAATGAAAATTGTTTCATGAGTAATCAATAAATGCCTTTAACTCAACATGTGTGATTAATGGTTGGTTGTGGGATGAAAAGATACAACTCAAAACCAACAAACATAACATATTCAATGTGAATCATTGCAACCTATTGCAATAGGTGTGTCCAGTGATGAATAGACAGATATGAATGGTTGTGTCTAGTGTGAAAAGACACATATAAATGGCTATGTCGAATGATGAAGAGACATATATGAATGGTTGTGTCAAATGATGAAGAGACACATATGAATGGTTGTGTCCAATGATAAAAAGACACACCCAATCTGAAAAGGCACTTCTATTTCTATAAATACCCCTTTGGGCTGCCATTTGTAATGGGAACAATTCATTTTCTTCTCTCTCCCTCTCTAGACTTGAAGCTTGAACCCAACCCAAGTGGGTTCAAACCATAAGTCAAATGGTCCGAGCCACTTAGACCCTAATCCAATTTCATCGAGCCATATTAAGATTGGTCCGAACTATTTGGTTCGGATTGCATTCAATTCAGCATTTTTATATTATAGATACATTTTTTGAGTCAGAGAGAGTATTACACAGAGAAGGGTCAGCGTATCCATGAGTTTGTAGTGCTGCTACTGGTAGATGTAAACCGTTGTATCTTGGGAGACAAGCGCCACAGAGTCCGTTAGCACCATGGAGGGCGTAAATTGTCTTAAGGACATAGTATCCAAAACTAGCCTCAGTCCAGGTTCTTTATTTATTATTATTATTTTATTACTTTAATTTGCATTTTAATTAAATATCGCGTTGAATATTTAATTGTTATTTTTAGCATATTAGTATAAGAATAGTTATATATTAAAATCTTTTGAACAACACATTAGGAATGATTCTAAAAAGGTTAGGACACATTGTACACTTGATATTTATTTCAATTAAACTTACCAAATACAGTGTTTTAGCCTTATTGAACCACAAATTTCAAGTCTGCTAGACTTGAACTTGTTCAGCCCCATTGAACCGATTCAAGACTTCAAGGTTAGGTTCAAAATTAAGTTTTGCCTACCTTGAACCGGTTCAGCCCCATTGAACTGATTAAAGTCGTGTTCACAGTCCAACTTTAGTTTCCTTTTCCCGATTTCTTTCCTATTTGTTTTAGAAGTGTACCAATTCCTATGCACGAAATTTGCCATATTTTCAGAAGTATTAGGTCATTCTAAATTGTATATAAACCTTGTTAGTCACCTAAGTTTATTAATGGCTTTTGCACTATCAATTTATTATTCTTAAAGCCTTAGGAAGATTATTGTTTCAGAAAATCTTAGAGATTTTTCTGTTAGTCTTTCTAAAACACACACATATTCACATAGTGAGATTAGAGTTGTGTTGTTCAAATCCTGATCGTGATCATACAGTTGCATCTACATCGATCAAAGAAAAACAGATCTACTTCTACATCGAATCCAGATATTGAAGAACATAAGTAAAAGTGATCACACTTTGAAAGGGTTAGAGCATTCAAAGAGTGTTGTCTGATCTACCAACTACTCTTCTACAAAGATCAAGCATAAGCCTGAGGTAAAGTTATTGTTGGACGGGACGTCGCAAAGTCAAAGGATTGTTAGCAATTGGTGTTTGGTAGAATCATGGGGCGTGAGGCAGAGTCAAAGTTCAGTGTACTTCGTTTCAAACATAGTGGATCGGTTTACTTTGGCAGAGTCAAATGGGTGTTGTAGGCTTCAAGTTTTTCTTTTCATGAAATGAGGTGTTGTGTACCAAAGTGAACGTGCACCCAAACGTAATACGAGTATTAAGACGTGTTAGGATGGTCTACAACCTCGAAATACACCCGATGCAAAATACTACCTATCCAAACCTCTAAAATGAGGAAATTCACCTTTAAAAGAAAAACTTGAAGCCTACAACACCCATTTCATGCAAATGTGATGTGTGTATAGTGAGCATACACGCAAGTGTAGTTTACATATTTACATGTGTTCTAATGGCCTACGGCCTCAGTACAAGTCATTTACAAAAATTCACATGTTAAACCTCAAATTTGCCTAAAAATGACTTTTAAAAGAAAACTTGAGACTAAAAATTATTAAATGCATTCAAAAGACCGTTTGGTCCTTGGCCACACTTCTTGCATATTTAAAGAGACCTAAAGAATGTGCCTTTGCACACTTAGCACATCCTGCCTAAAAGAAAACATGTTATAACTTCCAATTTCTCCATTTTTAAACAATATTACATAAAACCAAAAGTACTTAAAAGACACTTAAAATATAAACGGCCCTTGGCCTCTTTACATACATGTCAAATACATCCCAAAAGGTGTGCACATTATATGTTTAAAACAAGGTATACATATTTTGACATATAAAACCAAAAATAAGCATTTCATGCTAACAAGTGCATGAATGAATGTACTTCAAAATAAACACATCGACATAGGGATGTTGTGCATCCCAAAACGAGTCTCCGTACCTGAAAAATATCATAAACAACTACAGTGAGTAAGCAAGTTACTCGTAAGAAATGGATATACGTATAACCTAAAGTTTTACAAGTTTTGCAAATTAATATAAATCAATCCACGTGGTTCATGCTACTTAACGTCTATGTCCAATGTGAGACTAAGGGATTATCATAAACTACTTTAGAACATCGTATACATGAACCACAAGGTTAACATAATTAAACTACACTGGGATATCCAATAAAACATAACGAGTTATAAATTCTCAATATTATCAACTTGGAAACGAAAGTGCGAAATCAATTAAAGTGATTCATACTACCTAGCGTTTATGTTCAAAGGGGAAGCTAAAGTTCATTTTAAAGCTACAATTGAACATGTTATAAACAGTTTATCAAAATTGAATTCAGCAATTTACAATTTAAAAGGGCAAAGCCAAATTATAACTCAAGACGAATTCAAATATAAGATATACACTTGTATGGGCAACTATCGCAAAGCTAGTAGAATTACAAGTTAAAGAACAAGGCATAGTCAACTTGTAACTGAACACAATTCAAACGCAATGTGTATACTCGTAAAAAATAACTACCACATAAGGCTAGTAGAATAACAATATACAAATTACTACAAGAGTTACTAACTAAATAGTACATAGACTCAAATATGACGTAACTCGTACACATTACTCTAAGACGCGACATAATGAAAGACAACCATGTCGAAATCAAATTCCGAACATGTAAACGAAATGGTGCACTTCCACACCCCATTGGCCAATATTCCATGGGACCTTCCACCCACTAGACGCGATGTCCACTATTTTCAAGAGTTGGATGGCGTCCATCCTTCAAACTTGCTATGCATGCCAAGCATCATAACTCAAACCTCATAAGCTTGTAAATGAGACTGTGACCACTAGACTCCTAAGCCGTAGTGGCACATACAACTACATTTTCACAAGTTTATAAATAAAAGGTGACCACTAAGCTCTTAAAGTCGTAATGGCATACACACTAAGATTTACACACAAGTTAACATTTCTACAACTTCATAATACTAAGTAAATGTAGACTTCACCATAGTCACACAATTAAGCCTCAAATTAAACACACCAAAGATAACATTATACTAATAATGTAGAGAATTTAATTAATGCCAAAAAAAAGCAACCTTCTAAATTTCCTATTTCAACATCCACAAGTTATTAGATACTCAACAATTCACAGGCATGCTTGTACATAATTTAGGAAATCTATATACTTAGAAATCACTAGATTTCGAAACATATTTAAATAGAACAAGTTTAATATATGTTAAAGATCATATCATGGTCATTACATATATCAAGTCAAATCCTTAATTAAAGAAAGGGAATAATTAAATGGAAATTAATTAAGTAAATTAATTAAATTCTCAAGATTTCAATACTCATCCAAAAATTCCCAATTTAATATATGTTAAAAAACATGTCAAAATTATCAACAATATCAAGTCAAAAACTTAATTAAGTCATTGGAACAATTAAATAGAAATTAATTAATTTAAAATAATTAAATCTCTAGATTCTAAAACAACTCTAAATGACTTTATATTAACACAAGATATAGATCAAGTCATGGCCTTTAAGAATATCATGTCATAACTTAATTTCATGCAAGGTACTACTACCTATTAACTTAAAAATTAAGTTTAAGACATGTATACAATTTATAATAAGCTACAAAAACAACTAAAACACTAAGATTATAAACACAAATCTCCCATTACCTTACAAGAGGATTGTTCCTCTTGAATCCAAAGCAAGCAAAGGAATTTCTAAATTTTCTTCAAGGGTTTTGTAGAGGAAGGTGAAGCAAGGCTTTTGTACTCCAAGCTTTTAGGTCAAGATGAGTGGAAGGAGATCAAAACCAAGGTTTTAAGCCTAGGTTTATGATTTCCTTCAATGGTGGCTAGGGTTTTAAGTGAGGAAGAAGAAGTTTTAATGAAAAAATAAAATAATAAAACTACTTTTAGTGTATTTCTCCACTCACATAGTCAAAGGAAATCAACACACACACTTCTGTACCATTCTTTCACACACACTAAAAAGCTAGACTTTAATTTAAAGCCTACACTTGTCATCATCTTAAGCATCCATTCTAGGCTTAATCTAAAGCCTACACTTATCAACAATCTAAGCCAACAAGTGTACCAATACTAGGCCAACAAATGGGTGAATCTCCACCCTCCACATGTCATCATCCAAGGCTTCCAAGTGTGAACCAATGAGATGCAGACAAGTGGACCAATCAAAGTGTGACACTTGTCACACTTTTCAAAAATTGCAAAAAAATCCTTTTTTCAAAATATCTTCCAAATCAAATTGTAAAAAGGTCCCTAAAATAAAAAATAATTACTTTACTTAATTACACAAAAACCCCAAAAATAAATAATGTTTCCGAAGAAACTATGCATTCATGCCCTTTACGGAAAAAGTAAACATTAAGCATGTTTTTCTAGAAAAATAAAGATACACATATCATGGAATTAAAATATAATGGAGATACGCAAAGCCGGGATTAAATCTGAGCACAAAAAGTAAGGTTACGCGAAAGAAACAATTTAATTAAATAAATAAATAAATAAAATTTTACACGTAAAAGGAAGTAGCTAGAAAGGTGAAACTGACCGAGTCATTACACACGAGATTTTTTCCATGCAAACAGTTGACATATTTTATCAACTGGGATTTTCTCGCTAAAAATCCTGATGTCATCTCTGACTTTGTACTTTGCTTTATTTTATCTACATGTTTAATTATTTAATTGCTAAAATAAGTAAAGTTAAAAAAAAGACAGATCTGTTTTTAAAAATACAAAACTTTCTAAATATTCTTCTGCGTACAACTCACAATGACACCATACAATGGATTTCATCTCCCAATAGAACATATTCCCTTTTTTGCTTCCCACCCACCAACCAACCAGACACACCCACCACCACCACCACCACCACCACCACCACCGTCACACAACCCATTGTAATATGAAACTTTCTTCTTTGTTGATCGATCCCGCCTGAGGCTATGTATAAGGGCTGGGCTAATATTAGTATAGTAAATATATATATATATATTGGGTCTTCCCCTCCATCCGCCCTTTAATTCCCCCGCCTAAGGCTATCTCGCCCTATACTTTTCACAGTGTTTGGGCCGGGGGAATGCCTCTCGTATTTTTGTAATTATTTTTCTTGTTTATTTATATTTCTTGATTATTGAAAAAAATAAAAAAATAAAAAAATAAAAAATAAAAGAACTCAAAAAGTTCCACTTCATTTTTTTTTTCTTCATGAAATACATTCATGTACAATTAGTAATTTATTAAATTTTTTCACCTTTTCTACTATGCATATTTTTTTAAATAAGTAAATTTAAGAATTAAAAGTAAATAAATTTAAATTTTTGACTATCTTATGCACATATATTATAAATAAATAAAAAATGTATCGAGATGGTATAATTTTTTTTTTCAAATTTTCAGTAAAAAAAGATGACACGAAATTATGAAATTAGTTGGAAATATTTACTAAAAGTAGGGATTATGTGTTATTCGATAGGACTAAGATTTTAAGTGATGGAGAATTCTTTATTTATTTAAATTTAAGTGAAGTCATTGTCACTTTTTACTCAATTTTAGTGACATTATTACTTTTTAAATGATATTCAAATTAATTTTTATCAAAAACACTTAATAAATGTTGAATTGGGTTATGAACACCCTTAATTATCTTGACATGATCTTATATGACTTTATTAGTCCTTTATTAAAAGAAACATGACTAATAGATTTTTTTTTTTTTTTTTTGTTTCTACAAAGGTTAACCTTTTGATCTAATAATGACTTAAAGACGAATCTGGCTGCAAGAGTGCGCTTTTGAGACAGACTCCCCCTTTCAAAAATTCTATCAAACCATTTTTTTGAATTATTTTATATTTTTCTTTTCTTTGAAAACTGAAATCACTTTCCAAACAAAGTCAGAGAGTAATTGTAGGCCAAGTTTATTGAAAAAATACTGCAACCTTAATTGATTAAAAAAAAAAAAAAAAAAAAAATTGTTCTCATTTATTTAATTTTCCTTTTTTAATTACATGATACTAAGACATGATTCATTCCATGGTAAAATTATATGAAAATAAGAATAATAGTTATAGAACTTCAAAAAAAACAATAATAACAATAAGAATCAACATCATTAAATAATAAAGATGATCGGTTCAAGTTGCTATGTCATTGTTTTTTTCCTTGGCAAAGAGAGTGGGTTCAAGTTGCTCTTGCATTGTCTAACTGTTAATCCAAATTCAACCCAAATTGTAAAATAAGCTCAATTTATTCAATATTTTGTTTATGTCCTTATTAAATTTGAACAAAATAAATATTTGAATATTTTTGATATTCTTAGTATTCTTGACTTACTTTCGTTAGAAAAAATCACAAGATAGCTAGCTTCCTTTCACATCTTGGTTGTAACTGCCAATGTTGAAAAGACATCTCATTTTTAGTACAGGGGTGGATAAAAAATTGTGGGAGCTAGTAAACCGAGCTAGTAAACCACTCAAGGCAACTATATTGTTGGACTTGAATCCTCTCCAAGTAAATTTTTCACTCTTAAGTTTTCCGAACATACAATATAAAAAAACACCACATCATTATCTTTGTTTAAATTAAATTGTGTGTGAAATCAAATATGTTGGGTAGTTACACAAATCATGATGTTGCATAATTTTGATTATTGAATTGAGACTTAGAGAGATTAGAGAGAGAGAGAGAGAGAGAGAGAGAGGGGAAAAAAAATTGAAGAAGAAGAAGGTAAAAGTGCAAAAAAAAACTATGATGTTTCATCAAATGAGCACAATATCCCCATGTGGTATAAAAGTGAACAAATCAATCTCTATAGTTTAAAAGTGAGCTAGTTGCCCCTGCATTTCAACTCCGACCACTTTCCGCCCATAATGGTGATGAACATAATTGATATTTTTTTATTAATTCTGAAAGTACCCTTCTGTAATGACCCAAATTCGCTGGATCTAGATCGCTAACCGAATCCTTACCCTACCCGAAGTCATCTGAGGGTAACACGGTCATTTCATATTAAATTACTACTTTAAAGCCCAACAAGGACAAAATGGTCATTTAACATAATTATAATGGTTTAAGACCCAAAAAGATACAATAGTCATTCACTCAAGTCATACAATGAATAGGATGAAGTCTTGGGGTAATACAGTTATTTTCGTGGTTAAAATATAATTAATATATTATACTGGGTCATATAATGTGTAATAATATACTTGAGTGAGTAGGAAAGGGCAAAAATGAAAAATAAATGACAAGGGGAAAACACACAGGAACCGGTCGATATTGACCGGTTTAGATCATTCGGTCGACGTGTAGGTCTCAGACGTCAACTGAAAGTGGGTCACTACAGTGTAATTGTACACTGCCCAGAAATAAGAGATATCGGTCGACGGGTGGGTATTTACACGTCGATCGAAACTTCCCAGGCCTGTAAGATTTGTTTCTTTGAATTGATAAATCAAATTGTACACAACCACCCCACAATACAACCACTAAACTACCACAATTACACTACTAAAATGCCACTAATATATATATACACTTACATTAAAATACCCTATATAAATCCTTTCCTCATATACACTCAAACAAAATCACATTAATATAATTTTAGGCTTATCCATTCACATATACTGTGAAATACATAACATTTTAATTACATCCCCAAAATATACAAAATATGCCCAGAAGAATATAATTACAAATTTAGACCCTTATGGTCATAAATACAATAATTTATAGTTGAATTTACATAGACTATGCCTTAGCTACAAAATTAATGAAAAATGCTTATGTCAACCCTAACTATGCATATGAGGGTTCGTCATCTACCGCATCATCGTCATAACCTGAAAAATGATAATAGAAGGGGTGAGAACAAAGGCTCAGTGGGAGATACCTAAGCCGCCAACTTTGGGCTCCCTTGAATCACACATCACACATACGGGATAAAAGAAAACTGGGATCATACTTGGGAATTTTTTTAACATTTAATCCACAAATCAATTCTCACAATAGCAGTTAGGCATGTCAATACAGATATGCATAAAATACAATGCAATGCCCCACATTCTCCCAACTTTGGTCTCAACCGACCCCAACTTGGCCTACACCAGCCCTAGACTTGATCTGTGCTGACCCTAACTCACATTTGAAATTTGCTAATCGACTTTACCGAGGCGAGATTGATAACTGGTATGTGATGCCCTGCAACAAACTAAAAGTGCGAAGTGTGGCCAAGTTTGAATTTATAGAGTGTCACTACAATCTCTAACTATTAATATAGCTAGGGTGAGTAGGGATCGTCCCAAAGGAAAAGGGCAGTATTTGTATGGAAAAAATGTTAGATTAGTAGGTCGAGTGATCTAAAGATGGTTTGTTGAATTAGTAGGTCGAGTGATCAAAAGATGGTTTGCTGGTTGAGTTAAATTACAAATTAAACTAGACAAATGCAATATAAAACAACTAAATTGAGTAAAGTGTAGAAAATAGGAGAGAGGAGTCTTGGGTCATAGAGTTCACCACTAAACATTACCTTCCTAGATATTCAATGTGTGATGGATTAAGGGGAAATTGTGTTGCAAATGAAAGTGTGTGCCATTGATTGAAATATTAACATGGATGACCAAGTAAGCATACATTGTCTAGCCAATCTAATAAATAGCACAATATATCAAATTAAGTAATTAATCCTTCCATAAGCCCGCAATCAATGCACATCATCAAATTAGAGAAATATACTACTTGCATTCATAAGTATGGAACATCAAACAACAAGAATGGATTGTCCACCTATCTAAGAAAGTAAGGCAACTACACTACAACTAAACTAGTGACATGAAAATTAAACTAATTAAATTAAGGTTGTGGCACAATCCATTAAAAAATAAGTATAAATCATTAAATAAACCTCAAGAGTATTCTATTTAAGCACCATGCCTTGACCATCACTAAATTCATAATATCAACACACATAGACATACATCAATGTAACAAAATCTAGAGATAAACACATGAACATCCGTTCTAGCATATATAGACATATGAATAGAATTAAATGATCAATTGGAAATATTAAACTACACAAATCATGGTAGAAACAAGATTTATATATATATCAAAGGTCAAGACAAGAATTACAACATTAATCCCCATTAATTACAAAGCATCAAAGTCTAGGAGGCATGCTTAGGGCTAGCTCTAGCCCCAAAAAGATGTTTAGCCACTCATTGATGTTGTCATCCAACCCTCAAGGGCAATCTCCATGCTAGAAATGATCTTCTTCCTCCTTGGTGGAAACCCTAGAAGAGGAAGAACTTTCCTAATTTGTGTATTCTCTCTCTAATCTCTAGCCAAGTCTCACTAATCTCACCAACCGCTTTTTTCAAAATAGCCAAAATCCTTATATAGGTAGCTCAAATGTCACACCCAATGGTTAGACCTCGTGCACTAGGACCTCCCAATGATTGCACCATGAGCACACATTTAATTTAGCTTGAAATTAACTTTTTGCGCAACTCAAGGTAGTTCGATCGAACCTTGGCGGCGCCTTTTTGAAATAAAGACAAGGCTGAGATATTTTTGGGAAAAAGACAAAAGTGGTAGGTGAGGATAAGATCAAAGATGTTCGATCGATCGAAGAAATTTTGGATCGATCGAATAAGGTATTTTACTGAGGATAAGGACAAAAGGCTCGATCCATCTTGGCATTGTTGGAACGATCACTGTGTGATCGATCTAAGCCTTGTTAGATCGATCGAAGAGTGCTTCCTTTCACCAACTTGCTTCCACTTTGCTCTTTTCTTCCATTAAGCTTAGGTTGCATCTTTTATGCTCTAATTCAGTTGAATTAACTTATTTTGGGGATAAGTGCTTGAAAAGGGAAATAACATGAAATTAGACTAAAACGGGAAAATAAGATAGGATAAGGTACTAGAACGTTCAAGCTTAAGGGGTTTAAATGCGCACTTTTCAGTGCTCATCAATAACTATCCCTAGTTCCAAATTCGACAATCATTTGGGGCCTAGTATCACTTTTCCACGTCCTACACCGGACCGCGCTCCCTCTAGGTCAAGTTAGCACCGGACTCGCAAAATCTGGTTCATTTTTATAAAAATTATTTCAAAATCCTTTTCTCATTCCCATTTCCTGTCATGTTATGCATATGCCTCATTTCATCAAGTTGATTTCAATCTCATCATAATTTCAACCAAGGCATGAATCTAGCATTTTCTAGCAAATCAATTCAATATGGCATCTTATAGGAATTAAATGCAATCATGGTATTATCTAGAATTTAACAGCAAGCATGGCATTCTCAATTCTTCAATCACAAGCATGAGCATCATATAAACCATATCAACAAGGTCATACTAGCATTTACATACAATTTAGAAGTCTTCCAACCAAGCAACACAAATATAACATAACACATCATTTAAGCATGATTACTATAGAATCTCACAACTATATATATATATATATATATATCATACTAGCATTTGCAATGTAAACGACTTTTCATTTAGGGCATGTTATACACATCATTGGCATATAAATAAACACATTTCCATCTCAATCACTAACATGCTTTCAATCATTTCCATACATCATCATCTTAACTCTTAGTTACACATTCAAGAATGGGATATTCATGAAGACAAGGCAAAAATGCTCAATTGAAGGCAAAATTTAGGGTATGAGACAACCCCTACCTCAAAGGAAGTTAACTAAACAATGCCTTAGCAAGCCCTAATTTCGAATCCCTCTAAAGCTATACAAAAGTGGTGTCAAATGGAAGCCTATGTTATGCTCTCCAACATCTCCTTCTATGGCTTCTTCAAATTCCTACTTTAAACCCCTAAAAATGACATTTGAAATTAGAAGATGTATATGTGTGTAGATATAGAGAGAGAATGAGAAAGGTTAGATAGAGAGAGAACATGGCCGAAAAATGAAAGAGAATAGGGTGTAGGCTTAGGTATTGTTTGATAAAACTGAAAATTAAGCACTGAAAATTGTAAGTACTGAATTTTAAACGCTGAAATTTTAAGTATCAGTATTAATCTGAAAACCTATTTGATATTGTCTTATTTTTAACCGCTGAATTCATTGAGATTGTTTATTAAATGCAAGAACTGAAATCTGAATATTGTACATATTACATTTTTGTCCTCAATTATCTTCTACACATAATATCATTATACAAGATACTATATATATATATAATTATGTATTTCACCAAAAAGTAGTATATCAATTTGATAATGGATATTAATGTCAGATCATAAAAATACCAAAATCAAAACATAAAACATGTGTAAAGATGGTACGTAGAAAATAATTCTATTAATGGAAAAATGATGTTATCTCGATGGATTCTAGTATCAATTCAATTTTCACTCGAATATTTTAATTCGAGCTGTTTAATCTATAATTGATATAATGTCACATTTGTTGTATAAGAGATGATCAAAACCTAACGTGTTCTCGTCCATCTATTACATGTAAAATCTTTTTTGTAAATCTACACTGTTGAGAGGTAAATCAGGCACAAATATAAAATTTTGTTGATAAAATTGGCAATAAGATGAAATAAAATAATATGAAATGAATGAATTATGAAAATGAGGTTAGAATTCATACCCAAATCGTTATATTTTTATTTATAGTAGTTTTACAACATAACAATAGTGCGAGGGGTTGCATTCATAACGGTTGATTATAAACTCAAGTGAATCATATACTGTTTATTTTATTTATATTTTGTTAATATTATTTGAATTCACATTATTTGAGAATAAAATAGCAATGTTAGTTGAAACTTTTGAGACATTAGAGTAAACTAAACATTAGCTCTGAAGATTCAAAATTATTTGAGGGTAAAATTGACATTTATGAAATATTTAAAACCTAAAAACATTTACCGTGTTCTGCGATAAGTGATTAGCGACCTCCATGACGCTTAAAATTTTGGCCTACTTTAAGTCGTGCAGAATAGTTTAAGTGGTAACCTAAATTGTAAACAAACACACTTATTTTTATAAATCACTTACCATGTTTTGTGTTAAGCGCTAAATGACGTTATCAAACAAGCCCTTAGTCTTGTAAATGCATACATGACCTATATTGTGCCACTTGTCAACACATGAATGGGTACTAACATTTGGTCAAGTTACCATCATGCCATTACCCTTCTTCTACAATGCCAATCTTATCCCACAAAATTTCTTTTTAATGTATAGATACACATATGTGTATATGCATGTGGAATGCTAATAACGCCCCTCACTTCAAATGAGAAAATCGGGAGAAATTCCCGAGCCCGGAAGTCGTCCTGACTCCCAAAAATTCTAAAAAAGATACCATCACTTCTAATTGACTTAAAATAATTAAAATGAACTTCTAAAACACTTGGCTTAAGAAAATAACTAAAACGGCCCTCAAGACCCAGTGGCACGCAAAATGAGGTGCAAAAAATAAATACAATAAATTTTTTTATAAAAATCAGAAAAATCTGGGACATTACACCTTTATATGACCGTTATACCCCTCTCTTATAAAAAAAGGTTTTTGCATTCCTTTGAAAAATGTTTTCTTTTTCCCTTTCATTCTATTTTAATTTTCCTTTTCTTAACTAAATCCACTACCCAAACAGAATCCATTCAGTCTTACATATTCCAGTATTCCATTGCTAGTTCCATTTTCTTCACTTTTATTATATACTTGTTCGCGCGTTTTTTGGCTTCACAAGGCCGATGGAGTTTGTGGATGTGCCAGAGTATATAAATACTCAAAAAATGATTGAGAACACTAAACTATCTCTTTTGGTGGCTGACTTCAGGCAATTGTGCAAGAGAGAGAATAAGAAGAACTCTCGGCTGGATTCTTTTTCTGCCTTGATGCAAGAATTTTTTATAATAGTGTTAAAAAGAAAAAAAAAAAAAAAAAAAAAAAAAAGAAATGTAAAGTAAATGAACTGGCTAAATTGAAATAGACTATAAAGGAAACTAGCCGAATTGAAATTGACTGAAAAGTAATGTGTGCAATGGGATGAACTGGCCGAATTTAAATGACTGAAATCTGATCAAAGATTTGTCATTGAATTTGTCTGCTTAATACAATGATTAAATTGTAAATAACATAATTAGACATTGCAAGGAAAACGATAAGTTACTTGAACTTAGATTCCTTGAATGGAATTTGTCATTTAGACAAAAGATTTGAAGATAATTGACATAGAGTCATTTGATGAATTTTGGATTCATGCTTTTTTTGGGTGATGTTGGACGGTTTGGAAAGATTACAAACTTTCCTATTTATAGAATTTTACATAAACTTATTCTCCTAATTATTTGTTTCAGAATCTTCTTTTCCTTGATTTTCTTCCTTTTCGTATTTCAAATTGGCTCAACCTCAGTGTGATTTGCCTTCAATATCTCTGTTTCCAGTTTCCTTAGCCGAGAACCTTTTTCGTCATTTGCTAACTCCCTCAACCTGGTCAGCTTTAGTTGTTAGAAAGTTTCTAATTTTTAGCAACTTCTTTTCGTAATTATGGAAGCCATCTTATTCCCTGAATAGCCCAACCTTTAATACACGTAAAAGCCACTTGTCTCATTTAGATTTGTCCACATCATTCTTGACACGGCTGCCATCCTCTATTATCTCTCCTTCTCTTCTCCAATTAAATTCCTATTTCATAGGGATTTAGTTGTTTCACCTTAGCCAAATCTTTTAGTCTTTCCTTCCCAGTTAACAACCCATTTAAATTAAGTCAAATATCAGTTGCAATATTTTAGTAACAACCTTGTCGATGAGGTGGCTGAGTATCTTCTCCTAAATTCTCTCCTAATATTTCTCAACTGGCCGACTTCTCTTGAAAACCATATTAAACACTTGTCAGCTCCTCACTGGTCCACGTCATGATTGACGTGGCTGCCAAGTTTTTGTGCTAATAAATGCCCCCTAAATTTCAAAAGCCCTTATCACTTATGATAAGAGGTTTTGGAATTTTAATCAGCCAAAACTTAAATTTCAAATCTTGGTAATAACTCTCCTCCTACCTAACCACCTTCCTTAATGGTTATCACTACCCATTTAAAGCGGTAATCAGACTTATTAGGAAAAATATTGCCCTTTAAACAAATATATAGCTTCGTATCTTCTTAAACACTTAAATCCTTCTTTCTTTCCTCTTGAATCACTATAGCAGAAATTTCTTTCCTTCTTGAATCATAATAGTAGAAATTTATTCTCTTTTCTCAATTCGCTAACCAGAGATTTCTTTCATTTCTCATACTTCCATGGCTCCCAAGAAAACTAAGTCTACTAATTCACTTTGATTCCTCAATCATTCGACCCTTCGTCCCATGGCAATATCATTGAGAAATCCCTAAAGACTCTCTCAGCCTACAAATATTGCCTCAATACTCTCATCGATCTTCCCACTGATTTCAAGGGTTCGGGCTCTGTCTTCCTTGATAAAGCCCCAACATTTATCTCGTCTTTCTATCCTTCAGCCGATATACTTCCATTCCTACAAAACTTCCCTCCTAATGAAAATGGCAGTAGGCCAAATTTTCATTTTAGGACATAGCATATTCCCAATGATGTTAGATCAACTGGGTCGATTGCGTTGGGGCTATGAAAGGAGAAACATGGAAGACTTGTGGTATTAATGACGCCATCCAACTGAGCAAAACCAATATTGCTCAGGATAAAGCCCTAATTTTAGCGCCCATGTTCAATTGGTCGACCACAACCAATTCCTTGCATTTAAAGTGTAGTATAATGGCACCCACCATTCAAGACATCAGCTTTCTAACCGGCCTTAAGCCTTTTGGTACTGATGTGAGCTGCTTGTTAGTGGAGGAGAATTCTCCTTTCATATTTCCTTCTAAACAAACTGAAACCAAGTCTTCTGAATCCTCATATGGTAAGTTTTTAAATTCTACTATGGACCCTCTTCTCCCAGTTGATGATGCAGAACACATTGCCTTTTTATTGGCCTGGTTAAATAAATTCCTTTTATGCGTCCCGGCCTTCTAAGTTACCAAGGATTTTATTAATGTGGTCGTCGCCCTTTCTAAGGGTAAACCTCTTACCTTAGCCCCGTTGGTCCTTTCCATTTATACAGAGGTATTTATGACCTGTTTAATTCCAACTTTGGACGCTATAGTGGCCCCCTTTGGTTATTCCAAATCTGGCTACAAGTATACTTTTCTGAGCTAGGGCCTGTGGTGAGGCCTTCGGCCAATGACCCACTTCTTTCTGTGAGCTATGCATCAACCGTGCCTAAGTCTCACTCATTTGGGGATTGTTTCAAAATTTTCTACTCTGGCTGTGAGAATAGGACTATCAGCTAATTTGTACGATTTGCTCATTGTTCACAAGCCCCTCATTGGTTGGCTCCCCATCAAGGTGTAACCACAAAAAAGACTTCTGATGAGTTCTCGACCATGTGGGCCAGTTTTCTTCTGCCAAAGACTTTCATTTCAACACTGGTCCTTTAAGGACAGTGAATACTAAGGTAGGGGTTTGATTTTATAACCTTAGTCAACTTGCTAGGCAGTTCGGCCTAATTCAAATGATTCACATGCCTCCTTATCTTTCTTTCAACAAAAATTTTCACAGGCGTGTTAAATTCATGGCTGACTTTTATGTTCATGATGTTGCTTCTCGATTTGCCAACTTGCAAGTTGGTTTTAAATTTTAAACTTTTATCAAGAATCAATCCTTAGATCCCAACTTTGACCAATGGTGGTCCCCTTACATTATTTCTACCAGGACGGTTGATTGCCAGTCCCTTGTTATCAAAATTATGGAGTCATTCAAATTCATCTCTGTTGCCTTTAAAGGGGCTTTTAAGATTACTAGGGTTGTCACCCCAAAGAAAGTGCCTCAAAAAGATCAACCCAGGAAAAAACAGAAAGCCAAAAAGCTCCCCCTTTCTCAGCCAACAGAAGCTCCAATATGGGTGAATAAATAGAGAAAAGCTAACGCTAAGGCCACAGCCAGCCTATTCAAAGGTATAATCTTTCTTTGTTTTTATACATGTGTAAAAATAATAATAAAATAATATAAAATAATAAAATAAAAATTAGACTGATCTCTCTTACCTTTTTTGAAGATTCAAATAGTGGAACTCTGTCAGCCTCTCTTAACCCAAAAAATGTTGAGCCTCAAGATGATGAAATTTCCTCCAGTCAGCCTCCTCAGCCTACAGAAACTGAATCAGCCACAATCTCTGAAGTTCTTGATGTTTCTCCTATTGTGTGCAAGGTGAAAAAATCATGTTTCTTAACCTAAAGAACATTTATTCTTTAATATGATAAGATAATTATATTGGCCGTATTGCTAAAATACATGGCCGATATTGATACCTAATCCTTGGCCAAAACTACTATTGGCCGAGATAATTTTTAACAAAATTCCTTTTTCAGAGAAAAAGAGAGAAATCTACTACCCATGGTACTTTAAAGAGGACCAAGTATAGCAAGGGTAAAAAACTTATGGTTGTGGAGGATCCAGAAAGTCGTCAGGCCATAACAGATTTAGCCGAAGACCATTTGATTGACTTGGCTGATGATCTTTCAGAGCACTCCTCAGATGAGAAGGGGGTAATGATAATTTTAACCAATAATGAACTCTTCAACCTTTATCTCTTTTAAATAACATCATTACTCCTTCTTTTACAGCAATCTCCTCTCATTGACTTGGTTTATAGCCCAATCAGGAATTTCAGCCCTTTGAAGGATTTTCGTGAACCTGTTAAGGTACCCTTGGACCCTCAAACCACTCCTGTAAAGGCCTCTTCTCAAGGGACAACATAGATCTTCAGCTTGAGCTTTTTCCACCTGTGATTAGCCTGGTGTGTCGTCGGACCAAAGCCTAAAAATGTGCTAAGAATATGAATGTGAATGTGGCCAAGTTTTAAATTTATAAATGCCACTACTACCTCTAACAAAAAATATAGCTAGGGTGAGTAAGAATCGTCCCAAGGGATTGTGGGCGTGTTTACAATGGAAACAATATATAGGGTTAGTAGGTCGAGTGATCAAAAGATAGTTTGTTTGGTTGATTAAACTATAATGCAATTGAAATTAAAGTAAGTAAAATGTAACAATTTAGAAAGTAGGGAAAAAGTTATAGAGGAGAGGAGTTGGGGTACTAGAGCTCACCACTAAGCTTAACTTCACTAAACACTAGCAATTGTATATTAATGGGGAAATTGAATTGTAACTTGTGTGTGTGTGTAACATTAATTGAAACTAGACATGGATGGCAAATAAGTATAGATTATCTAGCCAATTCAAATAGAAAGCACAACTTATCAAATGAGACCAAAATCCATTCAATGAAACCACAATTTATGCACATACAACTATCTAGAAACATACACTTTGCATTCATAAGTATGGAACATCAAGAAACAAGAACAGATTATCCACCTATCTATGAATCTAAAGCAACTACACTACATCTACACTAAAGACATGGAAATTAAACTAAGCAAGCTAAAGGTGTGGCACAATCCATCAAGAAACAAGTGTGAACCATCAAATAAATTACAAGAGTGTCAATTAAGCACTATGTTTTGATCATCACTAGATTAACTTCATCTATACATATAAACATGCATAAATTCCATTAAATCTAGAGAAAAACACATGAATCATCCATTCTACCCTACATCGACATATGATTAAAAATAGATAATCAATTGAAAGTATTAATCTAAACACATCAAGTAGAAACCACAAGATATATATATAAATTCAAGATCAAAACATTTGTTATAAGTAAATCCCCAAAAATATACAAAGCACTAGGTCTAGGAAGCAAACTAGGGGCTATTCTAGCCCCAAGCAAATGTCTAGCCACTCATTGAAGTAGTCATCCAAACCTCAAGGTGTGACGAACCTGGTTTTTAGGCCAGCGTGTCCTGTGATGAACCGCAAGGATGATCCGATAACGGATCCGAATGCGGAAGCGAAAATAGAAAACAAGACTCTAAGAAGTCAAAGTGACCTTCCATGAGGTCGTGGAACTCAACAAGAACTGATGCGGAAGCAAAAGATCGAAAATATGACAAATAAGCCCCCAGGGGCAAAATAGTCATTTCTAAAAACTGTAGATTTGGGTGCCACCAAGCATACCGCTGGAAAGACAACGAAAAAATAATCAAGATGGACTCAAGAATCGCATGATTCGGAGTCCGGACGAAGAAGAAACGGCATGACGAAGAAAAACAGACACTTAAAGCTTTAAGGGAAAACTGGTAATTATCCAGAAATATTCGGGTGTAACCGAGCACACCGTTGGATAGAAAATGAAAATTAATCAAGTTCAAAAAAAAATTCACTTGAATCGGAGTCCGGACGAAGGAGAAAAGCCCAAAAGAAGAATTGACGCCGCAGCGGCCCGACGAGAGGCCATGACAGCCCCATGCGCACGCCCATGCACGCCACACGTGCGCTGAGTACACCATGGTTGGCAGCAGCAGCAGCCCATAAAGCTGCTGTGGGGTTATTTTTCAGAAAAATCCAGAACAGAGGCTGAATTTTGAGGACTAGACGAATTTTTTTGCAAAAACACAAAGAAGAAACCCGCCTCAAAATTGAGTTTTCTACGTGACTCGCTTGAGAATTCAAAAAAAAACGCAATGTAGAATATCCGAAATGCCCCTCCATAAAATCTGGTCATGGAGGTCCAAAAAGCTGCTAAATTGAAAAACTGAGAGCTGAACTTCGTAAGCGATTTCTGATATCAAGACGACATTTTCTGGAAAAACACAGAAAAGAACCCCCCCTAAAATCATGCTTTCTATTCAACCATATTGAAAGAAGAAAATAAAACCACCGTGAAAAGTCTATAATGCCCCTAGAACAGAATATGCAAAAAAAGTGTGAAATAAATTCACAAGAGGCTCAAAACACAAACGATAAGGTTTTGCCCGGAAACGACCTTGTACGCAAACGTAACTTACCAATTAGGACGTGCTACAATGGTCCACGACTTAAAAATACCATCGATACAAAATCCGACCCCCCAACGGGCAAAAGGGCAAAAATGGAACTTGGAATGAAAACTCGGAATCCAAAAATACAAAACGCGGTTAAATGACCGTTTGGCCCTTGGCCACACTTCATACAAGATTAATAAGACCCTATGAAAGAATGAAAACGGAATTCCCACACCCGATGCAACTATGGTGAACCAATGACTTGCGATTTTTCAAGGTTTTCATAGCTTTTCAAGAAATCAAAAGATACATAGGATACAATATACATGTCATTGGCCTCCGGTCTCATCTCATACATGTCAAATACATTGTAAGGAGTGCACTTATGTACACATTACATACATGGAATCAAATATACATATTTTGACATATAAGTCTACAAAATGACATTTCATGCTAACATTTGCATGAAATGGAAACTTGAAAGCTACACGACATCCAAGGAATGAAATATGCCCCAGTATCGTAGGGGTGAGTAACATAAAGCTACTCGTAGAAGATGAGTATGCATCAACCTAATATTTTACAAATTTATCACCTTAAGGTGAAACATATTAAAGAGGTTCATGCCACCTAACGTCTATATCGAAATGAGACTCAGGGAGCATCCTAAACTATCTTAGAGTGTTTCTAGCATAAATCACGTCATTTATGCCATTTAAACAATATGGAAGCACGTTATACAAAGCAACAAGATATAGGTTCTTAAAGGTATTAACTTGCAATCTCGAATACAGAAACAACTAAAGTGATCATGTCACCGAACGTCTATGTTCTAAATAAGTCTAAGGAATCATCCTAGGCCATGCTGAACAATCAAAATGCAAATTACAGCTTCAAGGCAGTCTAACCACATAAAAGCATATTATACAAGGCAACAAAATACAATTTCTTAAAGCTACCAGCTTAGAATCTAAAGCACGAAAACAACAGAAGTAGGTCATGCCACTTAACGTCTATGTTATAAATGAATCAATAGGATCAATCCTAAGCTTAATTAGAACGTCAAAACACGATTTTCAATATCGATGCAATTTAACTAACATTGGAACTTCCAATACAACGTATAAAGCACAATTTCGCAAAGTTAACATCCTGTAACTTAAAATGGAACGACAAATAAGAAACAACAAGTTACAACATCATCTAGTTATCAACTTGAAAATGAAATGCGAAATCAAACAAAGTGGATACTCGAACGTCACGCCAGATCAGACCGACAACATAGTTACTTTAGGGTTACTAGCCCATGGGTAACCTCCCTATGTGCGCACTAGACCATATAGAGGGACTATCCCCCGTACTAGAACCACGTCCTAACTATAGTCAAACAACGACATCCCCAAGTTTCCAAAATCAACAAGTTGTGCAACAACGCATATATCAATAGGAATATGCAAGATAATCAACTATCTACTAAGCACAACCAAATTTGGAAACTTATACAATACATGCTCTAAATCCACAACTAATATGATATGATGAATGTCGAATCTTCAGTGTGCGATTCGTTACATGCTATGCATGAAAGATGTTAAACATGAAGTGTGCAAATCATTACACAAGGCAACAATATATTCAATAAGGAAAACATATTATCACGAATACAAACATAGCAACTATGTTATCCAATGTTCAAAACATAACCAAATGAATATACAACAAGTCTAAGTCCATGATTTGAATATAGAAACCACTTCTAAAACACAACTAGATCATGGAGCAAATTGATAGAATTTAAATAGATAAACACAATTAAATTCTCTAGATTTTTTATTCAATTTCAATTAACCTCAATTTAATACATGTTAAAGGGCATGGCAATGTCATCACCTATATCCATTCTAAAACTCAATTAGGTTGTTAGAACAACAAAATAGAACTTTAATTAAATCATGCTAATTTAAATCCCAAGGTTCTAAAACAACTTCAGATAGTCCCAAATTAATATATATACTAGTAAACAAGTCATGGCCAATACACACATCAAGTTAAAACCTTAATTAAGCTAATGGGACCACAAAATAGATTTTAATTAATTCTTTTAATTAAAATTTTTAGATTTTCAAACTTAACCAAATACTCTTAAATTAACCTATGTTGGAAAGCATGCCAAAAACTAATGTAATATCACATTACAAGTTTATTTCATTCAATTTAAGACCATGTGAATTAAACTTTCACTAAAGTTAAATATAAATTAAAAGTTGCAATTCTCATGCAATTAATCCCAATTTAATATATGTGAATAACCACACCAAAACTTAATTTTCTAGCATGCCACAATTCAATTTCAAGTTGTATATCACCATGAGGATTAAATCTTAAACAAGGAAATTAATTAAATGAAAGGTTTCAAAACCTCACCGAATATTCTAAATCAAATATATGTGAAGCTATATGACATGTAGATCAAGAATATCAAGTCAGAATTCAAATGGAGTGAATAGTGCACTCGGGGCAAATTAATTAATCAAATTAATTAATAATTACTAATTTTCAAAACACCTCCAATTACTTTCAAATTCAACTATGTTGAAGAGCATGCTAAGGCCTAATATAATATGCTAACATATATTAATTTCAAGCTAGTTAAGGCCATGTGAATTAATCTTTCACCTAAGATAAAAATTAAATAAAATCTTTAATACTTATTTAAATGTTCCAATTTTAATACATGACAATGAGCATATCAAGGGGCAATATAAAATCATGCTACATGTTTAAACCAAGTCATGAGCAACCGGAAAAATTAGATCCCCGTATAAGAAAAATAAATAATAAAATCCCTAGATTTTATATTTAATCATGCAAACAAGTAGTATAAGCATCACAAGCATGCTATATAACAAGAATTTAAACCTAGAACATCTCCTACCTCAATTTGAGATGAAAATCCCAAAGGCCCACCAAAATAAAAGTGCTCCGAATTCGACGATACCGAGAGGTTTTGTCGGGGACAACACCGTGAACAAGAATCCTCAAGAAGCCCCATGAAAATCTCAACTTGACTCCAAACCCAAACTTGAAAAATCGTCAGAAATGGATTCTAATAAGGGCAAAAGGTAGAACACGTCGAGGGAAGTAATAAATGCTAAGGCCGAAGGATTTCTACCAAGGAAATCAAGTGGAGGAGAAGAAAGAGTGAAGGCAGCCCCTTGGTCTCCCATAGCTGCCAACCAAGAGGAGGAAGAAGGTCTAAAAATCTTATTTTAAAAATTAGGGCAACCTATTTATAGAAATCTCAAAAAGTGCCCCGAAAGGGCCCCGCCGGGTCCGGAAAAGTGGATTTTGAGCAGACGCGCTCAAACGGCAAAACTCCATGAACAAAAAAGTTTAAAATGAGAAAAATATGAATAACGGAAGAAATGGCATTGAAAACTGAGTCCCGAGCAGAAAGTTATGCCCCCGAACAAGTTCGGCGGCAACCGAGTCCAGAAACTCTGAAACTGGAGAAAAATGACCAGAAGGAAATTCTATGAATATTCAAGTCAAGGAAAAGTATAAATGAATCCCGTACGAGGATTCAGGCTCCAGACAAGACATTTTTCCAGTAACTTTCGTTAATTGCACAATGGCCCCTACAAAAAGGGTTAACTGCGAAATTGCCCCAGAATGAAAATATCTTCCAAAGATATTTTCTTAGATGCCCCTGAAATAAAATATCTTCAAAAGATATTTACAAAAAACACCCCAAGAAATGAAAAAGATTCTGAAGAATTGTGCATCTATGCCCCTGTGGACACCGGGAGCAACCAGAGTATTTTCTTGCAAAAGTAAAGATACGTATTTCGAGGAAACCACTCAAGATGAAGGCACGTGAAGTCAAAATCCAACTCTGATCATGAGAAGTGAGGTTATGCCAAAAACTGACAAACGGAGATAAGACGAAATAGGGAAAATGACAGAATAGGGAAAAGACGAAATAGCGCATAGTGTCCAAAAAACGAAAAATGAGAAAATGACTCAGTCCTCAAAGGAAGTTGTCAATTCACATGAAAGAGTCTCAGAAACCAATTCCGAGCACTCGAGATGACACTAAGCGACACGAAACAGAACTCAGAAAAGAAAATTAAACGAAAAAAATTCATTCGTAAAATTTCAAGAAAAAGGAAAGGAAGGCAAATGACCGGGTTGTTACACAAGGGTTATCTCCATGGTAGGAATGACCTCCTTCTTGATGGAAACCCTAGAAGAATGGAAGAACTCCCAAATGTGTAAAGCTCTCTCTAGTCTCTAGCCCCCTCTCCAAGATATGTGATATGAGATGTGTAAGTATGATGAATGTTGCTCTTAAAATGGCTCCAAATCCTTATATAGGAGGCTCAAGTGTCACCCCCTATGGTCTGGACTCGTGCACTAGGGTCCTTGTAATGATTGCACCACGAGCCATCTTTTAATGAGCTGGACTCTGTTTTATTTCGGACTTAAGGAGGTTCGATCGATTGAACTTAGGTGAGATCCATCGAATGCTGCAGAGATCAATCATCCTTTGCGGCAGCTTTTTGAATAAAGACAAATCTCTGAGATATTTTGGGATATTTTGGGAAAAAGACAAAAGTGGTAGGTGAGGATAAGATCAAACAATTTCGATCAATCTGAGAAAAGTTGGATCGATCGAAGATGGTGGAATCTTTTGGATAAGGACAAAGGCTTGGATCCATCTTGAAATGTCTAGATCGATCACCTCCAGATCGATCGAAGAATTGTTGAGATCGATCGAACTTGCTGTTTTTCCACACTTTGTTTCCATTCTGCTCCTTTCTTCCATTCAGCTTGAGATTACTTCTTTTATGCTCTAATTTGGCTGAATTAGCTTATTTTAGGGATAAATGCCTGAAAAAGGCAATAACATGAAATTAGTCTAAAACGGGAAAATAAGATAGATAAAGGTCCTAGAATACCCGAGCTTAAGGGGTTAAAAAGCGCACTTTTCAGCGCTCGTCACACCCCCAAACTTAAATATTGCTAGTTCCTAGCAATGAACTACAAAGTGAAGGAATGAAATGAACAATTATACAACTATGAACTAGAAAGCAATAAATGGATAACGCCACTTTCGTAGGGAACACGATTGCATTTAGCATATGCAACAAGCCTTTTAAACCCCTAGGTTATCCCTAGTGGATGAGTGAAGTCTCGTGAGGGTTTCAAGAAATGATACCCACAAACATTAAGCTCATTCTCAGAAAAGAGGCACCAATATTGCAAACAAGCATTGGGAGAAAACTACCTCAGGTATGCAATTTTTCAACCATTTCTAAGCAATCTCCCAAAATTTCAATATCAAGCAAGCAAGCATGGTCCTCCACATATCAAGAAAAAGATCATGAAAATCAAAACAACTGTAGAATCCTTTTGAGTGGACCGGCATCAAATATGTTGCTATCTAAGCCAACTAAAGAAATTATCACATCCTTATCCTTAAATTAGTATACAAATCTAGTCCCGATCATCAAAACAAAGAGTGGACCTTTTATTAAAACTTTATTCATCTAGGTGCCCTTATTCTTTTCACTCATATATATATATTTTTTTTTTCTAATCCTAAGGATCAAAGATGGAAGCATAGTGCAATGTGTTGATCTATTAAGCTTTCTAGTGATCCATGAGGTCAAGCGTTAGGTCAATGACTCCTAAACCAAACGGCTTTAGTGCATTAGGCGTTCAAACACCCCTAAGGACTTACAAGCTCAAATCAACTAGGTTGCAAATCAAAACAACCTCCATCTAATCATTTCCCAATTCTCACCTTTTGGGAGAAATCCTCACTTTTTTATTGCTTTTGCAACTTTTTTTTCTTTTCTTTTTTTTTTTTTTTTTTTTTTTACCTAGAGTTTGGGCCCTCCACCTTTCGGCTCAAGAAATTCAGTGCTTGATGAGGCTAAAATCCCGGCTACTCAATGAAAAGGGATTGTTATCCACTTTTGTCAAAATGAAAGCTTTCAATGCACTACTAGCCCAATTGGAATATAACCAATTCAATAGTTAACAAAGCATGTACCCCACAAATGAATGTTAGTGTGCGTCTATGCTAGTGTAGAATCCTAAAGTGAATCACAAAACAATCACAAAATCAAGATGATGTGGACCACAAATGCAAACAAGATATTAATCTTTTAAAAAAGTTTACTCCTAAATGGCATCCACAAGGCATACAAGGAGTATTGAACTCTCAAGTCAAGCAATTTTCAAATTTTAAGCAATATAGTCCTCAAAAGATCAAAATCACAGCTAGTTATGGACCAATCATAGAAAATCCCTCAAATACACAAGTCATGCTTAAAATTTTGAATTAAAAGCAAACACTGCAATTAACACCCATTATCCCTAAACTTAAATGGCACAGTGTCCTCAATGTGCAAAGAGAACAAAAGGAAAGAGTATACCAGTACAACTAAGGCAAAGAATGGCCGAGACACAAATATCCAAAGTGGGTGGCATAACCCCCCCAAACTTGGAATTGACTGCGGTCTTGAAAAGATGGCACTTGGATAAAACTCATCAGATAACAAAGGGATAATAACAGTGCACAGTGGGCATACAAGTGTAAATCGGATAGTAAATAAAGTAAAGAGACAGGAATAAGGGGTGTCCTGAAAAAAAATTGGGCAGCACTCTCTCTCAAAGAAGTCACTGGGATATACCTGATAAATGGAGTCAATCACAGATAAATGTATCAATATAAGATCCAGACATCTAAAAATATCATACATATAAAAAGAAAGATAATATACAATACATCACAGTATCAAGGCCAACAGACTTGCCGCAAAAATATCATAACAGTAGCAATGTAACAGTAATGTATCACAGATATATAAAATGATGAGAGTAAAAAGATAGAGAGATCAGGCAAAGGAGATCGGGCGTGCGGGGCGTGATCCCCGGATATCTCTAGATAAATCCTGCAGCGCAGCCATGACGTCTGAGCGGAGAGATGCCACATCAATGCTGAGGGAAGCCACATCTGACCGAAGAGAGAAATTGCATCCTCCAAGGTCTGTATACACTCTCCTAGGCCAGGTGTCAGAACTGGAGCGTCAGGGATAACTGGATCATAAACTGGCAGGTATATACTGACCCTGCTCCTGAGAATGCAATGGCAACCCTGCCGGAAAGTAACGTGGTGACTCGGTTGGACGCTCTCACTCTAAATCAATATCCATATGCACGTCCGCAGCTGCCGGTGGGTCTGCTGGATCATGCTATGTTGCTACTGTCGCTACTGTCTCCTCCTCTGTTGCTTCCTCAGCTACCAAGATAGCCTCCTACTTTAAGCTCCTGATAAGAGTATTATAGCTCTTATTCCAATCCTTCTTGCCATAGTGGCAAGCCCCTGACTCAGTATGCTCCTCCGGGTGAAAGGGATAGTGTTGGTCCCGGAGGATCTGTGTTATAAGATGTCCAAAGGGGAGGAAAGTGGCTCGCTTAAGCTTGGCCTTGCTGATGAAGCTCGCGTAAAATCTCATCATGACACTCTAGATGAGTGTTGAAACAGAGAACTAATGCCTGGTATAGAAGGCATAAAGAGCAGCCAGAAAATCTGAGCGCCGCTGGATCTTATGGCCTGCCATAAATACGTTTCGGAAGAGAACGGAATCAAAGAACCAAAGATCGTCAGGCAAATAAGTCCGAGTGGCGAATGTCTCGCTATCACTGTAGTGGCCGGTTAGAGCAACAGCCATATCTGCATCAGATGGCCTCCTCAGAATAGGATACTGACGGGTGGGAGGACAGATATGCGGGCATCATGATGATATGGCCAGTGACTAAACAGTAATACTAATGGGGTGGCCATCAATAGTGGTCCGCAGTTCCGATAGGTTATTCGAGGCCGACCAGAGGTCTGGAAGAACACTCGGATGAGCCTTGGGTAAACAGGATATGTAACTGGAGAGAAAATGGCTGAAAGGCCCCACCGGTCAATGTCATCAAATGCCGCCCATGTCAAAACTGACCGGGAAAAGAAGGCAATGTCGAATACCGATTCATGCACCACCTGAAGGTGTCTATATCTCCTGCGAGGCCTGTCTCTAATCTGGCTTAGTAATGCTGGTGGTGGTAAAAGAAGTGGTGCATACTCAGCCTCATCTGAAGAAGATGATGCAGAAGCCGAAGGCTGATGAGGACTGAGCTGTAGCTAGCTCTGAAGCTGGGTCCTAAACATGAGAAAGTTGTGCCTGCTCCTCTGGCTCCTCCACACGCTGTCAAACTCGGCGGACATATTGCCGGTTGGCAACTGTGTTTACCCTAGCCATGGCCTGCAAAAATAAAAAAAACACTTACAATTGGAGTCAGTAATAGATAATAAAGAATTGAAGCACATTATATGGAAATATGTATGTCAAAAAAGATAGACAACTCAGAATGAAGTACATGAATCTATGCAAGTGATGACGCAGCCAAATAAATAGTGACTAAATGAAACATGCTAAACAGTATAAGTATGGAAGGCATCCAATGTGAAAAACACAGGCATTAGGCATAAATAAGATAGCATGGAACACAAAAGATGGTATATGAGGTGTATATGTAAATCTGTGATGTTCGATCGATCATAAAAATATGAGATCGATCCAAGTTGGATCGATCAGGACTAAGTGAGATTGATCTTTCTCTGATCAATCAGAGGAAAATTCGATCGATCGAACTACTGTGAGAAATTTGAAAAGTCACAGATCTATGACGTGGATGAAACGAGGGGCACTCAAACAACTTGTGGGTCCCTCAACACATCAACAACTCAACAATGGTCACTTATTGTGGCACGTGACCCCCAAATCGAATTCGAAATTAAAATATATAATATATATATATATATATATACATATATATATATATATATCTATATACACATACTCAAAGCTTCAAAAATGGAAAGAAATTAACATTGAAACTTAGATCTAACATAGAAACATGGGCATCACTCAAGATTAAAGCTCGTAATCCTAAAATAAAACTCAAACTTACCAAATCGAGTGGAGAGAAGTGGAGATCGAGAGAAAAGGCAGATCGGGAAACGAGGGAGAGAGTTTGGAAGCTCGATGAAGATCGCCGGAGGTTCACCGAAGATGGGAGAGACGATGAACAGCGAAAGGAAGAAGCTAGGGTCTGAGATCGATCTTTGAATCGATCCAAATGACCCTTGACTTCTATTTTTAAAAACTGCCTCCGACATATTCGATCGATCACTAAGAAATATGATCGATCGAACAAAGATCAATCTGAAAGAGATGAGATCGATCGAATCCCACAAAACGACACAGTATTTTTTTGAAATTTTTTGAGTTTTTAAAAATTAAAATTAAAATTATTTTTGGATTTTTGGAAATAAAGTAAAAGAAAATAAAATGCAATAAAATAAAAGAAAATTATTTTTTAATTATTTTTTTTTTTATTGATTTTTTTTTTTATTTTGAAATTTAAAAATCAAAATGCAGTCAAAGTCAACAAAGGAACACAGATCGATCAATCCAAGATCGATCTAAAAGAGACTTCGATCGATCGAACAAGTGAAAACCTACAAATAAGTTCAAACGATGCACAGAGAGCTGATTTTCATGGGTTCGAAAATTTTTCTAAGTGTTGGAACTGAAGATTGATCTAGGAAGAAGTTGGATCGGTCTTGGAATTTCAGATCAATCGAAAAATAACTTCGCACAATACACAGAGAGTTGATTTATGCAGGAAATCTTCGCACGATGGAACAGAAAGGTGATTGGATCCAGGGTTGGAGGTTCGATCGATCGAACCTCTTTTGAGATCGATCGAACAGGCACAAAATGCCTATTTTGAAAATGAAAGTGCATGCATTGTCAATCACAGTTCCTAGCCATGTGTATGAACCCAGAATATATCTAGACGACGTAAGAAATGAAAAGTAAAATAGAAATGAGAGAGGAATAGGGTTGTAAACCCTACAAAACGCACTAGTCTTTAACGTCTATAGCAAGACATTGGGCTCTTTTAGCTCGGATCAAATATCTTGTTATGTATCCCCTCCTTGACGGGATGAATGGATTTTTGAATCCTACCCAACAAATAGTTCTTTAAAAAACTTATTGGATTTGGATCAAAAGGAATTGACAGTCTTTCATCAAGGCAACTTTTGGGCTTCCATGCCCTTTCAACACAAGGTTTCGAAACAACATTTCTTGAATTCAAGTTTGAAGATAGACTTTTGGAAATTCCACTTCTAAACAAGGACTCAACTTTATCATATTCATTGTCAAGACATTTTTCTATAACACACACTTCTTCATGTTTGTCTATTGAATTCGGGGTTGGATTAAAAATGTTCAACTTCACTTTCATATGCCCAAATTATATTTTCATTATCCCCATCCTACAATTGATATTGGCATTTGCAGTTGCTAAGAAAGGACAGCCAAGGATAACGGGGAATTTGATTCTTGGGATTTGGGACCGGTTCCGTGTCAATGATAACGAAATCAACGGGAAAGAAGAACTTATCAATCTTAATCAAAACAACCTCAATGATATCCCGGGGCTTTTTGATGGATCGGTCGGCTAGTTGCAAAACTACCAACGTTGGTTTTAAGACTCCTAAGCCCAATTTAACATATACCGAGTATGAAAGAAGATTAACACTTGCTCCTAAGTCTAGAAGAGCCCGATTAATGACATGGTCACCAATGATGCAAAATGTAGTAGGTGAACCGGGGTCCTTAAACTTTAGGAGAGTGTTGTGTTGCAAAATGGAGCTTACTTACTCGATCAAGACCACTTTCTTTGATGTTTGGCTCTTGTTCTTCCTCTTTTGGGTGCAAAGATCTTTCAAGAACTTGGCATAAGCCGGAATTTGCTTAATTACATCCAAAAGCAGAAGATTGATCTTCACGTGCCTAAACATTTCAATGATTTCATTGGTCTTTATCTTTTGCTTGTCAATAGAAATGGATCCTTTCAACGTGTCCGGAAATGGAGCCTTTGGCTCAAAAACTTTCTCAAATTCTTTTTTTGAAGCATTTTCAACACAAGACTTTTTCACATCATTTTTCAAATCATTGTTCAATTCATCTTTCAAATCATTTTTCACAACTTTCTCAATAAAATGATCATGCACATGCAATAAAGGAAGAATAAAATGTGAAATGGGACGAGTGTTAATTTTTGGTTGCACCGGTTCACTCTCTTCATTAGAAATATCTACTTGATTATCAATAACCTTCCCACTTCTCAAGGTTGTCAGCGCATTGACATGTTCAATTGTGTGACCTTCCGATGAGGAATGAATCTCCACAACACATTGTTGCTTTGGTGGTGCATTCAAAGGCATCTTCCCTTTCTCCCTAGCATTCAAAGAACTAGCTATTTGACCGACTTGGGTTTCTAGCTTAGCAATGGATTGAGAATGAGAATGAAGCAACTGAGTGTTTGCCTCTAGAATGCCTAGAGCGGTCAACACTTTCTCCTCAAAAGCGGGACTCCTAGAATTTCCTTGAGAATAAGATGATTGATTAGGAAAATGAGAATTTGAAAATTGATTGCCATGCGATTGAAATGATGATCTAAAACCTTGGGAATCTTGGCCTTGCATTGGAGATGGAACATACTTTCCTTGAAAACCACCTTGGGGAGGATTTGAGCTTTCCCCTTGGCTTTTCCAAGAGAAGTTTGCATGGTTTCTCCAACTCGAATTGTAATGAGTGCCATAGGGATTATTCCCTTGGTTAACAAATATAACATTGACTTGTTCATGATTTTCACTTGGCACATGTCCATGGGGATAATTGGAAGTAGAATTTAAAACACTAGAATAAGTCATGCATGATTCATTAGAGTTACGATGAGAATGGTTAGGGGAGGAAGACATTTGATTCGTCGAAGTTTGGTTGATCAAAAATTGATCAAACCTTTGAAGATAAGGATTTCATTTCGGCGACTATGTCATTGGAATTGTCAACTTAATATAAGCCAACATTCTTCCTTCCACCTAGATTTCTACCATTTTTAGAAGATAAAGATCTATGCATTGAATTCTCACTCATGCTTACATACAATTACCAAACATCATTTTCATGCTTGTCAAGGTAAGAACCACCCATAGATGCATCAACCATACCCTTGTGATTATCCGGTAAACTTTCAAAGAAATATTGAACTAGTTGCCACTTAGGTATGTCATGATGTGGGCACTTCCTAAGTAAGTCATTAAACCTTTCCCATGCCTTATGAAACATTTCCCCATCTGCTTGAGAAAATTCACGAATGGAAGTTCTCATAGCATTGGTCTTTGATACCGAATAGTACTTTTTCAAGAACTCTTATTGCATTTCTGCCCAAGAAGTTATCGAAAAAGTCCTAAGATTGTTGAACCAATATTTTGCTTTGTCATTAAGGGTAAAAGGAAAAAGTTTGAGTCTTAAAACTTCTTCTGGCATGTTCGTGTATTTCACAGTGGAACACACTTCAAGAAACTCATCCAAATACTTGTAAGGTTCTTCACTTGGAAGTCCATGATAGTTGGGAAGTATTTAAATGGTTTACAATTTAATCTCACAGTTATGTGCTCTAAATTGGGGTAATTGAATGCATGTCAGTGCATTGTATTCATTAGGCACATAATGGTCTCTTAAAGCAAGAGGATGATTCACAATTGATGGTGCTACATAAGCACCTTGATTAACTTCAACCATGGGAGGTTGTGGAGCAAAAGTTGGCCGAGGCATTCCGAATGGAATTTTGCCTTGTTGTTGTGGTGGGATGAATGGTCTAGGCATGCCTAATGGTACTTGGATGTTGTCATGATGCACATTAGGGAGGAGGATGCCTTGTTGGTCTATATGACCAAGGCCCTCCACATGGTCGTCATGTTGCTCCTTCATTAATGAAATGAAGTGATGAGAACTATCTCTTCCCCTTAGATTACGAACAACTGATTCAAGATGCAAATTAGGAGGGACAAGATTAGGATTTAATGACCTACGACCATGCATGCACTAGCAAAACAAATAAAAAGTAAATAGCAATTATAATACCCCTAGTTTTAAAGGGATAGTCTCGGCATTTTAATTATTGTTTTATTGTATTTTTGTGTGACTATTTGCTTATTTGTGTAGGTGTTTAATTGTTTTAATTATTTATTTGATTTAATTGTGATCTAATTGTTTAATTATGAATTTAAATTGCATTAATTGATTTCTTGTTTCTTTAATTGAATTATTTATTTACTTGTATGTTGTATTTTCTTTAATGGGTTTCATTTTGTATTATTCATTTTAATGTGTAAATTAGTTTAATTAAAAGTTTTAATGGGATTAAATTAGTGTAATTATTATAATGTTAAAATTAGTAGTAAATTAAGTTATGGTTATAGCAGTAAATTAAACTTAACGTATTTAGCCGACTTAGATCTTATCTGTTCTTCCCTGGATCATATTAGGATTAGGGTTGTATGGTTCTAAGCCTATAAATACACCATTGTGTTTTAGCCTAGGGTTTTTAAGATCTTATCACAGAACAAATAAATGTAAAGTTAATTCTGTAAAAACAGGGTAAGGTTGTGAGGAAAAATAGAGAGTTTACAGTCGGGGTTGCGGTTGAGGAAAAAAGAGGTTGTGTGGACGGTAAACGAACGTCGTCGGAGAGCTTAGGAAGACGACGACAAAGTTTTGAGTCCAAAACTGCAAAAGCAAGTTCTTTTCTTCCTCTTTCCCGTTGCCTTGTTTTCTATGCACCTAGATAGGCTCTAGGGTTTAATAAATCATAAAACTGAATAGTGCATGTTTAATATATATTAAGTTCATCATCTGTATGTATTAAACTTAATCTGAAAGTGTTACTGCAAGTTGGTTTCACCTTTTAATCGTTGAGCATGTTGAAACGGTAGTCTCTTTAATTGTTCTTTTAATGCAAATTATGGTAAACAAAGGATTGGATTGATAACTAGATGTAATTTAAGACCCTTAGGTTCAGTTTTACCAAGAACAGAAGTGGTGGAAGTGGCCGAAGACGAAGCAAAAAGCCGGAGGAAGTTCAGGTTTTTTTTTTAAGATTGAGCCTGCTCTTTTTTTTTAATTGATCCTGCTCAATGTGTTTGGAGCCGGCTCTTTTTTTTAATTGAGCCTGCTCAGTGCTTGTTTGGAGCCTGCTCTATGAGTTTAAGAGCAGGCTCCCTTATATTCGTGAAATCTGGACTTTTGGGCACTGTTTGGGACGAATTTGGTATTCTGAAATATTTGTGGGAATGTACTGAGGGTTTTAAATGAAATTTCATGGATTATTAAAACATCATATGGCATAAATTATACCCGTAGGCTAATGGATGGAACAGTAGAAAAGTATACAACTTTGCATACTGTTAACGGTTGGAGGGAAATTAATCGCTTAGCTTAATTCGGCGAATTAATGGATTATAGTATAAGTTTAAATCTCGTTTTAAATGCACAGTAAAGTTATTAATTTATCAGATTTAACCTGTGCATACTCTGGATTTTAATTGCTGAAATATTTGTCTTTTTCTGCAAATTACATAAGTTAAGGACTAGATATAATTGCTGAAATACTATACACTATTCTGCAATTACCTGGATTATGGTTCTGGATTTAAATTGTTGTACTATTATTTATGGTCTGTAATTTACATGGTTTTGGACTTTAATTGCTGAATTATTGTTTTAAATTCTGCCAATTATTTGGATGTTGTGGATTGTATGCACCGGTATGGGACGGTGGCATATTAGGGATGGTTTAGCTCAGAATTCTAAGACCTACCCTAATGGAATAAGGGAATGGATTGTAAAAATTGAAACCTACTTATATTTAGGTCAGATCAACTGAGTAAGTTGAGTGACCACCTGGATTAACTGTTGGTTATAGTTAAGTCATATCAACTGAATAAGTTAAGTCAGATCAATGAACAATTAAGTGACATACTCTAGTTTTGGATGGACTTTATATATATGATTATGGTACCCCGATATGAGCTTGAGTCTCAGAGTCGATGGTTAAGGTGCGTATATGCAGTGGATGCGTAACTGGCTATGATAGGTTGAGGTATCCCCTGTTAGGCTTAGGTAGTCATGCCCACTTAGGTGCGTTTTGCATGTTGCCTTCTATTCAGTTTGAAACCCCCTATATAGTCTAGTAAATGTCCTTAGTGTGGATATATATATATGTATAGACTAGATAGATATTGTTGAGATATCTAGGGTGTATCTGCGTATCGGGTCACTATATGGATTGCAGTTAGATTAGAACTTGTTCGTGAGCCTGACCCACTCTTATATTTTTCAAGTAATAGACGGTTCCAGTCTTAGGGCTTGTTCAGCTGAGCAGAGGCGGTCATTCACTCTACCGACAACGTGGGAATTCATTCCATGTTTTAGACTTGGTTTTATTTCCAGTTATTCAGTTTCAGTTGGGATTTTATTTAGGGGTCCACTAGATGGATTCCCTAGTTGTACTCTTGGAGGTTTTGGAAGGATTGGATTATTTAATCTTTATTGGTTGAGGATTTTATTTAATCTTTATTGGTTGAGGATTTTTATAATTAGTATTTCTTTTAGATTTGTTATTTTATTTTCTTAGATGTATTTTTGTAATTTATGTTCGATTTAAAATACTTTAATTGTTTGATATTTCCCTCGAGTTCGAGCTTGGGCCTGATCAACCCGTGTCTCGGATCCGAGGGGTATCACAGTTAGTATCAGAGCACTCCAGGTTCAAGTGTCTCTAGGATGTTTCATAGTAAGACTTCCGCGTAGCGTTTTCTCTTGATTAGAGCTTAAGTTTAAGATTCATCGTATTCCTTTACGGTTCGTTTAGAAAGTACTGATGTCAATCTTATTCTGTAATTGCAAAATGTTTGGCACTAGGAAAAGGATGTAGTCCGCGATGAAAGCAAAGAAGGACCCAAAGAAGAAGGTTACTCCGACGATTCCTCTGCAAAGGCCGACCAGGAAAGCGGAATTGGAGACCAGAGAATTGGCTCCAATAGGTGTTGCTTCAGAGTATAAGTCAAGGAAGGTTTCTGGTGTGCGAGATTGGCCACCATACTGTGGACCTAACATAACTTCGGTGGTGCTCGAAGCTAAGCCAAGTAGAGAGGAAGACCCCGAAGAAGATCTGGATGGAGAAGATACCAGAACATCCACGATGGAGGGCACCGGTGTTTAAAGATGAATGCTCCTCTAGGAGTAATTTTAATTACTAGTAGTAGTGGAGATATTACTAAAAGCGTAGTATGGATTTAATTACGTACACTAGTATTATGTTAAGGAATATTTTGCGATTATTCGTTTGACAGTTTATAGTTTGTAAAAGTTATTAATAAAGTGAACTAGCGGTTTGGCTATCTTTATTGTGTTTTATGATAGCATTTTGTGATTTATACACATATGGTTTTATTAGCCTATATTGGACTGTGTATGTTGCGATAATAAATGATTATCATAGTGGAGTGATTGGTTTTTGGACAGGCAAACAAATATTTCTTGTAATTACATGGTGTTGAGACAGGATGATTACCAAAGAGTTTATAAGAGAACTTGTGTAAATTAATATGGTAGGTTTGGTTTGGAACGAGGAATTCACAGGATAGAGCGATAATCTAAAATGGGAAGATTTCAGAGTATCTTGTTTGCTTTATGTGTTTTACTCTAAGGAGTATTCAGGAACATTGGACTTTTATTTAGATTGGTTGGTGACACACATATGCAATAGACCTCAGGATATATATATATATATATTTACACCGTTAGGCAATGCTGCCACTTTTTATGGGCGTAATGGGCCTGTAACAGTAGATATTGGTAGATGCAGATTTCTAGTCAATCTTTTGGTCATGGACATGCACACTTATGACGTGATACTTGGGATGGATTGGTTATCACTACCATACTCAAGTTATTTGTTTTGGATAGGTCTATTATGTTCACCATACCTGGTCAGGATATTTATGTAGTCACTATGCCACGTTCTAATGGGGTTTCTAGCACTTATTTGTTTCATATGAAGGAGGAAATGGAGGAAGGGATTACTGTAGCTTTGGATAGTATACTAATTATACAGGATTTCCCGAATGTTTTTCAGGAGATTCCAGGGTTGCCACCTAGTCGCGAGATTGACTTAGCTTCAGGCACTACGCCTATTGCTAGGGCACCGTATAGGATGCCACCAGTGGAGATGCGAGAGCTGAGGGATCAAATTCAGCAATTACTCAGCCAGGGTTTTATTTATATGAGTATTTCACCCTGGAGAGCACCAGTTTGTTTGTAAAGAAGAAGGATGGTTCACTCCGCCTGTGTATAGATTACAGGGAGTTGAACAAGGTTACTATTCGTAATAAGTACCATTTGCCCAGGATTGATGATCTTTTTTATCAGTTGGAGGGAGCTATGTACTTCTCTAAGATTGATCTGTGGTCTGGATATCATCAACTTTGGGTTCGGGAGCAGGATGTTCCGAGGACAGCATTTCTCACTAGATATGGATCTTATGAGTTTCGTGTGATACCATTTGGGTTGACTAATGCGCCAGCGGTCTTTATGGATTTAATAAACAGAGTCTTTAGGGCTTATTTGGATCAGTTTGTCACTGTTTTCATTGATAATATCTTAATCTATTCTAGGTCTGAGGACGATCATGTTAGACATCTACAAATTGTGTTGCAAACGCTTCGTAAACACCAGTTATATGCCAAGTTCGAGAAATATGAATTTTGGCAGTGGTAGGTGAAGTTTCTGGATTACGTGGTGTCAGAAAGAGGAATAGCGGTGGATCCAGCCAAAGTTTCAGTAGTGGTTGAGTAGGCACAGCTTACTTCACCCACCGAGATTGGGAGTTTCCTCAGTTTGGCGAGATACTATCGTAGGTTCATCCAGGGGTTCTCCAAGATAGTGGGACCACTCATTCATTTGACTAAAAAGGGTGTACGGTTCATGTGGGATGAACATTATCAGAAAGCTTTTGATGAGCTGAAGACTAAGTTGACTTCTGCACCGGTTTTGTCCACCCTACAGAGCGGGATAGAGTATCTTGTCCACACAGATGCTTCTTTGCAGGGTCTTGAATGTGTTTTGATGTAGGAAGAGCGACCGTTTTCGTATGGATCTCGTAAGCTTAAGCCTCATGAGCTTAATTATCCAACACATGATTTGGAGTTGGCAACTGTGGTCTTTGCCTTACACATTTGGAGGCATTATCTGCTGGGAGAGTCCTTTAGATTATTTAGTGATCACAAGAGCTTGTAGTATTTGTTCACTCAGCAGGAGATAAATATGAGACAGCGTCAATGGTTAGAGTTTGTGAAAGACTATCAATTCTCTATCCAGTACCATCCAGGGAAAGCGAATGTGGTGGCAGATGCACTCAGTCGCCGACCCGTTGCTAGTCTTTCTGCTCTATTCACCACTGAGTGGAATGTTTTGAAGACGGTGGGTGAGTTGTCGGATGTTATCATGGCTTGCATGGTAGTTACACCTATTATTGTTCACAAGGTTTTGCAGGCACAACTCACGGATCAGCAGTGCATTGATAAAGTTGTAGAGATTGCTTTCGAGGAGGTCCCATTTTACTATGTTGGGACAGATGGAGGTTTGAGGTACAAGGGACAGTTGGTGGTACCTTCTGCTGATGATTTGAGGAAGGATGTGATGACTGAGACTCACCACTCTAAGTTTTCTACTCATCTAGGAGGAGACAAGATGTATTAGGATATGAAGTGGCTATTTTAGTGGGCAGGTATGAAGAAAGACATCGCTATTTTTTGCCTCAAGATGTAGTACTTGTCAGATGGTCAAGATTAATCATCAGAGGCTGCCAAGAGCTCTACAGCCACTACTGATACCGGAGTGGAAATGGGAGAGCATTTCTATGGATTTTGTGGAGGGATTGCCTAATTCTTTTAAGGATCACAATTCCATTTGGGTCATCGTGGACAGATTGACTAAATTAGCTCATTTCTTGCCTATTCGCACTGACTTCAATTCGGAGCAGTTGGTGAGACTTTAAATTACAGAGATAGTAAAGTTACATGGCATTCCGTTGTCTATTATATCAGACAGGGATTCGAGCTTTGTGTCAGGATTTTAGAAGAGTTTTCAGCAGGCTTTGGGTACAGAGTTACATCTTAGCACTGCCTATCATCCTCAGACTGATAGACAGACTGAGAGGGTGAATCAGATCATAGAGGATATGCTTCGGTCTTGTGTTCTCGATTTTAAGGGCCACTGGGAGGATTATTTGCCACTAGTGGAGTTTGCATATAATAATAGTTTCCAGAAGACTATTGGGATGGTACCGTTTGCGGCATTGTATGGCCGACCATGTCGATCGCCTGTTTGTTGGATGGAGGTTGGCGAGAGCAGATTCTTGGGTCCTGCGTTCATTAAGGATACTTCTGAGAAGATTGCTCTTATTAGGGATCGTATGCGCACTGCGCAGAGTAGGTAGAAGAGTTATGCAAATCGTCGTACTCATGCATTGGAGTTTCAGGTTGGGGATCAGGACTCAAAGTGTCGCCTATGAAAGGTGTCATGCGCTTTGGGAAGAAAAGGAAGTTGTCACCGCGATTTTTTAGTCCATTCATGATTACGGATCGAGTTGGAGCTATCGCTTATCGGTTGGCACTTCCAGATAATTTGGACCGCATACACAACGTGTTTCATGTTTCCATGTTGTGGAAATTTCTGCGAGATGAGGATAGGTATCAGCATATCAATGTTGGGGAGATTGAGTTACAGCCGGATCCAACTTATTTGGTGCCACCGTGTCGTATTGTCGACCGTCAGGATCAAATCCTTCGTAATACTTATTTGGTGCGTGTTCAGTGGAGTTATCACAATGAGGCTGAGTCTACTTGGGAACGGAAAGATGCGATTCGCTCGCAGTTTCCTGAAATATTGGAAGAAGGTAAGAGCGAATTCCGAATATGGAATTCTTTTTGTTAGGGGGGAAGAATGTAATACCCCTAGTTTTAAAAGGATAGTCTCGGCATTTTAATTATTGTTTTATTGTATTTTTGTGTGACTATTTGCTTATTTGTGTGGGTGTTTAATTGTTTTAATTATTTATTTCATTTAATTGTGATCTAATTGTTTAATTATGAATTTAAATTACATTAATTGATTTCTAGTTTCTTTAATTGAATTGTTTATTACTTGTATGTTGTATTTTCTTTAATGGGTTTAATTTTGTATTATTCATTTTAATGTGTAAATTAGTTTAATTAAAAGTTTTAATGAGATTAAATTAGTGTAATTATTATAATGTTAAAATTAGTAGTAAATTAAGTTACGGTTATAGCTGTAAATTAAACTTCACGTATTTAGCCGACTTAGCTGTTATCTGTTCTTCCCCGGATCGTATTAGGATTAGGGTTGTATGGTTCTAAGCCTATAAATACACCATTATGTTTTAGCCTAGGGTTTTTAAGATCTTATCACAGAACAAATAAACGTAAAGTTAGTTATGTAAAAACAGGGTAAGGTTGTGAGGAAAAACAGAGAGTTTGCAGTCGAGGTTGCGGCTGAGGATTAAGGGTTGGACCTAGCAGAAGGGAAGTCTGAGCAGTAAGAGGTTGTGTGGATGGTAAACGAACGTCGTCGAAGAGCTTAGGAAGACGGCGACAAAGTTTTGAGTCCAAAACTGCAAAAACAAGTTCTTTTCTTCCTCTTTCCCGTTGGCTTGTTTTCTATGCACCTAGATAGGCTCTAGGGTTTAATAAATCATAAAACTGAATCGTGCATGTTTAATATATATTAAGTTCATCATCTGTATGTATTAAACTTAATCTGAAACTGTTACTGCAAGTTGGTTTCACCTTTTAATCATTGAGCATGTTGAAACGGTAGTTGCTTTAATTGTTCTTTTAATGCAAATTGTGGTAAACAAAGGATTGGATTGATAACTGGATGTAATTTAAGACCCTTAGGTTCAGTTTTACCAAGAACAGAAGGGGTGGAAGTGGCCGGAGACGAAGCAGAAGGCCGGAGGAGGTTCAAGTTTTTTTTTTTAATATTGAGCCTGCTCTATTTTTTTTAATATGGCCTGCTTAATATGTTTAGAGCCGGCTCTTTTTTTTAATTGAGCCTGCTCAATGTTTGTTTGGAGCCTGCTCTACGAATTTAAGAGCAGGCTCCCTTATATTTGTGAAATCTGGACTTTTAGGCACTATTTGGGACGAATTTGGTATTCTGAAATATTTGTGGGAATGTACTGAGGGTTTCATGGATTGTTAAAACATCATATGGCATAAATTATACCAGTAGGCTAATGGATGGAACAATAGAAAAGTATACAACTTTGCATGCTGTTAACGGTTGGAGGGAAATTAATCGCTTAGTTTAATTCAGTGAATTAATGGATTATAGCATGAGTTTAAATCTTGTTTTAAATGCACAATAACATTATTAATTTATCATATTTAACCTATGCATACTCTGAATTTTAATTGCTGAAATATTTGTCTTTTTCTGCAAATTACATGAGTTAAGGATTGGATATAATTGCTGAAATCTTATACAGTATTCTGCAATTACCTGGATTATGGTTCTGGATTTAAATTGCTGCATTATTATTTATGGTCTGTAATTTACATGGTTTTGGACTTTAATTGCTAAATTATTGTTTTAAATTCTGCCAATTATTTAGATGTTGTGGACTGTATGCACCGGTATGGGACGGTAGCATACTACGGATGGCTTAGCTCAGAATTCCAAGACCTACCCTAATGGAATAAGGGAATGGATTGTAAAAATTGAATCCTACTTATATTTTGGTCAGATCAACTGAGTAAGTTGAGTGAATTGGATTAACTGTTGGTTGTAATTAAGTCATATCAACTGAATAAATTGAGTGACTAACTGGATTATAAATCGTATGTCAGATCAATGAACAATTGAGTGACATACTCTGGTTTTGGATGAACTTTATATATATGATTATGGTACCCCGATATGAGCTTGAGTCTCAGAGTCGATGGTAAGGGCGCGTATATGCAGTGAATGCGTAACTGGCTATGATAGGTTGAGGTATACCATGTTAGGCTTAGGTACTCATGCCCACTTAGGTGCGTTTTGCATGTTGCCTTCTATTTAGGTTGAAACCCCCTATATAGTCCAGTAAATGTCCTTAATGTGGATATATATATATGTATGGACTAGATAGATATTGTTGAGATATCTAGGGTGTATCTGCGTATCGGGTAACTGTATGGATTGCAGTTAGAACTTGTTCATGAGCCTGACCCACTCTTATATTTTTTAGGTAACGGACGGTTCCAGTCTTAGGGCTTGTTCAACTGAGCAGAGGCGGTCATTCATATGATACCCCTCGTATTCTAGAGCCACGGGTGATCAAGTCCGAGCACAGATCCGAGGGATACCAACTGTCAATATGCAAACAAGCAGGAATAAAAAAAAAACTAAATTAAGAATACATTAATAATACGCTGAAAGAAATCTAAAATAAGAATCCTCAAAATTTAAATAATAAATTAATTTTATTTAAATCCTTCAAATCTGTACAAATCGGGAATCCATCTAGTGGACCCCTAATAATTCCAACTGGTAAAACATTTACAGAATTAAAATCCAAAACCAAAATAAGAAAGAAAATCCGATATAGTCGGAAGAGTGAGTGACTGTATCTGCATCACCACGATCAAACCCTAAGCCTAGTACTCACAAACACCTGAAAAATAAAGGTGGGTCAGGCCCACATGCAAGTTCCATCCTACTACAATCCGTACATAAACCCGATACGCAGATACATCCTAGATAGCTTGGCAATATCTAAAATAGTCCATATATATATACACACTATAGGATGCTCACTAGCCTATAACATAGTTCAGCCTGGATAGAAGGTGACATAAAAACACGTTTTCCAGCGGCCAAGTACCTAGAGCTACCAGGGAACATCAGTTATATCTAGCTACCCAACCTTTGCGATATACGCACCCTAACTGTGATCAAGAGACTCAAGCTCATATCACGGTACCAAAAGTATATATATAAATTTCTTCCTAGTGTAGAAAGATAAAACAAATATCCATTATGTCGTTCAACTGTTTTAGTTGACAGGACATACATCCATGTAGGATTTAACTATTTTAGTTAATCCATTCCTTATGTATGAAGGGGTAAGACTTAGTTTTTTGATCTAATCCATCCCTGATATGTCACCGTCCCATACCAGTACATATAATGCAAATGATCCTTGAATGATGCAACATTTTAAGCAGTTCATCAAATCATATCCACGTAATCCAAATAGTTAATATACAAAATTTAAATAGTTCATCAACTACCAATCTAGAATCCATCCACGTAACTAACGAGACAAGGTTTAATAGTTCACCAAGTTAAAATCCAGCATCCATCTATGAAATTGACAGAAAATATATATAGTTATTTCTTCAGTTAATTCCAGGCCAACATCCAATTAAATTAACAGAACTTAAATATTAGTTCAGAAATTTAAGTCCAAACTATAACCCAAGTAATTGTAGAATAGTGCTTAATATCACAGCAATTACTATCCAAGCTTAAATCCATATATCGCAGAACAGAATTTGTATTTCATCAATTAATATCCAAGGTATGCATAGATCAAACATGATATATAAATGATCCTAGCATGCTACCATAATAAAATTTATAAAGATATATATACTCCGTTAAACTGCTAATATTAAACTGGGCAATTAAACCTATTCCTTCCGTTAACAGCCTACACCGTTGAACTTTCCTATGGTTAAATCCATGGGTACTAAGACCTTAATTTATTATGTGTGGCTCTAATATAGCATGGTAATATTATTTAGAATCCACATTCCAACCCTTTTTAATTTCTAGACACAGTTTGCACAATTAAATCATTTCGGTCCATTAAGTCCGTAAACAGCCTGCGACTTGCTTTAGATTTTCCTACGATTTAAAACATTAGCATATAAATAAATTAATGCATCCTAGGGCTTTAATACTCCATGAATTAATATTTAAAACCATCACAATAACCCAACCATAGTGGAAAAATAACACAGTTAACCAAACAAGGCGTAATTTAAGCTACTGTAATCCAAAAAACCACAGAGCCTTCTCTAAAAAAAACTGGAGAAGGCTCTAAACACCTAGAGCCTTCTCTAAAAAAAACTGGAGAAGGCTCTAAACCACCTAGAGCAAGCTCCCACATTCTAGAGCCTTCTCTTTCTTCCTTTGAGCCTTCTTATTTGCTCCAACTCATCTCTGTTTCGTCCGGTGAACTCCAAGCTTCAGTTCTGAATTATTTTTTTCTTTTAAAGTTTCATGGTTCAATCAGAGTCTAAACAGTCCTAGGAACCCCTCATATTCCAGTGTAAATCAATTGACAAAAATCGAAACCAAACACAACATCGTTTATGTAAGAAACAGGTTTCAGTTCTTTAGACACAACAAAACTCACCGTCTGATAATCTAGTATCAAATTTCTATTTTTAAGTTTCCAGTGTTAAATTATAGTCCAAACCATCCTAGAAACTCCTTGGATTCCCTTATAAATTAATTTATAGAAGTATAAAACCATAATCAACACAGTTTTATGCAAAAACCAAATTCAATGATTTAAACCATAAACAGATTTTAGTCTGATACATTATGCGACAACCATTCATTTTAACAGTTGAATTAATCCCTGAAGACTATAAAGAATGTATAGAACACAAGTTTACAAGAAGGAGAGAATGAAACTTGCCTTAAGATTCTGGTTTGAAACCTTCAACGCTATCTCTAAGTTTCAAATTTCACCAAGACTGTTTCGCCTCTGATCACAGTTTCATTCTACTATTGCTTCTTAATTCCATCCCGAAGCAACCCCTTTAATTAGTCTCTCAAGACCCTCACTATGTATCTCTCTTCATATTCCAGAGCCTCTGTTTTTCTTCTCACAAATATCCCGTGAATAGGGTTTTTTTTTCACAACCCTAGCAGATGTCTAAGAATATATATATATATATATATATATATATATATATATATATATATATATATATATATCCATCCCAAATCCTAAGTCTGCTTAAACTTATCTCTACAAGTTTTTAATTAAAACCTAATATAAGTCAGCGTCCCAAATTATACAAATAATAAAATTCTACGACACAAATAAATACTATAAGCTACCAAATACAAGTTACCAAAAATACGTCACTTAAATAATCAAATAAAGTTCTAACTTAAATAAATTCAAGTAACGTGTAAATTAAATATACCCAAATATTAATTAAATCAATGAAGCAAACACATAAACAAATTCACCAAATAAAACAAATAATTTAAACAACTAAGTCATATAATTAATATTTAAAATTAAACAAAAAATGAAATAAAAATCAAAATTTAAAATTAAATTTTCATTTTATCCTTTTGAAAATTAGGAGTATTACAATTCACTCTACCGACGACGTAGGATTTCATTCCATGTTTTAGACTTGGTTTTATTTCCGGTTATTCAGTTTCAGTTGGGATTTTATTTAGGGGTCCACTAGATGGATTCCCGAGTTGTACTCTTGGAGATTTTGGAATGATTGGATTATTTAATCTTTATTGGTTGAGGATTTTATTTAATCTTTATTGGTTGAGGATTTTTATAATTAGTATTTTTTTTAGCCTTATTATTTTATTTTCTTAGATCTATTTTTGTAATCTGTATTCGATTTAAAATACTTTAATTGTTTGGTATTTCTCTCGGGTTCGTGCTTGGGCCTGATCAACCCGTGTCTCGGATACAAGGGGTATCACAGCAATCACTTCGCCCCCACAATAAATCAATCAACAAACATTCTCCACATACATTGGTCGCATACTCCCATGCTTGAACAATATGCAAAGAAAAGGTAAATTGCCTCCACGCGGGCTCATGATTTATCTAAGAATTTAAAAACTTGCCACCACGCGGGCCGACAATTTAACTAGAGATTGAGTTAGAAATATCTCACAAAGGGACTTTAAGCATTTCAATTTAACGTTGAATTTCCAAGTCTTGTTATGCTCTACAATTTTTAGATTTTAGATCCCTTTTTTTACGCTTAGCTTACCTCCTTGCTTTCAATTCTCCTTTGTTCAACTTCCTTACTCAATTCACCTAGCCAAAAAAGAACAAACACAATAAGTAACAAAAATAAAGTAAAGTAAAGACACGATCAAAAGAGTACTAATTCCTATTTGTTTCCAAAGAAATACGGCATTGCCAATTTAATCCCCGGCAACGGCGCCAAAAACTTGGTGTGTCGTCAAACCAAAGTCTAAAAATGTGCTAAGAATGTGAATGTGCAATGTGGCCAAATTTTAAATTTATAAATTCCACTACTACCTCTAACTAAAAATATAGCTAGGGTGAGTAGGGATCGTCCCAAGGGATTGTGGGCGTGTTTGCAATGGAAACAATATATAGGGCTAGTAGGTCGAGTGATCAAAAGATGGTTTATTTGGTTGATTAAACTACAATGCAATTAAAATTAAAGCAAGTAAAATGTAACAATTTAAAAAGTAGGGAAAAAGATATAAAGGAGAGGACTTGGGGTACTAGAGCTCACCACTAAACTTGACTTCACTAAACACTAGCAATTGTATATTAATGGGGAAATTGAATTGTAACGTGTGTGTGTGTGTAACATTAATTGAAACTAGGCATGGATGGCAAATAAGTATAGATTGTCTAGCCAATTCAAATGGAAAGTACAACCTATCAAATGAGACCAAAATCCATTCAATGAAACCGCAATTTATGCACACACAACTATCTAGAAACATACACCCTTTGCATTCATAAGTATGGAACACCAAAGAACAAGAATAGATTATCCACCTATCTATGAATCTAAAGCAACTACACTACATCTACACTAAAGACATGGAAATTAAACTAAGTAAGCTAAAGGTGTGGCACAATCCATCAAGAAACAAGTGTGAACCATCAAATAAATTACAAGAGTGTTCAATTAAACACTATGTTTTGATCATCACTAGATTAACTTCATCCATACACATAGACATGCATAAATTCCATCAAATCTAAAGAAAAAACATGAATCATCCATTCTGCCCTACATAGACATATGATTAGAAATAGATAATCAATTGAAAGCATTAATCCAAACACATCAAGTAGAAACCACAAGATATATATATAAATTCAAGATCAAAATATTTGTTACAAGTAAATCCCCAAAAATATACAAAGCACTAGGTCTAGGAAGCAAACTTAGGGGCTACTCTTGCCCCAAGCAGATGTCTAGCCACTCATTGAAGTAGTCATCCAACCCTCAAAGGCTATCTCCATGGTAGGAATGACCTCCTTCTTGATTGAAACCCTAGAAGAATGGAAGAACTCCCAAAATGTGTAAAGCTCTCTCTAGTCTCTAGCCCCCTCTCCAAGATATGTGATATGAGATGTGTAAGTATGATGAATGTTGTTCTTAAAATGGCTCCAAATCTTTATATAGGAAGCTCAAATGTCACCCCCTATGGTCTGGACTCGTGCACTAGGGTCCTTGTAATGATTGTACCACGAGCCATCTTTTAATGAGCTGGACTCTGTTTTATGTCGGACTTGAGGAGGTTCAATCGATCGAACTTTGCTGAGATCGATCGAACTTAGGTGAGATCCATCGAATGTTGCAGAGATCGATCATCCTTTGCGGCACCTTTTTGAATAAAGACAAATCTCTGAGATATTTTGGAATATTTTGGAAAAAAGACAAAAGTGGTAGGTGGGGTGGTAGGTGAGGATAAGATTAAACAATTTCGATTGATCTGAGAAAAGTTGGATCTATCGAAGATGGTGGAATCTTTTGGATAAGGACAAAGGCTTGGATCCATCTTGAAATGTCTAGATCGATTACCTCCAGATCGATCGAAGAATTGTTGAGATCGATCAAACTTACTGTTTTTCCACACTTTGCTTCCATTCTGCGCCTTTCTTCCATTCAGCTTGAGATTGCTTCTTTTATGCTCTAATTTGGCTGAATTAGCTTATTTTGAGGATAAGTGCCTGAAAAAGGCAAAACATGAAATTAGTCTATGACAAGAAAATAAGATAGATAAAGGTCCTATAATACCCGAGCTTAAGGGGTTTAAAAGCTCACTTTTCAGCGCTCATCATAGCCATCAGCCACCTCTTATTGTAACTATGGCCGAATCCTCCAAGGTATTGATTGCTTCATAGATACTCCTTTGCTCATATTTTAAAAGTAAAAAATATAACCTTCTTTATATTGGTAGGTTGCTTATGAAAAAGTTCATCTTGCTCCTTCCTTTTCCCCACCAAAAACACCAGCTTCCTCACTTTTAGCCTTGAGTAACTTTTTTTAAAATGTGGTAGCTTCTGTGACCGAAGAAAGAGAAAGTGCATCTTCAGGAACAACTCCAGTCACTTCAGCCAGTGTACCCGTGCAATCCATGGAAGAAACCAAGAAAGCTTTGATTGAGCTACTACAAAGAGATGTTGTTGATCTTCCACAGTTTGAGACTGAGCTTATAGTTGTTCTCACTACTCTTAACCAGTATCAGGATTTCCCAGTCGACCTCCAAGCCACTATTGCTACTTTCAAAGGTCAACTGTCAGCTTTGGCTAGGGCTGCAACTCGGGCGGGTTGGGCAGATTTGAGGTATAACTTGAGTCCAACCCATTATATGAAATACTAAACCCAAGCCTAACCTTAACACTATCCTCAACCCTAACTACTCAACCTGAACCCAACCCATCCTTCTACTTTTAAATTCGGGCTTGCAACTCGGACTTAAATTTCGTGTTAAAACTTTGGGTTAATTCAGGTTACTCATATGACTGATCTTCACACCGAAAATTTAATATAATCTTGAATTAGTAAAAAAAAAAAAATTCAAAGACTTTTTGTAGATTTTTAATAAATTACAAACAATAAGTTAAGATTTAACAAAGAAAGTTGAAAAGAAAAAAGGTAATCATAGTTTAAATAATATATATAATGTATTTTAAACTAAATATATATATATATATATATATATAAATAATATTATAATTTAGGTTCAGGTTGGCTCGGGTTGCTAGCATTTCAACCCAAGCCCAACCCTAATTTAATTCGGGTTGAGATTTTTCAACCCAAGCTCAACCGTAATTGTAAAAATGATTGCCCAAGCCCTTGAAAAATCGGGCTGGGCTTAAGTTGGGTTCAGGTTTCCTAACCCAAGTTGCACCCCTAGCTTTAGCTGATGAGATTTTCCAGGCCAATGAATTAATCAATCAGTTTGATAAAAGCAAAAATAGGAAGGAAGCTCTTGGTGATCAGCTGTTGACTCAAGCCTCTTCTTTTGATCATGTGAACAAGGAATTTGTCAGTCTTGAAGAAAAAAAAAAAGAGTTCTTCAACAGGAAATCAACCAGCTAGGAGCTCGAAAAACCATCTTGTCTGCCAAGGCTACCACATTGCAGTTTAAAACTCAAGACCTTGCTCATGAGCATGCAAATCTTCGTGAAGAGTTACCTAGGTTGGAAGAATCAAAGAGACAAGATTTGGGCCAATTTTAAATCCAAATTTACAGACATATGAACATTTTCTCATGGGACTTTTATAGCCATTCAAGTGTATGTACTTAATGATGCTATATTTCTACACTTCAATAAATTAATGGCCTCTTTTGTTTGTATCTTAAGCAAATATTCGTAAACACTTAACAAAAATTTCCTTTTATTGAGATAAAAATAACTAAATCAGCCTATAAAGGCCAAATTTTATTAACATAAAGGTACACATGGTCAGCCAAAGGTATTGACTGGATCTAATTTTCCCTTTCAAAGATTGTTGGTACATACCTCTTAAGGTACTTACCATTAATGGGGTAATCATGTAATCGGTCACTAAGATACTTCAACCTATAAGCCCCTCTATTTAGGACTTGATAGACTAAGTATAGCCCTTCCCACTTATGAGACCACTTCCCATATTTTCTGTCAACCTTGCCCACTGGCAGAACAACTTTCCATATTAAATCTTCTTCTGCAAAACACTTAGGCTTCACCCTTTCGTTGTAGATCCTCATTACCTTTTTCTTGTGGGCTATAATGTGATCCAAAGCATCCAGCCTAACCTCATCTAAGTCTTCCAACTCAGTTAGCATTGCTTAAGTATAATTAGTCACAGTTAAATTGTTTTGAAATGCAACTCTTGCCAATTTGACTTTCATTTCCATACGCAAAACAGCATCATGCCCATAAGTTAGCATGTATGGTGTAACTCCCGTGCTAGTTCTTTTTTGAGTTTCTATAGGCCCAGAGTGCCTCAAGTAAAGTCTCATGCCATCCTCTGGGCCTATCTTTGATCATTTTTTTCAATGATCTCAATCAAAATTTTATCAGAGGACTCAGCCTGACCATTTGCCTGGGCGTAGTATGGTGAAGAGGCTGACATGTGGATATTCATCTTGTGGCCGAATTGAAGCACATCACATGCCCTAAAAACTGCCTCATTATTTGAAACAAGTGTTTCTGGAATTCCAAATATCTAGATAATGTGTTTTTTATGAAGTTAATCACTGTTTGTTGATCAATGATTGGTTGGTCAATTAACATCAACCTTCGCAATAGCACGAATCATTGTAAAATAGGGCTATTGGTCGGGTAAGTCGAACCACTGGGACTGCGCTAGTCTTACGGCAACCTCAGTGTCTAGAATCTTTCTAGAATGATGAAGGGTTTATAAAGGTTTTGGTGTTTGTCACTTAAGCTAAGAATATTGAAATTGCATAAATTAGAAACTTGCAAGAATTAAAAAGAAATGAAATACAAGTAGAGAAAAACTAGGGAAATGAATCCGCTCCAACCCTATACAAATTCTAGATTGAGATTAAATTGGGAAAATCAACATAAATGATGGTCATGACACATAACAACCCTTGGTTGCTATACTATCCTCAAGAGGTTCATTAAATCAAAAACAAGAATAATCCATCAAAGATTCACATGCTTGAACTACCTAAACTAGGGTGTAGTCTTCAACATGCTCCCTAAGCCAAAGATTATCAAGCCCTTAATTAAATGATGAGAGCACACAAAGTTAAGAATCAAGTATAAACCATCAAATGGCATCCTAAGCAATGATTTATCAAAGTTCTCAAACTCCATGCCATTAAAACCATTCTATGATCTAACTTCCATTGTCACTATGGAAATGCAAGCAATATGATTAGGAAGAGAAACCATCTAAGACAAGATGAATAGCTCAAAATAATCATGTATAGACATTAGAATTCATTACAACACATATGATGCTCTAGATCATAAAATCACCAACAATAATACATTGAAATCCCAAAAGTAAAATCTACACTAGAACATGCTTACAAGGGAGGGGCTTCATCACCTCCCTAGAGAAGATTTAGTTACCCATAGGAGCAATGGAAGAAGGAAGAAGCTTGAAGACCTCCTCCATTTTGGTGCTCCCTTCTTCAAGCTTGAAGAACTCTCTCTCCTTGCTCTCTTCTCTCTCTTCTAATCTTGTAGAATATGGGATAATGATATGTGTGGCCTTCCTTGCCTTATCTCCTTCAACAAAGCTCTCTCTCTCCTCCAAAAAACATCCCCAACCACCTCATAAAGAAGTAAGTAGAAAATGAGGAAACCAATGCACAAGTGGCTGCCAAAATGAGAATTCCCGAAGGCAATTCTGCCCCAAATTCGAGCACTCTAAGCAAGGCCTCGAGCGCTCGAATTTAGTGTAAAAATGCCCATGCTTCACTTGCTCCGCCCAGACCTACTTTGGTTAAACAGCCATAACTTTGCGCTCCGAACTCCGAATGACGAACTGTTTAAATATTTGGAGAGCTGATTCAGAGCTTTAAAAACTTCATGTTTTGATGAAGACCCAAATCTCAAGTCTGGTTGGTCGAAAATGGGGAGAAAGGCAGTACTTCAGTGCTGCCAGGCAGTTCTGCGCACCTCTGGTAACAAGGCCATAACTCTCTGCTCCGAGCTCCGAATGATGAACCGTTTGAAGATTTAGAAAGCTAATTCAGAGCTCTAAATCTTTCATGTTATGATGGAAGTCCAATTCTCGAGCTTTCTGGGTCAAAATGGCGAGCAAAGTCCTAACTCCACTGCTGATCTCGTGAAGCAATCTGCCCTAATTTCGAGCACTCGAAATTAGGCCTCGAGCACTCGAAAATTGGCCAGAATGCCCTATGCTTGGTTTGCTCATCCCGGACCTACTTTGGTAAAACGGCCATAACTTTGTGTTCTAAACTCCAAATGATGAACCGTTTGAAGATTTGGAAAGCTCATTCAGAGCTCTAAAAACTTCATGTTTTGGTGGAGATCCAATTCTCAAGGATGATTGGTCGAAAATGAAGATCAAGGCAGAATTTCATTGCTGCCAGGCAGTTCTGCGCACCTCTGGTAACAAGGCCATAACTCTCTGGTCCGAGCTTCGAATGATGAACTTCTTGAATATTTGGAAAGCTGATTCAGAGCTCTAAATATGCCATTTTATAATGGAAGTCCAGTTCTCGAGTTTACAAGGTCAAAATGGTGAGCAAAGTCCTGACTCCACTGCTGCCAGAAATTCAGAATTGTGCCTTTTGATGGCCAAAACTCCACAAAGCCTTGATTTTGCTCCTTTTTTGGCAAATGGACCTGAAAATGCATAAAAACATAGGAATGAAGATAATCTACATAAATTAACATACAACGGACTTTACTAATGCAATTTAGGGCGCTTGAATATATAATATTCGGTGCTTATCACACCCCCAAACTTACATTTTGCTAGTCCCTTAGCAAAACTACAATGGAAAATTTAATGAAAAGACAACCATGGGCTTGCTACTGCAAAAATATCATCCATGGTAAAATAAGATATATACATTGCTCAAAAAATAACTTGAAATAGAAAAAGAGCTGGAGATGGGGTCATTGGGAAGACTACCTTGCATATATGAAGCGTTGATACAAAAATTGGCTAAATACATTTCCACATACATGCATCAACATCAAAGTCTATATAAATAACTCAATTATCATCTCTTGAATGGAAATCAACTCTAGCTTCAGTGAAAGTGAATTAGATTCTCAACATGCGGCTTTTACTTTCTTTTCCAATTCCAAAGCACAAGTTTTCAAATCATTGAATTCCCCTTTAAATGAGGTCCCTAAGGCATGATTTTATTTACAAGACAACTTTTGTTGCTTGTTGACAATTTATTGTAACTCAAGCGAAACATAGAATGGTTGTGCAATGCTGAAGTCCCTTAAGCTTTCTAACCAACCCTTGTAGCAAGCGTTAGGCCAACAACTCCCAAACCAGATGGCTTTAGGGTGTTGAGTGTAGAGACACTCCATAGGGCTTAATAGCTCAAGTTGGAAAGGCTACGAACTCCAACGAACCATGTTTATTACCAGTTTATTTTTTTTTGAATGACCGTGCAATGTTTAAGTCCTTTAAGCTTTCTAACCAACCCTTGTAGCAAGCGTTAGGCCAACAACTCCCAAACCAGATGGCTTTAGGGTGTTAAGTGTAGAGACACTCCTAGGGCTTAATAGCTCGAGTTGGAAAGGCTACGAACGTCAACTGGTCATTATTTTCTTTCCTTTTCAGTTTTTTTTTTTTTTTAGATTCATGCCAAAAGTATTCATCCATTAGGTTCATCAAATCAGATTAACTAGGGCAAGGTCAAGGTCAATCAAGTTGCATGCCTCACAGTTAAGTTTCCAATGTGCATCTGTGCATTGTGAAGCTTAAAAGAGTGTCAAATCCAGCGAGAATTTAATTGAGACATTTATACAGACTAATTTGAATCTACATGATCATTTCAACTCAAATTTTCTTTATTTTCAAAAATATCAGCTGCTTCTATACACAAAGTTTTAAACATATGCTTTCATCTCCAACAGGTTTCAAATTCCATTATCATTGCTTAGCAAAAATGTAAAACCAAAAATACATAAATGCACCCCCAAACTTGAATGTCACATTGTCCTCAATGTGAGAAGACAAGTAAATCAAAATAAGCGCAAAGAAGGTAAAAGAACAATAATACCAAGTGGAGTGACGACGACGTAGATGTTCAGCCATGTGAGTGCGCAACGGCGTCCCCCAAACTTGGACATGAAGACCTATCAAGACAGAACTAATGTACACAGGTGAAAGCATAGGTCTCTTAAGAAAAAAAATCAAAACAGAAATGAAAACACTAAGACGAATGTGATTGCAAGGTAAAAATCCATACAAAATACAAATTGGCACACATGAGTCATAAGTGTAAAATGGAAAACAAAACAATGCCAAAAGCCGTGCATTTAGAGAGATAAAGTTGGCTTAGGCAATTCGTCAAACACGTGGTGTGCAAGACAAAAAGGAAGAGGGCCAAAGGTTGATTAGAGATGAGAAAATCCAAAAATTTGGCCCTGTAAATGCAATACACAACTCCCAAACAATCACAAATCCTTCACACAAGCAATCCCATCCTCCATTGATCAAAAATTGAAAGAAAAAGAGGGTAGACACTTACCCAACAATGGAGAACACAAGGCCCATTATTTGTGGTTAATGGAAGATGTGGATGAGAGGTTGATGATGGTGCTTGGGTTAGAGGAGAGTGGGGAAAAAGGTGGAGGAGGTGAAGGTGGGTTTGCATGGGGTGGTGAGGTTGAGTGAGAGTTGGGGTGGTGGATGGAGATGCCGAGAGGGTGGGTTTGATGGGTTGAGGTTTGCCGAGAGAGATGAGGAAGGTTGGGGGGTTGATGGTGGTGAGTTATGGGTTGCATGCATGGTGGGATGAGATGAGGGTGGTGAAGTGAGGTTGATGGTGGTTGAATGGTGTGAGGCCGAGAGGGATGGTGGCTCACATTTAGAGCACTCCAAATGGGAGCTAGAGTGCTCTAAATGAAGGCAGTAGCTTGGGATGAGAGTGGTTCACATTTAGAGCACTCTAAAATGGAATTAGAGTGCTCTAAAGACAAGCAGCAGCCTCGGAATGATGGTGGAGAAGTTTGGAGCAATCCAAATGGAAGCTAGAGCACTCCAAACTTGGGCAGTGAGCATGCAAAATTGGTGTGGTAATTTGGAGCAATCTGAATGGGATTTGGAGGGCACGAAATTGGCTCAGTAGGCTAGGGGGTGAGCTCGGCTGTGAGGACTGAAGCAATGAGTGAAAGGGAAAACATGCAAGACAGTGAGCACCATAGAAGTTGAATTTGTTGCAATGGAATATGGAATGTGAGCAACATGGAAATGGAAGTTGTTCAAAATGGAGTCCATGCATGGAAATTCCATGCATTTGCATTTGCAATCTCATTCCATGGGAGACAGTGAGCACTATTGCATGCATTTTCATGCCTTTTGATGCATTTGCAACATCATTCCAGGAATTTTGCAAGTTGGCGACTTGGAAACAAAAAAAAATTTGCATGTCATTCCCATGGAATGGAAGAATGTCTGAAAATTTTCAAATTGTCTCATAATGCTTGAATGTACTGAAGAAAATTTTCAAATTGCATCATCTTTGGAAAATTTCCAGACTTTGAATGAATTTGAAAATTTTGGAATTTTTGAATATCTCTTCAATGCAACATCACACAATTCATGGAAAATTTTTAAAACTTGCAATGTCAATCCAATGCATGGATTAATTTTTTGAAAATTCTTCAAACTTTGCAATTGTGCACCAATGCTTGGATGAATGTAGAAAATTTTTAAACTTGGCAACTTTTCTCTGATGCATGGAATTTTTTTTTTTTAAACTTAGCAACTCCATTTTAATTCAATGCATGGAAAAATTTAAACTTTGCACTTCATCTCAAATGCATGGATGAAATTTGGGAAAATTTTGAGACCTTGTAACTACTCTCTACTGCATAAATGAAATTAAGAAACTTTTCAAACTTTCGCAACATCACACAAATGCATGGATGATTTTGAGGAACCATGATCCAACAATGCATTGAAGATGAGAGGCTATGCATGTGAGTGCCATGTCGAAAGTCCGAGAAAATTGTCTGATAGAGCCGGAAACTTGCGGGAATGAAAACAGGAGTTGAGAAGGTCTAATAAGCCGGTCTAAAATTGTGAAACACAATTGAAGAGCATTCCAGAAAAATCAAATTTTTGGCTTTTCGAAACCATTTCCCGGAAAATTTCAAGGCTCAGGCAATTGAAATGAGGGAAGCTTGGAACATCGAAAGAATTTCTTCCCTTGCTTTGCTAAATTTAATGTCGATAGCTAGACGAACCAGGATCAGGATCCATTGGAGAGATGGATCCTTAACGCTCCGTATACAACTTGCCTCCTTCATATGGTCTCAGACTTGGATCAATGAATGGTGAGGGATATTGATCCTTCCGAAGAGAAACAAGGTTGGCCTTAGAGGATTTGAGCATCGCTTTTAATCTCACTTCTTTTATTTTCAGATTTAAGCAAAGGTGTTGCTTGTTCGAGATTATGGAGGCTCGTTGAATGTCATTGTTTTGACTAACAATGGTAGGATCATGACCTTTCATATTTGCAATCTCCAAGTCATATACCTCATTGTACTCAAATGGTTTGTTCACAGGTTGAGTATCATGGACAATGATTCTAGATTGGGCTGGAATGATTGGAAGAATTTTCAGCAACTTGTCAACATTTTCCTTACCTTTGTCCGGTGGTTCACCCTCAAAATGTTGAGGTAACTCCGGTGAAGAAATGGAAGGAGATGGACAATCCCACGATAGAGATGGATTTGGTGCTTCCCATAAAGGAGAGGAAAATGGTGATGGAATATCAAGCAAGGAGTTGACTTCCCGAATGGATTTGTCCACACCAAAATCCTCAAAATCAAAAGGGACCAAGCAAGCATGTAGGGGATCCTCCGTTGAAGGAGGTGGGATTGGATTTTGAATGTGTTCATCAGCAAAAGTGATTTCAAAACACTCATTGTCATCTGAAGGAAGTTGCACAGCATTGAAGATATTGAGCTTAACATTCATATTCCCAAAAGAGATATCCATCAATCCGGATCTACAGTTAATGGAAGCATTAGCTGTAGCTAGAAAAGGACGTCCGAGAATTATGGGAATGTGTTTTCTTGGATCATGGACTGGTTCCGTATCAAGAACCACGAAGTCTACCGGGAAGTAGAATTTGTCCACTTTTATGATCACATCTTCAATAATTCCCCGTGGTTGCTTAATAGATCGATCAGCAAATTGTAACACTATCGGAGTTGGCTTTAGATCTCCCAAACCAAGTTGTAGGTAAACCGAAAATGGAATCAAATTCACACTAGCTCCTAAGTCAAGGAGGGCCCTCTCGATTTTGTTGTCACCAATGACACAAGAGATTGTGGGGGCACCCGGATCCTTATACATCGGAGGAGTGCTGTGCTGAATGATCGCACTAACATTTTCGGTTAACCTCACTTTCTTTGGTAAATGACTTCTGGAAGTGCGCTTTTGAGTGCACAAATCCTTAAGGAATTTTGCATAGGGAGGAATTTGCTTGATAGCATCCAAGAGAGGAAGATTGATCTTTACTTGCCTAAAGACCTCCCACATGTCTTGAATTTTGCAATTCTTATTCCCAAAATGTGTCGACTCTTGAAGACGTTGAGGGAACGGAGCTTTTGGCTCATAAGTAGTTTCCACATTTGGGGTGACATGCGTGGGACTTCCGTGAATGGTATTTGGACAAGAAGAACTTGGATTTGGACTTGAAGAGCTTGAATTTGGATTTTTCAATGGAGGGTTTTTCTCACTTGTGTCTCCATCAACCTTGTTGTCAACCACTCTACCACTCCGAAGGGTGGTGATAGCTTGAACTTGTTCATGAGTCGGCCCACTCGGAGGAGGGGTTTCATCAATCACATGCATTCCTCTAGGATTTTCAAATGGTTGAGCGGGAAGCTTACCCTTATCTTTTTGAAGAAGTTGGTTCACTTGGTTAGCTATTTGTCCCATTTGATTTTCAAGCCTAGCTATGGATTGAGTATGGGAGTGAACCATTTGGAGAGTAGGTTGCAAGGATGTCAAGAGATGCTTGTTGGAATCTATGATTTGCTTATTTAATGATTCCATCATTTGCACATTTAATGATTCCATCATTTGCTTGTTTGCAGCCACTATCTCATCAATTGGATTCACAGGAGGTTGAGTGGAGACATTTGGATTGTATGGAGGTTGGTAGCTTGAAGAGGCTTGGAAAGGCCTACCTTGATATTGAGAAGAGGGCTGATTTTGAGGCCCTTGATTTTGAAGTTGGGAATTTTGTGGGGCTTGTTGCCTCCACGAAAAATTCGGATGGTCTCGCCAACCCGGATTGTAGGTGTTGGAATATGGATTGTTCCCGGGCCGTGAGAACATGGCATTAGCTTGCTCTTGGTTGGGATTGGGAAATTGCTCCGGTGTGGGGCAATCTTCCGAGAGATGAAATGGACTATTACATGAGGCACAAACCGAACTTGCCGAATTTTGAGACAATGAAGGAGGAAGATGTGGTGCCATCAATTGGTAGAATTTATGAGCTATGGCATCCACTTGAGATGATTCCTCCCTTATTGATTTTTGTTGACAAGGATTGGTGTTCTTTGGAGTGGTTGAGGTCGGAGCCCTACGAGAATTGTGTTGAAGTGAATTTTCACTCAAATTCTCAAGTAAGGTCCAAGCCTCATCCGCATTCTTGGACATGAACATCCCACCACAAGAAGAGTCAACCACAAATCTATGGGTGTCGGTCAAACCGGCATAGAAAGCTTACACTAATTGCCTTTTTGGGATCAAATGATGAGGACATTTTCGAAGAAGATCTTGTAGCCTTTCCCAAGTCTCGTGGAGTTGTTCTCCATCAACTTGAGAAAAGCTTAGAATGGAACGCCTCATTTGGTTGGTTTTACTCACCGGATAGTACTTCTTAAGAAATTCTTGTTGCAATTGAGCCCAAGAAGTAATAGAGTTGGGAGCGAGGGAGTTCAACCAATATTTTGCCCTATCCTTTAGGGAGAATGGGAAAAGATGGAGATGAAGTGCATTGTCCGGAAAACCTCTCAACCGGATGGTCGAACAGATTTCAAGGAACTCATCAAGGTGCTTATATGGATCTTTATTATCAAAGCCATGAAATGATGGAAGCATTTGAATGGTACTAGACTTGATCTCATATTGAGCTGCATCGATGTTTGGCATCACTATACAAGAAGGAGAAGCATAGGTGGTAGGAATGAAATGATCTCTAAGAGTCATTGGTTCTACATTAGGAATTTCAGCCCTTTCATTCCCCGGAGTTCCTACTTTATCCCCCATTATATTGAATTCAGTTTCAAGGTCCCTTGTAAGAGTGGGTTCCCTAAGGTTCCGTCTAAGAGTTCTTTCAAGAGAGTTAATATCAATGGGAGAATCGATTGTGGGTAAGGAAAGTGACCTACGACCGAACATCAACAACAAAGCATATACTCAACAAAGCAATTCATCAACCACAACTCCACATACGATGTTCCCTTTCTCCTCAATTATCAAGACAGAAAATGTAAATGGCCACGACAAGGACCGATGCTTGAACACAAAATATAAACAAGTTAAGAGCCTCGACAAGGGCTTCACAACTAAATTAAACACATACACAATATTCACAATGCGAAACTAGAAGTCAAGAGACTTACCTGGGGTACTCTAGACTTACAATTTGCTAGCAATCCCACGGCGAGCTCCGAGTCCCTAGAATCTTACAACACAAAGATGATCAAAACACGCAAGGAATATTCACAAGACACAATATTCACAATCAAACTAAAATTAACCCTAAACTTTGGTTGCTAAACCGTTTGCAATCCCCGGCAACGGCGCCAAAAATTGATCGGTTGGTCAATTAACATCAACCTTCGCAATAGCACGAATCATTGTAAAATAGGGCTATTGGTCGGGTAAGTCGAACCACTGGGACTGCGCTAGTCTTACGGCAACCTTAGTGTCTAGAATCTTTCTAGAATGATGAAGGGTTTATAAAGGTTTTGGTGTTTGTCACTTAAGCTAAGAATATTGAAATTGCATAAATTAGAAACTTGCAAGAATTAAAAAGAAATGAAATACAAGTAGAGAAAAACTAGGGAAATGAATCCGCTCCAACCCTATACAAATTCTAGATTGAGATTAAATTGGGAAAATCAACATAAATGATGGTCATGACACATAACAACCCTTGGTTGCTATACTATCCTCAAGAGGTTCATTAAATCAAAAACAAGAATAATCCATCAAAGATTCACATGCTTGAACTACCTAAACTAGGGTGTAGTCTTCAACATGCTCCCTAAGCCAAAGATTATCAAGCCCTTAATTAAATGATGAGAGCACACAAAGTTAAGAATCAAGTATAAACCATCAAAGGGCATCCTAAGCAATGATTTATCAAAGTTCTCAAACTCCATGCCATTAAAACCATTCTATGATCTAACTTCCATTGTCACTATGGAAATGCAAGCAATATGATTAGGAAGAGAAACCATCTAAGACAAGATGAATAGCTCAAAATAATCATGTATAGACATTAGAATTCATTACAACACATATGATGCTCTAGATCATAAAATCACCAACAATAATACATTGAAATCCCAAAAGTAAAATCTACACTAGAACATGCTTACAAGGGAGGGGCTTCATCACCTCCCTAGAGAAGATTTAGTTACCCATAGGAGCAATGGAAGAAGGAAGAAGCTTGAAGACCTCCTCCATTTTCGTGCTCCCTTCTTCAAGCTTGAAGAACTCTCTCTCCTTGCTCTCTTCTCTCTCTTCTAATCTTGTAGAATATGGGATAATGATATGTGTGGCCTTCCTTGCCTTATCTCCTTCAACAAAGCTCTCTCTCTCCTCCAAAAAACATCCCCAACCACCTCATAAAGAAGTAAGTAGAAAATGAGGAAACCAATGCACAAGTGGCTGCCAAAATGAGAATTCCCGAAGGCAATTCTGCCCCAAATTCGAGCACTCTAAGCAAGGCCTCGAGCGCTCGAATTTAGTGTAAAAATGCCCATGCTTCACTTGCTCCGCCCAGACCTACTTTGGTTAAATAGCCATAACTTTGCGCTCCGAACTCCGAATGACGAACTGTTTAAATATTTGGAGAGCTGATTCAGAGCTTTAAAAACTTCATGTTTTGATGAAGACCCAAATCTCAAGTCTGGTTGGTCGAAAATGGGGAGAAAGGCAGTACTTCAGTGCTGCCAGGCAGTTCTGCGCACCTCTGGTAACAAGGCCATAACTCTCTGCTCCGAGCTCCGAATGATGAACCATTTGAAGATTTAGAAAGCTAATTCAGAGCTCTAAATCTTTCATGTTATGATGGAAGTCCAATTCTCGAGCTTTCTGGGTCAAAATGGCGAGTAAAGTCCTAACTCCACTGCTGATCTCGTGAAGCAATCTGCCCTAATTTCGAGCACTCGAAATTAGGCCTCGAGCACTCGAAAATTGGCCAGAATGCCCTATGCTTGGTTTGCTCATCCCGGACCTACTTTGGTAAAACGGCCATACCTTTGTGTTCTAAACTCCAAATGATGAACCGTTTGAAGATTTGGAAAGCTCATTCAGAGCTCTAAAAACTTCATGTTTTGGTAGAGATCCAATTCTCAAGGATGATTGGTCGAAAATGAAGATCAAGGCAGAATTTCATTGCTGCCAGGTAGTTCTGCGCACCTCTGGTAACAAGGCCATAACTCTCTGGTCCGAGCTTCGAATGATGAACTTCTTGAAGATTTGGAAAGCTGATTCAGAGCTGTAAATATGCCATTTTATAATGGAAGTCCAGTTCTCGAGTTTACAAGATCAAAATGGTGAGCAAAGTCCTGACTCCACTGCTGCCAGAAATTCAGAATTGTGCCTTTTGATGGCCGAAACTCCACAAAGCCTTGATTTTGCTCCTTTTTTGGCAAATGGACCTGAAAATGCATAAAAACATAGGAATGAAGATAATCTACATAAATTAACATACAACGGACTTTACTAATGCAATTTAGGGCGCTTGAATATATAATATTCGGTGCTTATCACACCCCCAAACTTACATTTTGCTAGTCCCTTAGCAAAACTACAATGGAAAATTTAATGAAAAGACAACCATGGGCTTGCTACTGCAAAAATATCATCCATGGTAAAATAAGATATGTACATTGCTCAAAAAATAACTTGAAATAGAAAAAGAGCTGGAGATGGGGTCATTGGGAAGACTACCTTGCATATATGAAGCGTTGATACAAAAATTGGCTAAATACATTTCCACATACATGCATCAACATCAAAGTCTATATAAATAACTCAATTATCATCTCTTGAATGGAAATCAACTCTAGCTTCAGTGAAAGTGAATTAGATTCTCAACATGCGGCTTTTACTTTCTTTTCCAATTCCAAAGCACAAGTTTTCAAATCATTGAATTCCCCTTTAAATGAGGTCCCTAAGGCATGATTTTATTTACAAGACAACTTTTGTTGCTTGTTGACAATTTATTGTAACTCAAGCGAAACATAGAATGGTTGTGCAATGCTGAAGTCCCTTAAGCTTTCTAACCAACCCTTGTAGCAAGCGTTAGGCCAACAACTCCCAAACCAGATGGCTTTAGGGTGTTGAGTGTAGAGACACTCCATAGGGCTTAATAGCTCAAGTTGGAAAGGCTACGAACTCCAACGAACCATGTTTATTACCAGTTTATTTTTTTTTGAATGACCGTGCAATGTTTAAGTCCTTTAAGCTTTCTAACCAACCCTTGTAGCAAGCGTTAGGCCAACAACTCCCAAACCAGATGGCTTTAGGGTGTTAAGTGTAGAGACACTCCTAGGGCTTAATAGCTCGAGTTGGAAAGGCTACGAACGTCAACTGGTCATTATTTTCTTTCCTTTTCAGTTTTTTTTTTTTTTAGATTCATGCCAAAAGTATTCATCCATTAGGTTCATCAAATCAGATTAACTAGGGCAAGGTCAAGGTCAATCAAGTTGCATGCCTCACAGTTAAGTTTCCAATGTGCATCTGTGCATTGTGAAGCTTAAAAGAGTGTCAAATCCAGCGAGAATTTAATTGAGACATTTATACAGACTAATTTGAATCTACATGATCATTTCAACTCAAATTTTCTTTATTTTCAAAAATATCAGCTGCTTCTATACACAAAGTTTTAAACATATGCTTTCATCTCCAACAGGTTTCAAATTCCATTATCATTGCTTAGCAAAAATGTAAAACCAAAAATACATAAATGCACCCCCAAACTTGAATGTCACATTGTCCTCAATGTGAGAAGACAAGTAAATCAAAATAAGCGCAAAGAGGGTAAAAGAACAATAATACCAAGTGGAGTGACGACGACGTAGATGTTCAGCCATGTGAGTGCGCAACGGCGTCCCCCAAACTTGGACATGAAGACCTATCAAGACAGAACTAATGTACACAGGTGAAAGCATAGGTCTCTTAAGAAAAAAAATCAAAACAGAAATGAAAACACTAAGACGAATGTGATTGCAAGGTAAAAATCCATACAAAATACAAATTGGCACACATGAGTCATAAGTGTAAAATGGAAAACAAAACAATGCCAAAAGCCGTGCATTTAGAGAGATAAAGTTGGCTTAGGCAATTCGTCAAACACGTGGTGTGCAAGACAAAAAGGAAGAGGGCCAAAGGTTGATTAGAGATGAGAAAATCCAAAAATTTGGCCCTGCAAATGCAATACACAACTCCCAAACAATCACAAATCCTTCACACAAGCAATCCCATCCTCCATTGATCAAAAATTGAAAGAAAAAGAGGGTAGACACTTACCCAACAATGGAGAACACAAGGCCCATTATTTGTGGTTAATGGAAGATGTGGATGAGAGGTTGATGATGGTGCTTGGGTTAGAGGAGAGTGGGGAAAAAGGTGGAGGAGGTGAAGGTGGGTTTGCATGGGGTGGTGAGGTTGAGTGAGAGTTGGGGTGGTGGATGGAGATGCCGAGAGGGTGGGTTTGATGGGTTGAGGTTTGCCGAGAGAGATGAGGAAGGTTGGGGGGTTGATGGTGGTGAGTTATGGGTTGCATGCATGGTGGGATGAGATGAGGGTGGTGAAGTGAGGTTGATGGTGGTTGAATGGTGTGAGGCCGAGAGGGATGGTGGCTCACATTTAGAGCACTCCAAATGGGAGCTAGAGTGCTCTAAATGAAGGCAGTAGCTTGGGATGAGAGTGGTTCACATTTAGAGCACTCTAAAATGGAATTAGAGTGCTCTAAAGACAAGCAGCAGCCTCGGAATGATGGTGGAGAAGTTTGGAGCAATCCAAATGGAAGCTAGAGCACTCCAAACTTGGGCAGTGAGCATACAAAATTGGTGTGGTAATTTGGAGCAATCTGAATGGGATTTGGAGGGCACGAAATTGGCTCAGTAGGCTAGGGGGTGAGCGGCTGTGTGGACTGAAGCAATGAGTGAAAGGGAAAACATGCAAGACAGTGAGCACCATAGAAGTTGAATTTGTTGCAATGGAATATGGAATGTGAGCAACATGGAAATGGAAGTTGTTCAAAATAGAGTCCATGCATGGAAATTCCATGCATTTGCATTTGCAATCTCATTCCATGGGAGACAGTGAGCACTATTGCATGCATTTTCATGCATTTTGATGCATTTGCAACATCATTCCAGGAATTTTGCAAGTTGGCGACTTGGAAACAAAAAAAAATTTGCATGTCATTCCCATGGAATGGAAGAATGTCTAAAAATTTTCAAATTGTCTCATAATGCTTGAATGTACTGAAGAAAATTTTCAAATTGCATCATCTTTGGAAAATTTCCAGACTTTGAATGAATTTGAAAATTTTGGAATTTTTGAATATCTCTTCAATGCAACATCACACAATTCATGGAAAATTTTTAAAACTTGCAATGTCAATCCAATGCATGGATTAATTTTTTGAAAATTCTTCAAACTTTGCAATTGTGCACCAATGCTTGGATGAATGTAGAAAATTTTTAAACTTGGCAACTTTTCTCTGATGCATGGAATTTTTTTTTTTTAAACTTAGCAACTCCATTTTAATTCAATGCATGGAAAAATTTAAACTTTGCACTTCATCTCAAATGCATGGATGAAATTTGGGAAAATTTTGAGACCTTGCAACTACTCTCTACTGCATAAATGAAATTAAGAAACTTTTCAAACTTTCGCAACATCACACAAATGCATGGATGATTTTGAGGAACCATGATCCAACAATGCATTGAAGATGAGAGGCTATGCATGTGAGTGCCATGTCGAAAGTCCGAGAAAATTGTCTGATAGAGCCGGAAACTTGCGGGAATGAAAACAGGAGTTGAGAAGGTCTAATAAGCCGGTCTAAAATTGTGAAACACAATTGAAGAGCATTCCAGAAAAATCAAATTTTTGGCTTTTCGAAACCATTTCCCGGAAAATTTCAAGGCTCAGGCAATTGAAATGAGGGAAGCTTGGAACATCGAAAGAATTTCTTCCCTTGCTTTGCTAAATTTAATGTCGATAGCTAGACGAACCAGGATCAGGATCCATTGGAGAGATGGATCCTTAACGCTCCGTATGCAACTTGCCTCCTTCATATGGTCTCAGACTTGGATCAATGAATGGTGAGGGATATTGATCCTTCCGAAGAGAAACAAGGTTGGCCTTAGAGGATTTGAGCATCGCTTTTAATCTCACTTCTTTTATTTTCAGATTTAAGCAAAGGTGTTGCTTGTTCGAGATTATGGAGGCTCGTTGAATGTCATTGTTTTGACTAACAATGGTAGGATCATGACCTTTCATATTTGCAATCTCCAAGTCATATACCTCATTGTACTCAAATGGTTTGTTCACAGGTTGAGTATCATGGACAATGATTCTAGATTGGGCTGGAATGATTGGAAGAATTTTCAGCAACTTGTCAACATTTTCCTTACCTTTGTCCGGTGGTTCACCCTCAAAATGTTGAGGTAACTCCGGTGAAGAAATGGAAGGAGATGGACAATCCCACGATAGAGATGGATTTGGTGCTTCCCATAAAGGAGAGGAAAATGGTGATGGAATATCAAGCAAGGAGTTGACTTCCCGAATGGATTTGTCCACACCAAAATCCTCAAAATCAAAAGGGACCAAGCAAGCATGTAGGGGATCCTCCGTTGAAGGAGGTGGGATTGGATTTTGAATGTGTTCATCAGCAAAAGTGATTTCAAAACACTCATTGTCATCTGAAGGAAGTTGCACAGCATTGAAGATATTGAGCTTAACATTCATATTCCCAAAAGAGATATCCATCAATCCGGATCTACAGTTAATGGAAGCATTAGCTGTAGCTAGAAAAGGACGTCCGAGAATTATGGGAATGTGTTTTCTTGGATCATGGACTGGTTCCGTATCAAGAACCACGAAGTCTACCGGGAAGTAGAATTTGTCCACTTTTATGATCACATCTTCAATAATTCCCCGTGGTTGCTTAATAGATCGATCAGCAAATTGCAACACTATCGGAGTTGGCTTTAGATCTCCCAAACCAAGTTGTAGGTAAACCGAAAATGGAATCAAATTCACACTAGCTCCTAAGTCAAGGAGGGCCCTCTCGATTTTGTTGTCACCAATGACACAAGAGATTGTGGGGGCACCCGGATCCTTATACTTCGGAGGAGTGCTGTGCTGAATGATCGCACTAACATTTTCGGTTAACCTCACTTTCTTTGGTAAATGACTTCTGGAAGTGCGCTTTTGAGTGCACAAATCCTTAAGGAATTTTGCATAGGGAGGAATTTGCTTGATAGCATCCAAGAGAGGAAGATTGATCTTTACTTGCCTAAAGACCTCCCACATGTCTTGAATTTTGCAATTCTTATTCCCAAAATGTGTCGACTCTTGAAGACGTTGAGGGAACGGAGCTTTTGGCTCATAAGTAGTTTCCACATTTGGGGTGACATGCGTGGGACTTCCGTGAATGGTATTTGGACAAGAAGAACTTGGATTTGGACTTGAAGAGCTTGAATTTGGATTTTTCAATGGAGGGTTTTTCTCACTTGTGTCTCCATCAACCTTGTTGTCAACCACTCTACCACTCCGAAGGGTGGTGATAGCTTGAACTTGTTCATGAGTCGGCCCACTCGGAGGAGGGGTTTCATCAATCACATGCATTCCTCTAGGATTTTCAAATGGTTGAGCGGGAAGCTTACCCTTGTCTTTTTGAAGAAGTTGGTTCACTTGGTTAGCTATTTGTCCCATTTGATTTTCAAGCCTAGCTATGGATTGAGTATGGGAGTGAACCATTTGGAGAGTAGGTTGCAAGGATGTCAAGAGATGCTTGTTGGAATCTATGATTTGCTTATTTAATGATTCCATCATTTGCACATTTAATGATTCCATCATTTGCTTGTTTGCAGCCACTATCTCATCAATTGGATTCACAGGAGGTTGAGTGGAGACATTTGGATTGTATGGAGGTTGGTAGCTTGAAGAGGCTTGGAAAGGCCTACCTTGATATTGAGAAGAGGGCTGATTTTGAGGCCCTTGATTTTGAAGTTGGGAATTTTGTGGGGCTTGTTGCCTCCACGAAAAATTCGGATGGTCTCGCCAACCCGGATTGTAGGTGTTGGAATATGGATTGTTCCCGGGCCGTGAGAACATGGCATTAGCTTGCTCTTGGCTGGGATTGGGAAATTGCTCCGGTGTGGGGCAATCTTCTGAGAGATGAAATGGACTATTACATGAGGCACAAACCGAACTTGCCGAATTTTGAGACAATGAAGGAGGAAGATGTGGTGCCATCAATTGGTAGAATTTATGAGCTATGGCATCCACTTGAGATGATTCCTCCCTTATTGATTTTTGTTGACAAGGATTGGTGTTCTTTGGAGTGGTTGAGGTCGGAGCCCTACGAGAATTGTGTTGAAGTGAATTTTCACTCAAATTCTCAAGTAAGGTCCAAGCCTCATCCGCATTCTTGGACATGAACATCCCACCACAAGAAGAGTCAACCATAAATCTATGGGTGTCGGTCAAACCGGCATAGAAAGCTTGCACTAATTGCCATTTTGGGATCAAATGATGAGGACATTTTCGAAGAAGATCTTGTAGCCTTTCCCAAGTCTCGTGGAGTTGTTCTCCATCAACTTGAGAAAAGCTTAGAATGGAACGCCTCATTTGGTTGGTTTTACTCACCGGATAGTACTTCTTAAGAAATTCTTGTTGCAATTGAGCCCAAGAAGTAATAGAGTTGGGAGCGAGGGAGTTCAACCAATATTTTGCCCTATCCTTTAGGGAGAATGGGAAAAGATGGAGATGAAGTGCATTGTCCGGAAAACCTCTCAACCGGATGGTCGAACAGATTTCAAGGAACTCATCAAGGTGCTTATATGGATCTTTATTATCAAAGCCATGAAATGATGGAAGCATTTGAATGGTACTAGACTTGATCTCATATTGAGCTGCATCGATGTTTGGCATCACTATACAAGAAGGAGAAGCATAGGTGGTAGGAATGAAATGATCTCTAAGAGTCATTGGTTTTACATTAGGAATTTTAGCCCTTTCATTCCCCGGAGTTCCTACGTTATCCCCCATTATATTGAATTCAGTTTCAAGGTCCCTTGTAAGAGTGGGTTCCCTAAGGTTCCGTCTAAGAGTTCTTTCAAGAGAGTTAATATCAATGGGAGAATCGATTGTGGGTAAGGAAAGTGACCTACGACCGAACATCAACAACAAAGCATATACTCAACAAAGCAATTCATCAACCACAACTCCACATACGATGTTCCCTTTCTCCTCAATTATCAAGACAGAAAATGTAAATGGCCACGACAAGGACCGATGCTTGAACACAAAATATAAACAAGTTAAGAGCCTCGACAAGGGCTTCACAACTAAATTAAACACATACACAATATTCACAATGCGAAACTAGAAGTCAAGAGACTTACCTGGGGTCCTCTAGACTTACAATTTGCTAGCAATCCCACGGCGAGCTCCGAGTCCCTAGAATCTTACAACACAAAGATGATCAAAACACGCAAGGAATATTCACAAGACACAATATTCACAATCAAACTAAAATTAACCCTAAACTTTGGTTGCTAAACCGTTTGCAATCCCCGGCAACGGCGCCAAAAATTGATCGGTTGGTCAATTAACATCAACCTTCGCAATAGCACGAATCATTGTAAAATAGGGCTATTGGTCGGGTAAGTCGAACCACTGGGACTGCACTAGTCTTACGGCAACCTTAGTGTCTAGAATCTTTCTAGAATGATGAAGGGTTTATAAAGGTTTTGGTGTTTGTCACTTAAGCTAAGAATATTGAAATTGCATAAATTAGAAACTTGCAAGAATTAAAAAGAAATGAAATACAAGTAGAGAAAAACTAGGGAAATGAATCCGCTCCAACCCTATACAAATTCTAGATTGAGATTAAATTGGGAAAATCAACATAAATGATGGTCATGACACATAACAACCCTTGGTTGCTATACTATCCTCAAGAGGTTCATTAAATCAAAAACAAGAATAATCCATCAAAGATTCACATGCTTGAACTACCTAAACTAGGGTGTAGTCTTCAACATGCTCCCTAAGCCAAAGATTATCAAGCCCTTAATTAAATGATGAGAGCACACAAAGTTAAGAATCAAGTATAAACCATCAAATGGCATCCTAAGCAATGATTTATCAAAGTTCTCAAACTCCATGCCATTAAAACCATTCTATGATCTAACTTCCATTGTCACTATGGAAATGCAAGCAATATGATTAGGAAGAGAAACCATCTAAGACAAGATGAATAGCTCAAAATAATCATGTATAGACATTAGAATTCATTACAACACATATGATGCTCTAGATCATAAAATCACCAACAATAATACATTGAAATCCCAAAAGTAAAATCTACACTAGAACATGCTTACAAGGGAGGGGCTTCATCACCTCCCTAGAGAAGATTTAGTTACCCATAGGAGCAATGGAAGAAGGAAGAAGCTTGAAGACCTCCTCCATTTTCGTGCTCCCTTCTTCAAGCTTGAAGAACTCTCTCTCCTTGCTCTCTTCTCTCTCTTCTAATCTTGTAGAATATGGGATAATGATATGTGTGGCCTTCCTTGCCTTATCTCCTTCAACAAAGCTCTCTCTCTCCTCCAAAAAACATCCCCAACCACCTCATAAAGAAGTAAGTAGAAAATGAGGAAACCAATGCACAAGTGGCTGCCAAAATGAGAATTCCCGAAGGCAATTCTGCCCCAAATTCGAGCACTCTAAGCAAGGCCTCGAGAGCTCGAATTTAGTGTAAAAATGCCCATGCTTCACTTGCTCCGCCCAGACCTACTTTGGTTAAACAGCCATAACTTTGCGCTCCGAACTCCGAATGATGAACCGTTTAAATATTTGGAGAGCTGATTCAGAGCTTTAAAAACTTCATGTTTTGATGAAGACCCAAATCTCAAGTCTGGTTGGTCGAAAATGGGGAGAAAGGCAGTACTTCAGTGCTGCCAGGCAGTTCTGCGCACCTTTGGTAACAAGGCCATAACTCTCTGCTCCGAGCTCCGAATGATGAACCGTTTGAAGATTTAGAAAGCTAATTCAGAGCTCTAAATCTTTCATGTTATGATGGAAGTCCAGTTCTCGAGCTTTCTGGGTCAAAATGGCGAGCAAAGTCCTAACTCCACTGCTGATCTCGTGAAGCAATCTGCCCTAATTTCGAGCACTCGAAATTAGGCCTCGAGCACTCGAAAATTGGCCAGAATGCCCTATGCTTGGTTTGCTCATCCCGGACCTACTTTGGTAAAACGGCCATAACTTTGTGCTCTAAACTCCAAATGATGAACCATTTGAAGATTTGGAAAGCTAATTCAGAGCTCTAAAAATTTCATGTTTTGGTGGAGATCCAATTCTCAAGGATGATTGGTCGAAAATGAAGATCAAGGCAGAATTTCATTGCTGCCAGGCAGTTCTGCGCACCTCTGGTAACAAGGCCATAACTCTCTGGTCCGAGCTCCGAATGACGAACTTCTTGAAGATTTGGAAAGCTGATTCAGAGCTCTAAATATGCCATTGTATAATGGAAGTCCAGTTCTCGAGTTTGCAAGGTCAAAATGGTGAGCAAAGTCCTGACTCCACTGTTGCCAGAAATTCAGAATTGTGCCTTTTGATGGCCAAAACTCCACAAAGCCTTGATTTTGCTCCTTTTTTGGCAAATGGACCTGAAAATGCATAAAAACATAGGAATGAAGATAATCTACATAAATTAACATACAACGGACTTTACTAATGCAATTTAGGGCACTTGAATATATAATATTCGGCGCTTATCAATCAACTGATTTATAAACTTTAGCCTTAACCCATTTAGTAAAATAATATGTGGCAACAATCACCTAATGATGGCCTTCGCTTGATGGTGGATTAACTTTACCAATAAGGTCAAGGCCACATGCTCTGAAAGGCCATAATTTGATTATTGGCTGTAATTCTTTTGCTGGAACAATTTGAATTAACCCATGTTTTTGACAATACTTACAACCTCTTGCATAATTTATGCAATCATTTCTCATCCATGGCCAATAATATCTATACCTTCAAATCAGCCATCTCATTTTAATCCCTGCTTGATGGGCTTCGCAGTTGCCTTCATGCACCTCGGTCATAATCTGGAGTGACTCTTCTTTTCTTATGCATTGAAGTAAAAGTCCATCCTCAAGACCTTTTCTGTATAGATCCCCATCAAGGAGTAAAAAGTTGATTGTTTTTCTTTTGATACTTCTGTCAGCCTTAATGTTTGTATTTCGGAGAAGCATTATGAACGGTATTCTCCAATCATCATCGGTCAGATCATCTATATCAATTACCCAAGAATCAACCAACGTAATATTTCTCAGTTCAGCTGATGGCAAGGATCTTCATGTTATTTTTATTAATTGATCTGCTACTCCGGCTGGTACTCTGATTCCAGAGGCTGCTTAGGCCATGTTATTGGCCTCCTTATTCTGTCCTCTCAGCCAGAACTTAAGTTAAACATTATCAAATTGATTAATCAATGAAGTAGCCAGAGAATGAAATGGCCTTAATTGGCAACTTAAGCATTTGAAATCTTCAGTGATTTGACTTAGTACCAAATTTGAATCTCTCAAAATTTTTACATCTCAAACAGCCATTTCTATTAAAATCTCCAGGCCGATTATAAGCACTTCATATTCAGCCTGATTATTTGAACATTTGAAATCTAAGAAAAATGAGAATGAAGTCTTCTTTCCAACCGGTGAGATGATAACAATACCTGCTCCTACCCCATCGGTCGTGCTTGACCTATCGAACATCAATATCCAAGAAGTTAAAAATATGGCTAATGATTCTAACTCGTCATAAACCTACTAATCAATATCGGTCGAAGGATAATCAGCCAAGAAATCAGCCAGAGCCCTTCCTTTAACCAATTTTTGTAGAACAAAGATAAAATTGAATTCCATCAAGGCCAGTGCCCAGTTACCAATTCAGCCAGTGATCAATGGCCTTGATAATATATATTTAATTACATTAGTTTGATAAAGAATATAAACATTAACCGACAGCATATAAATTCTCAGTTTCGTAGCTGAATAATATAAAGATAAACAAAGTTTCATAATTGAAGTATATCTGCATTCAACATCAGTTGGTACTCTGCTTAAATAGTAAACAGCATGTTCCTTTCCAAGTTCATTATTTTGTGCAAGCATGCTCCCAATTGATTCTTCTGCGGCCGATAAATAAAGCTTCAATGACTATTTTTTCCTCAGAGGCATTACCACTAAAGGGTTTGCCAAATGATCTTTTGTTTTATCAAAGGCCTTCTGATGAGATTTATCTCGATAAAATTTTTCATGTGATTTCAATTTTAATAAAGGAGAAAAGCATGAACTCAGCCAACATGGTTAGCAATAAATCTTACAAAAAACCCTACCTGGCCGAGAAACCTCTACACCTATTTTTTGCTGGTCGGGGTCATGGCATTTATAATAGCCTTAGCCTTGTTCTGATCAACTTCTATGCCTCGTTGGTGTACCAAAAATCCCAAAAAATTCTCGGCTGAAACCCCGAATGCACACTTCAACAGGTTTATCTTTTATTTGTGGATTCTCATTCTTTCAAAGGCCTTCTTTAAGTGTTCCAATTGTTATTTCTTGGTTAATGATTTCACAAGCACATTATCTATATAGACCTCCATGAATCGGCCAATCATATCATGGAAGATTAAATTCATTGCTATTTGATAAGTTGCCCTAGCATTCTTTAGGCCGAATGGCATCACAACCCATTCAAAAGTACCAATTGACCCAGGACATCTGAAAGCCGTTTTGGAAATATCCTCTTCGGCTATATAGATTTGATTATAACATGAATGGCCATCCATAAAAGACATGATTTCATGCTTAACAGCCAAATCAATAAGTTGATCGGCCACTGGCATTGGATATTCGTCTTTTAGAGTGGCAGTATTTAAGTTACAGAAGTCCACACAAATCCTGAGCTTGCCATTTTTTTTATTACTAGAATAACATTAGATAACCATTCAATAAACCTAGCCATTCGGATAAACCCTGCCTTGAGAAGTCTCTCAATTTCTTCTTTAATTTTAAGCATTACTTCCGAAGACATCCTCCTTGCTGGTTATTTATATGGCTGGAAGTCTTCTTTGATGGGTAATTTGTGTTCTACCAACTCCCATACTAGGCCGAGCATTTCTTTATAGCTCTAAGCAAAACAATCCTTATATTCCTTTAGTAACTTAATCAAATCGGCTTAGAAATTAGGCTCAAGTAAAGCGCTAACAAATAATAGCCAATGATCTTTTTCAGTGCCAACATTAATTTCAAATAAAGGGTCCTGAACCTCTACCTTATTATCATCCATCCTAAAATGAGATGACTCTAAATCTTCAAGTTGGATTACATCTAATTTCTCAAAACCTTCTTTGATTATATCCGTCGTATTAGTCGATACTTCTTAATATAGTTACTCTTTTCTGGCCAATCTCTTTTCAGCCAGATATGCTTTCAGTCTCATGCAAGCAGCCTTGAAAGCTTGACACTTCTTTTCTTCTTTATTGGTGTGGTCCATCATAAACGTCTTCAAATTCTTTAATGGTCGACCTGAAAATATCAATTTTCGGCTGAACTACTTCTATCAACAGTTCTTCAATATCAGTACTAACCAGGTTCTTCTTCATTATTGTTGCTGCTGGTCATCCCATTCTGTTAATCCCTATAAATTTGATGGGTACATATGTTTCATCATAAAGTGCAGCTTTGGCCGAATATACCTTTGCTACAAAGGGTTTATTATCAGCCTCAACAATTTTTACCTCATTTTCTTCCCAAAAAATCAACATTTGATGCAATGTTGATGGGATACACATATTAGGGTGAATCCAATCTCGACCTAAAAAGAGATTATAGGCCGCGGACGAATCAATGATAAAAAAAAAAGGCCATGAAAGAGGTTTTCCCACCAATAATAATTTCTGAAAGTAGAATACCTTTACTATTACTAGATCCCCCATTAAAACAACTGATGGCCACATCGGTTGGAACCACGTCATCCATGGTTATGCTTAGTTTCTTTAAAGTAGTTGCAGGAATGACATTCACCATTGACCCATTATCAACCAACACCCTATTAATTGGCTGTCCTTCAACCCAGACCTTAACATACAATGGCCTCAACTATTATGTCATGGCCAGAGGTGGTTTCTCAAAGATGATTTTATCGGCTTCGGTTGGTCTAGAGGGACCAATCCTATCCCGGCTGATGAATTTAAATCATTCTTGACTTCTGATGATTCAGCATCGGCCTGATGCTTGGCTGATGTGACATCTCTGTTCATCATTTGTGGATCTATCTTTGCTTTAAATATAGATGGCAAAACAAATACCATATTACAGTTTACCTCATCTGGTAGGGATCTAAAATGAATTATGTTCTTGACCGCATGCTTCGGATCTTGATCTAGCTGATCATCTTTCTCCTCAGGAGAAGATGCCTCATTGCCAAAAGATATGGCTACATCCATGTCTTCAGCCTCTTCTGGTTCATCTTTCCTGGCTAGTTGAACCTGGTCGACCTTAACCTCTTTTCTTCTAAGTTCTGTATTCTTTTTTTGCATCATCTTCTTTTGAGTATGTGTAGGAAGCCGTTTAATAAATTTCGAATGATTCACTCGAGTCCATCTGCCATGATCAACCAAAGGAGGTCTGACCGTCCTTAAACGGTTCGATTCTCTCCCTTTTGAACCCAAACTTCTGACTGGATTACGGTTTTTTTAAAAAAACTTGAATATGAATGTTGCTCTAGCAGAATTCTATTGGCCACAGATCTTTCTGACGAAATAATTCTCACTGCCCTTGGTCCGTTCTCTCTGAATACTGGTCGATTTACTTCATCAGAATTCTAGTTAGGCTAATGACCTAACCTTTCATGGACACTACGCCTCCTGGTCGATTAAAAATACCTTTGTTTGTCTTCATTATTCCAACGGCTTTTGCAATTTAGGCAACATCCGTGGTTGATGAGGGCTATCTGAGCCTCCCTTAATTGATTTTCCAAGTCCTTTACCCTTTGGTCATCGCTGCTGGCTGATGAGGAAATGTTAAGAACTTTTAGTAGCTTTCCTTTTTTACAGTGAATTTTTCAACTGCCAAGCTGATTACATTAGTGTTTACAATATTAGTAAATGGATCACAATCGATCCCCATCACTTCTGACTTCTTTTCAGGAAATTTTAAAATGCCTTCATTAATTGCTTTTTGCAATACATTTCTAAATATAAAACAATTGTTAGTTGAATGATTCCTGAATTATGGTATTTGCAGAACTCTTTCCCTTTAGAATCAGTGGCTGATGGTATGTTGTGTCCTTTTAGCAGAACAATTTATTTATCGGCCAACAAATGATTAAAAATTTATTCTGTTTTGGCCAGATCAAAAGTATAAGTCTTTCTAGTATCGGTCGTACCGTTTTTGGCCGATGAAGTTGACGGCTGAGTATCACTTGTAAAGACTTTTGGTGTTATCAAAGCCTCACATTCATAAGGCTTTTTAATGATAATTTCTGCAAAATTGGCATCAAGATCTTCCTCTTCAGCCACATCGGTTGAAAAGACATCATAATTCAAGTCCCTATAATACGTACCTTTAGAGGAATTTTTTCGTTCTTTCTCCTTCTTCAGGACTAATTCATACCTGGTAGCCTTTTCAGCCAGATCGTACATGTCACGAAACAGGACACCTTCAAATCTCTTTCAGAGTTCAAAGTCAAGGTCATTCAAAGCTAAACAAATATACCCCCGATCTGGAAGAGGTACACGGCATCTCAATCTTGCCCTTCTGAACCTTGTAATGAATGTCCCGACCAATTCACTAGGCAATTGGCTCAGCGTGGATAAATTGGCTAGAGTAGGTTCTATCTCAGTACGATAGAATTGATTGTGGAATAACTTTTCCATCTGTGGCCAATTAAAAACAGAGTTAATGGTAACCGAATAAACCATGAAAAAGCTACCCATGTCAAAGAGTTAGGAAAAAACCTTAATTTTAACCATGGGCTCACACTAGCCTCTCCACATTGAACTGTGCAGTGGCCAATATGTTCTACAGTTGATTGATTTTCCTATCCACTAAAGGTTACAAAGTCGGGGACTTTATATCCTCTAGGGAACTCAACTTGATCTACCAATTCTGGATATAAAGTTCTATAGATTGGTCGGCCGGCACCTCTAAGTTCCAGGCCGTACTCTTGAGTAAGTAAATCAGCTAACTAGCCCCTATCTAGCGTGATCTGTGCTGGCTGATTGACTATTGGTGGAACCTAATTCAAAACTGATGGCTGATTAGCCGCTAGTTGATAATAATTCAACCAATCATTTGGTTGATTAGCCATATCTAGCGTGATCTATGCTGGTTGTAATACCCCTAATTTTAAAAGGATAGTCTCGGTATTTTATTATTTATTTTATGGCATTTTTATTTGTTTTATTGATAATTTTCGTTTGTTTAATTGTTTATTTACATTTATTATTGAATTTTATTATTTGATAATTGACTTATTTGAATTAAATGGAATTAATTGTATTCTTTATTTTATTTTCACTAAATGAATTAAATTTTTTAATTTTTAATTTGAAATTGGTTTAATTGTATTATTTTTACTTGAAATTCTCACGTGTGTAATTAGATTAAATTAGTAATAGTTAAAAGTTATGGTTTATTTTCTTTTAGAATACACGTATGGGCCGACTAGGGTTTAAATTACATTAGGGTTCTGTCTCTAATCATATAGGGACTAGGGTTTTATTCAAGCCTATATATACAGAGAGCAACATGTCTACTAGGGTTAGAGAAACCCTATTCACATACTTAACATATTAAGAGAAAACAGGTAAGGTTGTGAGGAAAAATAGAGAGGTTACAGTCGGGGTTTCAGCTGAGGATTAAGGGACGGACGTAGGAGAAGGGAAGGTTGAGCAGTAGGAGATTGACAGTGGATCAGGCGTCGTCGGAAAACTTAGGAAGACGGCGACAAGGTTTTCATTCCAAAACTGCAAAGGCAAGTTCTTTTCTTCCTCTTTCTCGTTGGCTTGTGTTCTGTGCACCTATATAGTCTATAGGGTTAATTGATCATTAACTGGAACTTACATGTTTATTATGTGTCATATTGATGGTCTGCATGTGTTTAAATCAATTTTGTTACAATTCGTGCATGTCTAGTTTCAGTTTTGTTCTTTAAGCATATTAAGTCAGTAGCAATTTTAATCTCTATAATTGATTCCAACTGCTGTAAACAAACCATTGGGATACTACTGGGTATAAATAAGACTCTTAGGTTTAGGATTAAAGACCCAGAGGAGTTGGAATGGCCGGAGATGGAGCAGATAGGCTGAAACGGAGCAAAACAGGACAGACGGCTCTCAGAGAGGGAGAGAGCCGGCTCCATGGAAGAGGGAGCCAGCTCCCTCATCTTCAGAGCCGGCTCTGGGGAGTCTAGAGCCGGCTTCAAGACCCTCTGAGCATGCTCTCTCACGAGGGATGTTTTCTGGACTTTCTGGGCGACGTTTGGATGTTTTAATTCTTTCTGAACTGTGTTGTGAGTGTACTGGGGTTCTTAAGTTGATTTTCAAGTGTTATTAAAACCTCTTATTGCATGGTTTATGTCTCTACGCTAAAGGATGGAATAGTACAAATGTATACAATTTAGCATGCTGTTAACGGATGAAAGGAACTTAACTGCTTAATTTAATTTTAGCAATTTAATGGGGCTTGGTATGTTTATAAAACTTATTTTAAATGCATGATAGAGTCACCTATTTATTAGTTTTGATCTATGCATGCTCTGGAGGCTAATTGTTGAAATATTAAATCTTTTTCTGCAATTACATGGATGATCGCTTAGTTTTTAATTGCTGAAATATTAGACACTCTTCTGCAATTATTGGGATAATGGTTTTGGACTGTAAATTGCTAAACTATTATTTATGTATTGTAATTTACATGGATATGGAGGATTGTATGCACCGGTATGGGACGGTGGCATACTAGGGATGGTTTAGCTCAAAACGCTAAGACCTAACCTATTGGATTAAAGGAAAGGATTGTAAAATATTGAATCCTAATTTTGTTTAAGTCAAATCGACTGAGTAAGTTGAGTGGCTATCTAAATTAATTGTTGTTTGTGGTTAAGTCAGATCGACTGAGTAAGTTGAATGACTACCTGGATTTATTGTTATTCGCGGTTAAGTCAGATCGACTGAGTAAATTGAGTGGCTAACCAGATTAGGAGTCTTATGTCAGATCAACAAAGAATTGAATGAAATACTTTGGTTTTGGACGGACTTTATATATATGATTATGTTACCACTATATGAGCTTAAGTCTCAGAGTCGATGGTTAGGACGCGTATATGCAGTGGATGTGTAGCTGGCTATGATAGGTTGAGGTATACCCTGTTAGGCTTAGGTATTCATGCCCACTTAGGTGCGTTTTGCATGTTGCCTTTTATCCAGGTTGAAACCCCCTATATAGTCCAGTGAATGTCCTTAGTGTGAATATATATTTATGTATGGACTAGATATATATTGTTGAGATATCTAGGGTGTATCTACGTATCGGGTCACTATATGGATTGCAGTTAGATTAGAACTTGTTCGTGGGCCTGACCTACTCTTATATTTTTCAGGTAACGGACGGTTCCAGTCTTAGGGCTTATTCAGCTGAGCAGAGGCGGTCATTCACTCTACAGACGACGTAAGATTTCATTCCATGCTTTAGACTTGGTTTTATTTCTGGTTATTTAGTTTCAGTTGGGATTTTATTTAGGAGTCCACTAGATGGATTCCCGAGTTGTACTCTTGGAGGTTTTGGAAGGATTGGATTATTTAATCTTTATTGGTTGAGGATTTTTTTTATAATTAGCATTTCTTTCAGCTTTATTCTATTTCATATTTCATTTTTATATTTTGTGTTCATTTAAAAATACTTTAATTGTTTGATATTCCCTCGGGTTTGGGCCTGGGACTGATCAACCCGTATCTCGGATCCAAGGGGTATCACACACTAGCCTCTCCACATTGAACTGTGAAGCAGCCAATATGTTCTACGGTTGATTGATTTTCCTATCCACTAAAGGTTATAAAGTCGGGGACTTTATATCCTCTAGGGAACTCAACTTGATCTACCATTTCTGGATATGGAGTTCTATAGATTGGTCGGCTGGCACCTTTAAGTTCCGGGCCATACTCTTGAGTAAGTAAATCAGCTAACTAGCCGCTGTCTAGCATGATCTGTGCTGGCTGATTGACTATTGGTGGAACCAAATTCAAAACTGGTGGCTGATTAGCCACTGGTTGATAATAATTCGACCAATCATTTGGTTAATTAGCCATATTTTGCCCCCCAACCCCAACATGTGGTTATACATGAGTATACAGTGGATTCAGGGTCTCCACCTGATCTAATTGTCCCCTGAGTTCAAAGGTACCTGATAAGGGTTTGGTGGAATTACCTGTGGCCGCAGATTTCCTAATGGCAGCTGATTGAAACCTGGCGCAGTAGGCCGTGGATGATTCTCTGCCCAGGCTAGTGGTGTATTCACTGGTTGACTTGATGTTGCACCTGGTTGGAGTACAATTACTGGCGGCCATGGCTATGATGATTCAGCAGCCCTTACTGGCTGAGTTGGTTGTGATGAATTCGGTTGAGGAACCGATTCCTAATTGTTAGAGTTGCTAACTTGAGTCGGCCTGTTCAAAATGGCAGTTGAGAGTTCGGACACAGTTCCATACATGTCATTATGACTCGAACTCATTCTTCCCATTGCGTCCTTCAAAGAGCTTACCTGTGGTTGAATTACTGCTAATTCATCCACAGGGCCCAATGCAGAGCTCTCTACCTGAACTGGCTGATGTCCTTCCACCAGATCTTCTTTAGTAGCTGCAGCCTTAGAATTTTTCATAAGTCGTGGCATTTTTGCTTCTTTTCACACCCAATAAGGGTCCCACAGGGTGTGCCAATTTATGTTCGTGCGTTTTTTGGCTTCACAAGGCCGATGGAGTTTGTGGGCGTGCCAGAATATATAAATACTCAAAAAATGATTGAACATAAAACTATCTCTTTTGGTGGCTGACTTCAGGCGATTGTCTAAGAGAGAGAATAGGAAGAACTCTCGGCTGGATTCTTTTTCTGCCTTAATGCAAGGACTTTTTATAATAGTGTTAAAAAGAATAAAAAATGCAACGTAAAGTAAATGAACTGGCTAAATTGAAATAGACTATAAAGGAAATTGGCCTAATTGAAATTGACTGAAAAGTAATATGTGCAATGGGATGAACTGGCCAAATTTAAATGACTGAAATCTGATCAAAGATTTGTCATTGAATCCATTTGCACAAAACAGTAATTAAACTGTAAATAGCATAATTAGACATTGCAAGAAAAATGATAAGCTACTGGAACTTAGAATCCTTGAATGGAATTTGCCATTTGGACAAAAGATTTGAAGATAATTGATGTAGAGTTATTTGATGAATTTTGGATTCATGCTTTTTGTGGGTGGTGCTAGACGGTTTGGAAAGATTACAAACTTTTCTATTTATAGAATTTTACATAAACTTATTCTCCTAGTTATTTGCTTCAGAATCTTCTCTTCCTTGATTTTCTTCCCTTTTATATTTCAAATTGGATCAACCTCAGTGTGATTTGCTTTCAAAATCTCTACTTCCAGTTTCCTTAGCCGAGAACCTTCTTTGTTATATGCTAACTCCCTCGACCTGGTCAGCTTTAGTTGCTAATTTTTAGTAACTTCTTTTTATAATTCTAGTAACCATCTTATTCCCTGAATAGCCCAACCTTTAATACATGTAAAATCCACTTGTCTCATTTAGATTTATCCACATCATTCTTGACACGGCTGCCATCCTCTATTATCTCTCATTCTCTTCTCCAATTAAATCCCAATTTCATAGGGATTTAGTTGTTTCACCTTAGCCGAATCTTTTAGTCTTTCCTCCCAGTTAACAACCCATTTGAATTAAGTCAAATATCAGTTACTCTATTTCAGCAACAACCTTGTTGATGAGGTGGCTAAGTATCTTCTCCTAAATTCTCTCCAAATATTTCTCAACTAGCCGACTTCCCTTAAAAACCTTATTGAACACTTGTCGGCTCCTCACTGGTCCACGTCATCGCTGAGGTGGCTGCCAAGTTTTGGTGCCAACAATACCAAATTCAAGATTATATATAGAGAGAAAGTTGATAAAGATGTAATATGATTTATTCCATAACTCAAAATACAACTTCTTTTATATCTGAGTTATGTTCACACTAATTTTAACCTACAGTAGCCCACCTTAAACATTTGCGTTATTTATTTATTATTTTCAAAACTATTCCCTAGGCCTTGATTTTAACTCATTATGTCACATATTATGCTTGCTAAATTTTATTATGACTTTTAACCTATACACAGTTCATTACACATTCGAGTTATTTGTTTATTTATTTATTATTATTATTAGGAAATTATAAAAACAAAAGAAAGGAAAAGGAAAAGCAATTACCTAGCAAAAAGATATAAGACAAAACTAAAATAAAATAATTAACCAAAAATAAGTAAAAAATAAAATTTCATAGCAACTGGTACTTTGATCTATCCTCATCTGTATAACATAAAAATTGCAAAGGAATAAACCTTCAAATAAATATATGACATAAAATAAAATAACCAAAAAGAAAGATGGATACTTTGAGAGGAATGTCAAATTGCACTTACGAACCGGATGAGGGGTTACACACTTAGTCAATTTAGGGCCATGTAATGCATTAGTTTACTATAGAGGGCTTTTAAGGCATTTTTGCCTTTTATGATTTTTTTTTTTTCTTTTTATAAAAAAATTAATTAGACGGGGTAGTTTGGTAAATGCACAATAACATCAGACGAAAAGTGCTCGCGATACAAGACTACAAGTTGTTCACTTTTAAATTACAGAGATTGAGATTGTACTTATTTAATGAAACCTCAAAGGATTTTTTTTCTCACTTTGCCAAAACACATATTTAGAGAGGAACCAAAACCCTATATAGTTTGGTTTGATTTTATGATGGTAGTTTCAATTTGAAAAAAAAAAAAAAAAAATCCTTTAGTTTACAATTTACAGTCATTAGAGCAAGATCTAAATGTTATAAATAAAAGAGTAAATTACACAGACACCCCTTAAGGTTAGGTCATCTTTTAACTAAATGAAGATTTTGTTTTTAACTTTCACCCTAATTTATTTTTTTTGGCTTCAAACACATAAGAATTGACCATTTTACCTTCAAAATTTTAATACAAATTATCTTTAATTTTAAATGACATGGCCCTTTTCATCTCTTTCGTCTGCCCCTTCAACCACCACCACAATCCTCATCCCACACCACCACTACACACTGCCGCCACATCAAACACGCCGCCTCTGGGTCAAATAAAACGTCACTATAACCACATGCCGCCTCAACCACACGCTTTAAGGAACGGATAGAGGTGGACAATAACCCAGATGTTGGGTTTGTGGCTCAAAATTTGTGTGCAGAAAATTAGTTTCCTTTTTCGTTTTGGAAGCTACGAGAAACAGTTTCCTGATTGGTTTTGGAATCCAGAAGACTTGGGGAAAAAGGCTGAAGATTTGGGAAAGAAGTTATACCTGCTATTTTAGAGTTGAAGATGGATATGGTAACTCATTGTAGGTAAGTTGATCCTTGTCCAACAAGGAATTGGGTTTTGAAAACTCTATAAATAGAGATGGGTATGAGGGGTTTAGAGAGAAAGAGAAGAGATAAAAGATGTAAAGGGTTTAAGGGTGAATGTTGTGAGGAGGGGAGAGTATATGTAATTCCCGAATGTATACATGTAGCCTCAAAAGAGATGATGAGTGAGTGAATGGGGTTTTGACATGTGGTTGTATATTCTCTTCCTTGATTCATAATAGTGAAATCTCTCTCTCCCATGGACGTAACCCTAGAGTTGGCTGAACCATGTAAAATATTATGTTGTGCGTTGATGTGTATGATTGTTATCTCCATATATACTTGTGTTGATGTGATGTGATGATACTTCTGTTGTGTGTGATGAATGAGAGATTTAACTCTCAACAACAGCCGACCGTTGAGTGGGTTCGAGGGAGTTAATTATCCCCAACACCAGATGGCAAAAAATAGCCTACCGAACAGGGGACCCCATGAATCATAGCCATTGTTAATGGCATTCGAAATCCCGACCACGACCCCGACTATATTTATAATCTACAAGGTTGTTGGAGGGATTAATAATGATGTCCACTTGAAGAGGTAAAAGCTCAGAGTATTCTCCATCATCTCCTACTTTGGAGGTGACAGTGAAGTCACCAGCTAAAACTTTGAGCAAACCATAAGCACCGGAACGATCCCATGTGGCACCATCGTCGAGTTCTTCGACTTAATCGTCCAAATTTGTGACCAAGTTATCAAATTCGAGCCTTGCCCTAGCCCTATCGTTACGCCCAATAGAGAGGACTTGACTCGTACAAACTCCATCTTTAACGGTGATCAAAGAACGGCGTCGTTGTGAAGGGATTTTAAGAGAGAGACCGAGTCGGAAAGGGTTGGGAGATGAATTGAAAAGATTGGGTGAGTTGGGTATGAGATCGACGTCAGTTTGGAGGCGAATCGAAGAAGGTTGGGAGGTCGACGAGTTTGTGTCACCGCCACAGTAGCCGTTCCGAGCTCAGCCGGCCACCGCCACCTCCAATCCATAACCCAAACCCCATCATCGATCCGGACGACCCCTGTTTGGTTGTTTGGTATGTCCACTCCTATTTGTGCTGATTGGGGAAGGAGAGGCACGGGGCGCTAGCGAAGGGGGTTGTTATGCAGCGGCATCGCGGTCAACAGTCTAGTATGATAGTAGTAGGTTGGCTAACTTTATTCAATTCCTTACCTATCTAGGGTTAAGTGGGGTGACTCAGTCTATATCAAGGACAGTCTTCAGAACTCAAACTCCGCTTGCAAGTTGCAACCTTTGTATGTGGGATTGCTTTGATTGCAACCATTGGATGTGTGTTTATATATATATGTTTTGTATGTGTGTGTATATATATATATCTACATATATATGGTTGTTTTGTACGTGTGTGTGTGTGTGTGTGTGTGTGTGGCTGTTTAGTATGTGTGTGTATATGTCGAGATTGCTTGGTTAATTGGGATGATGATGCTCTGAGAATACGAAGAAGAGAAAAGGTGTGCTGGGAGTAGTTTGGTCATAGAAATAGTCAACATGAGGTCAAAAGGTGACATAATCATTTAACACTTCAAAAGTAGTATAACTCCATCAAAAATTGACATTTAGGATGTAAGTGAAATGTTAAACCAGTAATTCAAATATAAGTGAAATCTAAAACCAAAATTTTCATCTACCTGAGATATGACCTAACCTCAGGGAATCTGAGTCTAATTTACCCTAAATAAAATATATATTATAATATATATTACATTGTAAACTTGTTTTCTTTTAATTGGTAGATAATATCTGCTTTAAATAGGGAATATATATATATATATATCCGCTTTCAATATGACTCCAAAATCAAGCTAAAATGATTTTAGCACATGTTTAGTAATCAAGGTTTCGTTTGTTTCAACATAAAATATTTTTCTTTTCATGTAAAAATTTATTTTTTATTTTAGTGTTTCAGTATTTGGCAAAGGTTTAGTTCGAAATTGAAATCGAGTCCATCCAATGAGTGTTAAATAACTTGTTCAAAATTGATAGGTAAATTATTTTTTTAAGAGTTACACACTTAGTCAATTTATGGTCATGTAATGCATTAGTTTACTGTAGAGGGTTTTTAAGGCATTGTGCCTTTTATGATTTTTTTTTTTTTTTTTACTTTTTATAAAAAAAATTAATTATACGGGGTAGCTTGATAAATACACAATAACATCAGATGAAAAGTGCTCGCGATGCAAGAGTACAAGTTGTTCACTTTTAAAATTACAGAGATTGAGATTGTGCTCATTTGATGAAACTTCAAAGGATTTTTTTTGCACTTTTCCAATACCCTATATAGTTAGAGAGGATCCAAAACTCTATATAGTTTGGTCCGATTTTATGATGGTAGTTTCAATTTTAAAAATAAAAAATAAAATAAAAAAAAAATCCTTTAGTTTACAATATACAGTCACTAGAACAAAATCTAACTGTTATAAATAAAATGTATATTATAATAAATATTACATTGTAAACTTGTTTTCTTTTAATTGGTAGATAATATCCGCTTTAAATAGGGAATATATATATATATATATATATCCGCTTTCAATATGACTCCAAAATCAAACTGAAATGATTTTAGCACATGTTTAGTAATCAAGGTATCGTTTGTTTCAACATAAAATATTTTTCTTTTGGTAAAAAATTTATTTTTTATTTTAGTGTTTCAGTATTTGGTAAAGGTTTAGTTCGAGATTGAAATCGAGTCCATCCGAGAAGTGTTAAATAACTTGTTAAAAATTGATAGGTAAATTATTTTTTTTAAGATTTTAATTTTTTTTTCTTAAATATTTTACGACAACTAAACACCAAAGAATGGAAAAATATTTTACATCCAAACAAACGGAGCCTAAAAGTTAAAAAAATAAAAATAAAAAAAAGGGAGAATAAATCATTTCTTTGACTTTCCCACTATGCCCCTCTATATTTAAGGTGGATTAATATTATGATCGTGTCCTTAATTTAAGATCAAAATTAATAATGCATGGTATTAGATATTTATTTGGGGAGGACATATTTACACTCTTCTTTTTTAGGGATTGCACCCTATTTGCTTTTTTCTTTTTAAAAAAATAACAAAAAGTTTTGTAAACTTATTACTAATATATTATTCCATAAAAATATTACAATTTTATTGCATAAAACTTACCGCATTATTGTAAGTTCATACTGAGTACAACTTTAACCAGAAATTAAAATTTTTGTGCTTTTTTTTTTTTTTTGTAAGAAAATTTGATGACAAAACTAGTATGAAGTAATTTTGTCTGTAACTTTTTTTTTTCCTACTAATCAAACTTTGAAGTGTTGACAAAAAAAAAAAAAAAAAAAAAAAAACTCCCTTATTTTTTTATTTTTATATTTGTTTGCAATTTCCATTTAATCATTTTCTAACAAATATTAGTTATATTTCAGAATAGGCTTGCTTCATTTCCTATTATTCCCCAAACCAGACAAACATATAGTCGCTTCACTGATTAGAGGATTAATGAAGCCCCTAATCTCTTTCGAAGCCTTCGCCCATCTCTCTCTCCCCTTCCAAACCCTCACTGCCGATTAGGTTCTATTCTTTGGTCGCAGTCCCTCACGGTCTCAGGTTCTCTCTCTCTCTCTCTCTCTCTCTCTCTCTCTCTCTGTGTTTAATATAAATTTATTTCAATGTGTGTATACACAACACTAGTAAATATAAATTTTGAGATTATAATTGCTGATATTCTATTTTCCTACTAATCATTATTCCTTACAAGCCAGTTTGGATTTAAGGTCTATTTGTACTATATACGACCCATTTGGATAAGGTTCGAGGCTTGATATTCAATTTTCCTTTTCTGATTGTTGTAATTGATATAATTTTCTCTGCTTTCAGTTTGTTTCTGTGTATAGGTGTTTTCTTGTGGATTATATTATATTTTGTTTTGTTCTGATTTGTATTTTGCTGAAACTATGTATATATGTTGTATTCTCTGGAATTTGAGGATATAGGGTTAGGCTCTGGTGGGCTTGAGCCTACACAAAAAAAAAAAAAAAAAAATTACTATACTATACTAAAATAAAGGCCCAAGCCAAATAAGCCCAATCTGGCCCTGACCCAAGGCGACTAATGGGCCTCAAAATTATAGGCCCATGGATGATGGGCAACAAGAAAAATATATATATTTTTAGGGCAAATCATTTCCCCCCCTCCCCAATCACCTCCTTCTCTATTCTCGTTCTCAACTCTGAACTTGCCCTCCATCTCTCTCTCTCTCTCTCTGCAACTGCAAACTAGAAAATCTACAAGAATCAGAAGTTCAAAACCAATAACCTATATCAAAACCCATATCGGCATATCATTTCAGATTGTTCAAAAAATCAAAACCCATATCTTTCAGTCTGCATCGCCCGCTGTTCCAGTTCGGGTTCGCCGTTCGCAAGCTTCAGCCGCTGTCTCTCAACTCTCAAGCTTGACCCCCTCTCTCTCTCTGCAACTGCTAACTTGTATGTATGGGTTTTGTTTAATTTTTTTTTATAGATCAACTAATCAAGCTCTGTAATTCTTGTTTTGCAAACTAAATCCTATTTGGTGAAATTTTTTATTATCTTTTTTATATAATTTTTTTTTTTTACAATATAAAGTAGCAAAATTTGCATTGCATTTTGAGGTAATCATCGTACTCTACATTTTATTTCAGCAAAACAAATATATATATAGATATATATATTTATTTATTTTTCTGTAACTTCTATTTCTTTTTTTTTCTTTTTCTTTTTTTTTTTTGTTGTCAATTATGTCTACAAGAAAATTGGAATCTGGGCATGAAAAAAGAAAAAAAAAATATGAATTGGATTAGAAATCTGCAGAGATTGAAGCTGAAACAATTTTTATCAACATGCCAAGCTTTTTGAAGATGGAAATCTTTTCAGAACTAAAAAAAATAAAATCATAACAAGAACTTTAGTTAATATGGGGTAAAGCTCTAAAGTTACTTCTTGAAAATTAAAATACATACGAAAAGCATGCTTTTGAGTGAATTCCATAGTGTTGGAAGGGGCTTGCCATGAACTACCTACCTTGCACTCTGCTTCCACTAGTAGATTCTCAAATAGGATTAGTAAATTGGCCAAAAGAAGAGATAGGGTACTGAGTGGTGAATTGTTCAGAAATAAATTGGTAATTTTTTTTATTAATTACCCAAATAGGATTTTCTATGCCTTAATCAGTAAATTGTCTAAAGAAACATTGTTAATAAACTAAAATTGAATTAAACAACAGTTGATTTTAGTTGATATATTTTGATTTAGCCCACCCCATTGAGAAATCCTGGATCCGCCCTTGAATATGTATATATGTTGTGTTCTGATCTTATTCCTTTTACTCAAATTGTTAGATAGAATTTCTGGATTTATCTTGTAATGGTAAGGAGAATTTCTGCTTTTGGGCAGTTGGTTGATTGTTGATGGCATTTTCTCTGCGGAGGAAAATTATCTGTACATGAAAAAGGGTTTTTATTTTATTTTTAATTATTCTTTTAAATTTTTAATAGCATGCAATGGACAATAATCAGATACTAGGTTTCATAATCATATAGCTAGATACAAATGTCTTGTTATACCTTTATTCGTGCAATTAATAGGAAAAGTCGTCTTATGCCCTTACTCATGGAATTGCAATTAGATTTTACTGTTCATAATTATCTCGGACTCACGTCATAAGTGTTGTTTCCTAAGTAAACAAATCTAACTTCAGTGTCAACTATGAGACAATCTTGGAAAATTGTAGGCTCAGTTCATGAACTTGTACATTATGGAGTAGAAGAAATTTAACCGAGCTTTTCATGAATGTATATATATATATATATATATATATATATTTGTATATTTAGAAGAAAATTAATTGCAAATAGCATTTTAATATACATTATCCTGTTCCTGTCTTTCCTATCCTTCCCTGTCTCGTATATTTTCTTTTCAATAAGAATGAGCCGATCACAAGCAGCCGTTAAAAGGAAAAGAGAAGACTCAAGTTCTGCTCAGACACCTGAGGGTAAAATATTAAATCTGATCAAAGGTAAAGAAGATATGGGAATCTGGAAAGGAGACTTGAAACGAGAAACAAATCTCCCTGATAAAGAGGTTGATAAAGTGGTGAAGTTGCTCCTTGCCCAGAAGCTGATAAAAGAGGTGGTGAACATCCAAAGCAAGGGGAGAAAGCTCTATATGGCAACAGAGTTCGAACCGTCAAAGGATGTAACTGGTGGTGCATGGTATGTTGGGGGGAATCTTGATACAACTTTCATTGGTGTTCTTAAAAAAGCATGCGAAGGAATCATACGCAAGTTGAAAGTTGCGACACTAGAGGCGATCACTGACTTCTTCAAGAAGAATAGAATCACCAAGGATGAATGCACGCCACAGCAAATTGCGCAGATACTTAGGTGTATGGTTTTGGACAATGAGATCATAGAGGTGAAGAGCACTGGATTAGGAGAATATGCTTCTATTCCAATGGGAACAGTTTGTTATAGGAGTGCAACTGGGCAAGGCCCAAAAACAGGGGCCATGGCTTCAATTCCATGTGGGGTTTGTCCCAGGATAACTCAGTGCTCACCTGATGGTCTCATCTCCCCGCAGACTTGTGTCTACTTCACGAAATGGTTGGATATTGAATTTTGAATAGTTTTAATTAATTAACTTCCAAGCTCTTAATACTACTTTCAGAAATCATATATTTTACAATAAAGTTCATGAATTTCATCTATATGTTTCATGGATCCATTTACTTGTTTCTTCTTCTTCTTTTTGGTGTATGTAATTATAATGGTTTTTTTCTTGTCATCTTCTTTAGAACTTTGAAAGTTGCTTTATTGTTCTGTGAATGTTCATAAATTGCCCAGAGTTCTTAATGAGCAACGAGGTCATTGTTATATATTAATCTGTGATGTTTGTTTTGATATTCTGTTTCGTGCTTAATGGGGTGAAATAACCATATTGAAAGTATGTTGTGGTATTGGGAAGGGTAATTGATGCTACATCATATGAAATTTGATGAATACTTTGGGACCATTGCTAAAATGATGAATCACTGTATCCATTCTATCTTTACTTTTGCATCTTTTGAACTTTGAGATTTGGAAATTAGACCTTGGAAGGGACATGCAACCTGCAAGAATGACTGAGTTCATTAGCTTCTAGGCTTCTTACTTCCCGTGTGTGTTTTATGGTGGTTGCAATTGACGATTGATTGTCACTGCTTGGGGATATTTGATGCTTTAGGAAATTCAAATCGTTATTGTATGATTGTATCATGTATGTTATGAGAGATTATACTTCTGCCTATGCAAAATTTGAAATAACATGTGTTAATGTATAGACTTGTTTTCATTATTTTAAGAAATGACATGCTTTTCATTTGTAAGAAGCACAGTTTTCGCTATTTTAAGAGATGACATATATGTTTTTTTGTCATTGGTAGTCCTATTTGTTGCAAAGTTCTGGTATTTCCCATGTTGTTTTGTTATGTCTCAGTTCTAGGGTTCTGCTTATTTGTTGATATTTCATGCCTTTATTGAGTGTATCAATTACTCAAAGACATACAGTAGCAAAACTTATGGCTTGAGTGGATTTTGTGACATAAACTCATTCTTCAGTAATTTCACATAATTTTTTGCTTTGGTATTTTCTTTTTGTTTTGATGAATGATTTTGGAGCCTCTTATTTTCTCAGTATGTTGAATACAAATTGAGGTTCCCATGTTTGCTGAAATAAGAATATTTGGTCTCTTTCAAGAAAACAAGGGCTGCCTTCAAGCGTGATGACAGGAATTCGAGTTACACTGATTTTGAGTTAAGACATCTACTTGCTTATGTTTACTTGACAGGAAATATATATATATATATATATCTTTATTTCTGATTTTCTGCTTGTGTGAATATGGTAAGATTCGAGTTGTTCAGATTTTTGTCGAATTGGCTCGTTTGTTTGGTCTTTTTGGTTCCGATAAAAAAACAAAAAGAAAAGTCTATAATTGACAATGTTGTGACACCTGATAAGAGAGAATTGTGTTACAACTTGCTTCGGTGTTTTTATTTTATATTTTTATTTTAATTTGGTTTAAACTACACTTTCATAAAATGAAGTTGAAAAGCATAACTAAAAAAGTCATTCTAGGCTGATGTATGGAGTGGAAAAATTCAACGAAAAATTCAACTTCCAGGAACTCTCTGAGTAATTGGGCTTTGCCGAAAAAACAAATAAAAATTTACACTAAAGTTTTTGCTCTTGTTTTCACTTATTTTTCCAAAGAAAGTGAAACCACCACTTTTCACCATTTTCTCAGAAAATAATTTTAAGAGCTCTCACATATGTCTTCAATTTGATAACCTCACAATCTCAAGCAAGCTTGCGTTTATTGAATATTGTGTAGGGAAAATTTTGGCTAATAAAAATACAACTTCTGTACAATGAAGTGCCAAATAAGCACTTGACATGTGGCATACTCCATGTCAGCAAAAGGTGGACCACATGGCAAGTCAAATATTGACCAAGTGAATCTTAGAATCACATTCCACAATACCAACTAAGAGCATTGTTAGGGGGAGCATTAATTGAATATCATGTAATGTCACACATTCAATCCTAAAAAGAAAATTAAGAGTGCAGGTCATTGTGAGAAATTATGACATCAGATAATATGCGCCCTGTTGTTAGATTATTATTATTATTATTATTACTATTATTATCACGAAACAAACACCCACTTATTTTTATAGAAATTTGAACTTTCATATACCTACCTGAAAAATAAGTTATTGGTCAGGGTGGGGCAAATAATTTGAGAATCCGATCCAATCCAGTCCAATCGGATCGGATTGCTACACGCATGAATCGGTGGCAGATTCAGAAAATCCAATCTGTAACTCACAAATCGAATCACGAATTAAACTGTTAAAAATTCAATCCGATTCGTGAGTTCGATCTTATTTGATCCTATCCATGAGATATATATATATATATATTTAAAGAATGTATTAATTAATTTAATTAGTTGATGATCATTGACTTTAAGGTATTGGTTAATGATAAACTGAAATTTTATCTATTAGGTTATAATTAAAAAATAAATAATATTGTACTATTTAGAAAAAATCTCAATCCGTGGATCTAATTCGATCCGAACCATGAGATAACAAATCGGCGACAAATTTAAAATTTTCAAATCCATTAGGAGCGACCACCCTCTTACTATTGGTGGTCATATAATGTTAACAATTACAATATATACTAATTAGAGTGATGCTATTTTGCCCGATTATAAAAAAACCTACTACTAACGACTCTTTACGTGGCTGAATCCATGTCAAATGATGACTGAATATGTGTCAAATGAAAACTCTTATTTGCTTCTTTTATTTATTTATTCATTTTTAAAACAAACATATTACCTCCAACAACATAGTAAGAAAAATCATTGAATTACAACAAACAAAAACGGCCTCTCGATTTGATTTGGATTTAAGTTTATGTGAAATATTTTATGATTTTTCTGAATGTATATATATATATATATATATATATACATATATATATTCGATTTGATTTGGATTTAAGTTTATGTGAAATATTTTTTGATTTTCTGAATGTATATATATATATATATAGTTCTGTTTTGTGAAACTGTTTTCCTTACTTTCCTATCGTATTTTTTAAGCCTTATTATTTCAGATCTTGAATTTTCAGTCCTAAATTTCACAGAAGTGAGAGAATGAGATGAGAGATTAAAGTTAGGTTACAAATTTATGCGAAAAAAAATAATAATAATAAAAAAATAAAATAAAATAAAATTAGGAATGAAGTGTGAGAGTCAACCAGAGTGAACATTGCACAGACCAAAGAGTTGGGAATCCAAATCAATGCAAAAGTATTTGAGATGTCCCATGTGAGGGAAGAGAACAAATGGGTGATGGAGTTTGAGATATTTTTAGGGCTCTAAATTTATGCTAAGAAGTTGAGAAACAAACAACGACAGAGTTTGAGACAGAAATTTGGGATAAAGTGAGAGATTGGACGTGTCCCGCCACGTTAAGTAAGATAGTATCACAAAAATATCATTTTTCATGCTAATTAAATATTGCCGGGTAGTTATTTTTGTTAGTCGGTCCATTTTCCATAAGGGTTTTTGTGATTTGCGACTTGCGAATCACGGTGACAGCAGGCCGAATCCGCGTTAACACCACTCATATACAAATCCCTGTTTCACGGGAAGGCTTTACATAAAGTTGACCCATTTATGAAGACCGTGCGTTGACTACAGGTCTGGACTCTGGACCCGTATTTATATGTATTTTACATCTCCTTCATAATTCAGTTCTTAGTGCCAAAAAAAACTCATAAAGAAGAAAAATTCAACAACAAAAGTCATAGTATTACCAACCAACAAGTTTTTACCCATTTCTAGCATTTATTCACTCTCTTGCCTTCTAATCGGTAAGGAACTACTGAAAAACCCAACTTCCGCGTTTTTTGCATTTTAATTCATGGGTTCTGATTGATGGTCTTTGTTCAACGATCAAGTCTTGTACTCTGTAGTTTCGGGGAAGAATTGTGATTTTTTTTAAGTGGGTTTTGTTTGGAAGTTTGATCGGAGTTGTCTATAAGTGGTGGATGATGAGAGATTAGTTTCAGTCCCAAGTTTATCTCATGGCAGATTCTGTAATGGATAGCTTATGCTGTTTCAAAGCTATCTGGGTTCAGGTAATTTTTCTTCGTTTCGTGTTTATCAGTATTGCAGTTTACATGCTCGATAAAATTACACACATACACATATATATCATGGGAATCATGTAAGCAGTGGATAAGTTTGAAATATGATTAGAGATTTTAGAGGACTGTATTTGATTTCCCTTGAATTTGAATGTTTATGTGTATATGGAACTTCTCCATAATTCTTGGTAATGATTTTTTATTTGATTAATTATTTATTACCATTACCATTATTATTTTTGGGTTTTCCTATAAATTCACACACATGCGTGCTGATCAGGATTTGTACCTTGGACCTGTCCCTTTTGGGGTGAGAAGAGATAACATCCAAGCTAACAGCTGTTTTTTGGTAGATTTCTACACTGAAATTTTACATAAAATGTAGGTAAGGCCATACAATTTTTCAGGACATCCACACACGTTTTAGCAGAACCCGGTTAACTTAAACCATGCGGATTCTTTAATATCCAGCAAAGGTACATTCCAAGGTTGAGAAAAAAATTATAAAATGATTTGGTGAAATTTTTTCAATTGGTCTCCTTTTAACCCACAAAAAAAAAAAAAAAAAAAAAAAAAAAAAAAAAAAAAAAAAGAACTACTAAGAATGAAATAATTTATCACTAGAATTAGCAAGTTTTCTGCTGTTTTTGTTTAGCATAAGTGCTCTAATAAGATGGTTTTTTCAGTATGACTAAAAAATGTAAACAAACTAAAAGAAGTTGCTTTCTTATTGTATTCAAGTCTGGTGATAAATTCTCTTGTAATGAAAGTTGTACTTAATTAAGTTTTGTTATTTTCCAACTGTTGTTATCTCATTGAGTGTTTTACCATAAATTTCACTAATTATGAAGAAAAACAAACACGCCACACACAAAGAACACAAAGATTTACGTGGTTCACCGAAAATCTAGGCTACGTCCACGATGAAGATCCCACGAAAGATTTCACTATGCAAAAATCTAAGATTTCAAGATTCAGCCCCCAAACCCTAGCTCCCGCTGTCACTCTCTTTCCTGCGATTTTCAGTGTTATCTCACTACCCACTCCAAACCCTAAATTCCCTTATATACCGGGCCGAAACAAAATTAGGGCCACATAGAAATGTATTACTAATTTATTCCTACTTTCTGAATCTTTTCTGCCTGTGGACTACAGAGGATTTCTTCTTCTTCTTCCATTTGAGGTTGAAGTTTTTTATTTTTCTTTTTTTGTTGTTGATTATTTTGGGTGTTTTTTTTGTATTTAGTTTGTAGGAGTATCTTCATATAGTTCTGGTAAGGGAAAAAGCAATGAAGGTCAAATCAAGTATGGTTTCAGCCTAGTAAAAGGGAAAGCTAATCATCCCATGGAGGATTACCATGTTGCTGAGTTCATGCAGATAGAAGGACATGAGCTTGGACTCTTTGCTATTTATGATGGCCATTTGGGGGATGGTGTGCCTGCCTACTTACAGAAGAATTTGTTTGCCAGCATCTTAAAGGAGGTGGGTTGTTGATTCAAATTTGTAATGGTTGATTACCTATTTGACTTATTTTGGAACAAAATTAATATTCAAGGATGTATCTTATGCTTGTGGGGTCAAATATTCTAGGAAGAGTTTTGGACTGATCTAAATCGATCTATCTTGAAAGCCTATGAGAAAACCGATCAAGAAATTCTTTCGAACACTTCCAACTTGGGGAGAGGTGGGTCTACTGCTGTTACAGCGATTCTGATGAATGGCCAAAGGTTATGGGTAGCCAATGTGGGAGATTCTCGAGCAGTTCTCTCAAGAGGGGGTCAAGCGATACAAATGACCATAGACCACGAGCCTAACACGGAAAGAGGGAGCATCGAACATAAAGGAGGCTTTGTCTCAACAATGCCAGGTTCTTTCCTGAAACCATTGTTCAATGATAGATTGATTATTCACATTTCTAAAGTTAAATGTGGACATTACCAATATGTTTCTAAACAATCAGAATTGTCAAATCACTCAATATTTACTCATCTTCTCTGAAGCGGGCAGATGGCTTCAAAATTTCTTATTTGGGTTTTTATAGTTTGCACTTCAATTTTTATTTTTGGTAGGGATTCTTGGGAGAAAATCAACTCCAAGTTTCTTGTCCTGTCCCTGCCACCTGTTTATGTTTTTAAGTAATGATACTAAATCATTGGTCAATGCATAATAAGAGTCACATCATAGGATCTTGCTTCTTCTTTTTTTCTTTTTCTTTTTTTAAAGGATGAAATATCGGCGCACATTGATAACACTATCAACTGATACTGTTTTATGTCCTTTTCATATAACTTGAAGAAGTCCATTTAGATGTTGGGCGGAGGTGCAGTCACTTCAAATGCACCCAAAAAAAAAAAAAATTATCATAAGAAATAGAGGAACTGAAAATATCTTCTACATTGTTTAAATTTATGAACTTTTGAAGCCTGTAGATCGTTTTGTTAGGTCTTTTTGAATTTTCAGTTTATTTGTATCTCATGGTAATTATTATTATTACAAGCCCTGATTGAGATTGTACCATAGCATGACAAGGAATGCATTTTAACCGAGGGGTCTAACTGTGGCCTATTAAAGAAATGAATTCTGTGATAACATGCACTGAAGCGGATGCTTGAGGATTGTATAATTCTACAACCCGATAAGTCTCAAGGGATTTAGTAATAGATAAATATACACTCTTGGGTATGCCATGTCAATCTGAAGGTGGGAATTATAGCCCTTAGAAGCTGTCATATAATCGAATGGGAGCCTTCTTACTAGCTCTTCCTTGGGAGATCTTGGATGCATGCTTACAGTGTCATTCCTCTTCGTATGACAAAGTAAACAAGGCAATTTGGGACACAGTAACAATTATAGTAACCAATGGGCCATTAACCCAATGGTATAACCTCCCTACCCTCAAAGAGGAGGGGGGGGTTCAAACCCGTGTGGATAACGTGTGTGAGTACGTACCTGATCCCAAAATAAATAAATAAATAAAATGACAATTATAGTAGCAGGCACAAAGAATTCATTACCCTCTGCAGAGGCACATATCTTAGGTGGAGTTTTCTTTAACAAGTATGATGATGAACAGATCTCAACTAAAGAGTTTCATAGTTTTCCCATACCTGAATGTGAGGATACCCTAGGCAAGGGTTTCTTGAGAATAATAATAAAAAAGTACACCCATCAGAAACAATCTTGAAGTGTGTCAGGGTCCAGAAATCGGATAAAAAGAAGTATACAGCTTATGAGCCTGGTATGCAGCTAGTGTGAGGCATTGCTCAGTGCTATAGTTCTAAATCCCCTCTCGAGTCACTGTCTGGGCAATAGTTTATGAAAAACAATATATTATTCAGTTATAGTTTAAACGACCAATTCGTGCTTATCGCCTTTCTCCCTGTTTCTGAAAAGTTACTTCAATTTTTGGTATTTCAGTACCTTAATTTTCTTGCTTTGTATAATGCTTCAAGTTTTCCTTCCATTCCTTTAGAATCACTTTCTATATTCCTGGACTTATTCGGATTTCACATGGATGGACTCATTGTCATATGTGTTGCATTTGAAGTGTTTAATACCCCATTTTAAATAATACTGACAACCATTTTTGTGAAGTTTTTATGACGACTCATTTCGTTATGGCAGCACCATTTTGGATGATTGATGTATACTTTCACATTTTATGTAAAGTGTAATTGAGTCAATCAATTTTTACAGGGCAGACAAGCACATACTAATTCTATTAGTTTAATTGAGTTGGATTTTCAGTATCAAGTCTTTTCATTTTAGCACTTAATTAGAGAGAGTTGCTGAAGTTTTCACTTCTTTCACCTACGCGTTTCTGTCACTTAACTGCAGCATAAATTCAAGACTCAAAAACATGTATTTAGCAAATCAGGAATTACAAATACTTAATAAATTAAATTGAACTTGCACAGGTAAGTAGTTTTGTCTGGTGTTTCAAGATTCTCCAGAATGACTTGCTTTAAGTGTGTATTTAACATGAAACATTATTGTTAGGAGCATAGGAACTTCAATATTAATTGGTCAGTTATATGATGCAAGTCTTAACTCGAGGAGTATGAGCATGTTTTGTGCATCTTTCTCCCATGTACCCTAAACTGCAGCATGACTTGCACATCCTTGAATGAAAATTAGTTCTTTGGTATTTCTTTTATTGTACTTGAATGAAAAATATTTGGCTGGTATTATAATTTTACTGAGCAAGGCTCCTAGTTGGGCTGAAGTTTTATATGGATGTTGAAACCGCCGTCTCTTGCTTAAAAGAAAAGAAATAAAATAAAGAACGAAAAAAGTGAAGCTTTTTCCACTTTATTATCAGGGGATGTCCCTAGAGTGAATGGGCAGCTGGCTGTTTCTCGTGCTTTTGGAGATAAAAGCCTCAAGTCACACTTGCGATCAGATCCTGACATTCAAGATACCACCATTGATGTCAATACCGATATATTTATCCTTGCAAGCGATGGTCTCTGGAAGGTGAGTCGCTACCACATTTGCATAAACCGGGTGGCAGATTGTGGTGAATTTAAGTGGTTGCATAGATCATAGATGAAAAATAAAAATTGTTAGCGTAATTAGTTTTTTTTTTTTTTTTCTGACATGTGAGATCAATCCAGGTAATGGCTAATCAAGAGGCAGTTGATATTGCAAGAAGAATCAGAGATCCCCAGAAAGCAGCCAAGCAATTAACAGCCGAGGCATTGAAGAGAGACAGTAAAGATGATATATCTTGTGTAGTTGTTAGATTTGGCAGATAAAACCTCCTTTTTGCAGCATATTGTTTCTGTTGCCTGTCTGTAAAATAAGAGTTTCTTCACAATAGACACCACCTGTTTATACTCAGTTTGGATGATTCTTACAGGTTCCTGGCTATAAACTATGAGAATGCTAATAAAATAAGGAGGGAATAAAAGATCTTTGTTATTTGTTTTTTATTTTAGTTTATTTTATTTTTTATTTATGTTTGGTGTTCAGTGTTCTGTATTGTTTCTGTTGTCTATTGTCTAATTAAGTTATGCAATGACAAGCATCACTCTGTAAAGGAAGAAACATGGAGTTGATTGTAAATGGAGGAATTATAAGTTTTGACTTTACATGCTTTCAGTTCTTGGTCGATTGCCCTCAGTTAGTCAAGCTTTCAAGATTTAATAGTAATATATAATAAATGAATAAAGAGTTTTAATAAGCAGGCAAAATATATTTAAACAAAAATAAGACAATAACTAAAGGGAAAAAAAAAAAAAAAAAAAAAAAAAAATCATTGTAAAATAATATGTTAATTAATGAGTATAAGAAATATAATACTTGACAAATATAACAATTAAAATATTGTTTGATAATAAGAAGAAAAGAAAAAAAAAATGTTAAGGCTAGATTAGATATTAGATTAATAAATAAGAGAGTCATGGCACTTCAAAATCATGTTGCACATGGTAAAAAATAACTTTTTAATATTTGGTACAAGAAAAATTGAAAAGAAGAGTTGAAAGTGAGAATAAAGAAAAAATATAAATACAGTATATTATTTAAGATGTTTGAAAAATATGTTTTAATAGTGATAAAAGAATATACTACCAAAGTGGCAAAGTGTCACATTACTCATTATTCCCAAGCATCAGGTGGACTCTTTCCCAAACGCAGCCGCTAGTAGACGGTATTGTCGGTCAACAATTACAAAAACCCTAGAATGCATTTTAAAGCCGCCACACACATTGGTCAGTTGTTCCGTCCTATATATTGCCAGCCAAATGATACAATGTCTCTCTCGTCAGGAAGTTATGAGCAAACTTTTCATACTGGTATGTCATAATAGCTATTATCATAGATGATTTTGTAGTTCATATATATATATATATATATATATATATATGTCTATTTGCGTATATTTTGCCTCTCCTTTCAGCTGCAAAGGCATAGATCTGATGATCTGTTTCTTGATGGCTTTGTTCTGGAGGCATATATTTAATCTCCAAAATTTTAGGGGTTTAGTTTAAACCAGAGCTGGTGTTGTTGCTACTCTGGTCTCCCCTTATTTGGTACATTTCCGTTGGAAAATTAATTTATTTTGCTTTTTCTGTAGTAGCTTTGTGCTCCGTTTGGTTGCCTAGATATTGCATGAAATTGATATTTATACTAATTTATATATAAACAGAGTTGATTTGGCTTTGTTTTAGATCCCCATTAATTTTCTAAGTCTTCTTGGCAACCATAAAAAGCATAAGATTAATATGGATCATTTGTCTCAAGTTTGATTGCATTGGATATAATAATTTTGATTAATGGTGGTGTTGGGACAGGCAAAAGAGACACTTGCTGCCGCATGAATTTTGATTATGTTTTTATTATTCAAGGTTGTGACATTTAGGCAAAGCATGTGGTAAAGATCGCATTGTTACTTTTTTTATTTTATTTTATTTGTTTATTTATTTTTTATAAATAGAGAAATGCTAGGTGCGGTTGTTTGGCGACTATGGTAGCAGCCTGTTGCACAACTTAATGGAAGCTTTACACTACTTGAGTATTTTATTGTAAACAAAAAATAAATTGAGATGCCCTTTCATGTTGTTCTTAGAATCCTTAGTGAGAAATTATTAGGTGGTTTGAGATCATATGGTGTTGACCGCCAATCACAAGATACACCAAATGTGTTAGTATCTTGTGACTGTCTAGAACTACATGATTCCAGACTACTTAATAATTTCTTGATTAATTATGGTGAATTTAAAACCCTTATTATTGGATTTGGTTTGAAGGTAGAATTTAGAGATGAAGGGAAGAGTGAGACGAAGAATGAAAGTGTGTTGAGCTATCCTTTACAACATTAGTAATGGTGTCTGTATGGTAGATTTATCAAATTCAAAGGGCATGTCAATTTTGAGCTTTTGATTTATTCATAAACTCAAAGTAAGGGGCTTGTGTTCTTAACTGGTGCTGCGAGCGTGATGCCACCGTTGTTAAGCGACTGTGGCTAGCATTTCTCTCATTTATAATGCAAAATTCTATGAACTTCTTTGCCTTATTCTTAGATTTGTGCTTTCCATATTTTGGATTTTAATTCTTCTTAAGCATAAGCCTGTTTGATATGTTAGTCTCAAAGTCACTAATTAAACTGCTTGAAAATCCTCGGAATTCTTTTAAGCTGAATCATTTTGTGTTTATCCATTATCCATTTATTCTTAATGTTGTGATACAATGTCTCTTCTTTCTGCTGCATGGACATATATACAAGTAGGATCAATTTATTGATTGCTTTGTTCTGAAGTCATATATTAGTCTCATCAAAAGTCTTATTTGGAGTTTGTGACCTTCCTTTTGTGGCTCCCCTTTGTTATTTTTTTAATAGATATATCTCTCTTTCTATTTTTCTGTTTTTATTAGATAAATAGTGATAATTTTTAGTAAAAACATTTCTCTGTGTTTCATTCTATTCATAGTTGCTGAAAAGTTGGAGGAATATGAGATGTTAAAGCTTAAAGCTTTAGTATGTCAAGTTATCCTTAGTTTTGGATAATGTGATGCTAGATGTTGGTTTTGGAGGATATAATGCTAAATATTAGTTTGGAGAATATACTGGTAAATGATTATGTTTACAGAAAGTGCTTACAACCTCCCCACCTTCAAAGAAGAGGGTAGGGATTCTAGTCCTATTAAGTCTTCCTAAAACATAACAATTACAATTGCAGTAATTATTATTCGTGGTTAGATAAATTTTCCTTTTAAATAACAATTAGGAAAATTTATTTATTTAAAAAAAAAAGGAAAAGGAAATTAAAAGAATTTGAAGAGTAAAAGAGAAAAGTAATATAAAGTTGATAATAATTTTAAAATTTAATTTTTTTTTTTAGGAAGGGCATTATTTAGAAATTTTAGTATACATTTAAAAAAAAATTAAAAAAAAAATACCTTATATGTTGTATGGGGCCAGACTACAATTATTCCGCCCTGGTTGTGTATATAAAGACAAATTAGACAAACAATATTTTATAAATTTAAGGGAACAAGGCTATTTATTTATTCAATTTGGGTATTTACATTTTTAAGAAGTAAACAACATAAATTATTGTGGTCTTCACATAATATTGTCTCTAGTAGTTTACTTTTCTTTATCTTTGATTATTAAGTTTATTTTTCAGTTTTAAAAAGTATATTCATTTAATTTCTACTTTTGTGATCTAATTTTCTATTTATTTGGAGAGTGAAATAATGTGAGATTCATGTTGCGTATGGTAGGAAATAAGTTTTTATCGTTTGGTACAGGATAAATTGAAAAGAAAAGTTGAAGAGAGAATAATGGAAAAATATAAATACAGTATATTAGTTAAAATGTTTGATTTTTTTTCTTAAAATAGTAATACATGAATAAAAAATATATATTTTTTTTTCTATTTCCAAAGTGTCACCACCTCTCTTTACTCTCATTATTTCCAACTTCAAGCAGTAGGTTGACGCATACCCAGAACGCAGCCGGTATTTTTGGTCAACAATTGCAACACCCTAGAATGCATTCGGTCAACCATTTTAAAGCCCTAGAATGCATTGATACTCATAAAGTGTTAAGCAACTTCATACTGGTATGTCATAATTCATATATATTTATGTTTATTTATGTATGTATGTAATTGTGTATATTTTGCCTCTCCTTTCAGCTGCAAAGGCATAGATCTGATGATCTGTTTCTTGATGGCTTTGTTCTAGAGGCATATATTTAATCTCCAAAGTTTTAGGGGTTTAGTTTAAACCAGAGCTGTGGTTCTTGCTACTTTGGTCTCCCCTTATTTGGTACATTTCCATTAGAAAATTAATTTATTTTGTTTTTCTGTCGTAACTTTGTCTTGCCTAGATATTGCATGAAATTAATATTTATACTAATTTTATATCTGAACAGAGTTGTTTGTCTTTGTTTTAGATCCCCATTAATTTTCTAAATCTTCTTTGCAACCATATTTAGTATAAGATTAATATGGATCATTTGTCTTGATGTCTACCCTAAAACCATCATGTTTCTCATAAGTTGACATATTTGCATCATTAGTAATTTTGATTAATGCCTGTCTTGGGACAGGCAAAATAGACACTTGCTGCAGCATGTAATTTTGATTATGTTTTTATTATTCAAGATTGTGACATTTAGGCAAAGCATGTAGTAAAGATTGCATTGTTACTTTTTTGTTTATAGGGAAATGCTAGGCGCCGTTGTTTGGTGGCTATGGTAGCAACTCACCACACAAGTGAATGGAAGTTTTACTTACACTATTTGAGTCTTTATTGTAAACAAAAAAATTAAACTGAGATGCCCTTTCATGTTGTTCTTAGTATCCTTAGTAAGAAATTATTAAGCTAGTTTGGGACCATATGGTCCTTACCAATCACATGATGCACCAAATGTGTCAGCATTTTGTGATTAGTCAGGACTACAAGATTTCGGACTACCTAATAATTTTTATATCCTCAATCTTTATATATAAAACTTTCTCGAGCTCTACACCTGGCATTCAATGTGATAAATTAACTGTAATTCTACCATGAAAAATGATTCTTAGGCCTATTTGTTAGGCCAATTTGTCTAACTCAAGGATTCTTATCCCTTTGAAATAGTGGATAGGACCCACATTTGAGTTTATTCACCATATAACCCCCTTAACCTGACAATAATCAACTTTACAGCATACAAGAAAAGTGCTAAAATACTCTAACAAAAATAATAATAAAATTAATGTTTTACATAATTCTATTATTAACAATGGGCTAATGGCATAGAGTGGATGGATAATAAATCTAATGAGTATTGAATCCATCAGTACACAAATATTTCAGGAATAATGACCTTTTTAATGTGTATTCTTGACACTTGACTAATGGCACGCACTCCTACATTAAAAGAAATTATCATAATTCCTGAAAATCACATTAAATGCCATGAGTCTTCTACACTATTTTCTCTTTGATAGTATCTTATAAAAATAATACTTGATTGATTATTGTAAGTTTAAAAACCTGTTATTGGATTTGGTTGGAAGGTAGAATTTAGAGAAACAGTGAAACACAATGAAAGTCTGTTGAGCTATCCTTTACAACATTAATTATGGTTGCAGTATATTTAATTTATCAGATTGAAATGACATGTCAATTTTGAACTTTTGTTTTATTCATAAACTCAAAGTAAGGTGCTTGTGTTCTTTACTTGTGTTGCGAGAAGAATATTATGCTAAATGATTGTGTTTAATGCTTATCACCATACTAGTGTTTTGGTAAGTTTCTGTTTTGTGTGGTTGCTTGGTTTGGAAACATTTGTTTTCATAATATAAGGTAATAATTTTTGGAAAACATTGTCTTCATGAATCTATCTTAGTAGCCTACTATACTCTGAGTTGGTTATGACAATTGTGGAAATAATGCGATAACTAAGGTACATGAACTTCACATTTTCTTTCACCTTTCTTTTCTATCCCATTCCCAATCAAAATGAACTTCTATTTATGTTTTAAGAATTTATGTTACATGGACTCATATAGGTGTGAAGGGTGCCGGGATGGGTTTAATCCATATTATGCAAGGAGACATTGCTTTTGCTAATTCGAATTGAAGGATGATATAAAATCGGTCTATTTTCGGCATAATATCCATAGTTAGCGCATTCATCATAGTTAGCAGCTCCAGCTCCGTATCAAGGTCATGATCGATATCGTCAATATCGTCACTAGCATCAATATCGTCACTATCCTCAATATTGATATCATCAATAAGAAAACCTTTAGGCTTGTTATCCAGGAACTTGTTCAGAGATACCGTAATGAAAGGAGGAGTTTGTCGCTAGGGATTTGACCAAATAGGATCGTCCAGTTCCTATAGAACCTATCACTAAAATACCTTTTTTTTTTTGTCATTCCAAGTAATAGAAATTGTTTTTTGAACTTGTTGCATTCATTTTTCTAAGCACTAGCTCGACTTATACCCAAGCATTATCACTAAAATACCTTTTTTTTTTTCTCATTCCAAGTAATAGAAATTGTTTTTTGAACTTGTTGCACTCATTTTTCTAAGCACTAGCTCGACTTATACCCAAGCATTCTCCTAGCAGATGGTATTTTCGGTCTCTAAAATGCATTTTCAAGCGGCGGTATATGTAGCTCGGCAGTATATGTAGCTCCGCTGTTCTTGTCAGGGGAGTAATAACTTCTTTCCGGGATGTAATAATAATGATAATCTCTATTTATTGTTAGAGATGATTTTGTGGTTCTTATATATATATATGTGTCTGTGCGTTTGTATTTGTATTTACCTCTCCTTTCAGCTGCAATGGCATAAAAGAAATGAGTTTTATACAAAGCATAAGGGTGACATTAGGGATGGCAAATTCACCATCCCCGCCGGTTTCTGTCCCGTTTATAGCGGGGATGGAGACCCTTTTATGTAAACGGGGATAGGAATGGAGGTAAATTTTGAAAACCCGTCGGGGGCGGAGTAAATCCACCTTTGCCCCATCCCGATTAAGTGTTAAATTACTAATATATTCTTACATTTAATAATTTATTACTAAATTAGATTTAGTGTATATGTATGAAAATAAAAAATATATATATTTGTTCTTTTTAAAAAGTAATATATGTTAATTGGGGTCGAGGATGGGGAGGGATAAGTGGTCCGGGGCAAGTATGGGGGTGGTGGTAAAATTTTAAGTGGGGATGGAAATTGAAAAATTCAGGGAGAATAGAGCTGGGGATTGAGATTCTCGTCCCATCCCTGGGTAACATGGATATTAAAACAAATGAGTTCTAAATCCAACCGTATACAAATATTCTATGGGAATAGCTGCAAAATTTGACCAATATGTAGCACTCCTAAGTGCCGCGCAAGTCGAATTAAATGCCTTGGACTCTTTCATTAAAAGAAATGACATAATTGTTGAAAAAAAAGATAAGGTTCTATTTTTATCGATTAACACAAATTTCAGCTTTTAAATATTGAAACTGTTACTTGATTTGGAAACATTTGTTTTGAGAATATAGGTAATAATATTCGGAAAACGGCGTCTTCACAGCCTGCCATCGGTGACGACACAGGAAATTATGTCAAGGGGGTTCTTTTAATAACAATGGGCGTTCTTTAAATAACAATTTTTTTTTGTTTTTTTTTTTTAATTAAGCAAATTTATTAAAGGTGTTCAAAAGGTGAACGCGTCCCAAAAAGATCTCACTGAACACATTTACAATGCAGATCATCATAATAGGCAAAAATATTTTTTTTGTTCATTGAATCATTGAGCACATTTACAATTGTCCCCGACGACTTTTCATATTTTGAAAACGTTGTATGGTTCTTCACGATATTCATAGCGGAAAATGCCCTCTCTACATTAGTAGCTGCAACTGGTAGGATCAACGTTAATGTCACAAGCAAATAAACTAGTGAATGTACCTTATCTCTTTTGGTTTCCACCATTTGTTTTCGCAAGGTCACCAATCTCTTTTAATCCTTCAAACTCGTTTTTAGAACGCATATCCACAATATAATTCTCAAGTTGATCACCAAGTCTTATGAGAGCATGTGGAGAAAATTCTTTTGGATAAAATTGAGCAAAAGCGGATTGGTTTTTGCTTTTCAAAAGCACAAAATGAATCATCCGGAGACAAGCAAGCCACACAAAACAACAACTCGAACTCATTTAAGAAAAACGACTAGTTAGCTCCTGAAGCTGCATATCTATGATGGAATAAAACAGATCAACACGATAATGATGCAAGTTCGACTTGTCATGAGCTCTACGTCGTAGTCTTCCTTGAGGTAGAAATGTATCATCCATATTAGGAATAGGAATGTCATGTTTCACACAAAAAGAAGAAACTTCATTGAGTAAAGAATCCCATCCACTTTCCCTCATCCTTTGTAATTGGACCTTGCTTAATTTGACCAAGGACATAACAACCACAATATCTTAATCTTTCTTTTGAAGTGCCTTTGACAAATCATTTGTAATTCCCAAAACAGCTCTCATTAAATGCAAACAAAATATGAAGTTAAAGGATTGTATAAATTCCAATAAAAGATTTACTTCAAACTTTTTTTCTAATGACCCATCCTCTGCAAGTGTATCAAGTATAGTAACAATAGTTGAAAACATAATAATCACGCTAATTAAAGTGTCATAATGTGAACCCCAACGTGTATCACTAGCTCGTTTAAGAGAAGTGTTTTGATTTAGGCCTTGCCCACTTGAAAGCTCACCATTGTTAAGTGCATCGGTAACTATAGAAGCTTAATTCTCTCGAAGAATATCACAACGTTTACATGAACCACCAACTATATTTATAAGATTAGCAACAAAAGTAAAAAGAGAAACAATATCCTCGTGTTTTTTTGCCATACCCACGAGAGCCAATTGGAGTTGATGGGCAAAACAATGAATGTAAAAAGCACATTCATTCTCCTTCAAGATGAGAGTTTTGAGACCATTGAACTGACCTCACATATTACTAGCCCCATCATAACCTTGCCCTCGTAATCTAGAAATGCTCAACCCATGTCTAGAAAATAAAGCATCAATCGCTTTCTTGAGTGAGATGGAAGTGGTATCAGAAACATGCACTAGACCCACAAAACATTCAACTACATGTCCATTCTTGTTCACATACCGTAAAACACAAGCCATTTGCTCATTTGTTGATACATCCCGAGATTCATCAATTAGAATAGAAAAAAAGCATCACCAATATCTCCGATAATAACATTGAGAGTCTCCAATGCAATGGCATTAACAATGTCCTTTTGGATCTTAGGTGTCATTAATTTGTGATTTTCAGGAGCATTTTGTGATGTAACTACATTAATGTCTTATTTTGTCTCAAGAAAATTCCCTTGGTTGCTTGAATCCTCAGATTCATCATCACCACGAAATGCAAGACCTTGTCGCAAAAAATGTCGAACACAATCAATTGATGCAATCAATCATGTTCGATAAGCAATTCGTGTCTTCTCCGATTGCTTGAAGAAAATTGACTGAATGTGTCGCTTTTGCTTCATTAATGCTTGGCACATACTCGAACATTGGTTATGGGCACTTTTTGGACCTCCAACGTGGCTTTTTAGTTTTTTCAAACCCTTCTTTCAATTAGAAAATCCTTCACTCACGAAGGTATCACCACCCGATTGTTCTCTAATTTTTGGTTTTAAAAGATAGTAACATAGACAATATGCTTCATCTTTATCTATGCTATATTCTAACCAAGTAGAAAATGCATTAAACCATGCCGGGTTGAATCGTCGTAAGCATTGCCCATAACTCTTATAAGGAAAATGATATTTTTTAGGTTGGCAAGGACCCTTTAGTATGTATGCTCTCCATATTTGATCTCGGACATCGGGATGGTAATTTAATATCGAAGTTCGTAGTCCAGGATCTGCAGCCAGATCCTCAAGGTTGATCTCTATATCACTTGTATTTGAAAAGCCATCATATCTTCTTAGAGATGGTGGCAACCCTCTTGTCACAAATTTGTCCATTACTGATCAATTTCCTATGGAGAGTGACGACATTTTAGTTTGGTTTCTTAGTGATCAATTTCCCATCAACAAAATAAACACATTCAAAAATTGCATATTATAATAAATTGTGCACCTGTGTTGTTGTGCATTATAAAATTAAATAAAAAATAAAAATAAAATTAAATATTCAAAAATTGCATATGCATTGCTATTAGAAAAAATAAATCAAAAGGCGTACCTATACAAAAGAAATTAATCTTGTAAGTTACAACACTGAACACTCCCAGACTCCCAGTATTAGTTGCATTTTTCAGGTGATTAAATGAGAATTGAGTTAAGCATCTCAGCAACCAAAGTGTCCAGAAAGCCTTTTTATATCGGTTATATTGATTAGTATTTACCAACAAGTACATATGTCCCGAGTTTGGCACAAATGATTATTTTAGTTACCTTCTACTTTCCCCTGGGTCATTTAAAAACAAAATTGAAAGAAACTAAGAAAAGGGGAAACAAAAAAAAGGAAGGAAAGAAGAAGAAGAGAGCTCCAAAGATTATAGCATTACATTCAACTAACAATCCGCTTCGTCACCTACCACGAACACAACCCAAAAAACCCCCCAAGAAAAAAAGTCCACTACTAAAATAAACCGTTCTTTGGATACTCTTATTCATCATGGCCTAAATCTGATTCCTCTGTTGTGGACATTATACAACTGCCCATAAAATGAGCATGTTTCTAACATCAATTGTTATATTATATACATACATCATACATGTGTACACACGTAAAACACACCAGTATTAGATGAATATGGTGTCAGAAGCAGGTTCATAATCTTGGTTTCTTGTTTCTTTACTATTTTTTTATTCTTTTTTAAAATTAATGTCTTTAAAGGAGTAGGCAAAAGGTTTTAAGTCTCCAGGTAGTCTCCAAGTTATGTAGATGTCTTCTTTGTTTCCAATTCTTTAGATCAATTTGAATGAAAGAGATTTGAAAAGAAAATAAACCCAAAAAAATAAATAAATAATATTTAAGAGGAAAAAGAAACCACATATAACACAATAGATCTTCGATTCTTCATCATATATATTTCTTTGTTATTGTATTAGCGGTTAACACATTAATTAGTCAATTAATTGTTTCAAGACAAGAGAGAGAGCATGAAAAGGCACATAAGTTACATAACCTAAATCACACTCTGACAAAATCAAGAACGATTAAGCAGTAAACAACATACGAATTTAGTTTACAGGCTGAAAATGAATCATCAATTCTCATTTCGAACAGAAATCTAACACATAAATGATAAATCAACCAAAATCGAGCAAATACTCAGTTCTTGAGGACCAATAAAAAAAGAAGAAGATCAGTTGACCTACCTTCGATTTGCAGTGTGAAAGTTGAGAGATTAGAGACCAAAGTTGTGGAATAATAACAGAAGAGCAGAGGATTGAAAAGAGAAGCAAACGGATAAGGGCTAGGCGAGGATGAAAGAGAAGCTCTGACAACGAGAAAAAAAGGTCGATGGAGAAAACACAGAGGGGGTCAGTAAATATTTTGAGAACTTACTAGTGGGGGGTATTTGTGAAATTTCAGGGGGGGGGGGGGCATGACATATATTTTTAAAAAAAGTGTAATATATAATAGGAAAAAAAAATTCCAGAAGGGGCATTCGCCCCCCCGGTCCCCAGGTAGGTCCATGCCTGCCTACCATACTCGAGTTTGTAATGACTGAGTGTTGAAATAATACGAAATTTGATTGAAATGCATAGCACATTTTCTTTCGCCTTACTCTTCTAGCCCATTCCCTATTTATTTTTTAAGAATTAGCAGGATTATTGCTAAATATTTGTATTAACGTTTTTATTTTTATTTGTAGTGTAAAATAATGTCTTTTTATTTAGGAAAAAAGTACAATTAGGTAGAGTTAGGCAATGAATGAATGTTTCATTGCCTAAATTGTTTAGGTATGTTACATTTTCTCTCTCTATAGTATATATATATCAACCTTCTCTCTATACCACCTGTGACCCCATTTCTCTCTCTTTCGCGAAACTCACCGCACAACACAAAAAAATCTTTTTTTTCCACCCCTCCATCTCTCACGTGATCACATCTCAACCCTTCATCCAACTGACAAGCAACTTGTTAATTTTACATCTTTTAGTTTGCTTTTCTTGATTTTGTACTTCTTTAAAAAAAATTTATTTCTAGTTTTATTTCAGCATGAGACCGAGATAGAGATAGCATTGAAACATTCTTAAAGATTCTGAAAATAATTTTTTTTTCCTTCCTCCCACTTTTCCCTTCCCTCCAATTAAACACGAAAAAACTTTTTTATCCTCCCTCTCATCCATCCCTCCTCAATCATTCCATCCAACCAAACATAACATAAATCCATCCATTAAACAAAGTATATACACCAACGGGTCAGTGGCCTAGCAGTATTATGTTCCTACTTCCCAAGGGAGGTCAGGGGTTCAAACTTCAGTGGAAACATGTGTGTGTGAGTACCAACTATGAAGAAGGAAATAAAATAAAATAAAATAAAATAATAAAAATAAAAAATAAATTATATGAACGAGTAAAAGTCACGATTGGTATATAATTTTTTTTAAGTTAAACTGTAAGCTTGTATAAATGAAGGAAGAATGTATATGGGGTACCAAAGGACAACACAAAGCCACAAACAGCACAAAAGTTGAGAAGAACAAAAACTAATAGCCATCACACAGACCAAACCAAAAAGAGCAAAAACTGAATTTAATGATCAGTTAAAAAGTGATTGAGTAGCTGCAAAGCTGCATCCTTGCATGAATAGATGTTGTAGATCCTCCCAGCTACACAACAATGAAAGGTTAGTATAGTATTTTAGTTTAATTGAGGCTAGTTTTCCTCCGGTGCAGTTTCTGATCTGCTAGATGATAAGATGAGCAGGTGAGGACCTGTTTTTGAAGGCTCTTGAATTCCTTTCTAACCAGATGAAATAGACAGCGGCTGAGAAAAGCAGTTTTTGCAGCAAGAATCTTTTAGAACCCTAATTTGAGGTACACCAAGAACTAGATACTGCCAGCAATTAAGTTTGATGTAAAACCATGCAGTATGTTGAACGAAGTTCCAAATTTCCTCATAGAACTTGCACTTGAAGAAAAGGTGATCTAGAGACTCTTCACTAGCCAAGCAAATGTAGTAAGCATTGATGTAATGCTTCTTAAGCATTGGTTTAGAATTCAAAATATATAACCTTCTTCTTATAGTAAGCCAAGCAGTGAAATAATGCTTAGGGACTGATGCGTAAACCAAATGATCTGGTGCCATGAGAAAATAAAAGATGGTGGCAGGTAATAATTGACGATCTGTGAGAGGGAGAATGTTTGAGTTTGTGATGGTAGCCATAGTGCATTGTCTGGTAGAGTGGATATGAGAGGCAAGTTGTGTAACTGGGAGAGGAAATTATGGGATTGAAAAAATGGGATATGAACCAAGGAATATGGGACAACCCATTGGCAATTGGAAATTAGGCTATCAACTTTGATAAATCTATCCAGTTCAAAAGTTTCCACTTCAGTAAGGTTGAGATGTGAAGTAATAGAGCCATTGGGTAACCAGTAGTCTAACCACAATATAATATCTGTGCCATTACCCACCATATGCATTAGAATCCCTCTTACCATATCCCTCAACTTTAAAAGCCCTTTCCAGAAGCCAGAATTTAGTGCAAATGCCTTTATAGTCCAAAAACTCCATGTCTTAATCAAGTACCTGTAGCACCAAGCAACCTACATAATTTCTTTCCTTATATCAAATAACCTCCAAATATACTTTAAATATGTAATTATATTTGATATTCAGATTTGGAAAGCCAATATTGCCAAAGGGTTTTGGTCTACAGACCATATCCCAAGCCACCGTGCCCTTGAATTCTTTAACCCCACACCAGACCACAAAAAGCACCTCAGAACTTGGTTCACTTGATCAATCACCTTCTTGGGAAGTACAAATGTCTGAGCCCAATATGATTGAATATAGCATATAATGGACTTAATTATCATTGATCTACCTGTTAAAGATAAGAATCTAGAAGTCCATCTCCTAACTATAGAGGTGATGCTTTCCACCAAACATTGAAAGTGAATATCATTAATTTCCTTATGGGACAATGGTAATTCCAAATATGTTACAGGCAAAGTCCCATTTTCAAAATCGAGAAGAGCTAAAATGTCAGCCTTAGTTTGGCTATCCTGTAACGACCCGAACCCGGGGGTCCGAACCGTTAATCGGGTCCTTACTCAAACCCGAGGTCAATTACGTCAAACCCATCATTTCAAGCTTCAAAACATCACCCTCAGGATCATTCCTAGGTTGTCACATGGTTTCAATATGAATCCCAGAGGTTAAGAATGGAATACCAAAGGGGGAAGGGCAATGAGGACCAAACAGGTACACTTCGGTCGACCGAAGTGGAGCTTCGGTCGGCCGAAGCAGGCCCTTCAAAACCGGTCGACCAATACACTTCTTCGGTCGATCGAAAGTGAGATCCTGAGAGCTTGAAGAAGGTTCGGTCGACCGATGAGCCATTTCGGTCTACCAAAACAAGAGGTCCTGAGAGCTGAAAATGGTTCGGTCGACCGATGAGCCATTTCAGTCGACCGAAATGACTCCTTCAAGTCATAATCCTGCAATTGATCTGCTGCACATTGGAAATGAAAGGAAAACTGAAATAGAGACTTTACAATGATCCTAACTCGAAATAAGTCATCAAAACTGAGTTACTTAACGGCTACAGACTAGGATACCAACACATGATCACATAAAACATCATTGAAATTAATTACACGAGTTATAAACTTATGCTTTACATCATAGACAACTTACATCAAATGGATTCAAGCTTTTAATTACATTATCCTTTACATACCAAATGAACTTAATACATTTCACATCATATGCTTTACAAAATAAGTTCAAGTTCTACAAAATTCACATCCAAAATACTCTTTAAGTTCCCTCAAGCCTGTGGTGGATTTTCATCCATCAATTCTTTGTTGTGACCTGAAAAAAAATGTAATATGGTGGGGTGAGCAATTTGCTCAGTAAGTGGCGCCTAAGACGCACCTCTCGAGTCCCCGTGAATCCAAAACAAAGAATAGAATCATGGAAATCGGGGTCATACAATATTGGGAAGAATACAACATGGTTTCCAATCTCAACATAAATAATATGATGCAATGGGGATGCAATGCATGCCGATGTCGCTCCCCATTTTCACATTTAAAACCATCACTTTCAAACTGTTAATATAACCCGGCCTTTGGTGACCCCGCAGCGACACGAGAGAAGGATTGGCTAGTGTCCCTGACCCTTAGTACCCCCGCGGCGTCATTATGGGGCCCAGCTAGCCCAACCACGCTAGGGCGACTCCCTAGTTTCCTCTAGGTTATATTAACACTCCGGCCCTTTGGTACTCCCGCGGCGACTGGGTTTTCTTAAAACCGATTCAAAACAATTTTCTCCCGAAAATCCCCTTTTACTTTATCCAAAACATTACCCATCATGTAATTCAATGATTTACATGCATGTCTCATACTTTTAATGCTTTAACAATAAGAGATTTTCACATAACACAACGAAACTTGTCTTTATCCATCATTCATAGCATGTAAATAACATAATAAGCATAGAAATTCATCATATGAGCATGCTTTCCACAGAATACATTTAATACATGTCCTCACATAACCACATATGCACAATCAAATCACTTTAAACTACAATTAGCATAAATAAGCATGCTAAGACACAATTCAAGTAATTTGGCTCACAAAAGTGCAAGAATATGCGGATTAGAAAGCCCCTACCTCTTATTTGCACAAAACCCTTAAGATGGGTCACAAATTTCAAAATCGAAAGGGAGCACCAAATCTGAAATTGAGGGTACTCACGCGTAGAGCTCATCGTGCTTTCCGTTTTGCCTCAAACGGTACTCCAAAATTCCAAGTAATGAAGATGGAATCAAAGCTTGAAGTTTGATTCCAAAAAGAAAAGAAAAACAAGTGAACAAGGAGAGAGGAAGAGAAAGTTACGGGGAGAGAGAAAAATGGGTGATAAAAAATGGTCTCTAAACCATTAAATGTGTGAGTGGTGGGTCCCGCCACCAACCTTTTCTTTTCTCTTTTTCTTTTACTCCAATTTCTACATCACACACACACATAAATGCACCACATACAAATACCACTTAATCTACATAAATTAAAATGCACAAAATGCAATTGGACCCAACCACAAAACGCGAAAAGACATAAATACCCTTGCACCAACGAATTACCGAAAAAATAAAAAATGCTGAAAATTGGAAACATCACAATCTCCCCAACTTAAAAGGATTTCGTCTCCGAAATCAAGCCACACCTGGGGAATAAAACAACTCTGGATACTGGAGCAAACCTATTGTTCGAGCTCCCAAGTAGCCTGCTCGACTCAATGATGCCTCCAAAGAACTTTCACTAACTGCACCGTTTTCCCCTTTAACACCTTTTGCCATGTGTCAAGGATTTGCACTGGTCCCTCTTCATAGGAGACATCGTCATCAATGTCCACATCAACCTAATCTAAAACGTGAGATGGATCCGGTTCATACTTCCGTAGTATTGACACATGAAATACATTGTGGACCCTGTCCATCTGTGGCGGTAAAGCAAGTCTGTAGGCCACTTCTCCTACACGATCCAGAATCTCAAACGACCCAATGAATCGTGGCGACAACTTGCCACTCTTCCCAAACCTCATCAAACCCTTCCGTGAATAGACCCACAGAAAAATATGGTCTCCCACCTCAAAAGATAACGATCGTCTCCGCCTATCCGCATAGCTCTTCTATCGACTCTGACCTGTGAGTAATCTTTGTCTGATCAACTTAATCTTCTCAGTAGTCTCTAGTATAATGTCAGGTCCTAAGGCGCCCATCTCGCCTACCTCAGTCCAACAAACTGGAGATCTATATGGCTTGCCATACAACGCCTTAAATGGAGCCATTTCAATGCTCGCCTGATAACTGTTGTTGTATGCAAACTCAATAAGTGGAAGGTGATCCTCCCAACTGCCTCCCAAATCAAGGACACATGCCCGAAGCATATCTTCCAAAATATAGATAGTATGCTCCGACTGGCCATCCGTCAGTGGATGGAATGCCGTACTAAGATGCAACACTGAGCCAAACGCTGCTTGAAGTCCTTCCCAAAACTTGGAAGTAAACTTTGTATCCCTATCTGAGACAATGGTTATTGGAACTCCATGTAACCTTACAATCTCCTTCACGTAAAGAACACCAAGTGCTTCTACATCATCTGTTGCCTTAATAGGCAAAAAGTGAGCCGTCTTGGTCAATCTGTCAATGATGACCCATACAGCCTCGTTGCCTCTCCGTGACCTTGGAAGACCTGTCACAAAATCCATAGCGATCTGTTCCCATTTCCACTGCGCAACAGACAATAGTTGCAACAAACCGGTTGGTCTCTGATGCCCGGCCTTCACCTGTTGACAGGTAAGCCACTTAGCCACAAACTGTGCAACATCTTTCTTCATCCCGTTCCACCAATACTGACATCTTAAATTGTGATACATCTTAGTACCACCTAGATGAATTACAAAGTGGGAAGTGTGAAACTCCCGTAAGACGTCCTCACGACAACTTATGGGAACCACTAACAAACCCCTGTACCGTAGACCTCCATCTGCATGCAAGGTCTAATCTTTCACTGTCTCATCACTAGAGATCAAGGTGTAAATGACATCCAAATCCGAATCACGTCTCTGTGACTCAATTACTAGTCCGACAAAAGTAGGCTGAGCCACAAGACTAAACAAGAACGCCGATTCACCGCAACCATCATCGTCAACACAATACAATCCCATCTCCGCCAGATCATTAAGCATCTTCCACTTCCGAATAGCTAATCCGGCCCAAGTTCCACGAGACTTCCGGCTTAAGGCATCTGCTACCACATTTGCCTTGCCCGGATGATACTGCAAGCCAAAATTGTAATCTTCCAAAAATTCAACCTATCGTCTATGCCTGTTGTTTAAGTCCTTTTGAGAAAAAAGGTACTTGAGGCTCTTATAATCCGAGAATACCTCGAATCTCTCACTATATAAATAGTGTCTCCAACACTTCAATGCAAACATGACTATCGCTAACTCCAGATCATGAGTAAGGTAGTTGTACTCATGAGTCTTTAACTGTCGAGACCCATAAGCCACTACTCTACCATCCTCCATCAACACACATCCCAACCCATCACGTGAAGCATCATAATAGATCACATAATCCAAGCCACGCTCAGGTATCACCAACACTGGAGCTGTAGTCAATCTTGTCTTCAACTCTTGAAAAGATAACTCACAGGCTTCATTCCATACAAACTTGATTCCTTTTCGGGTCAAACGGGTCATAGAAGTTTCCAAACGGGAGAAATCTTTTACAAATCTTCGATAATAATCCGCTAGACCAAGGAAACTCCGGATCTCAAACATATTCTTGGGTTGCTCCCAATTCAAAACCGCTTCAACCTTTGATGGATCAACCGACACTCCTTCTTTCGAAACAACATGCCCTAAAAATTTCACCTCTTGTAGCCAAAACTCACACTTCTCATATTTGGCATACAATCGGTGTTCTCGCAAAATCTGCAATACAATACTCAAATGGATCTCGTGCTCTTCCCGAGTTCGTGAATACACAAGAATGTCATCCACGAAAACTACCACAAACTGGTCCAAGTAATCGTGAAAGACGCGGTTCATCAAATCCATGAATGCCGCTGGCGCAATAGTCAAGCCAAAAGGTATAACAAGGAACTCATAGTGTCCATATCGCGTACGGAACGCTGTCTTCGGGATATCCTCATCCCTAACCCACAACAGATAATAGCCAGACCTTAAATCAATCTTCGAGAAATAACTGGCTCCCCTCAACTAATCAAAGAAATCATCTATCATTGGCAAAGGATACTTGTTCTTAATGGTGGCATGATTCAACTTTCGGTAATCAATGCACAACCTCAAAGAACCATCTTTCTTTTTAGCAAACAAGACCGATGCGCCCCACTGTGACACACTCGGTTGGATAAAACCTTTCGTCCTCAAATCATTAAGCTACTTCTTCAACTATTCCAACTCAACTGGTGCTATACAATATGGTGCCATAGAAATCGGTGCGGTACCAAGCAACAAATCAATAGTAAACTCCACTTCTCGGTATGAAGGCAACTCCGTCAAATCTTCTGGAAACACATCCAGAAAATCATGAACAACTGATGGATAATCTTCTCCCACAACATCATCTTCTTTGGCTAGAAGACTAGCCAAGAAATAATCTCCAAGACTTCGTTCTCGAATTCTATACAATGATGAAGGCTGGGAATCACTCCGATCTCCCATGAAAAAGAAACAATCTCCCTCAGGCGTGCAAACTGTAACTTTTCCTCTGAAATAATCAATCGTGGCACGAAAAAAAGCTAACCAATCCATCCCGAGAATGACATCAAAACTAGTCATCTCTAGGAAGATAAGGTCAAACACAAAGGTCCGTCCGACTATCACAATGGAACAATCCCGAACAACTCGGCTCAAAGACACTGAAACCCCAACTAGTGTATCAACACACAACGCCTGATCCATGGAACTAACCTCTAACCCCGATACAAGTGCAAATGATGATGAAATGAAGGAATGAGGTGCACCAGAGTCAAAAAGAATATAAGCCCAAGAACCAAACACTGGAAAGATACCTCAGAGAACTGTCGGTCTAGAAGATGCATCAACCGGTGAGAGTGCAAAGACACGGCCCTGCGGTGCTTGTGCCTGAGAACTGCCACCCTAAATACCGGACTGTTGCGCTGACCCAGTAGGAGTATCCCTCATAACGGATCGTGAACCCTAAGAAGACATGGCGGGTTGTGGTGGTGGCGGGGTCTAAAACCTAACTGAATTGTAGCCGACTGTGACAGCCTCTGTCGTGACCCTCTGCCACTACCGGTGCCTGCTCCCTGACTAGGACGGTCTCGAATCAAGTGACCCTTCTGGCCGCACCCATAACAAGCCCTTGGAGCTGAAAAAACTGAAGACGATCTCATGGGACAACTGGACTAATAATACCCAGGCTGCTGACACTGAAAACATACGACTCTACTCTTGTCAGACCCAGCTGGCATAGGAGTGGTAGGAGTGGATCGTGCAGACTGTTGCCTGTGAAACTGAAACGAACTACCCTTGTTCTTCTTCCAAGAAGATCCTTCTGAAGATGGTCCTGCACCTTTCTTTTGCTTCCACTGTTCCCTTCTTGTATCCTTATCTTTGATATCAGCCTCAAGCATCAAAGCCCTATCTACTACCTTAGAATAAACTTTGATGAACTATGCCGTTATCAACAGCTTCATTCCATCATTGAGACCGGAGACAAACTTTCGAGTCTTGTCAACTTCATCTCTCACCATTTCTGAAGCAAAGCGAGAAAGTGAAGTGAACTTGTTCTCATACTCCGCCACTGACATGTTATCTTGGATAAGGCCAAGAAACTGATCTTTTAACTCCCATCTTTTAGAAATCAGAAAATACTTCTCATAAAATAGCTCCTTGAACTTGTCACAACTCATTTCTTCCACCTTATACCGACTCGTGACCGATTTCCACCAAAGTTTGGCATCTTTAGTAAACTTGTACGTAACTAGGATGATCTTCAAATGACCCTCTGTCACATCCATAGAGGTCAATTGAGTTTCAACTTGATCCATGTAGTCGTCTGCTACCATTAGATCCGCACCGCCCTCAAACATTACCGGCATCAACTGAGAAAACCCCTTAATAATCTTGAGACGCTTCTGAGCTGGCGTCTCCTCAACTTGAACTATAGGTTGTGGTGCCAACTGCGACTGAGCAATAATTGTTGCCCTTAAGGCACTTTGTAACAAACGATTCAACTACAGTGCCGCAGAACCTTCACCCACTTCTACGGGTGCTTTAACATTATCCCTTCTTGTGGGGATACCTCTCGTGGGAATCAAGTCCCTAAGAAGTGTGTCATCATCATTTAGCCCCTCCGGATTGGAGCTGTAGCTCTCGCCAACATCACCCCTAGTCAGCCTAGGGCCAAGTTCCCTGGTTTCCTCACGTCATGATATCGTGCTATAAAACGAGAAAACGGTTCAAAAACATGACACTAAGATCCACTATGGACGACTTAACATGAAAAGATACCGTACCAACACTTAGCATGTAAAATTAGGCAAGAAACATTTTAATATAGACATGTAAGCACATAAACACATAGGCAGATAAGCATGCTTGTTCAAGTAATACAACACGTAGCAAGCAGTCATATAAGCAATGCAAACAACACTCCATGCAACTCTATGTAGGCCCTTACCCATCGTCCTAAAGGTTTTCAAACCAAGGCTCTGATACCATTTTGTAACGACCCGAACCCGGGGGTCCAAACCGTTAGCTGAGTTCTGACTCAAACCCCGAGGTCAACTATGTCAAACCCATCATTTCAAGCTTCAAAACATCACCCTTAGGATCATTCCTAGGTTGTCACATGGTTTCAACATGAATCCCAGAGGTTAAGAATGGAATACCAAAGAAGGAAAGGAAATGAGGACCAAAGAGGTGCACTTCGGTCGACCGAAGTGGAGCTTCGATCGGCCGAAGCAGACCCTTCAAAACCGGTCGACCGATACTCTTCTTCGGTCGACCGAAAGTGAGATCCTGAGAGCTTAAAGAAGGTTCGGTCGACCGATGAGCCAATTCGATGGACCGAAACAGGTTGTCCCAAGAGTGAAAGATGGTTCAGTCGACCGATGGGCCATTTCGGTCGACCGAAATGACTCCTTCGAGTCCTGATACTGCAATTGATCTGCTGCACATTAGAAATGAAAGGAAAACTGAAATGGAGACTTTATAATGATCCTAACTCGAAATAAGTCACCAAAACTGAGTTACTTAATGGCCACAGACTAGGATACCAACACATGATCACATAAAACATCATTGAAATTAATTACACGAGTTATAAACTTATGCTTTACATCATGGACAACTTACATCAAAATGGATTCAAGCTTTTAATTACATTATCCTTTACATACCAAATGAACTTAATACATTTCACATCATATGCTTTACAAAATAAGTTCAAGTTCTACAAAATTCACATCCAAAATACTCTTCAAGTTCCCTCAAGCCTGTGGTGGATTTTCATCCGCCAGTTCTTTGCCGTGACCTGAAAAAAAATGTAATATGGTGGGGTGAGCAATTTGCTCAGTAAGTGGCGCCTAAGACGCACCTCTTGAGTCCCCGTGAATCCAAAACAAAGAATAGAACCATAGAAATCGGGGTCATACAATGTCGGGAAGAATACAACATGGTTTCCAATCTCAACATAAATAATATGATGCAATGGGGATGCAATGCATGCCGATGTCACTCCCCATTTTCACATTTAAAACCATTACTTTCAAACTGTTAATATAACCCGCCCTTTGGTGACCCCGCAGCGACACGAGAGAAGGGTTGGCTAGTGTCCCTGACCCTTGGTACCCCCGCGGCGTCATTATGGGCCCAACTAGCTCAACCACGCTAGGGCGACTCCCTAGTTCCCTCTATGCTATATTAACACTCCGACCCTTTGGTACCCCCGCGGCGACCGGGTTTTCTTAAAACCAATTCAAAACAATTTTCTCCTGAAAATCCCCTTTTACTTTATCCAAAACATTACCCATCATGTAACCCAATGATTTACATGCATGTCTCATACTTTTAATGCTTTAACAATAAGGGATTTTCACATAACACAACGAAGCTTGTCTTCATCCATCATTCATAGCATGTAAACAACATAATAAGCATAGAAATTCATCACATGAGCATGCTTTCCACATAATACATTTAATACATGTCCTCACATAACCACATATACACAATCAAATCACTTTAAACTATAATTAGCTTAAATAAGCATGTTAAGACACAATTCAAGTAATTTGACTCACAAAAGTGCAAGAATATGTGGATTAGAAAGCCCCTACCTCTTATTTGCACAAAACCCTTAAGATGGGTCACAAATTTTGAAATCCAAAGGGAACACCAAATCTGAAATTGAGGGTACTCACGCGTAGAGCTCATCGTACTCTCCGTTTCGCCTCAAACGGCACTCCAAAATTCCAAGTAATGAAGATGGAATCAAAGCTTGAAGTTTGATTCCAAAAAGAAAAGAAAAACAAGTGAAGAAGGAAAGAGAAAGAGAAAGTTATGGGGAGAGAGAAAAATGGGTGATAAAAAATGGTCTCTAGACCATTAAATGTGTGAGTGGTGGGTCCCACCACCAACCTTTTCTTTTCTCTTTTTCTTTTACTCCAATTTCTGCATCACACACACACATAAATGCACCACATACAAATACCACTTAATCTACATAAATTAAAATGCACAAAATACAATTGGACCCAACCACAAAACGCAAAAAGACAGAAATACCCTTGCACCAACGAATTACCGGAAAAATGAAAAATGTTGAAAATTGGAAACGTCACATATCCACCCCAACAAATTAGACAAGACTCTTGGAAAAGTTGATGCTTAATCATGAGAGAGTGAATAAACCTGTTGAGGGCATCAAAGTGTCACGACCCAAATCCGTAAGATCCGAGTCATGAATCCGGAAGGGATACAAACCGAGCTCTAACCCGAGCCCTAAGACCAATTACAAGTAAAATGGTCATTACAAGACAAGTGAGATGAGTGATTTGACTCTAAATGAGTCAAATGGGCTCCATTCACGCCATCATAGCCATTTGAATCCATTCTATAGGGTTCCAGATGCAAGAACATTGTTTTCCCACAAATAAGCCTTTTCGATTTAGGAGATTTTCGGAATAATCCTTTCTAAAATGATCATAACTTCTTATATTGTTGTCATTTTGGAATGTGGTTGGTACCATTGGAAAGTTGATTCAAAATTTTTGAAATTGAACTCAAATTTAGACCGATTTGGAGTTAAAATGAAAGAGTTATGGCCTTCTAAAGTTAAAAAAAAAATTATACTAGTGAACAAAAATTTTAGTTTGATAAAATTGAAGTTTCAGTCCGCTGAAACTTGAGTTTCAGTTGGCTGCAATTCCAATTATAGTCAGTTGAAACTCCATGGGAGTGGAATTTCAAGATTCAGCTCTCGGTTTCTCACCATTTACCTAGTTTCAGTTAGCTGAAATTTCCCCCTTCTCTACATCAATCGATTGAAATTACCTGGGTGTAGAATTTAACCTCTTTGGTGAGATCTAAAGTAATGTCTAGTGTATGGCAATGAACAAAACTCAAATGACCCTCAAACCTGGTTTCATACACTTCATAAACAACATTTACATCATAAATATAACTTTAAAGTAATCACAATAAACACATTCATCATTTATAATCATGCATACACCAAATGGCTAAAATGAACCATTAACAACATAGAACTCCTCTATATCCATTCATTTCATTCACATATACAAAGTGAGGCTAAAATCTTTAAATATATGCCCAAAATTACATAGAATCATTCAAAATAATATAATTACAATGCTAAGACCACCATGGTTCCAATTATATTGATTGCACATCAATGTACAAAATAGTGCCACTAAAGATGAGCTCCATGTCCTACATTAGTATTGATACAAAATAGGGTCAAAAGATAGTAATTCCAATTCTAGGCTTGTGGAAGTGCATCATCCACCGGTTCTTTCCCGTATCCTGGAAATGTTAATAAAGGGGTGAGCGACCCTCGCTCAGTAGGAAATGCCTAAAACGCGTACTTTAAGCTCCCATCAACTTAACACCCAAAAAAAAGGGTAAAATGAAATAAGGATTATACTTGGAGGGGAAAACATAGATCATAACCAATATGCAATTTTATAGCACCAAACTCACGAGACAATATGAAATTCAATGCTAGTGATATGGGTCATGCTATGAAATGTCATCCAAACACCGCCTAAACTCACCAATTCACACCAAAAACCCCTAATCAACTTTACTGAGGCAAAGTTGACTACCTATCCCTGGCCTCTCACCGACAACCATTTGAGGCCTAGTTAGTTCAACCGTACACGTCCTACCCAGCATGTGCTCCTTCTAGGTTAAATTAGCCACCGGATTGCGACTTTCGGCTTTTCCTTTCATAAAAATCTTTTTCTTAATCTTTTAGAAAAAAAATAATAATAATTCTCTTTCTTGACCAACCAACTTAATTCCTATTGCCATGCCAATGTCATGAATGCAATGAACATACACATGTGCTCCTTAACATGATCATCATTCTTAAAGTTCTAGAAGCAAACCATCATTACCAAAACTAAAACATGCATTCTTAGAAATAATTTACATACAACAAGTAGGTACGGAATAAAGTAATCATAATTGAGCAACAAGGCATAGTTAAACAAACTCAAATGGCAAGGTAAGCATACCTTTACATATATATATCAACACAATAATTACATACAATCCTCAATTTCATCATACTTGAGCAATTAAACCATTAGACATTAAAATACATAATTTCAACAAATAGAAGCATATCATTTTAATTTCAACAAAAAAATAGGGCAAATATAGTCATATCTTCTAAAATTAACATGCTTAGATACGAAACTAACACAAGAAAAGTTACAAAGAGGTAAAGTCTTGTAGGTTAGACACCCCTATCTCAAATGGAGAACAAAACTTAGCCAAGCTCCAAAACAAAAATGCCTAAATAGCTTCAAGTTCGGTACCAAAAGATAGCTTTTGGTGAGTAGATCACTTCCTTCAACTAGCTCAAGACCCAACTATTTCTCTAACTAGGTGAATCAATGGCTCAAAGTGTGTGATTTATGTGTAAAAAAGAAAGAAGAATAAGAAGAAGAATGTAAAGAGAGAGAGCAACATCCGGATGAGAGAGAGAGATGTATTGATGATATATGGCCAAATTTTCAGCTCTTAGCTCTTTTTACCCATGTGAAGTCAAATGGTGAAACTATTTAAATGTCCTCCATGCACAATTGTAATACCTCTAATTTAAAAAGGATAGTCTCGGTATTATTTTAATAGTTTTAATTGCATTTAATTATTTAGTTGTTTTTCTTGCCTAATTGTTTACTTGTTTAATTGATTTAATTATTTGTTTAAATTGAATTGTATGTGATGATGTGTATTTGTTTAGGAATTTAATTGTTTTATTTTTATTTTTTATTTTATTTTTATGTTTTTAAGGAATTGGATATGGATAGTAGTAATTGACCAATCAATTGGGCTCCATGGACTACTTGGATAAGGGGTTTAATGGATACGGATGATTACCCATGTATATGTATATTTAATAAATATATATATATATATATATATATATATATATATAAGAAAAATCCCTTTAATAATAATCTGATATATATTTTTATATTATATATAAAAGGGGTACACATAGATTATACGTAACATATATTTAAGTTACCTTTTTAGTATTTAAATTTTATTTTATTTTATTTTTTATTTTATTTTAGTCTGTCTTGGAATGGAAAAAGGATTAGGGTTATTTTAGTTGCCTATAAATATATAACTATAGAGTTGTGAAAGAGGTTAGAAAATATATCACGTACTATATTTTAGAGAGAGAATGAAGGAAGAGGAAGGAAGAGAAAGAAGGAAGAGGAAGGTTAGGGTTTTTATCAAATCCCTAAAGGCAAGTTTTAATTTTTCTCTTCTCCTTTGATTCGTACCTTATGCATGCTATATTAATTCTAGGTTCTTTAAATAAATTAATTGGATCAAACTACATGGATTAATATAGAAATTTCACTTCGTGCTTTAATAATGAGTTTTAATATTTTTTCTTTTATACTGAACTGGGCGTTGTTGGTGGGCATGATTTTTAATTTATTTTGTTTTATTTTCACTTGAATTAATGTTAGCGTAAGTCAGAATCCTGTATAAATATGAAATCAACATTTATTTATGCATAAAGCATGCACACGAAACGAGGGGTTAAATGTACTAAATTAAAGCAAAAATTGATTCGTGTATGTGAAGTCAAAGTTGGACCTCAGAAGCAGTTTTCTGTAAAAAGGTTTGAAATCAAATTTATTTGTTTCTTAAATTTGACATGTTGAACGAGGAAGCAACCATCAGTTTGGTAGTTCTTGTATTCTAGAATTTCTATGAATTGAATTGTAGCAACAATCAATTTGGGTTTTTTTTTTCATGGTTGGTGCACGCCGGACAAGGAAGAGCAAGATAATGACTTTAAAATAAATTAGTTTATAATATAACTATAATTGGAATTTGTTTTATTCATGAAGTGTACAGGTAGAACGAAATTGGCATAAAGTATAAGTCAGTTTGATATAACAGTATTGGTTTTGCATTAAATAAATTGTGTGTAAATCTGATTAAGATAAGAATATTAAATTAATATTTATTATTTTTTTGAGTGATGGATCTGAATTAAATATTTATTTAATTTAATTAGACTCATTAAGAATTGGAATACATGATTTAAGTTTACATGCTAAGTATGGAATTTAATTAATTTAAAAGGATAAATTAATTAAATATTATTGGATTAAATTATTTTAATCAATTGCTAAATTTAAATTAATTTAATCAGAACATGGAGATGTACAACTTAGTTGATATGCATCTTAATTTCTTATGATGTAAATTAAATACATGCTACTTAGAATTGATATTTTGCTCAAGTAAATGCAAATGATGTGTTTATGATCTATATCATATTTATTTGGATTATTATATGTAAATATTATTTACATTATCTTTGGATTGAAAACTTTTATTGGATTATGATATGGATTAATGCACCATTATGGGATGGGGGCATATTAGGGACGGATTAACTTAAGAGTTAAGTCCTACCTATTTTTAATAAGGGAACGGATTAACCATAGTGTTAAGTCCTATTTATTCGTGTCAAGTCAACGGAATAGTTGGATGACATATAATTAAAATAATAATTGGATAGTTTATTTTGATGATTGGATAGGACGGATTTTACATATATAATTATACGCCATGATATGAGCTTGAGTCTCAGGATCAGTGATTAGGGTGCGTATATTGCTAGGGATGTGTAGCTAGATATAGCGTAGTTGTGTACCCTGGTAGGTCTAGGTACTCATGCCCACTATATGTGCGTTTTGCATGTTGCCTACTATTCAGGTTGAGACAACTCTATAGTCTAGTGAGGTTCCTTTAGTGTGCATATATCTATATATGGACTATTTAGTTATTGTTGAATTAATTAGGATGTGTACATGTATCGGGTCTCTGTTTGGGATGTAGTAGATTAGAACTTATTTATGAGTCTGACCCACCATTATTTTTTAGGTGTTCGTCAGTTCCAGTCTTAGAGATTGTTCGTGCCGAGCAGAGATAGCCATTCACTCTTCCGACTCTACGTAGGACTCGTCTTCATTAGTTACTTATTATTTTTATTTCGGTTCAGTTAGGATATTATTAGGGGTCCACAGTATGGATTCCCGAGTTGTAGTTTAATTAATTACTAGTATCCGAAGATTGGAGGATTTTATTATTGGATTTTTTAATTATTATTTATTTGAGGATTTTAAAATAGGGATTTATTATTTAGTTTCCTTCGGCTTATTATTTATTTATTCTTTATTATTCTTTTTGTATTCAAATGCTTGTTTAAATATTAATTGTTTGATATCTCTTATATTCTGTGTTCGGACTTGATCACTCGTGGTTCTAGAATTGAGGGGGTATCACAACAATCATAATCACAACCATGCCATTATATATATTTAACCACATATATGCATATATAAACACATCAAATAAGATAATTTAGAAAATGTAATGAAACTAGAAAGTTTTCCGAACACAAAAACCCGGCACATAGGACCTCTCGGGCTTGAAAATCCAAAAATGATAAAATGTACTAAATGATCCCTGGAACCAATGTGGCACGCAAATTGATAATAAAAAATAATAAATATGAAAATAAAGAAAAATACTGAAAAATGCAGGAAAAAAAATCCTGAACCTTACACAAAAAAAGTTTGAACGGAAAAGAGGTCACCATAGGAGAAGATGATGATGTCATCTGCAAATGAGATATGGGTAATGGCTAGTTTGCTATGTAGACATCTTATTTTGCATCACCTTTTTCAAATAATTTTAAATTATCTTGTAGTTCTCGAGAAAACAATAAAATTAAAGAAAAATAACAATAGAAAAAAACAGAGAAATAAATAGAAAACAAGAAAATAAAAAGAAAAGGAAAAAGGAAATAATAAATAACGTACATATATATTAAATCACTCACATCTAAGTACACCTAAGTACACCCATTTAGTTTCAATCCACCTGCACGTTACGAATACTCACATCCAATACATCACCAGCACAAAGACAACTCCCTTACATCTCACTTCCCGTACACTCACTAACGTAGGATCAACCCCATATTCTTTTACTTTGTAAACTAATAGTAACACCCCAGGCATTCACACTTTTCTTGTAATCCCATTACTATATCTAATAATCATTTTATCTCCCTTTATATCTCTATCTCTACAATGACCCATTTTCTTTCTTAATTTTTTTTCCTTCTCTCTCTCTATATTCCATATATATCAACCTTCTCTTTATACCACTCGCGACCCCATTTCCCTCTCTGTTACAATTGTCACTGCACAACACAAAAGAACCTTTTTTTCCACCCTTTCATCTCTCACGTGATCACATCTCAGCCCTTCATCCAACTGACAAACAACGTGTTAACTTTACATCTCTTAGTTTTTTTTTCTTAATTTTGTACTTCTTTAAAAAAATATTTATTTTTAGTTTTATTTTAGCACGAGACCAAGATAGTATTGAAATTTTCTTGAAACATTCTTCAAGATTCTGAAAATAATTTTTTTTTCTTCCTTTCTCTTTTCCCTTCCCTCAAATTAAACACGAAAAATCTCTTTTATCCTCTCTGTCATCCATCCCTCTTCGATCATTCCTTCCAACAAAAAATAACATAAATTCATCCATTAAGCAAAATATGTACAAAACAAGGACTAAAATTTTATAGGAACCGGTAAAAGTCACGATTAATATGTACTTTTTTTTTAGTTAAACGGTAAGCTTATATAAATGAAGAAAGAATATAGATCGGGTACCAAAGGACAACACAAAGCCTAAAGGCAACAAACAACATAAGAGCAGAGAAGAACAAAAACTAATAGCTATCACACAAACCAAACCAAAAAGAGCAAAAACTGAATATAATGATCAGCAAAAAAGTGATTGAGCAGCTGCAAAGCTGCATCCTTGCACGAATAGATGTTGTAGATCTTCCCAGCCAAACAACAAAGAAAGGTTAGTAGAGTATCTTAGTTTAATTGAGGCTAGTTTTCCTCTGGTGCAGTTTCTGATATGTTTGATGATGATATGAGGAGGTGAGGACCTGTTTCTAAAAGCTATTGAATTCCTTTCTAACTAGATGAAATAGACAATAGCTGAGAGAAGCAGTTTGTGCAGTAAGAATCTTTTAGAACTCTAATTTGAGGTACACCAAGAAACTAGATCCTGCCAGCAATTAGGTTTAATGTAGAATCTTACAGTATATTGAACAAAGTTCAAAATTTCCTCAGAGAACTTGCACTTGAAGAAGAGTTGATCTAGAGACTCCTCACTAGCCAGGCAAAAGTAGTAAGCGTTGATGTAATGTTTCTTAAGCATTGGTTTAGAATTTAAAGTATATAACCTCCTTCTTATAACAAGCCACGCAATGAAACAATGCTTGAGGACATAATGCTTAAACCAAATGATCTAGTGCCATGGGAAAATAAAAGATACTGGCAGGTAGTAATTGATGGTATGTGACAGGGGAAAGGTTTTAGTTGGTGATGGTAGTCATAGTGCATCGTCTGGTAGAGTGGATGGTAAAGGCAAGTTATGTAACTGAGAGAGGAAATTATGGGATTGGAAAAATGGTATATGAGCCAAGAAATATGGGACAACCCATTGGCAATTGGAAATTAGACTATCAACTTTGATAAATCTATCAAGTTGAAAGTTTTCATTTCAGTGAGGTTGAGATGTGAAATAATAGGGCCACTGGGTAACCAGTAGTCTAACCACAACATAATATCAGTGCCATTACCCCACACTATACATTATAATTCCTCTTGCCATATCCCTCAACTTTAAAAGCCTTCTCCAAAAGTCAGAATTTAGTGCAGATGCCTTTAAAGTCCAAAAACTCCCTGTCTTAATCAAGTACTTGTAGCATTAAGCAACCACAGACTTTATTTCTTTTTATCAAATAAACTACAAATGTACTTTAAATTTGTAATTATATTTAATATTTCCAGATTTGGAAAGTCAATACCACCAAAGGGTTTTAATCTACATACCACATCCTAGGCCACTATGGCCCTTGAATTCTTTAACTCTACACCAGACTACAAAAAATACCTCAGAACTTGGTTGACTTGATTAATCACCTTCTTGGGAAAGACAAATGTCTAAGCCCAGTAGAATTGAATAGAGCATATAATGGACTTAATTAGCACTGATCTACCTGCAAAAGATAAAAATCTAGAAGTCCATATCTTAACTCTAGAGATGATGCTTTACACTAAATATTGATAGCCAGTAGCATTAATTGCTTTATAGGACAATGGTAAATCTAAGTGTGTCACAGGCAAAGTCCCAATTTCAAAATTGAGAAGAACTAAAATGTCAGCCTTAGTTTGGCTACCCACCTCAGCAAAGAAGGTAAGATTCTTGGAAGAATTGAAGTTTAATCTTAAGATAGTGAAGAACCTATTGAGGGCATCAAAGTGTCACGACCCAAATTTGTAGGATCCGAGTGATGAATCCGGAAGGGATACGAACCGGGATCTTACCCAAGCCCCAAAACCAATTACAAGTAAAATGGTCAATCCAAGACAAGTAAGATGAGTGATTTGACTCTAAATGAGTCAAATGGGCTCCATTCAGGTCATCATAGCCATTCAAATCCATTCCATAGGGTTCTAGATGCAAGAACATTATTTTCCCACAAATAAGCCTATTCGGTTTAGGAGATTTTCGGAATAATCCTTACTAAAATGATCATAACTTTCATCTACAGTTGGAATTTTGGAATGGGGTTGGTACCATTGGAAATTTGACTCACAATTCTTGAAATTAAACTAAAATTTAGACCAATTTGGAGTTAAAATGAAATAGTTATGGCCTTCTAAAGTTGGAAAAATTATGCTAGTGAATAGTAATTTCAATCTTATAAAATTGGAATTTCAGTCGGCTACAATTCTAATTGTATTCAGTTGAAACTCCATGTGAGTGGAATTTCAAGATTTAACTCTCTGTTTCTCACCATTTGTGTAACGACCCACGCCGGGGGTCCGGATCACTAAACGAGTCTCGACCCAACCCGTAAACTCCCAAGGCTAAAATGGTCAATATGACCTGTACAAGGCATTATGAGCCTACACGAAGTCCTAAGAGCTAATTCTTACCATTTTGAATCACTTTTGAATGAGAAAATCAACATCGATCACTATTTGTGTCACTTAGGGTTACAAGGGTAAATTGGTCTATTTGGATCGTGCAACTCATTGGGGAGCTTTTAACTGTCTTCTAGGACATATGTGGTCATTTAGGATCATTTTAGAAATGAAAGAAAGCAATTTGATTCAAGGCCGTCCAATTTAGGTCTAAAAAGGACAAAAATGCTTTGTAGGTAAACTTCGCCATTTCGGGTCGCGTTGATTTTTGCTTTAACATTTTCAATAAGGGAGTAAACAACATAAATTATTGTGGTTGATTATTAAGTTTATTTTAATTTTAAAAAAGTTTTTTCAATTAAATTTCTATTTTTGTGGTATAATTTTCTATTTATTTGGAGAGCCGAAATATTGTGAGATTTATATTTCATATGGCAGGAAATAATATTTTATTATTTGGTACAAGAGAAATTGAAATGAAGAGTTGAAAGTAAGAATAAATGAAATATATAAATACAGTATATTATTTAAGATGTTTGATTTTTTTTCTTAAAAGAGTGATAAAGAATATATATATTTTCTATTTCCAAAGTGTCACCACCTTTCTTTTACTCTCATTCTGTCCAAGCATCAGGTTGACGCGTACCCGACGCAGCCGCCAGTAGACGGTCTTTTCGGTCAACAATTGCAAAACCCTAGAATGCATTTTTAAGCCGCAGACACACACCTATATAAACAAGTTAGTTCCGTCTATATATATAGCGAACCAAACGATACTCGTAGATATCTCTCGTGGGGGAAGTGACGAGCAACTATGGTGTGTTCAGATTCAATATCGTGGGGGAAGTGACGAGCAACTATAGTCTTCAAAACCCTAGAATGCATTCGGTCTATATAGCGAACCAACTGATATTCGGTCTATAGTGTTGAGCAACTTCATACCGGTATGTCATAATTGATATATATATGTTTATATATGTATTTAAGTATTTGTGTATATTTTGCCTCTCCTTTCAGCTGCAAAGGCATAGATCTGATGATATGTTTCTTGATGGCTTTGATCTAGAGGCATATATTTAATCTCCAAAGTTTTAGGGGTGTAGTTTAAACCAAGGGCGGATCCAGGATTTGGGCTAAATCAAAATATATCAACCAAAATCAACTGTTGTTTAATTCAATTTTAGTTAATTAACCAGGTTACTGATTAAGGCATATAAAATCCTATTTGGGTAATTAATAAAAAAAAATACCAATTTATTTCTGAACAATTCACCACTCAGTACCCTATCTCTTCTTTTGACCAATTTACTTATCCTATTTGAGAATCTACTAGTGGAAGCAGAGTGTGAGGTAGTTCATGGCAAGCCCCTTCCAACACTATGGAATTCACTCAAAAACATACTTTTTGTAAGTATTTTAATTTTCAAGAAGTAGCTTTAGAGCTTTACCCTATTTTAAGTACTTTTGCTTGTAAAGTTCTTGTTATGATTTTTTTTTTTTTAGTTCTGAAAAGATTTCCATCTTCAAAAAGCTTGACATATTGATAAAAATTGTTTCAGATTCAATCTCTCCAGATTTTTCTATTTTTCGTGCCCAGATTCAAAATTTTTGAACTGGAACAGCGGGCGATGGAAACTGAAAGATATGGGTTTTGATATAGGTAATAGGTTTTGAACTTTTGATTCTTGCAGGCAGACAGATAAACTGAAATATATGGGTTTTGAACTTCTGATTTTGTAGATTTTGTAGTTTGCAGTTGCAGATAGAGAGAGAGGGTAAGTTCAGAGTTGAGAACGAGAATAGAGATGGAGGCGATTCGGGAGGCTGAAATGATTTGCCCTAAAAATATTTTTTTTTGTTTTTCTGGTGGCCTCTCTCTCTCCATCTGCAACTGCAAACTTTGTCCTTGGGTCAGGGCCGCCCTGGGGGCTTATTTGCCGTGGGCCTTTATTTTAGTATGGTGGCTGAATTGACTTGGGGTTGATTGGGTGGGCTAATTTTGGGATGAGCTAATACTAATAATAATTTTTTTGTTGGGTGGTCTAAAATTAGTATAGTAAATTTTTTTTTTTCTATTTTTTGGGACTAAAGCCCATCCCTACATCCGCCCTTGGTTTAAACCAGAGTTGTGGTTCTTGCTACTCTGGTCTCCCCTTATTTGGTACATTTCCATTAGAAATTAATTTATTTTGCTTTTCTGTAGTATATTTGTGCTCCATTTGGTTGCCTAGATATTGATATTGAATGAAATTAATATTTATACTAATTTTTTTATCTAAACAGATTTGGTTTGGCTTGTTTTAGATTGTCTTCTTGGCAACCATACGAATTCTATGAAGCATACGATTAATATTGATCTTTTGTCTTGATGTCTTCCCTAAAACAATTATGTTTTTCATAAGTTGATATATTTGCAGCATTAGTTTGATTGCATTGGATCTAGTAATTTTGATTAATGGTGGTCTTGGGACAGGCAAAAGTGACACTTGCTGCAGCATGTAATTTTGATTATGTTTTTATTATTCAAGGTTGTGACATTTAGGCAAAGCATGTAGTAAAGATTGCATATTTACTTTTTTGTTTATAGAGAAATGGTAGGCGCAGTTGGTTGGCAAACTGTTTGGCAACCTCGTTGCACAAGTGAATGGAAGCTTTACACTATGAGTAGTTTATTGTAAACAAAAATCAAACTGAGATTCCCTTTTATGTTGTTCTTAGGTGGTTTGGAACTATGTGATCTTTGCCAATCACAAAATACACCAAATGTGTCGGTATTGGCCGGGACAGCATGATTACGGACTACCTAATACTTTCTAGATCCTCAATATCTTTATATATGAACCCTTTTCAAGATCTACACATTGCATTTAATGTGATAAATTAATTGAAATTCTAGCAAGGAAAATGATTCTCAGTGTTATGCCGATTTTCCTAACTTAAGGATATTTATCCCTTCGATGTAGTGGATAAGACCCACATTTGAGTTTATCCACCACATCAAAGGGATAAAAAAATTAGGCTTGACAATTCAGCCTAACAAATAGGCGTGAATATCAGCCTAACAAATAGGCGTGAATATCAGTACTCTTCTAGCAAAGCTTGTCCCACTATCAATAATCAAATTCACTTATTTGTCATTAGTCATACAAGAAAAGTACTAAAACACTAACAAAAATAATAATAAAATTAATGTTACTATTATTAATAGTAGCGTAGAGTGGATAGATAATAAAGCAAACGAGTATTAAATCCAACAGTGCACAAATATTCTAGGAATAATGACATTTTGTAATGTGTATCGGTTTTGAAGTCAGACAATTTATTCAATTATTTGCAAACTTCTCCTTAAAATAACATTAAATGCCATGCACTCCTGCATTAAAAGAAATTATCATAATTTCTGAAAATATCATTAAATGCGATGTACACCCACATTAAAATAAATGATCATAATTCCTTAAAATAACATTAAACTCCTGCGTTAAAAGAAATTATCATAATTCCTTAAAATAACATTAAATGCGGTCTAAACTATTTTATGTTTGATAATATCTTTTAGAAATAATATTTGATTAATTTTTGTAAATCTAAAACCCTTATTATTGGATTTGGTTTGAAGGTAGAATTTAGAGAGAAAGTGAAGAGTGAAACACAGAGTGAAAGTGTGTTGAGCTATCCTTTACAACATCTATAATGGTGGCAGTATAGTAAATTTATCAAATTGAAAGGGCATGTCAATTTTTTACTTTTGTTTTATTCATAAACTCAAAGTAAGGTGCTTGTGTTCTTAACTGGTGCTGCGAGTGTGATGCCACCGTTATTGTGGATAGCATTTCTCTTATTTATAATGCAAAATTCTATGAACATCTTTGCCTTATTTTTAGATTTGTGCGTTCGTTCATATTGTGGATTTTAATTCTTTTTAAACATATAAGCGCCTATTTGATATATTTGTCTAAAAGTCACTACTTAAATTGCTTTTTACGACATTAAAAAAGGATCAAGATACATAAAGTTGAAAATCCTCGAAATTATCTTAAGCTAAATCATTGTGTTTATCCATTATCCATTTATTCTTAATGCCGTTGTGACACAATGGCTCTCCTTTCGGCTGCAATGACAGTGATCTGAGTAGGATCAATTTATTGATAGCTTTGTTCTGAAGGCATATATTAGTCTCATCCAAAGTCTTGGGGGTTTAATTTTATCTGGAGTTTGTGACCTTCCTTTTGTGGCTCCCCTTTCTTTGTTAATTTTTTTGATAGATATATGTTTCTCTTGCTTCTTTTTTATTTATTTTTTTTTTTTATTAGAAAAATATTGATAATTTTTAGTAAAAACATTTCTATATGTCAAGATTCTACTCATAGTTGCTGAAAAGTTGAGGAATATGAGATCTTAAAGCTTTAGTATGTCAAGTAAGTTAGTATGCAAAGTTGGCCTTAGTTTTGGATAATATGATGTTAGATGTTGGTTTTGGAGGATATAATACTAAATATTAGTTTGGAGAATATAATGCTAAATGATTATGTTTAATGAATTCCTTATTGAAAAAATGTATTATTACCATACTAGTGTTTTGGTAAGTTTCTGTTTTGTGGTGGATTCATAGTTTAGAATAAGTTGATTGGTTTGGAAACAGTTGTTTCTATAATATTTGTAATAATTTTTGGAAAATATGGTCTTCATGAATCTATCTTACTAGCCTACTCTGAGTTGGTACACACAATTGTGGAAATAATGCGATAACTAGGGTAGTAACAGTCGGGAACTGCACGTTTTCTTTCACATCATATTTCTATCTTTTCCCAATCAAAATGATCTCTCTATTTATTTTTTAAGAATTTATGTTACATGGACTCACATAACTGTGGAGGGTGCAGGGATGGGTTTTATTTATTCTGTATTTTTTTTTTTTCTCATTCCAAGTAAATGCATTTTTCTAAGCATTAACTCAACTTATACCCAAGCACAGCAGATTGTATTGTCGGTTAACAATAGCAAAAACCCCGAAATGCATTTTCAAGTGGCATACGTAGCTCAATTGTTCTATTTGTTTGTATATATAACCAGTCAAAATGATACTCATGAGGGGAGTGATTAGCAACTTCATTACGGTATGTAATAATAATAGTGATAATGTTTATATATTGTGAGATGATTTTGTGGTTCATATATATATGTGTGTGTGTGTGTGTATTTGTGTATATTTTGCCTCACCTTTCAGTTGCAATGGCATGGATTTGATGATTTGTTTCTTGATGGCTTTGTTTTGGAGGCATATGTTTAATACCCCAAAGTTTTAGGGGTTTATTATTGTCGGGGAAAAAACAAAGATATAACAGGGTAATGCAACAAATACAATACCCAAGTCAAATGCGGAATACCCAGAACTATAACTTTTCCCTCATTGTCATTTTGCCTAAGATTAACAAATATAAAGCAGAGATAGCAAACAGTCAATAAAATCAATCACACAATGAACACCAGGATATACATGGGAAACCTTTTAGAAAAAATTACGGGCCAACTTTGAATAATCTTCCACAATCAACACCTTCGGATAACAACAACAGAATGAAACGTCAACCAGAAGCTAGAAATTAAATTCAGGGTGGGCACGACGATATAAAATAGGGCACGATGTAAAAAAAGAAAAAAAAAAATCAATAATCACGACGATATAAATTTTATAAGTCGGAGAGGGAAAAAAAAATTACTTAAAATAAGATGTCAATTAATGATTATTTAAGGAAGATAAATAGTTAAAAAAAAAATTAAAAAGGAAAGAAAAATGTGAGAATTTTGAAAGGAAAAAAATTGGTGTTTGATTTAAAAAGGAAAATATGACTCTTTTTAAAGGAAATTAAACGAATTTAAAGAATGAAGAAATACAAAATTTAAGAGAGAATTTTAGAAAATAAAAATTTTAGGGGTTCATTATATGAATTTTTTCATATATATATATATGTAAAAATATATAAATTTAGTATATGTTCTATAGTAAACGGGCTGGGCCAGGCGGGGGGCACGTGACCCTCTGGGCATACACGGGCTCCTCCCCTGGCTATCAACCACATAGATAATTAATCTCACCCAGTGTAAAGCAGAACGTAAAATAGAGATAAATGGAGAACCTGGCTAAAGAGGATGATCTTCTCAATGCCAACAACCTCCCCCTGAAGCTACACCTTGATTGTAGTTTAATGGCCAACTAATTTGCAGAGAGTTGTGGGCTATGGTCTTCCACAATCTCTCCCTCTTCTCTCACGATGAAGAAAAAACCCCAAATAAGCAATATGCCGCGGCCTCCTTCTATTGTCTGAACAACAATCTCTTTCATCTCATTACCCTACATCTCCACTAAAGGAGAATAGATATACGGGCTTCCACATAGGCTTTGTACATCCAAGTGGGCTGAACCATATGAGACTTATTGGGCTCTCCATAGAGGAGGGAACCAGCCCAATAAATCTCCCCCTCCCAACTATGTGGAAGGATCCACCATACCCGCTGACCTTCTGCAGAACTCATGCTTCTCTTTAGGAAAGGCTTTAGTCATCAAATTTAATCTATTTTTGTCAGTATGGATTTTCTGATGTACCAGCAACTTCTCTTCAAGGATATCTCGAATCCAATAATTCCTCACATCTATGTGCTTTGATCTTCAGTGGAAACTTGGATTCTTGCTTAAGTGAATTGCACTTTGACTGTCGCAATGTAACAGATACCTCTATTGCTTAAATCCCAATTCTTGTATGAATCTTCTTATCAATAACATCTCTTTGCAAGCCTCAGTTGCAGCAATAAATTCAGCTTCTGTAGTAGAGAGAGCAACACATTTTTGCAGCTTGGATTGCCATGGCACAGCTCCCTCAGCAAAAGTAATCAGGTACCCAGATGTTGACTTCCTAGAGTCTGGATCTCCAGCCATATCTGCATCTGTGAAGCCTTCAAACACAGGTTTACCATTACCAAAACAAAGACAGACTCTAGAAATACCCTTTAGATACCTGAGAATTCATTTCACTACTGCCCAATGTTCTTTCCCAGGGTTGGAAAGAAATCTGCTCACAACTCCAATATCATGTGCTATGTCTGGCCTTGTACACACCATTGCATACATTAAACAACCCACGGCTGAAGCATAAGGAACTCTCTCCATTTCTTCTTTCTCTTTCTCATCATCAGGACTTTGCTTAGAAGAGAGCTTGAAATGGTTAGCAAGAGGAGTTCCAACTTATTTTGCTTTGTCCATGTTGAACCTTTCAAGCACTTTTTCAACATATTTTTCTGTGATAGCCACAACCTCTTAACCCTCCTATCACGGGTAATCTTCATGCCAAGAATTTGTTTTGCTTTCCCCAATTCTTTCATTGCAAAAGACTTTTTCAACTCTTTCTTCAATTTATTGATTTTATTTTCGGTCAACAACCATTGCAAAACCCTAGAATGCATTTTTAAGCCGCATACACATAGCTAAGTTGTTCCGTCTATATATAGCGAACCAACTGATACTCGTCTCTCTCGTCGGAGAAGTGATGAGCAACTTCATACCGGTATGTCATGATTCATATATATATATATATGACCAGCATGTTTCTCATAAGTTGATATATTTGCAGCATTAGATTGATTGCATTGGATCTAGTAATTTTGATTAATGCCTGTCTTGGGACAGGCAAAGGAGACTTGCTTCAGCATGTAATTTTGATTATGTTTTTATTATTCAAGGTTGTGACATTTAGGCAAAGCATGTAGTAAAGATTGCATTGTTACTTTTTTGTTTATAGAGAAATGCTAGGTGCAGTTGTTTGGCGACTATGGTAGCAACTTGCCGCACAAGTGGATCGAAGCTTTACACTATTTGAGTTTTTTATTGTAAACAAAAAATTAAACTGAGATGCCCTTTCATGCTATTCTTAGAATCCTTAGTAAGAAATTATTAGGTGGTTTGGGACCATATGGTCTTTGCTAATTACAAAATGCACCAAATGTGTCAGCATCTTGTGATTGACCAGGACCAAATGATTCCGGACTACCTAATAATTTCTATATCCTCAATCTTTATATATAAAACTTTATCAAGATCTACACATGGCATTCAATGTGAAAAATGATTCTTAGGCCTATTTGTTAGGCCAATTTGTCTATCTCAAGGATTCTTATTCCTTTGATGTAGTGGATAGGACTCACATTTGAGTTTATTCACCTCCCTTAACTTCACAATAATCAACTACACTTATTTTTCATTAGTCCTACAAGAAAAGTGCTAAAACACTAACAAAAATAATAATAAAATTAATGTTTTACACAATTCTATTATTAATAATAGGCTAATAGCATAGAGTGGATAGATAATAAAGCAAATGAATATTAAATCCATCAGTACACAAATATTCTAGGAATAATGACCTTTTTAATGATATTCTTTTTGAAGTCAGACACTTTATGCTGTTATTTGCTAACTTATTTGACTAATGCCATGCACTCCTACATTAAAAGAAATTATTATAATTCTTGAAAATCACATTAAATGCCATGAGTCTTCTAAACTATTTTATGTTTGATAATATCTTTTAGAAATAATATTTGATTAATTATTGTAAATTTAAAACCCTGTTATTGGATTTGGTTGGAAGGTAGAATTTAGAGAGAAAGTGAAGAGTGAAACACAGAATGAAAGTGTGTTGAGCTATCTTTTAGAAATAATATTTGATTAATTATTGTAAATTTAAAACCCTGTTATTGGATTTGGTTGGAAGGTAGAATTTAGAGAGAAAGTGAAGAGTGAAACACAGAATGAAAGTGTGTTGAGCTATCCTTTACAACATTAGTAATGGTGGTAGTATATATTTAATTTATCAAATTGAAAGGGCATGTCAATTTTGAACTTTTGTTTTATTCATAAACTCAAAGTAAGGTGCTTGTGTTCTAACTGGTGTTGCGAGTGTGATGGCACTGTTGTTAAGCGATTGTGGCTAGCATTTCTCTTATTTATAATGCAAAATTCTATGAACATCTTTGCCTTATTTTTAGATTTGTGCTTTCCTTGATATTGTGGATTTTAATTCTATTTAAATATAAGCCAATTTGATATGTTAGTCTCAATGTCACTACTTAAAACTGTTTGTAACGACATTAAAAATGGATCAGGATACATAAAGTTGAAAATCCTCGAAATTCTCTTATGTTGAATCATTTTGTGTTTATCCATTATCCATTTATTCTTAATGCTATTGTGACATAATGCCTCTCCTTTCCCCAAGGACAGAGATCTGAGTAGGATCAATTTATTGATGGCTTTGTTCTGAAGGCAAATGATAGTCTCATCCAAACTCTTGGCGGTTCAATTTTATCTGGAGTTTGTGACCTTCCTTTTGTGGCTCCCCTTTCTTTGTTAATTTTTTAATAGATAGTATATGATTCTCTTGCTTTTTTTGTCTTTATTATATAAATATCAGTAATTTTTAGTAAAAACATTTATATGTGTCTACATTCTACTCATAGTTGCTGAAAGTTGGAGTAATATGGGAAATCTTGAAGCTTTTTAGTTTGTCAATTAGCCTTAGTTTTGGATAATATGATGCTAGATGTTGGTTTTGGAGGATATAATGCTAAATATTAGTTTGAAGAATATACTGCTAAATGATTATGTTTAATGCTTATCACCATACTAGTGTTTTGGTAAGTTTCCGTTTTGTGTGGTTGCTTGGTTTGGAAACATTTGTTTCCAAGATATAGGTAATAATTTTTGGAAAACGTTGTCTCCATGAATCTATCTTAGTAGCCTACTATACTCTCGGTTATGACAATTGGGGAAATATTGTCTTCACATTTTCTTTCACCTTTATTTTCTATCTCGTTGCCAATCAAAATGATCTTTGTCTTTATGTGTTTAAGAATTTATGTTACGTGGACTCGGATAGGTGTGAAGGGTTCTGGGATGTGTTTATTTATTCCTTTTTTTTTTTCTGTGTTTTTTTTTTTTTAACTAGTTACCCTCATTTTTATAAGCACTAGCTCGACTTACACCCAAGCACATCTCTGCAGATGATATTGTCCGTCTCTAAAATGCATTTTCAAGTGGCGGCATATCTAGCTCAGTTGTTCTTGTCATGGGAGTAATAACGTCATTCCGGAGTGTAATAATAATGATAATGTCTATTTAGCGATGATTTTGTGGTTCTTATATATCTGTGTGTGTGTGTGTGTTTGACTCTCCTTTCAGCTGCAATGGCATAGATTTGATGATCTGTTTCTTGGTCTTTCTTGGTTGCTTTGTTCTGGAGGCATATATTCAATCCCCCAAAGTTTTAGGTGTTTATTATTAACTAGAGTTGTTTTTGCTACTTTGGTCTCCTCCCCTTCTTTGGTAAATTTCCATACTAGATTATTTTTCTTTTCTTTGTTAGCTTTGTACTCTGTTTGGTTTTTGCCATTTTTAAATCTAATACAAGTTTTCTATATCTTCTCGTCAACCATAGGAAGCATAAGGGTGACATGGACATTAAAACAAATGAGTTCTAAATCCAACCGTACCCAAATATTCTATGGGAATAGCTTTTTTAAAAGTGTATTGACACTTTGGCTATAATCATAAATTTGCAAAATTTTACCAATATGTAGCACTCCTAAATGCCAAGTCTAATTAAATTAAATGCCTCATTAAAAGAAATGATGGTAATTCTTATAAAAATCAAGATAGAGTTCTTTTTTTAGATTAATACAATAACATATCCTATCATATTTCGCAATATCATTTTTACTGCCCGCGTTCGAGATTCAAATCATAATAAATTAATGTTTTTGTGTTCATGAATAATTGTAAAAACAAAGGAATCAACTCAAACATGGTTTTAATTCAATGATTTTGGGGGAAAATACAAATATTTGTTTTTATAACCCCCATGTTATGAATACTCGTCAAATACAAAGACAACTCACTTACACCTCACTTCCCATGCACTTGCGCACGTAGGATCAACTCCGTATTCTTTTACTTACTTTGTAAACTAATCGTAACACTCCTGGCTATTCATCACTTTTTTTATAGGAAAAATTACATATAAATAGAGTCAAAGTTCCATATTTACTTAAAGACTGAGTTAAAGTTTTATATTTTTCTAAAATAGATTGCTGAGGTGGCACATGGTTTTTTACTGTTTAAAAAATTGTGGTGCTTAAAATGCCCTTCCCTAACAAAAAAGTAGTACCTTTAGTTCAAAAAAGTAGTACCTTCAGTTCGAAAAAGTAGTACCTTCGGAGAAAAAGTAGTACCTTCGCGAGTGTTTAAAAAACATGGTACCTGGATGTCAAAAAGTAGTACCTTCAGTTCAAAAAAGTAGTACCTTCGAAGAAAAAGTAGTATCTTCGCGGAAGGGTATTTTAGGCACCACAATTTCTAAACAGTAAAAAATCATGTGCCATCTCAATAATCCATTTCAGAGAAATATGGAATTTTGACTCAGCCTCTAAGTAAATATGGAACTTTGACTCCATTTATATGTAATTTTCCCTTTTTTATAATTACTATGTCTGATACACCTTTTATCTCCCTTTCTATTTCTATCTCTACAATGACCCGTTTTCTTTCCTTCTCTCATTATATTTACATATATATCAACCTTCTCTCTACACCACCCGCGACCTCATTTCCCTCTCTGCTACAGTACTTACCGTACAACACAAAAAAATCTTTCTTTTTTTTTTTTTCCCACCCTTCCATCTCTTCGCGTGATCACAACTCAGCCCTTGACGAGCAGCATGTTAATTTTACATCTTTTAGTTTCTTTTTCTTGATTTTGTACTTTTAAAAAAAAAAAAAATTTATTTCTAGTTTTATTTTAGCATGAGACCGATATAGCATTGAAATTTTCTTGATACATTCTTAAAGATTCTGAAAATATATTTTTTTTTCTTCCTCCCTCATTTCCCTTCCCTCCAATTAAACACGAAAAAACTCTTTTATCCTTCCTCTCATCCATCTTTCCTCAATCCTTCCCTCTAATAAAAAATAACATAAATTCATCCATTAAACAAAATATGTACAAAACAAGGACTAAAATTTTATAGGAACCAGTAAAAGTCACGATTGATATGTACTTTTTTTTTTTAGTTAAACGGTAAGATTGTATAAATGAAGAAAGAATGTACATTGGGTACCAAAGGGCAACACAAAGCCCAAAGACAACAAACAACATAAGAGCTGACAAGAACAAAAACTAATAGCCATCACACAGACCAAACCAAAAGGAGCAAAAACTGAATATAATGATCAGCTAAGAAGTGATTAAGCAGATTTGAAGCTGCATCCTTGCATGAATAGATGTTGTAGATCTTCCCAGCTAAACAACAATGAAAGGTTAGTAGAGTATCTTAGTTTAATTGAGGCTAGTCTTCCTCTAGTGCAGTTTCTGATCTGCTTGATGATAATATAAGGAGGTGAGGACCTGTTTCTGAAAGCTCTTGAATTTCTTTCTAACCAGATGAAATAGACAGTAGCTAAGAGGAGCAGTTTGTGCAGTAAAAATCTTTTATAACTCTAATTTAAGGTACACCAAGAAAAAAGATCCTGCCAGCAATTTGGTTTGATGAGAATCCTGCAATATGTTGAACGAACTTCCAAATTTCCTTAGAGAATTTACACTTGAAAAAGAGGTGATCTAGAGACTCCTCGCTAGCTAAGCAAAGGCAGTAAGCATTGATGTAATGCTTCTTAAGCATTGGTTTATAATTAAAAGTATATAACCTTCTTCTTATAGCAAGTCAAACAATGAAATAATGCTTGGGGACATGATGTTTAAACCAAATGATCCAGTGCCATGGAACAAAAGATACTGGCAGGTAGTAATTGATGGTATGTGAAAGGGAGAATGTTTTAGTTGGTGATGGTAGCCATAGTGCATCGTCTGGTAGAGTGGATGGAAGAGGCAAGTTGTGTAACTAGGAGAGAAAATTCTGGGATTGGAAAAATGAGATATGAGCTAAGGAATATGGGACAACCCATTGGCAACTGGAAATTAGACTATCAACTTTGATAAATCTATCTAGTTGAAAAGTTTTCACTTCAATGAGGTTGAAATGTGAAGTAATAGGGCCATTGGGTAACCAGTTGTCTAACCACAACATAATATAAGTGCCATTACCCACACTATGCATTAGAATCCCTCTTGCCATATCCCTTAACTTTAAAAGCCTTCTCTAGAAGCCAGAATTTAGTGCAAATGCCTTTACAGTCCAAAAACTCCATGTCTTAATCAAGTACTTGTAGCACCAAACAACCCACAAACTTTCTTTCCTTCTATCAAATAACCTACAATTGTACTTTAAATTTGTAATTATATTTGATATTTCTAGATTTGGAAAGCCAATACCACCAAAGGGTTTTGGTCCACATACCATGTCCTAAGCCACCATGGCCCCTGAATTCTTTAACTCCACACCAGACTACAAAAAACACCTCAGAACTTGGTTCACTTGATCAATCACCTTCTTGGGAAGGACAAATGTCTGAGCCCAATAGGATTGAATAGAACATATAATGGACTTAATTAGCATTGACCTACCTACAAAAGATAAAAATCTAGAAGTCCATATCTTAATTCTAAAGGTGATGTTTTCCACCAAATATTGACAGCTAATAGCATTAATTGCTTTATAGGACAATGGTAAATCCAAGTATGTCATAGGCAAAGTCCCAGTTTCAAAATTAAGAAGAGCTAAAATGTTAGCCTTAGTTTGGCTATCTACCCCAGCAAAGAAGGCAAGTCTCACGGAAGAGTTGATACTTAATCCTAAGAGAATGAAGAACCTATTAAGGGCATCAAAGTGTTACGACCCAAATCTGTAGGATCCGAGTGATGAATTCGGAAGGGATACAAACCGGGCTCTTACTCGAGCCCCTAAACCAACTACAAATAAAATGGTCATTCCAAGACAAGTGAGAGGAGTGATTTGACTCTAAATGAGTCAAATGGGCTCCATTCAGGTCATCAAAGACATTCAAATCCATTCCATAGGGTTCTAGATGCAAGAACATTATTTTCCCACAAATAAGCCTATTCGGTTTAGGAGATTTTCGGAATAATCTTTACTAAAATGATCATAACTTCTTAAACGGTTGGAATTTTGGAATGGGGTTGGTACCATTGGAAATTTGACTCAAAATTCTTGATATTGAACTCAAATTTGGCCCAATTTAGAGTTAAAATGAAAAAGTTATAGCCTTCTAAAGTTGGAAAAATTATGCTAGTGAATAGAAATTTCAATCTTATAAAATTGGAGTTTTAGTCCGCTGAAACTTGAGTTTCATTCGGCTACAATTCTAATTGTATTCAGTTGAAACTCCATGGGAGTGGAATTCAAGATTCAACTCTCAGTTTCTCACCATTTGTGTAACGACCCACACCTGGGGGTTCGGATCGCTAATCGGGTCTTGACCCGACCCATAAACTTTCAAGGGTAAAATGGTTAATATGACCCATACAAGGCATTAAGAGCCTACATGAAATCCTAAGAGCCAATTCTAACCATATTGAATCACTTTTGAATAAAAAAATCTACCCGATCACTATTTGGGTCACTTAGGGTTAAAAGGGTAAATCGGTCTTTTTGGACTTTGCAACTCATTAGGAAGCGTATAACTGTCTTCTAGGACATATGTGGTCACTTAGGATCTTTTAGAAATGAAAGAAAACTGCCTGATTCAAGGCCGCCCAATTTAGGACTAAAAAAGGCAAAAATGTTTTGTAAGTAAACGTGGCCACTTTGAATCGCACCGATTTTCACTTCAACATTTTCACTAATGGTGTAATACCCCATAAATAAGTATTATATATATATATATAGGAGATTACTGAAAAGGAGATAGGAGATTGTATTTAAAATGAGATAGGAGAGTTATCATTGGGTTTATTTTGAAATTTAAAATAGTTCTCATTGAATTTAACCACGGGATATATATATATATGTATATATCTAGACTTAGTTGTATTCAATTTTTACCTACGTTGCTATCCTGATAATTTTTACGCGTTTATTGTTGTGAATTGAAAAAAAATTTAAACTGTGATTGTAATTCAGGCAAGTTAAATTTTACTTGTAATTTTGTATTTATTTATGTTTTAATTGTTAAATTATTATGTATAATTTAATTGTAGTATTTATGATAATTATTTTTAATTAGATATATTGGGTCTTGATTTGTGGGATTCCTAAATTATTATTTTAGTGGATTATTGGGCTGCTAGAAGGCGTAGGTGGCAAAATCCAATGGGGGCTAAGTTGATAGCATATGCCGAGATATACGGTTTTGACTCCATCAATGTTGTCTTTACTTTATCAATGATTTCTTTCGGCCTTTATTTTTTCTTTTACCTTGTTTGATCACGTGGGTGGGTTAATTTTATGGGAATTGATGAGAGTTGATGTATATCTATTGATGTGGGTTCAGTGGGTGTAATGGAAAGAAGGAGAAGTAACAGGCTGGCCGAAAGTGGGAGAAAAAAAAAAATTAGATAAAATTGTAATGATAGTGGCAGGGCCCACTTGAAGTGTTTTTTTGACCAAAATTCTTTGGCTTTGGCTGACCATGTGGATGACGTGATTTGTTTGTGTTTTGTTGGTTTAGGACAAGTGGTATACTGCTAGTAATACATGTTAGTAAAGTTTTATTAGATTGCTAGTTACGTCAGTAATTGTGTTAATGTGACTAACAATAATATATATTGTTAGTTAATTTACACAATTTACACGATATGGATTAATTGATATCTATTAATTTATTATTTTTTATTATACTTTTTTAATACATTTAATATTTTGAGTAAAAAAAAATTTAAAACATATTTATTTTTTTGTTTGCTTGTATTTTTTAAAATGATTACTTTTTCAACCACTTGATATATTTTTTATTATATATTGCTATATTTTAGTCACGGCATGGGTTAATTGATATCTATTATTTTTGTTTATATTTTTTAAAACAGCTACTTTTTCAACCACTTTAATTTTTTTTTTTTTTTTTTTTATATATTTGAATAGAATACTTCATTGAATACATTTAAATTAATATATTTTTTCATAATTAAATAAATCAAAAATACATTACATATTTTCTCACAATTACATAAATAAAATAAATAAAAAGACATTACATATAATCTCACAATTACATAAATAAAATAAAAAAAGACATTACATATTTTCTCACAATTAAATAAATAAAATAAAAAGACATTGCATATTTTCTCACAAATATAAATAAATTACATATGACCACCACCTTCATTTAGTTTATTCAAAATTAGATTCTGTTATTGAATGATCCATGCCTTTGTTGCTTCTGTTGGAGCTTTCGATGGATCTTGACACATTATATCTCTTTCAAACTCCATTTCAGTCATCCTTTCTCTTGTTTTTATTTCTAACTGTTTAGTCCGTTCTTTCTCAAAATTTGATTCTATCGCCAGCTGCTTAATTCGTTGTTTCTCCATGGAAAGTTGAAATCTCATTTGCTCTCCTTCCACACCTGCTTCACCAAACATGACGCCTTGTGCTATTACAACTTCCAATTGTTTAAGAATACTTGCTTCAAGATATGGCGTTTTCTTTTTACGAATCTTCCTTACTTTTTGTCCCTTGGGACGTGACATATTCGAACCTTCAGTATTGACTGGTGTATCGTCATCACCAAGATTTACCGACCCTAGAGTTGATATTGTAGGAGTTGATGAACCTGGTGCTGTTGGAGTAGATTCAGACCAATTTCTTGGCTCATTAATATCAAGATCAACACCTCTTTTCATTGGTCGTCTAGTTGGATTTTCGTTAACGTTGCAATGCATCTGCCATTTTTCCGAATCCCGAAGAACATTCCAACAATGCTCATATTTAAATTTTTTTTTCTATTGAAGTTTATATAGTTCTCTTACAGCATTCATCTATAAAAAATAAATAATCATTGAAATTAATAAGTTGGATTAAAATTAAGAATAAAAAAATATTGTACAAAGTAAAAACTTACCATATCATACTCGTTGTAACCACTGATTGGATTGTCGTGGACATTTTTGTAGTATCCTGAAAATTTGTTTACATCACGTTGAAAGTTTGAAAAACGGTTCATCAGAGCACCGTATGATCTTTCTTCAGTTATCTTGTCTCCCAAATTGCCTAACCCAATGAGCCTGAATTCGTTGCCACAATGTACCCATACTTTGATTTGTACCCGTCACTGGATTTTCACCAATCATGATCCATGCTTTGCATAATGCTATATCTTTCTTCAGTAAGGGTAACAAAATGGATTTTGACTTTGAGGTGTGTATTCTGGATAAATTTGGTTTTGGAATTGGGGCTGAGATGTATATTCAGAATGGATTGGATCTTGAGAGTGCCACCCAGAATTGAATTGAGGTGGTATTTCGAAGTTTCCATATTGGTTAAAATGAGGGTTGTTGAATGGAGGTTGCTGATCCATTGAATGTCGAAGGATGATGATTTAGTGAAATGAATGTTGAATGATGAGAGAAATGAGTGTTGAATTTTGAGTATTGAGTGAAATGAGTGTTGTATTTATAGAGATTATTGTATACCCAACGACTATATTCTCAACGGCTATATTCCAACGGCTATATTCCCAACGGCTATATTCCAACGGCTATATAAACTACTAATTTAGTCTTTTGTAATTGCTCAAGCCCATTTTCTCTTCCTTCATTCCTCAAGTCCATATTTTCTCTTATTTGATTCCTTTACCACTTTTTGTCTTCTCTGAATTCTCAACTTTTATATAAGAAAAAAAATTGCATCATCATCACAATCTTTTCAAATCTCCGAATCTGATTCTTCAGAAAATTCGTCAAATTCTAATCGGGATACGGTTTATCAATTCCATCAAAAAAGGATCAAAATGATTCTGGGTATTTTTACGCCTGAGAATCTAAAAGCATTATTTTAACCAAAGAAGAGACGATATATTAAACGTGATCGGGAGGATGCAACACAACAACTCTGGAAAGATTACTTTGCCAAAAATCCTGTGTTTCCACCTGAATACTTTCGTAGACGGTTTAGAATGCGACGACAGTTGTTTCTTCGCATTTTGAACGATATTACAACTCATGACAACTTCTTTAAATAGAAGTCCGATGCTACTGGTCATATGGGGTGCACCCCTATACAGAAGATGACAGCAGAAATACGTATACTTGCCTATGGAATTTCAGCGGATCTTTGTGATGAGTGCATAAAGGTTGGAGAGCGCACTGCGATCGAAAGCTTGAAGAGATTTTGTGATGCTGTAATTGCATTGTATATGGAGCAGTATCTACGTTTACCAAACGAAAGCGACATTGCACGTTTACTTCAAGAAGGGGAAGAAAAAGAATTCCCAGGTATGCTTGGCTCTATAGATTGTATGCATTGGGAATTGAAGAATAGCCCTAAAGGGTGGCATGGTACACACAAGGGGAGAGGTCGTAAGTCTACCCTCATATTGGAAGCAGTTGCATCAAAAAATCTATGGATCTGACATGCTTTCTTTGGTATGGCTGGTTCACACAATGTCGTGAATGTCTTAGATCATTCCCCAGTATTCAATCGTATCATTAATGGTACAATGCCTCCAGTTAATTACGAGGTGAATAGACATCACCGTATGTTGGGGTATTACCTATCTGATGGTATATACCCTAAGTGGACAACTTTGATTCAAACCATCCGCACGCAACTACTGAAAAGGAGAAATTGTTTGCTCAAAGACAAGAAGTCATTAGGAAGGATGTTGAACGGGCATTTGGTGTGTTGCAGATAAGGTGGGCTATAACGCATGGACCAGTATATTATTGGAAGAAAGAAGACCTGAGCAAGATAATGAGAACGTGCATCATATTGCATAACATGATCATAGAAGACGAGGGCGACACTAACATTTTGGAATGGACACCTCCAATGGATGAGTTGGTCTACCTTCCACAATACAATCGAGACCGATCATTTTTGGCAGCACACATCTCCACTCGCCTCAGCAGGATTCGCAATGTAGAAAACAATGGAGATCTCAAGAGAGATCTTATGGAGCATTTGTGGAATAAATTTGACAATGAAGAGGTTTTAACGATAATATTGAGTAAATTGTATTTCTTCATATTGTATGTTTGTGATGAATAAAATATTATTTTACAATTTTTTTTTCTTATATATTTGTTGACAAATTTTAAAGAAAAAAAAAATCAAGATCATAAAAAAATAAAAAAAAAACCATTTCTAACAATATGATATTTTGTTTTCAAAAATTCATATATATTTGTTGACAAATTTTTTTAAATTTTTTTTCAAAAGACTAAGAAATAGAAATCATAAATATTTATTTCAAAATAAAAAATAAAATAATCAAAATCATAAATTTATTTTTTACAATAAAAATAAATTACATATAAAAAGAAATAGTAAAGAAAAAACCAAAAAAAAAAAAAAAAATAAGGAAAAGAGCCGTTGCTTGTGGGCCAAAGAAAAAAAAAAAAAAAAAAAACAAAACAAAAAAAGAAAAAGGGACAAGAGCCGTTGAATTGAATTGAGGGCGTGGGGTTTGTCTGGCTCGCAAAGGACATGTTACCAGTTGCGATGTCCTTTGCTAGTTTTCCTGTGGGTCCCAGAATTTGCTAGCTTCATACCGATTCACATACTAGCAAAATTGACTCAAGAGCTCGCAAACAAGCCTTGTCCCAGTTGCTCTTACAAAAGGTAGATTTGGGTTCAGTTGTATACAGAGTATTATATATATATATATATATAAAATGTAGGTTTTGTCTCATGGGTATTATGAGGAAAATAGAGAAATACAAAGGAGGAAGAAGGATGCAGAAAAGGCTTTATTTAATTTTTGTCAGTAGTGTAGAAAAGGCTGAGGAAAGGCATGTGAGTTATTGGTTAGATGATTGCATGTAATTGGGTACGGAATGGAGGGAAATAAACTTTAACAGAGTAGGTTGAAATTTTAAATATTAGTTTACAACTAATTATAATTAGGACTATAAGTTGGTACTTATATGTTGGTATTTATTTAGTATTTAATTAATTATTAATTAAGGTGTTTGATAAATTCATGATATTATTAGTAATAATTATTTAAATGTATTTAGTATTTAATTGAAGTGATTAAATTAGGTGGAGTGATAATTTGGAACTTATTCAATGGTGAGTTTGTTGAGCGCGGTCAGAAATTGTCTACGGTCATGAATTACTTTTTTGTTATGGCTATTGAGTTAAATGTACTCTTAGTATGGGACGTGGTCAGGGACCATCTGGGTGAATAGTCGTCCAATTTAGCCACATGTGAGATTTTAGTATAAGACAAGAGTTCTTGTTTTATTAGGAGTAAAAAAAGAGTAAACAACATAAATTATTGCGGTTGATTATTAAGTTTTATTTTCATTAAAAAAAAAATTTTCAATTAAATTTCAATTTTTGTGGTGTAATTTTTTATTTATCTGGAGAGCGAAATATTGTGAGATTTATATTTCATATGGTAGAAAATAATTTTTATTATTTGGTACAAGAGAAATTAAAAAGAAGAGTTGAAAGTGAGAATAAAGGAAAAATATAAATACAGTATATATTATTTAAGATGTTTAATTTTTTCTTGCAATAGTGATAAACAATATATATATTTTCTATTTCCGAAGTGTCACCACGATTCTTTTACTCTCATTATTTCCAAGCATCAGGTTGACGCGTACCCGACGCAACCGCTAGTAGACGGTATTTTCGGTCAACAAATGCAAAACCCTAGAATTCATTTTTTAGCCGCAGAGACACACCTAAGTTGTTCGGTCGATATATATAGCAAACCAAATGATACTCGTAAATCTCTCTCTCGTGGGGAAGTGACGAGCAACTTCACACCGGTATGTCATAATCTCATATATATATATATATATATATATATATGTATGTATGTATGTATGTATGTATGTATGTGTGTGTGTATTTATCTGTGTAGATTTTGCCTCTCCTTTAAGCTGCTAAGGCATAGATCTGATGATCTGTTTTCTTGATGGCTTTGTTGTAGAGGCATATATTTAATCTCCAAAGTTTTAGGGGTGTGTTTAAACCAAGGGCGGATCCAGTATTTGGTGGGCTAAATCAAAATATATCAACCAAAATCAACTGTTGTTTAATTCAATTCTAGTTAATTAACAACGTTTCTTTAGACAATTGACTGATTAAGGCACAGAAAATCCTATTTGAGAATCTACGAGTGGAAGCAGAGTGTGAGGTAGTTCAAGGCAAGCCCCTTTCAACACTATGAAATTCACTCAAAAGCATGCTTTTTGTAAGTATTTTAATTTTCAAGAAGTAACTTTAGAGCTTTACCCTATATTAACTACTTTTGCTTGTCGAAGTTCTTGTTATGATTTTTATTTTTTTAGTTCTGAAAAGATTTTTATCTTTAAAAAGCTTGGCATTTTGATAAAAATTGTTTCAGATTCAATCTCTGCAGATTTCTAATCCAATTCAGATTCTTTTTTTTTTTTTTTTCATAAAAAATTTCACCAAATAGGATTTAGTTTGCAAAACAAGAATTACAGAGCTTGATTAGTTGATTTAGAAAAAAAATTAAAACAAAACCCATACATACAAGTTAGCAGTTGCAGAGAGAGAGAGAGAGGGGCAAGCTTGAGAGTTGAGAGACAGCGGCTGAAGCTTGCGAACGGCGAACCCGAACTGGAACAGTCAATTGTCTAAGGAAACGTTGTTATATATGGGTTTTGAACTTCTGATTCTTGTAGATTTTGTAGTTTGCAGTTGCAGAGAGAGAGAGAGAGAGGGGGCAAGTTCAGAGTTGAGAACGATATTTGAGATGGAGGCTGAAATGATTTGTCCTAAAAAATTTATTTCCCTGGTGGCCCATCATCCAAGAGCCTATAAATTTTGAGGCCCGAAGCCTATGTTGCCTTGGGTCAGGGCCGGCCCTGGGGTTATTTGGCTTGGGCCTTTATTTTAGTATGGTGGCTGAGTTGACTGGGGCTTGATTGGGTGGGCTATTAATAAGTTTTTTTCATGTGGATCTGTTCTTGGTTTAAACCAGAGCTGTGGTTCTTGCTACTCTGGTCTCCCCTTATTTGGTACATTTCCATTAGAAAATTAATTTATTTTGCTTTTATGTAGTAGCTTTGTGGTCCGTTTGGTTGCCTAGATATTGATATTGCATGAAATTAATATTTATACTAATTTTATATATAAACAGAGTTGGTTTGGCTTGTTTTAGATCGTCTTCTTGGCAAACCATACGAATTCTACGAAGCATATGATTAATATTGATCTTTTGTCTTGATGTCTTCCCTAAAACAATTTTGTTTTTCATAAGTTATATATTTGCAGCATTAGTTTGATTGCATTGGATCTATTAATTTTGATTAAATGGTGGTCTTGGGACAGGCAAAAGAGACACTTGCTGCAGCATGTAATTTTGATTATGTTTTTATTATTCAAGGCTGTGACATTTAGGCAAAGCATGTAGTAAAGATTGCATTGTTACTTTTTTGTTTATAGAGAAATGGTAGGCGCAGTCGGTTGGCAACTATGGTAGCAACTCGTTGCACAAGTAAATGGAAGCTTTACACTATTTGAGTAATTTATTGTAAACAAAAAATTAAATTGAGATGCCCTTTCATGCTATTCTTAGGTGGTTTGTGACTGTATTTTTGTCAATCACAAAATATACCAAATGTGTCGGCATATTGTGATTGGCTGAGACCACATGATTACGTACTACCTAATACTTTCTAGATCCTCAATATCTTTATATACCTAATACTTTCTTGATCATCAATATCTTTATATATGAAACTTTTTCAAGATCTACCGATGGCATTTTTTTTTTTTTTTTTTTTTTTGATAAGTAAGTTCTACACATGGCATTTTTTTTTGAGTTTATCCACCACATCAAAGGAATAAAAAACCCTCAAGCTTGACAGTTCAGCTTAACAAATAAACCCCTCAGGCTTCAGTTCAGCAACTTCACTTATTTTTCATTACTTTTATACAAGAAAAGTACTAAAACACTAAAAAAAATAATAATAATAAAATTAATGTTACTATTATTAATAGTAGCGTGGAGTGGATAGATAAAGGCTATAGTCTCTAGTTTACTTTCGTCTCTAGTTTACTTTTCTTTATCTTTGATTATTAAGTTTATTTTTAAGTTTTAAAAATTATTTTCATTTAAATTTCTACTTTTGTGGTCTAATTTTCTATTTTATTTGGAGAGTGAAATAGTGTGAGATTTTTGTTGCATATGGTAGGAAATAAGTTTTTATTATTTGGTACAGGAGAAATTGAAAGGAAGAGTTGAAGAGAATAAAGGAAAAATATAAATTAAATACATTAGTTAAAATGTTTATCTCTTTACTATGATTATTTACAACATCCAAGCATTAGGTTGACGAATACCCGAAAACAATCGCTAGTAGGCGGTATTTTCGGTCAACCATTGCAAAACCCTATAATGCATTTTTAAGCTGCATACACATAGCTAAGTTGTTCTGTCTATATATAGCGAACCAACTGATACCTGTAAGTCTCTCTCTCATCGGGGAAGTGATGAGCAACTTCATACCGGTATGTCATAATTCATATATATATGTTTATATATGTATGTATGTATATATTTGTGTATATTTTGACTCTTCTTTCAGCTTCCGAGGCATAGATCTGATGATCTGTTTCTTGATGACTTTGTTCTAGAGGCATATATATAATCTCCAAAGTTTATGGAGTTTAAACCAGAGCTGTGGTTCTTGCTACTCTGGTCTCCCCTTATTTGGTACATTTCCATTAGTAGCTTTGTGTTACCTAGATATTGCATGAAATTAATATTTATATTAATGTTATATCTAAACAGAGTTGGGTTGTCTTTGTTTTACATCCCCATTAATTTTCTAAGTCTTCTTGGTAACCATATGAAGTATAAGATTAATATGGATCATTTGTCTTGATGTCTACCCTAAAACCATCATGTTTCTCATAAGTTTATATTTGCAGCATTAGTTTGATTGCATTGGATCTAATAGTTTTGATTAATGCCTCTCTTGGGACAGGCAAAAGAGGGACTTGCTTCAGCATGTGATTTTGATTATGTTTTTATTATTCAAGGTTGTGACATTTAGGCAAAGCATGTAGTAAAGATTGCATTGTTACTTTTTTGTTTATAGAGAAATGTTAGGTGCAGTTGTTTGGCGACTATAGTAGCAACTTGCCGCTCAAGTGAATCGAAGCTTTACACTATTCGAGTCTTTTATTGTAAACAAAAAATTAAACTGAGATGCCCTTACATGCTATTCTTAGAATCCTCAGTGAGAAATTATTAGGTGGTTTAAGACCATATGATCTTTGCCAATCACAGGATGCACCAAATGTGTCGGCATCTTCTGATTGGCCAGGACCACATGATTCCGGACTGCCTAATAATTTCTACATCCTCAATCTTTATATATAAAACTATTTGTTAGGCCAATTTGTCTATCTCAAGGATTCTTTGCCCTTTGATGTAGTGGATAGGACTCACATTTGAGTTTATTCACCAGGGATAAGAACCCCCTTAACTTGACAATAATCAACTTCACTTATTTTTCATTAGTCATACAAGAAAAGTGCTAAAACACTAGCAAAAATAATAATAAAATTAATGTTTTACATAATTGTATTATTAATAGTAGGCTAATAGCATAGAGTGGATAGAGATGATAAAGCAAATGAGTATTAAATCCATCCGTACACAAATATTCTAGGAATAATGACTATTTTAATGTGTTATTTTTGAAGTGAAGACATTTTATGCAGTTATTTGCAACCTTATTTGACTAATGCCATGCACTCCTACATTAAAAAAATTTATCATAATTCCTGAAAATCACATTAAATGCCATAGTCTTCTAAACTATTTTATGTTTGATAATATCTTTTAGAAATAATATTTGATTATTTATTGTAAATTTAAAACCCTGTTATTGGATTTGGTTGGAAGGTAGAATTTAGAGAGAGAGTGAAGAGTTAAACACAGAATGAACTTGTGTTGAGCTATCCTTTGCAATGTTAATAATGGTTGCAGTATATTTAATTTATCAAATTGTATGTGCATATCAATTTTGAACTTTTGTTTTATTCATAAACTAAGTAAGGTGCTTGTGTTCTTAACTGGTGTTGCGAGTGCTGCTGTTGTTAAGTGATTGTGGCTAGGATTTCTTTGATTCATAATGCAAAATTCTATGAAACATCATTGCGTTTTTAGATTTGTGCTTTACCTGACATTGTGGATTTTAATTTTTTTAAGAAACTAAGCCTATGTTAGTCTCAAAGTCACTACATAAACTGTTTGAAAAAGGATCGGGATACATAAAATTGAAAGTCCTCGAAATTCTCTCAAGTAGAATCATTTTGTGTTTATCCATTTAGTCTTAATGTTGTCGTCACACAAATGCCTCTCCTTTCGGCTGTAAGGACAAAGATTTGCGTAGGGTAGTAACACTCAGATAGGTGTGGCGGGTTTCTGTATCCATTCATTCCGAATCAAAATGATCTTTGTCTATTTATGTTTTAAGAATATATGTTACATGGACTCAGATGTTTTTGTATTTTTTTTTTTTTTTTGTTTTTTCCTTTTCCGAGTAATAGAAAGTGTTTTTTTTTTTAACCCATTTTTCTAAGCACTAGCTCGAATTGTACCCTAGCACAGCTCCTAGCAGACTGTAAGTATAGTTTATTTTAAAAGTTTATTTTACACTGTAGTTGAATCAAGGAGAATAATTACATACCCTCTAAATTATTATTTCAAAGAACCAAATTATCTTTAAATAAAATAGTAGACAATATCATTATAATAAAAAAATGTATATTAATTTTTTTTTTGAGATACAAACCTCGGTTCCACATTAGATGTTCATATAGAGAAATTGTAGTTTTTGAGGGGATATGTATTTAAAGCATTGTCTCTTTTTAAAATTACTTCTAATTTAAATATATATAATTAGAAAGTTTGAAATTTTTTAAAAAGGTAAAGACAATGATGGAAATTTAGAATTTATTTGCTTTAATTTTTTGAAGAGGATAATTATTTTGGGACATGTGAAAGAGAGAAAAATGAATTACGGGTGGAGTATTTCATTTTAGTTGACAGTATCATTTCTGCGGCCTGTAACGGCGTTCTTGATTCAAATTATAATAAATTAATGTTTTTGTGTTTGTGAATTATTGTAAAATTAAAGGAATCAACTCAAACATGGCTTTAATTCAATGATTTTGGGGGGTAAATACGTGGAAATATTTGTTTTTATAAATTGGCTGTTCAAATTTAGATATTGGCTTCTATTGAATTTAATGTGCAAATTTCGTGCCATATCTTGATTAATTATAAAATCAAAATTTCTTCCAAAGTATGATTAATTATTAAAGTATGGTTTAAATTGTTCAAAATAGCTGTTACTGTAGCAATATACTTTTTAATTAATATTAAATTGTTGGAAATAACTGTTACTGTAGCAATATACTATTTAATTAATTTGGCTGAAAGGCTGGAATATTTTTTTGCTCCTCAATTCAATTGTAAGTTTTATGTACAACAATAAATAAATAATAAAAATAAACAAATTTTTTTTTTCAAAATCTGTTATAATGTTTCAAGATTTCTATAAAATTTCGGTGCCTTGTAGTTATGTCCGTTTATGTTTTGTCAGTCTCATACTTGAATAAAAAAGGAAAAGGAAAGAGCATGTAAAATTAACATTTTGTTTTCCCTTGGTTTTCTTGATTTATTGTCTTCATTCCTATTTTTAGTGGTAATAACAATAGAGAGTAGTTTTCTTTATTTAAAAAAAAAAACACAAAACAAAAGAAAACAATTTTTATAAATGGAAATTACTAATTCTTCCTTCTTTCTCTCTCCTCTTTCCTCAATTTTGAATGGATAGAAAATATAAAGCAATATAAAGCAAGTAGTCATTTTCAACCTTTTCAAAAATTATAAAATCCTTTCCCTTCCAACAACCAAAAAAAAAAAACAAAACGTGTCACTCATTCATCTTTAAATAGGTATGAGGAGAAAATATCTAGAAAAACAAAATGGAGAAATCTTAATTTTACATCTTCTAGTTTTTTTTTCTTGATTTTGTACTTCGTTAAAAAATTCTTTATTTCTAGTTTTATTTCAACATGAGACCAATATAGAATTGAAATTTTTTCAGAACATTCTTAAAGAATCTGAAAATAAATTTTGTTTTCTTACTTCCTCCCTCTTTTCCCTTCCCTCCAATTAAACACGAAAAAATTCTTTTATCCTCACTCTCATCCATCCCTTCTCAATCATTCTATCCAATCAAACATAACATAAATTCATCCATTAAACAAAATATGTACAAAACAATGACTAAAATTTTATAGGAATCGGTAAAAGTCACGATTGATATGTACTTATTTTTTTAGTTAAAGGGTAAGTTTGTATAAATGAAGAAAAAATGTACATGGGGTATCAAAGGACAACACAAAGCCCGAAGGCAACAAACAGAACAAGAGTTGAGAAGAACAAAAACTAATAGTCATCGCATAGACCAAACCAAAAAGAGCAAAAACTAAAAGTTGCATTCATGCATGAGATGTTGTAGATCCTCCCAGCTACACAGCAATGAAAGGTCAATAGAGCATCTTAGTTTAATTGAGGCTAGTTTTCCTCTGGTGTAGTTTCTAATCTGCTAAATGATAAGATGAGGAGGTGAGGACCTGTTTTTGAAGCTCTTGAATTCCTTTCTAACTGTATGAAATAGATAGCAGTTGAGAGGAGCAGTTTTTGCAGCAATAATCTTTTAGAACTCTAATTTGAGGTACACCAAGAACTAGATCCTGCTAGCAATTAGGTTTAATGTAGAATCTTGCAGTATATTGAACGAAGTTCTAAATTTCCTCAGAGAACTTGCACTTGAAGAAGAGGTGATCTAGAGACTCCTAACCAGCCAAGCAAAGGTAGTAAGTATTGATGTAATGCTTCTTAAGCATTAGTTTAGAAGTCAGAGTATATAACCTTCTTCTTATAGCAAGACCAGCAATGAAACTATGCTTAGGGACATGATGCGTAAACTAAATGATCTGGTGCCATGTGAAAATAAAAGATGATGGCAGATAGTAATTGATTGTGTGTAAGAGGGAGAAGCTTTGAGTTGGTGATGGTAGCCATAATGCATTGTCTGGTAGAGTGGATGGGAGAGGCAAGTTGTGTAACTGGGAGAGGAAATTATGGGATTGGAAAATGGGATATAAACCAAGGAATATGGGACAACCCATTAGCAATTGGAAATTAGGCTATCAACTTTGATAAATCTATCAAGTTGAAAAGTTTCCACTTCAGTGAGGTTAAGATGCGAAGTAATAGGGCCATTGGGTAACCAGTAGTCTAACCACAACATAATATTAGTGCCATTACCCACACTATGCATTAGAATCCCTCTCGCCATATCCCTCGACTTTAAAAGCCTTCTCTAGAAGCTATAATTTAGTGCAGATGCCTTTACAGTCCAAAAACTCCTTGTCTTAATAAAGTACTTGTAGCATCAAGCAACCTAAAAACTTTCTTTCCTTTTATCAAATAACCTACAAATGTACTTTAAATTTGTAATTATATTTGATATTTTCAGATTTGGAAACTAATACCAACAAAGGGTTTTGATCTACATACCACATCACAGGCCATCGTGGCCCTTGAATTCTTTAATTTCACACCAGACTACAAAAAACACCTCAGAACTTGGTTCACTTGATCAAACACCAGGCATGTAGGCTCCTAATGCCTTGTACGGGTCATAATAACAATCATTTTACCCGTCAATATTTGGCACGGTCTCTATGACCCGTACAAGGCATTAGGAGCCTACATGAAGTCCTAAGAGCCAATTCTATCCATTTTGAATCGCTTTTGAATTAGAAAATTACTCCCAATCACTTTTCGGGGCCACTTAGGGTTACAAGGGTAAATCGATCTTTTTGGACCGTGTAACTCATTGGATAGCTTATACTGTCTTCTAGGACATATGTGGTCACTTATGATCATTTATAATAAGGCCGCCAATTTAGGGTTAAAAAGGGCAAAAATGCTTTGTAGGTAAACGTCGCCATTCCGGATTGCATTGAATTTTGTTTCAACATTTTCAATAAAGGAGTAAACAGCACAAATTATTGTGGTTGATTATTAAGCTTATTTTCATTTAAAAAAAGTTTTTTCGATTAAATTTCTATTTTTGTGGTGTAATTTTCTATTTATTTGGAGAGCCAAATATTGTGAAATTTATATTTCATATGGTAGGAAATAATTTTTATTATTTGTTATAAGAGAAATTGAAAAAATGAGTTGAAAGTGAGAATATAGAAAAAATATAAATACAGTATATTATTTAAGATGTTTGATTTTCTCTTAAAATAGTGATAAAGAATATATATTTTTTCTATTTCCAAAGTGTCGCCACCTCTCTTTTACTCTCATTATTTCCAAGCATTAGGTTGACGCGTACCTGACGCAGCCGCTAGTAGACGGTATTTGCGGTCAACAATCGCAAAACCCTAGAATGCATTTTTAAGCCGCAGACACACACCTAAGTTGTTCCGTCTCTCTCTATATATATAGCGACCCGAATGATGGTCGTAAATCTCTCTCGTGGGGGAAGTGAAGAGCAACTTCATACCGGTGTGTTATAATCCACATATATATATATATATGTTTATATATGTATGTATATGTATTTGTGTATATCTTGCCTCTCCTTTCAGCTGCAGAGGCATAGATCTGATCAGGGCCGGCCCTGGCCCAAGGCGACCAAGGCGGTCGCCTTGGTCCTCTGATTTTAGAGGGCCTCAAGGGATGGAAAATAAAAAAAAAAAAAAAAAAGTTAGGGCGAGTTTCAGACGACACAATCTTCTTCGACACTCCGCAGGGCGCAGCCTCCGCTATCGCCTCAGGTGACAAGGTATGTTCATCTTCTCTCTCTCTTCTCTCTCCTTTTGCATGAATCGATCTTTTATATATGTTTCTTTCTTTCGTTCATCTCATCATTTGATTTGTTCTAACTTTGGTTCGTGTGATTCGGGCCTTTACCTTTGTTCCAATAGTGAAAAGTAGCTAGGGTTTTGTGTGTGTCACTGTGTGTGTGATGGCTATCAAAAGCTGAATGAATATATTATGGTTCTCTTAGTATTTTAATAAATGTGTGCCTTTCTACATGTGTCTTTCATGGCGATCGAGTCCATAATCTATGGCAGGTACTCTTTTTTTCCCTCTCCCTAAGTCCACTCCAATCTCACAACAGCAGCAACCATACCCCTATTCCTCATAATTTTTTGCATTTTCACATTCAATCCCGCGAAAATTAAGGATCCCTTCTAGTGGGTTGAGGTAATAATTAACTTTTTCGATCTCTAAATTATGCTCATACTTAAAAGTGCCAGATTAAGGGTTTTTTATTTTTATTTTATTTTTATATGAAGATACATACCACCATTATTGATGTTATTTGAAGTTGGCTCAGCTAGAATTTCAGTTAATACTGTCAAAGCACTTGCCATCAGAATGTACAAACACATGGAAATCAAGAGCAGGCTTTAACAAAACAAAAGTTAATGGTTTTTTCTATTAATTTGCACAGGTCTTCTGTAGCAGTGATCAATCAATCACTGCGGGTAATTGGCTCCCAAAAAAAACACACACAAAGTGTAGTGTAGTTACTATAAAGAGTGAAAGACAAAACTATATATGAGAGTGGATGCCACATATAAAAGTCCCACTACTTCTTCAGTACTACAAGTTCAGCCTCCTATATACATATATAGTCACCTCATCTCCACATATTTTTGTCATCTGTAATCATCAAATTTTAGTAGCTATATAAACAATGAATGTAAAAGAAGCTGCAATTTTCTGTTCTCTTCATTTTTTGTTTTGTGCCTATAAAAATTTCGCACTCTTTAATTGATAAATTTATTGTTATTAGTTAGTTTTCTTATGCACATTGCACATGCGCACAATTATTTATTGGTGGTGATAAAAATTTATAGTTATTAGTTAGTTGTCTTAAGCACACTGCACAGAGTCTTATGTACGCTATAGGGGAACAATTATTTGTTGGTGGTGATAAATTTATAGTTATTAGTTAGTTGTCTTATGCACAATGCACGGGCACAATTATATTAGCTATAGAATTTGAAAATATCGTGTTAAAATATAGCACTCTTATAATTCTTTTTTGCGTGTGAAACTCAAGGGCCTCACATTTGAAAGTTTGCCTAGGGCCTCTCAAAATGTTTGAAATTTCAGGGCCACTGGATCTGATGATCTTTCTTGATGGCATATATTTAATCTCCAAAGTTTTAGGGGTTTAGTTTAAACCAAAGGCGGATCTAGGATTTCTCAATGGGGTGGGCTAAATCAAGTACTTTTGCTTGTCAAAGTTCTTGTTATGATTTTTTTTTTTTTTTTCACTTCTGAATAGATTTCCATCTTCAAAAAGCTTCGCATATTGATAAAAATTGTTTAAGATTCAATCTCTGTAGATTTCTAATCCAATTCAGAAATTTTTTTCCCTTTTTTCTTTTCTCATGCCCAGATTCAAATTTTCTTGTAGACATAATTGACAAAAAAAAAAAAAAAAAAAAAAAAAAATTGTTTTGCTGAAATAAAATGTAGATTACAGTGATTACCTCAAAATGCAATGCAATGCATATTTTGTTACTTTATATTGTAATATATATGTAAAAGATCATAAAAAATTTCACCAAATGGGATTTAGTGTGCAAAGCAAGAATTACAGCGGCTGAAGCTTGCGAATGGCGAACCCAAACTGGAACAGCGGGCGATGGAAACTGAAAGATATGGGTTTTGATTTTTTGAGCAATCTGAAATGATATGCCGATATGGGTTTTGAATTTTTGATTCTTGCAGATGTTGTAGTTTGCAAGTTCAGAGTTGAGAACGAGAATAATAGAGATGGAGGCATTTGGGGAGGCTGAAATGATTTGCCCTAATTTTTTTTTTCTTTTTCTCTGGTGTCCCATCATCCATGGGCTTATAAATTTGAAGGCCACATGAATTCGCAAGCTTCAGCCGCTGGTCTGCTGTCTCTCAACTATCAAGCTTCTCTGCAACTGCTAACTTGTATGTATGGGTTTTGTTTTAATAATGGGGTGACTGAGTTGATTTGGGCTTGATTGGGTGGGCTAATTTTGGGGTGGGCTAATACTATTAATAAAATTTTATTTTTTTAGGCTGGGCTAAAATTAGTATAGTAAATTTTTTATTTTTTTTAGGTCCGCCCTTGGTTTAAACCAGAGTTGTGGTTTTTGCTACTCTGGTCTCCCCTTATTTGGTACATTTCCATTAGAAAATTAATTTATTTTGCTTTTCTATAGTAGCTTTGTGCTCCGATATTGATATTGCATGAAATTAATATTTATGCTAATTTTATATCTAAACAGAGTTGGTTTGGCTTGTTTTAGATGTCTTCTTGGCAACCGTACGAATTCTACAAAGCATAAGATTAATATTGATCTTTTGTCTTTGATGTCTTCCCTAAAACAATTATGTTTTTCATAAGTTGATATATTTGCAGCATTAGTTTGATTGCATTGGATCAAACTAATGGTGGTCTTGGGACAGGCAAAAGAGACACTTGCTGCAGCATGTAATTTTGATTATGTTTTTATTATTCAAGGTTGTGACATTTAGGCAAAGCATGTAGTAAAGATTGCATTGTTACTTTTTTGTTTATAGAGAAATGGTAGGCGCTGTTGTTTGGCAACTATGGTAGCAACTCGTTGCACAAGTGAATGAAAGCTCGACACTATTTGAGTAGTTTATTGTAAACGAAAAATTAAACTGAGATTCCCTAATAGGTAGTACACCCACATTAAAATAAATGATCATAATTCCTTAAAATAACATTAAATGCCATGCACTCCTACATTGAAAGAAATTATCATAATTTTGGAAAGTGTGTTGAGCTATCCTTTACAACATCTATAATGGTGGCAGTATAGCAAATTTATCAAATTAAAAGGGCATGTCAATTTTTTACTTTTGTTTTATTCATAAACTCGGTTCTTGTGTTCTTAACTCGTGCTGCGAGCCTGATGCCACCGTTGTTAAGTGACTGTGGCTAGCATTTCTCTTATTTATATAATGCAAAATTCTATGAACATCTTTGCCTTATTTTTAGATTTGTGCGTTCCTTGATATTGTGGATTTTAATTCTTTTTAAACATATAAGTGCCTATTTGATATATTAGTCTCAAAGTCACTACTTAAATTGCTTTTTATGACATTAAAAAAGGATCAAGATACATAAAGTTGAAAATCCTCGAAATTATCTTGTGCTAAATCATTGTGTTTATCCATTATCCATTTATTGGAGCTTGTGACCTTCCTTTTGTGGCTCCCCTTTCTTTGTTAAGTTTTTTAATAGATATATGTTTATCTTTTTTTATTTTTATTTTTTTTGGTCTTTATTAGAAAAATATTAATAATTTTTAGTTAAAACATTTCTATATGTCTAGATTCTACTCATAGTTACTGAAAAGTTGAGGAATATGAGATCTTAAAGCTTTAGTATGTCAAGTAAGTAAGTATGCAAAGTTGGCCTTAGTTTTGGATAATATGATTAGATGTTGGTTTTGGAGGATATAATACTGAATATTAGTTTGGAGAATATAACACTAAATGATTATGTTTATGAATTGCTTACTGAAAAAATTGCTTATTACCATACTAGTGTTTTGGTAAGTTTCCGTTTTTTGTACTGATTCATAGTTTAGAATCAGTTGCTTGGTTTGGAAACATTTGTTTCTATGATATTTGTATTAATTTTTGGAAAATATGGTCTTCATGAATCTGTCTTACTAGACTACTATACTCTGAGCTGGTGATGACAATTGTTGAAATAATGCGATAACTAGGGTAGTAACAGTCAGGAACTGTACATTTTTTTTCACATCACTTCTCTACTCGATTCCCAATCGAAATGATCTGTCTATTTATTTTTTAAGAATTTATGTTACATGGACTCGGATAAGTGTGGAGGGTGCAGGGATGGGTTTTATTTATTCTATTATTATTATTATTTTTTTTCTCATTCCAAGTAATAGAAAGTGTTGCATTTTAAATGCATTTTTCTAAGCATTAGCTCGACTTATACCCAGGCACAACAGATTGCATTGTCGGTTAACAATAGCAAAAACCCCAAAATGCATTTTCAAGCGGCATAGGTAGCTCAATTGTTCATGTTGTATATGGCCAATCAAAATTATACTCGTCAGGGTAGTGATTAGCAACTTCATTACCTAATAATAAAAGTGATAATGTCTATATATTGTGTGATGATTTTGTGGTTCATATATGTGTGTGTGTGTGGGGTGTGTATTTGTGTATTTTGGCCTCACCTTTCAGCTGCAATGGCGTAGATTTGTTGATCTGTTTCTTGATGGCTTTGTTCTGGAGGCATATATTCGATACCCCAAAGATTTAGGGGCTTGTTATTAACTAGAGTTGCTGTTCTTGCTAATCTGGTTTCCCCTTCTTTGGTAAATTTTTGGTTTTAGTAGCTCTGTGCTCCGTTTGGTTGCCTAGAAATTGCAAGAAATTAAAGTTTATGCTAATGTTAAATCTAATCAGAATTGGTGTAGCTCTATTTTAGATCCCTTTAAGTGTACGCTTTGTGGCTTGATGTCAACGCATATCCATCATGTTTCTCAGAAGTTGATTGGATCTAGTAATTCATCAATGGTGGTCTTGGATTTAGTAATTCATCAATGGTGGTCTTGGCCCAGGACCTTTGCTGTTAATTATATTTTATTACTCAAAGGATGAACCGAAGATTGCAATTGCTTGGTGGCTATACTTTACACTATCGATAAAGAGATGCCAGATGTGTCAGCATCATTTTGAACTATCGATAACGATGACAAATGTGCCTTCATCATTTTGAACTATCGATTACGATGCCAAATGTGTCTGCATCATTTTCAACTATCCATAAAGATGCCAAATGTGTCTTCATCATTTTGAACTATCCATAAAGATGCCATTTTGAACCCAAATGTGTTGGACTATCTAATTTTATCGAGATCTACCCATGGCCGGAGGAGAAGGTAGGCAATGTTAATGATGTGTCTCGAAAACTTTTATGACTTGATTCGACCAATACCTTGAAAGGCAAGGCTGTGACGGAATAAATAAATCAAAGAAATGCAAAAGTTATTTTAATCCGAGGGATTAAATAAGGCATAAAAATATAAAAATAAAAATATTTTAATCTGTAAGAATGTTTTAAGATTTCCTGAATTTCAGTACGGAAATGGAAAGAACATGTAAAATTAAGATTTTTTTTTGACCCGTAGTTTTCATGATTTATTCTCTTCATTTCTATTTTTCATGATTAGACAATAGAGTAGTTTCTTCAAAAAAAAAAAAAAAAAAACATAAAAATTTAAAACACAAAACATAAGAAAACAATTTTTATTAATGGAAATTATTATTTCTTCTTTCTCCCCCCTTTTTCCAATTTTGAACCGGTCGAAAATACAAAGCAAGGAGTCGTCAATTTTAACCTTTCCAAAAATTTGGAACGGATATACAATTTTATATAATGAGGTTATATTGGTCAAAAGAATATAAAATCCTCTCTTGCTTTGTATTTTTGGAATGGATATGTAATTTTATATACTAAGAGTATATTGGTTAAAAGTATATAAAATTTTCTCTCTTTTTTCTAACAATAAAAAAAAAAGTGTTACCGTAGGATTGTCTCATACATTTTCTTCTCCTCATCTTCTATTTAATTTTTCATTCCTCTAACAAAAAATAAAAGAAAATTTACAAAATAAAGAAAAGTATTTTAAGAGAAAATATCAGGAAAAGCAAAGGTAGAAAATAGTAATTTCCCATCAGTTTCTTTTTATTTATTTATTTTGGTCTTCTTTCAAAAATCTTTATTTCCAACTTTAGACCAAGTTAGCGCTAAAATTTGAAAGTCGAAACATTTTTAAAGATTTTAGAAATAATTTTTGTCTCCTTCTTCCTCCCTCTTTTAATTTCCCTCTAAACAAATGCAAATATTTTTTTGAATAAAGTATAATGATACCTCTTAAGATTTGGGGTAAAAACATACATATACAAGTTCGCTTATTTTTAGATGATGGCACTCCCTCAATATTGATAAAGTTGACAAAGTTGACAAAGACACTTTGATAATGGTGAATTAACGTTACTATCCTTTGACGCATTAAATTATCAATTTCTAAAAATTTGGAATGGATATACAATTTTATATAATGAGGTTATATTGGTCAAAAGAATATAAAATACTCTCTTGCTTTGTATTTTTGGAATGGATATGTAATTTTATATACTAAGAGTATATTTGTTAAAAGTATATAAAATTTTCTCTCTTTTTTCTAACAATAAAAAAAAAAAAGTGTCACCGTAGGAATGTCTCATACATTTTCTTCTCCTCATCTTCTATTTAATTTTTCATCCCTCTAACCAAAAAGAAAAGAAAATTTATTTTCTTTTATTTTTTGTTTACAAAATAAAGAAAAGTATTTTAAGAGAAAATATCAGGAAAAGCAAAGGTGGAAAATAGTAATTTCCCATCAGTTTCTTTTTATTTATTTTGTTCTTCTTTCAAAAATCTTTATTTCCAACTTTAGACCAAGTTAGTGCTAAAATTTGAAAGTTGAAACATTTTTAAAGATTTTAGAAATAATTTTTGTCTCCTTCCTCCTCCCTCTTTTAATTTCCCTTTAAACAAATGCAAATTTTTTTTTTTAAATAGAGTATAATGACATCTCTTAAGATTTGGGATAAAGACATACATATACAAGTTGTCCTATTTTTGGATGATGACACTCCCTCAATATTGATAAAGTTGACAAAGACACCTTGATAATGGTAAATTGATGTTACTATCCTTTGACGCATTAAATTATCAATTTAAATCATACAATTTTTTTGATTGACTTAAATATCCTTGGATCAAATAGGTGTAAATGGATTACTTGGTATAAACCTTCTAAGGAACCCAATTTTTCTCTCTCCTCACACTCTTATTCTCTTTCCCCTCTCAAAAGCTAACATAAACAAGCCGCCACAACCCCTCCCTTAAACCCACCATCGTCTCCATCCCCAAAACCACCCACCATTGTGTATTCACTAATGCCGCCACCACGATGACGAGGGAGCAGCAATAAAGCCCCTAAAAAATGGAGGCCGATCAAATTCGCACACACGAATTACTGCAACAGAGCCCCACAGCTGTTCTAACGAGCAAGGAGTGAACGGCGATGAAGGGGCGAGTACAACGACAGCGAAATGGTGACGGCAGAGACCTCTGAAGAACCCACTGGCAAAGAGTAAGGATGTGTTTGGTCGACGGCGAGCAAGAAGGATAGTGAATTTCTGAGGGATCTTTGGGGTTCGGTCAAGAGTAGGGGTCAAGCATGGGCGGGGATTTGGTTTTTGGAGTTCAGATTGGGGGCATTTCTCTAAGATTACATTAATGCCCATATGTTTGATGATGTGGCATGCTCTAGTGGTTATTTTTGTCTAAACAAATATGGTTAGAGTGTATATAAATAAATAAATATATATATATAGAAAGAGAGAGAGAGAGAGTGGAAAAGGGTAATTCGGTCCTCCAATTATTTTGATATTTTACCATTAAAATTAATTAAATAATGAAAGGTAAAGTATACTTTTCACATATTTTTAGGCTCTATTTGGATTTCAAATCTTACCAAGGTGTCATTGTCCAAAAATAGACTAACTTGTATATGTTATTCCTTACCCCAAACCTCAAGGGTGTCATTGTACTTTACCCAAAGTTCTTTTATCCTCCTTCTTAACCATCCCTACTTAAACCTTTTCTCCAACGAAACATAACATAAATCCATCTGTAAATATGTACAAAATAAGGACTTTTATACCAGCCGGTAAAAGTTAAGATTGATATGTACTTGATAAGATAAACTATTGGGAAAAAAAATAAAAATAAGATAAACTAAAATCATTTTCATGTTTAAGTTTTCAGATAATTTCAACTACTTTTAGGTTCATTTATTTAAGAATATTTTTTCCTTGCTTTTTCTTAATATTTCTTTAGATTTCATGATAATCAAACCTCTATTTATCACAAATAAGTAAATAGAGGCTCAATTTTTACTCATTAAAACACTCTTCGTGATTGTGCTTGGTTTTGTTTTTGTTAGAAATAGTATTGTCTTTTTTTAATCAATTTTGAAGAATGAAAAATTCTCTCAAACCTTCTATGCTACCCTCTCGGAAAGACCCAATCCCCAATCATCTAAAACCACCATTCACTCTCTCTCAACTCCACAAACATACGTTTTTACCTCAGTCCTCATCACTAGAGCAAATCACCGGTAAATATACCATCTCATCTCACCCACCAACTACTACCAAGCCCACTCCCGCACATAGAAAGCCACTTCTCTACCCACGTAGTCCCAAACATCCACATAGTAAGGGTAAGCTTCCAATTTCATGTCCTCACTCTCATACACCACTAAATGGTTCAAGTTCATATTTGAAGGCTACCACATCCATAAAGAAGGCCAATATTACAGGTCCTAGGTCCCTTTCTGTCACAGGTACTACTTTGGAGAGGGTAAAGAATGTCCTACAGAATGACAGGCTTCTTACCCCTCAAGATTGGATATTAATGATATTGTGTATCTTCTGGAAGGCGTTGATGTTGTTGTTATGGATCACTCGAAGTTTGAGCTCATTGAAGAATTTTCAAGGCTTTCATCAATGCTAGCTGACAAGGATTTAGAGTTGAAGCAAGGTCTTGATCGCCTCTCAGTACTCACAAAAGGATGTTAATGCTCTTAACTCCTAGTTGCAGGCTAAGTTTTATCCCTCTTCTCCAATTATACAAATTCTATCATTGTTGTTGATGTCTCCACAGTGGGGGCCGGTGTTGCACGTGCCAACTAGCTCTACCAATGAGGGTGATCATTTTCAAAATTCAAATGGTATGGTGGGTTCTGATTCTACCTCCAAGTCAAATTGAGTTGAAGGTATTATTCCAACTCCTTTCTTATGTCAGGATGTCTCTTGTAGCTTATTACCTTTACCAAAACAGCTTGACTTGTCTTATCCTACTGACACACATACCTCAGCTGAATGCTATTCAGCTAAAAAATCTTCTATCCCGTGTTATTTCACAATAACTATTTGACCAACTAGGTGGTTCCAATGAAACTAACTCCATTAACCACTTAAACCAAAACCATACAATAATCAATCCACCAAATACTCAAATAGAACAATCTCCATCCTCCCCTACACATGCACATAACCCTCATGTTACTAATAATCATGGAAACCAGAATGGGTTTCAGTAGCTCAAAATCCATCCACCAGTTGGAACTTTTAATTCTTTGAGCCTATGGTCAAGGATCAAAGCCTTTTAGTAAAACTTCCTGAGGATATTTGTGTTGAAGGTGCAAATTATTGGCAATTATATCTCTTAGGCACATTCCATAAAAGAATGCCATTTAACCTCATCTCCAAGATGGCTCATAAACTTTGGGGAAGAAGAGGATTGATGAAAGTCATTGTGAATATGAAAGGTACCTTCTTCTTTAAGTTTGATTCCACGGAAAGCTGTCTAAGTGTCTTCTCAGGGAGTCAATGGTATCTAGCTGGGCAAGCAGTTACCTTTAAGCCTTGGCAACTTGATCATTTACCTGCTTCTAATGCTGGGCCTAATATTCTTTCTATGTGGATCAAATTATTTAATGTTCCCCTTGATCTACGGACTCCAAAGGGCCTGAGTTATTTAGCTAGTGCTGTTGGTGGACCTTTGTTTACAGATGCCAACACTCAGAATATTAACATAATTGCTTTTGCTATGATTTGTGTGGAGATTGTGCCCAGCTCCAAACTTCCTTCCTCGTTTCAAGTAAAAATAAGAAGTAATTTGCTTGTTACGGTTAAAGTACAATAACCTTGTAAACCAGTGGCATGTTTGGATTGTAATATATTTGGGCATACAACATGTGATTGTAATCTCACTTCCACTCATATCTCTAAACCTTAACCATATTCAATTCCTCCCTCAAATGATTGATAGAGGGTTGCAAGGAAAAAAACTGGTCCAAACCTCCAAAGCTACCATCACCCCCTCAAGTATCAAATCCACCACTATATCCTCTTCCATCTCTGAATGCCTCTAAAAAAATGGCAGTTACTCCATATACTTCTACATCTGCAACAACAAATGCTCCACTACTTCCACCTCCATCTCTAAATACCTCTCAGCAAAGGACAACTATTCCATATGTTTTTTCATCTACATCAACAAATGCTATCAATTTCCTTGCACTGAGAAATTCTAGTGCCGATTCAATTGGTAATGAGAAGGCTATATATCTTTTTGTTGACCTATCCCCTAACTTACTGTGCATATTGCTGGCCAAACTGCCCCTGCAAGTGCAGTTGGTATATCAAATTCCTTTGATACCTTATCCTCAAGTCAGGATCTGGGTGATGATGAGGGCTCAGTTAATATTAATCAGCCTTCTTGCAATGATAGTGATGGTAGTGACCTTAACTACTCTCCCTATGTCGACAAGTTTCTGCAACCAAGGAAAACAAATATTTAAAGCACTCAAAAGCACAAAAAGAAGGCAATGAAGTCTCAGGTTGTGTCCCTAAAAGGTTTTAGGGGGTTGTATAGCCTCTCAAGTTCATCTCAATGAACTGGGCAGCATGGAATATTAGGGGGCTGAATTCTTCCCCTAAGCAATTGGAAGTTAAGAATCTCATTAGGGATTCTTCCTTGTCTTTAATTGTTATTATGGAAACTAAAGTATCAAACCATAATATGGATGTTATACATAGACACATTGCCCCTAATTGGCTTATACATTGTAACTACTCTTCCTCTGTCTTAGGAAGGGTATAACTTCTCTGGGATCCAACTTAAGTTAGATTTACTATCTGTTACTGAGAATAGCCAAATACTTAATTGTGCTTTCCTTCTTATTGAGCAAAAGGTGAGATGTCTTGCATCTTTTGTGTATGCTGCAAGCACTGCTAGTGAAAAGCTAGCTTGTGGAAATCCTTAAACTAGCATTGTCTTTCTAATGAACCTTATAATACCCCTAATTTTAAAAGGACAGTCCTGTCATTTAATTTAATTATTTAAGTGCGTTTTTCATAAATTATTTGTTTAATTGTTTATTTTTCATTGAATTGTGTGTTTTATTTATTTGTTATTTATTTATTTTATTTAACTGGCATTTTGTTTAATTTGTGACTGGCTTAATTATGTGCTTATGTGGCTATTTAAATACATTGTTTTTTTTAATAAAAATTAACTGTTGTCCGTGTTTTGGTTGCTATGTATATTAGATGTAGGGTTTTGTTTTAGTTTTTAATTACTTATATGAGGGATTTAGCCAACTTTGGGTTGGTTTTGTATTAGAATTTGGGTTGTGCTGAAGCCTATAAATACAGTATTATACGTTGGTTTAGGGTTACAAACAAAACCCTATTCACTACGGTGAGACAGAGAGAACTTTGAGAGATTTCCAGAGAGGTTCAAGGATAACTGGACGGAGTGCTTCTGGGTTGAACCAAGAGCATCCGAGGTGTAGAACAGGAGTCTCGGACGTGGACGGAAGCTTCAGAGACGGTAGTTTAGTGTTTCAAAACTAAAACTCAAGGCAAGTCTCTGTTCTATTCCTTCCCTTTAATTCGTGTTCTGTGCATGCCTAGTTAGACTCCAGGGATTAATCGAGTATTAAAATAGATTAAATTAAAGTTAATATTAATCTTGTAAGCATGTTTGAATCAACTTTTAAATCGTTGCATAAATATGTTTTTGTGTTGAAAGTTGTTCTCGCTTAAGAATCTGTTTGCATTGGTTTTAATCTTGCTTAACCTTGGTGTATTTGGGATTGGATGCATACTTATAATTAATTCTAGGACATCAATTGAACCCTAAAATAAGTTATAAAAACTGTACACTGACTCTGAATTTCGCCGGAGGCGAAGAAGACGAATAGGTTAAGGTATACGGCTTTCAAAAAAGGAAAGCCGGCTCACCAAAAGAGGGAGCCGGATCTAGGGCTTGGAGAGCCGACTCTACAAGGGGTAGAGCCGGCTCCACATGAAGTGGAGGAGGCTTCACCAAGGGGAGAGCCGGCTCCTTTGTTTTAGGAGGCAGCTCTACCTTATTTTCTTGGTTTTTCCGTGTTCTGGGTTTGGTTTGGACAGTAGGGGTTGGTTCTAAGTGTTTCCAGATGCTGTGAACGAAGAATAGACCCGTTATAGACTTGTAAAAACTCTTAAAAAGCATGTTAATGCTAATATGTTGAAGCATGAAAAATTAGAAGGTTAAATAATAAACCTGTATGTGGAAAGTTGGATAATCAATTGAAACTGCTTACTGTTTTTCTAAAGCAATTTAGTTTCTTCGCATGATTTAATATTGTTAATCATGTCTTAGTTGTGTTATAAGCATATAGTTATTTATCTGGAAAAATAAGTATGCTTAGATGGAATTAATTGATGTTTATTTCTACTGTTTGTTTGCATCAATTATGGTACTGTTTGAAGGAGTTAAATGTGTAGTTTTACTTCATTTATATAAAAGACTGGAATAGGATTTCTAAATTTTATATTGGATGCATAATTTGTCATACACATGTTAGATTATATTTATGCTAATTCTGGAGTATGGTTGATAAGTATCTATTACTGTTTTGTCAACTTTGTTAACTGGAGGATTGTATGTACCGGTATGGGACGGTGACATACTAGGTATGGACTAGTTCAAACACTAAGTCCTACCTAATTTGGATTAAGGTACGAATTAACCATATAGGTTAAGTCCATCACCTACTTGTGTCATGTCAACAAAATAGTTGAATGACTTAATGTGGTTTCAGGATGGATGATTATACATATATCAGACCACTATGCAAATGAATGGTATTTTGTATTAGGAGGAGTATGGACTTTATATATTTATTATATGGTGCCATGGTATGAGCTTGAGTCTCAGGACCATGATTAGGGTGCGTATATCGCCTAGAATGGATAACTGGACATAGGTGTTGTTCCCTGGTAGGTTTAGGTACACATGACCGCATTATGTGCGATTTACATGGTATCTATACTCAGGCTTAGACAGACTTATTGGACTAGCGAGCGTCCTATAGTGTGTACTATATATACATATGGACTACTCTAGATATTGTTGGGCTATCTATGATGTATCTGCGTATCAGATTACTATATGGATTGTAGTAGAATAGGACTTTTTTGTGGGCCTGACCCATTCTCTTATTTTTCAGGTGTTCGTCAGTTCCAGGGTTAGAGCTTGGACGTGCAGTGCAGATACAGACATTCATTCCTCCGACTATGTAGAAATCCTTTCTATGTTTAGCTTTAGATTCTATTTCCGAGGTTTTAGTTTCTATTGGGATTTTTAATAAGGGGTCCACTGGATGGATTCCCGAGTTGTTAAACTTATGGAGTTTTGGAGTATCGGATTTTAATAATTATATTTTAAGGATTCTAAATTAGCATTCCTTCAGTTTATTATTTTTATTTCTTATTTCACTTTGTATTCTGTGTTCGGTTACGTATTGATTGTTTGATATTCCCTCGGGTTTGGGCCTGGGCCTGATCAACCCATGTCTTGGATCCGAGGGGTATCACAGTTGGTATCAGAGCACTCCAGGTTCAAGTGTCTCTAGGATTCTATCGTTTAAGATTTTCGCGTAGCGTTATCTCTTGATTAGAGCTTAAGTGTAGGATTCGTTGTTTTCTTTACGGTCTTAGTAGATCGTACTGATGTCTGATTTTATGTGTTAACAGCATGGTTAACGCAAAAACCAGACAGAACAATCATCGGCGAAGGGAGGAGGCACGTAGGAAGCAAGAGTTCCTACGGCGTCAGCAAATGGAGGACGAGTAGCAAATGCCTGAGTTTCAGGATGTTGATGGTCAGTTTTATGACGAGTAGGAGGACGTTCAGCAGACTCCGGATCAGGTCAGAGATCCAGAGTTTCCTCCTCATATCAATGACCTCGTTACTCGGGCTATAGAAGCAAGAGTTACAGCTGCACTCCGGAATCAACCACAGGTTCAACAGGCACCTGTACCAGCACCAGTGGTTCAGACTAATTCATGGGAAAAGGCTAGGAGTTCTTTCACAAAAGGGAGCCCACCTGAGTTTCCAGGCTCTACCGATCAGAAAGCAGCTCACCAGTGGAAACAGGACATTGAGCGTCATCTTCGTTTAGTTCAGTGCACGGAGGTTCAGATGTAGATGCTTACTACCTTCAAGCTAGTTGGGGATGCACTACAGTGGTGGGATTCAGTTACCATCGCAGAGGAGAGGATGACATTAACTTATGATCAGTTCAGTACTCGCTTTGATGAGAAGTACTTCCCTTATGCAGTTAGGGCAGCTATGAAGACAGAGTTCTTCAATCTGGAATAGGGGAACATGACAGTAGTAGAGTATGAGCAGCAGTTCACACGCTTGTCTCTTTTTGCTCCAGAGGAGGTGGATATAGAGAAAAAGTAGCGCAATAGTTTTGTCAAAGGATTGATATGGTCTATTAAGCGAGCTATCACAGGGAGTCCAGCCTACACTACCTATGCTCAGGTGGTGGACGCCATTTTACAGCGGTATCAGTTGACCGTGGACTTCAGACAGGCTCGGGGTGAGAAGCGGGGTGATAGAAACTCTGCTAATCAGTCAGCTGAGAAAGGGGACATCAATGGACACCGACAAAATGATAAGGGCAAGTTCTAGGGATAGCAGCCTTGGAAGAAGCACAAGCATGGTTCAGATGCTCCCCGGAATGGGGCACCTATTCAGAGGCAGCAAAATGAGGGACCACAGGCAGGACATGGTCAGCTACCGACTAACCGACAGAGGAGGCAATTTGGAACTTTCCAGGGTAGTTGCTACACTTGTGGAGAGTATGGTCATACCTCGAGGCAATGTCCTAAAGCAGGACAGGGACAGGGACAACATGTGCAGCTGGGGCAGAGGGCGCCAGTGTCTTTACCAGCTCCACAGGTTCCACTGATTCAAGGACAGACACATCTAGCTTTATCGGCACCGTCGCAGACTCAGGGACATGCACCACAGCAGTTGTATTATGGCAGGGTGTACAACCCCATGCCACAGGATGTTCAGGCACCTCAGGCTGTTGAGGGTAAGTTTCATATTTATGGTTTGCATGGACGTGTTTTATTTGATACAGGTGCTACACACTTATTTGTAGCTAGGACTTCTGTTACTATAACTGGGATGAGGACGAGGGTATGCACTAGACCTCAGGGTATTTCTACACCATTGGGCAACACAACCATTCTACATAAGAGTGATGGGCCTGTGACACTAGATATCGGTAGACTTAGATTTCTAGCCACTCTATTGGTCCTGGACATGCACACTTATGACGTGATACTTGGGATGGATTGGTTATCTCACTATCATGCCAAGTTAATTGTTTTGATAGGTTTATTGTATTTACTACACTTGGTCAAGATATGTACGTTATAGCTATGCCTCGTTTTAAGGGGGGCGGTAACACTTATTTGTTCCATGTGGAGGAGGAAACGGAGGAGGAGGTTACTGTGTCATTGGATCGTATACCGATTGTACAGGATTTTTCGGATGTTTTTTAGAAGATTCCAGGGTTGCCACCTAGTCGCGAGATTGACTTTGTGATTGACTTAGCTCGGGGCACTACGCCTATTGCTAGGGCACCTTATAGGATGGCACCAGTGGAGATGAAAGAGCTGAGGGATTAGATTCAGCAATTACTCAGCCAGGGTTTTATTCATAGGAGCACGTCACTCTGGGGAGCACCGGTCTTGTTTGTGAAGAAGAAGGATGGTTCGCTTCGCCTGTGTATAGATTACAGGGAGTTGAACAAGGTTATTATTCGTAATAAGTATCCTTTACCCAGGATTGATGAGTTAAGGGGAGCCACATACTTCTCCAAGATTGATCTGCATTCTGGATATCATCAATTGAGGGTTAGGGAGCAGGATGTTCCTAAGACAGCATTTCTTATGAGATATGGATCTTATGAGTTCCGTGTCATGCCGTTTGGGACGAATAATGCACCAGCAGTTTTCATGGACCTGATGAACAGAGTCTTCAGGGCTTATTGGGATTAGTTTGTCATTGTTTTCAATTATGATATCTTGATCTATTCTAGGTCAGAGGATGATCATACTAGACATCTTCGGATCGTGTTACAGATGCTTCGTGAACAACAGTTATATGCCAAGTTCGAGAAGTATGAATTTTGGCAGCGAGAAGTGAAGTTTCTGGATCACGTGGTGTCCGAAAGGGGAATAGCGGTGGATCCAGCCAAAGTTTCAGCTGTGGTTGAGAAGGTACAACCTACTTCACCGACCGAGATTCGGAGTTTTCTTGGATTGGCAGGATATTATCGGAGGTTCATCCGGGGGTTCTCGAAGATAACTGGACCACTCACGCACCTAACTAAAAAGGGTGTACAGTTTGTGTGGGATGAGCATTGTCAGCGAGTTTTCGATGAGCTCAAAAGGAAGTTGACTTCTGCACCAGTTTTGTTTACACCACAGAGCGGGATAGAGTATCTTGTTTACACAGATGCTTCTTTGCAGGGTCTTGGATGTGTTTTGATACAGGAGGAGCGACTGATTTCGTATGGATCTCGGAAGCTTAAGCCTCACGAGCTTAATTATCCAACACATGATTTGGAGTTGACAGTTGTGGTCTTTGCTTTACGTATTTTGAGGTATTATCTATTGGGTGAGTCCTTCAGATTATTTAGTGATCACAAGAGTCTGCAGTATTTGTTTACTCAGTGGGAACTGAATATGCGACAGCGCAGATGGTTGGAGTTTGTCAAGGATTATCACTTTTCTATACAGTACCATCAAGGGAAAACGAATGTGGTGGCGGATGCACTCAGTCGCCGACCTGTTGGTAGTCTTTCTGCTCTATTCACTTCTGAGTGGAATGCTTTGAAGACAGCGGATGAGTTGTTGAATGCTTTCATGGCTTGTATGGTAGTTACACCTTCTATCATTCACAAGGTTTTGAAGGCACAACTAACGGATCAGCAGTGCATTGACAAAGTTGCAGAAATAGCTTTCGGAGAGGTTCCATTCTACTATGTTGGGGTTGATGGAGGTTTGCGGTATAAGGGATGGTTAGTGGTACCTTCTGCTGATGATTTGAGGAAGGACATGATGACTGAGACTCATCATTATGAGTTTTCTGTTCATCCAGGCGGAGACAAGATGTATCAGGATATAAAGCGGTAGTTTTGGTAGGCAGGTATGAAAAGGGACATTGCTCTTTTTGTTTCTCAGTGTAGTACTTGTCAGATGGTTAAAATTGATCATCAGAGGCTGCTAGGAGCTCTGCAGCCACTACCAATACCGGAGTGGAAATGGGAGAGCATTTCTATGGATTTTGTGGAGGGATTGCCCATTTCTTTCAAAGGTCACAATTTTATTTGGGTCATCGTGGACAGATTGACGAAATCAGCTCACTTCTTGCCTATTCGCACTGATTTCACTTCGGAGTAGTTGGCGAGACTTTACATTTCAGAGATTGTAAAGTTGCATGGCATTCCATTGTCTATTATATCGAACAGGGATTCGAGCTTTGTGTCAGGATTTTGGAAGAGTTTTCAACAGGCTTTGGGTACATAATTACACCTTAGTACTGCTTATCATCCTCATACTTATAGACAGACTGAGAGGGTGAATCAAATCATAGAGGATATGCTTAGGTCGTGTGTTCTTTATTTCAAGGGCCACTGGGAGGATTACTTACCACTTATGGAGTTTGCTTATAACAATAGTTTTCAAAAGACTATCGGGATGGCACCATTTAAGGCGTTATACGGCCGCCCGTGTCGATTGCCTATTTGTTGGATGGAGGTTGGTGAGAGCAGATTCTTGGGTCTTGAGTTCATCAAGGATACTTCTGAGAAGATCGCTCTTATTAAAGATCACATACACACTACTTAGAGTCGGTAGAAGAGCTATGCTGATCGTCGCACACGTGCTTTGGAGTTTCAGGTTCTACTCAAGGTGTCTCCTATGAAAGGAGTAATACGCTTTGGGAAGAAAGGGAAGTTGTCTCCGCGATTTGTCGGTCCATTCATGATTACGGATCGAGTGGGAGCTGTCGCTTATCGGTTGGCACTTCTAGATACTTTGGATCGTGTGCATAATGTGTTCTATGTTGCTGAAATTTTTACGAGATGAGGATCGATATCAACATATCGACGTAGGGGAGATTGAGTTGCAGCCGGACGCAACGTATTTGGAGCCACCATGTCGTATCATTGACCGTAGGGATCAAATCCTTCGTAATAAGATGATCCCTTTTTTGCGTGTTCAGTGGAGTCATCACAATGAGGCTGAGTCCACTTGGGAACGGAAGGATGTCATTCGCTCGCAGTTTCCTGAGTTATGGGAAGAAGGTAAGAGCGAATTCTGAAGATGGAATTCCTTTTGTCAGGGGGGAAGAATGTAATACTTCTAATTATAAAAGGACAGTCATGGCATTTAATTTAATTATTTAAGTGCGTTTTTCCTAAATTATTTCTTTAATTGTTTATTTTTCATTGAATTGTGTGTTTTATTTATTTTATTTAACTAACATTTTGTTTAATTTGTGACTGGCTTAATTATGTGCTTATGTGGCTATTTAAATACATTGTTTTTTTTTTATAAAAAAAATTAACTGTTGTCCGTGTTTTGGTTGCTATGTATATTAGATGTAGGGTTTTGTTTTAGTTTTTAATTAATCATATGAGGGATTTAGCCGACTTAGGGTTGGTTTTGTATTAGAATTAGGGTTGTGCTGAAGCCTATAAATACAGTATTATAGGTTGGTTTAGGGTTACAAACAAAACCTTATTCACTACGGTGAGACAGAGAGAACTTTGAGAGATTTCCAGAGAGGTTCAAGGATAACTGGATGGAGTGCTTCCGGGTTGAACCAAGAGCACTGGAGGTGTAGAACAGGAGTCTCGGAAGTGAACGGAAGCTTCAGAGACGGTGGTTTAGAGTTTCAAAACTGAAACTCAAGGCAAGTCTTTGTTCTATTCCTTCTCTTTAATTCGTGTTCTGTGCATGCCTAGTTAGACTCCAGGGATTAATCAAGCATTAAAATAGATTAAATTGAAGTTGAATATTAATCTTGTAAGCATGTTTGAATCAACTTTTAAATCGTTGCATAATCTGTTTTTGTGTTGAAAGTTATTCTCGCTTAAGAATTTGTTTGCATTGGTTTTAATCTTGCTTAACCTTGGTGTATTTGGGATTGGATGCATACTTATAATTAATTCTAGGACATCAATTGAACCCTAAAATAAGTTTAAAAAACTGTACAGTGACTCTGAACTTCGCCGTAGGCGAAGAAGACGAATTGGTTAGGGTATACGGCTCTCAAAAGAGGAGAGCCGGCTCACTAAAAGAGGGAGCCGGCTCTCGGGATTGGAGAGCTGACTCTACAAGGGGTAGAGCCGGCTCCAGATGAAGTGGAGGCGGCTCCACCAAGGGGAGAGCCAGTTCCTTTGTTTTTGGAGGCGGCTCTACCCTATTTTTTTGGTTTTTCCGTGTTTTGGGTTTGGTTTGGATAGTAGGGGTTGGTTCTAAGTGTTTCCAGATGCTATGAATGAAGAATAGACCCGTTATAAACTTATAAAAACTCTTAAAAAGCATGTTAATGCTAATATGTTGAAGCATAAAAAATTAGAAGGTTAAATAATAAACCTGTATGTGGAAAGTTGGATAATCAATTGAAACTGCTTACTGTTTTTCTAAAGCAATTTGGTTTCTTCACATGATTTAATATTGTTAATCATGTCTTAGTTGTGTTATAAGCATATAGTTAATTATCTGGAAAAATAAGTATGCTTAGATGGAATTAATTGATGTTTATTTCTACTATTTGTTTGCATCAATTATGGTACTGTTTGAAGGAGTTAAATGTGTAGTCTTACTTCATTTATATAAAAGACTGGAATAGGATTTCTAAATTTTATATTGGGTGCATAATTTGTCATACACATGTTAGATTATATTTATGCTAATTCTGGAGTATGGTTGATAAGTATCTATTACTGTTTTGTCAACTTTGTTAACTGGAGGATTGTATGTACCAATATGGGACGGTGACATACTAGGTATGGACTAGTTCAAACACTAAGTCCTACTTAATTTGGATTAAGGTACAGATTAACCATATAGGTTAAGTCCATCACCTACTTGTGTCATGTCAACAAAATAGTTGAATGACTTAATGTGGTTTCAGGACGGATGATTATACATATATCAGACTACTACACAGATGGATGGTATTTTATATTAGAAGGAGTACGGACTTTATATATTTATTATATGGTGCCATGGTATGAGCTTGAGTCTCAGGACCATGATTAGGGCGCGTATATCGCCTAGGATGGATAACTGGACATAGGTGTTGTTCCCTGGTAGGTCTAGGTACACATGACCACATTATGTGCGATTTGCATGGTATCTCTACTTAGGCTGAGACAGACCTATTGGACTAGCGAACGTCCTATAATGTGTACTATATATACATATGGATTACTCTAGATATTGTTGGGCTATCTAGGATGTATCTGCGTATCGGAATACTGTATGGATTGTAGTAGAATAGGACTTGCATGTGGGCCTGACCCACTCTCCTATTTTTCAGGTGTTCGTCAGTTCCAGGGTTAGAGCTTGGACGTGCAGTGCAGATACAGACATTCATTCCTCCGACTACGTAGGAATCCTTTCTATGTTTAGCTTTAGATTCTATTTCTGATGTTTTAGTTTCTATTGGGATTTTTAATAAGGGGTCCACTGGATGGATTCCCAAGTTGTTAAACTTATGGAGTTTTGGAGTATCGGATTTTAATAATTATATTTTGAAGATTCTAAATTAGCATTCCTTCAGTTTATTATTTTTATTTCTTATTTCACTTTGTATTTTGTGTTTGGTTACGTATTGATTGTTTGATATTCCCTCGGGTTTGGGCCTAGGCCTGATCAACCCATGTCTCGGATCCGAGGGGTATCACAAACTTTGAATACTCATGGGTGATTTTAATGTCATTCTCCATGTTAATGAGTCATTTGGGGGTGTAGGGAGATGGATAGTAGGTATGGAGGAGTTCAAAACATATTTGAATAGAAATGGTTTAGAGCACATGAGGTTTACTGGAGTGTTCCACTCTTGGTCCAATCAGAGCCTTAGTTGTGCCAACATTTCAAGAAAGTTGGATAGAGTTCTAATTAATCATTCATGGATTACTATGTTTCCCTAAGCTGAATGCCACTTTCAACCTCCAGGTATCTCCGATTATTCACCTATGGTGGTTAAACTTGGCATTATCAGTCCTAGGAGGAATATTCCTTTCATGTTTTTTTAATTTTTGGTCTCTTAACTCTAATGTTCTCTCCATTGTTTCTCATACTTGGCATATGGAAGTACAAGGATCCATGATGTTTAGGGTGGTACAGAAGCTGAGGGCACTTAAATCTCCACTTAAAGAGCTTAATAGGTGAGAATATGCGGATATATCTGCAAGTGTAAGCTCATATAGGGATTAACTTCACTCTTGTCAGCTTGGCCTTGATGTTAATCATATAGATACTCACTTAAGAGAATTAGAAAAAATCCTTGCTAGTAAACTTTTTGGGTTATGCCTCGCTGAGGAGATGTTCTACAAGCAAATGGCTCAAATACACTGGGTTAAGGAGGGTGACCAAAATACAGCTTTCTTCTTAAGAAGTTTCTCTCCAAAAGCTAATAGAAGGAAGGTGGTGTCCATTATAAACCAAGATAGTGATCAAGTTCATGGTTATGTGTTTAAAATGGAGTTACTCAATCACTTCTAATCATTGCTGGGACAAAATTATTCTCACTACTCAGGTATGAACTCTTACTCTGATTTTATCTCTGAGTCTGTTCCTCACCATCTACTACCCTCACTCTCAGCCATCCCAACAGTCTCTGAGATCCAAAGTTGTATTATCTCATTTCATCTTTTTAAAAGCCTTGGTTCTGATGTCTTTAACTCTTGTTTCTTTAAGAAATCATGGTTTATCATTGGTCATAAGGTCACATCTACTATAGGGGACTTTTTCATCTCAGGGAGAATGTTTACAGAAATTAATAGCTTATATATAGCCCTTGTTCCGAAAGTACCAAACCCCACAACTATGCATGACTTTAGACCAATATCATGTTGTAATCTAATTTATAAGTGTATCTTTAAGTTACTTGCAATAAAACTTGGCTCTGTAGGTGTAATTTTTCACACCCGAACACTTTAAGAAATAAATCAAAGAAAATATACGAAATATGAAAGAGATAATAGACAATTTTGGCAAGAGAGAACAATGATAGGAATCTAATCCTTTTCTTCTCTTATTCATGCTTTATTTATAAACTTGTACAAAGATTTTTTCTAGAGCCATTATTATCCGTTTTCCTTTTGAACGTGGGTGTTTATGACTCCTTTATAATACGGCCCTTTCTTTTATGGTGGGCGTTATGGAAGTTTAAATGTACCGATTCTGGGTCATTCATTGGTCCATTGTTGCTGAATGGACTCTCCTTTACTAATTGAGCCGAATTGGCCTTTTTCCAAGTCTTCCTTGTTAGGCCTCTGGCTTTTAGGCTATTATGATACAAGGTGGGCTTTGTATTTGCTGACACGTGGTGTATTATGATTGGTGGGGAAATTTCCCTCCACACTTTGCCCTCAATTTCTTTTATGAATTATATTCATAAAAGGAATTATAACTGTTTTCATGAAGTGGAGAAGTTTATGCAGATGTTACTGCTCATCTTTGCCATTTGTGCTCCCTATTTTTAGTCTCATGCTTGCCTTTTTTATATCTGCTTATCTATATATTGCATTCTTATCATTCGGATGTCTGCATCTGCGATCTCGTCCTTGATTTAAGTAAGAATATGTTTGTCGCTGCGTATTCCTTTTTCCGTCCGTTAAGGTCAGTTATTTTTCCATTCCCTCTTTTTGTTCATTATGAGTCAAAAAAGTAGCGAACGAACCTATAGTATTCGTGCATCTGATTCTGAATCAGGGACGTCGGCGGTGAGTTCGAGTGGTCACGTTGAGGGGCCAATAGTTATTCCCCCGGATATTGTAGAGAGGAAGTCTTTCTCTATTATACAGTTGAGAAAGAAAAATGGTGTCCCCTCTGACGTTACCCTAGAGGAGTATGACCACGACATAAATTTCAGTACTGGTGAGGGTTTACGAGAGGGCGAGATACTCTTCTCGGCTTTGCACTTCCCTGCTCTTCGATTTCCTCTTAACCCATTCTATCTTTAGGTTTTGTCGGTGTTAAATTTGGCTCCTTTCTGGTTAACCCTAACTTTTTTCGTATTCTCTCTTGCTTTCTTGCCTTGAATAGGGTTCAAGGTTTGACCTTGAATCTTGCTGATCTTCTATTATGTTATACACTTAATAGAATAAAAGGTGAAGAGGGTAGATTTCACTTTCACTCTAGGACGGGAAAAACTCTTTTTACTCATCTTAACACTTCTGATAAGGAATGGAAAGATAAAATCGTTAAGGTCGGAGGGGCGTGGCGCTCCTCTTTTACTCGGGATTTCTCTATCCGGACGAGCTTTTATGCCCCATCTATTCATGCGTTTGATGATTCGGGCGAGTCTTCTTGCTTTGTCTGTGTTGTAAAGTATTTTTGTTATATTTATGACTTCTTAGGCCATAAAACTGACTTTTTTCCTTCAAATTTTGCAGATATCCGATTTGAGTATTTGCGGGTGCGAGTTTGGGGTGACGTTCCCTCCACTCGGGTCTTGCTTTCTTCTTCCCTTCTTGAGGCGATTTCTAGGGACACCCCTGCGATTACTTAGAATCCCGAGGAACCTATTAACCTTGTGGCTTCTGATACTGAGACTAATCTTGTTTCGCCTACCCCTCTTCTTCTTTCCTAATTTGTAATGGAACTTTCCCCTCCCTAACCTCATGCGACCAAGAAAGAGAGGGAGGCGGTTACCAAGCTATTGTAGGAGAGGAAGAATGCCCTTGCTGAGGTGAGTAGGTTTTCCCCTTCTCAAAAACAAAAAGGGGGTTCAATCCGTGCTGGGGCACAAATGCCCTTTCTGTGAGGGATGATTGATAAGCGCCGAATATTGTATATTCAAGCGCCCTAAATTGCATTAGTTAAGTCCATCGTTTGATTATTTAAGTAGATTATCTTCATTTGTGTGTATGTATATATTTTCAGGTCCATTTGCCAAAAAAGGAGCAAAATCAAGGCTTTGTGGAGTTTTGGCCATCAAAAGGCACAATTCTGAATTTCTGGCAGCAGTGGAGTCAGGACTTTGCTCACCATTTTGACCTTGCAAACTCGAGAACTGGACTTCCATTATAAAATGGCATATTTAGAGCTCTGAATCAGCTTTCCAAATCTTCAAGCAGTTTGTCATTCGGAGCTCGGACCAGAGAGTTATGGCCTTGTTACCAGAGGTGCGCAGAACTGCCTGGCAGCAATGAAATTCTGCCTTGATCTTCATTTTCGACCAATCATCCTTGAGAATTGGATCTCCACCAAAACATGAAGTTTTTAGAGCTCTGAATTAGCTTTCCAAATCTTCAAAGGGTTCATCATTTGGAGTTTAGAGCACAAAGTTATGGCTATTTTACCAAAGTAGGTCCGGGATGAGCAAACCAAGCATAGGGCATTCTGGCCAATTTTCGAGTGCTCGAGGCCTAATTTCGAGTGCTCGAAATTAGGGCAGATTGCTTCACGAGATCAGCAGTGGAATTAGGACTTTGCTCGCCATTTTGACCCAGAAAGCTCGAGAACTGGACTTCCATCATAACATGAAAGATTTAGAGCTCTGAATTAGCTTTCTAAATCTTCAAACAGTTCATCATTCGGAGCTCGGAGCAGAGAGTTATGGCCTTGTTACCAGAGGTGCGCAGAACTGCCTGGCAGCACTGAAGTACTGCCTTTCTCCCCATTTTCGACCAACCAGACTTGAGATTTGGGTCTTCATCAAAACATGAAGTTTTTAAAGCTCTGAATCGGCTCTCCAAATCTTTAAACGGTTTGTCATTCGGAGTTCGGAGCGTAAAGTTATGGCTGTTTAACCAAAGTAGGTCTGGGCGGAGCAAGTGAAGCATGGGCATTTTTACACTAAATTCGAGCGCTCGAGGCCTTGCTTAGAGTGCTCGAATTTGGGGCAGAATTGCCTTCGGGAATTCTCATTTTGGCAGCCACTTGTGCATTGGTTTCCTCATTTTCTACTTACTTCTTTATGAGGTGGTTGGGGATGTTTTTTTGGAGGAGAGAGAGAGCTTTGTTGAAGGAGATAAGGCAAGGAAGGCCACACATATCATGATCCCATATTCTACAAGATTAGAGGAGAGAGAAGAGAGCAAGAAAGGTGTGTTCTTGGAGCTAGAAGAGGGGAGCTCGAAAATGGAGGTCAAGGCTTTGATTCCTCCTTCCTCTAGTGCATCAATGGGTAACTAAACCTCCATCTAGGGAGGTGATGAAGCTCTACCTTGTAAGCATGTCTAGTTTTTGATTTATTTTGGGGAATGAAATGTATGTTTGGCTAGTTCCATGGTCTAGAGCATGTTACAAATTGTAATGAAGATTTTGAATGTTTGAATGACTATGTTGATTTACATACTCTTGTCTTAGATTATTTAATCTCATAGTTGTATGACTTATAGTTTCATAGTGACAATGGAACTAAGATTATGGAACGGTTTTAATGGCATGGTTTTGAGTAGCTTGTTAATCCATAGCTTAAGAATTTCTTTTGATGAGTTAATCTTGTGACTTGATATCATGTGCTTCCACCAATTGATTAATTGTTTGACAATCTCTAGCTTAGTGAGCATGTCTAGGGTTGCATCTTAGTTTAGGTAACTCAACCATGTGAAGCTTTGATAGGTTGTTCTTACTCTTTAATTAATTGAATTTCTTGAAGATATTATAGTAGTCATGTATTATTATATATCAAGGTCATTTCTACATTAATTCCCCAAATTAATCATATAATTAGCTTGTGTAGAGGTTTGGAGTGGACTCACTTCCCTAGACTTCCTTCTCTAAATCTTCTCTTTTAATCTCCTTCAATTTATTGTTTTATGCATTCTGAATTTGTAATTTAGTGACAAACAAAACAAACCCTCTATGAACACCCCTTATCACTCTAAAATGACTCTAGACACTTAGGTTGCCATAGATTAGCGCAGTCCCAGTGGTTCGACTTACCCGACCAATAGCCCTATTTTACAATGATTCGTGCTATTGCGAAGGTTGATGTTTAATTGACCAACCGATCAATGATTCTCTTTTCAAGCTCTTCAAGCTTATGGCTGGGGCTTTTGAAGGCAAGGGTGCCCTGTTTCCTAGTTTCACTGACGTTGCAGGGGGTAACTTGGTGGGGTCTACCGAAAGGTGGTTCCCCGAGATGTTGAAGGCTGATGGCTCCCCTATTACCATCGGTAATTCTGGAACCGAGGACCCGGAGACATTGATGGGCTTAGTCAGAGGGATGTGGCCGCCCAGGGATAAGATTTTGCAGCAGCAGATGAGTGTTGACGATCTCCTTTACCTTGCTTCCAAGTCTATAATGAAGGTAACCTTTTTCTGATTCCTCTCTTTTGCTTATTTGTTTTGACCTTTTGATAATATTTTGCTTTCACTTTACAGAGCTCTTTCTTAATGTTTGCCTTTATGAAGAAGCTATCAGCTGATTCTCTTTAGGCAAATCAATTAGCTGCCCTTCAAAAGAAGGTAGATCTTTTAGAAGCTTCTCTCGCGGAGGCTAAGAAGGAGAAGGCTCAGCAGCTCAACTCTATTGAATATTTTGACAAGAGAATCAAGAAACTTAAGAACAAAGTAGCTGAGCTCGGGCTTCATCTTGGGAAAGTGAATTCTTTAATCCAAACCTGCAAGGACGGGGGTTTGGAGATGTTTAATCGCTTCTCTCAAATGGCAAATCTCTATTATGCCAAGGGTTTCAGAATTGGCTTTGCTTAAAGGCATCTTCCTTTTGAAGAGAGGGACTATGGTGATGCCGATGAACATGATGCCGAGCAAGAGCTTTTGATCACTGGGGAATATGTTGAGCCCTCTATTGGTCCTAGAGAGATTGAGTTTGCTACTCTATTGAAGGGTGAGATGGCCACTGAGGTTTTGCATCCTCTTTAGTATCTTTCGAGCTCCCAAGGGTTGCCTTCTTCGGCACTTGATGCCCTCTTTTCTACTCCAGCTAGGGTGGAGTTGGTTGATGCTTTTATGCAGAAGTTTAATATTGAAGGTGGGGCTGAGCCCGAGGATGATTCTGCACATGAATAGTTGATGTTCATGTGTTTTAATTCTTTTTGTTTTGGAGGTGTAGGGTATATCCTGTCTCCCTTGTAATTTTATTTATTTTATTTTATTTATTTTATTTTATTTTATTTTTTAAATAGAAGTTGCTTTTGCACTTTTTAAGATTGCTTATGCTCGAGTTCCTGTTACGATTAGTTTTTGTGGCCCTTCGCCCTTTTGTAGCGATCGACTTTTATGGCCGTTTGGCTTTTTTGGACTTGATCAATTTTTTGATCGAATCTAATTTGGCATTCGGCTCTTTGGGCCTTCACCTATTTTTGCGATTGGTTCTTGTGGCCATTCTACTTTTTGGATTTGATCAACTTTCTGATCAAATCTGATTGGGCGTTCGGCTCTTGGGGCCTTTACCTATTTTTACGATCGGTTCTTATGACCATTCGGTTTTTTAGATTTGATCAACTTTCTGATCAAATTATATTCGGCGTTCAGCTCTTGGGGCCTTCGCCTATTTTTGCGATCGGCTCTTGTGGTCGTTCGGCTTTTTGGATTTGATCAACTTTTTGATCAAATCTGATTGGGCGCTCGACTCTTGGGGCCTTCGCCTATTTTGCGATCGGTTCTTATGACCGTTCGATTTTTTGGATTTGATCAACTTTCTGATCAAATCAGATTGGGTGTTCGGCTCTTAAGGCCTTCGTGGCTCTTGTGACCGTTCAGCTATTTGGATTTGATTAACTTTCTGATCAAATCTGATTGGACATTCAGCTCTTAGGGCATTTGCCTATTTTTGCTATCAGCTCTTGTGGCCGATTGGATTTTTGGATTTGATCAACTTTCTAATCAAATCTGATTGGGCGTTCGGCTCTTAGGGCCTTCGCCTATTTTTGCGATCAGCTCTTATGGTCCTTCGGTATTTTTTTTTTTTTTTTTTTTTTGGCCTTATGAAGGTCCAAACATAATAAGAGTGTCTTGATGTGGGGATAATCCCTTTTTATCGGGCCCATGTGGTCAAAACGGGTCTCTCCCTTAATAATGGGTTGTAATGGGCCTTCATTATTAAGAGGCTTATCCAGTTAATACTGATGTCCAGTGGTTTTGTTTTAACTACAGAGGAAATATTTCCTTTTTAGTCAATGTGTGACATTGATTGATTTGAAAGGAAATATTTATTTGAAAGGATTTAACTTCAAAAGAAAGCGGAGAAGGCTCTGAATTATAGATCCATGATAATGGGCTCCGATTGTCCATAGATCACATAATTCAAAGTCCTCACCCGCTGATTATATACCAACAAGGTTGTACTTTAATATTAAAAGCGATTTTTCCTTTTTGGTCTATGTGGGACCCTGGTTTTTAAAAAAAGAAAACATCTTTATAAAAAGAAAAAGGTGTGGGGAGTGTGTGGAGACCTTTGAAAATGGGGTATTTGATAATAGATAATGGGTTCCAATTGTCAATGGGTCTCACTCACTGATTTGTAAGTAAATCATATAAGTTTATAAGAACAACATAGAGGTATGTTTCTTAAACGACGTGGAACATCGTTATCTGTGGGTAGAGTAGCTTTGTCTTTCTGAAACAAGACAAAAGGTGTAAGGTGGAGACCCCTGATAGTGGGTCCTATTGTGGGTCACCTACTATCTGGGGTCCACTCCATTGTTTACATTTTGTATTGTTTTTTCTTAAATAACGACTAAGAGTTTTGTTTTTATTCGATGTGGGACTTTCGAAAAAGACAAAAGATAACTTTATTTATTCACAAAAATCAAGTACTGGAAAACATTGTACGATTACTTTATTAAAAATACCTTTTAAAATTCATCGCATTCCTTGGCTTAGCCATTTCAGTGCCTTCCAGGTGTTGGAGTCTGTAAGCTCTTTTTTCAATCCTATCTGAGATTCGGTATGGATCTCCTCGATTGGGTTCCAATTTGCCGACATACTTTTGACTTTAGAAGCACCAGGTCTCCTGGATTGAAGCCTCTTTGTCTAACTCTTTTGTTGTAGCTGTTTGCTAGCTTCTGCTGATACGCAGCTAGCCAAATGGCCGCTGCTTCTATTTTTTCCTCTAAGAGATCTAGGTTATGCTCTAGAAGTTGATCATTCGACCTCTGCTCCCAAGCTAAGCTTCGGATGGTAGGTGCTACCATTTCAGTGGGGATTACGACTTCAGTTCCTTAGGTTAGAGAGAAAGGAGTTTCGCCCGTTGTGCGTCTTGGAGTGGTTTTGTACGCCCATAGGACATTTGGTAACTCATCCATCTATTTTCCTTTCTTGTCTTCGAGCTTCTTTTTTGTGCAGGCGAAGATTGTTTTGTTGGTTATTTCTTCTTGGCCATTGCCTTATGGGTGGTACACGATTGGGGTACACGGTTGATATTTTTTGGTTGATCCCGTATTTGTCAAAGAAATGCTGAGTGTACTGATAGCTCAGATTTGAGCCATTATCCATAATGATGGATTTTGGTATTCCAAATCTACATATTAGATTGTTCTAGATGAATTTTCTCACCTAAATGTTAGATACACTTGCGTATGCTTCCTCCTCTACCCATTTAGTGAAATAATCAGTGGCTAATAGGATGTACCTTTTCTGTGATGCCGCTGGCGGTAGAGGTCCTACTACGTCATTCGCCATTGAGCGAATAACCCTTGTGTGCAACTCTTCTGGGGGTTGATGGATGAGGGGGGCATACCTTTGGCCCTTATCGCATCTTTTTGAATACTCTTCGACTTCCCTTACCATGTTGGGCCAGAAGTAGCCTTGAGTCAGAGCTTTGTGAGCTAGTGATTTGCCTCTAGAGTGATTTCCGCATTCTCCTTTATGTAGTTGCTTCAAAAGTTCTCTGGATTCCGTGGGAGTCAGGCATTTAAGGTATGGCCCTGAGTGTGATTGCCCGAAAAGCTGTCCCCCTACAACTAAGTATCTGGCTGCCTTTATTCTTAGCTATTGAGCTATTTTTTTGGAATTGGGGAGTTCACCTCTTTCAAGGTATGCTATAATAGGATTTATCTAACTCGGCTCCTATGGAATGACTAGCACTTGTACCCCTCTTGCGATACTTGGTGTATCTAAAATATCGATGGGGATGACCCTAATCAATGACTCGTCTACTGAAGATGCCGCGTAGGCCAGGCGGTCGGCTATCGGGTTTTCTTCCCTCGGGATTTGCCGAAATTCAATTGTGTCAAAATACTTTGCTAGTTTCTCAACTTTTTCTCTGTATGCATTCATTATTTCTTCTCTGGGGGTATACTCTCCCATTACTTGTTTAGTGATAAATTGTGAGCTCAGAGACGCTTTACTTGAAGCTCCTTGGCCAGCTTGAGCCTTGCCAACAATACCTCGTATTCTGTTTCACTGTTCATGGCTGGGAATTTGTAATACCCCTAATTTTAAAATGATAGTCTCGGTATTTATTTTATTATTTTATTACATTTTTATTTGATTAGCTGATTATTTGTTTAATTGTTTAATTATTTATTTGCCTAATTGAATTCTTTGTTTTAATTGCGTTATATGCTTATGTGGATGTTCATTAATGGTTTAAATTAATTTATTTGTTTAACTTGCCCTTTTGTTTAATTGAAATTATAAGATAGGTGACTTGAATTAAATGTTCATTATTTGTTTAAAGTAAAGTGTTTAATTTTATTAAATGATGGGATTGGATGAGTTGGATTAAATGGGTACGGTTAATACCCATGATTTTATATACATGTATATATGCGTATGTATGTATATGTGGATTAGTTTAATTATTATTAATTATTAATAATTGAATTAAAATTTTATCATTATATAAGGTGTAGTATAAATTCTAGGGTTTTAGATAGTTTCACGGGTTGCCGACTTAGTGGTATTTTTTCTTTTATTTTTCTTTTCCTTCTCTTAATGTAATTAGGGTTAGAGTTGTATACGCCTATAGATATAACCGTATATGTCTGTCTAGGGTTAGAAAACCCTATTCACGTACATAGCAACTTGAGAGGGAAAACAGAGGGAAGATTGAGAGGAAAACAGAGCGAGACTTGAGAGGAAAACAGGGAGGCTCAAATAGGAAGGAAGGGATTGCTTCTGGATTGAATCAAGAGCAACAGAGGTGTAGAACGACGGTCTAGGAATTTGTCAGAAAACTCAGAGACGGTGGTTTAAGGTTTCAAAACTGAAACCGAAGGCAAGTTTCTATTTTAACTCCTTCCCTTAGACCTGTGTTCTGTGCATGCCTAGGTAGTCTCTAGGGTTTAAATTGATGTTAATATGCATCTTTTAAGCATGTGTGAACTGAGTTTAACTACGTTGAATTAATCTGTATTATGGTTGATTGATGTTCATAATTAAATCTTGTGTTCATTGATTATAAACTTGTTTAAGTTTATGTCGGTAATGCATGACACCTTTTTCTAATTTATTTGAGACATAAATTGAACCCTAGGAACTGTATTAGACATTACAGAGGGTTCTGCAATGTCGTTGGAGGCAAAGAAGATGAACATAATCGGAATGCGGCTCTTAAGGGAGAAAGAGCCGGCTCCCTAAAGAAGGGAGCCAGCTCCCTCATTGACAGAGCCAGCTCCCACATGGAGGGAGTCGGCTCCCAACACCTTAGAGCTGGCTCCCAAGAGTAGGGAGCTAGCTCCTAAGAGGGGAGAGCTGGCTCTCAAAGTCCGAGAGCTTGCTGTCGCCTTGGAACACGCAGAAATTGATTTTTAGGGTTTTGTTTGGCCGTCTGGGGTATTCTTGAGTTGTTTAAATTGAAAAAAATGATTTAAATAACTGTTATGGACCTATAAAAATACTGGGAAGCATTATTGCATTAATATGCTAAGGAATGGAACATCATGAAGTTAAACAGTAAACTTGCATTTGGAGTATTGGATAGTTGATTTAATTGCTTACTGAAATTTATCAATTTTTCTATACATGACTTGATAGTATTTAATCATGTTTCAGCAGTGATATAAGTGTAGTTGATTATCTGGAAATAACTATGCTTAGACTGGATCTATTGATGTTTTAATTTATTGTATATTGTATCAATTATTGGACTGTTTGAAGGATTTAAATGTTTAGTCTTTATTTAACAATTTAAAGGATTGGAACATGTTTTGTAAATCTTGTAATGGATACATAATATGGTCATATACGTATTATACTTTATTTATGCTTATTTTGGAGTATGGTTGATGATTAAATTTATCATTTACTGTATCAATCATTTGATTTGTGAATTGTATGCACCGGTATGGGACGGTGGCATACTAAGGACAGATCAGTTCAAAATACTAAGTCCTACCTATTCTGAAATAAGTTGGATTAACTATAAAAGTTAAGTGCTTCTTATATATATGTATATGCACCGGTATGGGATGGTGGCATACTAAGGACAGATTAGTTCAAAATACTAAGTCCTACCTATTCTGAAATAAGTTGGATTAACTATAAAAGTTAAGTCCTTCTTATATATATGTATATGTACCGGTATGGGACGGTGGCATATTAGGGATGGATTGGTTCAAAACACTAAGTCCTACCTATTCTGGGGATGGATTAGTTCAAAACACTAAGTCCTACCTATTCTGAAATAAGTTGGATTAACTATAAAAGTTAAGTCCTGCTTATATTTATGTCAGGTCAATAAACAGTTGAATGACATACCTTGCTTTTGATAAATTATTTGTATATATACTTATGGAACCGTGATATAAGTTTGAGTTTCAGGATCATGATTAGGGTGCATATATTGCCTAGGATAGATAACTGGACCTAGTTGTTGTTCCCTGGTAGGTCTAGGTATACATGCCCACCGTGATGTGCGATTTGCATGTTACCTTCTACTCAGGCTGAGACAGACCTGTGGGCAAGTGAGCGTCCAAACGTGTGTATTTATATCTATATGGACTACTTTAGTTATTGCTGAGTTATCTAGGATGTATCTGTGTATTGAGTCTCTGTATGGATTGTAGTAGAGTAGAACTTGCTAGTGGGCCTGACCCACTCTTATTTTTCAGATGTTCGTTAGTTCCAGGCTTAAAGTTTGATCGTGCTGAGCAGATATAGTCACTCACTCCTCTGACTACGTAGGATTTCCTTTTATGTTTTAGTTTTGGATTTTGTTTCTGTATTTTACCTTCATTGGGATTATTAGGGGTCCACTAGATGGATTCCCGAGTTGTACGAATATTGAAAAGTTTGGATTTTATTTGTTTTAACTTTTAAGGATTTTAATATTTAGAATTCTTTTCAGCCTTTATTATTTTATTCTTAATTCTTTTTGTATTCCTACTTGTTTACATATTAATTGTCTGGTATCCTTCGGATCTGTGCTCGGACTTGATCACCCATGGCTCTAGAATCGAGGGGTATGACAGTTGGTATCAGAGCACTCTAGGTTCAAGTGTCTCTAGGATTCTATTGTATAAGAATTCCGCGTAGCGTATTCTCTTGTTTATAGCTTAAGTTTAGGATTTGTTGTATTTCTTTACGGTCTGTATAAATCGTGCTGATGTCTGTCTTTCGGTGTTAACAGAATGGTTAACGCTAGAACCAGACGGAACAACAGGCGGCGAATGGAAGTGGCACGTAGGCAGCAGGATTTCCTGTGGCGTTCGCAAATTGAGGAAGAACAGCAACTACCTAGGCTTCAGGAGGAGGAGTAAGAAGAAGATGGTCAGTTGAGCATCGAGCAGGAGGATGTACAGCAGACTCAGGGTCTTAGGATTGGGGCTACAATCAAGGCAGGAATCCAGAGTATTCTCCTCAGTTAGTTTACATCGTTGCTCAGGCTATAGCTGCAAGCGTAGGAACTGCACTTCAGAGTCGGCCACACGTTCAGCAGACACTCGTAGCAATACCAGTGGTGCAGAATGTGTTTCAAGGTCAATGTTTTGCCTGCGGAGATTTTGGGCATACAACCAACCAATGTCCTGGGTTAGCTCAGAGACAGCAGAATGGGGGAGCACAAGCAGGACGGGATCAGCCACAGTCTAACTAGCAGAGGAGGCGGTTTGGTACTTTTAGGGGTACTTTCTATACTTGTAGAAAGTATGACCACACTTCCAGGCAGTGTCCTAAACAAGGAGATATCAGGCCATCCAAGTAGGAAGGTATCAAATCACAAAGAGGATGGCTCTTTTAAGAGTGTTTTTTATTATTAGTAGTAATGGAGATATTATTAGAAGTGTAGTATTGGTTAAATCACGTACACTATTTTTTTTTATAAAGAATATATGACTATTATTCTTTTGGAAGTAAATGGTTTATAAAAAGTTCTTAATAAAGTGAACTGTTGGTTTTGGCATCTCAATTGTGATTCATAAGAGTATTTTGAGTTTGTCTTCCATAAATGGTTTATTAAACTATTTGTGAATGTGTTTGTTACGATGATAAAGGAATATCACAGTGGAGTAATTGGTTTTTGGACAGGCAAACAAATATTTGCTTGTAAGTATGTTGTGTTGAGACGGAACGATTACCAAGGAGTTTATAAAAGTACTTGTGTAAATCAATACGGTTAGTTTGATATCAAAGGAAGAATTTTTAAGATAGAGTGATATTCTAAATGTAAGTAAGCTTCGGAGTATTTTGTATATTTTCTGTGTTTTGCTCTACGGAGTTTTCAAAATTTTTTGGTTTTTATAGTTTGGTTGGTGACACAGGTATGTGATCGACCACATGGTATTTCTACACCTTCCGGCGATACTGCCATTTTCTATTAGAGTGATGGCCTGTGACATTAGATATTGGTAAACTTAGATTTCTAGCGAATCTATCGGTCCTAGACACGCACACTTATGCTGTGTTACTTGGGATGGATTTGTTATTTCACTACCATGCCCAAGTTAACTGTTATGATAGGTCTATTGTTTTCACCATACCTGGTCAGGATATGTGTGTCGTCGCTATGCTACATTCTAACAGGGTTGCTAGCACTTATTTGTTCTATGTGGAGGAGGAAACGGAGGAGGATATTATTGTCTCATTGGATAGTATACCGATTGTACAGGAATTTCTGGATGTTTTTCAGGAGATTTCAGGGTTGCCAACTAGTCGCGAGATAGACTTTGTGATTAACTTAGCTCCAGGCACTATGCCTATTGCTAGAGCACCGCACAGATGGCACCAGTGGAGATGCGAGAGCTGAGGGATCATATTTAGCAATTACTAAGCCAGGGTTTTATTCGTAGGAGTACTTCACCCTGGGGAACACCGGTTTTGTTTGTGAAGAAAAAGGATGGTTCGCTTCGCTTGTGTATAGATTACAGGGAGTTGAACAAGGTTTTTATACGTAATAAGTATCCTTTGCCCAGAATTGATGATTTTTTTTATCAATTGAAACTGCTCTAAGATTGATTTGTGTTTTGGATATCATCAACTTCGGGTTAGGGAACAGGATGTTCCAAGGACAACATTTCTCACTAGATATGGATCTTATGAGTTTCGTGTCATGCTGTTCGGGTTGACTGACGCACCAGCAGTCTTCATATATTTAATGAATAGAGAGTCTTTAGGGCTTACTTAGATCAATTTGTTATCGTTTTCATAGATGATATTTTGATTTATTCTAAGTCGGAGGACGATCATGCCAGACATCTTCGCATAGTGTTGCAGACGTTTCGTGAACACCAGTTATATGCCAAGTTCGAAAAGTGTGAATTTTGGCAGCAGGAAGTGAAGTTTTTGGGTCACGTGGTGTCAAAAAGGGTAATAGCGGTAGATCCAACCAAAGTTTTAGCAGTGGTTGAGTGGGAACAGCCTACTGAGATTCGGAGTTTTCTCGGATTGGCAGGATATTATCGTAGGTTCATCCAGGGGTTCTCGAAGATAGCGGGACCACTAACACACCTAACTAAGAACGGTGTACGGTTCGTTTGGGATGAATATTGTCAAAAAGCTTTTGAGGAGCTAAAGAGCAAGTTGACTTTTGCACCGGTTTTGTCTACTCCACAAAGCGGGATTGAGTATCTTGTCTACACAGATGCTTCTTTGTAAGGTCTTGGATGCGTTTTGATGCAAGAGGAGTGGCCGATTTCATATGGATCTCGAAAGCTTAAGCCTCATGAGCTTAATTATCCAACACATAATTTGGAGTTGGCAGTTATGGTTTTTGCCTTACGTATTTAGAGGCATTATCTGTTGGAAGAATCCTTCAAATTATTTAGTGACCACAAGAGTCTGCAATATTTGTTCACTTAGCGGGAGCTGAATATGAGACAGCGCAGATGGTTGGAGTTTGTAAAAGACTATCATTTCTCTATACAGTACCATCTAGGGAAAACGAATATGGTGGCTGATGCACTCAGTCGCCGACCCTATGCGAGTCTTTCTGCTTTATTCACCACTGAGTGGAATGCTTTGAAGACAGTTGATGAGTTGTTTGATACTTTTATGGCTTGTATGTAAGTTACACCTTCTATCATTCATAAAGTTTTGAAAGCGTAACTCACAGATCAGCAGTGCATTGACAAAATTGCAGAGATAACTTCTGGGGAGGTTCTATTTTACTATATTAGGACTGATGGAGGTTTGAGGTACAAAGGGTGTTTAGTAGTACCTTTTGCTGACGATTTAAGAAAGGATGTGATGACTGAGACTCATCATTCTGAGTTCTTTGTTCATCCAGGAAGAGATAAGATGTATCAGGATATGAAGCGGTAGTTTTGGTGGGCAGGTATGAAAAATGACATTGCTATTTTTGTCTCTCAGTATAGTACTTGTCAAATGGTCAAGATTGATCATCAGAGGCTGTCTGGAGCTCTACAGCCACTACCTATACCAGAATGGAAATGTGAGAGCATTTTTATGGATTTTGTGGAGGGATTGCCAGATCCTTTTAAGGATCACAATTCCATTTGGGTCATCGTTGATAGATTGACAAAATTAGCTCATTTTTTGCCTGTTCGCACTGACTTCACTTCGGAGCAGTTGGCGAGACTTTACATTACAAAGATTGTGAAGTTACATGGTATTCCGTTATTTATTATATCGGACAGGGATTCAAGCTTTGTGTTCGTATTTTGGAAGAGTTTTCAATAGGCTTTAGGTACCGAGTTGTATCTTATTACTGCTTATAATCCTCAGACTGATGGATAGACCGAGAAGATTAATCAGATCATGGAGGATATGCTTCGTTCGTGCGTTCTTGATTTCAGGGGCCATTGGGATGATTATTTGCCACTTGTGGAGTTTGCATATAATTATAGCTTCCAGAAAATTATTGGTATGGCACCGTTTGAAGCATTGTATGGCCAACCATATCGATCTCCGGTTTGTTAGATTAAGGTTGGAGAGAGCAGATTTTTGGGTCCTGAATTTGTTAAGGATACTACTGAAAAGATTGTTCTTATTCGAGATCGTATGCGTACTGCCCAGAGTAGGCAGAAGAATTATGAGGATCGTCATACTCATACATTGGAGTTTCAGGTTGGGGATCAAGTGTAATACCCCTAATTTTAAAAGGATAGTCTCGTTATTTAATTAGTGGTTTTATTGCATTTTTATTTGATTATTTGCTTATTTGCTTAATTGTTTATTTATTTGAATTAATTGTTTCTAATTGTTTAGTTGTTTAAATTAATTGTATAATTGTTTATTTAATCAAATTAGTTGGTTAATTGTTTATTTAATTTAATGATTTGGTTAATTGTTTATTTAATTGAATTGTTTACTTTATTGCTTATATGATTTATTTGTTTAATTCCATGTATGTTTAGGTGGACTTGATTGGTTTATAAATTATATATGTCAGATATAGTTTAGGGTTTTCTTTTATGAAATTATGGTGGCCGACTAGTTTTATTTAGTGTAGGTTGCCGTCTCTTAATATGAGTGGAATTAGGTTTTTAGTTAAAGCCTATATAAAGAACAGTACGTCTGTCTAGGGTTGGAAAACCTTATTCAAGTACAAAGAAAGACTTGAGAGAAAACAGAGACAGGCTTGAGAGAAAACAGAGAGGCTCAAGGAGGAAAGAAAGAGTGTTGCTCATGGGTTGAACCAAGGGGCAACAGAGGATGAGAACAGTGAAAGATTGCCGGAAACTTAAAAACGACGGTGTAAGGTTTCGAACTGAAACCTAAAGGCAAGTTTTATTTCTTACTCTTTTCGTTTGACTTGTGTTCTGTGTGTGCCTAGATGATCTCTAGGATTTTAATCGGACATTAAATTAACCTAGTATGCTTGCTAAATCAAAATTAAGCTGCATATATGTTGTAAATTTAAATTGATTCCTTGTAACGATTGTTTTCTCGTATGTGTTCTAGTTTTCTGTTATTGATGCATACTGGAGTTTATATGTTTTTTGGGTAATGTTGGGACATAAATTTAATCCTACGAAAAGCACTAAACATTACAAAGGGTTCTGCAAAGTCGTCAGAGGCGAAGAAGACGAACCAGAACGGTTTACGGCTCTATGTGAGAGAGAGAGCCGGCTCCATGGATTGAGGGAGCCGGCTCCCTAGGTCATAGAGCCGGCTCCTAAGGTAGGGGAGCTGGCTCCCAGTGGTTAAAAGCTGGCTCTCAACTTGTGAGAGCTTGCTCTCATGCCAAATTATGTACTGGACGTGGTTTGAGGGACTGTTTTGGTATTTTTGAGGTTCCTGGTCTGTTTTAGGTTATTAGTAAGGACTCTAAACATTATATTGTGTTATATTAGATCCCATAATGTATAATTAATGTTTTTACACTAATGGATTTAATAGTATGAAAGTTTAAACAATCTTGCATGCTGTTAACGAATAAAAGATATAATTACTTAATTTTATTCTAGCAATTTAACGGACTGTAATATGATGTTTAAATCTGCATTGGTTGCATAATAGGGTCATATACTTATTAGATTTTTTTATGCTTATTATGGATTGTATGTATCAATTACATGGATGTTATTCGGGATTTTAATTGATGAACCATTAACTTTTGTTCTGTCAATTTCATGGATGTATTTTGGATTCTAATTGCTGAACTATTAAAATTGGTTCTGCCAATTACATGGATTAATGTTTTGGATTCTAGTTGCTGAACTATTAAACTCGGTTCTGTCAATTACATGGATTAATATTTTGGATTCTAATTGTTGAACTATTAAACTCGGTTCTGTCAATTACATGGATTAATGTTTCGGATTCTATTTGCTAAACTATTAAACTCTTATCTGTCAATTACATGGATTAATGTTTTGGATTTTAATTGCTGAACTAGTATAGTATGTTCTGTTAATTACATGGATGTTATGGATTGTATGCATCGGTATGGGATGGTGGCATACTAAGGATGGATTAGTTCAAAACGCTAAGTCCTACCTACTTTGGAATAAGGGAATGGATTATAAAATTAAATCTTACTTATATTTAAGTCAGATCAATTGAGTAAGTTGAGTGACTACCTGGATTAATTGTTATTGGTGGTTAAGTCAGATCAACTGAATAAGTTGAGTGACTAATTGGATTAGTTGTTAGCTATGTCAGATCAATGAACAAGTGAATGACATACTCTTGTTTTGGATGGATTTTAGATATATACTTATGGTACCACGATATGAGCTTGAGTCTTAGGATCGTTGGTAGGGAGCGTATATGCATTGGGATGCATAGCTGGATATGTTGGTAGAGGTATACCCTGTTAGGTCTTGGTACTCATGCCCACCTCTGGTGCGTTTTGTATGTTGTCTTCTATTCAGGTTGAGACCCCCTTTGTAGTCCAGTGAGAGTCCCTTAGTGTCGATATATATATGTATGGACTAGATAGATATTGTTGAGATATATAGGATGTATCTGCGTATCGAGTCTCTGTTTGGATTATAGTTAGAATAGAACTTGTTCGTGGGCCTGACCCACTATCATTTTTCAAGTATCGGACGGTTCCAGTTTTAGAGCTTGTTTGGGCTGAGCAGAGACGGTCATTCACTCTTCTGACGACGTAGGATTTCCTTTCATGTGTAGTTTTGGATGTTTTTTCATACTTTACTTTATATTAGGATATTTAGGGGTCCACTAGATGGATTCCCGAGTTGTACGTATTGAAGGTTTTGGGAAGTTTGGATTATATTAATCTTTAACGGTTGAGGATTTTATATTAGTAATTCTTTCAGCTTTATTATTTATTTCTTAAATCTTTTTGTATTTTGTGTTCAGTTAAATATTAATTGTCTAGTATCCCTCGCATCTGTGCTCGGACTTGATCACCCGTGGCTCTAGAATTGAGGGGTATCACATCATATTCTACTCAAAGTGTCTCCTATGAAATGAGTAATGCACTTTGGGAAGAAAGGGAAGTTGTCACTACGATTTATCGGTCCATTCATGATTACGGATCGAGTTGGAGCTGTACATATCGGTTAGCATTTTTGGATCATTTGGAGCGTGTACACAATGTGTTTTATGTGTCCATGTTACGGAACTTTCTGTGAGATGAGGATTGGTATTAGCATATCGATGTTGGGGAGATTGAGTTACAGTCGGATACAACATATTTGGAGAGTTACAGTCGGATACAACATATTTGGAGCCACCGTGTCGTATTGTCGATCGTCCGGATCAAATTCTTCGTAATAAGGTTATCCTTTTGGTGTGTGGTCAGTAGAGTCACCACAATGAGGCTGAGTCTACTTGGGAACGGGAGGATGTCATTCGCTCGCAATTTCTTGAAATAATGGAAGAAGGTAAAAGCAAATTTCAAGGACGAAATTCCTTTTGTTAGGGGGGGGGGGGGAAATGTAATACCCCTAATTTTAAAAGGACAGTCTCGGTATTTATTTTATTGTTTTATTACATTTTTATTTGATTAGCTGATTATTTGTCTAATTGTTTAATTGTTTATTTGCCTAATTGAATTCTTTGTTTTAATTGCATTATATGCTTATGTGGATGTTCATTAATGGTTTAAATTAATTTATTTGTTTAACTTGCCTTTTTGTTTAATTGAAATTATAAGATAGGTGACTTGAATTAAATGTTCATTATTTGTTTAAAGTAAAGTGTTTAATTTTATTAAAGGATGGGATTGGACGGGTTGGATTAAATGGGTACGGTTAATACCTATGATTTTATATACATGTATATATGGGTATATATGTATATGTGGATTAGTTTAATTATTATTAATTATTAATAATTGAATTAAAATTTTATCGTTATATAAGGTGTAGTATAAATTCTAGGGTTTTAGATAGTTTCACGGATTACCGACTTAGTGGTATTTTTTCTTTTATTTTTCTTTTCCTTCTTTTAATGTAATTAGGGTTAGAGTTGTATACGCCTATAAAAATAACCGTATATATCTGTCTAAGGTTAGAAAACCATATTCACGTATATAGCAACTTGAGAGGGAAAACAGAGGGAATATTGAAAAGAAAACAGAGCGAGACTTGAGAGAAAACCAGAGAGGCTCAAGGAGGAAGGAAGGGATTGTTTCTGGATTGAACCAAGAGCAACGGAAGTGTAGAACGGCGGTCTAGGAATTTGTCGGAAAACTCAGAGACAATGGTTTAAGGTTTTAAAACTGAAACTGAAGGCAAGTTTTTATTATAACTCCTCCCCTTAGACCTGTGTTCTGTGCATGCCTAAGTAGTCTCGAGGGTTTAAATTGATGTTAAAATATAACTTTTAAGCATGTTTGAACTGAGTTTAACTGCATTGAATTAATCTGTATTATGGTTGATTGATGTTCATAATTAAATCTTGTGTTCATTAATTATAAACTTGTTTTAGTTCATGTCGGTAATGCATGACACATTCTTCTAATTTATTTGGGACATAAATTGAATCCTAGGAACTGTATTAGACATTATAGAGGGTTTTGCAACATTGTCGGAGGTGAAGAAGACGAACAGAATCGGAATACGGCTCTTAAGGGAGAGGAGCCGGCTCCCTAAAGGAGGGAGCCAGCTCCCTCATGGACAGAGCCGGCTCCTACATGGAGGGAGCCGGCTCCCAGTACCTTAGAACTGGCTCCCAAGAGTGGGGAGCCAGCTCCCAAGAGGGGAGAGCTGGCTCTCAAAGTCCGAGAGCTTGCTCTCGACTTGGACCACACAGAAATTGATTTTTAGGCTTCTGTTTGGCCGTCTGGGGTATTTTTAAGTTGTTTAAGTTGAAAAAGATGATTTAAATAACTGTTATGGACCTATAAGAATACTGGGAAGCATTATTACATTAATGTACTAAGGAATAGAATATCATGAAGTTAAACAGTAAACTTGCATGTGGAGTATTGGATAGTTGATTTAATTGCTTACTGAAATTTAGCAATTCTTCTATACATGATTTGATAGCGTTTAATCATGTTTCAACAGTGTTATAAGTGTAGTTGATTATCTGGAAATAACTATGCTTAGACTGGATTTATTGATATTTTAATTTATTGTATATTGTATCAATTATTGGATTATTTGAAGGATTTAAATGTTTAGTCTTTATTTAACAATTTAAAGGACTGGAACATGTTTTGTAAATCTTATAATGGATACATAATATGGTCATATACATATTATACTTTATTTGTGCTTATTTTGGAGTATGGTTGATGATTAAATTTATCATTTACTGCATCAATCATTTGATTTGTGAATTTTATGCACCGGTATGGGACGGTGGCATACTAGGGACAGATTAGTTCAAAATACTAAGTCTTACCTATTCTGAAATAAGTTGGATTAACTATTAAAGTTAAGTCCTTCTTATATATATGTATATGCACCGGTATGGGACGGTGGCATATTAGGGATGGATTGGTTCAAAACACTAAGTTCTACTTATTCTGGGGATGGATTAGTTCAAAACACTAAGTCCTACCTATTTTGAAATAAGTTGGATTAATTATAAAAGTTAAGTCCTGCTTATATTTATGTCAGGTCAATAAACAGTTGAATGACATACCTTACTTTTGATAAATTATTTGTATATATACTTATTGTACCGTGATATGAGTTTGAGTGTCAGGATCATAGTTAGGGTGCATATATTGCCTAGGATAGATAACTGGACCTAGTTGTTGTTCCCTGGTAGGTCTAGGTATACATGCCCACCATGATGTGTAATTTGCATGTTACTTTCTACTCAGGCTGAGATAGACCTGTGGGCTAGTGAGCGTCCTATAGTATGTATTTATATCTATATGGACTACTTTAGTTATTACTGAGTTATCTAGGATGTATCTGCGTATCGGGTCTCTGTATGAATTGTAGTAGAGTAGAACTTGCTAGTGGGCCTGACGCACTCTTATTTTTCAGGTGTTCGTCAGTTTCAGGCTTAGAGTTTGATCATGCTGAGTAGATATAGTCACTTACTCCTCTGACTACGTAGGATTTCCTTTTATGTTTTAGTTTTGGATTTTGATTCTGTATTTTATCTTCATTTGGGATTATTAGGGGTCCACTAGATGGATTCCCAAGTTGTACGGATATTGGAAAGTTTGGATTTTATTAGTTTTAACTTTTGAGGATTTAATATTTAGAATTCTTTTCAGCCATTATTATTTTATTCTTAATTCTTTTTGTATTCCTGTTTCTTTACATATTAATTGTCTGGTATCCCTCGGATCTGTGCTCGGATTTGATCACCCGTGGCTCTAGAATCGAGGGGTATGATTGAATTCTAGTGGGATTGATTATTGGAGTTTGGTCCCCTTGGGGTTCTTATTTCCAACCCTGCACCAGCTCCGTTCTGGCTCGAGGAGCCATCTATATATAACTCCCATCAGGGGTTTTTTGTGATTGGTTGTTCTTCTCCTGGATCAATATCCAAGAGGAAATGTACAACCACTTGTCCCTTTTTTACAGTGCGTAATTCATACTGAATGTCAAAGGAGCTTAACTCAATTACCCATTTTGTAATCTGGCCTAAAATGTCTGGCTTACTAAGAATTACTCTGATCGGATATGTCGTGGGGACTATTATTGATGAGTTTCGAAGTAATGCCGGAGCTTTTTTTTTGCTTGAACCAAAGCAAGGATGACTTTCTCTGCCATCGAGTACCTGTTTTCTGCTTCAGTTAGGGTTTTGCTGGAATAGAAGACTAGGTGTTGCCTCTTACCCACTTCTCTTACTAGTGCCGAACTGGTTGCTGATTGAGATACTACCAGATAAAGGTACAATGGTTCTTCAGGTTCAGGGGTAAATAAAATTGAGGGGTTCGTGATATACTCCTTGAGTTTTTTAAGAGTTTCTTGCTGCTTTGTCCCCCAAATGTTTCCCTTTCGTGCCTTGATTGCACTAAAGAAAGGCTTGCATTTGTCTGTCAGCCTGGATATGAAATGGCTAAGAGCCGGTTGTAATGTTTCTGATTTTTTTTATCATTTTTCATTTTCTGGAATTTTTCTGAACTTTGAGGGTATTTTCGTCTTTTCTCGTTTTGCATATCGGAAACCGTGGGGTGTGTCCGAGAGTTGGTTGGGGGTATTTCATTGAGTTCAGGACTTTTTGAAATGCAATGGTTATCATTTCAACATTTTTTCATTGTTTGGGTCGGACAGTTCCAGGTGGGACCCGCTACTGGAATTGTTATGTACAGGAATTGTGTCACGGGTCCATTGCATATCATGTATATTTATTTTGTGTATAATTTTAATGTTGTGAATTGATTTATGTGGTTGCAATAATTAGAGTATGTATATATATATATATTGTGGTGTAAATTAAAAATGGTGGATTTTTCTTAGTGGTGCGACCCACCATTAAGACTTTTATTGGCCAAGAGGCCAATTTTGGCCTCTTTTTCTCTCCTTCCCCGGCTAGCTCTTTGTCCCTCTTTTTTTTTTTCTTTTTTTTTTTCTTTGCTTTAAAGCTTCAAGCTTTGATCTTTCTCGCACCAATTGGAATTTGATAGCACTTCCTTCGGCAAAGTTGTAGAGCTCATCGAGGCCGTCATTTTGATAGGAGCCAAGCACCATTTTGGCCAACCTTTGGATTTCAAAGTTAGGGATTGATTTTGGGAATTTTGGGGGTTTTCACTTCCATTGAGGTGTTTTAATCCACTCAATCTTTGATTTTTGTGACTTATCTTCTTATATTTGATATATAACATGCTAAATTGGGGCAGTCCTTTCAGTAATTACTATAATGTTATATATATTTTGTATATCCATGTGAGCTTTCATGTAAAAGTGACTTGTGAGTTTATGGTTGTTAAATTTAATTGAGAATCATGCTTAAATGGTTGTGTTTTTAATTACATATGTTTAGTTGCTGAAATTTGAGTGTTCGTAAGCATGTTATATTCTATTTGAAATTTCCTTGTTAAAAGGAGGAAAAGTGTTTTAAAAACAAATGAAATTGTTTTGGGGAAAGGTTTTGAAAAGTGTTTGTGAAAACCGGACGTCTAGGAGGGAGGTAGAGAGAGACTCTAATGAGGTTGAGCTACCTAGGCCCAGACGACGCCAAGAGGTGCCATGTGGTTAGGGAAAGCTAGCCAATCCTTCCCTCGTGGCGCCATAAAGGTGCTATGGGCCAGATTACATTAATGGTTTGGAACAGCAAAAAGGAATTGTTTTGGAAAAATGGGGAGCGACATTGGCATGACATTGCACCTCATTAGCATATTTGGTATATTTGTGTTTTGATGACATTATTATATACTTGTTGTGGCTATTGATGTGTATCCCGTATAGCACGATCCCGTATACGTTTTCCCCTATTCTTTGTATGGATTCATGGGGTCATAAGAAGTCTGTCTTAGACACTTCCTACTGAGCTTATGCTCACCTCTTTATTCTTAACATTTTTTAGGTTTAAGAAAAGAAATGGCGGACAACAATCCACCACAAGCCTAGTTGGGTTAAAAGAGACTTGGACTTCTTTTGTGCTTGATGTGTATATTACCCTTTTGTTGTAAATTGTATTAGGTGCCATTTTGTATCTCATGGTCTAATTAAAATTTTTGAAACCCATGTAAGGCTTTTAGGCCATATTTTGATGTATTACGGACTTATTTAAGTTTAGACAATATAATGGACTCATGTATGGTTTCATTTGAATGTATTGATATCTAGTTGTGTTAATTTCATCGTTATATATATGATTTGGGGACAAGTTTAGACTTACCGGTTCAAGAGGCGTTTTGGTTCATGTTTGGGAATTCTGCCCATGTGGAACCAGTACCAAGATTTGGGAACTGGTTCAAGTCCTCCATTGGACTTTTTGCCCTTCACAGTTTTGTCAGCTTGGATCACCTGACTTCATTTAGTCATAACTTCTTCGTTCCAAACCCAAATAGGGTCATTCTTGAGTCCATTTTCAAGGATTTTGAGTTAAATTTCCAATAAGACCAACCTCATCTTCAAATTTCATTCATATTGAGAGTTATGATTGTTTTAGTGGAACAGTGTCGGAATTGCCCTTAAACCGGTAAGGGCACTTTTGGGAAACCATAACCAATGACCGTAGAACCCCATCAAACATTATGGAACGATTAGAATGGTTGATTTAAACTTCAATTAATGAGTTTAAAACAAATTAACCTCTTATATTGTAAAATGACCATTTTACCCCTAGTGTGTCCTCGGGTTTGGTTAAGGACCCGGTTAACGATTCGGACCCCCGGTTCGGGTTGTTACATTGCTATTTTCTCGATGAGGATTTGGACTTCCTTCAGGGTTGGGTTCTTTATTCTATAGCAGTTTTGTCAATTGAGCAGAGCTTGCCTCTATTCCTCTCTTATTCACCAAATGGCCGACGAACTGACCTAAGGATACCCCGAATGAACACTTTGCTGGATTTAGCCTCATTTTATTTTCCCTAGGAGTGTCAAATACATCTTGCAGAAGTTATAGATAATCTTTCTTGTCTTTGCTTTTTACAACCATGTCGTCTATGTAAGCCTCAACTGTTCGGTCGATTTGCTTTTCGAACACTTTATTGATTAGCCGTCGGTAAGTTGCCCCTACGTTCTTCAATCCAAAGGGCATTACTTTATAGCAGTAGGTCCCACGTTCGGTAATAAAAGAAGTCTTCTCTTCATCCAAATGATCCATCGGGATCTGGTTGTAACCTGAATAAACATCAAGAAAAGTTAGTTTCTCATACCCAGTCGTAGCGTCCACCATCTGATCGATTTTGGGTAGTGGGAAGCTATCTTTCAGGCAGGCCTTGTTCAGGTTAGTGAAGTCAATGCATACCCTCCACTTGCCATTTTTCTTCTAGATAACAACTACGTTAGATATCCACTAGGGGTATTGGACTTCTCGGATGAATCCCGCTCCCAGAAATCAGTCGACCTCTTTAGCAATGATTTTATTTCTTTTAGGGGAAATCTTCTTTGTTTTACTTCATTGGGTGGTGGCTTAGGTCCACGTTTAGGCTATGACATGCTATCCAAGGGTCAATTCCTGGCATGTCCCAGTGAATCCAGGAGAACATATCATCATTCAGCCTTAAGATTTTTGTCAGCTCTTTCTTTTCCTAGGCTGATTGGAGCGTCCCCATGTAGGTTAGCTTGTGTTTATCCCTTGCGACTATCTATACAGCTTCTAGGGGTTTTTCGGTTGGATGTTCTTCTTCTGGCTCCTTATTCTTTTCGGGAGAGAAGGAGCCTGGCAATTGCTATTTAGTAATTACTTTCCTTTAGTTTAAATAGTTGTGTGGTAGCACTCCTTTGTCGCCACCTGATCCCCCCATATATCGATAACTTCTTGACCGTTGGGGCTAACGCATATCATGACCTGATGTAGAGTCGATGGGACTCCTTTCATACGGTGGAACCATCCTCGACCCATTAAGAGGTTATAGGTCGGGTGGATATTCACAATCACAAAGTTCTCTTTTAAGGATCTTTTAGCTGCAGTGACTGATAGCGTGATTATGCCTATGGGTTCCACTCTCCTTCCATCAAACCTTACCAAGGGGTTTCTGGTGGGGCTGATCTAATCCGTAGCCAACTTCAGTTGTTCGAATGTTGTGATACCCCTCGTTTCTAGAGCCACGGGTGATCAAGTCCGAGCACAGATCCGAGAGATACCAAACAATTAATATTTAACCGAACACATAATACAAAATGAATTTAATAAATAAAAGATTAAAAGCTGGAAAGAATACTAAACATAATCCTTGAAATTAAAATACTTGAGATCCAATTATCCAAAACCTTCTTAAAAAGAATTCTTCAATAATTTTACAACTCGGGAATCCATCTCTGGTGGACCCCTAATCCCAATCCCAAACTGAATGTAATAAAATAACTGAAGATAAAAACCCAAATCTAACATAAGGAATAAAGTCCTACATCGTCGGTAGAACGGGAGATCGTCTCTACTCAGCCCGAACAAGCCCTAGACTGGAAACGTCTGATACCTTGAAAAAATGATAAGTGGGTCAGGCCCACTAGTAAGTTCTATATTACTACAATCCAAGCAGAGACCCGATACGCATGTATATCCTAACCCATCCAACAATAACTAAATAGTCCGCAGATATATATATATATATATATATATATATATATATATTCACACTACAGGACTCTCACTGGATTACAAGCCCGTCTCAACCTGACTAGTAGGCACTATGCAAAACGCACCTGAGGTGGGCATGACTACCTAGACCTAGCAGGGTACACATCCAACCATCATAGCCAGCTATGCATCCCAATGCATATACGCTCCCTAGCCAACGACTCTGAGACTCAGGCTCATATCGTGGCACCATAAAAATATATTTAAATTCCGTTCCAAACCAAAGTGTCACTCAACTATTTAGTGATCTGACACAAAATACAAGTATGACTTAACTTTTGTAGTTAATCCATCCATTAATCCAGAGTAGGTAGGACTTAGCGTTCTGTTTGAGCTAATCCCCCTAGTATGTCACCGTCCCGTACCGGTCCATACAAACCATCCATCCAGTATTGATAATATAAATGACAATATACATTTCAATATCAACATCTCCAATATAAGCATAACAACATTTATCTAATTATTGATAATACATATATGACAGTATAACATATCAATATTAACATGTCCAATCATAAGCATAACAAGAATGTTTAACTAGCATGCTTGTTCAATACATCTAGTACTTTATTCTCTAACAAATTTATTATGCAGAGAATAAATATAACTATTCTGTATCTCACAATAAGCATATTATTAACATTAACAGAATTAACATGCTTACATATAACCACTCCACAACATCCCATAAGTTGATATATATAGTTCTTTAAATAAAATATCAACTATCTTCTTATTATGCATTAACTGAATTCATATTAGTTAACACGCTTAATCTCATACCACTGATACATGATTTAAATATCAAACTCCTAATTCAATTGCTAATTTAAAATTAAACAACTTGAACCATCCACCACAAAGTTAAACCTGAAAACTTCTCTAAGGAGTAGACTGTGACCCTATTTAGCTTCCTATGGTATCTTATGAATTACCATTGTAATGACCCGGATTTTTTGGATAAATTTTTTTCCTTTATCTTTTCCCTTCTGAATTTGGTTTCTTGTCGATTAGTGTCGTCTTGAGTGCTCTGGAGTGATTTTTGAGACTCTTTTCTGTGGATTGACAACTTCCTTTGAGGACCAAGTCATTCCCACATTTTTCGTTTTTCGACACTATTCACTTTTTGTCTTTTTCCCTATTCCGTATTTTCCTCATTTGTCACTCTGTTTGCGTAACCACACTTCTTGTGTTTGGAGTTGGTTTCTAACTTCACATATCTTTATTCCCAATGATTTCTATGAGATACGTATCTTTATTTCGTGATAAAGTACTCTGGTTGCTCCCGGTGTCCATAAGGGCATAAATACAAAGTTCTTTGGAAACTTTTTCTTTTCTTGGGGTGTTTTTCATAAATATCTTTTGAAGATATTTTATTTCAGTGGTATCTAAGAAAATACCTTTTGGAAAATATTTTCATTCTGGGGCAGTTTCGCAGTTTTCACTTTTTGGAAGGGTCATTGTGCAATTAATGAAAGTTATTGCTCAATGCCTTGTATTGAGTCTGGATTCTCGAATGCGATTCATTTTCACATTTCGTCGAGTCGTAGACTCTTAGAATTTCCTCCTGGACGATGTTTTCCAGTTTCAAGGTTTCTGGCCCCGGTTTGCGCCAAACTTGTTTTAGGTATAACTCTCTGCTCGGGACTTGGTTTTCGACGCCGTTTCTTCCGTTATTCATATTTTCTCATTTGGAATCTTTTTTGTTCACAGAGTTTTACCATTTGAGAGCGTCTGCTCAGATTTCACTTTTTCGGACCCAGCGGGTTCGGGACACTTTTTGAGTTTTTCTATAAATGGGGGCCTTTAAGTGAAAAATCAGATTTTTGCTCTCTCTCTCCTCTCTCTTGGCCGGATCTAGAGGCAGCCGTCTTCTCTCTCTTCTTTTGAGCTTCTTCCCTTCAATGAAATACCTTAATGCCTTAGTGTTTATTGTCCCCCTCGGCGAGGCCTTCGATTCCAACAGATTGGAATCTCGTTTTGGCCATTTCTTGAGTTTGGGTTTGAAGTCAAGTTGTGTTTTTGATGGGGTTTCCTTGGGATTCACGTTCGTGGTATTGTCCCCGACAAAACCTAAGAGTTTCGTCGGATTCGGAGCCGATTTATTTTGGTGGGGATTTGAGATTTCATCTCAAATGGAGGTAAGGAATGTTTTAGGCTTTTGTGTGTGTTGTATTGAGTGTTTAACATAATTATACAACTTATATATGTGCCTTGTATCAAATCTAAAAAGTTAGTAATTTTTAATTCTTTGTATAAAATTTAAAATTCATGATGATATATAACTTTGATTTGAATTGTGGCATGGTAGAAAATCTTGTTTTAACATGTTGGTTAACATATATTAAATTTGGATTAATTAAATAAGAATTGTTCTTTTTAATTAATATTTATCTTTTGTGAAAGATTAAAGTTCATGGCCGTACCTTGCATGAAATTGAGTTGTAATATGCTTTTAAATTAAGTCATGACATGTTCTTTAACATACTTTAATTTGAGAGCATTTGGTTGAGTTTGGAAATCTAGAGACTTTAATTAAGAGAATTAATTAAAATATATTTTTGTAGTTTCGTGGGCCTAATTAAGCTTTTGTGTGAATATATGTAATGACCATGATATGTCTTTTATCATATATTAAATTGAGGCCATTTGGAAATGATTTGAAATCTAAAGAGTTTAATTATTTTGATGTAATTAAATTCTATCTTGTTTATTCATATATCTTATCATGTTTTAGAAGTTGTTTCTATTTTAAGAGTATGGATTTAGACTTATGAAGTATTCACTTGATTGTGTTATATGCATTGAAGGGCATTGTTGTTAAATTTATATTCATGAGATTATGTTTCTATATGAATATATTGTTGGCTGGTGATTTCGTAGCATTATGGATATGAAATGCTTATTATGCACAATTGAGAGTTATATTGTTAACTTGTTACTATGTAGTAGTAATATGTATAAGTTATGAACTTATTTGGCTTATTTTGGAATCTTGGAACATTGTTGAGTTGAGATGGCTCTAGTACGGGGACGTGAGTCCTCTAAGTCATTGAGATAGTGCGCATTTAGGGTGGTCTTCCCTGCGGGTTAGTGCCCAGAATAACCATTGAGGTCTCGGCAGAATTCCGAGCATGATGTCCAAGTCTTCCACTTTTTGTTTTTGCATTCAATTCCAAGTTGACAATCATGTTTACCTTGTTGACTTGTGGTTTTGGCTATTGGCAATTTTGATGTTGTTAAGTACATCCATACTAAATTGCTATATTTAGTTGATTTCACACTTTTAGATTTCTAGTTGATAACCTGGAGAATCTATGTCTTGATGTGTGGTATTAGATATTCTAATTATGCTAAATTGTTATATTTAGTTGATGTTGCATTTTAGACTTCAAGTTGATTACCTTGAGAATCTATATGTTATTGCTTTGTGTAAGCATGCTCCTGTGTTGTTGCTTTGTGTAAGCATGACCTTATGTTGCTAAAATTGCATGAATGAGGTGATTGATACTAGAAATGATCTTAGGTAGCTAGGATGCTCCTTGAGTCTCACCTTTGACATAAACGTTAGGTGGAATGAACCGCATAATTAAATCATGCAAACTTATAAAACGTAGGTCGATGCATGCTCATTTTAGGTACTCACCCCTACGATATTGGGGCATATTTCAGGTACAAGAATCAAAGTTGAGGTTCTCATTACGCTTGGATGGTTTGTGGACTTTGAGACTTCCATTTTTGTGAAAGTTGGCTTGGAATGCCAATTGTAGTCTTATATGTCAACATGTGTACATTTGATTCCATATATGTAGTGTGTACATGAGTACACTCTCTACAATGTATTTGACATGTATGAGATGGGGCCGAAGGCCAATGACATGTAATTTGTATCATGTGTAATTTTTGACTTCATGGAATATTATGAAAGTATTGAAAAATATTGAGTTTTTACTTCACCATGTTTGCATTTGGTGTGGGAATTCCATTTTGATTCTTTCATTAGCATTCATTAATCATGTATGAAGTGTGGCCAAGGGACAAACGGCATTTTGAAACCATCTCATGATTTTAAATTCCAAGTGTTTGTTCCAAACTTTGTTTTTGGCATTTTGGCCGTTGGAGGGTCATATTTTGTATCGGCCATATTTTTGAGCCACGGACCATTGTAGCACATCTTATTAGGTAAGTTACGTTTGCGTGCATGATCGTTTCCGGGCAAAACTTCTTCTTTGGTGAAATGAGCCTCCTACGGACTCATTTTTACACTTTTGTTGCATATTCTGACCTAAGGGTATTTTGGAAATTTTCTTTGGGAAATAAATTCCGTTCTTCATATAGTCACTTAGAAAATGTGATTTAAGGGGGGGTTTCTTCTTTGTGTTTTTCCAGAAAATGCCATCTTGGTATCGGAAATCGATCGCAAAGTTCAGCTTCTGTTTTTCCACTTAGCAGCTTTTTGGACCCTCTGGACCAGTTTTCTTGGGAGGGCATTTTGGGCATTTTATAGTGCGTATTTTTTAATTTTTCTAACATGTTTGTAGAAAACTCAATTTTGATGGGGGTTTCTTCTTTGTGTTTTTCCAGAAAATGTCATCTAGGGCCTCAAAATCCTATTTTTTCCGGAAAAACCCCTGCTGCCAAGTTTTCCTTGCTGAGTATTCTGCCCCCTTTACATCTAAACGGTTACGAGAAGTTTGGTAACCGGTTACATGTGCTTGGGCAGTGTTTTGGTCAAGTTTTTTGGTCTCCTAACCGGTTAGGAAGGCTTGGTAACCGGTTAGATGACCTAGGGTTTGCACTTTTGACCGTTTTGCCCATTTTTCTTCCGTTAGCCATATCTTTTTCATCCGGACTCCGAATCAAGCGATTTTTGATTCTAAATTGATTAATTTTTTGTTGTCTTTCCAATGGTGTGCTCGGTGGCACCCACTTTTAAGCTGGAAATAACGTTTTTGCCCCTAGGTTCATTTTTGTTCATTTTTGAAACGTTGCTTCCGCATTTGATTCCTTTGGGTTCCGTGACCTCGTTGAGGATCACATTGGCGTCTTAGAGTTATGTTGTATCTCTAGAGACCATTTTTTATCTTTTGCTTCCGCATTTCAGATCCGTTATCGGGTTATCTTTCGGTTCATCACTGACGCACCGAGTTAAAAAACTTGGGCCATCACAACCATGGCTTCTGCCCATTTAACAAGGGTTTATACCTTACTGAATAACTTTAAAAACACTATATTTTCAGCCTAGAATATAAAGAATTCAATCCCCGTAGCCCAGGTTTCGCAGAAAATCAAACCTGGAAGCAAAATCGAAGGAGCCAGCTCCACATAAAGTGGAGCCGCCTCCATCACTTAGTAGAGCCGGCTCCACACAAGGTGGAGCAGCCTTTAGAGCCCAAAGAGTAGGCTCTACCCTTTTGTTGAGCCTGCTCTACTCAAATTAAAGCAGGCTCTTCCCCTGTGCGTCTTTTTCTGTAATTCCGGCGGTGTCCGGCAACTGTGTTCCTCCAACCAAGTTTATTACTGATTAAAACTAAGTCCTAAGGAGTTCCAAAGTTGATTAAATTCATTACTTATTATTCGAAACCATATGGAACAAGAATTATGCAAAACAGTTTCTAAGTGGATTAAAACCCATACAAGAACACATTCTGTTCAAGTATCTAACCCTGCGCTCCAGATTAATTTTAAGATTTCCTAATATGTTTTAGAACTAAGAAAATTCTTAATCCATCAATTGACATCCTTTGAATCATGAATTATGTAAAACAAAACTGTAAAACAAACAAAACTGTAAAACGAACAATTTAACAATTCATGAACATATGTTTATTAAACAATGCAAACATGCGAACTAGATTGATTTTAAACCTTTATCTGTTCCTGGAATTGAGTTAGAGATGCAAAGAACACAAGTCAAAGGGATAGAGTTAGTTATAAAACTTGCCTGCGAAATTTTGAATTAAAATTTCTACGTCTTTCTCCTAAGCTCTTCCGGTGATCCTTCAGTTTTGTCCCAAACCTCTCTATACGTTTCTTGTTTTCAGTATGCCGTGAATAGGGTTTTTGATCTCTAAACCCTAAGTAGTCATCTAATGCTATATTTATAAGCTTAAGTAAAACGTAAACCCTAATTCTAATCGGAAGAAAATTATACAATCGATAATATAATTAATCCTATACTAAGTCGGCTATATCGTGAAAGAAAATTGAAACCAAACCCTAAATTTTAATTAACCATTCACCTTATCCACACAATTATACCCCGGAAAAAATATACATCCAATTAACGTAATGACAGAAAATATAACACAATCTAATAATTAAATAAATTAACAATAAAAAACTAATCAAATAACAATTAACTAAAATAATTAACCAATTAAATAAATCAATTAAAACAAAACAATTAAATAAACAAGTCATTAAATAATTCACAACAATTCACAATTAAATAAATTAAAACGCAATTAAATAATTAACTAAATACCAGGACTATCCTTTTAAAATTAGGGGTATTACATTCTTCCCCCCTAACAAAAGGAATTCCGTCCTCGGAAGTCGCTCTTACCTTCTTCCCATAATTAAGGAAACTGCAAGCGATTGACATCCTCCCGTTCCCAAGTAGACTCAACCTCAGTGTAATGACTCCACCAAACCCGAACCAAAGCAATAACCTTGTTACGAAGGATTTGATCCCGACGGTCGACAATACAACACGGTGGCTCCAAATAAGTTGCATCCGGCCGCAACGCAATCTCCCCAACATCGATATATTGTTATCGACACAGAAATTTTTCACGACATGGAAACATGGAACGCATTATGTACGTAATTCTAAAGGATCCGGAAGTGCTAACCGATAAGCAACAGCACCAACTCGATCTGTTATCAGGAATAGACCGACAAACTGCGGAGACCACTTCCCTTTCTTCCCAAAGCGCATTACACCCTTCATAAGCAACACTTTGAGGAGAATCTGATCCCCAACCCAAAACTCCAAAGCACGTGTGCGACGATCAGCATAGCTCTTCTGCCTACTCTGGGCAGTGCGCATCCGATCCGTAATAAGAGTGATCTTCTTAGAAGTATCCTTGATAAACTCAGGACCCAAGAATCTGCTCTCACCAAACTTCATCCAACAAATAGGCGATCGACGCGGGCGGCCGTATAACGCCTCAAAGGGTGTTATCCCAATAGTCTTTTGGAAACTATTGTTATAAGCAAACTCCACAAGCGGTAAGTAATCCTTCCAGTGGCCCTTGAAATCAAGAACACACAATCTAGGCATATTATCCATGATCTGAGAAATGAGCTGATTTCACCAATCTGTCCACAATGACCTAAAAGAATTTTGATCATTGAAAAAATTAGGCAATCCCTCCACAAAATCCATAGAAATGCTCTCTCATTTCCACCCCGGTATCAGTAGTGGCTGTAGAGTTCCTGGCGGCCTTTGATGATTAATTTTGACCATCTGACAAGTACTACACTGCGCAACAAAAAGAGCAATGTCCTTTTTCATACCTGCCCACTAAACTACTGCTTCATATCCTGATACATCTTGTCTCATCCTGGATGAACAGAGAACTCATAATAGTGAGTCTCAGTCGTCACATCCTTCCTCAAACCATCAGCAGAAGGTTCCACCAAACGACCTTTGTACCTCAAACCTCCATCAGTCCCAACATAGTAGAATGGAACCTCTCCAGAAACTATCTCTGTAATTTTGTCAATGCACTGCTAATCTGTTAGTTGTGCCTTCAAAACCTTGTGAATAACAAAAGGTGTAACTACTATGCAAGCCATGAAAGCTGTAATGACCCGGTCATTTGCCTCCCTTTTCTTTTTCTTGAAATTTTACGAATGAATTTTTTTCGTTTAATTTTCTATTCTGAGCTCTGTTTCGTGTCGCTTAGTGTCATCTCGAGTGCTCAGAATTGGTTTCTGAGACTCTTTCATGTGAATTGACAACTTCCTTTGAGGACCGAGTCATTTCTGTATTTTCACTTTTCGGACACTATGCACCTTTCGTCCTTTTCCCTATTTTGTCTTTTCCCCATATGTCACATTGTTGGCACAACCTCACTTCTCATGCTTGGAGTTGGTTTTTGATTTCACGTGCCTTTATCTTGAGTAGTTTCCTCGAAATACGTATCTTTACTTTTGCAAGAAAGTACTCTGGTTGCTCCCGATATCCATAGGGGCATGGATGCAAAGTTCTTTGAAATTATTTTCTTTTCTTGGGGTGTTTTTCGTAAATATCTTTTGAAGATATTTTATTTCAGGGGTTTTTAAGAAAATATTTTTGGAAGATATTTTCATTCTGGGCCATAAGTGCAGTTTTTACTTTTTGGAGGGGCCATTGTGCAATTAATGAAAGTTATTGCAAAATGTCTTGTTTTGAGCCTGGATCCTCGTACGGGATTCGTTTTCACATTTCGTCGAGTTGTGTACTCTTGGAATTTCCTCCTGGTCGATGTTTTCCAGTTTCAGGGTTTCTGGCCCCGGTTTTTGCCAAACTTGTTTTGGGCATAACTTTCTGTTCGGGACTCAGTTTTTGACTCTATTTCTTCCATTGTTCATATTTTATCATTTTGAATCTTTTTCGTTCACAAAGTTTTGCCATTTGAGCGCGTCTGCTAAAATTTTACTTTTTTGGACCCGGCGGGGCCCGTTCGGGGCACTTTTTGAGATTTCTATAAAAGGGGGGTGAGATATTTCATTTTTCATCTTCTCCCCTCTTCATGCACGACCTGGAGCTCCTATGGAAGCCCAAGGGGTGTTGCCATCTTCTCTCTCCTCTTTTGGTTCACTTTTCCTTGATGGAAAGTCTTCGGCCTTAACGTTTGTTGTTCCCCTCGCCGTGCTCTACCTTTCCCCTTATTAGAATTCAGTTTTGACCATTTCTTGAGTTTGGTTTTGAGGTCAAGTTATGATTTTGATGGGGCTTTCATGGGGGTTATGTTCATGGCGTTGTCCCCGATAAAACCTAGTAGTTTCGTCGGATTCGGAGCCATTCCATTTTGGTGGGCCTTTGGGATTTTCATCTCAAATTGAGGTAGGGGATGTTTTAGATTTAAATTCTTGTTACATAGCATGCTTGTGATGCTTATACTACTTGTTTGCACGATTAAATATAAAATCTAGAGATTTTATTATTTATTTTTCTTATATCTAATTTTTCCGGTTGCTCATGACTTGGTTTAAATATGTAGCATGATTTTATATTGCCCCTTGATATGCTCATTGTCGTGTATTAAAATTGGAACATTTGAATAAGTATTAAAGATTTTATTTAATATTTATCTTAGGTGAAAGATTAATTCACATGGCCTTAACTAGCTTAAAATCAATATGTGTTAGCATATTAAATTAGGCCTTAGCATGCTCTCCAACATAGTTGAATTTGAAAGTGTTTGGAAGTGTTTTGAAAATTAGTAATTATTAATTAATTTGATTAATTAATTTGCCCCGAGTGCACTATTCACTCTATTTAAATTCCGACTTGATATTCTTGATTTACATGCCATATAGTTTCACATATATTTGATTTAGAATATTCGGTTAGGTTTTGAAATCTTTTATTTAATTATATTCCATGTTTAAGATTTAATCCTCATGGTGATATACAACTTGGAATTGTATTGTGGCATGCTAGACAATTAAGTTTTGGTATGGTTGTTCACATGTATTAAATTGGGATTTATTGCATGAGAATTGCAACTTTTGTTTTATATTTAACTTTAGTGAAAGTTTAATTCACATGGTCTTAAATTGAATGAAATAAACTTGTAATATGATATTACATTAGTCCTTGGCATATTCTCTAAGATATGTTAAATTGAGAGCATTTGGTTAAGTTTAAAAATCTAGAGATTTTAATTAAAAGAATTAATTTAAATCTATTTTGTGGTCCCATTAGCTTAATTAAGGTTTTAACTTGATGTTTATATTGGCCATGACTTGTTTACTAGTATATATTAATTGTGGACCATTTGAAGTTGCTTTAGAACCTTAGTAATTAAATTAGCATGATTTAATTAGAGTTCTACTTTGTTGTTCCAATAACCTAATTGAGTTTTAGAATGGATATAGGTAATGACCATGCCATGTTCTTTAATATGTATTAATTTGAGGTTATTTGGAATTGAATTAGAATTTAGGGAATTTAATTATTTTTATTTAATTAAATTCTATCGAATTGAGCCATGGATTTAATTGTGTTTGAAAGTCGTTTCTATATCAAAATAATGGACTTGGACTTGCTGTATATTCATTTGATTATGTTTTGAACATTGGATAACATAGTTGCTATGTTTGTATTCATGAGAATATGTTTTCCTTATTGAATATATTGTTGCCTTGTGTAATGATTTGCACACTTCGTGTTTAACATCTTTCATGCATAGCGTGTAACGAATCGCACACTGAAGATTCGACATTTATCATATCATATTAGTTGTGGATTTAGAGCATGTATTGTATATGTTTCCAAATTTTGGTTGTGCTTAGTAGATAGTTGATTATCTTGCATATTCTTGTTGATATATGCGTTGTTGCACAACTTGTTGATTTTGGAAACTTGGGGATGTCGTTGTTTGACTATGGCTAGGACGTGGTTCTAGTACGGGGAATAGTCCCTCTAAATATGGTCTAGTGCGCACATAGGGAGGTTACCCATGGGCTAGTAACCCTAAAGTAACTATGTTGTCGGTCTGATCCGGCGTGACGTCCGAGTATCCACTTTGTTTGATTTCGCATTTCATTTTTCAAGTTGATAACTAGATGATGTTGTAACTTGTTGTTTCTTATTTGTTGTTCCATTTTAAGTTACAGGATGTTAACTTTGCGAAATTGTGCTTTATGCTTTGTATTGGAAGTTCCAATGTTAGTTAAATTGCATCGATATTGAAAATCGTGTTTTGACGTTCTAATAAAGCTTAGGATTGATCCTATTGATTCATTTATAACATAGACGTTAGGTGGCATGAACCACTACTGTTATTTTGTGCTTTAGATTCTAAGTTGATGGCTTTGAGAACTTAAACCTTGTTGCATTGTATAACATGCTCTTTTGTTGTCGAATTACATGGATAATGTGATTCTTGTTAACTTGTATTCAAATATGTTTTTGTTATGTTGTATGGATTACTCTAGACCTAGTTTAATTGTATTGAAAATGCAATTCATGTTAATCTATGCTCAAGCATTCTTCTTGTCGTGTTCTTTGGATTATCCCAACCATGATTCGTTTCATACACGTATGTATATCATGATTCTTGTTGCTTAGACTCTAAGGTAGCTTAGGATGCTCCCCGAGTCTCACTTGGACATAGACGTTAGGTGGCATGAGCCCCTTTAACATGTTTCACCTTAAGGTGATAAATTTGTAAAATGCTAGGTCGATGCATGCTCATCTTCTACAAGTAGCTTTATGTTACTCACCCCTACGATACTGGGGCATATTTCAGGTACAAAGACTTAGTTCGTGAAGCCTAGCATTCCTTGAATGTCGAGTAGCTTTCAAGTTTCCATTTCATGCAAATGTTAGCATGAAATGTCATTTTGTAGACTTATATGTCAAAATATGTATGTTTGATTCTATGTATGTAATGTGTACTTAAGTACACTCCTTTCAATGTATTTGATATGTATGAGATGAGGCCGGAGGCCAATGACATGTATATTGTATTTTATGCAACTTTTTAATTTCATGAAATGTTATGAAAAACTTGAAAAATTGCAAGTCATTCCTTCACCACGGTTGCATCGGGTGTGGGAATTTCATTTTCATTCTTTTATAGGGTCTTATTAATCTTGTATGAAATGTGACCAAGGGCCAAATGGTCATTTGACTCCATTTTACATTTTTGGATTCCATGTTTTCCATTCCAAGTCCATTTTTGCCTTTTTGCCCGTTGGGAGGTCGGATTTTGTATCGGCTATATTTTTAAGCCATGGACCATTGTAGCGCGTCTAAATAGGTAAGTTACGTTTGCGTGCATGGTCGTTTCCAGGCAAAACCTTATCGTTTGTGTTTTGAGCCTCTTGTGAATTCATTTCGCATTTTTTTTGCATATTTTGATCTAGGGGCATTATGGACCTTTCACATCAGTTTTATTTTCTTCTTTTAACATGGTTGAATAGAAAACATGATTTTAGGGGGGGTTTCTTCTTCGTGTTTTTCCAGAAAATGTCGTTTTGGTACCGGAAATCCCTCGTGAAGTTTCAGTTTCCAGTTTTCATTTAGCAGCTTTATGACCCTCTTGTTCAGTTCTGATCTAGGGGCATTTTGGGGATTTCACAGTGAGTTTTTTTCGATTCCGTCCACAATGTCGGGTAGAAAACTCGATTTTAGGGGGGGTTTCTTTTTCGTGTTTTTCCAGAAAAACTCGTCTTGACCTCCGTTTCAAGCCTCAGTTCTGGGCAGATCAAAAAAAATGTAACAGCAGCCAAGGGCTGCCACCAGCCATGTCTTTGGGCGCCTGCGTGCACACCAGTGGGCTCGCGCATGGGCGCTGTGTGCGCCACCCCTCGTCGGGCCGCCGCGACGTCAATTCTTCTTTTGGGCTTTTCTCCTTCGTCCGGACTCCGATTCAAGTGAAGTTTTTTTTTAACTTGACTTATTTTTCGCTGTCTTTCCAACGGTGTGCTCGGTTGCACCCGGTTCTTCCTGAATAATTACCAGTTTACCCTTTTTGCTTTAAGTGCTCATTTTTCTTCGTCATGCCGTTTCTCCTTCATTCGGACTCCGAATCATGCGATTCTTGAGTCCATATTGATTAGTTTTTCGTTGTCCTTCTAGCGGTGTGCTCGGTGGCACCCGAATCTATAGTTTTTCAGAAATGACTATTTTACCCTTAGGGCCTTATTTGTCATATTTTCGATATTTTGCTTCCGCATCAATTCTTGTTGAGTTCCACGACCTCATGAAAGGTCACTTTGACTTCTTAGAATCTTGTTTTCTGTTTTCGCTTTTGCATTCGGATCCGTTATCGGATCATCCTTACGATTCATCACAGGACACGCTGGCCTAAAAACCAGGGTCGTCACAAAAGCATCTGACAATTCTTCCACCTTCTTCAACGCTTTCCACTCAGTAGTGAATAGAGCGGAAAGACTACCAATAGGTTAGCGAATGGGTGCATCCGCCACCACATTCGCTTTCCCTGGATGATACTGTATAGTGATAGTCCTTTATAAACTTCAACCATCTGCGCTGTCTCATATTCAGCTCCCGCTGAGTGAACAAGTACTGCAAACACTTGTGATCGCTAAATAATCTGAAGGACTCGCCCAACAGATAATGCCTCCAAATACGTAAGGCAAAGGCCACAGCTGCCAACTTCAAATCATGTGTTGGATAATTAAGCTCGTGAGGCTTAAGCTTCTGAGATCCATACGAAATCGGTCGCTCCTCCTGCATCAAAACACATCCAAGACCCTGCAAAGAAGCATCCGTGTAAACCAGATACTCTATTCCACTCTATAGGGTAGACAAAACCGGTGCAGAAGTCAACTTAGTCTTCAGCTCATCAAAAGTGATGTTTCCCGAATGTGTGCACAAAATAGTGCACAACACTTTGAGTTTGGAAATTAGTGTCAAGTGGACATCATACTTAAATTTATAAATCGCTTAACACTTATACTATGTAGTATGAGTGAGAAGGGGTTATCCCAAGGGATTATGAGGATCGAGCAATGTTGTGGAATCACAATTAGGACTAGTAGGTCGAATGATCAAACAATTGGTTGATTGGTTGATTAAAAAGCAATTAAATTAAACTAAGTGATAGCAAAATAATGCAATTAAGAGTAAGTAAAAGAGAGAGAGATCTTGGGGTTTAGAGATCACCACCAAGCAATGCATTTCTATATCATTGACAAATGATTAATGAAGGCAAATGGTGTGTTACAATATTGGTGTGTGTGTGTTTGGTTGATTTAACAAGCAAGGATGATTAGTTAAGCATGTATTGTCTAAACATCATGTGAAAGGCACAATATATCTAAGCAATGAAGCATATATTGTCTAAACAACATGTGAAAGACATAATAAATCAAAACAAGTCATTAATCCTATCATTAAGCTCACAATCCAAATACAACACAAGGATAGAGACATATGCTACTTGCACTCAAAAGCTTGGATCATCAAACAACAAGCATAGATTGTTCTCCCATTTAACATTACACTACAACTACACTACATCTATACTACTAGCATGAAAATAAACTAGGGGAGAGGCACAATCCATCAAGGTATAAGCATGAACCATCAAGAGAATCACAAGAGCATTCCTTTAAGCACTATGTTTTGACAATCTCCAAATATATAGCATCAGTACACATAGACATGCATCAATAACACAAAATCTAGAGACAAGCACATGAACATCTATTCTAACATACATAGACATATGGATAGAATGAAATGATCAATTGGAAGCATTAAACCACATAAATCATTGAATAAACAAGATCTATATATATCAAAGTGTCAAAACATCAATTACAACACTAATCCCTCAATAATACACAAGATTAAGATATAGAAAGCATGCTTGGGGCTAACTCTAGCCCCAAGAGGATGTCTAGCCACTCATGGTGATGATGCTCCAACCCTCAAGGGCTAACTCCATGGTTGAAATCTGCTCCTTGTTGATGAAGAACTCTAATGATGTCTCTAGCCTCCTCTTTCTCTAAGCTTCCTCTCCAAGAGATGATATGAAAACATTGTTTTCTCCTTTGTAAAAAGTAATCCTTATCCTTATATAGGTAGGTCAAAATGACACCCAAAATGAGCTGGGGTCGTGCACACAATATTCCCTAATGATTGGATAAAGGACAACTTTCAATGAGGTGGAATTTTAACCTTTTTGCACTGGAGGAAGTTCGATCGATCAAACCTTGAACTTGGATCAATCGAACCTATCGAACTTAGGCTGGATCGATCCAACTGGCTGAGTTTTTTTGGAAAAAGACAAATCCGAGATATTTTTGGGAGATATTTATGGGAAAAGGACGAAAGTGGTTAGTGGGTGGCACAGCTGTGGATAAGATCAATCGTTTGAATAAGGATAAAAGTGTTTGATCGATCGAAGGATGGTGTTAGATCGATCGAACTTTTGGAACTTTATGCTTTTGGGTTAAGGCTTGGATCTATCTTGAAGTGCTGAGATCGATCATTGTTCGATCGATCGAACCTTGAACTTGGATCGATTGAACTTTGCTGCTTATCACCTTTGGCTTCATTTGCTTCCCTCTTTCTCCACTTTGCTCCTTTCTTTGTTTAATCTCATAATTGCTTCAATTAAGCTCTTATTTGGCTGAGTTAGCTTATTTTCGGGATAAGTGCCTGAAAAAGGAAATAATACGAAATCAATCTAAAATGGTAAAGTAAGATAGATAAAGGTATTAGAATGCCTAAGCTTAAAGGGTTTAAATACGCACTTTTCAGTGCTCATCACACCCCCAAACTTAAATATTGCTAGTCCCAGTCCCTAGCAATGAACTAGAAAGTAAAGTAATGAAATAAACAACTATACAAGTATGAATCTAGAAAACAATAAATGGAAAATGCCACTTTCGTAGGGAACACGATTGCACTTAGCATATGCAACAAGCATTTTAAACCCCTAGGTTACCCCTAGTAGACGAGTGAAGTCTCGTGAGGGTTTCCAAAAATGGTACCCACAAACATTAAGCTCATTATTTCAAAAGAGGCACCAATATTGCAAACAAGCATCGGGAGAAAACTACCTCAAGTATGCAATTTTTCAAACATTTCCAAGCAATCTCTCAAAATTTCAACATCAAGCAAGCAAGTATGGTCCTCCACACATCAAGAAAATGATCGTGAAAATAAAAACAACTCTAGAATCCTTTTTGAGTGGATCGGCATCAAATGTGTTGCTATCTAAACCAACTAAAGAATTAATCACATCCTTACCCTCAAACTAGCACACAAATCTACTACCGATCATTAAGACAAAAAGTGGATCTTTTATTAAAGCTTTATTCATCTAGGTGCGCTTATTCTTTTCACTCATTTTTTTTTTTTTTTGAATAGGATCAAAGATGGAAGCATGGTGCAATGTGTTGATCGATTAAGCTTTCTAGCGATTCATGAGGTCGAGCGTTAAGTCAATGACTCCCAAACTAGACGGCTTTAGGGCATTAGGCATTCAAATACCCCTATGGACTTACAAGCTCAAATCAACTAGGCTACAAATCAAGATAATAACCATCTAATCATTTCCCACTTCTCACCTTTTGGGAGAAGTCCTCACTTTTTTATTACTTTTGCATTTCTTTTTTTTTTTTTTTTTTTTTTAAAGCAAGTTCAATTATTAACCTAGAGTTTGGGCCCTCCACCTTTCGGCGCGAGAAGTTCAGTGCTTGATGAGGCTAGAATCCCGACTACTTAGTGAAAAAGGGTTGTTATCCACCTTTATCAAGAATGAAAGTTTTCAATGCACTATTAGCTCAATTGGGATATAACCAATTCAATAATTAATAAAGTATGTACCCCACAAATGAATGCTAGTGTGCGCCTGTGCTAGTGTAGAAGACTAGAGTGAATCTCAAAACAATCACAAAATCAAGATGATGTGGACCACAAGTGCAAGCATGATATTCATTTTTCGAAAAATTTACTCATAAATGGCATTCATAAGGCATACAAGGAGTATTAGACTCTCAAGTCAAGCAATTTTTAAATTTTAAGCAATATAGTCCTCAAAAGATCAAAATCATAGCTAGAAATGGACCAATAATAGAAATATCCCTCAAGTACACAAGTCATGCTCAAAATTTGAATTTAAAAGTAACACTGTAAAACACTAGTCACCCCAAACTTAAATTGCACAATGTCCTCAATGTGCAAAGAGAACAAAAGAAATAGTATACCAGTGCAACTAAGCAAGAATGATCGGGACTGAAGTATCCGAAGTGGGTGGCATGCCCCCCCCCCCCCCCCCCCAAACTTGGGATGAACTGTGGTCCTGAAAATTGGCACTTGGATAAACTTATCAGATAATAAAATGGGATAATCAGTGCACAGTGGACATGCAAGTGTAAGTGGGACAAACAGATAAAGAAATGAGAGAGGTATAAGGGTGGTCCTGGAAATTGGGTAGCACTCTCTCACTGAAGTCACTGTAATGCACCTGATGGAGTCAAACATATAGATTTGAGAATACAATCATATGACATCCATAACAAAAATAGATATATATATATAACGGATAAAGTGCAGGTACAACAAAAATATCAAAGCCAACAGACCGGCTGTAAAAATAATAATGTACAGTGACAATAGTAAAGTATCAAAAGGAGAGAGGGATCATAAGATAAAAAAGACTTGGAGCTCAGGAGGATGAGGTAGGACGGGCAGGTCTGGCTCCGCGGATGTCTCTAGATAGATCTCTGAACATGGTCACAACATCTATGCGGAAGGCAGCAAAATCAGCTCTGTGGGCTGTGAGGTCAGCTCGGATGGAAACAACAGCATCTTCAAGCGTCTGCAGACGTACTCCAAAGCCAGGGGTCATATCTAGAGTCTCAGACATAGATGAATCAGAAGAAAGCTCCTGAGTCTACTCCTGCTCATGAATGGGCGACTTGGCTGGAGAGTCATGCTCTGCATTGTCTGCAGGGCGCTTTAAGTCTATGTCTAAATGCTCGGCAGCTGGATCGACTGGGGCGTCATCCTCTACGGGATGTGCTGCTGCTGCCTCTGCCTGGGCCAGGGCCTGTGCCTGTGCCTCCTCCAGCTCCAACTCCGCTGCAGCCAGTACCGCGTGGTCCTGAAGCCTGGTAATAATAGAGCGGTAGGTCTTGTTCCAGTCCTTCTTGAGGTAGTGACAGGAACCTCTCTCGGGGTGCTCCCGAGGATGGATGGGGTAGCGCTGATCGATGAGGATCTGGGTGATGAGGTGGCTGAAAGGAAGAGACTTAGCCCGTCTGGGCGTCTCCTTGCTGATGTACTCGTCATACAGCTTCCTCATCACTCTTCAGATGAGCGCGAGAATGGACACCCAGTGCCCGGTGTAGAAAGAGTAAAGGGCTATCAGATAATCGACCCTCTTTTGAATCTTGTGCCCTACCATGTATATATTCCAATAGAGAACGGAATCAATAAACCATAGGTCGTCTGGAAGGAATGTCCGGTTGGCGAAGGTCTCGCCACTGGCATGGTGACCTGTAAGGAAAACTGCCATGTCAGCATATGAAGGCCTGAATAGCCTCGGATATGTGTCCTGAAGCTCTGGGGGACATCTGTGTGGACAGCTGCAAGAGCGGGCTAAAGTGTCCACTGTAATGGTGATCGGATGGCCATCGATAGAAATGACCATCTCGGTTGTGGTACGCGGCGATGTTCGGAGGTTCTGGTAGAACAACCGAACCAGCCGTGGGTAGACCAGCTCTGTAACGGGGGCAAGAATAGCGGCTAGGCCCCTCTGAATAATATCCTGGTAGGCGGATTGGGTCAGCACCGATCAAGAGAAGAAGGCCGTGTCAAACTCTGACTCATGGTCGAGCATCATGTGCGCATATCGAGGCGTGGGCCTATCACGCCCAGATGAACTGGCAGAGTAGGCTAAGCTGGCTGAGGTGGTTTATGTGAATGCTCAGCTCCAGTCTGCGGTGGAGATGGTGATGGAGTGAAAGCAAGATGAGCCGCAGAAGTGGATGGTATGTGGTCATCCTCAGGCTCATGAGATGGGGACTAAGGCGGGGTAGCCTGTGCTGGCTCCCGCTGTGCATAAGAGGGCTCTGCTGGCTCCTCTATCCGTGGTCTAATACGTCGGGTAGGCCCGTGTTGCTTGTTGGTAACGGTCTTCCTTTTTACCATGGCCTGCAAAAAGAAAAATAAAAACTTGCAATAGGAGTTAGTGCCAGAATAAGAAATTTAAAAGCACGAAATAGAATCATATATGTCAAGTAAAATAGACAAAACAAATATGACATGAATCTATGCAAGTGGTAGAATATGAAACATGTTAAACAATGTAAGTATGAAATACATCCAATGTGGAATATCATAGGCATTAGGCATAGATATGATAGCATGAACATAAGATATGATAAATGAAGTGTGTGAGATCTGTGAAATTCGATCGATCATAAAAAGAAGTGAGATCGATCTCAAAAGTTGGATTGATCGAAAGTAAGTGAGATCGATCGAAGACATGAGTTCGATCGATCTCTCAAGATCGATCGGAGATACTAGTTCGATCGATCGAACTGTGCGACGTTGAAAACTCAAAGGTCACAGATCTATGACTTTGGAAGCATGGGGCCTATACGAACGTGTTCGTGGGCCCAACAACACATCAAATCAACAAGTATCCATCACAAATCGAGGCCCAAACTCCCAAAGATAGATAAAAAAACGCATATATATACATAGAAGCATACACATATATATACATATAAAAACTCGGGGCTTCAAAGCTTTAAAAATGGAGATTCAACCATCTAAGCAACCTAAATTGAGTATGTAAATCATTGAATCATCAAATCGAAGATCAAATCTCAAAGTGGAATTCGGTTCTTACCTTGAACGAGTGAGAGAAGTGGATGCGAGAGGGGAAGATGGAATCTGAGATGAGAGAGAGATGTGAAGCTTGGAAACTCGCCGGAGAGCTTCGCCGGAGATGGTAAAGTGGTTGGACAGTGACGACAACGAAGAGAGGTTAAGGTTTTGAGGATGAGGGTGAGTTAGATCGGATCTTTGTAATCGATCTTGCAAACCCTCGGTTCTATTTTTAAAAATATTCCTGACAGAGTTCGATCGATCGAACTCAACTGTGATCGATCGAACTTTGATGAACTCTCTTCAAAGTATTTTTCGATTTTTTAAATTTTTGAAAATTGCAAAATGAAAATTAAAAATTGGGATTAAAATTAAAAAAAAAATTGGAAAAAAAAATAAAATATTTTTGTTTTTTTTTTTTTGTTTTGATTAAATTAAATTGAATAAACACTAATAATTAAAAATTAATTAAAATAGAATATTTTTGAATTTTTGAAAACTTTTTGAAAAATAAAATAAAATGAAATACAAATGCAAATATTTTTGGATTTTTTGAAATTTGAAAAGTCAAAACAAAGTCAAAATAATGAAATGAAGATTGAGATCGATCAAAACAAGAGTTTGATCGATCAGACAGAGAGCAAAAATATGCAGGTTTTTGGCTCAGAAAATTGGCTAAGTGTTAGAACTTGAGATCGATCGAACTGGGAAGTTAGATCGATCAAAGAACTTTCAGATCGATCTTGGAATGTTTCGAACGATCAGACAGAGAGCTGAAATATGCAGGTTGATACAGGCTCAAAATTTTTCTAAGTGTTGAGTCATGAGATCGATCAAACTTGGAAGTTGGATCGATCGAAGGTCTTTTGATCGATCTAAGAGTTAGTTTGAACGATGGGACAGAGAGGTGATTTGGATGCAGGTTTCTGCAGGTCGAAAATTTTTCTAAGTGTTGGATGCAAAATGGAGTTCGATCGATCGAACTCAAGTTTGAGATCGATCGAACTATGCAGAATGCTCAATAATGACATGAAAGCTTATGCAATCCTCACCAAAGTTCCTTGAAATGCATATGAACCAAAAACAAGTATCTAGACTTCGCAAGAAATGAAATGAAAGATAGAAATGGGGGAGGAATAGGGTTTTGATACCCTACGAATGCTTTTACTAGTCTTTAACGTCTCTAGCAACACATTGGGCTCTTTTAGCCCGGATCAAAGATCTTATAATGCATCCCCTTCTTGTTGGTGTGATAGATGGTTTGAACTCCACCCAACAAATGGTTCTTTGAAGAACTTATTGGATTAAGCTCAAAAGAAATCTTTAGTCCCTTGTCTATGCAATTACAACCTTTGGGCTTCCATGCCCTTTCAAAGCAAGAATTTGAAACAAGATTTTGAGAATGCAAGGTTAAAGATGATCCTTTAGAAGTTTTGGTTTTACACAAAAGCTCATTTCCTTGACATTAAAGATCATGGTATTCATCTACAACATTAACCTCTCCTTCATATTTGTCAAATGAATTGGGTGTGGGATTAAAGATATTCAACTTCACCTTCATGTGGCCAAATGAGATCTTCATTATCCCCGTCCTACAATTGATGTTGGCATTAGCGGTTGCCAAGAAAGGACGACCAAGGATAACGGGAATTTGGCTCTTAGGATTGGGAACCGGTTCCGTGTCTATGATAACGAAATCAACCGGGAAGAAGAATTTGTCAATCTTTATCAAAACATCCTTAATTATACCCCTAGGCTTCTTAATGGATCGGTCGGCAAGTTGCAAAACTACCGACATCGATTTCAATTCACCTAAGCCCAATTTGACATAAACCGAGTATGGAAGAAGGTTAACACTTGCTCCTAAGTCAAGAAGTGCTCGATTAATGACATGATCACCAATAATGCTTGATGTAGTGGGTGAACCGGGGTCCTTAAACTTTGAAAGAGTGTTATGTTGCAAAATTGAGCTTACTTGCTCGGTCAAAACCACTTTTCTTGGTGCTTGGCTCTTGTTCTTCCACTTTTGGGTGCACAAGTCCTTCAAGAATTTGGCATAAGCCGAAATTTGCTTGATTGCATCCAACAGTGGAAGATTAACTTTCACTTACCTAAACATTTTCATGATTTCATTGGGTTTTACCTTTTGCTTGTCTTTTGAAATGGATCCTTTTAAGGCATCCGGAAATGGAACATTTGGTTCAAACACTTTTTCAAAATTCTCTTTTGAACTCTTTTCAACACAAGAAAATTTTAAATCATTTTTCAACAAAACCTTTTCAACATTATTTTTCAAAACTTCTTTTTCAAACACATCTTTCAAAACTATCTCATTTACAAGGTCATGTATATGCAATGAAGGAGGAATGGGATGTGAAACGGGACGGGTGACAACTTGAGGTTGCACTGGTTCACTCTCTTCATTGGACATTCCAACTTGATTGTCCACAATCCTACCACTCCGTAAGGTAGTCACCGCATTAACATGTTCAATGGTGTGGCCTTCCGATGAGGAATAGGTTTCCATAACACATTGTTGCTTAGGTGGGGCATTTATAGGCATTTTTCCCTTCTCTCTTGCATTGAGAGTGCTTGTTATTTGCCCTACTTGGGTTTTTAACTTTGCAATAAATTGAGAGTGAGAATGAAGCAATTGAGTGTTAGCCTCTAAAGTGCCCAAAGCATTCAAAACTTTCTCTTTAAAGGCGGGACTTCTAGTATTACCTTGGGAATAAGATTGGTTGGGAAAATGAGAATTAGTAAATTGATTCCCTTGTCATTGATAAGGTCTATAACCTTGGGATCCTTGGTTTTGAAGTGGAGGTGGAATGTACTTCCCTTCAAAACCACCTTGGGAAGGGTTTGAGCCCTCTCTTTGGTTTTTTCAAGAGAAATTCGGATGATTCCTCCAACTTGGATTATAATGAGTGCCATAAGGATTGTTCCCTTGGTTCACAAAAGCCGCATTGACTTGTTCATTAGGTTCACTTTACATTTGTCCGTGAGGACAATGAGAAGTAGAATGAAGAATACTAGAACAAGTCATACATGTTTCATTTGATGCACAATGAGAATGGTTAGGGAAGGAAGATACTTGGTTCGCCGAGTTTTGGTTAATCAAAAATTGATTAAACCTTTGAGATATAGACTTCATTTCGGCGGCTATTTCATTTGAATGGTCGACTTGATGTAAGCCAACACTCTTCCTACCTTGTGAATTTCTACCATTCTTGGATGATAGTGTTCTATGCAAAGAATTTTCACTCATGCTCTCATAGAGACGCCACACGTCATCCTCACGCCTATCAATGTATGAGCCACATATGGAAGCATCAACCATGCCCATATAGTTGTCCGATAAGCTCTCAAAGAAGTATTGAACCAATTGCCATTTGAGCTTGTCATGATGTAGACACTTCCTAAGCAATTCATTGAAGCGTTCCTATGCCTCATGAAACGTTTCTCCATCCCCATGTGAAAATTCTCGAATTGAGGTTCTCATAACATTGGTCTTAGAAATTGGATAGTACTTCTTCAAGAACTCTTGTTGTATTTCTACCCAAGAAGTGATTGAAAAAGGCCTAAAATTGTTAAACCAATACTTTGCCTTGTCTTTTAAGGTGAATGGAAAAATTTTGAGTCTTAAAACCTCTTCCGGCATGTCCGTATATTTTACGGTGGAACATATTTCAAGAAACTCATCTAAATGCTTGTAAGGTTCTTCACTTGGAAGTCCATGATAGTTAGGAAGCATTTGAATGGTTTGTGGCTTAATTTCATAATGATGTGCTCTAAATGGAGGCAATTGGATGCATGTAGGTGCATTATACTCATTAGGCACATAATGGTCTCTTAAAGCAAGAGGTGGATTTGCTACTTGAGGTGCAGCATGAACACCTTGGTGTTGAATTCCTTGATTGTTGATGGGAGGTTGTGGAGTATACATTGGCCTTGGCATTCTATATGGAACTTGGCCTTGTTGTGGTGGTGGTTGGTGAATGAATGGTCTAGGCATGCCTAATAGTACTTGTATGTTCTCATTGTGCACATTGGGATGAATGATACCTTGTTGGTCTATGTGACCAAGGTCTTCAACATGATTGTCGTTATGGTCATCCATTGATAGATTGGCTCTATTTGAACTTCCTCTTCCCCTAGGATTTCTAACGATAGATTCAAGATGCAAATCAATAGGGACGAGAATTGGTCTCAATGAACGACATCCATGCATGCACAATGCAAAACACAACAAACACAAAGAATGACAAACATTATGCCTTCACAACAATGCAATTAGACTTCTTCCACAAACATTTAATTCATACTCCCATGCTTTAACAACAATGATGCAAGACAATTAAAAATAAGCCTCCATGCGGGCCGACGATTTAATTAGGGGATTGAGTAAAGAAAGTCTCACAAAGGTCCTTTAGCACTTCAACTCCAAATTTAAAGCTTAGCTTAGCAAATTTTTAGAATTTTTAGCTTTTTACTTTCTTTGCTTGCTTGAATGCTTGATTGCTCTTTTGTTTGCTTCCTCTCCAACAATGCACCTAGTTAAGTAAGAACAACACAATAAGTAACCAAAAAGAAAAATAGAAATAAAGTAAAGACACACATGATCAAAAGAGTTCTAATCTTAATCAATTCCACAAATCCGACGTTGCCTAATCTAATCAATCAATCCCCGGCAACGGCGCCAAAAGCTATGATGTGTCCTGAATGTGTGTACAAAATAATGCACAACACTTTGAGTTTGGAAATTAGTGTCAAGTGGACATCATACTTAAATTTATAAACCGCTTAACACCTATACTATGTAGTATGAGTGAGAAGAGGTCGTCCCAAGGGATTATGAGGATCGAGCAATGTCGTGGAATCACAATTAGGGCTAGTAGGTCGAATGATCAAACAATTGGTTGGTTGGTTGATTAAAGAACAACTAAATTAAACTAAGTGATAGCAAAAGAATGCAATTAAGAGTAAGTAAGAGAGAGAGAGATCTTGGGGTTTAGAGATCACCATCAACAATACATTTCTATATCATTGACAAGTGATTAATGAAGGCAAATGGTGTGTTGCAATATTGGTGTGTTGCAATATTGGTGTGTGTGTGTGTTTAGATTCAATCTTTACTCATTAAAACACTCTTCGCGACTTCATAGAGAACTCGAATAAGTTTAACTCAAAACTCTTATTTTCTTTCAAAGATGTAATCTTTATACATTTAAAAGGTCTAGTGACATAATAGATACCCTTATTAAGGTAATTTCATTCAAAGATTCAATCTTTACTCATTAAAACACTCTTCGTGACGTCAAAGGGAACTCGAATAAGTTTATTGTCTAAACATCATGTGAAAGGCACAATATATCTAATCAATGAAGCATATATTGTCTAAACAACATGTGAAAGACACAATAAATCAAAACAAGTCATTAATCCTATCATTAAGCTCACAATCTAAATACAACACAAGGATGGAGACATATGTTACTTGCACTCAAAAGCTTGGATCATCAAACAACAAGCATAGATTGTCCTCCCATTTAACACTACACTACAACTACACTACATCTACACTACTAACATGAAAATAAAGTAGGGGAGAGGCACAATCCATCAAGGTATAAGCATGAACCATCAAGAGAATCACAAGAGCATTCATTTAAGCACTATGTTTTGACAATCTCCAAATATATAGCATCAATACACATAAACATGCATCAATAACATAAAATCTAGAGACAAGCACATGACCAACTATTCTAGCATACACAGACATATGGATAGAATGAAATGATCAATTAGAAGCATTAAACCACATAAATCATTGAATAAACAAGATCTATATATATCAAAGTGTCAAAACATCAATTACAACACTAATCCCTTAATAATACACAAAATTAAGATATAGAAAGCATGCTTGGGGCTAACTCTAGCCCCAAGAGGATGTCTAGCCACTCATGGTGATGATGCTCCAACCCCCAAAGGCTAACTTCATAGTTGAAATCTGATCCTTGTTGATGAAGAACTCCAATGGTGTCTCTAGCCTCCTCTTCCTCTAAGCTTCCTCTCCAAGAGATGATATGAAAACAACGTTTTCTCCTTTGTAAAAAGTAATCCTTATCCTTATATAGGTAGGTCAAAATGACACCCAAAATGAGCTGGGGTCGTGCACACAATATTCCCTAATGATTGGATAAAGGACAACTTTCAATGAGGTGGAATTTTAACTTTTTCGCACTGGAGGAAGTTCGATCGATCGAACCTTGAACTTGGATCGATCGAACCTATCGAACCCTGGCTAGATCGATCTAACTGGCTGAGCTTTTTAGAAAAAGACAAATTCGAGATATTTTTAGGAGATATTTATGAGAAAAGGACAAAAGTGGTTAGTAGGTGGTACAGCTGTGGATAGGATCAATCATTTGAATAAGGACAAAAGTGTTCGATCGATCGAAGGATGGTGTTGGATCGATAGAACTTTTGGAACTTTATGCTTTTGGGTCAAGGCTTGGATCTATCTTGAAGTGCTGAGATCGATCATTGTTCGATCAATCGAACCTTGAACTTGGATTGATCGAACTTTGCTACTTGTCACATTTGGCTTCATTTACTTCCCTCTTTCTCCACTTTGCTCATTTCTTTGTTTAATCTCAGAATTGCTTCAATTAAGCTCTTATTTGGCTGAGTTAGCTTATTTTTGGGATGAGTGCCTGAAAAAGGAAATAATACGAAATCAATCTAAAACGGTAAAGTAAGATAGATAAAGGTACTAGAATGCCTAAGCTTAAGGGGTTTAAATGCACACTTTTCAGTGCTCATCAAAAAGCTTTATGACAATGTTTATCCCACACGAACCGTACACCCTTCTTAGTCAGATGAGTGAGTGGTCCTGCTACCTTTGAGAACCCCTGGATGAACCTCCTGTAATATCCTGCCTAACCGAGGAAACTTCAAATCTCAGTAGGTGAAGTAGACTGTCCCCACTCAACCACCGCTGAAATCTTGGCTGGATCCACCGCTATTCCCCTCTCTGACACCATGTGCCCAGAAATTTCACCTCCCGCTACCAAAATTCACACTTCTCGAACTTGGCATACAACTGGTGCTCACGAAGCGTCTGCAAAACTATCCGAAGATGTCTAGCATAATAGTCATTAGACCTAGAATAGATCAAGATATCATCGATGAAAACAATGACAAAATGATCAAAATAGGCTTTTAAGACCATGTTCATCAAATCTATGAAGACCGCTGGTGTATTAGTCAACCCCGAACGGCATCACCCGAAACTCATAAGATCCATATCTAGTGAGAAACGCTGTCCTCAGAACATCCTACTCCCTAACTCGAAGTTAATAATATCCAGACCACAGATCAATCTTAGGGAAATAAGTAGCTCCCTTCAACTGATCAAACAAGTCATCAATCCTGGGCAAAGGATACTTGTTACAAATAGTAACCTTGTTCAACTCCTTGTAATCTATACACAGGCAGAGCGAACCATCCTTCTTCTTCATAAATATAACTGGTGTTCCCCAGGGTGAAGTACTCCTACGAATGAAAACCTGGCTGAGTAGCTGCTGAATCTGATCCCTCAGCTCGCGCATCTCTACTGGTGCCATCCTATACGGTGCTCTAGCAATAGGCGTAGTGCCTGGAGCTAAGTTGATCACAAAGTCGATCTCGCAACTAGGTGGCAATCCCTGGAATCTCCTGAAATACATCCGGGAAGTCCTGTACAACTGGTATGCTATCCAATGATACAGTAGTCCCCACCTCCGTTTCCTACTCTATCCGAAACAAATAGGTGCTAATGTCTCAGTTAAAATGTGGCATAATAATGGTATAAACATCCGGACTAGGTATGGTAACCACAATAGACCCATCCAAAAACAAATAACTTGAGCATGGTAGTGATAACCAATCCATCCCAAGTATCCCGTCATAAGTGTGCATGTCCAGGACAAAAGATTGGCTAGAAATTCGAGTCTACCAATATTTAGTGTCACAGTGTAATACCCCGGCACATCACTCTCATGAAAATTGGCAATATTGCCCAACAATATAGAAATATCCTGAGGTCTACTGCATACGTGTGTCACCAACCAATCCGTGAGAATCCCATGTTTCGAAATACTCCGTAGTGCAAAACACATAAGGTAAAACGAAATGCTCCGCAATCGTCCCATTTTTTAGATTATGGTTCTATCCTGGGAATGCCTCCTTCTAAACCAAACATATCATATTGATTTACACAAGTTCTCTTATAAATTTCTTGGTAATCAACCTGTCTCCATACCATGTATTTACAAGCAACTATTTGTTTGCCTG